>NC_141689.1:1450746192-1451949049 GCF_964263255.1 Lissotriton vulgaris | reverse complement strand
AAAACAATCTGTTTCCATATTCTTTTTCTGTACGGATCCTGTCTTGCATGCTGATGTCCGTTCGCAAGGATAGGCATTCCTTGAAGGTGCTTTCTGTGGCATAAAGTCTGGAACTCCTGTACTGGTGTTGTGCTGATTGCGGGTTGTGTATGAGTCTCATATCGTCCCAAACTATTCCTTTTTTAGCCAAGGTAGAACGCTCCACATTTTTTACCACCTGCTACAAGTGCCTCAGACAGCTGACCAAGCAACCACCCTCAGAACAATCACATCATCACACATTGGCAGAGAATGTAAAGTCTAACCCGCCACTTATTGTGGTCTTTCAAAGTGCATGCGCTCCAGCCCCCAACATGAAAATCAGCCATACTGAGGCCCACAACGTAGCAGAATTCCCCAGGTCAGTAAAATCATTCTGAAAATTGTGTGCTGCTTATGACCCATTCCTTTGCACAGGGCGAAGCTCGAGGAGCGCGCCATTAGGGCCCGCCTCTTGGCTCCTCGCCACGAACAGGGTAGAATAGGCGGCTGGACACGCTGTGAAAGTTGAAGAAATTGATGTACATAGACAGCATTCATTCCCCTTCTTCTCCCACTCCTCTCCCTGTGGGCACCATGGATACTGTAAATTATTGACCGTATCACCCTGCCAGTAAGAGCCCGTACCCATATGCATATGTACAGCCATTCTAGGCACCATGGCCTATTTTACCCATTGGAATCCCCGGCTTCCCACCTGCGCGTACCTTACACCCCCTCTCTCATGCATAGACCTTGAAACCCTCTCCCTCTGCGCGACCCTGCTGTGAAAGGCAACTCTCCTGCTTGACCCGCACAAAACCCCCCCCCCATTCCCCCTTGAAGAAGCATCCTTCGCCTTGGCTAACGTAGCCCTCCCCAGCTGCACCTGACTGCCCCCGCTCTCTCATGTACTGGTCATCAGATCTCTCTCTCTCTCTCTCTCTGTGTGACTCTGTCCCTGTGTCCACCCTGGCTACCCCTCCCTTCTCCTCACATGGGCAAGTCATAAACCCTCTTCTTCTGCAAGGCCCTGTCCTTGAGAGTCACGGCCGCGCCTGACCAACACCTCCTTCCCTTCCATGAATGCCCCTCTGTTGACAAGCCTTCCCTCCGCGCTCGATTGTCCACGCGGCATGAATACCACTCCTTTTGATGACCCCTTCCCCCGAGTCCGGCTGACCGCACATGTCCGAGGCCATCGCCTGAGCCAGGAGATACCATTTACTGCCCTTATTGTATGAAGTCACTCCTCTTCAAAGGATCCTCTATTGGTCTTAGCCACCCCACCCCCTGGGCTATGATCAGGCGTACACATCCTACGAAACACTCAGCTGCGTGATTGCCCTCCCCTCTTATCAGCAGGTCAAGGGTCCCCATTGTGAACACATGTGGGGTAGGATCACCACGAGGATTATAGGGATGTCTTTCTTTTGCGTCATACTGTCCTGATTGTGTTATCAAGTGTTCTGTAAGGTATAAAAGCAAGAGTCTCAGCTCACTTGTTAGAGCACCTCCCGAAAGACACTGTGTTTCGTGTCCGAAATGACTGGCTCTCCTCATGAGAAATAAACTCTGTTCTTGATTCCTGCTTCCAGCGCCCGTCTCTTTATTTGGTAATTATTCAGCATGGGAACTAAGAGGCGGTTTGCGCCAGCGGCCTGGGCATCGATAGAATTATGGGCTCATGTTCCACAATTGGCGTCCCAACGCGGGGTCCATCAGTGACATAGGGTCCGATAAGAGAGATCCAGACGAAGAAGTGAACATCTAAATGATCGGGGCATGCCTGCCTTGAGAGGGCCCTCGCCCGGCTGCCGATCGACAGAACTTCACCAATTCTGAACTGACCTCTCTTGAGTGACCTATTGTCCTGACTGGAATCCCACAGGAATGCTACATGGAGTAAGAGAACGATCGGGCGCTGGAGGAGGGAGTCGAAGAACTATCCGTATGGTCCGGTCCGGGTAAGATTAAGTAGGGTGTTTTTACGCCTGATTGGTAGGGTGGCTCTATCCACCTGATTGATTGATTGTTTGTATTGGAATCGGTATTTGTATACTGATATTGTTGGTATTGGTTCATTTAGCTTTGAAAGCTACTTGACATATTGGTTCTCTTTTGAGAACGAGACATTCTCTGTTTGCAAACAGCGGCGAATAGGAACGTCGTCCCTCTTTGCAGATAGAGAAGGGTAGGTAATGCAGACTTTTTGTCCCCGTTGTAATTCGTCATGCCTACTTTTCTCCCCACTGATTGTTTGAAATCGATTAATAATCGATTGTTGCTCTTTGAGATCTTCCCTGTCTACAAACTGAGACGAGTAGAAATATTCTGTCTTCCTTTCTGGATAGCGAAGGGCAGGTAATGCAGACGTTTGTCCCCGTTGTAATCCGTCATGCCTGTTTTTCTCCCCACTGATTGGTTGGTTGCCTGGACATTGTTGTTCCAGGAATTGTTTCGTTTGAGGTATTTTCTGCCTGCAAACAACGTGGAATAGAAATATTCTATCTAGTCTTTGCAAGTAGTAAAGGGTAGGTTATGCCCCTTTGTGAATTCGTCAGTCCTACCCACTCCCCACTGTTTGGGGGGTAGCTCGCATGGCCCGCCCAGGAGACTACCCTTATGGAGGACATATGCTCCCTGCTCATGGGCCATTTAGTGGAAGTAGACCATCTGGTCCGTCCAGGAGGCTACCCTAGTAAGTGGAAGTACATCGCTCGGTCTGTCCAGGATGATACCCTAATGAAGGAATATATGTTCCCCTTTGATCGATAATCTCGTTCCACCCCGGACCATTTATTGGAGGGAACTCGTCTGGTCCGTCCAGAAGTACCCCCTAGTGAAAAGGACACATAAAAAATATGAAGTGATCACCGTTCCCTACTAACAGAAAGCTTTAGCTCGAAACACGCTAAGGAAGAGAAAGAAAAATAGAAAAGGAAATCAGGCTAAGTCAGTAACCCCCTGATGAGCTTTTGACTTCACTAAAAATAAGAAACATTAGAAATAGTTCGTAATAAGAAATGTAAAATGGCGAAAAGTTTGTCAACAAAAAATAGCCACGAGGTAGCTAGGCTTCACTGCCTATTCCTGCTCCCAACATGTCTGCCTCATTGCCCGCCATGCCCAAATAACGGTCACATGAAATAGAAACAATTCAATAGGTACCTACCCCCATTCCGGAAGCTCCCGAAGTGCAACAGGTTCGCGGTTACGCCCATCCGGAAGGCGAGGCCTCGAGGCACGAGGGGCTCGCCTGGCCACGGTCAGGAGGAGATGATGTTGGGCAGGCGGTCCAAAGAATGGCAGAGACCTCTCCTTCTCTCCTCTTCTGCTGCCCCGCAGGCCACGGGGGGGGGGGCTGTCTTGCCTCAGCCACCGACCACCCCCCCCCTTCTGTCTCTCGCCTGGTCCGACCCACGAAGAAGGCCGAAGCCAAAAGCGAGAATGGCGGCGCTTGCAAGTAGTCCCGCCACATGTCAAATTCCTGGATAGTTACAGGTAGTGCCGCCACATGTCGACGCCTGGACAGTTCCAGGTAGTCCCGCCACATGTCAAGAGAAAAGGGGGGGCTGTCTTGCCTCAGCCGCCGACCACCCCCCATCTTCAATAGCCAGCACGGCCAATATCGAAGCGACGGAGCCGAGGAACGGCGCGGGGTCGCTGGAAGGGGGAGGTGACGCGAACGAGCCTCCCCCACCTCCCTCCAGGTGGAGGCTTCCAGCGACACCCCAATGCTCTTACTTAAAGAGGGTCAACATCAAAAAGCGGTCTTCTGCCCAGGACGGGCACACGCTCCATGCCTTCTCTCCTCAACCTTGAAGATTCTATAAGAGCCGGGGGGCACCCTGATCCCTCCGCATGGGCGCCCCCGCCCCCTCACTGGGAACCACGACATCGGTGCAGCTCCTGCCGGCGCCAGCCTCGGATTGGAAATGGCTAAAATGCAGCCACGGCACAGACTTGTTCAGTTCCGGAGGAACACCAGAATGACCCGGTAGGAAAATTGTTGCCGCCCTTCCCACTCTTTGACTCATGGTCCATATTGTTAGACTGTTAACCGCATAGCACAAAACTTTTTTGAACTACCAACGGAAGGTTCTGGGCCAACCATGCAAGACTAGAGACATCCTGACTGTGCTGGAACTCGCCTAACCCCACCCAAAATGGCGCCGACACAGAATGAGACGTTTTGAATAAACTTTGTTGCACCCTGATTGCGCAGCTTGTTGTCCCGAGATCTATATGCAGTTTTTGGATAATGAAAGTAGATATGAAGGATGTTGAGTATGTGCTTGGATAATGAACTGACTTAGGGTGGGTACTGATTATGATTTGGAAAATGAATTGGTGTAATTTAGATAAAGAATGAGTATTGGATAATGAATTTATGAATTAATTAAAACTGAATTCTTGACATGCATCATGCTTGCTCTGTAAGAAAATTTTAATACGATTTTATTGCACTGCTGCACTTTATGCAATGAACTGCCACCAATTTCGTTTATTAAAAGTATTTTGAAAAAGAAAGCATGGTTGTAGCAGTTGCATTAATGAGTTTTGGATGCCCTACTACTGTGAGCGAAGAATAAGTATGATGAAGGATGTAGATCAAAAGGGATCAGATATTTAGCAGCTACATTATGTATTGCAGGCAGCCAGGAAAGGTGTTTTAGACACCCTTAAAACGACACCACAGAAATGCCACCTGGCCGTCACCCTTGCACCCGACAGAGAGGGTTACGACCGAGTAACTCATGTAGATATATAGATCGTCAATGATCATCTATCTGACATTACTGGTCCCTCTAGGCTTAAACGCTGAGATGGTAAAGAAATGCAGTACGCGGAGATAGGTCGAGTAGGTGGTAGGTAAAAACATTTTTTGGACTACTACATGCTGATGTACTTTGAATGCTGCCCCCCCCCACCCCTTCTTTTCCCTCCCTTCTGCAGGTCACGTCAGAACGTCGGCTGAAGTGTGGAAGAGCGACGGTCGGACCACCGACGAAAAAGGGAAAGAGGGAATATGTGTGTAGTCGTTATAACGATAAGTTTTTAAAAGACGTAGGCTTAACATGACTGTTCCTCCTTAGGACATAGCGACTGAGAGGATGGACTGACATAGAAACTGGACAGGTACTGAATGACGAAAAATTGACTAGAAATGACGTGTTAAATAATGCAACTGGACGTTTGACTAGGTAGGGAAAGGACAAAGAAAAATTATACGGGTAAGGGTTGCCACGGCACCACCCGTCTGGGAAGTTAGAAATGTTGCTGATGTTCAAAATGCACTACCCCCTTTCTCACACTCTTATAGATATAGCCAAGCTGTCCGACTGTTCTCCCGATCAATACTCGCCGTTGCCTCAGCCTGGAGAACTTCCCACCAAAAGAGGGAACAGAAAAATGGTTTAAGATCCAACCATGGGTAACTAGCACGACCAGGTTAATTACTGAACGACCAACCGAGGTGTGAGTATTGGTAATTGGGAACGCTCGCAGGCGTGACAAGCGAGAAGGAAAAGGGGGGAAGGGTAGAAAGAGCTAAGCACGTAGATAAATAGGATAGTAAAGATACGTAGGATATATATAAAAACAGATCTTGTAGGCTAACAACTGTTTCCTGTCTTGTCGTGAATGTCTTGTATATGTGTAATACATGTGCCGTCTTCCCTGTCTGAGTTTGTGTGTGTGTAATGTACGAATTTATGTCTTCCCTCTGTCTGTATCTGCGTGTTACCTGACCTTTGCTGTTCCGTGTTGTGAGCGCACTAAATGACCTATTTTCGTACACGTCTCTCTCTCTGTCTCTCTCTCTCCACCCCCTTATCTCTCTCTCTCTCTCTCTCTCTCTCTCTCTCTCTCTCTCTCTCTACATGTCATACGTGTACCAAATGGCTCGTTTAGATTGCGGATGACTCTCACTCTCTATGAGAGTCTCCCTATGTTCTCTCCCTTTTTTTTTTGTAAAACTGTACCCCACCGGTACCAGTCTGATTTGATACATATTGAACGCGAAGGTGTTCAGCGAAATTGACCGAAACTAAAATGATTGTATCTCGCCATATTACTGCCTCTCCTTTCTGCAAAATGAATGAACTTGAATTGGCTGAGAAGGAAAGGACAGGTAAGACAACAAAAGTCCCCCAAATCTGGCCATTTATAGGGGAACTGTATGTCAATGGCACCTTATGTCTGTTCTTCAGAGACGAACGCCAACGTCTAGATTGAACCCCAATGCCCAGATTGCCCCACCCCCTTTTGCACCCAAGCGCAAGCGCCCGAAGCATCCCCGCCCCATTTTTGATAGACCCCAGTTGCTGTCCCGAATATAAACATGATGACCATGAGTAGCTGTTGACCCCCGAGAAAACCCTGTTTTGCCTGACTCTCGATGATGGCACCCCCGCCCTGTTTGAAAAGGTTAGCCAGTGCTGAAGGGAAATGCTCTGTAATGTTGAATATGATGTAATGCACAGTTGATGGGAATCTCATTTACCTCACTTGACTTATAAATAAGACGATGAATAGACCTGCCATGAACCCAGTAGGAATACTGACACATGCACTGCTTAGTAATGGACCTCTGACTGTGACCAATGAACGTATCTCCCAACTGCGTAGAATTGAGGGAGGAATTCACATGCGTAGATATCTTCTTTTGCCATTTCTCTGAAACCTTGTCTTGTACCTATTCAAAGATTCACGATCACCGAAGGAGATGGGTCAGATGCGACATACAGCCTGACTGCAGATCTTGGGACGCGTGTGACCTCGACCAAAGGTGGAGCCGCAGAGCAACAGGATACGGGACGAGACCGCAATTTCAACGTGGAAAATGAAAAACGACGGGCCGCCTTGAAGCCCTCCGTCTGCTAACCCACGTGTGCCTGGAGTCTCCGTCCCCCCTTCTTTGGGCTCGATTGATGGGCCTGCCTGCTTGTTGTCCTTTGCTCCCTTGGTCCCTTTTGTGTGTCCCAGGAACTCTGACCCAACTCCCCCCTCTCTCTCCTATCGACTATTTGAACCACACTCACCCTCATTCCCACGTGACTTTTTGCCAAAGGAAAAGAACTGCATACCAGTGGGAATAGGGTGTTGCCACGGAAGTGTAGGTGCCGAGCATAAGGCGCCGCCAAACGGATTGTTTAGGGAACAGGACTGTGGTCTAACAGCAGAGGACTGACCGCACCCTGCAACGCGTAAGGATAGAACCGAGCTGGACCTATAGCTCCCCCGCCGGTGCTCAACAGCGCCAACGAAAGCACACAGACTAGAGCCTACCAGTGATGGCTCAATGATACAAAGACACTGTGACGAAGAAATCTTGTGTATTGAACTGAATTCCGCTCTCAACTACCTGGTCAAAACTGTTCATTGGTCACATTTTTAAGTTAGAAAGATTTATGCTATGTAGTGCGTTTAATTGTCAGGAACACAACGAAAATGTAATTTCCTATGTGCTGCATTCTGCCCGTCACCTCGACTGTCTATGATTGTACGCCAAATGTTAGTATCGACAAAATGCTAATTCATCAACGATGCCTGTCTACCTGTAAACACATCAATTGCAAAAATGACTGCTGTTATGTAAAAAGGGGCGACTGTGAAAGTTGAAGAAATTGATGTACATAGACAGCATTCATTCCCCTTCTTCTCCCACTCCTCTCCCTGTGGGCACCATGGATACTGTAAATTATTGACCGTATCACCCTGCCAGTAAGAGCCCGTACCCATATGCATATGTACAGCCATTCTAGGCACCATGGCCTATTTTACCCATTGGAATCCCCGGCTTCCCACCTGCGCGTACCTTACACCCCCTCTCTCATGCATAGACCTTGAAACCCTCTCCCTCTGCGCGACCCTGCTGTGAAAGGCAACTCTCCTGCTTGACCCGCACAAACCCCCCCCCCATTCCCCCTTGAAGAAGCATCCTTCGCCTTGGCTAACGTAGCCCTCCCCAGCTGCACCTGACTGCCCCCGCTCTCTCATGTACTGGTCATCAGATCTCTCTCTCTCTCTCTCTCTGTGTGACTCTGTCCCTGTGTCCACCCTGGCTACCCCTCCCTTCTCCTCACATGGGCAAGTCATAAACCCTCTTCTTCTGCAAGGCCCTGTCCTTGAGAGTCACGGCCGCGCCTGACCAACACCTCCTTCCCTTCCATGAATGCCCCTCTGTTGACAAGCCTTCCCTCCGCGCTCAATTGTCCACGCGGCATGAATACCACTCCTTTTGATGACCCCTTCCCCCGAGTCCGGCTGACCGCACATGTCCGAGGCCATCGCCTGAGCCAGGAGATACCATTTACTGCCCTTATTGTATGAAGTCACTCCTCTTCAAAGGATCCTCTATTGGTCTTAGCCACCCCACCCCCTGGGCTATGATCAGGCGTACACATCCTACGAAACACTCAGCTGCGTGATTGCCCTCCCCTCTTATCAGCAGGTCAAGGGTCCCCATTGTGAACACATGTGGGGTAGGATCACCACGAGGATTATAGGGATGTCTTTCTTTTGCGTCATACTGTCCTGATTGTGTTATCAAGTGTTCTGTAAGGTATAAAAGCAAGAGTCTCAGCTCACTTGTTAGAGCACCTCCCGAAAGACACTGTGTTTCGTGTCCGAAATGACTGGCTCTCCTCATGAGAAATAAACTCTGTTCTTGATTCCTGCTTCCAGCGCCCGTCTCTTTATTTGGTAATTATTCAGCATGGGAACTAAGAGGCGGTTTGCGCCAGCGGCCTGGGCATCGATAGAATTATGGGCTCATGTTCCACAACGCCCTATGGGCGACCGGCCGGGAATCACTTCCGGGTCACGGATGACGCACGTCCGGTGCGGGAAGGGCGGAGACTCTGGCCTATTTAGGCTCTGGGAGTTGTGGTCCCGGACTCTTTTCTCGCCTGCACCGGACGGACGGACCCTGGACTGCGCCTCTCAGTTGTTTACTCCCACCCACCCGTCCCTTAGATCAGTTGCTCGGGGGGGGGGGGCGTTTTGCGGTTAAGAGGCCTTAGAACATTGACATGGACTTACAGAGTGAACGGGAGTCCTCCTTGCGTACTCCCTAGGCCAGCACTGAGGGGAGAGACGGTAAGTTCTCCACAGGGAGAATGAGGCCACCGGCTGGGGAGGCAAGGGCGCCAGGTTACTAGCCTCCTGGGATCCTGGGCAGCCTGGTGGTCGAGGAGTGTGCCCCGGATATGGCGGACAAGGACCAGAGGGCAGGGGCCCATCACTCAAGGACGCAGGTAGGTTGCGCGTTGTGTGGGGTGCTCAGATTTGGAGATGCGAGCCAGAGGGCCCCTTAGTGCTGGGGGAAAAGTATCTAGTATAATTGAGAAAACTTTGAATGTCAATATTAAAAATGTATTATTGATTTTATCAATTTTAATATGTATTGTTTAGTCATGTTTATGAATGTTGATAATTAAACATGGCCGTTTTACACCCACTCTCTCTCTGATGTATGATTTTGATTGTGGGTTGTATCATCTGTCTTGGTGGGCGGGGAGCATGCTGGGGGGTCCGGGCCCTATATGGGTAGGGACTACAGCAGTCCACTACAGGACACTTGCCTGCTGTGTGTACAGCTGTGAACAACAATATTCACACATGTGCGGGACCCACTTTCACTGACCAGACTTTACCTACTCCGGTTTGGAGTTTATGCTAAACCTAAGAACTTGATAACAGGGTGGTTGAGCTCCAAAAGATATTCCAAAGAGATGGATGGGATTACTAAAAGGCAAAAAGCAGAAGAAGAATTAGACAAGCTAGAAAAAGCAGGCACAAGTGGAAACTTAGGAAGGCCCACGCTTTGAGTTTCTTTGCTGACCAATGCGCCCAGAAAGGCAGCAATATGCAGATGAAACTTGCCAAGCAACTACATATGGAAAAATACCACCAAGCACCAACAGTTAATTGTCTAATCACACAGATATTTGGCTTCCAGTGACACTCCAAGGTTGAGATCAACTCTGGCTGCAACCAACTTTTACTAAAACCAAAATCCCAACCTGCTGCCACATTCACAACACATGTTGACCAGCGGAAGCGTGAACACCTCAACTCTGCCATAAGCCATGAGTTCTTACTCTCTAATATTGTCTATCCTGGGTACCTTTTTGTAGAGGGTGCTAGACGTTAAGACAGGCATTGCTTTGAAATTTGCATCAAAGACAATGAACTGGCCATTTATTCCATATCTACTAGTCTGGAGGCCACCTTCTTGTAGCTACAACATGAATGGGACCTCGCAACCTACTCTGATGGCACCCTTCTGGTCAAGGAGCAATGCTATTCCCACTTAGAGAAAAGAGCAAGTGCCATATAATGAGAGTACTATCATTTTCACTTATGCATGTATAGAAATCACTTCCAAGTGGCCATTGGCCACAAGACTTTAATTTGTTGTTTCAAGAGACGTGGTCCAAATCACTCAGATAGTTTTAAAATGGACCATCCCTGCGCCGCAGAATTAATTTCCAGCTGTGTGGAAGCTGTTCTTCAACCACCAGCAAATTACCCTTCAATGCATCCCGTCTCTGAAACCGGCCAAGAAACGTTGATAGGCGAAGAGATCTAGGAATTTGTGAGGTTCATTGTGCAAGGATCAAGATTTTTCCCCTTCTCACCGGACAATGTATTTAATGTGACTGCTAGTCACAACTGACCATAACGAGATCTGAAAGCGATTGATGACAATTAATGGTAAAATGTTCTTCTAGGACAATCTCATTTAATAGACACTGCCTGCATAACACTCATAGCTCTACATGACATCCAGCACAAACTCTCTGTGCCGAACGTGAGACAGTGAACTGCTTCACAGAGTCTTACATTTCGTAAAGCTAACATGCCTGAGTAACCACACTGTGAAGTGACTCACACTGGCAAGGCCTTGTAAAGTCCAAGAACTGTCTGTGTTAACAGGAAATTGAGGTTTCCCTATTAAGAAGTCAAGGGACAGAGACAAAATGACCAGGTCTGTCCAAGGCAAAGACCTGATGAACATTCTAGTCTGGATTGCCATCCCAGAATGAAATTCAAAAACCATTTAAGATGGCACCATAGATAGTAAGATCTTTAAATGGGACCCTCAAAACTTCACTTGTAAAATTAAGAAGATGTACTCATGCCTCATTTGTCAATAAACTATAAAGGCCTATGTCCAATCAGACCTACTCTGAAACTGCCCTAATGTGACCCTTGTGACCATGACGTCTACACTGAGAACTTAGGAAATGACTTTGTATTTGTGGAAAAGCTGATAGATGGGAAAGAATGCAAACACTTGTAAGACCTCCAACGAGCCATGCTGCATTGTTCACGTCGATGCAGTCCAGATCATCCCAGTCCAAGTACGACCTGTGGCCAAATCCTGTTCTATCTAAGACACATAAAAACATTACCTGGTAGGTCATGGACATCAATTCCAAAGCAATTCATAGTTGTCCCCATATTATGTAGCACTTTCTGTGCACTTACAAAGAGATGTTGAATGCCTTAATGTGGTGCCCTCTGTTGTGATAAGTCCTAGCACCCCATGGCACACCAGTTTCAATAACAGGCTCCAACCTAACTTCCTGGTAACAGTCGAGCCATGTAACTGCACTGGTGTCACCTTTGTGTTATTTCACCATCTTTACTTTATGTGCCACCTGTGTTTGAAGGAACACGAGTTGCCAGCTTGGAATTGGCTACCACACTATAAATTGCATTAGCAAATCTCTAGGAATCATCTTGATATGGGGTGGTCAGAGCCATACGAGGGTAAGTCAAAAATGCTTTTATGGTCATCAATAAATTGCACAATCCCACATGAACGCACCGTATATGTGTTAGGAGCATATCTGAAAAGCAGAGTACGTACTATGTTGTGATCATCAGTAGAACGTAACACATTTTTTAATTTCATTATGTCATCTTGGGACCTAGAATACAGGGAGTCAGTGGAAGAAGAGATACCAGCTGTTTGGTCTATGGAGGTGTAACTTCCTGCTACTATTAACCATTTAAACATACATTAAAGATTCAATCCATTTATCACCTAGGGAACAGAACAGAACACACAACCTGGAGAATTTATTTGAAGTTTCTAAGCTACAAAGGCTGGAGATCGGCCATACTGAAGGGGTGTTGTGAGTTCATAAAATCACTGATTATCGGATGTCTAATTTTACTATAACTTCGACACTTCCACTCTCTGCAGGCAATTGTATGTAAGTGCACTATATCTTGGGGCCATGCAGGGGAAGAAGATGCCTGCTGAGAGTTCACAATGGGGGTGTGGCCTGGGAGCTGATCGACTAGGGTGCAGCATCAGCGATCTCCTTAAGCTGCACCACCATCCTGCTGCATCTGCTGATTATTTGGTGCACCGGGGCCCATCTCTAGTGAAGGGCCACCCTGGTAGTACATCTCAGACACTACTCGTTCCCTAAGTGGGACAGACCAGGCACTAGAGGTGTTCCCCAAAGCCTCAGGCATTACAGCGGGTCACGGTGAGTGTCTAGAAATGGTGCCACCTGCAGGAGCTCCTTGAGGGCTTTCCAGGCTGCTGGAGGTTGCAGTGAAGAACCCTGAGACCCCAGCCCAGCGGTGTAGCGCCTTCCCCTCCACCATTGCCTGACCAGGAGGTGGAGTGAAGATCGAACATAGCAAGGGCCTTGCAACACAATTGTGACTGCAGCGAAGAGACCTGGTGAGCAGCGTGGCCTGATGCAGACATCGTGGCTGGCGTGCTGTGGGGGAAGAGGACTTTCAAAGCGGCCTGCTGTGCTGATGGGGCTGAGCTGGACACCTTACCTGCTGCCAAGGGGGACGTTGCTGACCTCGGTCTGGGCCCAGCGGTGAGCGAGGCTGTGCAGGCTAACCCTACAGGAGAGCCTGTTGAGAGCTGATTTGGTAGTGCCCCTCCGCCGCCGAACTGTGTGCACAAGAAGAGCTTCCCAGTGGTGGTGTTCTAACGGGGCATACCACACAGTTTGCGCACTGGGCCCTCTGTAATCCCTACTCCAGTGGAACACACTAAATCATCACCTCACACCCCTCATCCCAAGTGGCAGGGGCCCCCATACCATCCGACCTTTTGTGGGGGAGCAGGAGCTACCTATAGGGCCCACCCTGGAGACTCCTGAAATGCAGGGGGTGCAACTGCATGGACTTTGTGCTTCTCCCTTCATGTGTGTGGAGGGTCCCTTGTCCCCCTGACCTTGGCTGCTGAAGCCTCCTCTGGGATTGTGGGGATGCCTGTGGCTATGATTGCCCCTGAGAGGCCTACTTGGGGGTGGGTCAAGTAGCTTTCACTTCAGCCACGGACACCTGCAAGTGCACCCGCTGAGGAGACTCATACAGCGACGACCCTGCCCTCTTTTGCTGGAATCATGGGCCGCACCACCAGATACATGGGAGCTGAGGGAGGTGGTCAAATGTCTACAGGACCCCGCGATGACACAGATGATGGCTCCACCAGCTCCACTAAGGACTCTTCTACCACACAGAACTTCATATTGGCAGCCATTAGAGACACTCTGAAGGCCCTAGAACACAAAATGGACACTAGTGATGGACCTGGGCATTCTCAGAGATGATCATCGCAAGCTAGCAGAGTGCTTGATGACATCAAAGTGCACTGTCCCTGAAATTCAGGCCACTGTGGGGGACCTGTCATCTCAGATGGCCGAGCTATTGGAGCGGATTCGAGCCTGGGAGAATAGAGCAGAGGATGCAGAGGGCATGGCACACTCGAACCACATCTGCCTTGTGGTCCTCCCGGAGAAGATAGAAGGACAACATATGGTCTCTTTCTTAGATGTTTGAATCTGGTTGGAGATAGATGGTCTTTCCCCCTTGTTTGCGTTGGAGCGGGAATATTAGGTGCTGATGCAGCCCCAACTGCTCGGTGCCCCCCCTACAGACAGTGGTGGCCCTCCTACTGCCTTAGAGAGACAGAGATCATATCCTCAGAATAGCCAGAGAAAAGGGGGACATCTTGGCTGAGAATCATAGGGTGATGATATTCCCAGGCTTTACGCTGGTGGCACAACAACAATGCTCTTCTTTCCTTGCTGCAAAGACTAGACTTGTCAGCTGGGGGTAAAGTATGCCATGCTATTCCAGGCTAAACTGAAGGTCCTTGCACGACTTGCATGTGCGTTTGGAAACTTTGTCCTCCGGTCAGCCGTACACAGGTATGGCACACTGAATATCTGGCTAAAATGCTATCAAACTATAACCCACTCCTGGTGGCCCTGGCTTGGGAACCGGCTCACACTTGCGTACCTAGCTGGTGCTTCCGCAGCGAAAACTTGGAAGACCAAATGTTCTGCAATAATCTGGGGGATGAAAGACAGAATTGTTTTACTGAAAATGCAGGATCCACAATGTCGGCCTTGGTTGAGTGGGAGCTTTTTAAGACAGTTGTTTGGGGGCAAAGTTTAATTGAACAGGAGGGGTGTGAAGAACATTACAGGAGGAGACACGGACACAGGAGGCTGAGCTGCGCACACTAGAATGTCATCGTCACACTGATGCCTCAGCTCAAGAAGGAGAAACTAGCGACTCTGGTGGAGAGGGTCCGCTTCTTTGACTATAGATAACATGGGGTTAGAGCCTTCAATGAGCAGGATAAGGTCAGAGCATTGCTTGCTTGGCCAGTAAATCCCACCAAATGGGGATAGGAAATATTGGAGCTGATGGCGGTGATGGCATCTGGGTCCAGGATTTGGTTAATATTGTAAGAGCTATTCCACATGCTACATGCTGAACCCACTCAACAAACTCCATTTTCCTTGAACCTCTTGCTGTACCTGCTTCCCCTACAGACCTTGATGCCAGAGGCCGCAGAGGAGTTGGGGGCAGATATTTCTGCGAGGAAGTTGTGCCTGTGATTAAAACCACTGCAAAAGATAGGTTGTTGGGTTTAGATGGGCTGTCAGTTAAGTTCTATGCCACTTATGTCACTCAACTAACCCCATACCTTCTGGAGTTCTATAGTTTGACTCGTGAAGCCAAGGTGTTACCCTCTATCACGAAAGAGGCCTTAATAGTCCCTCTACTCAAGCTGGAGTGTCCCCGCAGGAATTGGAAATGTACCGACCCGTCAGTGCTTAACATTAATTGCCAAGTCCTGAGCCAGGGGTTGGCCACGCCACTCCTATTCCTTATGCCGCAGCTCCCTCATGATGATCAGATGAGTTTCATCCCCAAGCAGAATACAGTGTTGAATATCAGGAGGGTAACTGCATTGTTGCTTGCTGCCTCCTCCATTGGTCCACAAGCAGTAGTCATATTAGTAGATATTGTGAAGACCTTCAATAGCCTGAATAGGGGCTACCTGTATGATGTGCTGAGTCACATGGACCTGGGTGGTCCCTTGAATAGGTTCATCTACTATATGCTAGTCCTATGTGAGGGTTAAAACGAATATGTGAAGTTACAACGCATGCTAATACATCGCATGCCGGTGCAACGCATATTTTTTCTCTCAGGGGGCGCTGGAAGTTGGAATAGATTAATTTTCTATTCCAACTCCAGTGTGTGCAACAGTAGGGAAGGTGTTGGAGTTAAATCCAACACCTTCTACCCACTGCTGCACACCTTTTGCATTGCAACTACAAGCGATGTAAAGGCATGCGTCGTAACAGTTCCGTTGTAAAGGCTGTTTCCCGGTTAAAGAGTGAGTGGTGTTGGACTCTTATGTGGTGGGACGAGGCGGGCTGTCCTTTATCCCCATTTCTGTTCACCCTGGCACTGGAGCCGCTGGTGAACAGGGCATGTGGATGTCTGTCAGAAAGGAATCATGCACCGTGGTGTTATGCAATATATTGCACTATATGCTTATGACATGTTTTTATTTCCTCTGAGACCACAGGGCGGATGTCCCCAGAGCGTTCTGGAGGAGTTTGGTGCTCAGTCAGGCCTGTAGGGACCCCGGTGGAAGACTAGTGCATACCCTTTGCGGTAGACCCCTGAGGTCCCTTCCCAACATGGTGAACTGCAGTGGGAAACTGCTATGTTTCGGTATTTAGCTGTCTAGCTATATTGGACTGAGGCTGCTGGATGGTAATCCACTTACGACACTCCGCAGGTCAATACGCTCTTGGAATACTCTCCCCATCTTCTTCACGGGGTGAGTAGCAATTGCCAAAATTAACACTTTGTCCAATCTATTATATTATGTTTCCATAGTCCCTATCATAATCACAGCAGCAAATTTCATGAAATACTTTCCATGCTTATCGACCTCATCTGGGGACAGGGTGTCACCGAATAGTCCTTGTGAAACTACAGCAACCAATTCAGGATGATGGTTTAGCAGCTCCCGTCTCTGAGGCATACTATTTTGTGGCCAATTGCAGTTGGTGAACAGGTGGGTGGATAATAGGTTTGGGGGGGGGGGTCTGCTCATAGAGGGGGGAAGTGGTACCAAAGGGGTGGTGATGGACAGAGCATCTGAATCAATCAAACACTCACACCCAGTCAAAAGATCTGGGTTTAATCCATCACAGTTCTTTAGCCCACTCTGCCACCCCAGTTCAGACATGGCTATATGCAAATCAGTCTGACCCTGTGCCTCATGGGAACAGTCCAGCCCAAAACTGCCAAGCCATGTCTTCCCTGGACCGGAAACAAGCTTCTGAGGACCGGTTTGGCAGGGTATGCTCAGACGTGAGTCCCTTGCTCACTTTGCCACTGGATTAAAGCAAGACGGCTGGAATGCCAGAAACTGGTCCTCGGAAGCTTGATTCCGGTCCAGGGAAGACATGGCTTGGCAGTTCGGGCTGGACTGTTCCCATGAGGCACAGGGTCAGACTAATTTGCATATAGCCATGTCTGAACTGGGGTGGCAGAGTGGGCTAAAGAACGGTGATGGATTAAACCCAGATCTTTTGACTGGGTATGAGTGTTTGATTGATTCAGATGCTCCGTCCATCACCACCCCCTTTTGTACCGCTTTTGGCCGCCATAAGTGTGGCAGGGTATGCTCAGACGTGAGTCCTTCGCTCACTTTGCCACTGGATTCAAGCAAGCCGGGCTGAAGACTGCTGGAATGCCAGAAACCGGTCCTCGGAAGCTTGATTCCGGTCCAGGGAGGACATGGCTTGGCAGTTCGGGCTGGACTGTTCCCATGAGGCACAGGGTCAGACTGATTTGCATATAGCCATGTCTGAACTGGGGTGGCAGAGTGGGCTAAAGAACGGTGATGGATTAAACCCAGATCTTTTGACTGGGTATGAGTGTTTGATTGATTCAGATGCTTCGTCCATCACCACCCCCTTTTGTACCGCTTGTGGCCGCTATAAGTGTGGCAGGGTATGCTCAGACGTGAGTCCCTTGCTCGCTTTTCCACTGGATTCAAGCAAGCCGGGATGAAGACGGCTGGAATGCCAGAAACCGGTCCTCGGAAGCTTGATTCCGGTCCAGGGAAGACATGGTTTGGCAGTTCGGGCTGGACTGTTCCCATAAGGCACAGGGTCAGACTGATTTGCATATAGCCATGTCTGAACTGGGGTGGCAGAGTGGGCTAAAGAACGGTGATGGATTAAACCCAGATCTTTAGACTGGGTATGAGTGTTTGATTGATTCAGATGTTTCGTCCATCACCACCCGCTTTTGTACCGCTTTTGGCCGCCATAAGTTTGGCAGGGTATGCTCAGACGTGAGTCCCTTGCATACTTTGCCACTGGATTCAAGCAAGCCGGGCTGAAGACGGCTGGAATGCCAGAAACTGGTCCTCGGAAGCTTGATTCCGGTCCAGGGAAGACATAGCTTGGCAGTTCGGGCTGGACTGTTCCCATGAGGCACAGGGTCAGACTGATTTGCATATAGCCATGCCTGAACTCGGGTGGCAGAGTGGGCTAAAGAACGGTGATGGATGAAACCCAGATCTTTTGACTGGGTATGAGTGTTTGATTGATTCAGATGCTCCGTCCACCACCACCCCCTTTTGTACCCCTAGAGGGGGGAAGGGCTGCCACTACCCTGGCTGACGCAGTTCCTATTGGAACCTAGATGAGTCAGAGATGAGCCCTGCCCCCCTGCAACATGTGGCCAAGCATCGCTGGGTGTGGTATCTGCAACAAGCTGGAGTAGCCGCCCCCTATACTCCTGCCTCCCCCTTCCATGGCTGGCTCGTTTTCTTCCAGAGGATGAGGTTCGACAGTTAAAGGAGTGGGCCGCTCTAGGGAAGGAGCAGATTGGCGATCTGTATGATACCGGCATCCAGCTGTCCTTTGCGGATCTACAGGTGGCTTATGACCTACCAATGGGTCACTTCCTTTTCTTTGGTGCGGTCACTGCATTGGTGTATTGCAGATGGCACTGGGGGCACGTGGAGCTGCCCACCCTATGGGCTGCCATGTTCTTTGTCTGTTCTTTGGTAAACGCCGGGCAATCATTGGATTATAGGCTGCGATCAGGCTAAACTCCTAGCTGGGGTTCCCAGGATTTCCCGTAATGCCCATTTCACATCGATTAACTTTTATTACCTGCACAAGAGCATTCCTTACTCCTGAGAAGGAAGATCATCAAATTATTTCCCAGGGCCGGCTCACGATGCCCCATGTGTGATCTAGTACGGTCGGATATGTACCATATGACATGGAGTTGCCCCCACCTTAGAGAGATCTGGACAGGAGTAGTAGCCCTTATAATGACATCATAGAATGTACATTGCACCCCATGCAATGAATTAATCTAACATATATTTGAGTGTAGACCCAAGACGTGAAAGACATTGCTCACCATAAGTAACTTTTGTGAATTTTTTCATACACGTACGCGAGTGAGCTTCAGTATTACACAGTAGTCAGACCAGAACAATGCCTTCAAGCATACAGGATTAAGTTTACACACTGATAATAATGCATGCTACTGCTCTGTGTAACAACCACATGTAGACATCCTGTGATATGATACTACGACCTGCAAATTCTTCAAAGCAATCATTTGCAAACTGCTGGGAACGCGATAATACTAGCTATGACTACTTGACACAACTGCTACGAATGCCTTACTGAGACATGCTATTTCTAAGCCGAAATGCTTTTTTGGCACCCATGATCTAATGCTTTCACATGTTACTACTCCATCACCAATTACTAGGAAGGTAATACTATTATTAACACTATTAGGCCAATTGCAAAGAAAATAATATTGATACCTCTGCTAAGACTGTGATACTATTGTTCCTATGATGGTAATAGCCTGGAATGAGCTTCAAACAACTGTCCCCTCTCACAAACATCAGAACTACGGGTAACACTATGACTCTTTCTGCAAAAAGAGGTTTGTATGTCAACATTTCAAGGTCACAAATATCGATGTACAGAAATATCGACTGCAAGATATCAACTAACACTATATCGTCAATTAAGTATAAACAGGCTAGTATGGTTTACTATGCTTAACTCCACATCAACAAACCTGGAATATATATGCTTTTGGGTACCATCCAGAGCTTTGGTCTTCTCGGTTTTTGGCCTACAAAGTTCAGCCCTACCCTGATGCGAAGCAGTCACAAATCTAAGCATCCCTTCTGTTGCTGATCTTCATCCGACTTTTGAAGTCAGTAACATCAAGTCAAGTCAAAAATAAAGTTTATTTAGACCATTTCATCTATAAACCAGAGTTCCTACTTTGTCGTATAAAATCAACGTATCACAATTTCATATTCATATCAATAAAAAGTCAAATTATCCTAAAAACTACCTTTATACAGTTTAAAACAAGGATTCATTTGAATTATAAAGCTATTTGCTGTTTTGAGCCTCCTGCCAAACCGGGAACTTATAAACACCCAGCATAAATTTCACGATGGCTATCGCGATGTCTAAATTTTCCATGACAACTAGAAGCTCCCGTGCTTGAGAACGCACCTCAACATCGTATTTTAAAAATATCGGATGAAGGAACTGTTTGCGTAAATTTAAAAACATATCACAATCCAATAAAATGTGCAAAATATTACATTTCATTCCTAGCTTACACACACATTTGCCATCAGGATGCGTTAAAGCTGATTTAATTGCACTATTTAAAAATATCGGGTTAATACCTATTCTTAACTTAAGAACTTCTATCCTTAACCAAAGGTTTGGTAGCAAATCTATATATGGAAAGCTTAAGTCTTTCTCCCAACCTGGGCTCATAAATTTCACGGAGTCCTTCTTTCTCAAATACTCTTGGTCTGTGCCCCTTGAAATTTCTTTTCCCTGTGCTTTTAGTACGCTCTTTATTACATTAGTTTGGAGTGTCAGAGGGTCAATGTTCACATTCAGGTGGTCACAAATGGCCCGGAGTTTACTTCTTGTTGCCTTGGCCCACTTTAACTCACTGGTCTGGATTTCTTTCATACACCATTGTGACACCTTTGTAACTTCCCCCTGCCCCAATCGATTCCAAAATCTGACTCATCTGCACCTGGACATTCCATGCGGTTAGGCCTACTTCCAATCTAACTGCCTGGACCATTACCGACCCAGGAAGAGATAGAAGGGATTTTAAACATTTGCCCTCCTCTTTATCTCAAGAGCTTTTCCCGTCAATGCAGATTACTTCTGCCCCATATTGGAATTGCGGAGGAACCATAGCCTTAAAGGCAGTCAATAGAGGTTTGTGTGACATATCACCATAGCTATGGTTGAATCTTTTCAGCCCGCATACCGCTAAATGCGCTTTTAATTTCTGAGCTTCCAAGTGGGTTTCCCACCTCAGGGACCTTGTAAACCATATTCCGAGGTATTTATATTCGCTTACAGTATCTAATTTAGTTTGGCCCAAGTACCAGCTAAACTTCGTACACTTCTTCCCGAAGCATAGAATTTTTGTTTTATCCATGTTTACTGTAAGACGCTTTGCAATGCAATATTCATTAAATACATTTAACTTCCTCTGAAGCCCAACCTCTGTTTGGTCCATTATTACAAGGTCATCCGCGTACAACAGACAGGACAGGTGCTTACCATTTATTTTTGGGCTTGCACCTCTGGCTGTGCCCAGGAGAGGAGGCAAGTCTGCTAAAAATATGGCAAAGAGTAACGGTGCCAAAACGCAGCCTTGCCTCAACCCATTATATATCTCTATTTCCGTTGTAAGGCCACCAGAGGTATCTTTGATTACTTGTGCCCAATTTTGGCTGTGCAGTTCTTGGATTACCCGCAAAAGGTCGGCAGGAACCTCAAAATTTCTCAATGTCTCCCACAGACAGTCCCTATCCACCAAATCAAAAGCAGCGCGAAAGTCAACAAAGCAACAAAACAATTTGCCCTGCTGCTCCATGGACTTCCTCGCTACAGCACACAGTGCGAAGCAGTGATCAACTGTAGAGTGCCCTTCCTTGAAGCCACCCTGCTCTATTGGGACTATTGACTGCCGCTCCGCCCACTCCTTTAACCTGCCAAGGATAATTTTTGAGAAAATCTTTCCGCCAATATCCAGCAAGTTGATCAGCCTGTAGTTCTTAGGGTCCTTCTTTTCCCCCTTTTTATGCAAGGGTCTAATTATGGCCCCTCTCCAGGATTTAGGAAAATGACCTGAGTCCAGGATTGCTGCAAACATGTGAGAAAAAAATCCTGCCCACCAATCTATCTGAGTTTTAATTAAAACGGCGGGAAGATTATCTGGACCTGCAGCACGTGATAGATTCAGCTTTTTAATGGTTTCTTTTACTTTCTCTACTGCGAAGTCTGATTTTAATCCGTCTACGCCCCCTGACCAAGCTGATTTATTCTTCACAATTTCCGGGGTCCTTTTAGCACTATATAGGTTACTTAGGTAATTTACCCAAGCTGCCTCTTCCACAACACAACTCATCGTACCCGGTGCCCTTCCTGTAGCATCCTATATCAGCCTCCAGAACCCTTTTATTTTCTATTGTCTCTAAAAGGTTTGCCCAAAATTCTTCTTTAAAGATCCTTTTCTGCTTCCTTACTAAATATTTATATTCTTTCTTTAGCCCGAGTAGGAGTTCCAAGTTCCCTAGGTCATATTCTTTAGCCCGAGTAGGAGTTCCAAGTTCCCTAGGTCATAACTATTCCTTGGCGTCGTTCTATTCTCCGTATCTCACTTTTTTTACTCTGGCATTCTTGATTGAACCACCTGGGCTTCCCTTTATTGGGCTGCGTTTTTACATTGGCGTCTTTCTTATCTTTTAGATATACTCTTAGACACTGCACCGCCTGTACTATTGTATCCTCGTACCATGCTACCTGATGCCCTTCGATTTTATCCTTCAGCATCAATTTGCTTGCTTTTTTTAACGCAAGCATTTTAAGACAGTTCTCCCCTGCTTTAACTCAGAAGGCTCGAAAGTCACTATACTCTCATCGAATAAAGAATGGATAATGGAAATACCCTTTATTTAGGTGAACCTAAGAACTCACTTAAACATCTCCAGTCTACTTAACGCTTTGCAGTACATTGTAACTTCCAAATTGTGTCACACCTCTCCTACACTGCTTTCCTTTCATTGGCTGCCTATCTCTGCCAGAGTGTAAATTAAAGTATTGTTTATTTTGAAATTGAAATTATTTTTTTTTCACCAAAATACTTTTTGCTTCTGCCACCTCCCTTCTGAATAAGGTCTCACTCCTTCTCAAAAATATTATTGAAAAATGTCTTGATTGATTTTTTCTGTATGACGTTTATTAATGTTTTGTATTTTATATTGACAGCCCTGTTCCTATCAACACAATTTCTTTGAACTTAAACGAGCTTTGCTCCCTGAATCAGGTCTTCTCGTGGCACCCAAGGTTCATGATCATAGTACTTTTTGTACGATGGTTCTTTCACATTGCCAAATCCTATTTGAGGAATACTCGGTCTACAATTTGAAATCCATCTGAGATCTGTTTTGTTTTTGAAGGGTCGTTATAACCGGGCACTCTCTGAATTCTGTGACCGGGCCTTTGGTTGCGTTTGGTGATATCTTACATTAATATCTTGGAGACTTCGGGTATAAAACCACTTTAGAAAAATGCACACTCTGATGCTAACATGCATTCAAACACACACTATCTCTCACACACGCATACTGCACACACGCACACACACACACAGCCACACATTACACACACAAGCACACACTTTGTGTTCGCATGGCATTCAGTCGTTTTTTCACAAAATAATTGTGGTCACACCTCGAAGATTTTCTCTTAGCCCTAAAAGCAAACTGCATTTTTTTCAGAGAAGTGGGCAACTGGCAGGTGTCTCTCACCCTTCCTGCAGATTTATAGTTCTATGGGAAAGAGTGATTGGAGTCAGACAATCCCTGCCAAAGAATCTATTATCTGCAAGTGATTTTGTGGAGCCCCGCCCTGAATCCAATAATCTGCACACACACAAGTATTGGTATTTTTGTTTCTTAAATGATTTATTCGACAATATTGTTCTACATATGAGTAAAAACATTGTAAAATCAGCTCAGAGAATAATAATCTGTACAAAAGAGAAAAGTTTGAATGCACTCCAATTATATTTCCTTACATGTCCCAAATAAGTTAGTCTAATTGCAAACTAAATAATAACTAGCCAATTAACAGCATAGTTGTAAGAGTTTATAATACATGGGAATTTATAATCCCTGTATAAAAGACTAATTTCTTTATTTCAGATAACTTGTGACATCTTTTGTTGCCTGTATTGATTAAATATGCTCAACTGTCGTAAAGTATTATAGTTGAAATGTGGTATCCTACAGGTACATGCATCAATCTCGGCATTTGCGATTCCTTAATTGCGATTTTTAAGGAATCGCAATTAAGGATTCGCAAATGCCTATGCATCAAGAAATCGCTAAATAAATTGCGATTCCTTAGAATTCCTTATTTGCGATTAGCATTTTGCGAATCGCAATTAAGGAATCCCTTCCCATTCATTCCTATGGGCCTAGAGGCCCCTAGGAATGAATGGGAAGACAATCTCAATTTGCGATTCGCAATTAGCTAATCGCAAATTGAGATTGCGATTTCAAGGGTGCAGGGGTGTCCAAAGGACACCCTGTTGCACCCCTGAAATCAAACAATGCACATATGTTGTGTACACACATGCCCTAAGGGCATGTGTGTGCACAACATGAAAGTTAAAAATATGAACAAAATTGCATATTTCTAACTTTTCGCAAAATTACCATGAGGTCCAACCTCATGGTAATTTTTTCTCTCTAATTGCGAAATCGCAATTTTTTTAAAGTTTCATGCATTGCTTTTAAGGAATCGCAAAATTGCGATTCCTTAAAAGCAATCGCACTTTAAAAAATCGCTAAAGTAGTGATTTCTTCACTTTTAGGTTGATGCATCCCAAATAGTGATTTGGGAATCGCAAACGGCCGAATTTTGCGATTCGCACCGTTTGTGATTCCTAAATCGCTTGATGCATGTGCCTGCTAATGCCTCCTGCCAGAGCGAGCAGCCAACGTGGAGAGGATGTGGAGTAATGGCAGAGCTGCTGACTTTGATACTGTGGAACCAGGTTTCAGTCTCAGTGTCAGCTAAACATCTTCTGACTTTGGATAAATTACTTAATCTTCCGTTTTCTAAAAAAAAAAACATAACTGAATGTTTCCTTGTTTAATGTAATTGGTACTTATATAAAGTGCTCCAATGCCTTTGGGTTGCGTGTGTTCTAAAAAAAACAGTGAAAAGCAGTTTACGGAGCAATAACTGCAGCATATACAACACAATGAAAACGGAAACAGAATTTTAGTTCTTATGGTCCTTTTTTCCAAAACAAACCGTGATGAGCAGACAGGAGATATTTATGACAACATGCTCAGTTTTTGCATACTAACGTACAGTAGTCGCAAAAGAGACTCTGCCTTTTTCTACACATTCTGCGCCTAGGAACTTTTTTAATCTATTTTACATTAAACTGTTCTAACATCATTTTGCAACAAATTGCTAGCTACTTTTTTATGTTTAATTTCGCAATAGATTCACGACTGCAACCACAACACCTCTTTCATATGAAAGAGGAAGACACCAAGGATTAAAGTGCTGTGCGGGAAGGGTGATGTTGTGACAGTGTATGCTCCCCGCTGTACATTTTAAGAATATTGCAAGTCACTACAGTGTTTCATTACCTTATAAAAAAAATCGGTCTGTGTTCCCCTTCCTTTATATGGTCCTGGCAGTGAGGGGAGATCAGCTTGTGTTTGACTCCTCTTTTGCTACACTGGAAGGTGAACTATACTTCTGTTCAGATTATAGGAAGGAAACTGAAGCCTCTTGCTACAGCATCTTCCCACATTCCTTCAAGAGGGAATTTACAAGATCGTTTCTCGCCGCAGCCACATCTACTAAAAAGGCTCAGAGATTTGGAAAACCCCCCCTTCAGCCAGTTAATACGAGCCCTTAGAAAGTATGACAATTAAGCACTCTCTTTCTTATCCTCAATAAACCAAATGGCTTCCAAAAACAATGAGAACACCTGTAATACAGGCATTATTCGTTCATCTCTCACTCCAATACATTTTATGCAAAACAGTTAAGGTGCAGCAAGGCCTGTGATGTTTGCAACTTTATAACAATACATAAAAAGTCATGTGCTCATGTCAGTTTCTACGGCTATAGGCACAGTGGTCGGCTAGAGTCTCCACTGCAGGAAAGTTCACAATGTGGGGGTTCCAGGTACTTCTTGTTATTCTGAATCCCTTACAATAGTATTACAGCGAGTGCAACCATGGTGTCCATTAAGAGTTTCTGTAATTATACAGGCTGCTTAAAGTGGGCTCCTAATAGAGTCATCCATGACAGGTAAATGACATATTTCAGTTTGCATGATCTATTTGTGCCCCTGTTAGTCCATGTCTGACACTATTCAACCACAGCAAAGTGCTTTAAATTGAGCCTGGGAATTTTTTGTTTGTCAATTTAATGTTGTACTTGGCATCTGTGCTGCTGGACAAACACATACACATAGGTTAATTCCTGAATTTCCGACTGAACGAATGCGTAAACTTTATTGGACATATTTTTGGTCAATGTCATTTTTAAAAGGCATTTCAGTCACGGAGTGCTCAACGGGCCGTTATGTACAGATGCTATCCAACAAGTGCCAAGAACTCAGTCGAGGCATGTGAAAGACGAGGCTAAGTTTGCCAGTGACGACATAGAGAGCAAGTAAGCATTCCTACACCCTCGTGCGAGAGTCTGGAGGGAGACGGGCGCCATCTTTGTAACCTAGAAGCGACAGTGAACAGAGGCCCACATGCATCATTGTTACATTTTGCACTTCCTAATTTGCGAAAAATAAGGAATCGCAAATTAAGAAGTGCAAAATGCTATGCATCATTGTTTTCGGTATTCATTTGGGATTCGGTAAAAAACGCAATTTTTACCGAATCCCAAATGAATACCGAATTCTTAAGTGCATTTTCGCAATTCCTATTGATTCCTATGGGCCAAAAGGCCCATAGGAGTCAATGGGAAGGCATCAGCAAATTGCGAGTGGCACTTTGAAAATTTCATGGGTGCAGGGGGGGGGTCCAAAGGACCCCCCATGCACCCCTGAAATGTATTTTTCGCATCATGTTTCACACACACATGTCCTAAGGACATGTGTGTGTGAAACATGAATGTAGAAAAAAAAACATTTGCAGCATTTTAAACACTTTTTCCAAATTTACCGAGTGGTTCAACCACTCGGTAAATTTGGCACCCTAATTGCGACTTTGCACTTGTGAAAGTAATGATGCATTGCTTTTAAGAAATCGCACATCTGCGACTTCTTAAAAGCACCCGCAATTTTAGAACTCGCAACAATGTTACGAATTCTAAAATTGCTTCATGCATCCCAAAAAGCACTTTTGCATTCGCAAAACGGCCGATTTTAAGTAATCGCACCGTTTGCGACTACAAAAATGCTTGATGCATGTGGGCCAGAGAGCTTGTAAAACGTCGACTGAATTTGCACGCCCTTGCCTTGTGTCCTCACAACATTTACAAATAACATACTACTACTATTGAGGAAACGTTTTGTCTTACCGTCACGCCGCTTCTTTTAATACGTAAAAAAGGGCTACAAAAGTGTCCCTGGGCAGTAGACGGGCTTTATAACAAATCACAAGTAGAGCATTGCTCAATCGTTCCTTGTGAAGTTGCTGAGACAGATATATACAATGCATGGTAACTATATAAATCCTTATGTCTATTTTAACATCAAACCAGATGAACGCCATTGTATTTTTGCATTTGAATAAAGAGAATTACAGTTTCCCAGTAGTACACTGCTTAATCACTCTCGAGGAGCGAACTGGAAGGATTTAAACTGTAAATGAAACAATTAACCCTTTCTATGCAGATGACGGAACCGCTCCGTCATCAGCTGCGGTGGCGCTGTGCTGATGATGGAGCTGTTCCGTCATGGCCCTGCCGCCGCGCCGCGCTGATTTCACGCCTGCGCGGCGCGTTCTTTTGAGCGGGCGGGGCCATGACGGAACCGCTCCGTCATGAGCACAGCCCAACCGCGGCTGATGACGGAGCGGTTCCGGCATCAGCATGCGACCGCCGAGCGGCCGCCCCGCCCACTTAGCGCTGCGGCGGAATAGCCGCCGCAGTGATGTGGTTAAAGAACACTCTTCAAGAGTTAACAAGCAATGGAAATGCAATAGGTCTCGCATTAGAAAAGTTGGAGCTATTGGTCTTGTAAATGACAAATATTTTATTTATTTGTTGGTTTTTAAAATAGCTAAATTGATAGCTTTGTCATTTACAATGCCAATAGTTATAACTTTCGCGATTGTGACACCTATAGCATTTGGAATGCAACATGTTTTGTATTTACGTGACTTAGATGGCAGCTCTAGTCGTTAGGCCAAATCTCTAGAGAGCAGGAGAGTGCAGCAGGGGAGAGAAGCACAGCAATGCAATAGGTCTTCCATTAGGAAAGGTTGAGCTATTGGTATTGTAAAGGACACCTTTTTTATTTATGTGCTTGTTTTGAAAATAGCGAAATTAATAGCTTTGTTATTTACAATGCCAATAGTTTTATCTTTCGCAAATGTGACACCTATTGTAGAACAATATGTGTTGTAGCACTGAGTGGTGTGAGGGTGAGGGGTGTGAGGGTGAGGGGTGTGAGGGTGAGGGGGTGTGAGGGTGAGTGGGTGTGTGAGGGTGTGAGGGTGAGGGTGAGTGAGGGGGTATGAGGGTGAGGGTGTGTGAGGGTGAGGGTGTGTGAGGGTGAGTGAGGGTGTGTGAGGGTGTGTGAAGGGGTGAAGGTGAGGGTTAGGGGGTGTGAGGGTGAGGGTGTGAGGGTGACTGAGGGTGTGTGAGGGTGAGGGGATGAGGGTAAGGGTGTGTAAGGGTGAGGGTGGTGATGGTGAGAGGGTGCGAGGGTGAGGGGGGGTGAGGGTGTGTGCAGGTGTGTGAGGGTGAGGGTGTGTGAGGGTAAGGCTGAGTGAGGGTGAGAGGGTTGTGAGGGGGGGTGAGGGTGTGAGGGTGAGTGAGGGTGTGTGAGCTGTATAGATGTTTTGAAAAGTATGGTAGACTGCATGCATTTGTGCTTGCTGCAGACAGCACAGAAATTAACAGTAAAGAGTCCACCAAACCATAAAACAGGCAAGCAGCCCAAAAACATGCCCACACTATACACTTTGACCGGTCAAGCCAGCCCCATTGGGCACTGCCAGACTGCCCTATAGGCAGGGCTACTGGAATTATGAGGCAAGGGAGGACCAAATTATGAGGCAATGTTGACTAAATTGTGTGATAAGAAAGCGTAAATAATTCTACGTGATGCAGCATGTTTTGTTTTGAAGCGACTGATCTACAAACTATTTTTTGGGGTTCAAATCTGCAGATTATACAGAAGATTATGGATTAAGTGGAAACTGGGGCAAATCTGTAACTGTGCGGAAAACACAGCGACAGCAGAATTGCATAGTTCTGGTGTCCTTCCTTGCTTACAGCCAGGGCAGTCTGAACCTAACCATCACTGTTCAACCAGGACCATTCGATGTTCCCTTCCAAGCCTGCACGGTCCTCCGGACACCGCGCTGTTACCCATCCTGCATTCCTCTCCACTTATTTAAATGAAGCCCCATTTACTCACTGTTGCTAACAACTTTTTTAATATACAGACATCAAAACGAATATAATTGAAAGCGCTTATTTTCGTAACTGGCTGTATCTGTGTGTTTTTTCCAGC
Organism: Lissotriton vulgaris; assembly: GCF_964263255.1. Lineage (NCBI taxonomy): Eukaryota > Metazoa > Chordata > Amphibia > Caudata > Salamandridae > Lissotriton > Lissotriton vulgaris. The sequence continues at coordinate 1,451,919,868 of NC_141689.1, read as the reverse complement.
CTGCTTCCGGCACTGCAGCAACATCCACCGTACCGAGTACTGAGCCCATCGCACTGCGTACCCACCAGGAATTACTTCACTAATTTTTATTTTTCTCGGTCCTTCCGGTGGCGCAGGAGCAGCACGGCTGGCGCCGCCTGTGCACGTGGGTGTGTGCCTGCCTCCGTGCGAGCCCGGGATAACCTATGTGGGCTTCCCTCACGCCAGCACGACAAACGGAGGCAGGAGAGCGGCAGAAGCTACCAGCGGGGCAGAGCAGAGGAATCCCGAAGACTGCAGTGGGGAAAGGGCGGGCGGGAAAACAACAGGGGTGAGGGCAGCAGAAGAGAGATGGTGGGCACAAGGCGTTATCAGAGAGCGAGAGAAAAGGCGAGGCAAGGGGGAACGAGTAGACAAGAAAGGACCGCGCGGGGGCGAGCGGCAGTGTCAATTAAAAGATGGAGAAAGGAGGTAACGATCGCCTAGTTAAATGCAATACACTTGAATGGGTTTTAGAGTTTGGGTAGTTTATCACAACAAGACGGAGGGCATTGCTGTGGGGAGGGGGGAGGAGAAATGCGACACGGCCGTAGCAGGGGGCGGAGCGAGGAGAGCGGCGATAAGGGAGAGACATGGCCTGGCGGCCGTGAATAGTGTGAAGCAGCAGGGGCCTTTGAAGTGAAGCTAAGCTTCACTTCAAAGGTGTGGGAGGAGTGCGGCTGAGGCAGAGCGGACGCTGGGGGAAGCTTGTGGGGCGGAGCGGGAAGAGCTGCTGGGGAACAGATGGCTGGCGATTTGATGCTGTGCACGCGCATTTTAGGTCAATGCGCTTGCACATTGACCTAAAAGCGCACGGGCACAGCATCAAATCAACAGTTTAGTTAAACCTCTGTTTAAGCCCCTATAGTCTCGCTCCGCTCAATGCGCATGCGCATTGAGAGGAGAGACCTAAAAAGGTTGTAGGTTTTTTTTCAATCACAGAGGTACCCTATTCAAAGATTTGGAAAACAATTTCCCTTTTCAGTAAAAGTCGATTCTTTAATTTCTACAATTGCCTCACAGGGGACTATTATTTCTGTGGAAGCTTCACCATCAGACCCTGTGGCTAAGAGGGCCATTATTGCAGTGACGCACCTATGCAACTGCTAATATTGCCATTAGGGTGGACGCTTATTATCCAGTCAATAATAAAGTCTGACAAAATGGAGCATGGTACAGATGTGACACTGCCTCCGATAGAGCAGCAAGTTCGACTATTTTCAGACATTTCCTATGACTCATTGAGTGCAGCAGCATCTACAGCTGGTTCGGCCATTGGGACAAGATGCCAGTTATGGCTTAGGCCTTAGAACGCTGATGCGGCACAGCAAGCGCTGTTGATGAAGATTCCTTTTCCAGAATCAAAGTTATTTTATTTTATTTATTGTTTTATTTCAAAAGATTTTATAGGAAGATAATTATAGGTACGGTACAGACAGATTGCAGGCAATGACCGTTCGGAAGTGCTCCGGTGAGGTTACAATCGGCCACTTTTTGCGAGGTATAGTTTCTCTCTCTGAAGTATACGTGCATTATTTTGACCTGCTGGGTCTGGGTCTTGTTACCTATTGCCCCTAAAAGGGGGGAAAAGAAAAAGAAAGAGAAGGAGAGGGAGAGAGAGATGCTAATGTGGAGGTTCGGCATACTAGCTTGGGAGCCTTCCTGGCTGACTGTCAGCATAGGTGCGTGTCGGGGTTGTGATGTCTTTCTTTTGTGCTTTGTCTAGGGTGGTTGTTGTGAGTTGAGGTATTTGGCTAGGGTGTTCCACATTTCTCCATTCCTGTCAGAGTTTGGTCGCTGTTTTAAGGTGATGTTGTGGGCCCCTCTGAGGAAGGTGATCAAATTGAACCAGCTTTTGAAGGAGGTCTTCGTTGTATCCTTCCAGTTGGCTAGGATTGTTTTCACTGCTGCTGTGAGTAGTATGTCTATCAACTCACTGTCTCCTTTTGATCGGGCCTCCTGACTCATAAAGCCTGCCACTATCCCTGCAAAGTCCTTTTGCATATGGAATCTCACTGTTTCTGCCAGGAAGTGGTTTATTCTTTCCCAGAATGTTTTCACTTTGGGGCAGTGGAAGATGCGGTGTGCTAGATCCCCTCTTTCTCTGTGGTAATTCCAACAGAGGTCATTAAAAAATCTGCATATGACAGAAAGCGCTTGGAACCAACTATGCCAGCCAGAAGAAAGTGTTTTGATAATAAGAGGGCTTTTGGACAGGCTTTTCAAGGGAAAGTAAATCAGCCCATTTGAGGGAGGGGATGAAGCTGAGTAATCCCTCTGTCATATAAATCGAGGTACCAGTAACCTGGATCAACAGCCCAACCTCCGACAAATTACTGACTATATGGACAGGAGTTCCTTACCAGTAGGAGGTTAAAATGCTTTCTTTGGGAATGTCTGGAAGAGATCTGTTTCGGATTATTGGGTCCTGGAGAAAGTGGAGTAGGGCTTTCAGATGACTTTTTCCTTCCACCAGCTCGAATTTTTTTGTATAACCCTTTGTCCTTCAAATCCAGTGAAACAGCGTGCTCTGAAGTAAGGAATCCAGAAATTGTTTTAAACAGGACATTTGTACTGGTTCCGGTGTACCAAAGAGGAAGAGGAGTCTCCTCGATTCTCTTTTTTGTACAAAAGTCATCAGGGGAGTTCAGGCTGGCACTGGACCTCAACAATGTGAATGGATACATACCACATCTCAAATTGAAGATGACGACACTGCAGGAGATTCTGCAATTCATCAATCAAGGAGATTTTCTGGTGTCACTGGACTTGCTAGATGCCTATCTTCATGTGCTGGTTCCCCAAGGTCAGAAAGATTCCACTGATTTTGTGTTGACGATCAGCATTACCAATTCCAGGTGCTTCTATTTCACCTCTCATCTTCCCCGATGGTGTTTACTAAAGTGTTGGCTCCTTTGGTGTGGGTTCATCATAGTAAGGGCATTCAGGTAATTCCTCACTGGGGTGACTGGTTGATCTCTTACTCTTCTTTTTCACTAATGTCCTGCCAAAGGTTCAAGAGGTGTGTAAAGTTATTTAGAGCAGGGAATTTTTCAAATCCAAAATAAATCATGACTCAACTCAACTCAAGGCTTGGGTTTCACTGGGAACACATCAGGACATACTTGGGAAACATGTATTTGTCGTTTGAGAGAAGGCATAAGATCAGATAACAGAATGTGACTTTATTGGCAAGCAGCTCCCCCTAGGAAGACATTGCTTAAGGGTGCAAGGTCTCATGTCTTCCATCGTGATAGCTCTCCGAGGTACTTGTCTTCACATGTATCCTGTCATAAACTTTGTGTTAGCCCACTGGTTTCCAATGTCACAGGATTTAGAACTCAGGATTCCAGTACAATCTCTATCTAGGATTTACTGGGAGGTGGTTGAACAAGGAGAACCTGAGCAGGGTTCATTCCTTTCACATAGTACCATCAGATATAGTTACAACAGATGCCAGCAAATTCGGTTGGACGGCCATATTGGAAGGTTCTTCACTGCAAGGGAAATGGTAATGAGTGTAAGCAGTCAGTTCTTCGAACTTGAAGGAATTGATGGCTGTTTTTTCGAGATTTTACCCACTCTTGTGCAACAACATGTCCAGATACGAACAGACAACAGGGCAACAATTGCTTATATGAACCATCAGTGGGGTTCTGGGGTTCAGATCCTCAATAGGTTGGGGCTAGAGATTGCCACATGGACAGAGGCCAAGCTGAATTCCATCTCAACAGTCTACCTCCCAGGGAAGGAAAATTAGCCAGCTGCTAGCTAAACGGGGTGTTCTCATCAACAAGTTCACTGACTTTGATGAGGAAAGTATTCCACCAGCTACAAAGGAGGTTTGGGTGTCCGAGGGTCGATCTGTTAGCTTTCTGCGAGAGTGCTCTTCTTCTGTATTTTTTTTTTCACAACCAATTTTATTGAGCATAAGAGTATCAAGAATGTGGTATCTTCACACACCAAGATCACCACAACAGTATCAATGTAATGATGACATAGACAGTAATAAATGAAGCAAGTGCCAATGAAGCTCAGCTTTAAAGATGCCCTAGCAGCCTACTCTAAACCCCAACTACGCCCCCCCGTACCCAACACCCCCCCACACCAGACGTGTACAGAAAGCAACACAAAGAAAATGTACAAAGAAGAAGCAGGTATAGCGTAACCAGGGCTTCGCCACTTGAGGCCAGAAGTGTCACTGCGATCAAATGTCCTCCTCCTGCTCCGCCGGGGGTTCCAAGGACAGGCCGCGGTAGTCGGCCCACCGCTTCCAGATCTTGAAATGTTTGCGTGGGCAGCCCCGCGCCTCAAAGACCGGTCGTTCAAGGCCCATGAAATAGTCTAGCCCAGCCTTCCATGCAGACAGGGGGGGGCCCTCACAGACTTCCATGCCCGAGCCAGGTCGCGCTTGGCCACCACCAGACCCAGGAGCAACAGATGACGCTTATACATGTTGCCCCCAACCCCTTCCATGATATGCAGCAGGCCCAGCCGGTGGGTACGAGGAAGATCCCAACCCAGGACCTCAGTCAGGCAACTCCACACACCCCTCCAGAATCCAGCCAGGCGACCACACGACCACACCGTATGTATCAGGGATCCAGGCACTTCCCCACAGTGCAGGCATTCCGGTGACGCAATCAAGCCAGCCTTCCACAGACGCTCACGTGTATAATAGGCACGGTGCAAGTATTTGAATTGTATCAGGCGGAGCCGAACCGCTACAGCGGTGCCGCGCGGGGACTCCAGCGCCTCCCTCCAATCGTCCTCATCGAGGGCGCCCACGTCCACCTCCCACGCCTCCCGAAGGGAGCGGAGAGTGGAGGAGCAGTGAATAACAAGTGACTGATAGATCCTAGAGACCTTCTTGTCTCCCAAGTCTCCCATAAACACTTTTGCCTCAAGTGAGCTGAACTCCGGCAGGGAGTCGAGACCGGCAATGCTCGGGGCGAGGGCATGCCGCAACTGGAGGTAGCGGAAGAACTGGGACTGAGGCATCCTGAACTCCGCGCGGAGTTCCTCGAAGGACTTGAGGGTGGTGCCCGACACGACCTGGCCCAGTTGTGTAATTCCAATAGCCTCCCAACCCTCAAACCCGGCCAGGGCCGCCAGTTCCGGAAGCATGCCATTGTGCCACAGCGGCGTTTCAGCTGTTAATTTGCCCCACCAACCCATGCGGCGCAGAAACTGCCACCACACTGCAAATACCACTTTAGTGACCGACGGCAACCCACGGCGTATACGAGCCGAATAGAGAATAGTGTGGAGCGTGCGATCTCCCATGAGAAGTCTCTCCAGGGCATAGGCCGGGTCACTCCTATCTCCATACCACCATTCATTGAGGACAAGCAGGTGCGACGCTTGGTAGTATGAGAGGAGGTCGGATGTGGCCAAACCACCACAGTATGTGGACAGAAAGCACGTCCTCAAGGCCACCCTGGCTGCACCGCCATCCCACAGGAAGCGGCTCAGCACAGAGTTCACCTGGCAGAACCACTCCATGCCAATAGGGTGCGGGAAGTTTTGGAGTTGGTACAGCAGCCTCGGCAGTGCCACCATCTTAAAGATGGCCGACCTCCCAAAGATCGTGAGGGGCATCCTGGACCAAGTTTTAACATCTGTCTGGACCCGTTCCCACACCGGCAAGACACTGCGTGTCCAGGCCACGGCCCGCGAGGTGGAAAGGAAGACGCCCAGATACTTCAGGCCATCCGTCGCCACACGCAATTCGGCGGCCCATGGGTCGGCAACCTCTCCGCCACCCAAAATCCACAGGGTCGATTTAGTCAGATTAAGGTGAAGCCCCGAGACCTCGCCAAACCCCCCCATGATCTCCAAAACCCGGGGACCCGAGCGCCGCAGATCAGTGAGGAACAGGAGGACGTCGTCCGCATACAGTGCAATCCTATCCGCCAGGTCATCGTTCCAGACAAAGCCACGTAATTGGGCATCTGTTCGTATCCGCGACGCCAGGGGCTCCATGGCCAGGGCGAATAGGTAGGGGGACAGCGGGCAACCCTGTCGAGTACCACGTCCGATGTGAAAGCGCCCAGAGACCGCGCCGGCCACGCGGACCGACGCCGTAACATTGGTATAGAGGAGACGAATATACGACAGGAAGACAGGCCCTAGATTGAGGCGGGCCAGCAAAGTGAACAAATATGCCCAACTCACCGAATCAAAGGCTCGGTCCATGTCCGCAAGAAGGAGTGCGGCTTGTTCATCCCTAGCACAAATGGCGTCGACCGCCGCCTGCGCCCGCCGGATATTATGCCGGGTGGCCCTGCGCGGCATGAACCCGGCCTGGTCAGGGTGGACTAGGTCGGCAATGTGGGGCAAGAGGCGGTTCGCCAGGGCCTTCGCCAAGATCTTGGCCTCGATGTTGAGAAGGGAGATCGGCCTGTAAGAGTCGTGCCGGTCCGGCGCCCTGCCCGGCTTCAAAAATACCACTATCTCGGCATGGCGCCAGTCTGGTGGCAGCTCGCCCCTAGTCCGCGCCGCCTCTAGGGCACTGCGAAAGTGGGGTCCCAACTGGACGTGGAACTTTTTATAAAATTCGCTAGGATAACCGCTCGGGCCGGGCGCCTTCCCAGTATTCAATTGGCCAAGGGCCTCCCCGAGTTCCTCAGATGTAAGCGGGGCCTCCAAGGCGGTTCTAGTCTCATCAGAGACTGCCTGCGGGAGCAGGTCGTCCAGGTATGAGGCAATCTCGCCCTCCATCAAGGGGTCACGAGGAGCGCATTGTGCCTCATAGTAGCGGGCAAAGCTAGCCGCCAGCAGACCCGGGTCGGTCATGACCGAGCCGTCATCCGCCGTGAGACCAGGCAGCTCTAGGGGCTGGAAAGTCGCTTGGCAAAGCCTATGCAACATGGTGCAGGACTTGTCGCCCCACTGGTACACCCTGCTGCGCGTGGCGAGCCACGCCTGTCGGGCCTCCTCGTACAGGACCGAAGCATACATCTGTTGGGCCTGCAGGAGCTGTCTCACGACGCCCTCGTCACCCCCGAGCCGACCACGCTGCTCCAGCTCCTCCACGCGGGCCGCGGCAGTCACAATGGCTTCCGGACGTTTCCGCCGAGCAGCCACACACCAAGTTATATCAATGCCCCGGAGGGTAGGCTTCAGCGCCTCCCACACAACTATTGCATCGACACCCTCCACCAAGTTCTCGCGCCAGAAGTGATCAATCGCTTCGCGTATATGGTTCACGTACTCCGGCCGCTGCAGCTGCCAGGCGGACATACGCCAGCGAAAAGGTTGTCGTTTAGAAGGGAGGGTCACGGTGGCCAGGACAGGGGAGTGATCCGAGAGGCCTCTGGGGAGTATTGCGGCATCCCTGACACGACTCAGGCAGGCACCCGGCACAAACAAATAATCGAGCCTCGAGAAGGACCCATGCACCGCCGATACATATGTGAATGCACGCACTACGGGATGAAAATGCCGCCATACATCAATCCAGCCCAGACCACGCACAGTCGCACACAATCTGGTGGGAGCAGCCGCAGGGGGGGTCAGACACTACAGGAGCTCGTCTCAGGCGGTCTAGGCCCACATCCATGACCTCGTTCCAGTCGCCCCCCACCATGGTCAGGACCTCTGGGATCTTGTCCCACAGCGCAAACAGCCGCTCGGACAATGCCCACTGCAGGGGGGGAGGGGCGTATACACTTCCAAAGACCACCGGCTCGGATCCCTGCAGGCCCTTGATAAAGACAAACCTGCCCTGAGGATCAATCCATTGCTTCTCATGAACATAAGCCACCCTACGGTGTACCAATATGGCCACCCCCGCGACCCCCTCGTAAAGCCAGCATGATAAACCTGTTGATAACCAAACCTCTGAAGGCTAAGGGCCTTGGAGCCCAGCATGTGAGTCTCCTGGAGCAGGAGCACATCCACCATCTCCCTCTTCCCCCACCGCAGCACAGCCCCACGCTTGATCTTATCCGCAGAGTCTTTGGAGGAGACATAGTCGCAGCATCAGCCATTATCGACACACAGTCCAGAATCCGGCCCCCCCTCCCACCCTGGCGCAACCCGCAAATCAACAAAAATCAAAACCTCAGACACGTGTGGTCCCACCCCCCCAGCCCGCGTACTCAGCAACCCCCCCCAGCCCAGAACCCCCCCAACATTTGCAACACCAGAACTCTCCCCAACACCCCACACCCACCACCCCAATACCTCAGAGAACGTTGAAGTATCTGTTGCGGCATGGAGAGACCCGGGTCCAAAACAGAGGACCCAAGGCCCGCCATACCAATGGATCCCAACAACCCAACCATGACACACACACCACCCCCCCAACAACACTCACATCCGTGAGGGTCTGAGGCCCACAAACAGTACCCCCCGAGCCCCACTGCGTCCCCATGGCAATAACTGGAGTCCTCACAAGGGAACCAACCGGCATATCAAGGACAGAATGGAACAGTCTCACCAGCCAAAGCAGAGCAGTTCAGTATTCAGCATACAGAGTGTGTTCAGTCCCGGCAATGTTCAGCTGCCCGCATCGGAGTGCTCCGAGTCCCTGGCACCACCCGACTGCGATGCACTGGCGGAGGCCGATCTCTTCTTGGAGCGAGACCTCCGATGGCGGCCCTTCCTGTTCGGGCGATCCGTCCGCTCCGGCGACGATCCCTGGGACCTGCCCGGGTCCAGCCCCGGCTGGGCGTGGGGCCTGAGTCGCACCGCTTCATCGGTCCAACGGAACACCTCCTCCGGTGAATCGAAGAAATGGGTCCGGGACTGATATATCACCCGCAGGCGGGCCGGATACAGGAGAGAGTATTGGAGCTTGAGGCCCCTTAGTTTAGCCTTAGCGTCCATGAAGGATTGCCTCTGTTGCTGTACCATCTTCGTGTAGTCCGTGAAAATCATGATAGTATGATTCTCGAAGGCGAGTGAGCCCTTGTTCCTCGCCTCCCGCAGGATAACATCCCGGTCATGATAATTCAGCAGCCGGGCGATGACAGGTCGTGGGCGCTCGCCCTCCGGTGGCCGCTGGGTCAGAGCCCTGTGGGCCCTCTCAATCACGAAGCATGTAGACAGTGCCCCTTCGGGGAGCCAGCTCTCCAGCCACTCGGTTAAGAACCGCTCCATACTGTCCTTCTCGCACCGCTCCGGAAAGCCAATGAAGCGGAGGTTGTTGCGCCGCGCGCGCCCTTCTGCATCCTCCACGCGGGCCGCCAGTGTCTTTTGGATGCTCTCCACCTCCGCCAATCGTTTCTTTAGGCCACCAATGTCAGCCTCGGTCGCTGTGATGCGGGTCTCAGCCCCAGTGATCCGCTCCACCGCGTTGCGGAGGTCCTGGCGTAGGAGCGTGACATCCGCCCCGACCGCCCCAATTTTGGCATCAAGCATGTCCCGGGATTGGGTGATGGCCGCCAGTATAGCTGCATTGTCCGGCCCAGGGCCACCGCTGCCACCGGCCGCCCCCGCGCCGCCACTCGGCCCAGTGAATTTATCGATGGGGCCATGTTTAGGCGGGCCACCTCCTCTGTCCCTGGTCATGGCACACGCTGGGCAGGGCGGACACCACCCCTGAACCGTCGGGCACTGTCACAAGTCCTGGATGGGACGGCCTAGACGAGGCCTCAGAGGAGAAAGCGGGCCGGGCTGCCCAAATCCGGTGTCGCGAAAATCGAGGTCCCGGCATCACCCAGGTGGGACAGGCCTCACCCGCACTCGTCGCCACGAGCGGCCGTCCAAAGCACAGGAAGAAGCTGTGGCTCCGTGGTCTGTGGGCAGCCGTATCCAGCGGGCCGGGCCAGGAGAGCCAGATCGGATGCCACCACCGTCCGCCAGGCCGTCACCAGCCTCCTCGGGGCTCAAGGATCCCAGTCTCCAGGCTGTCGCGGGGCTACGCCGTGTCGTCGCCGCTCGCTGGTCACACAGGGGAAGAGCCGATGAGTAGGAGCTAGTGGCACCGTCCCGATCTCCAGGCGATCGCAGCCAGAAAGATGAGCCAAGGGCGGCGTAGTGGATGCCACCCGCACCCGTCAGATCGCAACCGCCACCAGGCGTCGCGAAACTCGAGGACCCCGGTCTCCGGCCGGTCACCAGGCCGCACTTCGCCGCCGCCTCCCTCCGATCACAGGAAGGGAAGAAATGCAGGATCGACACACCAAAGTAGACAGGAGACTTCGCCAGATCGAAGTCAAACACTGGGCATCGACAGCGGGCTCGGAGGTCAGGATAAATGATCGAATTAAGTCCGGGCCGGCGGGAGCTCTACAAGGCTGCGACCGCCATCTTCGCCCGCCAAGCCACCCTTCTTCTGTATTTTTGCACAATTTTTACTTGTCCAGAGCATGGAATATAGGCGTCATATCGTTGAGGTGGCTGTCCGTACTAATTTACGCATTCCCTCCAATTTAAATGTTACCCAAAGTACTTCTCAAGATTAGGGATGACAGAGCCATAGTTCTGTTGGTGATTCCAGGTTGGGAGAGTGTCTCTGGAACCCTTGCTTGTTACAGCTAGCGACTCAAACACAATGGACAATTCCATGGTAATCTCTTTGTGAGCTCCCCTATTCCATTGGGTGTTCTTTGTCCAGAGGCATGGCATTTGAAAGGGTGAATTTAGTGGCCAAAGGGTTTTATAAGAAGCTACAGAAATGTTAAAGTATTCTAGACATCCATCAACTCTAAGGCCCCAATTACAAGTTTCCTTCCGAGCCGTGGCGCAGCGGTGCAAAACGCTGCACCACCGCTCCGATGAAACTTGCACCGCCTGCCCGCCCTATTATGACTACACAGTAGTCATCCAGGCGGGCGACGTGGTTGTCCCATGGCGGTGCCGCTGTTAAAGGCAGCGCCACCATTAAAAGAGGCTCTGTAATGGGACCGCACTACGAGGTTCCTTCTTGGCATGGAACCTATGTGCATGTACGTTGTGCCCTCTTGTGTGCATCCATATATGTTTGAGGCACAAGGGGGGCCTGTAGGCCCCTTTTGTTTCCTGTCCGCAAGGCTTTTAATGGCAGTTGATCTGCCATGAAAAGCCTGGTGGAGATTAAACTCGTAAAATGCTTGACGGGACCATGGCGGTTCCGCCCAGCCTATTGTGGCTTCTCACTGCCACTTCTATGCCAGGGAACAGTGGTTCCCTGGCAGAGCAGGCAGTCCCCTGGCGGTGCGACTGGCCAAGTTGTAATTGGGTGGTCGGACCACTGGTGCATCGGTGGCTGGATACACCACTAGAAGACTTGCTTAGTTGAATACAAAGAGACATGATACGGTCCATTTTTTTTGTGAGAACTTTAAAGCAATATGAGCCCCGCTGACAAAACAAGCTGCAGGACGGCTTCAAACAAAATATCTGACATCACCGACATGGCAAAAATCGCCCCATGAAAGCTCAACTAAGCTTCCATTTACCGCCAACAAGCATAACTACTGCATTGGTAGAAGTATTGTCCGATTGGCGCAAGTCGTGATACTTACGTTTTAACTTGCATCTTTTCGCCTGCAACACGCGACTTGCTTACTCAAATCGATCAGATAAACTAGTCCATGCCCTGAAGAGAATCCCATAAGCCACCCTGGGAATCGAAATGTGTCAGCATTACACAACATGGGGACTGTTGTATTTGATTACATTTTTACGCCCAGTGGAAATGCTTTTTGAATTGTCTCACTTATGGGTTTGATTGTTTTGTTCCCTGTGGCACCAGCTACATAACTCAGTTATACAATTTGGATGTTAAAGGATATCCAAGTAGCTGCTTTCTTTGTGAATTAGGACTGGTGACATAATGTTTGTATAATTTGTTGCTTTGTATCACTTGTTCATTTATTGTTTACATCACACTTGTGTACCTCCCATTATTAAAAGTTATTTGTCAGTACGCTTAACAAGACTCTGTCAGTCAGTATTTATATGTTACAAATATGCTCAGTCCTACCAGATGATAGGGTATCGAGGAAAGTTTGACAGTTGTATGGAGATTGGGACTGTTTTTATTGTATGTGCTTTTATGAATTTTATGAAATTCGAATAAAGGTCTTTTGAATTGAATTGAATTGACAGTTGTCATGAACACACCTCAGAACAGTGAGCACTGTTTTATGAGGCTTATCGTGGGTAGTCCCTGCACTCTACAGACCCAGGTAACTTTAATTTGAATTAATCTGTCGCCATTGAGCCACACTGCTTCAGTGCAAGAAAGCAAATTTAAGCAAAATAAGAAGTAACACTTCTAAAACTTCATATACGGCCAAAGGGGGTACTTTCTGAGATGTATGTGCTTGATTTTACTTGCCATTAAGTTTCACTCTAAATGTTCACATAAGGGACAAAATGGTACACATTTGTTATATTAAGTTAGGTAGACTTGTATAGAGCACTAATCACCCGTGATGGTATCCAGGTGCTTGAGAACACTTACACAATGGCAATGTCACACATAAGCAATCTGAAACCTTGGCTTCAATGTTACATCCCCCTATCAACCACAGGGTGCCTACCAACTTACATCACTTCTCCCGCCAGCAGTGTCTTGTACTTGCACTCACTCACTGCAATCCTGCACCTTCCCCCCCCTTTTCATGTGCTCTCCTGCACTGCCTGTTATATGATAACCAGATTTACCAAACCAAAAAGAAGGTCCGACCATGGATACAAAAGCAAGACTGTAATGACAAACCAACTATAAGTCTACAATAGCTCATAGCTTAATATTTTTCAGTAAATATACAGGAAATAATTTATATTAAATGAAATAACCACAGTACATGCAAAACCACATCTTTAATATGTAAATTATACATGTGTCTTGGTGCTTCATGTTTTGTAGTCTTTGTATGTCAGTACATGTTATCATTGTAGCCCTTCTGTGTCCATAATGATTTCCCTTTTGCCATCCTACATCTATGTCCATTAAAGGAAGTGACCTGATTAGGGTCACCCAGGCCACTTGCGACCACCTCTCAGCCTTCCATACAAATGAAGAGTCGGTCAGACAGTAGAGCATACAAACCAAGTATATTTTATTCAGGTACACTCTTGCAGAGTCCGGTCTGACAAGCCTCCTTGGATTGCTGCAGAGGGACTGACTTCAGCAAGCCTGGCGATACAGTCTGTACAATTCTGAACCAATAAAGACACACCCTGACTTGAAAATTCCAGTTGGTAGTTTGCGAACAAAGGGAATACAGAAGGATGAGTCTCGATACTGAGACCGGGTACATGCTAACTCAGTGCCAAGGTCACTATGCCTGTGCCCGCTGCTCCTAGGATGGGAGCAGGCCTAGCTAGTGGGAAAGGTATGCACTAACATGAACAGTGTATTTATTAATACAGAAAAGCTCAACCTTGGAGAAACGAAAACTATTGTAGCTGCTTTCAGCTGGGGCATTGACAGGAGTTAGTTTCAATCATACCTCAAAACGGCAGATGAATATAAAATTGTGCCGTAAATGCTACTTTAAGACATGCAATGCCTAAACAATACCCTTAAAACATGTTTATTCCAACACTGTGTCCTATCCTAGTTTAAGGTCTTCAAAACCTGGTCACTCGGCGTAGTGGAATATGCTGTTCAGACAGATCCAAGATGGCGGAGTGAGGATCTGCACCGAGCAGTTCGTCTGGAGGCTCCTCTCCCTACTCTCCACGGAGTAATACCTAAGATGCGATAGTTTTATCAAAAACACCGCGTTCGAGTACAAAAAAGGAGCACTTGCAAACGCTATCAAGATGTATTTAATGAAGCGTCTTACCGATGTTCCATCTTGCAGCTACAGTGAAACTCTTCCGGCAGGCGATATACGGTCTGATCGGGAGTTCAGGGCTCGGCTGGCCTGGCCTCAACTTTCGAGCTTCACACACCTGGTGGCCGAGGAGAATGTCTCCAAAAAAACCTCCGCGAACCACGCGAAATACCAGACAGCCAGCAGGAACTGCAGCGCCTCTCCCCCCCCGGCTACCCCCGCTCAAGCGGGACAGACCACGGCACAAACCTCGTTAGCAGCTTCCACGGCAACAGCTGCGTTACCCTTGGCCATAGCGATTTCGGCTACCCCAGGGAACACTTCACGGGAGAATGCTTCTGTTGCCGATATGGAGGGAGGAGTGGGAAAAAAAGAAAAGAAAACACCCGCTTTGCCTGGAGAGCCGATGGAGATTGCAATGGCCCTTAACATGCTGGGAGGTCAGCGTCAGGAGAATGGAGACACCGGCAAACAGGTACAGAGACCTCCTAATTTACCCCCAAGCGCACACCTTAAAAAATCTGGACAGAGTGTGACTAAGACTGCAGCTAAAATTAAATCAATGGCAGCGAGAGGGGGGGTGTCTGGGGGTGACTCAACCAGCGCGCCTTATGCTACAGCGACGGAAAAATAATTGCTGCAGATAATGTTGCGGGGCAGGATGGCAATACTTTGGTGACTTCTGAAGGGTCTTTTAGTAACCCCGAGCAGTTAACGGCACAGACTAGTGAATCAACTGCTATTGAAGAGGTCGAAACTTCAGATAGTCCATGCCACGATTTGAGCGAAGATACACAGACTTTTTCAGGAGGAGCGGGCATTGATAATACGGGCTCATCTCCCCCCATCGAACTAGATATTACTGCGCCCGCAGCTCAGGCAGAGGTTGACGGGTTAGTGGCGGAGCCCACCGAACTGATCGAGCAAGGCTCCTTTGAAGACCTTGACGCTGAAACAGAGGACGAGTAGGGAGAAAAGGGGGAAAAGGACGACTACTCTGGCAATTTGATAAAAACACGAGCAAAAAAAGGAAGCAAACAAAAAAATATGTCCAGAGCAAAGAAATGTGGCAAGACCGGCGCCATATTAAACAGATCCATCGCAAGCAACAGTAAAATATCTAAAAAGGTTCTCCAAGACAAAAGTCCACTAAGGAGATGGATTGAAGCAAAAGGTTTAGTAAAAAATATGACACAGAGACTATCAGGGGCTAGTCCTTCAGAATCAATACCTAACAAAGAAGTGCCCTGTATCACAGCCAGCTCTGACAATTTGGAAAATTGCTCCTTAATCATTTTACCCAATCCATCACCTAATCTATCGTTGGACGGATTATCCGATCAAGCATTACTGTTGTTGTATGAGTCTATGGCAGATTCACCCATAACTGAAGTTGATACTTCACATTCTAACGCAATTTCCACCGCCACAGCGACAGCAACAGGGATTACGGTCACTCCCCCTTCCCTTGGGGGTTCTTCTTTTGAATCTTCACCTCCTTCTGCCAGCCCGGAGATAAATAAACATATAATTGCCTCTAAAGAGAGATCAAATCAAAGACAAGAGCCAACTGATCCCTCTCCACTAGATATAATATTACAACTACTGGGCAGCCAACGGGCTGAAGCGCAGGAACATTATTTACAACTGAGGGAGGACAATAGTAAAGTACAAATATCTCTACAAGAACTTACTACCAAATTTGGGGGGGTGTCACAGGACATTGCGGAACTGCAACAACGGGTGGTTATGTTGGAAGAAACGAGCACAAAAACAACACTTGCAGCTGACAAACATGAGACTCAGCTCGTGCCACTCCAACAAAAGATTGAAGATTTGGAGAATCGACAGAGACGATCGAATCTAAGACTTTTTGGCATACCGGAGGGGGCAGAAGGATCTGATCCGAGGGCTTACCTAGTGGGGCTGTTCCAGAAAGCTTTTCCCGACCTAGCGGATTGGGATTGGGATTCACAAATTCAGCGAGCCCATCGCCTTCCTCTGATCCAGAGAAACAGGGAGAATCAATTCCCGCGCCCCTTTCTAATTTTTTTGGGCAACTTTCTACTGCGCCAGGCCATCTGGCAGAGAGCTCGTCCTAATACTCCTGTAGCCATCGGTGAGATCTCAATTTTTGCTCGCTCTGATCTAAGTAAAGAAACAATAGACAGACGATGGATGTTACGTAAACTAATAGACCCAATTAAATCTAGTGGAGGCCAGGCGTTTCTTCAAGAACCAGCCCGCCTTAAGGTTATCAAAAATGGACGCACTCGCTTTTTTACTGATGTAAAGGAAGCAGAAGCATACTTAGCAGATACCTGTGCGAGCAAGAGCAAGACTTAGCATAACCCAAAACACTGCTTCTACTAGCACGAACAAAAAAAACTTACCTTTACCAGAAATTTCTATATTCAAGAAACACTGGCTACATGAGGGGCTTATCTAATTTAGCTTTAGCTCTATGCTTTATGCTTCACTATGCACCAGTAAAACGTTTAGTTTATTTTCTATGCACTAGTTGATAAACTCTTTAAATAAAAAGGAGAGGGAGGGTGGGGGCCTCTTAAGGCGACTTGCTGCGCAGGCTGCCCTTCCAGCGGCAGCAGATGCAGAAGGGTGGCTCTTCCCCGGCCGGGGTAAGAGCTAGGGGGTAGGGGGGTGGGGGGAGGCTTTTCTCCGCAGAATGGGGGGTTGAGGGGGGGAGGGAAAAAATGGGGAAAATTGTTTTCAGGCTGAGGGGGTAGATTCATGCAATGATATTAGAATTTTTTTGCGTATTAACGGCACCAGAACTAGGCAATATATGAGGATATGTGGACACTTTGGACAATCCCTTGGACAATCTGAGTTAGGCTTAAAATTCAAGTTTTCTATTTGTCCTTTTTTTACTTTAAATGTATGAAATAAAATGCTTAGCCTGGAATGTAGCAGGGCTAAACAGTAAAAATAAAAGGCGTTTGATAAAAGAAGAACTGAAACTGCATAACCCTCATGTTGCCCTTTTATCTGAAACACATATAGCGGGGAAGGATAAAAAGCTACTTAACCAATTGGGATACGATATAATAATTTGCTCTACCTTTGAGCACTCTACAAGAGGAGTCGCTATCCTCAAGGATAGACGATTTAGGATCGAAACAATACAAACCTCCTGTGGTAAGGATGGTAGGTGGGCAATAGCGCAGATCAGATTTGAGAACTTCAAATATGTTCTATGTGTGGTTTACGGCACTAACAAAGATGAGCCTACTCTTTTTGATCAATTGAATATTAATCTCTTGGATTGAGAGGGAGAACTCATCATTATGGGGGATTTTAATTGTATTATGGACTACAGAATAGACATAACTAGATCTAGTAGTCATCTAAGGATGCACAAAACCAGATTATCTATTCTTGATCTATGTCGCATACATAATATCAAAGACGCTTGGCGATATTTATACCCAAACAAACCGGGGCATACTTACTACTCTGCACCTCACAAACTATGCTCCAGGTTAGACATGGCACTAATAAGCGACAATCTACTGAAAGTTAGCTCCATGATTCTATGCCCTCCAATTTCTTCCGACCATAATGCAATAATGTTGATATTCAAAACAGCACACACTAGGGCTTCTCCCAGACCATTCTCTTTTCCCAGACACTTGATTTCAGACACATGTTACATGACGCAGCTAAAATTACATCTCACAGAATTTATAGATATAAACACAAATTCAGCCTCACTTGGTATGGTATGGGACGCCTGTAAGGCAAGCATCAGGGGCTTTACCCAGGCTTACGTGATCAGACTAAATTTAGAACATAAAAAAACAATGAATTACTGATCTCAAAAATAACTACTCAAGAAGGATTACTATTATCAGCACTTCGATCAAATCTATCAACGAGCACAGAAATTGGTCTTAAACTTTGTTCACTAAAAAATGAAATTAAGACTAAATTTATTCAGAAAAGCATAAATAACTTACACAAATTTAAAATAACACAATACGAGGGGGGGGGGCAAAATTGGGAAAATCTTGGCCTATAAAGCTGCCGAGGATAGAGCAAACTCTACAGTTACAAACATTCGGGGGGCTGGCAATAAAATCTATAATCAACCACAAGATATTTTAGAACAATTCGCTGATTTCTATAGAATTTTATATACCCCAGAATTGGAGCCCAATCTAGATGACATACAGAAATATGTCGAAGATCATATAGTAGATACTCAGAACATTCCAGAGATAGATTCACTATCTGATGATATAACAATGGCTGAACTACATCAAGCCATAGCCTTACTACCTGCAGGAAAAGCGGCAGGGGAAGACACTATACCCTTAGAAATATACAAATCATGTTTAAAGGAACTAGAACAATTACTGCTGAAAGTTATCCAATCTGTAGGCTTAAAGGGAAAACACCTAAATCTTGGAACAGGGCAAAAATAATATATTTTTTTAAGAAAAATAAGAAGGAAGAAGAGAGAGGGTCATACCGCCGTATCTCCCTAATAAACACAGACGCAAAAATTTTTGCAAAAATTTTAGCACTAAGATTAGCCCCTATCATGCCCCAAATCATTAATCCACAGCAACATGGTTTTATAACTGGGAGAGACACTACTATACATGTTAATATGGCTGTTACCGCATTTGATGTAGCAGAGACTGAATCCACCCCACTCGGTATGATCTTACTAGACGCTGAAAAAGCTTTCGACCGAGTGGGGTGGGACTTTCTCTGGTGCGTATTGGCTAAAATAGGGTTCGGAGGACAATTCTTGCGGTGCATACAAGCATTGTATGATAACCCAACGGCTTATACTAGCTATGGGGGGCTGATAACCTCAGAGTTCCCAATTCGACGTGGAACCCGTCAGGGTTGTCCCCTATTACCTCTTTTATTTGCCCTCTCATTGGAACCTTTTTTGTTTGCCCTTCAATCCCAAACCCAGATCGTACCTTTTAGATCAGGCTCACAAGAGCTAAAAATAACAGCATACGCCGACGATATCGCGGTTTATTCATAAGATATTGTCGAGGCACTAAAGGGAATAGCTTTAGAGGCTGGAAAATTTGGGAAGGTGGCGGGCTATAAACTTAATCTACAAAAAACACAAGTTATCGCTAATTACACTCCAGCTGTGACAGTGCCCGAGATTTGCAACATCGCTACTTACCTAGGGGTTAAAATAACGGCCAAATTACAAGAAATTAATAATATAAACTATAACGAATTAACTAAATCCATTAGCCTATTATAAAAAAAATGGCATAGACTACCTCTGAACTTAATCGGCAGAATCAATTTAATTAAGATGAAGGTATTGCCTAAATATGTGTACTTATTTCAATCTATCCCATTAGCGTTAAATAATCAATTTTTTAAGAAACTCGATAGAGTACTCAGCAGTTTTATCTGGGGGTACAAAAAAGCGAGAAGTTCATTGAACCTTATGAAAAATAACACGAACGAAGGAGGGCTTAATTTTCCCGACTTCAAACTGTATTTTTGGTCCGCGTTTGTCATTCGCCTCCGCTCTTTACTTAACAAAGGAAGGGCTTTGTTCTTTAATTCTTTTATGTTAAAATCTGACTCAAATATGTTTTTGTTCAGAACCAATGATCCTAACTACTACAAAAGGGTTAGATTTAAGACCGCAAGAGATATAACAAAGATCTGGGGCAATATACTCTCTTTTTGTAAAACTAGCTTTTTTCATCCTAAGCTTCCGCTGTGGGGTAATCCGGGTCTTCCAAGTATTTTTAACGACAATATCACACTTGGTTGGCTTAGGTCAGGAATTACCGTTCTAGGGGACCTATATGGCACACAAGGATTTTTAGACTTCAATACCCTCAAACTGCTATACGATCTACCTGAAAACATGAGGTACACACATTTTCAGCTACATGACTATCTGATTAATAAAAAACAAATCTTGGAGGTCTCTGAATGTGATATTTGGACCTGTTTATATTCTTTAAAAAATAAGTCAGCAATAAGTGAAGCATATAGACTTCTAATTGACTTTAAACTAAACGATTGTATCAAATTGGCTGGCAAATGGAGCAGAATATTGGGCTCAAATATAACATCTAAACAGATAGAGAGCTCCTTGATAAATATCAACAAACGAGTACGGTCATCTAGTCTAAGACTCCAACAATTCAGAACAACCTGCATGTTATATTACATCCCGGAAAGAATTTCTAAATGGTCCTCTAACAATAGCTACAGTGACTGCACAAAATGCCCCAAATGCTCCGCTGAAGCAGCTGATCTGGTACACATGCTGTTTTCTTGTCCTAATCTTAAGACTTTCTGGTGCGATATTCAAAATGTTTTGAAAATGAAACAGGTCCAGCTGCCTACGTTCACGGCCGCCTCTGTTCTGTTAGACATCTACCCTGTCTCCTTTCCACAGGCTGCCCTGGCCACGGTACTTATGTCTTGCGCCAAGCTAACTCTGGCTAGAGTTTGGATCAGTTCAGAAACACCTAAGGTTTGGGACTGGTGGGCATTGGTAACCGAGATACACTCAATGGAACTAGCCTTAGAAAACATTAGGGGAATACGCACATTGAGAAAACACGAAAAAAATTGGGGTACTTTTGTGGAACGATGATGTTATACTCTATTTTCTTTTGGATATAGGGAAACATTTTAATAATCTCATGAATTGATATTTTGTGTCTTTAGGACAATATACCCTGTATGACTGTTGAAAGAAACTGCTACTGCTCTTTTTTTTTTTTTTTTTTTTGTATCTTTTTCCTTTTCTCTTCATATCTCATCGCCTACTCGCCTCATTATATGTTATATGATATAATTTATGTATGTTACCACATGTATCAATGCTTTGATGTATTTCTTCCTTGTCAGCCTGTCAACAATAAAAATATAAAAAAAACGGCAAAACCTGGTCACTCATCTCACTGCAATCACTCACCCATGTTGTCACTCATTCGTGCATCCATTAATGCCCTGAATCACTCACAAATGCATTCATCCATGAACTCATTCATAGCCCCACTGAAAGAATGAATGAAAGTAGAATTTGTTGAGTTTACCTAAATGGCATCTTGGTGCTACTGAAATCTGGAAAGGAGAGGCAACTACACAAATCCAAAAGAGAACTACTAGGAAGCCAGACATCTATCAAGTAAAATGAATAAAAAACAATTTCATAATTTTGGAAAAAGAGAATGATGCAGAATGCCCCACAAAGTGACTGGAAGGCGATTTCACTGCTAAGAAGCTATAATGGATAATTTCTTACTACCCTTATGAGCGTACTTGTACATAGTGATACAGCAACAACAAACTGGGCAGAGCGTAGATTATGTCTAGGGAGATAGCTCTTCTTTTGAGCTGGATTGCGGGGGCTCCTATCGGATAAAGAATTCAGTGCACCAAGGAGAGGTCCTTAAATTGAACTCTCTGGTTGACAGGGAGCCACTGCGCTTTCCTCCTGGCTTCTGTTATAAGATAACATTTGAGCAGACTAGTTACGCTGCCATACTCTACACCATCTGAAGCCCAATAAAAGTTTGGCTGAGATGCCTAAGTAACAGGCGTTGCCATAATCCTTCCTGGAAGTGACACAAGTTGTAACCAATGTAGATCAGCATTTTGAGAAATCAGAGTCAGGCTTTTTCTGCAAACCTTCAGTTGTACAAAACAAATGGAAATGAATGCATTTATATGAAGTTCCAGGGACAAATCCTTGTCAAATGTATAATTTAGATGTTTTACCTTGGTGACAAGGAGTAGAGGGTCACCAAAGTCAGTAAGCCAGAGATCAGAATTCCTATCGGAATGGGGGGTCATTATGATCACCTCTGTCTTAATAGCATTTAGTTTTAGAAGGCTCCTGCTCATCCAATTCTGAATGTTTACCATACAAGCTGATATAAGATCAGAGGTAGCACTCTTTGATTGATCTATCCTTAAGAGAAGCTGTGTATCATCGCCATTTTCACAAAGGGATGCATGTAAATATTGAAATGGACCGGAGACAGGGAAGATTCTCGTTTGACTCTACAGGTCACCAACCTTGACACGGGTATGCAGAGGGGAAGCATGAGGGACTGACTACAATCTGTCAAGAAAAAAAGAAAACCAAGACAATACTGAACATCAAATGTCGTCCTTGACAGTCCAGAATACCACGATCACCCTTTTTTATGTTGTCCACGTTGATTCTAATGTTATTTGAGACTGATGTCAAGGTTGTCTGAGTACCCATCTACATATATATAAAAACGAAAGTATGTCTGCTTGTCCTTTATGCATTAATACACCATTCATCCGATCGGCATGAAACTTTGGGAATTTGTTGAGTACACTCCAGCGAAGGTTTCTGGCACAAAAAAAATAAAAAATTGTTAAAAGTTGTTGAGTACACTCCCGCGAAGGTTTCTGGCAAAAAAAAAAAAAAATTGTTAAATATCGGCCCCAGGGCCCTCATAATCTTTCCAATACTGAATGTTTACAGTTTCCGGTGCGACTCGCTTTTGCAATGACCATCAACAAAGCACAAGGACAATTGTTGCAAGTGTGTGGACTAGTTTTGGAGAATCTGTGCTTCTCACATGGACAACTGTATGTGGCCAGCTCACGCGTCGGAAAACCTTCTGATTTATTCGTGTACGCACCAGACGTAAAAACAAAAAATACTGTGTATCCACAAGCACTCGAATAAATAAACAGAATTAAAACAACACTTTAAAATGTTTTACAGATTAAAATGAATGAGTTTCAATAAAAATGACACAATGTAAATTAAATGTTATCATAACAAGTTTCCTTAATTTTCCCTTCTTCTGAGACTGCAGCAACGCGCGACGGGTAAGCTAGTTACCATTCTAAAACTGATTTGAGAGGGATTTCAAGGTATTCTGCTAATTTCTCACAAACTCATTCATTCATCTATGCACGTATCCATCCATTCATCTACCTAACAACCCTTTTTCACATCGAACCTCTCACCCATGTACAACACGTCACACAAAACTTGCCAAACAGTAAAGAAGCATTTATTTTTAAAGCCTGCCCTATTGTATTTGACATTGCCTGTGTTGTGCTGCAATTCAACCATGCTGCTTTACATGATATTCCTGAGATTCACACATTAACACCTCTGCTTCCAATTGCATCATTACTGTTAACATATTTCTTCTCGCAACATATATGCAGCGGCTGCTGGTGATTTTTGAGAACGGTGGCATGTAAATACATGACACAAATTAGAAAGAGAAAGCAAGCAAGTCAAACCACCAAGCTGAAGTCCTCCTGTGATTTATGGGAGAAATTACTACACCCCCTAGAAATATTTGATAAAACAGGTTAAATGGTGTATGCCACAATTTTACTGTAAACTGACTAAAAAGCCCAAATCACCGGAGTGTGATTTACGAAATATTCAAGTAATCTGCAAGCTGCACAAAACAAGCCTCTTTGCAGTGACAAAAAGGCACACTTTTCTGTACAAAGAAAGTTCTAAAAAGGCATAGATCGAGCTTGTTCAGAAAATGCAATTTCGGACGGTCTACCATTTTCCACAACATCTATCTTCCCCCTACATTTCACTCCCTTTGGCTTTTTCATCCTATCTCTTACAAATAGATTCTCGCTCATGTGTTATGATTGACAATCTCCTTGAAAGGACCAGAATGGAAAAATAAGACAAAAAAATTCACATCTTGCATTTGCGGGCATTACATAGCAGGGCTACAATATGTATATTTGGAAATGTGCTGGTTTTGTCAGTAAACATCAGCTTGTCAGTTTAAGAAAATGTATGTAATATTTTGGAAAAAACAATTACCCAAAACAAAATGTTACCATTTTAAAAACAAAAAGCAAGTTATTTGTCCTGAAATACCAACTTTTCAGTTGTAATAATATGCATATTTGCTGTCAAAACGTCTGTTTGTGATTTGAATTAAATACACGCAAAGATAGATTTTGCCATGCAAACCTATGTACCACCTTCCCATCTTACACATTAAATGCAGTGAACAGTGCTATCTTACGAATGTTATTTTTTATTATAATTTATGTGTGATTTAAAATATTACCAGAAGTTATATTTATTAAGTTATCTCGGTTGTAGGTAAGCATTTTGTGTGAAATGGCGACTTTAAATATATGCTTATGTAATAACAAAATTAACCAAATTCCTTTGAACTGAGAAATTAAATAAAGGTAGTGGCTATTTACAGGCCACTGGGTAACAAGCGATTTTTTTCTGTTTACTCAGCTGCTGGCTAAATAGTATAAATTATTTACTATTTGGCTGACAGCCTTGAAAATAGCAGAGAAACTTCACTATTTACCCGGCCACATGCTAAAATAGAGAGTCTGCACAGTTTAACCAAAGGCCGTGCAAATAGCAGAAAAACTTCACTATGAACCAGCTGCTGGCTAAGTATTAGAGATTCTGCACTGATCAGTTAGCAACCGTGCAAATAGCCGAAAAAGCACTGTTTACTCGGCCGCTGGCTAAACAGTAGAGATTCTGCACAGTTAGGCTCGTGGCTGTACAAATAGAAAGAAAACTTAAATATTTACCCAACTTCTGACTAAATGGTAGAGATTTTGCGCTGTCCATCTAGCAGTCATGCATATAGCAGAAAAATGTAATTATTTTTCGGACTGTTGGCTAAACAGTAGAGATTCTGCCCGCTGCTGCTGTCAGCCGTGCAAATAGCAGGGAAACTTCACTATTTACCCTGCCGCTGGTTAAACAGAGATTCAACACTGTTCGTCAGGCAGCTGTGCAAATAGCAGTAAAAGTTAAATATTTACCCAGCTGCTGGCTGAATAGTAGAGATGCTGTGCTATTGAACTTGCAGCCATGAAAATAGTAAAAAAAACCTCACCATTTACCCGGCCACTGGCTAAAATCTAGAGATTATGCACTGTTTGGCCGGCAGTCATGCAAATAGCATAACAACTTTTCTATTTATCCAGTTCATTTCAAAATAGTAGAATTCTGCACTGCTTGCCTGTCAGTTTTTGGAAAACGTCCCCCCCCCCCCCCCGCTGAGACTGCCAACACCCTGTCCTAAGGGTAACCATACCATTTTGCAAATTAGTTACCACACCAACTAGGGGGTAGTTTGCTCATCATTGGTTTGCGACAGCAAGTGTAGTCACAAACTGTCAATGCATTTCTTAACTAATTAGTAAGGGGAGTTAGGAACCCCCTTGCATGCACCCTACTATTTGCAGTGCGGAAACATTCGAAAATGTCATTTTACTAGTCTAAGAAATTTTCAAACTCATAAAGAGGGCTTTGTACTTAATTATAAGTACTTTTGTAGTCACAAACCATATGATTTTGTGACATGAGGCCCCTTGTACTAAAACTGGCTCAGATGCAGGCACAAACTTATATCCCTAAATGTCCCAAGTGTTTGAACGTTTACAAATTATTTTGACTATCATGGCATAGAAACGTTTACAAGTTATTAATACTATCATTGCATAGAATGCCAATTCATTACACCATGGACCTAGATACAGTGACTTGACTGGCCCTTGAAGGAGCTGTCTTGTTTTCTGCAAATAACTCCTTTATTGCAGAGGGGTCTAATGATAAGGATGATTAGAATCTTTGCAAGGCTAGTTAACACTGTTTACTCTTCTAAAGCTAAATACTCACTTTTACTCACAAAGCCATAGAAGGGCCAGATCATGGGATTATCAAAAGGCTCCATGTTATGATAAAACCTCTTGTTCTGTAGAAAATCAGTGCTGTCTAGAATTATGAATTCTGGTTCAGTTCAATGAAATAAATCAGAGTAAAACAATAATTTGTAACAGCAAAAAAAAATAGTTTGAGCTATTGGCGTTGCTAATAATAATGCAACGGCAATAGCTCAAACTTTCAGTAATGCAAGAGATATTGCTTTGCAAACAAATTGTGGCACCTGCACTTTAGCTTAAAATATCTTAAGCTAAGGCACTGGTGTCGCGATTGCTTCAAAAGTAAAGAAATAGACAAAACATTTTTTTTCTATTTCTTTACTTTTGAAGCAATTGTGGCACCCGCTTAAGCTTTAAACATCTTCATCTAAAGTGCAGATGCCGCGATTGCTTCAAAAACGCATGTGGCCGAGTTCGGTCGATCACAACCAACAAAAGAAAAGCACGCCCACCATTATTCCAGCGGAAGCGTGCCACACTGGTTACATTTAAAAAAAGCATTGCGGGACAGCATGTCCGGCCTTCAACAGTAGGAAGGAGAGCCATTTAAGAAATAGTACTCCAAAGCTGTAATTAAAATACTGAGTAACAACACATGTAACCGGGTGTCCTCATGAGAGCTTACAAGAAGAGAAAAGGCAGTACTAAGGAGGGACAACTAAGCCTATTGACCAATGAAAAGCCACCACTTTCAAAGGACAGTGACAGGAGCCAATTAAAAAGATGGGCAGAAAGTGGGGGGAGCTTTGGTGCCAATATCCTGAATAAAAAAAATGTCTTGAAGAGACAGCGCAAACACTGCCTATGCGAGACCTAAAAAAGGTCCAGTTTTGGAAACAGATGAGTACTTGGCTCGCTATCAAAAACTAGGGCTAATGGTCCAATGACTGGCATCACCCTGATTCTTTGCTTTTTGTGATGGATAAGAAGGAAAATGTTTGTATGCAAAAGTTGTAGAAGCTAGCATCTTTGATGTAGAGGCGAGTCTGTTAAGCCCACGGGTCACTGGCGAAAGCAGGCACTGATTGATAGAAGTGATGAGAACAAACTCAAAAAACACAATGTAAGCATATATTGGGAAGTGTAGATTTACTATTCGAACTCCACAGTTACTTACCTTGATAACATAGTGTTAGTCATTATTTTGCTTTCTATAAAAGTGCAGGTAGGAATAAAAATCTTAATATTTCAGTAGAACACCGTGAGGATTCTAAAAGACAATCCTTAACTGACTCTTCCAGAAATGCCTTTATATACAGATTCTTTGTGTACAAATTCACAAGGGGGTTGCAAGTGAAGCAGATTGGACAGCATCAGTGAAAGTTCATTTAAAGTATGATGGCTGTTGTCTACGGTAACATCGAATCGAGGAGCCATTGACATTGAGACATCTTCCATTGGAATAAAACGAACCTGACATTGCATGGGGGCATATGCCAGAGAAGTACGAAAGCCATGTTCTTTAACGTCATAGAAACTGTTCACTCTAAAATATTCATACCTTCCATTGTCATTTTCATTATCTGATTGAGCACAAGGCCACCCATTTATTTAATAGGCCTACAAATCAATAAAGTCCACAGAGTATCATTAGGATGTGGGTCATTGTTAATCACATCAGCTTTACTCTCTAACACACATCATCTTGGTCCATAGCTTTACATCTGCAGAATCGAAGTCTTGCTTTTAATACTGACAGCTACATTAGGTCCCTGATTACGAGTGTCCAGTGTCAGAGGCTGTAATGACCACACTTGATGAATTCCAACACAGTGTTCCGAATTTATAGAGGGCGATAATTATCCCCGATTCGACTTTCTGGAGAATACCAGGCACATGTCGGTGCTTAAGGCACCAAAATCCACAGGTCCCACTAAAACTGGGGGGCTTATTTACAAACCCCCTGCACCGCCGGTGCTTCACTTTTTGTGATGTCCTGGCAGTGCATTTTGCTGCCCCATATTTACGAGGACACGAAAAGCCACCCTGTGTGACTTTCCCTTTCCTTGTAAATACGGCCCCTTTACACGCCGTACTTTGCATGAAAGGGGCTCTCCATGGGTGTTGCTGTGGGTGTTCCCACGCAACACTCATGGAACCTGACATATTCCCAGATTTACGAGAAATAGTAAACCGGGAATCTGTCTAAATGCTATGCCTCCCCAGGGGAGGCATATGGAGACGCAAAAAGGAGAAATGTTTTCTTTTCTCTTTTCGTTTTTTACCTCTTTCTATGCATGCTGAATTCTGCAGCACACATAGGAAGAGGAAATCACCTATTGTGATTGTTTTTGTGCAGGAAGGTGTCCCTTCCTGCACAAAAGCAATCATCTCCGTGATGCAGGCACCATTGCACCATGGTGCAAGGGTCCATGCGTCGGCGCATGCGAGCTAATTGTGTGTCAGCGAAGGGTAGAGCAAAGGGATCCGTCATATGGTTGTAGATATGATGCATCCCTTTGATTCGGCCAAATGGCTTGCAGCTGCGTTAATTCCTTGTAAATAAGACCCAGGGTCTCTTCCCCATTAAATTCCAACAGATTTGACGGAAAAAATGGGATGCAGGGTGCAAACATTATTGCACGCAGCCTTATAAATGCGATCTCTGCCCAAAATAATGGGCCACTTGGGCACTTGTAATCAGGTTCCAAGAGGAACAATGGCCCAGGAATTAAAAACTGAATGTGGTAAATGGAAATTGCCCCCGGCAGATTTAGAATTATTTTTCAAAAGATTTGTGCTCCCTTTTTCCTAGAACAACGGAATTAGCCGGACAACGTACAAAACGTCACTTTGTTCATGGTAGGAAGGGCATTCTGGCAGGACACTGGATATGGTTTAAAGTAGGGGTCTCCAAACCGGTCCTGGAGGGCCGGATCCATGCCAGATTTTTGGGATATCCCCATTGAGATACATGTAGTAATTTTAAAAACCTGGCATGGATCCGGCCCTCCAGGACCGGTTTGGAGACCCCTGGTTTAAATCATTTCCAGTTTTTAAATGTATCATGCCTAGCTCCCTTTGACTCCGCCAAACCGATGTGTACTGGGCGCTTTCTATTTAATACGAATTGAGTGACCCAAGAATATTTTTCCAATTTTCTCCCCCTGTTCCACCAGCCCCACCCCACCAACCCAGCCTTGAACCTACAAAAATTTATTATCGTTATTATCATTTTAGTTTTCCTGCTTTGAGAGCCGTGGTGTGACGCTCCTGGTTATAGCCCTGGGCTGCAGGCTATAAGACTATAGTAAGTGTTCTTACTTTGGAGTGATTGCCCAACTGTGCTGATTCGAAGGAAGTGTTTAGATACAATAATTGAATATGACCAAAATATTTGCATGGGGCTGATTTAAGGGCCGGTCTTGTCCTGTATCAGGAAGCTGATCTGGAGACAGGGCTAGTGATTTGGCAGGCGTGGGGAGGCGCACCACTAACCTGCCCATGCTGAGAGTATTCTGGGAATCAATTTGTCTTGAAAAAGTGACATTAAACTATTTCCTAAACACTTGTCCTTGCTAGTTAAAAACTTTAGGATTTATTACATTTATTGAACATTGAGGTTTTTCAAGAAGGAAGAAAAAGACTTTTCGCACTAAGATATCAATGATTGCCATGATTATGTGAATTAAAGGTATAACTGGTATTTTGTAAGTGTCAAAGGTTGCTAGAGAATTGCAAAATATTTAGGAATGTTAATTATTTTTTAGTTGCATAAGAAACAAGTCAGAACCAAGTCAATCATGATAAAGAGCACATGTATGAAGCTTCGGGTGGTTATTTTTCCATTAAAGAAGGAGGGTTCTGAGCACTTCATAATTCACTTATATATTATTATGTTTCAGTTTCAAGAAGGTCAATTTCATACCAAGAATAGAGCGGATTAGTTACACAGTGACATCTTCAAGGAGTACACTTTAACGGTTAAAATTAGAGGCAGAACATTCATGGCATACTATTACAATATATTTATTTGATTTAGATACCTATTCTGACTTGATGACATCAGGGGGAAGTGTTTAGACAAAATAGCGGCGAAAAATATTGTGCGGACAAAATAGTGCGTCAAGAATATCAAGGACAAATATATATATATCACCTGCTGCCTTTCCTTGATTTTTGGGATGGGGGTTTTAATTCTTTAGCACCTCTTTGCACATTTATTATCAATTTCACCACAAGCACTAAAAATCACTTTTCCGCTAACATGTAAGCAGGACAATGCAGGTATATTTATTTTTAATGGCTATTGAATGTTTACATTGCGTATTTGCACTTCTAATCGAAATATTTCAACAGATATTATCTGGACCTGTTTTAATAAGTCAATGTGATATCGTGCTGCCATAAGTTCGACTACATATATATGTAGGACCTTAGTGATAACATTGGTGGTAATTAATTAAATTATATTTATACTATTTATGTATCATTGTACTGTGTATCCTTGCTTTTGCACTTGTGTTGGATAATACTACTATCAACCAATTGTTTAGATCAGCGTATTTGCACATTCAAATGATACTGTTATATATTGCTCAGGTATAGTTTAGTATTTACATCGTACAATATTTAAAATAGCGTATTTGCACATGTTTTTATATAACACCATTTTTTCAAAGGTATAATATTGACTTATAACAGTTTTTATGGCTATGCCTCAATGTCAGTCAACAACAATTATTAGTTTGGTAGACTTTGTAGTCCAAAAATCCTTTTAAGAGTGGATTATAATTTATACAAATTCTCAATTTAGAAATGTGCATATATATTGTCAGGATGCATGTTTAATAGCCATGTGATGCACTTATAGAGGTTTCCTCACTGTGTATAATAATTTGTGGAGTAACTTTTCCATGTCTGTTCTCGTGCCGATCACATGACTAGGAAGTGCTTGTGAGTTTAAATTTCCCGGTTGTTCAACATTACCTTGAGTGACCAAGAACACAGTCCTTGTCCGAAACGCGTCTTGTGCCTTTCACCTTGTGGTTAAAATAAAAGCATTGGAAATCGGCAACAGCTCATCTTGTGTCTGTGATCCTGTGTGCGCGTTCGCATGTAGATAGTGCAAGTTTATATATATTATATATATATATATATTCAATGAAAAAACCATAGGTTATAGACCATATATAGTTAGGAATTCGCATTTACAAAACCTTATTTTACTCGCACAAAACCATTGAAATTCCATATATAGTTAGTTGCACTAACTATATATCGCGCACCCGCAATCCACTGCTGATGATGTCACATATTACATCATTCATGACATGGTCAGTGACATCACTGATGACATCACTGATGACATCTCATTTGACATTACTGATCATATCACTGATGATATCATTCATGTGATAATACGATGAACCTCTTCAGACTCTAATATAACCTTAGATACAATCAGTGTAAACAGACACTCACAGACTGTCACTCATCCATGGAGTTACTCACACACCTAGTCAGTCATGCAAAGAATCAATCACACCTCCATTTCCTCAACTATACAGTTAGACAAACTTTACTTATTCAAACATATACTAACACATATTTACTCTCTTATACAATCCCTGATACAAGTTCACAATGATCCATACAGCCACTCACACATTCACTGGCTCTTATGCACAGTTATTTATATATGTCAACTCTCACATGTACTGTGCTTTACATATGTACTTACTTTGACATGTAGCACTGAGATATCCATTCACTCACCAATACACTCATGCACACAGTCAACCGCCCATACAGTTGTTTCCACATGCACTTTTGAAACCATACATCTAGTGAATCAACTGCTCACACATCTATGCACAGAGTCATACACCTCCCAGCCACCCACAAACACACACAGTCTCCCATACAAATACTTGGGCAACCAATCAATAACCCATATAGTTACTCATATAGCTACTTATCAACACATGCAACAGTTTACAGAACAACAGACATAATGATGCACAAATTAAGACAGTTTAGTCACTAACCCATGCACTCAGTGAGACACATTTAATAGCTCACTCATACAGTCAGTCATGCACCTACTAAATCCTTCATCCAGACACTTATACATCCACTCATTCTTCAATATGTAAGAGATATTTTAACTTTACAGAAACATACAGTCACTGGATGTTGTCATCAGTCATATCATTTGAGATGTCATCAGTGATGTCATCAGTGATGTCACTGACCATGTCATGAATGATGTAATATGTGACATCATCAGCAGTGGATTGCGGGTGCGCGATATATAGTTAGTGCAACTAACTATATATGGAATTTCAATGGTTTTGTGCGAGTAAAATAAGGTTTTGTAAATGCGAATTCCTAACTATATATGGTCTATAACCTATGGTTTTTTCATTGAATTTCAATGGTTTTTTAAATGTAAATTTCTAACTATATATGGTCTATAACCTATGGTTTTTTCAGTGAATTTCATTGGTTTTTTAAAAGCTAACATCTGTAGCTGTAAAATGTATTATTCTTTAAATCCCAAAATATATATAGATATTTATTGATAATTTTTTTAAAATATTTTTTTCTTCGCTTCTAGTTCGCGAACCGGGAAGCTTTCCGTTAGCTCATCTTTATGCCGCGATCTAGTCCGCGAACCGGTCAACGTTACGTTAGCGGAACAGTGACGCGTCGCGGAAGCGCGACATATCACGTTATCGCGTAATGCGTCTAATGACGCGTCGCGTTAGCGCTCCCGGAAGTGCTCCGGACCGCGGTCCAGAAGCGATCTGGGACGCGGCGCGCGCCGCGTAACGTAAGCGGAACAGGTCATGTGACTTGTTTATCAAACTTCTCATTGGTTCATTTCACTTTTGGTTTCCAAATGATGTATGACTAGGTCATGTGACCTAAAAATAACACTTTTCATTGGCTCTGAACTTTTGTTTTCCCCAAATCATGTAAACCCCTCCTTATTTCCTCACTCTGACTTTCATCTTGGTGAGAGAAAGACCATTTATCAGAAGATCCACAATGGCTTCCATTCTTGCTGCAGCTGGTGCACCCCCACCACCACCCCCACCTCCTCATAAGAAGAGAGGACCACCTACACAAATTATGACTAACAGAGAGGAGGAAGATGAGGAAGAAGAAGAAGAGGAGACAGAGGAACAACAATTTGTTGATGAGT
The DNA here is from genome assembly GCF_964263255.1 of Lissotriton vulgaris. NCBI lineage: Eukaryota > Metazoa > Chordata > Amphibia > Caudata > Salamandridae > Lissotriton > Lissotriton vulgaris. Next base: position 1,451,887,255 of record NC_141689.1, on the reverse strand, counting down.
TGCCCCGGGTTTCCAAACGAAAATCCAGTTTCATATGGCAGTTTTTCACCATCCCTCCTGGAACAAAGAAAGTGAATGCAAAATATGCCACCTGCCTCATCTGTGATCACACATTGTCGAGAGGCACAGAAAAGAAGTACAGTATGGGGAACTATACAATGCATCGTCACATGAGCAGGTGGCATCCCTTGAACTACAGCCGGGCTGAGTTAAGGGATCTTGTAGACAATCCGACGGCAACTCCTGTGGCAAGATCTACATCCACATTGTCTTTGACGGGAAGAGAGGCACAAGAGACTGTGCCAAACATCCAACCTAACTTCCAGCACATAAAGTTATCTTGTGTTTACTGTGGTGAAATGCTGTCATATGGCAACATGAGTGTCAACCTCATGAACATTGCATATGAAAATCATAAATGCCCTAATGCACCCAAAAAGTAATTTTCTTTTTTTTGCTCCAGTTGAGCCGTTTTGAAAGCCTGTTTTTTGTTGTCTCCCCTCCATAAAAAAAACAAAAAAAACATAAAACAGTTCTAAAAATACCAAAAAATCAAAAAATGTTCAAAAAATAAAAAAAAAATATAAAACACCAAAAACAAAAAAAAACAGTTCTTTTCAGAACTACCTCCCCTTTCAAACAAAATTGCTAGAATGTTTATCACTCTGGCAAGCTCTATTTCTTTTGGTTCGCTTCAAGTTCGCTGACCGGTTCGCGAACTTTAAGCGAACTAAAAAAAATATTTTTTTAAAAAAAAGAAGAGTTAGTATAAGGGAAGTAATCAGAGAATAATGTAAAAAGAAAGACAGCTAGAGAGAGTAAATGAGAGATAGTGTCAATGACATCATCAGCAGTGCATTGCGGGTAAAAAGAGTGGAAAACATTTACCTTATAATTCTTGTTACCTTTTTTAAATATTTTTTCATACTTTCAATCTGTAAAACAAAGAACAAACATTTCAAAAAATATTAAAACATGTATTTAAAAATTAGAAAAGACAAGGGAAAAGGTTCAAAAACAAACAGTTTTTCAACAACTTTGACATTTACAGAAGTCTCTGCTTCTCTACGTTCACTACACAATCCTAAAGATATATATTCGAAAGAAACTGTATCTTGATGTTGCTGAACTGAGGCCTATTTTGGAACATGATGTTTTTCTTGCACTGCTAATGTCTCACAATAGTGATGCAATAGCAGCGCAAAAAAGATGTAAAGCCATAAAAAAATTGTGTCTAACATTGTAAATGATTGTTTTAGGATGCAAATAAGATATGTGCTTTCAAGAGCTTTCTTTGAGGTGAGGCCTCTTTTTTTTATAAAAAAAAAAACACTACCCAGAAGTACAGCACTCCAAGCATTAAAATTGATATTTACAGAACTCAGCTTACCCATATGTACCACACATTTCTAAATGTATATCATAAGGACAAAAAGCATAACATTAATTATACATGTTAAATGGTTTATTTTTGCTGTTCTCAGAATGTATCAAATTTCACTTAAATCAGTGACTTGAAGGTATTCATCATGTAACAGCGGGGAAAAAAAAACACAATCAAAATGACTGTGTTTAAAAAACCCATACAACCTAAGAAATCTGATTTCAAAACTTCTTAAAATTAACTTACTTTCAATGACGTCGAAGGATCTTCTATAAACAGCATCCACTCTGTTGTGCTTTAAATATTTTCAGCCCGCCACTTTCTGAAAGAAAACCTCCATCGATACGTGAAATATGTTACATAGAAAAAAAACTTCTCTCATTATATCACATGTTTCCACTAGGCCAAATCATGTTGCCGCGATTCGCAAATCTTGTAATTCTTCCAATCAAATCCCGACATTTTCTATTTTCGCAACTTTCAAAAATAAAATATTTGAGATTATTTTCACAATCCTGGACTACTAATATCTTTCTCTTCTTTGTCACTCATGTTCTCCTTTTCCTATGACACTGATACTGCTTACTATGAAGCAGACTTACTTGCATCAGGTTTATATAGTTGAATTTTTAATCGAGACAGCATTGCAGACTTACATTCCCTCTACTTAAAATTTTGGTTTTAAAAACACCAGGTAAGAATTTTTAAGGTCAAACGGCAATTTTTTTTTGAACGTTACAACAGAATCATTACAGAATGACCAGCCGTTTCCAGACTTTAAGTAAGCTGTATAATGTCCTGATGTAGTTGATGAACCATCGTGATAGATAATTGCTACAGTAACAAAAGTCCTCCCTGATATTGACAGCTGAGAAGCCACAAAATTTTTTATTAAAGTTGACAATTTTGTTCCATCAGGCCTACATCGTTGCATCATTAAAATGACATACTGGCCATATCTACGTATAAGTAATGTTGACATCATATCACATTTACATTGGCTACACTCCATGTTGTGATCCGCTGCATTTACTAGCTTATTAAAGGAGACTGATTTACTGTCTGGCAAAGTTAAATATATAAATCTTTCTGAGTCTACACTAGTAGTACTTGATACCATACAGTTCTCGCAGTCATGCTGCCATTGATAAGAAAGCCCAAACAGGTGATCTACATCTACACCCTCAACTTGCAATATATCAAGCATATACATTAAAAACTCCTGACAATCTTGCTGATTATTTTCAGAGAAGTCTGTTTGACCTGAACATTCATCTAACAGATAACGAACTTCAGACACACTTTCTACTTTTGTTCGATCAGTGCTACATTTCTCGAAAACAGAATTCAACAAACAGCATAAAATTTGTTCAGAATTCAACAGAATCTGTTCTTTTAAACTCTCTAGTGAAAAGAGAACATTAACCACTACATTTGCATAGCAGTTGACACCAGAACTGTTTTCAAATTGAAAACCGACAACATCTTCAACAGAATCCACTTTCTTTCTGCTAACAACTTTCGGTTCATTGACTTTTAGTCTTTTTGCAACAACCTCCCTACTATTACTACTATTTCTACGTTTCCGGCCTACCACACGTTTCTCAAACAAAGGATATTGAGGCAAATGTGGCGCATACTCTCTTCTTAACCTATTGTATTCCTTAACACAATCTAGATCCGCACAAATGTTTGTGACATCACAGTCAATCAAGTACAATCCCGATAAAGTTCTAACTCGCGACAATGCCACATATGCCATACCCTCCTTGAACACTGAACTGCCAATATTCACCAATGCACAGTCTACACTTAAACCTTGCGATTTATGGATTGTCACCGCATATGCCAAGCAAACAGGAAACTGTTTACGGCGAACATATAAGTCTTTAACAAGCAAAAACCTAGCAGAACAACGAGCAATTTTCTGTACTTCCTCAATGCCATCAAATTTAATTCGTAAAAATTCTATTCCATCTCTATTTCTGTATTTCTCAAAATCAACAACATTACCCATTGATCCATTTACCAGACCTCTTTCTACATGTAAATTCCGTCTCAAAATGATTCGGCAATTTAAACACACATTCAGAGTCTTTTCAAAACCCGCTGTCTTAGATATAGTCTTCTCTAATGAATCCAATTTTGATTTCAAATTATCTGACAAAATAATTGTTGATCCCATATGCTCTAATTTGTCGATAGCTTCAAGTTTCACAATCTCTTGCTTTTCTAAATTCAACATTTTGTTGTTGAAGATGGCACATTCTGCAAGAGTTGGCATGAGACATATCCCGGATTTCTTCTCAGTAATTTTCTGAAAAATATTCTCAGGCACAATCTCTTGTTTGGGATACAAATTTGACAGTAACCGTGCATTTAAAGCTTCTTTCCCATGCTCGGTCACTTTTCCAATTCTAATATCTTGTAGAATATTCTTGTAATCTTCATCCTTTGCCTGACGCATATTTTGATGCAGTTCTGCATAATTGAAGTTTAACCATATATTGACGTTGCCAATGCTCCCTAGGCACTTCCTGGTATCTTCATGCGTGAGTATTTTGAACACAGGTTGACCTTTTACTGGTGTCAGCTGTAGAAGATCTCCGAAAACAATAATGTGTTTCCCACCAAATAAGACATCATATTCAGTTTTAAGTACTTCTTGCATTCTCAAATGCACAAAGGCAAGCATGACATTGGAAACCATGCTTACTTCGTCAATGATAAGTAGTTTCATTTTCCTCAAGACTCTTGAAACTTCACAGCAAGCATCTCCAGATAACTTGTTGTATTGTAATTTGTTGTCATGCTCCACCGGCAGCATCAATAGACGATGCAAAGTAATACCTTTAATGTTATGTGCTGCCAGTCCAGTAGGAGCGGTGACAACACAAGACAGCGATGACTCAGTCCTTTCCTGCAAATAACAAGAGATTGCTTTAATGAGGAAACTTTTTCCAGTTCCCGCTTCTCCACTCACGTACAATCGGACAGGCTTCAACGACGTACACGAGCACTCTTTCTTCTCATGACTTAATCCGTGCTCAATTTCCTTGGTAACTTCATCATATATTTTCCTCTGCTCAACGTTGAGTTGTTTTTCCAAGTCTTGTAAGTTAACTGAATCCTCCTGAGCATGTGCCATGGCTCTTTCTACTTCATTCATAGCAGTGGCAGCTTCATTTTCGATAATAGGTCCTCCAAGTGGATCTTGACTCAATGAAACAGAACTCTGACTGTCCTGAGAACTGTCTCTGGCAATCTCGGCTGCAATCGTTGCTTCCTGCTCAATTTCCAAAGTTAGCATTTCTTGATATTTAGAAAAAGCAGGACATTCTATGGACTCCTTGGCTGCATTGAAAGAGTCTTCGTAACAGAGGAAATCTCCAAGCAGTTCCTCTTCTGCACGCCAAGGCTTGAAAAGTTGCAAAAGTGCTAAATAGAAAAACTCCTTTTTTTCTGGAGATTCGCCACTTAATTTTCGATGGTTTACTAATTGGCATTTTCTTTGCTTGACCAGGCATCCCTCACTTCCAATTACAGCATACACTCCTTTCTCAATATCTTCTTTGATGTTCCTCTTGAATATATAATTTTGGAGAACCTCATATAGACAAACATTCTCAAGGTGACTGCTTCGATTTGGATAATATGTATCCAACATGTTGGTCTTCAAAATGTCGGTACTGTTTGGTTCCTTTACTGCCAAATACTCAATTTCCCGAACAGGTTTTAGAACTCGATTTCGCGTTGCAGCAAGACCAAGACTCGCCCAAACGAGACTCCTGGATTTGGCATAGAGACTTGCTGAAGACAATCGATCAGAACATTCGTAAGCTCCGATTTCTCGATGCGACAACATCTTCAGACTGAAACTGTACAACTTCTTGCTGAGGCTCTTTTCATGGGAAATGTCCTCCCACATATCCTTCAGTTCGGTCTTTTCTTTTTTGGTGATGTAAGATGTCACATACCGAGCCACTGCCATACAGTTGTCAGCCACAAACTGTATATCCATGTTCGCATTCCACATGGACAAAATCACTGGGTTGTAGTCATTGATGTACTTGGACTCTTCGTTCCTTTTCAAATTGTATGTATTCTTGGGTGATTTCCTCGTCACATTATGTCGCAGCGAAGACATCAAACTGTTCACTCTTCCTTTAGAAATCACCGGTCGTGGAAAGTTGAAACGACATTTGGTGTAGAACTTGTCCTTGTTTCTGAATTTACGACGACAGTACTTCCCACAACGATGGCTTTGGAAACGTAGAACTTGTTCTCTTAGACTTTTCTTCTCCGTTGCGTTTGGAACAGCACATGTAGAATACTGTTCGATGAAATTCATCACTAAGTCATCCGGATCTGTTCCAAATTTAGGTGCATCCTTGATCCACAGCAACATATGTATATGAGGGGCACCTCTTGCTTGATACTCCTTTCTCCAGAAGAAATCCAACACCTCTCCAAGAGGTGGATTCTTTTTATTTGTGATGAAAGACATCATAGCTTCAAATCTATGATTGAAGTACCTGCATACATTCACAGGATCCAAAGAACACAGTTCTCCAGGTGTCTTGAATTCAATGTTTTCAATATTTCCATTTGCCTCTCGTAGAAATTCAAGTAAGTCATCCCAGCCATACTCGGCACAGCTCAGAGTGAGGAACCATGTCGGAGTTCCTAAGTTCCTCAGCATACATTTTAAATCACCATGACGACGGTACCAGTACTCATTAGTACCACGCTGACACGCCATGAGATTAATTAAGTGAGAATCCAAAATACTGTCTTGAACATTGACTTTATGCATAAAGTCACTTGCCGAGATGTTTCGCATCTGTATACCACTTTTTAAGATGTGGTTCACTGCATATGAAAGTCCAGACAGATCGCTTTCAAACAGGAGATGAAACAAATAGGGAATGCATTGCCGAAACCTAGGATCTTCTGCATACAATCGTAAAGTCCGGTATTCAGACGCAGGAATTTCACGAGGTCGCTCATCATATCTTCCTCCTTGACCTGTCGGAAATAGCTGTGGGAAACACCGAGCTTCCAAACTTTCCTCCCAAACACTAATGGGACTCCCTTTGGCTTGTTTCATTTGAAACAACTCAATAGCATTCCCCATGACTTCCTTGGAATGCAAAGGATGAACACTATAATGTTCATATATTTCTTCACTTTTAGAGGCCTCTAGTTTCTCAATTTGGCCAGCACACAAATCGCTATCCTCTTCATCACTTACTTCCTCTTCTGCAACATATACATTCTTATAGTACTTATTATTTTTCTTCAAATACACTGTTGCCTTTTTGACTTTCCTAACATCCACTAAATCTTGCCATATTTTCTTATTCTTTGTCGGAACCCCATTAACCAAGATAACCAGAGGTTCCTCTTCCACTTTTTCTATTCCAATTGTGTTAATGTTTTTGTTCAAATCTAGAGGCAAATAAACAACTCTTCCCTTTAATCCTCTCTGTAAATCTGCTGGAGGCAACTTCCCTGTCTTTGGCTCCATTCTTACAATAGCCTGAAAGGGATGGATACTTTGAATCAAAATAGATTCATAAGTATTTAAATCCTTCAATTCAGAAGGAATCTCAACCAATTCCAGATTATTATGAACTGCCCTAGCAGGCATCTGGTTTTGATTTAATTTATTACAACAATAAGTACACACACGTTGATCCGATCCTAAATCAAAATAATTTTCTACCATCAAGTATGTGGCTAAATCCTTCCATTCACTATTATTTTCCCTTTCACTTTTTGCATATAAATCCACTACCTTAGTCTGATTCTTATAATAAGTGCGTCGACAACATACACAAGTGAAATTAGGCCTCTCACTTGATTTCATCTGAAACGTGGCAATTTCCTTCTGAAAATTATCTGTACTGGAAACCTGTACATTATCTTCCACATTACCCTCTACTTCAGGGTCAATTTGAACATTCTCATCTTTACTACCAAAGTAACAAAACTCAATTTCTTCACAAAGATTCTTCACATCTATTTCAGAACCATGCAAAAGAGCAGCACATAACTGTTTAAGCATAATTGCTGGACTCTTAGCATAATACAACATTCTCACTAAATTTCTCACTTTATTATGATGCACTGCTAGCATCCTGAAATGATGAAAAACACTCTGGCATACTCTCCTGGAAAGACAAGCCAGTGAATGACCACACAAACCTGTCATTTGTCTCACTCTGCAAGGATCTAAATTTTGCAACAACTTCATTTTCTGCTTCAAACTTTTCTTATTAAATGTCCGTATAAAATCACAAAGCAAATTGATGGAAACCTGTCGCACACTGCAAATAGAACTACACTTCCAAATGTACACAGGACCCTTAGGACGTCTTCCTAAAACCTCATCACTTAGCGCCTCTTCTGTCTCTGTTGTCACAAGTTGTTCTTTTTCAACTGGACAACCATCCTTCACTTCATAAGCTCGACCATTGATGTCAACTGCATGCACCAAATCATTATCCTGAAAATAAGTCTCTTCATTAAAAAATGCCTCAGAACTTGAACTATGCATCCATTCTCCGGAAAAAACTTCACAAAAGTTAGTACGATTTACTACTCTCTTCCATCTACTTTTTGTTTTGAAATCAGAAATTACCTTGCTTAGTTTCCTAATTCTATTGATTACCAAAATAAACAACTTTCGCTTGATTTCAAAAGCATGATCAATAATTTTCTCTACATTTTTCTTCTTCCTATAAAATGCCGCTTTCTGTTGGCCTTTCTTTTTAATATATTTCAATAAATTAACTAATATCCTATTACGGAACATTCGTTGTCGAATGTCCCTAAACTGTTGTTTCCTTCTACTATCATGCACAGAGTTATCTCTTCCTCTACCAGTAACATTTGTGATGTGTCTCTCCTTTCCATTTAAATTACTTTTTTTTTGGTGAACAGACACATTTTTTTGTGCAAAATTTTTTTTACTACAAATATTTCTTAAGAATGATTTCGTGCTCTTACCCGGCCCTTTCTTGGTGTTTTGACAAGTATTTGGGGAAGAGGACTGCTGCAATAAAACATCATCCTGCTGTCTTTGACGTTTTCTAGCCTTTCGTATTCGACTTCTGGAAGGCATTTTCCAAACTATGAAAGAATCTGCAGTTGAATCTGTGAAAAAATATAATATAAAATATTATTAACCACTATTACCAAACAGTAAATAAATAACAGTCATCTAAAACTTAATGCCGTACTAATTATTTAACATAGCAAATATTTTCCACCAGCACTGCATCACAAAAATGACACTCAATGGTACAAAACAGGCATACAACACTCATAAATCACTCCCTAATATTTTAAATCATTAATTCAGGATGACGATAAGATGTAGCCTATCTAAAGATTTGTTTAGGCCCAGATCTTTGGACTGGGGTGAATGTGTGTCATTGATCCACATTCAGTCCATCACCTGTTTTGTTTATTTGAGGTGAGGCCAACACATGGTTGCAGATAAGATTTTCACTGAAAAAAAACCAAGGTAAAAAAACATGTGAAGGCCTACCAATGAAGTAAATCATTAAATGAAAACCAATACATTTCTGGGAATATGCACTACTAGTGCTTCATAAGATGTTTTGGGTCATATTTATAAGTTATTTGAGTATCTAGTATGCTATTTTACATTCTTCATGGTGCAAATTTATTGTAAATACGCTCCCACCTGCGGTTGGCAAATTTAGATTTTGATTATGGGAGTTAGATAGGCATGTTAATAATTTCCCAAAAATGGTATATAACCCCAAACAACCTTTGTAGCAAATGCTCTTAGCCATGTTATCCACCTCCCATTGGATAACATGGCTAAGAAGTGCTTGCAAATGTGATAAAAAAAGGCCTGCAATGCATGAATATCGCAGAAAAATCAGCAATATTCATGCATTTTCCAGCAAATGCTCTTAGCCATGTTATCCACTTCCTATTAAATAACATGGCTAAGAACTGCTCAGGGCACCATGAGGAACGCTTTCCATTTAAAAAGGGAAAAATAACATCAAAGACACTAAAATGTCTTCGAAATATGAACCCAAACAACCTATGAAGCAATGTGGAAAAAACTGCCGCAATGCATGAATATAGCAGAAAAATCAGCGACATTCATGCATTTTCCAGCAAATGCTCTTAGCCATGTTATCCACTTCCTATTAAATAACATGGCTAAAAACTGCTCAGGGCACCATGAGGAACGCTTTCCATTTAAAAAGGGAAAAATAACATCAAAGACACTAAAATGCCTCCTAAATATGAACCCAAACAACCTATGAAGCAATGTGAAAAAAAACGGCCACAATGCATGAATATAGCAAAAAAATCAGCGATATTCATGCATTTTCCAGCAAATGCTCTTAGCCATGTTATCCACTTCCTATTAAATAACATGGCTAAGAACTGCTCAGGGCCCCATGAGGAACGCTTTCCATTTAAAAAGGGAAAAATAACATCAAAGACACTAAAATGCCTTCTAAATATGAACCCAAACAACCTATGAAGCAATGTGAAAAAAAACGGCCACAATGCAAGAATATAGCAGAAAAATCAGCGATATTCATGCATTTTCCAGCAAATGCTATTAGCCATGTTATCCACTTCCTATTAAATAACATGGCTAAGAACTGCTCAGGGCCCCATGAGGAACGCTTTCCATTTAAAAAGGGAAAAATAACTTCAAAGACACTAAAATGCCTTCTAAATATGACCCCAAACAACCTATGAAGCTCTAACAGTACATATCCTGAAATTTAATTCATTTCAAAATTCGTTTTTAAACACAGCATATAAATCAATTGTATACCTGCATTCATGAAGAAATAACTAAAAATGTCCTTGAGACACATGAAAGTGTTTTCTGGAATGCCCTAACACCATTTTTGGGACACTATTAACATGGCTAGGTAACTCCCATAATCAAAATCTAAATTTGCCAAGCACAAGTGGGAGCGTATTTACAAGACACTTGCCCCATGAGGAACACTTTACATTTTAAAAGGCGAACACAACATCTTAGACACTCAAATACCTTATAAATATGGCCCAAAACAACCTATAAAGCTCTAGCAGTACATATCCAGAAATGTAATTGATTTCTTAAATCGTTTTTAAAAGCAACATATCTGTTTCAGCTTACATAACAGACCATGAAATGGCCTCCATGTATTACAATATCTTGTGTTACTGCATGCCAGAATGTTACACCAAATATGCAATTATAATTTCTCTATGAAACTAATTCTATTAGTATATCACTAGAGACAAAACCACATTTTAAAAACACAGCTTTCTTCATCATTTTCTCCTTAAATCATACTATTCTCTATCTAAATTAAATAAATCTTTTCTCACCTTAGCAAATATTTTTTGAGTTTTGAAAACAGTCTCAGAAATACACCAAATTGTCTTCAGCAGAAGAAAAAGGATGCACTCCAAAGGCTGCAGCTATTGAAAGCACAGAAATACAGATATTCTTTTCACATATCTCTCATATTAGCCAATCATACCTCTTCCCTCACTTTTTTCAAATCAAAACCCTTCCCCCCTCTGCCCTGTCTGCCTTGTTTCCATAGCAACCACCTCCTGGAAGACCTCTCATGTTTGCAAATTCACACAACAATGTTTCAATTGAACTCTAAACTCTCAGTGCACCTGCGTATCCAGTGCAATCTTTCATTAATTGTTTCTTCCTTGACCATTCAAATTACATCTTTGAAAGAACACATCCATGCACCCTAACTTTCTGTTTTCCGAAATGGAAATTCACCAATCACTGCTAATGAATCATTAGCATAGTAAAACCACAGTTTTTTTTCTTTAGAAACTCCTACTGTTTCAACTGCCCTTTCATTACCACACTTCATCTGACTGCAGAACAACCTTCTTCCACCATGTTTAACGTCTGGATTGTTGGACATAGTTACATCCACTGGGCTCAAAGGTATGCTGAGAGCAGAAATTTACACAACCTCAATTTACAAGATGTGGAAATTAACTGGTTGGGCCAAAGAGGATTAAAATGTCACCAATTGATTCCATTGGTGAAAACCTTTATGCATTTGCCAAAACCTGACCTGTTAATAGTGCACTGTGGAGGTAATGATTTGGGCACTTTGACAGGGGTAGGTCTGGAAATGCTTTTAAAGGACACCTTGGCGCAATTAATGGCACTTTTTCCTCAAACTGCCTTGGTATATTCCAATATATGCCAAAGACAGAAATGGAGGTGGTCCAACCAATTTTGTCCACAAATTGAGAAAGCGAGGAAGCATGTAAACAAATCTGTTTCAGCTTACATGAGAGACCATGGAATGGGCTCTCTGTACAACAACAACTTGCGTTACTACATGCAAGATATCTACAGAGGAGATGGAGTTCACTTCTCAGATGAGGGCAACAGAATTTTCATTCTGAATTTAAGACTGTGCATTGGTACCTACTTATAAGTACCTAAATGTACCATAAACCCAAAAGCTCTTCTCAGAGCTACCCTACATCTGATCACTCACAATTATTATTTTTCTCTAACTTTTTTCACTAATTTTCCACAAAATTCGCTCCCCGGAGCGCTACCCGGTTCGCTAACCGAAAGCTAACCTCGCGGAATTTTTTTAAAAAACATTTTTTTTCCCGCACATATAAGCCTCCTCAGCCACGCTCAGAAAACCTAGGGGGTCAAGATAAGTCTACCATGACCCCTTCTACCCATTCTAAACATTATTTGCCCTCCATCTTGTATCTTAATGCGAACGAAACACAAAATGGTGGACTCCCGTGACGCTTAAGGTTCGCTAACCGGGCAGCTTCCCGGAAAGCGGTCCTAAAAAAAGGCGGGAAAGTAATTTACAGAAAAACGACTAGAGACACTCTCACCAAATATAGATTAGCTCATACTACATAACAATCCCTTCCATTCTCACAAATTTCATTGAAATTCCATTTAGCCATTTAGCCTGTAGACCTCTCCAAGTACCGTGAGGTAAATTACTTCACAAAACACATCTGAATTGTTGGAATTGACAACCAATGAAAATGTTACTTTCATTTTCTACTTTTATTACCTGACATTTGATTGGTTATATACCTGTATATATATAAAGGGAGAGAAGGAAACACAGCCATTTTGACTACTACTTCTTGTTGTACCTCCTATTTCAAAAGCTTCAAAAAACTTCAACTTCTTTGTGAAGGTAAGTTATAATTTAATATATTGTGCACTATGACTTAATATAGTAGACTTTTTCTGCTAGATATACACTATCCCTCTGTAGTAGTAATGTATTTAGATAGACTTCTCTGTTATAGTTATCAATGAAGTAAGGCTTGTCTTGGTTAAATCACATACACTTTTTTATAGTCCTATTTCCACTCTCATACTATACACTGCCAAAAGATAAATTCACTGATAAAAACTGCCTATCTAAAATTAATCCCAACAGTGCCCTATCTCTACTAATATATATTTTCTTATTCAAAATTTCAGGCAAAATGGAAGGCGAACAACAAGTTTCATTTTCGATTGAACTGAAGGAGAACAGCCAAGACAAACTTGATGACTTTATGGATGACAGTAGAGACCACGAACTTCTACAATGTGTTGAAGCAGTAGACAACTTGCTTCAAAATGAAAAACAATTACACCCTATAATAAATTATGACATTTCTGACAATGAAATGTTAGAAAATTTAATAAAATATGAAACACAATCATAATAAAAAAAAAATAAACAAAGAAAACAAAAAAAAACAAGAAAAACAACAAACAATTAACATACAGTATTAGAAAAGTCTTTCATTCTTTTATCCATAAAGTTCGCTGCCCAGAAAGCTATCCGGTTCGCGAACTTGGCGCTTACCACGCAAAAAAAAATTTTTTTTTTTGGACCCTCTAGGCCCTTTTAAAACCTCCACATAAAACCTAGGGGGTCAACGAGGATCTACTATGCCCCCTTATGGTAATTTCCCCCTTTGTTTTGGCCTCCTCTTGTCTCTCGATCCTACCGAGAGACAAGATGGCGGCCGCTCCGGACTGTTTAGAATGTTGACAGACACCGGAGGGCCAATCAGCTTCTCATCGCAAAGTTCCGTTACGCGAAAGGTTCGCTAACCAGATAGCTGCCCGGAGCGCTGTTACAGATATATATCTTGATTTAAACGTTAATTTCTCAAAATCCATTGAAGCACATATATTGAGACCTAGCAAAGGCACATCGGGCTAACAGTCCCTACAATTTTGCCAAGTTTCGTGAAAATCCATTCAGCCGTTCGGGCTAAAAGTGAGTCCAACCGCCCTATGGAAAATAACATGGGAAAAACGCGTTTTGGGACCCCCCTTTTTTCTCGGCCCCCCCTTGACGAACCCCCCCCAAATTTCCAGGTGCTGCTCAGAAACAAAATGTGCCATTTTCCTGAAAATTTCAGCCAATTCCGTCCACAAACGCCAAAGTTATTAGGCATAGAATTTTCAAAAGTCCCATAGAGAAAAAATCCTAACTATATATACCTACTGGCGACCGCCAGTAGGTAATATATATATTATATATATATATATATATATATATATATATATAAATATATATATATATATATATATATATATATATATATATATATATATATATATATATATATATATATATATATATATATATATATATATATATATATATATATATTCACAGTTCCAGCCCCGCCGCTTACAAGATCAAGTAGGGATCTTCTGGCATGGACCTCTTAACAATCTCTGTCAAGAATAAAAACGAAAACACACCAAGATTGCAGTGTGCAGTGCAGATTTTATTCCAGCATATATATCCAGAAATCCTCGGGTTTAGTGCCCATCACTGACGCGTTTCACTTGCTTGCGCGAGCTTGATCACATGACGCACTATCAGACGGGAAGTACTAAATACAAAAGAAGTGCACTATTAGCTGTGAAAAGTGACTACCATGTGACTAGAAATGAAAAACAGACGATGGAGATACATCATTGCCGAAAAACTACCCACAGGTCTTCAAAACAGAGAAAACAAGCATTTGCAATGCAATAGGTCTTGCATTTACTTGAGTTAGAGTGCAGTGGGCAGAGCAATGCGCCCGCCTTTGGCCTATTGCGTGTTCTGCTAAAAAAACACACGCACACAAAGTCCAATAGCGGAACCCAAAAGGAAAAGTCCACGCACGAGCGTGTGCGATTTCTAGGGTCTGTTTTCAAACCCCGGACAAAAGGACTCGCGAGAGGCAAGCCCTAAAAATAGAGAAAAATAAGGACATTGCAAATTACACCTAGTATTTAAACAGTATTAAAATACAATCCTGAATAAGAAACTTGCTCATTGCCAAATGTATCATGTAATATATATCACAAAAATCGATACACATCGGTGCACATTAATTGTGCAATCAAACAATGCAGAAGTCACATTTATGAATGTCTGCTGCATGTGCAAATACTCACAATTAATAATGCCTAAATGTCATATTGGCCAAATATTCTACGATCTTTAGAAAAAGATAATTGAAAAAAGTGCAAGTGCATAGAATTGCATTTGAATTCCCAATATTGTTGCCATGGTCAGAGATGAAACGGTGTCTATGCAAGTGCTATTGACAATGAATTCAGCTATCATTATCGCTAAAAAAGGTAAATCTCCAACTGTTGAGGATGGATTAGTAAACATCAAGTAAAGTGCAAGTGCAAAAGAATGTCCTGATGGCCAAAGGTAATAGGATATCAAAATGGCCCGGGGCTATTTGTGTTAAAATCCCAAATGTAAACATTCAAAAAATTGCAAATGCATAGGTGCAGATAATGTTAAAAACAGGGCTAAAATTACATACGCCTATAATTAATTTTGAGGAGAGTTATTGGGTCTAAAAATTGGCATACGTAGCCTAACGTCTGTAAAGTGCTGTAGTGCCAATACCTGTGAAAAATAGTGCAAAACAAGTCAAAAATCATATTGAATATAATCACAGCAGCATATTGACTCTGTCCAAGCCTGAACAGAGTACCCTCATATTGCCAAGAATTGTAGAAAAAAATTGAAATTAATTACATAAGTACACAAGATCAAAACATTTTTTTCAGACTATAAATCAATTTTAAAATGGAGCGACAAACATCATGATGGGTTAAGAGGAAAAGAAACTCAGTTTGGAATGCATTTATAAAAAGTTATACATGTCTTCGCTGTTATTGAGGCCATTTGGCATCTTGGTATCGAGGGTTAATATAAAGTGAGTCTCCAACTGGCAAAGAGTCCTTTCTCGATTCACACTCCATCCGGAAATGGGGACAGCCCCTAGAACTGTGAACTCCAAGTCCTTAAGTTTATTATTGTGAACCAGCTTAAAATGTCTCGCCACCGGGTAATTAGGGTCTGAGTTGACAATGGCCCTCACATGTTGCAGGATACGTTTGTGTACAGGGAGCTTTGTACTACCAATCTACTCGAGGCCGCATGTGCAACGTAGTTTGTAAACAGCATATTAAGTGCGGCATGTCAACTGTTCCTTAATAGGAATTCTTTTATCACTAAAGGCTGTGGTATAATCTACACTATTGGTGGCAAATGTGCATGCACAGCATGAATTACACTTAAATAAACCTTCCTTGGTCAGTCAGGTGGTGTAATTTCTGGGGTGGATTTAACGAGGGCATCCCTCATGGAGGGAGCCCTTCTGAATGTAATAGCAGGTGTATCTGGTAGGATTGATTTAAGTGCAATGTCTTTCAACACTATCAACCACTGAGAATATATAATGCTGGATATTTTGCTCTCCTGATGACTAAAAGCTGTAATAAGTCTTACGTTTCTTTTGTCAGTATCAGCCTCAGGTGAAGGCGGGACCAAAGCTGATAATCTGTCTTTTTTAGGAACAAGTAATTCCTCCCTAAGTGACAAGTTTGCTTTAGATAAAGCTTAGTTCAATGTTGTTTTGGTGTATCCTCGTTCAAGAAAACGTAGGAAGGCCTCATGTTGGCATGTATCGCATTCAGATTTATCACTGCAAATACGGTGAATTCAAAGGAATTCACCATAGGGTATAACACATATAGTGCGATGGGGTTGTGCGGTTACCTTACGGTGTAATTTGGTGTGTAATTCTCCCTCATTCACGTACAGAGATATATTGAGAAATTCAACGCTTTTGTCATCAATATTGGCCATGAATTTCAAATTCAAATTATTGCAGTTGATGGACTCAATAAAATCATTGGATGATTGTCTGCTACCTTTCCATATCATACATATATCATCAATGTAACGCCAGAAAAACATCACATTATTGGCCCATACTGTCTGATATTTGGCCCTGAGGACATGTTCCTCCCACCAGCCTACATGAAGACATGAATAGCTGGGTGAGAAACATGCCTTCATTGCCCCACCCCTCTACTGTTGGTAAACGTCACAACCAAAGAGGAAATGATTGTTGTAAAGGCATATTTCAATAATCGCTATTAGCATGTTATTGTGTTCCCTCATACCAATACCTCTCTCTGACAAATAATACTTCACCGCTGACAGGCCATCAACATGGTTGATGCCAGTATATAATGATTCGATGTCCATAAAAATATTGTGCGGACAAAATACTGTATATAGAATATCAAGGATATATATATTACCTACTGGCGGTCGCCAGTAGGTAGTTATAGTTAGGATTTTTTTCAATGTTAAATCTCAAAATTCTATTTGGAATAACTTTGGCACCGGTTGACGAATCTGCCTGAAAATTTCCTGAAAATGGCCTCGTCGAGCTCCGGTCCTTCCCTGAAAGTTTGGGGGGGATACGTCAAGCGGGGGCCGAGATAAAAGGGGGGTCCCAAAACGCATTTTCCCCATGTTAATTTCCATAGGGCGGTCAATTTCACTTTTAGCCCGAACGGCTGAATGGATTTACACCAAACTTGGCAAAATTGTAGGGACTGGTAGCCCGATGTGCCTTTGCTATGTCTCAAGATATGTGCTCCAGTGGATTTTGAGTAATTTAGGTTCAAAAAAATATATATATCTATAGGCGCTCTCCGGTGCGCGCACTTGAGTGCGCTCCTGGCGCGACACGCGACTTGCGCGCAGAAAGCTGATTGGCTCTTGGGTGTCTGTAAACATTCTAAACAGTCTGGAGCGGCCGCCATCTTGTGTCTCGGTAAAATCGAGACACAAGGGGTTTGAAAAAAAAAGGGGCAAATGACCATAAGGGGGAAGAGTAGACCCCCTCTGACCCCCTAGGTTTGATGTAGGGACTAAAATAGGGTCCTGCAGGGCATTAAATTTTTTTTTTCGTTTTGCGCGGGGGAAGCGCATGGTACGCGCACCGGCGAAGCACGGGGAAAATCCAGGACCATATTTATGAAGGCCTTGCGCTGTTAGTTTTGCGCCTCCTGTGCGTCAATTTTTGTGACGCACCAGCGGTGTAAAAAAATGCGCATTGTTATGCAATATTTAAAAAGTGACGCATCTATCTAGATGCGTCACTTTTTAAATATAGTGCAACGAGGCACATTTTATTACACTGCTGGTGTTATGCGTCACTTTTCTGTGCGCACTCCTTATGACATTCCAGATGTGTCATATTTAATGTATGACGAATCATGTTGCAAGGAGTTACAGATACGTCAGTATTTCTGACATATCTGTAAACATAAAAGTGATGCGAGGCAGGTGCAAGATTTTGACGCAACAGCATCCTAAAAGTGACGCAGAGAAATCTTATAGATTTCAGTACGTCGTTATTACCAAGCTTTTTGCGGGGGAATGCCCCCTTTGCATACATTATACCTGACGCAGATATAATGTGGCGCAGAGTTTTAAAAAGTGACCCATGTACCTAGATGCGTCACTTTTTAAAAATAGCGTCAGGTATAATGCATGCAGAGGGGGTGTTCTCCCGCAAAAAGCTTTGTAATAGCGACGCAGTGAAATCTTTGAGATTTCACTGCGTCAGTTTTAGGATGCTGTTGCGTCAAAATCTTGTGCCTGCTTTACAGCAGGTGTTAGACTGAGGCAAGACCTTTCACATGCTGCTTTCCCCATTTGAAAGGACACATTACTGGAGTTGCGTCACTTTTGTGACGCACTCCAGCAATGCGTTACTTGGAATGTCATAAGGAGTGCGCACAGAAAAGTGACGCATCGCACCAGTGGTGTAAAAAAATGTGCCTCGTTGCGTTATATTTAAAAAGTGACGTATCTAGGTAGATGGGTCACTTTTTAAAATCAAGCGCCACATTATATCTGCGTGAGGTATAATGCATGCAGAGGGGGTGTTCCCCCGCAAAAAGCTTTGTAATAGCGACGCAGTGAAATGTTTGAGATTTCACTGCGTCACTTTTAGGATGCTGTTGCATCCTTTAAATATAGTGCAACGAGGCACATTTTATTACACTGCTGGTGTTATGCGTCACTTTTCTGTGCGCACTCCTTATGACATTCCAGATGTGTCATATTTAATGTATGACGAATCATGTTGCAAGGAGTTACAGATACGTCAGTATTTCTGACATATCTGTAAACATAAAAGTGATGCGAGGCAGGTGCAAGATTTTGACGCAACAGCATCCTAAAAGTGACGCAGAGAAATCTTATAGATTTCAGTACGTCGTTATTACCAAGCTTTTTGCGGGGGAATGCCCCCTTTGCATACATTATACCTGACGCAGATATAATGTGGCGCAGAGTTTTAAAAAGTGACCCATGTACCTAGATGCGTCACTTTTTAAAAATAGCGTCAGGTATAATGCATGCAGAGGGGGTGTTCTCCCGCAAAAAGCTTTGTAATAGCGACGCAGTGAAATCTTTGAGATTTCACTGCGTCAGTTTTAGGATGCTGTTGCGTCAAAATCTTGTGCCTGCTTTACAGCAGGTGTTAGACTGAGGCAAGACCTTTCACATGCTGCTTTCCCCATTTGAAAGGACACATTACTGGAGTTGCGTCACTTTTGTGACGCACTCCAGCAATGCGTTACTTGGAATGTCATAAGGAGTGCGCACAGAAAAGTGACGCATCGCACCAATGGTGTAAAAAAATGTGCCTCGTTGCGTTATATTTAAAAAGTGACGTATATAGGTAGATGGGTCACTTTTTAAAATCAAGCGCCACATTATATCTGCGTGAGGTATAATGCATGCAGAGGGGGTGTTCCCCCGCAAAAAGCTTTGTAATAGCGACGCAGTGAAATGTTTGAGATTTCACTGCGTCACTTTTAGGATGCTGTTGCATCCTTTAAATATAGTGCAACGAGGCACATTTTATTACACTGCTGGTGTTATGCGTCACTTTTCTGTGCGCACTCCTTATGACATTCCAGATGTGTCATATTTAATGTATGACGAATCATGTTGCAAGGAGTTACAGATACGTCAGTATTTCTCACATATCTGTAAACATGAAAGTGACGCGAGGCAGGCGCAAGATTTTGACGCAACAGCATCCTAAAAGTGACGCAGAGAAATCTCATAGATTTCAGTACGTCGTTATTACCAAGCTTTTTGCGAGGGATTGCCCCCTCTGCATACATTATACCTGATGCAGATACAATGTGGCGCAGAGTTTTAAAAAGTGACCCATGTACCTAGATGCGTCACTTTTTAAAAAATAGTGTCAGGTATAATGCATGCAGAGGGGGTGTTCCTTGCAAAAAGCTTGGTAATAATGACGCAGTGCGTCACTTTTAGGATGCTGTTGCGCCAAAATCTTGCGCCTGCTTCACAGCAAACCTTTCACATGGTGCTTTTTCCATGTGAAAGGACACATTACTGGAGTTGCGTCACTTTTGTGACGCACTCCTGCAATGCGTTACTTTTGTGTTTACAGATATGTCAGAAATACTGACATATCTGTAACTCCTTGCGAATTGATTAGTCATATATTAAATATGACATATCTGGAATGTCATAAGGAGTGCGTCCAGAAAAGTGACGCATCGCTGTTTTCACGTAGCGATGCGTCACTTTTCAGAAATGAGGCCTCCAGTTTATTCACTGTGTCATAACTTTCTTTTCTAACACTCACCTTCTTTCATTCCTCCTACTTCACTTCCTTTCACCTCTCATACCTTTCTGTTCTTTCTTACTCATTCTCCTTTCAATTATCAATGCACTATATTTCACTTACTCTTCATTTTTTAAGAATATAGCTCTTTGATGAGAATTGGAGGTAGTTCTGAAAAGAACTTTTGGTTTTCTTCTTTTAACTGAACAGGAACAAAAACAGGGAATAGAAACTGCTCAACAGGAGCAAAAAGAAAAGAAAAAAATTAGGGGTGGGAAGGGCAGCGATGGTTCTCCAATGCCCGAACCATGAGCAGGACACTTTGCTCCCCATAGGTGAGGAGTTGATTGCAGTATCTGCATCTGACGACCCCATGGTTAAATGCAGGTTGTATGTTTGCTACCTGCTCCTGTGATTGTTCTCTTCCAGAAGAAGTTGCTCCTCCTGTTGATGTAGAGGCCCCATCTCTGGGAACCTCTTGTGCCAGAGCCCTGACACTTTCCCGGGCAAAATTCTGGGGGTGCCTCCTCTCCACATGGCGAATCATGGTGAAGTTGCCAAAAGAGTATTTTTTTGGGGGGTTACCCCGTGACAGGACCTGTTTGCAGATCCTGCACTCTACTTTTGGTGCATTCACCTTCTTCTGGTCTGCTGGAAACGTAAAAAATTTCCAGATGAAATGTTCTTTGACCTTCGGCTGAGGAGGCTCTTCATCAATGAAATCATTGGAGTCATCTTCACTGCTGGATGGTCTGGCAGCCATGATTAATCCAGGAATATGGAGCAGCAAAAAAGGCAGGTCTTTCAGTCACAAAAGTGAAAGAAGAAGTGAAGGAAATGGGTGGGGATTTCATTCATTGTAAAAAAAAACTGTTAGCAACCAATGAAAAGTGTTATTTTAGGGTCACATGACCCGACGCGTTTACGCTGCGCGCTCCGGAGCACTTCCGGTGCGTTTACGCAGCACGATCGTAGGCGCTTCCGGGGCGCAAACGTGGCGCGATCGTAGGCGCTTTTGCGTGCGTTTATGCGCCGCGAACGTAGGCGCTTCCGAGGGCACTTACGTTGCGCGCCGAAGTGACGTCATCAATCTTTTATAGAAATGCATAATCATTTTCCTTATTAAAAAAAACTAATTTTATTTGTATGGTACGAAATGTTTTGCATTATTATTAACTTTTCATTCATATTTTTTTTCACGAACGACAGTTGCGCTCTGGGTGCGCTTTCAGATGAGCTCTCGGAAAAGCTTACCGGAGAGCTTAGCTGAAAGCTTCCCGGAGCGCGCACCCAGAGCGCAAAAGAAAAAAATTATATAAAAAAAATGAATACTTTAAAAAAAAAAAGCAAATTGTAAAAAAAAAAAAGGTTAGAAACTCGATATACAAAGGAATTAGCATTTAAAAAACCTATGAAATTCACTGAAAAAACCATAGGTTTCACACCAGTTATAGTTAGGAATTAGCATTTAAAAAACCTATTAAATTCACTGAAAAAACCATAGGTTTCACACCAGTTATAGTTAGCTGGAAATTTTACTGATATAAAACCATTGAAATTCCCACGTTATAGTTAGATGGACTCACTATAACTTGCGCGTGCAATGCACTGCTGATGATGTCTTATTAAGCCAGTTAACCAATCAATTTTTAAAAACCATCCATTTAGACACTTATTTAAACATTTATTCTTCCATCAACTTTTACATATACATATATAAAATATATTTATTTTCCAGAAAGACACACATTCACTGGATGGTGTCATCAGTGATGTCATGAGTGATGTCACTGACCATGTCATGAGTGATGTAATATGTGATGTCATCAGCAGTGCATTGCACGCGCAAGTTATAGTGAGTCCATCTAACTATAACGTGGGAATTTCAATGGTTTTATATCAGTAAAATTTCCAGCTAACTATAACTGGTGTGAAACCTATGGTTTTTTCAGTGAATATATATATATATATATATCTTGGCTTCTCAACCCTCACAATCCTGTATGAAGGAAGACAGCACTCACGGGGATTTCAAATTCAGGTGGTGTTTATTTTACGACAAATGTCTGTTGCAAAATAAACACCACCTGAATTTGAATTCCCCGTGAGTGCTGTCTTCCTTCATATGGAATTGTGAGGATTGAGAAGCCAAGATATTCATGCGAGACACCAACGCGTAGCAGTACCCACCTGCAGAGTGACTCACTGAATGGTGTAAATTGAGCAAGAATATTAATACGAGTGCACCGCCGCAGACCATCCCAGGGACAGTGAAGAGGTCCTGTCACCAAACGGAATACAAGCGGTTTGCCAGCGCATGGGCTAAACCACGGAAGTTGAGTAAGCCCTGTTAATTCAATGTGCT
This sequence comes from Lissotriton vulgaris, assembly GCF_964263255.1. Classification (NCBI taxonomy): domain Eukaryota; kingdom Metazoa; phylum Chordata; class Amphibia; order Caudata; family Salamandridae; genus Lissotriton; species Lissotriton vulgaris. The sequence continues at coordinate 1,451,864,465 of NC_141689.1, read as the reverse complement.
TTTTGATGCGGGTGTGCAGTAAGGCGAGGGAAGAATAACAATACACGGCGGTTTGAGTAAAGTGGAGCCCGGGACCAGAGCACCACAACTTTTATCATATCATACAACAACCATGTTCAATGTAACAGAGCACAGAGAGGCATCGGCCGGCATGTTTAAAAACAAAAATCCGGACATTACAGTTCCTCATAAAAAAAACAACCAGGGACATTGCAAACACACTTGCAACTCAATTCACCAAACTGAAAGGCTGTATGAAAGGGAGATACGTAAGTGGTGGGAGGCAACCTCACTGCAGAGCTACATAGAGGTTCAGAGAGTGCCCAGAGGCTTATGTATCTATATTTAACAACAAGGGGTGGTGATGGACAGAGTTTCTGAATTAAGCAGAATGCTCTCACCCAGTCAAGAGATCAGGGCTAGATCCAACACCGTTTTTTAGCTCACTGCACCATCCCAGCTCAGAACCTGGCTATATGCAAATTAGTCTGTTCCTGTCCCAGTGCATGATGGGAACAGGGCAAACCAAACTACAAAGCCAATTCTTACACTGGGAAGGAAACAAGCTTCCGGGGACCGGTTTCTGGCATTTCAGCCGTCGTCGGCCCGGCTTGCTTGAATCCTGATGGTGCAATGAGCAAGGGACTCACATCTGAGTATACCCTTCCACGCTTAGGGTGGACAAAATATTTAACAACAAGGGGTGGTGATGGACAGAGTTTCTGAATTAAGCAGAGTGCTCTCACCCAGTCAAGAGATCAGGGCTAGATCCAACACCGTTTTTTAGCTCACTGCACCATCCCAGCTCAAAACCTGGCTATATGCAAATTAGTCTGTTCCTGTCCCAGGTGTGGCAGGGTATACTCACACATGAGTCCCTTTCTCACTGCACCATCAGGATTCAAGCAAGCCGGGCCGAAGAAGGCTGAAATGCCAGAAACCGGTCCCCGGTAGCTTGTCTCCTTTCTGGTGAAGAATTGGCTTGGTAGTTTAGTCTGCCCTGTTCCCATGATGCACTGGGCCAGGGACAGACTGATTTGCATATAGCCAGGTTCTGAGCTGGGATGGTGCAGTGAGATAAATAACGGTGATGGATCAAGCCCTGATCTTTGGACTGGGTAAGAGTGGTCTGCTTAATTCAGACACTCTGTTCATCACCACCCCCTTTTCTGAATCGTTTTTGGCCACTATAGGTGTGGCAGGGTATACTCAGACATGAGTCCCTTTCTCACTGCACCATCAGGATGCAAGCAAGCCGGGCCGAAGAAGGCTGAAATGCCAGAAACCGGTCCCCGGTAGCTTGTCTCCTTTCTGGTGAAGAATTGGCTTGGTAGTTTAGTCTGCCCTGTTCCCATGATGCACTGGGCCAGGGACAGACTGATTTGCATATAGCCAGGTTCTGAGCTGGGATGGTGCAGTGAGATAAATAACGGTGATGGATCAAGCCCTGATCTTTGGACTGGGTAAGAGTGGTCTGCTTAATTCAGACACTCTGTTCATCACCACCCCCTTTTCTGAATCGTTTTTGGCCACTATAGGTGTGGCAGGGTATACTCAGACATGAGTCCCTTTCTCACTGCACCATCAGGATTCAAGCAAACCGGGCCGAAGAAGGCTGAAATGCCAGAAACCGGTCCCCGGTAGCTTGTCTTCTTTCTGGTGAAGAATTGGCTTGGTAGTTTAGTCTGCCCTGTTCCCATGATGCATTGGGCCAGGGACAGACTGATTTGCATGTAGCCAGGTTCTGAGCTGGGATGGTGCAGTGAGATAAATAACGGTGATGGGTCAAGCCCTGATCTTTGGACTGGGTAAGAGTGGTCTGCTTAATTCAGACACTCTGTTCATCACCACCCCCTTTTCTGAATCGTTTTTGGCCACTATAGGTGTGGCAGGGTATACTCAGACATGAGTCCCTTTCTCACTGCACCATCAGGATTCAAGCAAGCCGGGCAGAAGAAGGCTGAAATGCCAGAAACCGGTCCCCGGTAGCTTGTCTCCTTTCTGGTGAAGAATTGGTTTGATAGTTTAGTCTGCCCTGTTCCCATGATGCACTGGGCCAGGGACAGACTGATTTGCATATAGCCAGGTTCTGAGCTGTGATGGTGCAGTGAGATAAATAACGGTGATGGATCAAGCCCTGATCTTTGGACTGGGCAAGAGTGGTCTTCTTAATTCAGACACTCTGTTCATCACCACCCCCTTTTCTGAATCGTTTTTGGCCACTATAGGTGTGGCAGGGTATACTCAGACATGAGTCCCTTTCTCACTGCACTATCAGGATTCAAGCAAGCCGGGCCGAAGAAGGCTGAAATGCCAGAAACCGGTCCCCGGTAGCTTGTCTCCTTTCTGGTGAAGAATTGACTTGGTAGTTTAGTCTGCCCTGTTCCCATGATGCACTGGGCCAGGGACAGATGGATTTGCATATAGCCAGGTTCTGAGTTGGTATGGTGCATTGAGATAAATAACGGTGATGGATCAAGCCCCGATCTTTGGACTGGGTAAGAGTGGTCTGCTTAATTCAGACACTCTGTTCATCACCACCCCCTTTTCTGAATCGTTTTTGGCCACTATAGGTGTGGCAGGGTATAATCAGACATGAGTCCTTTTCTCACTGCACCATCAGGATTCAAGCAAGCCGGGCCGAAGAAGGCTGAAATGCCAGAAACCGGTCCCCGGTAGCTTGTCTCCTTTCTGGTGAAGAATTGGCTTGGTAGTTTAGTCTGCCCTGTTCCCATGATGTACTGGGCCAGGGACAGACTGATTTGCATATAGCCAGGCTCTGAGCTGGCATGGTGCAGTGAGATAAATAACGGTGATGGATCAAGCCCTGATCTTTGGACTGGGTAAGAGTGGTCTGCTTAATCCAGACACTCTGTTCATCACCACCCCCTTTTCTGAATCGCTTATGTATCTATACCATCCAGGCTTAGGAGAACCCTGATCCGCTGCCACTAGAAGCGTGGGCAGCACACACAGCCCTGTCCTGCAAAAGGATGCAGGACATTTTAGTACAGTTCGCATGGAGTGACAGGGATAAGGGCTTAAAGAAAATCGAATCTTTGGAAGAAGAGTTGCAACAAAATATAGGCAAGGAACAACAAGAACAGCTAAGAGAGGCAATGAAGAAAAGATTGGTTAAATATGAAATGAAAATCAAAAATTGCAAACAAGAAAAATGTGACCACGATGAAAGAGATTATGCCATGGGGAGGGTTCTGACCTTTGCCAAAAATTATGAACAATAACGAAAAGAATTGGTGAATAAGAGCAAGCTACATGCACAGGAACCCCCACAAAAAGTGGAAACTTCTGAATTGGACATGACAGAAGGAGAACTATCAGGAGAAGAAACAGCGGGCCCCTCTGGAAGACCACAAAAATCTCCTTTTCAGCAGGAGTTCAACATAATCCGCCAATCTTGGCTGAAGGGAGGAAAGAGCAAGCCCCCGAGCGAGAAGACAAACCAGAAGAAGCGGCTGGAAGGGGAAGGGCCAAACAAAATCAAAATCAAACTACCAGAATTACACGGAGAAAAAGAGCAGGCAGAAATTAGAGGGAAAAGTTCAACTAACGATAATCAACCTCTCACAGAAAATTTTAACTACCACTAGGACTTACATTCTGTCCAACTAAATGCATGGAATACACTCAAACTAGGATCGACTTATTTAAGTTTGTCTGAAAATTAAAGCTACATAAATTCTACAAAACTAACCGATCTTCTGGCTGTCAACGACCTGACGCCACTGAAAATGTTGGAAGATTTACATCAGGAAGGTCTTACTGAGGGTTTGCCACAAGGAATAACATTCGCCCAAAGGATAAAAAGATCAGAAGTTGAACAAGAATCACCTAGCAATGGCCTCAAGTTACCATCACAATTTTTGCCACAAATGCCCTCAGACGCCATAGACACATTCTCTGACCTAATCATCAAAGATCTGATTTCATTCAGAGAAAATAAGCCACCAATTAATAAGTCAGATAACTTAACCAGGGCACAGAGAACGGCGGTCAGAAACTTGCAAGAGGACAAGTCCATCATCTGTAAACCCTTAGTCAAGGGGGGCAATACAGTCCTGCTTTCTCGGGAACCATATGTAGCAAAAGCCATGCGACAATTGAGGGACCAAAGCTGTTATGAAGTAACCTCAATGGAGATATATAATGACAGTATCCATCAGCTTCATTCGTTGCTCAAAAAATGGCACGAGAAATAAATGCTGGACTTAGATGAATATCTTTTCTTGAGGACAACCAACCCGATTCTACCCCCTTTTTATCATCTACTTAAGGCGCACAAAGACAAAAATAACCCACCCGGACGACCCATAGACTCCTCAATGGGTAGCCTGACTGAAAACCTTTCTAGGTTCCTAGACCACTATCTGTTTGAGGCCATCTTGGGTTTGAAAGCTTATATCAGAGATACCACGGACTTCATCAGGCATATTGAAAAAGTGGATTGGCAACCTACCTACTGTCTAAATGTCTTGGACATCAAAAGTCTCTACACATGTATTGATCATATGCAGGGTTTAGAGGCAGTGGAATATTTCTAAGGAAACGCCAACTAAAATGTGCCATGCGTAACCAAATGCTGCTAGAATTGGTCAAGTACTGCCTATTTAATAGCATCTTTCTTTTTCAGGGAGATCTCTTCAGGCAGGTTTCCGGGACTGCAATAGGTACCTGCTTCATCCCCAGCTACACAAATTTATTCATGGGATGGTGGGAGAAGCAGGTGGCCTGGGCCCGATAAGGAAGAATGGTCCAACAAAATTGTGTTGTGGTACAGATATATCAACAACTTATTCCTGATATGGAATGGACCATCAAATGAGGCAGAAGAGTATGTTACATTACTCAATGACAACAATGTTAATCTTAGGTTCACAGGCCAAATTAGTTTGGTCGCCGCAAACAATTTGGACCTGAAGATAGAGATACAGGATGGGAAGATCATTACTGCTCTATTTAGGAAACCGACTGCCGGAAATAGTACCTGATACGCTTCAAGCAGTCACCCACGGAACCAGATTAACAGTATCCCCTATGGGGAGTTTTTAAGATTAAAACATGACTGCTCCAAAAAATGTGACTTTGACCTAGCAGCTGCAGACAGTTTCAGTAGGTTTGAAGCAAGGGGCTACAGTGCTAAGCTTTTGGAAAGTACTTTAAAGAAAGTTGAATCAATATCTAGAGAGGATCTCTTTAAACCTAAACAAAAGAGAAAGGGAAATGATGGCAGGTTTCAGTTGATAAGCACTTTCTCCCAAGATGCAGGCAGTTTGAGGCTAATTATGAAAAAACACTGGCACATGCTTAAAACAGACACCATAATTGGTGCAGACGTGCGGGCAACCCCATCAATCACCTTCAGGAAGGCCCGATCTCTTAGAGATAATTTGGTACACAGTCATCTGAACCCAGTACCTGTAAGACAGGGCACACTTCAAGAAATGAAGGGGTTTTTTCCTTGCGGAAAATGCAAAGCTTGCGCTTTCAGCAAGAGAACCCTATCATACGAAGTAAAGGGCCTGAAAGAAGGAAGGAGAATTAGCAAATTTTTGACCTGCCAAAACACCTTTGCAGTTTACTGTTTGATGTGCCCCTGTGGACTCAAGTACATAGGGAGCACTATCAATTGTGTAAAACTAATGCGCGCCATTGTGAAAAAATATTTTTCTTATCCAGTGGCACGACACTTTTCCATCAAACACAGGAGCAACAGGGATCTGTTGCAGTACTTTTGCTTAGACTGTGTACCTCATAATCCCAGAGGAGGAGACAGACGGCCACATGCATCATTGTTGCCATTTGCGATTTCTTTATTGCGAAAATGAAGGAATCGCAATTAAGAAATCGCAAAAGGCTATGCATCAAGAAATCGAATTTTTTTGCGATTTCTTAAAATTCCTTCATTGCGATTCACAATTTGTGAATCGCAATTAAGGAATCCATTCCCATTGATTCCTATAGGCCAAGAGGCCCGTAGGAATGAATGGGAAGTCATTCTCAATTTGCGATTAGCAATTTGCGAATCGCAAATTGAGAATGCAATTTCAAGGGTGCGGGGGTCCAAAGGACCCCCCCATGCACCCCTGAAATATAACTTTAAGTGCATTTTCCACACACACATGCCCCAAGGGCATGTGTGTGTGTAAAATGAAACTTTCAAAAATGCACTTTTTTGCATTTTTGAAAGTTTTCGCAAATTACCATGAAGGTCAACTTCATGGTAATTTACCTCTCCCTAATTGCGAATTCGCAAATTTAAAATGTTCATGCATTGCATTTAAGAATCTCAAATTGCGATTTCTTAAATACAATCACAATTTTAGAAATCGCAACATGATTGCGATTTCTAAAATTGCGAAAAACATGATGCATCTCGATTTTGTCAATTGCATTCACAAACGGCCGAAAATTGCAATTCGCAACGTTTGCAAATGCAATTGACAATGAAGTATGTGCCCGAGAATGTTGAAGTTAAGAAGTCTGGAATCCAGATATATAGTGGATTTGCAGGCCAAATCACCTGGAGGATTGAATAGTGGGGAGGAGTTAGCGGTACACCTGGGGAATTAGCTTTTCTTGTCCCTTATATGAACCACCTGGCTGTATTTAGTTGAGGATGTTTATGTTGATTTTTGTTGTTGATGTATTGACATATAGAGGGGACCAGTTATGTTTGAGGCTGCATATAGCCGATCAACGGCTAAATAACATAGATCTCGGGTGGGGTTCATCTGATGATCTAGGAAATAACAATTGGAGGAAAGAGATGATTTTAAGTCTCCGTCCAACTGTAATATTTTTCCAAATAGAGAGCTTTTTTAGATATCTAGCTTGGGTTGCAAACGAGAAATGGATTTGTTTGCATTTCCAAGATGGCGGATGCCATAGAAGGTTTTTCTGGCCCTTCTTGATTGACTGTTTATCATATGGAAAATGTCACAGATATATAAATGAATTATAACGCATATTGTTTGAACTATTGGGTATTTACATGAATATGGGACATTGAGGGTTTCAGCAACCTAATTTAGGTTGCTATAGCCGATCCACGGCAAGATTAAGAGTATTGCTGTTTATGCCATCCATTTTATTGTTGTTGCGAGTGGAGCACTGTAAATTATAAGAACTGGCATAACGATGGCTATAAATTGTGTAAACTGTAAAAAAGTTCAGTACGGAATGTTTCCAAGATGTCGCGCACTATGTAGAATTGCGCTTGTCCCCTCTTTGTTTTCATTAAAAATATGCTAATTGGCTTAAATGGCGCCGCACAGCATGAAAAGAGTTGACACAGAGGAAGGAGTTATCTCTGAAACGTGCTGTCTGTTGTAAAATAAACACCACCTGAATTTGAATTTCCCGTGAGTGCTGTCTTCCTTCATATGGAATTGTGAGGATTGAGAAGCCAAGATATTCACGCGAGACACCAAGGCATAGCATCACCCTCCTGCAGAGTGACTTGTGAATGGTGTAAATCGAGCAAGAATATATATACCAAAAACGTCTCCCAGCAGGGAAAACAACGGGTCGCACAGCCAACTTGGATTTAAACAGCAATCCTTTTTATTTATTTCTTATTCAAAGGGCAACAGGCGCAGAGATCTACGCGTTTCGGTGTCACTCCACCTTGTTCGTGAACAAGGTGGAGTGACACCGAAACGCGTAGATCTCTGCGCCTGTTCTGTTGCCCTTGAATAAGAAAGAAATAAAAAGGATTGCTGTTTAAATCCAAGTTGGCTGTGCGACCCGTTGTTTTCCCTGCTGGGAGAAGTTTTTGGTGATAAATAGCGGCTTGGTTCTGCCGCAGGATACCGCACATGCGAGAGCGCTGCACAAACTCCCAAGAAGGAACCGCCCTGGAGGTAATATATATATATATATATATATATATATATATATATATATATATATATATATATATATATATATATATATATATATATAAAACCTACTGTCGCCAGTAGGTAGTTATAGTTGAACCTAGTTTCCATAGTAAATCCGCAACATTCTATTTGGAATAACTTTGACGCCGGTCGACATATCTTCGCGAAATTCTGCAAGAAGATGGGGCCCTCTGCTCCGCTCTTATCTGAAAGTTTCGGGGTGATTCGTCAAGCGAGGGCTGAGAAAAATGGGGGTCCCAAAACGTGTTTTCCCAATGCAATTTTCCATAGGGACCTTTAGCCGCGGCTACAGCCCGAACTGCTGAACGGAATTACACCAAATTTGGCAAAAGGTAGAGTTTGGTCACAGATCACGCTTTTTGTTAAATGGTGTAAATCTGTGCAGTAGTTCCTGAGAAAATCAAAAGTAAAATCATAGATATATCTATGGACAAAATAGGGTACGTGTATTCTCCGAGGATCATGCGCGTAGCTTTATGAGCACGAGCTGCATGCTAATTGGCTGTCAACTATCTGTCAAACCACTCCAAAACAGGAAGTGTTTGCAGCCATCTTGTGTTTCGGTAGACCTGAGGCACAAGAAATAAAAAAGAAAGGCGCAAAACGGAAAAATGGTGCAGGGTAGAAACACCCTGACGCCCTAGGCCTGCTCAGGGGGTCCTACAAGGACCCCCAAGGCCCCAATTATTTTTTAAAAGAAATCGCTGAATACGCGTAGGATGCGCGTATCCTGTGAATAAAGAAAAAGAAAAAAAGGAGCACGCTTTAGTGCTAATTAGCCCCAGGGGTACCACATCCTGGGGGCAAGGTGCTTTATTATGATTGGGGACCCAGAGGGGCTGCCACTCCACAGGGCTTGTACAAAATAGGTGGGGGGCTCTCTGGCCCCCCCAGCCCCGGGGACCACCACCCCCGGGGTTTTAAAACTTTAAACTTTAAAACTTTAGCTGGGGGGGCTCTCAGGCCCCCCAGCCCTGGGGACTGCCACCCCCAGTGCTCTAATTTAATGTATGCAGGGGGCTCATGGGGCTTGCCCCCCACACACCCTGGGGACTGCCACAAACCCGGGGCACCACATTTTTAATTTGGCGGTCCGTTATGGACCCCCAAGCCCCAGGGACCACCACCCCCGATGCTTCTCAAATGATGGGAGGGGAGCCGCGTGGCACCCCTCCTGGAGTCCTCGATGGCCGCCACCCCCCAGGGCCGGCTCCTGGGGTGCCCTCTGACGGTTCCCACCCTGTCATTGCAAACTGTTTTCCTATTTGGAAGAGAGAGCAGAAAACCTGCTCTCTCTTCCAAATAGGAAAGCAGATTGCTTTTCCACAGGGAGAGCAACATGTTAGCTGCTCCCCATGTGGAAAAGCAATGCCGGCTCCCGCAGAAGGCGGGGAGCCGGCTGGGACCGTGAGGGGATTGGGAACCCCCCCACGGTCCCCAACGGAGTGGGCCAGCCCCAGGGGATGGGGTCCCCAGGACTAGAAGTGGCCCAGGAGGGGGGCCACGCAGCCCCCCTCCAAAAAAATTAAAAAGATTTCTTTTAAAATGGCCCCGGGAGATGGGGTCCCTGAGGCCACAACTGGCCATAGGAGGGGGTAAGATAGCCCCCCTTCAAAATAATAATTTAAAAAAAAATGGGCCATGCCTCGTGGGATGGGGTCCCCGGGGCAAATTATGGCCTTGGGAGGGGGGCCACGCGGCTCCCTTCCCCTTTTTTTTTTATAAATTAAAAATTGGGGGCAGGCCCTGGGGGATGGGGCCCCCAGGGCTAAAAAACAATTAGAATAAGAAGGGGGAGGGGGAGGCCACGCCACCTCATTCCACCACTCTTCAAACACGCCCCCTGGTGCGTTTGCGGAGGGGGAACAAATTTCCCTTGAATACTGGGGGTCCCTGGCGGCCACCTAGCCCACCAGGTACCTCCAGTATGCCCCAGGGAGCTCAGTTGCAGAGAGGTGTTCCTTTTTACACTTCTCTGCAACGCAGCTCTGTGGCACTTACTGGAGGTAGCTGGTGGGCCAGTTGCACCCAAGGGACGCTCAGTATTCAAGGGGACTTAATCCCCCAACTTAAAATGCGCCATGGGGCGCGTTTGCACAGTGGTGAAGGGAGGGGGCGGGGCCTGAGTTCACATGTGTGCATACATGCCATGTGGCGCAGTTTAAGTTAGGGAATTCATTCCTTGTCAATACTGAGGGTCCCTGGGGGCCAACTAGTAAGCACCACAGAGCTGCGTTGCAGAATGTTGTAAAAAGGGGCATGGCCTCTGAACACCTCTCTGCAAGGCTGCCCCCTGGCGCATACTAGAGGTACCTGGTGGGCTAGTTGGCCCCAGGGGACCTTAGGATTCAAGGGCACTAAATCCCGCAACTTAAAACGCGCCTCAGGGTGTGTTTGCACACATGTCACCTCAGACCCCGCCCCCTTCCTTCACCATTGTACAAATATTCCTCTAAAATCATCCGAACTATGAATTCCGATTTAGTCACCTGTTATCAGGCGAGAACCCAGTGCGGCATCTTTTAGCCCAGCACTGACCCTGAAAAAAAAATTCAAAGCGTACTTACTAGAAACTTGTTTTTCCTTTCATAGGATTCCATTGTCTGGTTTTCACCGGAAAAGCTTCTGTCTATTTTCACAAACTACAAATATTCCTTAAAAATCACCTGTATGACTTAAACGCATTCTTTCAATTGTTTACAGGAGATGTACCAGTGCTGGATCAAGGATCTACCACTGAGTAAGAAAAAGTAACGATAACACTACTTACTTGCTAAGTGAATGTCCTTCCATAGGATAACATTTGTGATTCTATGTGAAAAAGTTTCTGTCAACTTTTAAAATACAATAATATTCCTTAAAAATCACTACTGTAACCAAAAGGCTTTTACTCAACTGTTTACAGGAGATGTCCCAGGACTGAATCTAGGATCCAGTCCTGTGGCTAGAAAAGTAATCCATAAAGTACCTAATTGCATTTAACTAGAAGTTCTCATTCGGCTCAATGTTCCATTGTGTTTGAAATGGTGTTGTCCATTGCAACAACTGTAACTACTGTACTTAAAACACCATTGCCTATTTGCAAAGTATTTAAATTAAAGTAATTAATTCTGTGAAAGTATATTTTGTAATGTAATTTATAATGTAATTAAAATGTAATTTAAAAAATAAAATATCTAAAAATAAATAGTTTAGAAAAATTGAGTAAATCAGTATAAAAAATATAAGAATAAATACATTTAAAAATTGTCATTTACAAAACCTTTGAAATTTACTGAAAAAACCATAGGTTTCAGACATGTTATAGTTAGGAATTAGCATTTAAAAAACCTTTGAAACTCACTGAAAAAAACATAGGTTTCAGACATGTCATAGTTAGGAATTAGCATTTAAAAAAACCTTAGAAATTCACAGAAAAAAACATAGGTTTTAGGGGTGTTATAGTTAGTTGGACATTTCACTTGTACAAAGCCATTGAAATTCCCGCGTTATAGTTAGTTGTACTAACTATAACTCGTGCACCCGCAATCCACTGCTGATGTCACATATTACATCATTCATGACATGGTCAGTAACATCACTGATTACATCTCAAATGATATCACTGATGACATCACTGATGACATCATCCACGTGACAATCTGATACATCTTATCATACACTAGTACAACCTTTCAACACTCATTAAAAAATATGGAGTACCATATTTGAAACCATTGACACACCAATACAAGTTTCTAAAAACCCACTCAGTGATTCCTAAATCTACACACACATCTAAACACTTACTTATAGATTCACTCATACATGCTAACAAAGATCAATAGAACACTATTAAATATACTTATACACCTACATCAACATTACACACCAGCACACATCCTATTCACTTATGCAGACAATTGATCATACTTATATTTACTAATCTTCACACTTACACAAACACCACTTTATTTATTCATATAGATAGTAAGTCATACTTAGTGTGTTATAAAATCACTATTACATGTATACAGTTATGCATATGTCACTCATACAATCACTGAGTCTTATGTATACTTATTTATATACAACAACTGTCACATACGCTACCTTTTATATTTCTAGTTTGTTGGACATGTATCATTGAGAAATATATTTACTCATTACCACACCCATACAGAGATTCACTCACCCAGACAACTGTTTCCACATACAGTCTTAACCTCATATACCTACTAAATCAACTATTTACACATCTTTTGACAGTCATACACTTCCCAACCAACCACACACATGCGTTCACTATCCCATACAAATACTCACTTAACTAATTGATAACACATAGCTAGTAACCAACTTATGTAGTAGTTTACACAACAAGAGATAGAGTGATAAAGGTATTAACACAGTTGAATCACTATCCCATATATTTAGTGAGACAATATAAATTTGTCACTTAGACAGCCAATCACATTGCTACTAAATCCTCCATGCAGACACTTATACATCCACTCAGTCTTCAAGAAAGATTGCTATGTATATATATATATATATATATATATATATATATATATATATATATATATATATATATATATATATAATACTTATTTAAATATCGAATCAAACCACATTCACTGGATGATGTCATCAGTGATGTCCTCAGTGATGTCATTTGAGATGCCATCAGTGATGTCATCAGTAATGTCACTGACCATGTCATGAATGATGTAATAGGTGACATCATCAGCAGTAGATTGCGGACGCGTGAGTTATAGTGTTAGAATTTCAATGGTTTTGTACGAGTGAAATGTCCAACTAACTATAACACCCCTAAAACCTATGTTGTTTTCAGTGAATTTCGAAGGTGTTTTAAATGCTAATTCCTAACTATAACATGTCTGAAACCTATGTTTTTTTCAATGAATACATATATTAATATATATATATATATATATATATATATATATATATATATATATATATATATATATATATATATATATATATATATATATATATATTACTTTAACGGTGTTCTCGGCGCCACGACGGATGGAAGTGCATGGGAGGGGGAGAGGACCGTGATTGACTTTTTAAATGCCCCGAAAACTAGCTACACTCCCTGCCTGCTCACACAACCCATCGGTTACTCACCAAACAAACGCACCGATGGATGGGATCGCCGCCAGCTTGGGAAGGATGTTGCATGCTGGGAAATGTGGTTCACCTGCGAACACAGAGGCGACTCCACACCGTGTTTTGGAGGCAACCCACGCTACTTCAAGTGGTGGGAAGGACACACTTCTTTGATGAAGGGATTGTTAGCAGCAGTGGCGACTTACTCACCAGGGGGGCATTTTGACAAAGGAAAGTAAACCCCCGAAACGCGTTAATGCCCATGGTGTTAATTGAAAATAAAGGATTGAACGGACCTCGAGTGCTGCCTCAAGTCTTCTTCTTGTGGGGAAGACGTCTGTGGAAACATATGGCGTGGTTAGCGACGCGACTTGGAGTGTTGCTGCGCGCTAAGGCTGGCACCCCCCGCAAGTGTTAAGGGGGTCGCTACATGGAAGATCCCCTGACTGCCCCGCACGAAATCTGGAGTGGACACGGCTGCGGATGCGCAGTCCATACTTTATGGGACTACACCCTTACTTTAACGGTGTTCTCGGCGCCACGACGGATGGAAGTGCATGGGAGGGGGAGAGGACCGTGATTGACTTTTTAAATGCCCCGAAAACTAGCTACACTCCCTGCCTGCTCACACAACCCATCGGTTACTCACCAAACAAACGCACCGATGGATGGGATCGCCGCCAGCTTGGGAAGGATGTTGCATGCTGGGAAATGTGGTTCACCTGCGAACACAGAGGCGACTCCACACCGTGTTTTGGAGGCAACCCACGCTACTTCAAGTGGTGGGAAGGACACACTTCTTTGATGAAGGGATTGTTAGCAGCAGTGGCGACTTACTCACCAGGGGGGCATTTTGACAAAGGAAAGTAAACCCCCGAAACGCGTTAATGCCCATGGTGTTAATTGAAAATAAAGGATTGAACGGACCTCGAGTGCTGCCTCAAGTCTTCTTCTTGTGGGGAAGACGTCTGTGGAAACATATGGCGTGGTTAGCGACGCGACTTGGAGTGTTGCTGCGCGCTAAGGCTGGCACCCCCCGCAAGTGTTAAGGGGGTCGCTACATGGAAGATCCCCTGACTGCCCCGCACGAAATCTGGAGTGGACACGGCTGCGGATGCGCAGTCCATACTTTATGGGACTACACCCTTACTTTAACGGTGTTCTCGGCGCCACGACGGATGGAAGTGCATGGGAGTGGGAGAGGACCGTGATTGACTTTTTAAATGCCCCGAAAACTAGCTACACTCCCTGCCTGCTCACACAACCCATCGGTTACTCACCAAACAAACGCACCGATGGATGGGATCGCCGCCAGCTTGGGAAGGATGTTGCATGCTGGGAAATGTGGTTCACCTGCGAACACAGAGGCGACTCCACACCGTGTTTTGGAGGCAACCCACGCTACTTCAAGTGGTGGGAAGGACACACTTCTTTGATGAAGGGATTGTTAGCAGCAGTGGCGACTTACTCACCAGGGGGGCATTTTGACAAAGGAAAGTAAACCCCCGAAACGCGTTAATGCCCATGGTGTTAATTGAAAATAAAGGATTGAACGGACCTCGAGTGCTGCCTCAAGTCTTCTTCTTGTGGGGAAGACGTCTGTGGAAATATATATATATATATATATATATATATATATATATATATATATATATATATATATACACATGTATATATATATATATATATTCACTGAAAAAGCCAAAGGTTTCAGGAACGTTATAGTTAGAAATTAGCATTTAAAAAAACCTCAGAAATTTACTGATAAAACCATAGGTTTCAGGGGCGTTATAGTTAGTCAGTAACTATAACTCGCGCAGTTCTCATTTCAGCCACATCATTCTCCTACAGCGGTTCATGCTCTATGGGCGAGCAGAATAGAGCATTGCTGCGACGTCATTGACTGCGCCAGGAGGCGCATAAAGCCCAACGAGGACTCCTGCAGCGCGGGTTCTCATTTTCAGCCACATCATTCTGCCACAGCGGTTCCCGCTCTATAGGTGAGCAGAACTTAGCAGCCATTAAACTGCATCCGGGGTAACAAGGACTACGGGGCACAGCTGATCTACAAATATGATTTAGTAATCTTGGAATTAAAGGCTGTAGATGAGCAATCGCCTGCCCTTACATATATGGGGGCAAGATCGTCCTCGACCATAGACCATTTTATTGTAACAGTACAACATAGGGACTTGGTGGGTTCCCTTACAGTCTGTGCAAGCTTATTTATTACCCCCCTAGTACTGACTTTAAAGATAAATACATCCAGGACTAAAAGAGGAAAGTTAGCCGATGACAACATCTTGATGTAGTAACAATAAATTAAGAATCCAGCTGGTTAAGTAGTAGATTTATTCCAAGTTAACAGGGCACGTCGATACACAACAGCTGACTCCAGAAACTGACTTGTGGAAACATCACAAGTCATATGGAATGTGGAACATGCAGTTCAAAGGAATACAGCATGCTTAAAGGGAAACTTACCATAACATTTATACAATACTACATATCTTCCCCTTTTCGAAAAAAAAACCAAAAGTTATTTGCAAACTATAAATTCTTTAAATTTTATAGGTTTCTTCACTGTTCTGCCAAACGAAGATTTCTGACTACTAGCAACAATTTGTTCATTACTTTTGTTAGTGTCATTACTCTCCTCAATTACACCCCAATCTGAAGAAGTAGATGGTAAAACTTCATCAAAATAGGTCTCACAGTCATCTACATTCTTTTTATCATTCACTGCTCCACTCAAGTCTAGACTTGATGCATAATTGTAAAGTGCTCTTAGTAATTCTGTTAAGTCTCTCCACGACTCCATTACAAGAAGGATGATATAATGGAGATAACTTATGCTTAATCCCCTTGGACAAAAAAAAACATTGAATTTCTTTTGACTTAAATTGTGCACCATTGTCAGTGAGAATAGAAGAAGGACAACCCTCCTGAACAAAAACATTTTCTGATAAACTCAATTATGTTTGCAGCATTGGTTTTGTTAACTACCTTTAACTCAAACCATCTAGAAAACAAATCCACCAACACAATAATAAATTGCATCGTTTGATCAAACCAGTTAATAGGACCCATAATATCCATAGCTAAATCCTCCCAAGGAAGATTCGGGGAAGTCACTTCACCCAAAGGTGGATTAAAAGTCTTCTTAGATTTATCGGAAATTTCACAACTGACACACTTTCTCACAAGTTTCTCAATTTTACAATCCATTCCAGGCCACCAATACTGGTCCCTTACTCTAGACTTAGGGCCCGATGTAGGTAAATCCCATTTACCGATTATGAAATACCGAATGCTACCGATTCGGTATTTCAAAATCGGTAAATGGGATGTAGGTCCCAACATCTGGAATCGTTACCGATTCCTTACAAATTCGGTATTTACCGATTCGGTAAATACCGAATCGGTATTTGCTATTGAATCCTATGGGCCTTTGAAACCGATAGGATTCAATTCAAATACCGAATCGGTATTTACTGAATCGGTAAATACCGAATTTGTCAAGGGTGCAGGGGGTGTCACTTTGACACCCTCTAGCACCCCCAAAACGGGCATGTGTGCAATGTGGCACACAGACATGCCCTAAGGGCACGTCTGTCTGTCACATGGCACATGTGTACATGCACAGATGTGCATGTACACAGGAATCGGTATTTTACCATGGATTTGTATTCCATGGTAAAATACCGATTCTGTAAGCCATGTGCCAATGGTAAATTGGCTACCTACATTGCATTTTCGGTAATTTTACCGAATCGGTAAATATTACCGATTCGGTATTTATTTTACCGATTCGGTACATATTACCAAATCGGTAAATTTACCGATTCGGTAATGATACCGATTCTGTAAAATTACCGAAAATGTGCCCCTACATCTCGATAGCCCTTTACCGATCGGAAACGGCCGAAAATCGGTATTTTCGGCCGATTCCGATCGGTAAAGGGCTACCTACATCTGGCTCTTAGTTCTTGAAATTCCAGGATGACCCTCGTGAGACAATTGTATAATTCTATCCCTTAAAGATTTTGGAGGAATAATTTTATCACCTCTGATAAGAAAATTATCTAAAACAGAGAGTTCGTCCCTGACCTCCCAGAAACCTCTTAGGGCATCATCTAAATTCTTTTTTGAAAAATCGTTCCAACCATTTACAACTTTGGATTTGACCATACTCAAAATACTATCACTAGAATCAGCTGCAAGCCATTGCTCAGAAGAAATAGAATCAAATACTTTGTCATGCGAAACAACACTAGCTACAGAAAAATCATTCCAAGAATTCCTATCAGCTTCAACAATAGGTAAAGAAAACCTACTCAAGAAATCTGCAATTACATTTTTCGCCCCTGGAACATATTTAACTTCAAACAGGAAATCTTGCAAACGCATCAATAGTCTAGCAATTCTAGCAGTAGCTCTCAAAAGACCCTCGGTGGTTAGGAACTTTGTAAGTGGCTTGTGATCAGATCTAACATAGAAAAATTTACCCGAAACAAATTTCCTAAAATGTTCGAGCCCCCAAACAACAGCTAAGGTCTCCCTCTCAATCACGGAGTACTTTTCTTCCGTGGGCGTCAAAGATCTGGAAGCAAACGCAATTACTACTTCCTGATTGTACTCAGAATCCTGACTCAAAACAGCACCCAATCCCTTGGAACTGGCATCTGTAGTAATATATGTAGTAGCAACTGGATCAAAACCTTGAAGGTTAGGAGCACAACAAACAGCTTTTTTGATCATGTCAAAGGCTAGTTGACATTCTTGAGACCATACAAAAGGAACTTTGTTCTTAAGCAAACTCCTCATGTGATAAGTTTTTTCAGAAAAATTAGAAAGAAACTTAGAGTAAAATTCAGCCAAGCCCAAGAATGACCTCAAATCATCCTTGGACTTGGGAGAAGGAGCATCTAAAATGGCCCTTATTAGTTTAGTTTTTGGTCTAATGCCCTGATCTCCTATTTCATTACCTAAGTACACTACTTTGTTTTCAGAAAAAGCCAAACCGAACGGCATTCTACGAAAGCGAAAACAACCAAAAGGAGTGCAAAATGCTGTCAAATCTCTGCAAGAATTATGCAAGGAAATTTGGTGGTACGCTGCGGACAAATCTAGTGTAGAAAAATATTTAGCACCACGGGTTAATGACAACATTTCATCAATCCTGGGTAAAGGATAATGATCAATGACTCTATTTTTATTCAAATAGCGGAGATCAACACACAAGCGAATTTTCCCATTGGCACGTCTCGCGACTACCAAAGGAGAAATCCACTCAGCAGATTCGATAGGTTGAATAATGCCATTGTCTTGTAATTTCAACAATTCTTTTCTGACTTCATCCTTCACTATTAAAGGAATATTACGAACCTTGTGTACTTTAGGAATTGCATTACATTTCAATTTGATGAGGTGTGAAAAACCTTTAAATTTTCCAATCTTACCTGAAAACACCTCCGGAAATTCCTTCAAAACCCACTTTTTTGTGTCCACACCTTCACCCGTAACCAGAACTTGTTCAGGGCTGTTGGGGTCAAGAATAATATGCAACGATTTCTGATCCCTCCAACCGAGAACAGAAGGACCATAAACAGCAATATACAATTTACAAAAGGCGGTGCGACCTGTAAATTCAAAAATTAAAGATCGAAACCCTAACATTTCAATTTTGTTACCGGTAAAGCTGTCAGGTGACACGTCAGTAGATTCAAGATGCGGACCTAAACCATTGACTAATTCTTTGTCCCAAACATCTTTGTTAACAATCGTGAATGGTGAACCAGAATCTGCTTCAACTTGTACTGGAATTCCACCAAACTTAACAATACACAAAGGTTTGCTTTTAGGATTTTCATCTACACACAAAACTATATTACATTGAAGTTTTCCAGAATCATGAAACGAAGAATTATTAAAGTCAGAGTCATAATCGGAAGATTCAGTGTCATTAATGCAAGACACTTTAGGACGTTGAGAAGAACTCCTGTTGCAAACTTTAGCATAATGTCCCAAAACACCACAATTGGAACATTTCACAGATCTAGCAGGACACTTATCAAAACTTGCGTTGTGGTTCTTATCTCCACAACGATAGCAAGCAAAAGACGAAGACTCGTTCATGTTGGAGGTTTGTTGCAAAAATGGTTTCCGATTAAAAGATCCTTTTTTGAAATTTCTATTTGTTTGAAAACCTTTGTTGTCTTTCTTTTTATAAACGTCTTTACTGCTTTTGTTGGAAGAGACCTTGCTAACAACAGAGGTAGAAGCAATAGAAGGTTCAGATTGTTCTGACAGAGCTTTGGAACTCCTGTCTGAAAGTTCAGCCTTTTTCAATAATGTAATTACATCTTTGAGGCTAGAATCACCTTCAATCCAGAGTCTATCCTGAATACTTTTGTTTCTAGAACATACAACAACTTGGTCGCGAATTAGTTAGTCATGCAAAGTTCCAAATTTGCAATGCGTAGCTAGTATTTTTAGTTGTGATACATACTCCTCAACGGATTCCTTTTCCAATTGCTTCCTCATAAAAAATGCACGTCTTGTGACACCAATACACACAGTAGGGGAATAATGTTCTGTTAGGTCAGAAAGAGCCGCAGTAAAAATGTCTATGTCACCAGATCTTTCAGGTTTCTGCATTTGGTTGAAGACTCTTAACCCTTCAGGACCCAAACTGTGTAAAAGCATTCTCATTTTGCGTTCAGGTGTCAAAATTCCGACATTATCCTCTAACGTGGCGATATAATTGAGGAAATAATCTTTCCATTCAGACCATTTAATAATTGGATCTCCAGGAGATGTCAAAAATTCTTTAGGAGTGCTAATATTAATGTTAATGCATGAAGAAGAAACTGAACTGTTTGAACTAGTATTTGTAGAAGTTTAATCTCCAGTAGAATTATTATTACTCATGTTACTTGCAGTATATAGGAGAATGAAATATATTAAGAAACGAAAAAGAATTTAAAAAAAATGAACTTACAATGCTGGATGAGCTGTGAACCAAAACTGCACAAACTTGTGAGAAAATTGAAGAAAAACGATGTATCAGCGTGCCCCAACACTTAAATATGAAGAATGTTCGTCAAATGCAAAATCATCGGTGAAATTGATGGAGGTACGCACCTACGTGCATAACGCACATGACCTCAAACGTAATTGTTCATGCGCCGGTTCTCTTTGTTTTGATCTGTCACTTAGCAACGTGACGTGTTGTAGCTGACGAAGAGAATGACGTGGTAACAAACGCTCGCGCTCCGTGTAAAACACAGTTCGGAGGAGCGCGCAATAACGAAGAATGGTTTCAAATGAACATAAAAGGTATGAAAATCGATAGAAATTGAAAAAAAAATTTATCGATTTACTCACAATTAACCCAGCAGACGGATGTTCAACAATTGTAGCTCATCAGCATGGAGAAAATAAAAGTTTCTATTTTGAAAGTGACGAGGAAAAGAGAAGAAAAAAAAATGTTTTTAAGGCAAATCCAATGTAGGTTCTTTCTGTTGTTTTCATGAAATCCCGATCGTCGCCAGTTGTAGTAACAATAAATTAAGAATCCAGCTGGTTAAGTAGTAGATTTATTCCAAGTTAACAGGGCACGTCGATACACAACAGCTGACTCCGGAAACTGACTTGTGGAAACATCACGAGTCATATGGAATGTGGAACATACAGTTCAAAGGAATACAGCATGCTTAAAGGGAAACTTACCATAACATTTATACAATACTGCACTTGACCAAAGGTTATAATGGGGTCTCGCTAAAATGGTCAGGAGTGAATCCCTCTTTGTTTATGGAAAATCTCACAGGAAAAAGACAATATGATATTGACACCTGTCTAGATAGTATATCAACTAACTTAGATATTATTGGTGCTTTTTTAGCTGATGACTTAACTGTTGGGGGGCTCCATCCCCCCCCCCCCACCCCCACACAGGTATCTTTTTTTAAAAAAAAGCTTCTGGGGGTGGCTGTCCCCGGGGCTGCGGGGGGCCGTGATCCCCTGCATATATTATAATGAAGCCCGGGGGTGGTGGTCTCCGGGACTTGGGGGTCAATATATATATATATTAATAGATAGATATAGATAAATATATATCTTCAAGGTACATAGATGTGGAGTTAAAAGTAGTAATATTTGCATTTACCTTCTTGATGTTTTGGTCCTTGATATTTCTGGCACAATATTCTGTCCTCACACAATATATTTGTTTTTGATGTTTCGTCAGTGATCCCAGAAGGAAGCAGGAAGAAGGATCCCACAAGAAAGAGTAGTGGTTTACCAGTCGCTCTGTTTTCTCTTTAATCCCATTCCCATTATTCAGTTTTAGGAAGACAGACAGAGGAGGCTTTTTGACTAACATACAATCTGAGTAAGTAAAACTGTAGAAAAAAATAACATAATTTGTATGTGAGATAACATATTGCACTGCATCTTCCCATGTGCGGTACCCAAGCACCTGCGCATACAGACAGCATGCTACTCCAAGATATTTTCATTAGGTAGGCAAATGCCAGCCCCAACAAAAACGTAAATGTAAACTTGTATAAATCACATACTTGGACATGTAATGGAATGAATGAAAACAACAATGTATTACTGAAATAAATGAAAGGTCAGGCATTGCCTGCTGTTTGTCATTAATTAAAAACACACAAAGAAGGTAGATGGCACGCATGTAAAACACGACCACCTTCAAGCAAGTTGACATTTTGCTATCATACACATCAAAAATGAATGCCTAAAAAGATGTATCTATTTGTGTCCTTTGCCAAGTACTGCTCAATATCCATCTTGTAATGCTTGCATTTGAAGAAAGGGCTAATTTCCCAAATAAGGTTTGGAAATGAGGAATGCTACATAGGATTATACAAACTACAAAAAACAAGTAGAACTTGTAGGCTATTGAGATAGTCAGTAACTATGATCCCACCGCAGTCTGATACAGAGAATAAAAGAACTCTGATCTCACAAATGTGTATTGGATCCATTTCTCCATTTATGGATCCTCCACATTTTTTTTTTTTTTTGCAAGACCTTTATTGGAAATATGCTCACATACACAGCAGTATGCCTACAACCCTATACAGGGCCGGCTGCTATCAATTCAACAGTGGGTATCTGTAAGCATACATCAAGGATAGCAGGCAGGGACGGTTGAAGTTCGTAGAGGGCAAGAAGCGGTCACAGTTCAAATATATATCAACCTCCACATGCGTTCCCCGCTTAACACCTACAGGTCTTATTTTGCAGTGTTTATTCAGAACAGTAACAAACCCCATCTCTCCCATCCCAACCAACCGAGTCCCAGGTCACAGTAAAGTGCATAATATTAGTGCAGAATATGAAAACAGTGCAAAAGGTACGCAAGGTATTGTCAACAATCATACATGCAGTGCTATCTCAAGTATACAAGGCAGCATGTGCCACCAGCCGTTGCGAATGAACAGGGAGAATCAAATCCTAGTCCACCCCCCAGGAGCCACATTCACAGCAGACAATACGACCCATGGCGACAACCACTCATTCTAACCAATTATTCAGACAGACCCTCAGGCACACCGTCAACAGGCAAGCAATCCCCACCCCCATCGACAGAACTGTCATCCTCTTCCAATCCAAGCATGTAGGCAGTGTATGAGGCCCAAATATCCCGTGGACGCGACTTCTCCGGCAGAGCTTCAGCATAGCACGTCAACTGATCCCTACAGTAGGCCATGTCCTTCAACCACAGCTGTACGTCAGGTGCCCGCCTGCCACCCCACCCCATAGCCACCCTCCGCTTAGCAAGCTGTAACGCCAGCACAATCAATTTCCGCTCCTTACATGGCACCCCAGAGGCGAGCCCTAGCAAACATAACTGTATATCCATCGCCACTTCCGTGGCCGTCATCTTAGTGAGGGTGTCAGTCACAGCTAGCCAGAATTCATACACCTTGGCACACCCCCATGCTAAATGCACAAAATCAGCATCTTCCTCTCCACACCAAACACACCTCGCAGCATCCCGAAGGCCATATCGGACCAATTGTTTCGGAGTGTAATACCATTGATGAAGAAATTTAAAATGAAGCAAGCAAAAATTGCCGTTGACCACATGGCCCCCAGTCATGGAGCAACACTCAGTCCATTCCTCGTCCGTCAAAGGCTCAGGCAAGTCCCTATCCCATCTGGCCCTGACTAGCAGTGCCCCTCCCCCTTCGTCTTCCTGAGCAGCTCGGTACAGTCTGGAGAGCAACTTGACTCTGTCCGTTACGGTGTAGAGTAATTGCAAAGCGCTCAGCGTCAGGGGTTCATCCGGGAATGTAGGATACAAGGAGCGTATGGCCGCCCGAAGTCTAACATAGAGGAAGGTAGCCATGACCGCATTCGTGGAGTGGTCCGTCATTGTTTGTAACGGGAGGAACTTGGCCCCTGGGAAGAGAGTTCCCATAGTGTGGAGACCAGCTCCCTGAAGGACCTGCAAACCGCCTATTTCACTCGATACCAATATATCGGAATGATACAACAGCGGCATGGCGGGAGCATAGAGCGGTAACCTGCCAGCTCTCCTGCCAAGCTCGTGCCAGGCAGTCGCCGTGGAACGGACAGTATCCACCTCCCCCTTGTCAAACACCGAGTGAGTATTGCCCACCATGGCTCTCAGCGGGTACGGCAAAACGGCACTGGCCTCAAGCGCCACGTGGGGGGTATACGGGGGCGCAGACACCCAATAAGCGGCAAAATGCGCCTGTGCACATAGGTAATACAACTTCATATCCGGCACAGCGAAACCGCCCAGGGCATAGCCGCGAAAAGAGCCCTGAGATTGTGGGTGGTAGATCGAAGCGGTATGAACCCTGACTGGTCCGGTAACACCATCACCGGAAGTAGCAGCCGCAACCGGGTGGCCAACACTTTAGCTATAATTTTAACGTCAGTGTTCATGAGTGAGAGGGGGCGGTATGACTCACAGTGGTCCGGAGGCTTCCCGGGCTTTGGTAACGCAACCAGCAGTGCTTCTCTCATCGTGGTCGGGAACCGGCCCCTATCCACAGACTCCTCCAGAACCATCGCTAAGTGCGGGAGTAGAATATCAATGTACTCTTTATAGAATTCAGCCGGCAAGCCGTCTGTGCCAGCAGCCTTCCCATTAGGAAGAGCCGCGATTGCCTCCCGAAACTCCTCCTCAGTGATGTGGTGCATTAGAAATTCTTGCTGACCTCTCGAGAGCCACACCAAAGCTATATCGCCAAAGTATTCAGCAATCTCTGCCTCTGTCGCCGTCTCATTATACTCGTACATACCCTCATAATACTTGGCAAAGCAGTTCAAGATTCCAGGCGTATCAGTAACGACCTCCCCACCATCCACAATCTCCTGAACTGAGCAATGCTTGGCCCACGGCTGTCTTATGCGATCCGCCAGCCCCTTTCCCGGTCTGCCCCCCTCACCATAATAGCGCGCCCTGGTGTGTTTGGATAAGAACTTCACCTCCTGATCGGCCAGTTCGTTATACTCAGTCACCTTCGATCTTATGTCGGCTAGCAGGGCCCCCCCAGGACGTTCCTCAAACTGCCTTTCCAACCCGGTCAATTCCCTCTCTAACCTAGACATGGAGTCACGCAGTGATGTAAGGACTCCAGAGTGAAGGCCAATACATGCCCCACGAATAGTCACTTTGAAGGCCTCCCACACCGTACACATACTATCAACCGTGCCAACATTTTTTTCAAAGAACTCCACGATAATGGTCCTGAGTCGCTCACGGAGCACCAGATCAGTCAAGGTTCCCGGCGATAAGCGCCAAGTGAACGGAGCAGGCGTGCACATAGGCATTTGTAGCAGTAAGCGAACCGGGGCATGGTCAGACAGCGTGCGCGGCAAGTGGTCAACCTCCAATACCCATCCACTCACATCCCGAGTCACCAGCCAGTAATCTAAACGTGACCAGGTGTCATGAGCTGAAGTATAGCAAGTACTCTCTCTCCTTCCAGGGTGCCTCATACGCCACACATCAACCAATCCCAAACCTTGCATACCCCCCTGAACCTCAGCAGTCACTTTCTTCCGCGCCCAGGGTCTGTCTTGCTTCCTGTCCAACTCCCCATCCAAAATCACATTGAAATCCCCACCGCAAATCACAGCCGACTGTGGTAACAGGTATATCTTATTCCAGAGCGCAACAAAGAAATCGGGATCATCCACATTAGGTCCATACACATTAACAAGTGTGACAGGGGAACCGCATAACGTACCATGCACAATTATATCGCGCCCTTCTTTATCCACATCCTCATGTTTCACGATAAAAGGCACAGATTTTTTAACCAGGATCATCACCCCACATGCATATGAGGAGTAGCTGGACGCTAGTCGAACTCCCGCCCATTTCCTACCCACAGTTTCTGCCGCTTTGCCCCATAGATGTGTCTCCTGCAAAAAAGCGACATGCGCACCATGCCTGTTTAGAAACGCCAACATCTGTCTAGTCTTTTGAGGGCGATTCATCCCCCGTACATTCCAGGTAACACAAGCAATCTTACCCCCCCCCGCCATGCACCCAAAATAGAAACACGTCCCTAAAGACACAGGACCACCCCCCTTGCGCAGAGGGAGCACATCGCACAGAGCCCAACAGACTCCCAAGATTATTAAGAATAGCAATCCTCAGTAGACAATACCAGGCCCAGCCAGCCCCCCACCATGGCCCAGACCACACATACCTCCCAGCACACTTAATGCAACACCGTGACCGTTCCCAGGAGAAACAGAAGCCCCCCAAACCCCCACCACCCACTTCAGCATCCACAACCTGCCAAAGCTGACCCCCTCCCCCGTCCCTCAACAACCCCAACCGTATGATCAAAACTGTGTGGGGATCTCCCATACTCGGGGACGTAGTGGCACACATCTCCCGCCAGATATCTGACGAGAGAGCGGACCGTACAAGCGGTAAAACCATTCCCGCCCCCCCCCCCGAACACCAAAGCTTCAAGCATTTCTGCACATCATGCCCCCCCCAGCATTGCCAACAATGCGACTGTCCCTCCCGGCAGGATCATATGAAATTAGACATAACCTCGTCCAGCAGTCATGAACAATCTTCCGAAGGAACCCATATTAGTTATGTATCGCCCCATGCCAAGCCTCAGTGAGGCACAATTCAAAGGAAATGTAAACAGTCGATTTACAGGGCAGAGCATAGCCTCCCAGAAACAAAGCACAGCAGTATATCACTAGGGGCCCCCCGATGATCCAGAACAGCGGGAAGCAGTCAAAGCACATATGGTGAGACGTTCAAAAAATGAGTAAAGATCATTGTACCAAGTTTTACCCTATCCAGCAGGGCGAACCACATCAGCCGAAAAGCTCCTATTCTACATCCTCCATGAGGTCACCCTCCCCGTCTTGCTGCACATTAGAGTCCCTCTTACGTTTCTTTTGCTTCTTCGCATAGTCCATGGCAGCCTTAGGGGTAGCAAAGACTTTGTTGTCCGACGGAGGCCCTATCCGAAGGCGCGCTGGATACAACATGGCGTATGGAATGTTCTCGTCTCTTAGCAGTTGCTTCACTGGGGCGAATTCCTTGCGTGCGGTCTGCACCGCTACAGTAAAGTCCGGGAAGAACTCCAGCTTGTTTCCCTGGTACTCGATGGTGCCCTTCTCCCTGGCAAGTCGTAGTATAAGGTCCCGGTCTCTGTAGTTGAGGATACGAGCGATAACAGGGCGTGGGTTGGCGCCAGGCACGGGTCGCTTCGCCAATGTTCGGTGTGCTCGTTCCACAATGAAAACCTTCGAGAACTTATCCGAGCCAAAAATGTCCACCAGCATTCTTTCCATGAAGTCTTCCATGCGACCCACATTCGTGGACTCCGGAAGGCCCGTGACGCGGATGTTATTGCGCCTGGACCTCCCTTCCAAGTCCTCGTTCTTAGCCTGGATAGCCGCCAACACCCTTTCCATGTTGAACACCTTAGTGGACACCGTGGCCAGTCCGTCCTCCGCAGCCGACACCCTCTGTTCCACCTCGCCCATCCGCTCATTCTGCCGGTCGAACTGCGTTGCCATATGGTCGAGTCTGTGATTGACCGCCTCCATGGTGCATTCAATTGATTGCAGCGTTTTCTGCATTGCCACCAATGTGTTCTCCAGGTTCGGGGCACCGCCAACTGCCCCCGAGGATCCAGTGTCCGCCGGTGATTGCGAAGAGGAGGTCGCCGTTTTCTTCGCCTCAAAGTTGATCTTGGGCTGATTGCGCTCCGGCCTGCCCATGGCGCAGCAGTAATGGCCCTCCGGGTGTAGGGGCAGCCACCCACGTGGTCGCAGGCCTACTCGATCCGCGCTCCGGCAGTCTCAGATGGTCCAGCAATATTTCCAAAGTTATAGAGCCGCAGCGGACAGGGCCGTCCAGGTTCACCGGTCCGGAGCACGCCTCCAACCAGCAGCCGCAACCCAGCCAGGCGTAGCGCGCGGCAAGTCCCCACGAGGCCTAACGCCACCTCTGCAGCCCCGGTCTCGCGTAGACCAGCTCACCACTCACCGCCACCAGCAGGGCAGGGACCAAGCCGCTCGAGCTCCGGGCACCAGTCCGCCGTCTAAAAGTTGTTGGTTCCTCGCCCGGGACCCAGAACACATAAGGCCAGCCGACGAGGCAGCAATATCGGAGCAGATCTCAAGGTCCCAGCCGGTGGGCGGGCCACACCACCAGCCCACGAGCCTCCGGACGTCCAACCGCCAGCCGACGGCGAGTCCGATATTTCGGCCACGCGACCTTCTCAGCCAGGGGAGAACACCTCAATCGAGTCCCAGGTGCTTCAGGCGTGCTTTGCCATCGAGTCGGGGGAAGAAAGCAGCAGAATAAGTAGGATTTTATAGCAAATTATGGACGGTCATCTTGCTCGGCGCCCTCTAGCGCCCTATGGATCCTCCACATTGACGTGAATAACAGTAGCAGTTTTGAGCCTTCTACTGCAAATGGCATAATTGTGAGCTATCTCATTGTTAACATCATTGGCAACAATCCTCCACTTTAAGCAGCCATCTAGGAGCATTGAAACATGAGAGCCCCAAAAAAGTCTTGTCTGCCAGCGAAATAAAAATATACATCTAAAAAGGCACTTCTTGAAGTTTAACCGATCAATATTTTGTAAGTGCTCCAGCTTCATAATTGGGGGCAGATTCTTCAATCTTTCACGCAGTGCAACACAGCAAGCCACCCTGCCGTGCTGCTTGAAAGGTAAAGGGCAGGAATTTCCTGTCTTTAACATTATTTGGTGTATTCCTGTCCTTTTCTAGCACTGGTGCACATTAGCGTGCCTAGCACCGATGCAGGCACCCTTATGTCATGGTGTAAGGGTGCCTGTGTTGTAGACAGGATTGGTTTTGTGCAGGACAGGACATCTGAGAGGCACAAAAGAAAGAGTAAAAAACAAGGAGAAATATAAATGTATCTCCTTGTTGCACTTCACCTGGGAAGGCATAGCATTTTGACACATTTCCAGGTCTACCACTAATGGTAACTATGGGAATGAGCCAACATCCATATATAGATGCTTGGGAACATCCACGCTCCACCCATGGAACACCTACTGGTGCAGAGTAATTCAAGGCAATGATTTGCTAGCCATGCAGGGCCACGCAAGGTTATGTAGCCTTGATAAATCTCATTTAGGTTTTGCCTCATCCTTGCGCCCCCTTGTGTGGCTCAAGGGCATTGCAGAACCTTGATAAATATGGACTTTGGTTCTTACCGCTTGCCACCTTTCATAGGCCATGGATAAGGAGATCTTCTACTGAGTCTCCATCTAAGACATACCACATTGGGCCCACATGCACTAAACATCTTCTGCCAAACAATTCACATGTTACAAAATCTTGTACTGTATGAGGACTGTACGTTGCTCAGCTCCCATTTGCATCTGCACACTGTACATCTCCTCCTTCGTCAATGAAGCAGATGTGTGCTCAGATCTGCGAGCACCTTTCTATAACACTTGTTTGATGTTGTGCTTGTAATTTCCCTACATGTTCAGGTTCTGCAGAATGATGTAGAAACTGATTGAGGTAAGTTGCTTGAATTCATCAAGGCTCTTATTTAGACCTATGTAGAGATACTGTCCCCCATCCATATTTAAACCCTTCCACAGGCACTTTACTCCACAGAAACTGGCAGGGCTACCCCTTATTTTGCAGAGGAACAGGACTTGGAGTTACAATGGTGAATAAGTGGGGGTGACATAATGGAGATGCATGCACCACCATGCTGATATCCCTGTTCTACATGCCTACCCTCAGTTACTGACCTGGTGAACACCACTTTGGGCTGACTGCACCTAATCATACCAGAGGTATTCCAGAGCCGGTCACCTCAGTAACCCCTAGAATTACCCTTCCTCAGTATGCCTGCACCCCAGGCAAAACATAATGTAGACTCCTTCTGCTTAAGTGCTTGTGGACCTATGATAGGTAATCCAAGTAATTATGGAGGTGCCCTAGTATGAAGTGATGATGGGCCCATGTCCCTTTCCTTGGGGTTCAGGGAATCCTCTGGGATTCATCCAGCCTCTCTACTGGATTCTCCGAATGCACTTCAGGAACACATTTATGACGCATGGTAGGCAGTTTTGAGATGGTGAGGGACAACTACATGCTACACTATTAGCTTTGTGGAATGTGTGTTCTGTTTAATGTGCACTGTTGGTGGTTGGATTTGTCTATTTAATACCCATCTACATGGAATACATCTGCTGTTTTAGGTATGTGGTCAGTTTTCCGACTTTTATTTTTAAATTTGCTCTAGGTGCCCTAAATGTAAAAAATTACCTCCATTATGCCAGAGCCAGTATTTTGTCAGATTGGGGATAGAATGCACCCCTTCCTGGGCTTCGTTATTACTCATTTATGCACGGTGACTTCAAAGCTAGTGTTCAACTAGTGCGTGCTGACTTGGCGAATGCCTTGCCCTAATGGCACGAAAGAGTTACTCAAGTGCTAGTATTTTGACATAGGTTCCTCTCATATGGCATCGATGCACCAAATGTCAAAAATTACAATGAATTTGCCCAGGGGAGAATTGTGACATCAATGCAATGTATATGTCATGCATGCCCCTTATGTCAAAAATGACCATTAGTATGTTAGGACCAGCATTTGTTCATGATTGCTTCCCTCCCACATGCCTTGGTTGCCCTGATCTTATGATAATAATTACACCAGTATGCCAGCACCAGCATGTTTCTGCAGGTGCCCCATATACCAAGAATCACCTCTAGTATGCCAGTAATAGTATTTTACCATGGGTGCCTATTGTGCCAAAAATTAAGTATGCCAGTACTAGTATTTTGTGATAGGTGCCTACAATGCTAAGAATTGTCTGCAGCATCTCTGCACTGGTATTTTTCTGTGAGTGCCTCTATAAACCAACAATGACCTATGCTAGAGCCAATGGTATACTTCCAAGCATAACCTCATATTCTTACTAATGCTTACATATATTTACTCATTCTCACTCGCTCTACTTCATTTGAACTCATTCAATCTCACTCACTCTCACTCACTCTTACTCTCACTCATTCTAGCTCTTTCACACTGATTCTTAGTCATTCTTACTCAGACCCATTCATACTTTCTCACTCACTCACACTCATGTACAATCATTCATACTCTTATTGCTTAATTCCCACTCACTTATTCTCAGTGAAACTCACTCACTCTGTCTCATTCCTCCGAACACACATTATCTTAGAATCTCGTTTACTCATATTTTATCACTTACTCACAATCACTTCTACTCACTGTTACTCTCACTCACCTTACAATCACTCATTGTTGCTCACTGTCACTCATTCTCACTCATACGGCCTGATTACGAAGTGAACAATAAGGGAACCGCCGTCGTAGTGGCGTCAGATTCACCATTGCCCAGTTGGCAGTCTGACTGCTGTATAACAATGTTGGCGGTCTGTTGAAGGAAAGACTGCCGGAATCGCGCCTACGCTGCCAGCTATTCACAGACCACTACGACAGTGGTAGTGTGAGGGCAGCTGTCAAATGGTGGTACAGACAAGGGGACCACCGTCAGGATTACGAGTTTCCTTTCCGTTGAGTCGACCATGGTGGTAAGACCGTCTGCTTTGAGTCAGCCAAATCGAAGGATTTGAGGTGCATACTCTCCCATTTCCTTATCTTCTCTTTAGTCTCCCACGTGGATCCCTTCCTTCAGGACCCCCCTGCACAGCAGCAACTTGACCCGAAAGAAAGTGACCCCGTTGTTGCCGAAATCCAAGTTTCTTTGGACATTTCACCCATTCACTGTACTGGGCACATATGGTCTGGACTCCAGCAATGGGAAAGTACTCGGACTGGGTATTGTATCACATTTGTAATCCATATGTGTACATTTGACACTTGTGCAGTCAAAATACACACACCTGCATCAACACATATGAAAAAATATCCACTGTCATCAGTAACAACGCCACGACTCCAGCGGTGACATTGTAATGCAGAGGGCGGGAGACCACCAACACAGTGGTCTTCTTGGGACCACTGCTGCGTGGTCTTGTGGTAAGACAGCCGAACACGCAATCAGGCCAATAGCCCCAGACACTAGCCTCACACTCATTCTTATTCATTCATCCACTCACTGCTGGTGCAGTCACTGTAACTCTGACTCATTCATTGGCAATCAGCCTGACTCACTGCAATACTCGTTTTCGCTTACCACCTGTCACCGACTCTCACCAACATCCTTTCCCTCACACAAACATGCTCACATGTAAAGATGCATGCTCTTCATCTCTCCCAAATTGGTTTAGATTGGATTGGGAAAAGTAAATACAACCCCTTTAGTGTCCAATACTTTCCCTAAATTGACTTATATTGGAGTTGGAATAGTAAATGTAACACCTTTGGTGTACAACGCCTTCCCCCAGTATTGTTAGATTGGAGTGGGAGTAGTAAATGTCACCTTTTTAGTGTCGATGAACTTTTTACTATAATTTGTGTTATTTTATTTCTATTGTTAGTCATTACAAATATAATTTTAAAAAGGTATGTTTGTATACATTAGTATCATTGATTACATTGTTTTATATAAAAAAGACATCACATTGTTATCCTTTATTTATTTTTTTCAAACGTTAATAATTATATATTTAAAACATTTGAATTACATTTATTGCATGTAAAAAGCAAACATTTCTATAAAATTAAGTAAAGAAAACATTTCTTTTTACTTGTTATAATTTGTTGTTGTTAATTATATTAACTTAGGGCTCGATTACAATGTCGTTAGGAAAGCATTCCCATCGAATCGTTTCCGGAATGCTTTCAGAACGACTCGGATCGGGGGAGTACGACCAATCGATTTGGATGCACTATGATACATCCGGATACGATTCAGTCAGACTCCCATTGATTTCAATGGGAGCCTGTGATCTGAAAGTAAACATAGGCTCCCTTTGAAAATAGGGGTGGTTGGCGAAAGTCGTGCACCCCTTAGCGGGCACCCCATGGTGCCTGTCACACTATGCGTGCATGGGAAGGGGAGACCCATGGGTATCCCCACAGGCCCAATTCTGAGGGACCTGGGTGAAAGAAGGACCGGTACGGGCCCCTGAAGTCTGATTCCCACAGTCGTTTAGGTCATCGTACTCGTTCATTCGGAAACCACCTCCATTGGGCTGTACGATTTGGCTCCGAATGACGCAGGCTGCCTGGATCTCGTTCTGAACCAATTCGGAAAGCCCAGTTGGCTCCCTTGCATCGTAATTTGGTCGGAAACAAGACTTCCGAATCAGATTTGAACTAATTGAATGCCGTTTGGAGCCTTTGCTAATGGGATCATAATTGGCCCCTTAGTAGTGTATTCAAATTCTATTTTACATTCTTTAACAGTTTATTAACATTTTTTAAACTTTTTTAATATAATTGTTTTCAGTATTGTTTAATCTTATGTTTTTAAGTATATATTAAATAATTGCATATATCTTATGTTATTATTTAATTTACACTTTATACATTTAAAACATTTTTATAACAATATGATTTGCTGTGTTTTACATGTTAATGCTTTTTAACGTTTTGTATACATTTATTCAACATTTTCACTATATTACTCATTTAGTTCTATGTTTCGATAGACTTATTTTATTGCTTCATTAGCTGCCATGATTTTTTACCACTATCTTGTATCCTGTAATCTATTTCTGTTCTTTTTTGTCCATTTTCTTGAAACCTGGTCGCAGTAAGGTGCTGCTGTTCATCGGAATAGGTAGCTTATTTTTAAGGATTTTGTAAGGGTTTTGAGGGTAGGGGGACTTAGAGGGAGGTCTAGAAGGTAGTTGTAGTGTTTTTTGTGTGTTTGTTGTATATTTAGTTGCATTGCTGTTATGGCTTTTTAGTAGTTTGCAGGTTCTGTAAACTATTTAGATAATGTTTTGTTAGATTAAGATATATTAGTTATTTTTTGATGATCAACTGTTCTGCATATGTGTTTTTGGGAATGTAATGTGTTTTTGCGAGTAGGTTGTTTCTATTATGTTACAGGTTTTTGTCTACAATTGTGTGCTATGGCCATTGGGAGTTTATAGGATTTTTTTTAAAGGAAATAATTTTGGTTTACAGTAAACCAATGCTCTTTTTAATTTTGATTTCCTTCATATCGGTGTTCCTGAAGTGTTTATGTTTTTAATGCACCTTTTCTGGTTTTTTATGGTTCCTACGTACTTATGATTGTTTTGACAGAATTGTATTGGATATGTTTCATTTTTGCCTTTTTTGGAGGCTTTACGAACAATATTTTCCCTATTTTTGGATGATCACTATTTTTTAATACTTGTAAACAGAAAGATCTGCAGCTACAGAACAGTAAGTATTATTTTTGTTGTGTGGTAAATGTAATTTTAAAATGTTTGTGTTAATATTATGTGATTAATATGTGAAATTGTTTTTGTGTTGTAATTATTTATGTGATGGACTGAATTTGTATTTTAATTTTTTGTTGGTGATTATTAAATTGTACTTTAAATAATTGATAAATAGTTGTATTATATCAGTCTTTATTATTATTGATATTTTAATTGCTTTTTGACTGATATAATAAAATCTACCTATATGTCCTGCTGAGTCACAAACAACCAGAGAGAATGGTCTCCGAAGGCTGCAAAGAGGCTTTGCTCATGCAGGGGCACCCTCTCACTTAAAACCCAGCACTCTGCCTTCAGGATTGATAAGGCCTGCTGAAGGGGTGACTTATACGTTTTAAGTGTAGGGACCTATAGATAGAGTGTGTGTTGGACTTGGCCCTTCTGGCAGGTTCACCCCTAAACTTTTTGCTTTTAATAGTGACCCAGAGTACGTTCTAAGGGTACCCCTCGCAGGAGGTGGAGGAACCCTAGGAGAAGAGGTAGGGGGAGGAGAGCCTTCCCTGAGACTCCTGGTCCGCCTGAGGTTTTAGACCCTAGGCTGGAGAACCAGTGGTAGTCTAGTCCTGTTCTGCAGACAGGAAGAGTGGAGAATAGCTACTATGTGCCAGGGGTTACTACCCCCCACTCTATGACTAGGCAGGAACCGGTGGCACCTGGGTGGCCTAGGGCCTGGTCCTGGCCGCGGACAGCTCGGGAGTACCAGTGGGGTAGCCTAGTTGGTCCAGACAGTGTTTTGAGAAGGAATCCCATGGGTTCACCGTGGCGTAGAACAGGAGGGTGTCCCTGCAGTTGTGGGCCCACGTCCGTGTTCTATCGCCCCAAGCAGGGAAGTCCATCACGGTGGTGATTGGTCTCCCCTGCGTTTTGCTGGAAGGGGGTTGTGTTGGTAAGATAAGATAAGATAAAGATTTATTGCACAGTTAATAAAAACTCACAATTATTAAAACTAGCAAATTTGTAAGACAATCTCTAACTAAAGTGTTTGTAATTAAAATAACAGGTGAGTTCTCCTTGATAGTTAATAAAACACGTTTTGGTATGCTGCTATCCATTGTGGCGACTGGATGCTAACAGTTTTTTGTATTAAGCAGTGCTTCCAGTTGGCCCGGCAGCTGATTCTTTTAGTCTATTAGCCACAATGTCAAAGAATTTTGTTGTTCTACAGTTTAACTGGGTTTCACCAGGGTTAAAGCAAAGCATCACAGCCTGCCTGCAGCTAGTTATTCCCTTCTTAATCCATAGGGGCCGAAGCAGGTAGCGTCTTATGTCCAGAGGTTTTGTGCAGATGCAGATTATGTGCGTCAAATCCTCTTTTCCAATAGAGCAGAGTCGGCAGCAGTTTGCTGCGTTTTCTCTTTTCCAGGGTGCTAAGTGAGGCATTATCGGTATATTACCAAGACGCTTATTAAGGAACTTATTTTTTGTTTTCTGTGTAAGAGCCGTTGTTAAATACTGTTGTGGCTTGAGAGCTGTGTAGCCTTCCATTACCACCCATCCATGTGCTCTCTTAGCAAGAGTTGATTTGTCCTCGATAGATGAGACCATCTTGGTGACCTTCGATACCATTTCTTTAAAAGTCTTGGGATCAGTTGCTGACTCCCATAAGTTTCTTAGTCCTAGGGTCTCCAATGATTTCATTAGATATTTTCTTGCTGGTGAATTTTCTCTAATGGATAGTTCAGTCCACAGGTGGATGTTAAGGGATCCATACTCTGTGTCTCTGATTTTCCGCCAGCTTTTAATGTGTGCGCCTCTTCTCTCCACCGTTTGTTTCTGCAGCCCAAATTCAAGGCGGATTTGGGCAGGTGAGGTGTAAGTGGGCAGATGGAATATTGCCCTGTAGGCTCGACTGATGGTGTTATCTAATGTCGTTGCGTCTTTACCACGCATGGGTTCGCTGCCGTAGGTGAGCATTGGCTGTAGGCGAGCTCTTATTACCTGTAGGAGGGGAACCAGTGTCCAGTCAGGAAGAGCCTTCTGCAACGGCTTTATCGACAGATGGAATGTCGTGCCCTTCCGCCGGATAGCCTCAAGTTGTTGTTTAAATGAGCCATTGCTATCTAGTATGACGCCTAAGTTTTTGTAGGAGGTTACCTGCTCTAACTTCTGTCCAATCAATAGCCATGTAAAGTTCCGTTTTCTGTGGTGGTTAATTATCATGATTTTTGTTTTGTTTAGGTTAATTGTCAGTGAGTAAATTAGTTTTGTCCAACAGGTGTTGGAGGCCTATAGGGGACCGGCTAATGAGAACTAAATCGTCTGCATAAAGAAGATTTGACAATGTGGTGTTGCCCAGCCGTGGACCGTGAGATTTAACTGCATCTAGCTCTCCGGGGAGATCTGCAAGGAAGAGGTTGAACAGCATTGGGGCTAGAACGCAGCCTTGTTTCAGTCCTTTGCTGGTCCCAATTTCTCTTGAAGGGTGTGTCCCAAGTCCCAGTTTTATCCTGACCCAGGTGTTACTATATAGCAGTATTAACTGCTGTAGGAGTGGGCCTGGGATACCCCAAACGCTCAGTTTCTGCCAGAGTTTGTGACGGTTTACGCGATCGAATGCAGCGCTATAATCGATGAAACACAGACACAGAGAAGTCTTGCTGGCTTTTGCCGTATCTGCCAGGAGGGTTAGCGCCATGATGTTCGTCGTAGTGCCCTGACCACTGCGAAATCCAGTTTGGGTTGCTGGGATGATATTCTTTGCGGTTGCCCAAGCTGTCAGATCTTCTAGGATGAGGCCTGCGTAGTACTTTGCCTCTGTATCCATCAAAGCTATGAGGCGATAGCTGCTTGGGTCGTTCCTGGGGGCCTTTTTGTAAATCGGACTTATTATCGAGCCTCTCCAGGATGTCGGTGTTGTTGTTATTTCCCATATTTTGAGAAAGACCGGTGCCAAGGTGCTGCTCCAGTAGCCAGCGTCATTTTTGTACAGTATTGGCGGGATCCCATTTGGGCCAGGAGCCCCCTCGAGTTTGCCTTTTAGGATTTTTTTCTTGATCCTATCTGCTATTTTTAGGTGTGGGTTAATCTCTGTGTCTGCTGTTAAGTTGGTGGCTAATTTTGAGTCTGTGCACGTGTTTGAGTTGTGGTGCGGAGAAGATTTCCTTTTATAGGCTGAGGTCTCGTTTTTTCCGGGTGTACCGAGATGTTTGAAGTTCTGGTCAGCGTCGTCTGACCAGTCTCCCCCTCTGGGGCTATTTGTTTTTGAGTCAGCTGCATTAAAGTGTGCAAATAGGTAATTGGTCCTGTCAGATTCAGATATGTTAGAGTCAATGCCCTTGTGGTCTGGCTGTTGAAGAGAGTGGATTATTTTCCAGAAGCTGGAGCTATTCTTCTGTTTTGAGCTATGGACATTTTTTATCCATTGATCTTCAATTTGTTGTCTTTTTAATTCCCAGATCATCTATTTTAGTTGTCTTTTTAGAGTCCGAAGCTCCTTTTGAGTGCCTTCATTGTTGGGCTCATTTCGGAGCTGTTTCAATTTCTTTTTTATTTCGCGTTTTATGCTTTTTATCTCTGGTGTTGTACTTTTTCCATGTGAAGACCAAATGGTGGTCCCTTTGTAGGTTTTCAGCTCAGTAGCATGTTTGGCTCCCAGTTCTGTTGTAAAGCCTTCCCAGGCGTCTAGCGGATTTTTGTTTGAGCAGGATGCCCGTTGCATGATTGTTTTTGCACTATTTGATAGTTCCTCAATCTCTGTGGTCTTACACCTTATTCGTTTGTAATTGGCAGTGTATTCTGTACCAATGTTACAATTGACCATGATTTTATTCTCGCTAGACACGCCTAATGTGGCTTCTAAAGGCTGGTGATCGCTTGAAGCACTTTCCCCGATCTTGAATGAAGTGATTTTTCCATACAGCGGGAGTGTCATCAGCATGTAGTCAAGGTGAGAAGTTGTACTCTTGGAGAAGTGTGTTGGTGCTGGTGGGATGTTGTCTTTAAATCACCCGTTAAGGACTCTAAGGTTTAGCTGCTCAAGGTCTTTCAGTAGTTCGATTGAGGTTTTTATGTGTTTGTTGGGAAACGGAGTTGTTTGGCTTGGGATAACCCAAACGGTGTCCATTTCCTTGGTCATTTCGTCTACTGGTTTTATTACAAACAGGTGAAGGTTAAAATCTGAAGATTGTGTTGGACTTGGCCCTTCTGGCAGGTTCACCACTAAACTTTTTGCTTTTAATAGTGACCTGGTGATGGTGATTTTTGGGTTCTGTGCACTTTCACTGTGTCCCAGTGGAAAGTGCGTGCGTACTTTGAGTGCGTAGAGTAAGGTTGGCCTGCCCTCCCATAGGAATGCATGGGGAATGTATGTGTCCCTGGTCGATCCGGATGCGTGGGGTGTACAGGCTCGAGTCTGGTATGTGCAGACTCGTGTGATTGAATGCTGCGAAATGATGTATGTGGCTTGTATGTGTCTGGTGTGGAAGTGCCATTTCTAGACATGGCTGTGCGTGTGCTGTAAAGGTACTGACGTGTGATTGGCTGGAGCTGGCTGGGATGCCAGGCTCCATGAGTCATGATGCGTCTGCCCGGTGGTGAGTGTTGAGATTAGCATGCTGATGGCTGGGGAGGAGTGCACCTGGTTCCTGAATAGAGCTGGGCTTTCCCCACACAATGC
The DNA here is from genome assembly GCF_964263255.1 of Lissotriton vulgaris. Classification (NCBI taxonomy): domain Eukaryota; kingdom Metazoa; phylum Chordata; class Amphibia; order Caudata; family Salamandridae; genus Lissotriton; species Lissotriton vulgaris. Next base: position 1,451,825,868 of record NC_141689.1, on the reverse strand, counting down.
TGTCTCCGCCCCCTGTGGTGCGTCTAACGACCCTAGCCCTGCCAGTGAATAGAGTGAGGGGCTGAGCACATCAAGAGTGCTCACCAACCAGCTGCGACTGGTTTTCCCCCTCACCCTGTGCCAGAACACAGGATTTAGTAGTATAAGAAGGGGCTGTGTCCCCTAACAAAATGTTCTTTTCCTGACCTTACTGAGGGGGGGGCTGCTGCTGCTGCTGCTGGGCACCAGGAGAGACCGCCACTTGGGATCACCTCCCTGCCTGGAGGGACCAGTGAGCTGGCCCCTGGGCCCAGCCTTGACCCCCCCATCTTGCTGCATTTTCCAGGAGGACTGGTGCTGACCTTTATTGCTCATAGCGCTTGGGAGCGCTGTATTTCAGGAAGCACTTGATTTTCACATACAGCAGGAAGCGCTGTAATTGCTGTTATAGTGCTTGGGAGCGCTGCTTTATTGTCCCCAAACAAGTGCTGGGAGCGCTCTATTTAACTTTAAGGCCGGTGCCCACCCGGCATTTCTAAACCCTGCATTTTCTTCGTGATTTTCCCTGACTTGGGCCTCAGCAGCGCGACCAGAGCCGAGAGGGGAGGCTCGTCAGGGAGGCCGCGCTGCCATTGGCTGCTGAGTCAGCTTATTACCAGAGACAGAGAGGGGCAGGACATCCCTCCCCCACCACAGCCCGGAACCGGGACAGGAAGCCAGGCAAAAATGCTTGAAACTCTTCACTCCTGAGGCGGAAGCCGGGAGGAAAGAGGTACGTTGTTTATACTGTGTTCTGGCTGACTGTCGATTTTAGACTTTTAGCTTTTAAAAAATTTGTATTTTGGCTGACAGTCGATTTTAAGACTTTTAGCTTGAAAAATTGTGTGATTACTCACTTGTGCACGCGTTCGGTAACCGCTGACCACAGACCCCTGCTGGCCCCCCCGCAGCCGATTAAGGCGCTGCTATGGGGCAGAAAACCAAGCAAACAGCCGCCATCTTGGGGGAGGTGTGAGGGGAGCGCTCCTGCTACCTGGCCACTCCCACCCTCGTCCACTCTGCTTCAAATGTCCGGCCCTCACAGGAGGCGCAGCGGACGGGTGCAGCGGGCACGCCGGAAGCGCGCCAAAGGCAAGCCCGTCTGTCCCCGTCCGTGACCAACCGGGGCCAGGCGCAGGAACCCCTGCAGGTTTTTGCTTCTGTAAGCACTACAGCTCCGTAGAACTTAGAAACTTATGTCCTTCCTTAGGAAATATCTTCCTGCACAGTTTAAACATTACGGAGGGAGAAAAGAAGTGTGCACACTGCTCCTTTAAAGTCAATGGACAACTCGGGTCTAGACATAAAAGTAAGATACTTAATCTTGCCCTTCTAAACTGTCGCTCCCTAGGAAAACACAAGATGGAGGTACATGACTACCTAATGGATGGTCAGGTGGATGCCTTATTCCTTACGGAGACGTGGCTGAATACCGCATCGGCTCCAGACATACTGGCGGCCCTCCCACCGGGATATGACATCAAGAGAATAGACAGGCTAAAGGGGAAGGGGGGAGGAATTGCCATAATACACAAACAAGATCTGGTTTGCACTTTAGAGGGAAAGGATCTTGCTAACAGTGAAACAGGGTTCTTCTCTATCTCAGTGCACCAGGGGTACTGTATCAAGGGCTTCCTGATATATCGCCCCCCGGGACCTGGAGCCAGTTTTGCCACCCAACTGATGGAAACCCTCACGCTCTCCGCTCTCAAACACGAGAGACTCCTTCTCCTAGGGGACCTAAACTATCATTTTGACGACCCTAGGAACACTGAAGCTCAGGAAATCAAACAGGAGATAGCCAGCATACAGATGCTGCTCAAATCAGAAAGACCCACACACTGTCAGGGCCATCTCCTAGATCCTATTTACGCTAATTGGGACATCCTAACCATAGAGCCCCCAACCCCTATTATCTGGTCAGACCATTTCTTAGTCACTTTCCGGGTGGCGGTCCCGGAAAATTGACCTCAGAATGAACCTCGCTCCGCTAATAAACGTAGGAAATGGGCAAAATTCTCCACGGAGACTTTTAATAAAATCATAACATCAGGATGCCCCCCGAGGGCGAAGAAATAGAATCCGCCTGCACAGAATTGAATCGACGACTCCTAAAGGCGCTAGACTGCACAGCGCCATGGATTCAAAAGGCTCCGGCGAGGAGATCCAAATCCGACCCCTGGTTCAACACCGAACTACGAGAACAAAAAGCGAAATGTAAAAGCTTAGAGAGAAAATGGCGGAAGTATTACTCCAAGATAGAGAGAGCTGAATATAAGAATAGTTTAAAGATATACCACGCTCTAATCCGGAAAACTAGAAAATCCTACTTCTGCACCAGAATCAAAGACGCGGACAATTCCATGAAGGAAATGTTCCTAGTCTATAGGGAACTCTCTGATCTCACCCCACTAGCAGCCCCTATGATTGGATAGGCTAAAACCTGCCATTTAATAGCAAAGTTATTTGCTAGCAAAGTAAACAAAATCTACGCTGGCTTCCCAGACACATCCAGAGTAGGTGATGGGGGGGGGGCAGAAAATACTTTGAATATACAGGAGAATAACTGCCTCTCGGCATTTCTTGTGCCTTCTCAGGAAACAATATGCCACATAGCAAGTAGCATCAAATCAGGCTCACCGAGTGATCCAGCAACCCCAAAAAGACTCCATGGCAGCATAACCACCCTGGATCCATATATTAGTCATCTCCTTGCTCTCTCCTTTAAAACAGGACAAGTGTCAGATACGCTCCACAGGATCCGGATGATGATTATAAGGCCCACCTCCAAACGTCACAAACACTCCGAAAATATCAACAGAGTATTGGAGCCATTAGGTGAGGGGTAAATGTAAAATAATAAACAGGGAAGGAAAGGAAGGGGTCAGCTGGGAAAGAGATGTACCTGGAACGACAAAACATACAGGAATAAGAACACCATTCATCCAGCAATTCAATCACCAAATGTACTTCCCTAATAAGTCAAAATACCTGTGTGTATAAGGTTAGACTACTGAAATAGGCTTCTCAGATCCACCTCTTGGCAGTAATGCTTGTAGCCTATATGAAATATAAACATTGTGAGACCATAATCATATATACAACTGAAGCAAGAGAACCTGGTATGATTCCCCCTATCCTACCATTGGTTTGTGGTTTATCTCTTTGTATAAGGGGTTCCTGAGGTGGTCTTCCACCAATGAAGTAGAAATGAACTGTGCTGAGAAAGTATATGAGCGAGTAAGAAGAACCACAGAACACGGTAATGCGTGGGATGCAAGAACCACAGCACTCCGCTCTGTTAAATCCACTGCACTCAAAGAAGTCAGCAAATAACACACAGATACTAAAAATTGAAGGTATACAAAGGAAAGAACAGAATGTTGTTGAATAGAACTATTCCAGAACAATTCCATAAGAGCACAACATCCCAAGAATCAATAGTTCGCTCATACGGCAGCGTGTAGCTGCTACCGCCACCGCGCTCCGCATGCAGATTCTATAAGTTCACACACAACCTAATAGGTCGCTTGTTATGGTTACACGGAGCTGCGACCGCCACCGCGCACCACCTACTCAATGTAGTTGGGGATAAGTAAGTTAAACGTTATCACACACAAAAGTACACGAAGAAACGGCAGCGTGTGGTGCTCCCTACCACTTCGCTCCGCTCTCCGATTTGCCTTCACGACAAAGAACTCAAAAAGGATGTATCTTCTGATACCAATAAGAAACGGCAGCGTGTGGCGATTTACCACTGCGCTCCGCTCTAACGAATACCAAACTTAGGGAAAGGCGCTGCAGTTCCTTCACTGCACGCACCTCGAATACGGCAATGCGTGGCATCAACCACAGCGCTCCGCTCAAAGTCGATCTAAGAAGGGCGGAGAACCGCTCCTACCTTTTCGCCGGTGAATCAGCACGACAGCGCCCCAGGCGTCCTCAACAGCAGAGCGGGGAATTCCATGCTTCGTCTCCGCTCGAATTCCAAACCCAGAATAACACGCAACAGGAAGCGTGCCTCACAGTCTCATATAGCCTCAGCCGAGGCTTCTGGGGATTGTAGTTTTTTCTGCCCTAAATCCAACTTCCATATATTAAGGCCCTCCTAGCAATGCAATGCAGGCGCTTAGACGGATCCTGACAACAAGTCCCTACCTCATGGAAAAAAGAAATTGTCCTTCCCTTGAGGAAAAAGCCTAATATTAGTTTAGAAAAACTGGACAATCTACGACCTATCTCCCCCCTCCCCTACTTTGCAAAAATTGCTGAGAAAGTAGTCAACAAACAACTCTCGGCATTTGCTGAAACCAACGGACTGCTCCACCCCTCACAGTCAGGATTTCAAGCTCTTCACTCGTCCGAGTCGGCCCTGCTGTCTTCAACGGAAGCCCTACGAAGGTATGCAGATGAAGGACAGACGGCGGCACTGATTCTCCTCGACCTCAGTGCCGCTTTTGACACTGTAGCTCATCATACACTGCTACAGTGTCTTAAAAAGAAAGGGGTGAGAGGAAAAGCCTGGGAATGGCTTCAATCATTCCTAACAGACCGAACCTTTCAGGTCGCACAGGGCCAGTTCAGGTCGAAAGAAATAAAACTCAATCAGGGAGTGCCACAAGGCTCCAGCCTTAGCCCCACCCTATTCAATTTGTATGTGGCCCCAGTAGGAGGAATCACAGACACATATGGGGTTGAGATAGTATCGTATGCAGACGATAAGCAACTGATTGTGACCCTAACGCAACCAGAGGAGCAATGCGCTAACAACTTCACGTCTTGCATGCAGAAGGTGGCACTATGGATGCCGGACAACTGCCTCCGCCTTAATGGGAATAAGATGGAGGTATTGATTGTAGGTAAATCCCCATCAGTGTGGACCTCAGCTGGTGGCCAGAAGAACTGGGTGAACTACCCACACCTAGTTATCTAGTAAAGAACTTAGGGGTCTGGCTAGACAAAAACCTATCGTTCGACCACCAAACCAAACAAGTGGCAGGCACCTGTTTTGGGATACTACGGGTCCTTAGGAAAATGCTGGACCTTATGCCCATACCGGTACGCCAGACCCTGGTCCATAGCCTTATAACATCTAGGTTGGACTATGGAAATGTACTGAATCTAGGGGACAGCGTAAAAAGCCTCTCAAGACTACAACGAATACAAAGTGCAACGGCCCGCTTGATCCTACAATTACCCAGAAGAGCATCATCAAAAAAAAGCACTGAAAACCCTTCACTGGCTCCCAATTAGGGAACGGGTGACTTTCAAAGCCCTATGTGTAGGACATCACATCCTTCATGGTAGAGGCCCAAGGTATCATCTGTATGGGCTTCTGAAACAATACGAGCCCACCCGCCAGCTTAGATCATGCGGCACTGGGCAAGTACAGGTACCGAAGGTCAAAACAGCCAGAATGGGTGGAAAATCTTTTAGAGTCATGACCACAAGGATATGGAACCAGCTGCCAGAAAAACTGCGTCTGGAACCCTCTGAGTCTAACTTTCGAAGAGACCTGAAAACAGTCCTCTTCCCCAAAGACTAAGACCGAATCAAAGACCCTGCACGCAATCTGGCCATGAACTCTTGGAAAAAACTGTAGTGATCAGCGCAGGGACAAACTTGCTAGTGTAACCATGCGCTTTACAAAGTACAAATAAATAAATAAAGCCCCGGGAAGACGTGGGCAGGGCCTGGTCAAGCTCCGGGCTCCATGGAGAAAAGAAGCCCAGAGCAGAAAGGAAGCGTGCTGGTTCTCCCCCCCCCCCCCCCGCGGGGCTCTCCCGAGGAATAGAGCCCCGCCCGCCGCCACTACCAGCACCCGGCCCCCAGAAGCAGGACCGGGTGGAGAAGAAACAGAGAGGAGCTGCCTCGTGAGTCCCGGTGAGTGGGGCTTCGTCTTGGTAGTTCTTGGGGGCATTTAGTCAAAGTGGCAGTGGTAATTAGGGCCCCGGGGGCATATCTCTGATTCTGAGTCCCCGCAGTCGGACTCCAACCACGGTGCCATTTGTCCTCAGAGCCCCGAGAGGCTCTAAGCGCACCATTGCCTTTAGGAGTCCCCGGGAGGGGGACTCCAGCTTACCCCGCCAAAGTTGTTCGTAAGCCCCGAGGCTCCGTCAAGGCTGCATTCTGGTTCGAGCCACGAGAGGCTCCGCTGGCATTCTAATTCGAGCCCCGAGAGGCTCAGGAAGAACCGGTGCATTTGCGAGTCCCCAGAGGGGGGACTCTATCAAGGCAACATTTTTGTTGTCAATCAATCAATCAATCAATCAATGACACTTATAAAGCGCGCTACATACCCGTAGGGTCTCAAGGCGCTGGGGGGGGGGGGGGGTGCCGCTACTGCTCGAACAGCCAGGTCTTCAGCTTCTTCCTGAAGGAGAGGTGGTCTTGGGTCAGGCGCAGGTCGGTCGGGAGGGAGTTCCAGGTCTTGGCGGCCAGGTAGGAGAAGGACCTTCCTCCTGTAGTCGCTCTTCGGATGCGGGGGACGGCGGCGAGGGCGTGGTTGGCTGATCGGAGGTGGCGTTTGGGAGCGTAGAAGTTGACTCGGCTGTTGAGGTAGCTCGGGCCTTGGTCGTGTAGGGCTTTGTGTGCATGGGTGAGAAGGCGGAAGGTGATTCTTTTGTTGACGGGGAGCCAGTGAAGGTCTCTCAGATGTCCGGAGATGTGGCTGGTTTGTGGGATGTCGAGGATGAGTCTGGCTGAGGCGTTCTGGATCCGCTGGAGTCTCTTCTGGAGCTTGGCGGTGGTACCGGCGTAGAGGGCGTTGCCGTAGTCCAGTCGGCTGGTGACGAGGGCCTGGGTGACGGTCTTCCTGGTCTCGGTGGGGATCCACCAGAAGATCTTCCGTAGCATGCGTAGGATGTTGAAGCACGCCGAGGAGACGTTGTTGACTTGCCTGGTCATGGAGAGGGAGGAGTCCAGGATGAAGCCCAGGTTGCGTGCATGGTCTGTCGGTTTGGGTGCGGTGCCCAGGGCGGGAGGCCACCAGGAGTCGTCCCAGGCGGAGGGTGAAGAGCCCAGGATGAGGACCTCCGTCTTGTCTGAGTTCAGTTTCAGGCGGCTGGTCGTCATCCACTCGGCTACCTCTTTCATCCCTTCGTGCAGGTTGGCTCTGGCGGCGGTGGGGTCGTTGGTCAGGGAGAGGATCAGCTGGGTGTCGTCGGCGTAGGAGATTATGCTGAGGTTGTGTTTGCGTACGATGGCCGCGAGGGGGCTCATGTAGACGTTGAAGAGGGTGGGGCTCAGGGATGATCCTTGAGGGACGCCGCAGATGACTTCGGAGGCCGGTGGTAGGCGGACTCTCTGTGTTCTTCCGTCGAGGAAGGAGATGATCCATTCCAGCGCCTTGTCCTGGATTCCGATGTTGCTGAGGCGCCGTACTAGGGTGCGGTGGCAGACCGTGTCGAATGCCGCGGAGAGGTCTAGGAGGATGAGGGCCGCTGTTTCTCCATTGTCCATCAGGGCTCGGATGTCATCGGTGGCGGCGATGAGGGCGGTCTCGGTGCTGTGATTGGCTCGGAAGCCGGACTGTGAGGGGTCGAGGGATCCGTTCGTCTCGAGGAAGGCGGCCATCTGCTTGTTGACGGGCTTCTCGATGACTTTGGCTGGAAACGGGAGGAGCGAGATGGGGCGGTAGTTCTTGAGGTCGGTGGGGTCCGCTGTTGGTTTCTTGAGTAGAGCGCTGAGTTCGGCGTGTTTCCAGCTCTCAGGGAAGATGGTGGTGTCGAAGGATGTGTTGATGATGTCTCGCAGGTGGGGTGCGATAACAGCGTCGGCCTTGTTGAAGACGTGGTGAGGGCAGGGGTCGGTCGGTGATCCGGAGTGGATGGAGTTCATCGTGCGGATGGTGTCTTCGGTGCTGATCGGGGTCCAGGCGTGGAGGGTGGTGGTGGGGGGTGGTTGTTCGGTCATGGTGTGCGTTGGTTGGTTGTAGAAGCTGTTGTGTATGTCCGCGATCTTGTTGTGGAAGTATGAAGCGAGGGAGTTGCAGAGGTCTTGCGATGGGGTGATGTCGTTGTTTCCTGCGCTGGGGTTGGAAAGCTCTTTCACGATGTTGAAGAGTTCCTTGCAGTTGTGTGCGTTGTTGTCCAACCGGTCCTTGAATGCTGTTTTCTTGGCGGCGCGGATCAGCTGGTGGTGTTTCCGGGTGGCAAGTTTGAAGGAGGTCCTGTTGTCCGGTGTCGGGTCCTTTCTCCAGGCTTTCTCGAGGGTTCGGCAGTTCTTCTTGGAGCTCTTGAGTTCGTCGGTGAACCATGGAGCCTTCTTGCTGCCGGGTCTGCTAGGCGGGGTCCTCAGTGGGGCGAGTTCGTCCGCGCAGTTGCTGAACCACTTTGTGAGGTTGTCACCTCACGAAGCTCTAAGAGGACCACAGTTGTTGTTTAAGAGCCCCGAAGGGCTCAGGGGCATTGCTTGTTCAGAACCTGTGAGGCTACCACGGAGCCCCATCCTTTTATCTACAGCTGCCCAGCACGTAGTAGGCAGCTGCCACGTTTAGGCCCCTGATATGCAAAAAGTGGTTCTGTCGGATTGTACTCAATCTCTTTGATTTAAACAATTACTTGGCTCACAATTTTCTCATATGTACTTTTTTTCTTGAAAAACATAGAGATACTTTAAAGAAAATGCACACACCAAACATTATTTTTCTTGTCGACAAAGTTGTAATTATTCAATCACTTTGCAAAACATTTGAACTTTTTGGATATTTAAAAAGAAAAAAAAAAAACGGTTGTCCATATACATTGAAAATATAATGACAATAAATAAGTGCTGCAGTGAATAAACGTGATCTGTGACTAATGGTGACTGTTATAGTGATACAGTTTTGTGAAAAATGCAATTAGATACACTGGTCCAGCAATAACTTCAATTTACTCAAACAGTATTGTAAATCATATTTTTCTGTTGAGATGTAGTGAGGACCAATTGGTGGATTAGCGTCGACGTTTCGACCCAGCGGTATAGTGCCTGTTTATTAGCAACCGTTTCGGGTCTTCATCAGGACAAAGAGGGGGACAACCTAAAATTAGATAAAAGGTGCCTGTTTTAGTGATGGGTGTGTGCATGACTCATCCAAATATTGGAGAAGCACGGTGGGGCTCGCTCACCTTAAAGAAGGAGACTGAGGTGTCTTATTCATAACCTCTGTGGGATGATTGTTCTCTCTTTTCTCGAAGCGTGGTATCTGTAGATTATTATCAATCAATACCAACTCTACACATTATTTAAAACAAGGGGAACGGGGGAGGGTTGGACATATGAGTTATCAGTTCACATACCTTCGTAAAAGAATTTATCACCGTCCGGTGACGAATTCGGGTTTGAAGTGCCGCAGCCGCGATCACCTGAACAATGAACATGCCTTAATTAGTCAACTTCCTATCAGCATGGGTAGGAATGAGTGGTGTAACAAAAGGAGGGGTGCGCCAGGTACCCTACCGGTAGCCATGTCACTTATGGTGACCGCACTGTACCAGACTTGTGGTTTGTTTAGTTGAGCACTTACTTGAGGAGCATCACAGCAGACGTCTGTATCTCTCTCCCGTTCTCGAGTCAATGGGTGGAGATCGCGTCTGATTACCTGTTAAAAGCCAATTGCGTAAGCGTGGCGTGCACGTCTGGGGAACACGTCATGTGTGACGTGTAGGGGGTTGTACAAAATTACCTGTTGAAAGCCAATTGCGTCAGCGTGGCGTGCACGTCAGGGGAACAGTCATGTGTGACGTGTAGGGGGTTATACAAAGCTCGGAGGACATGTTCATATGACAGGACTAATTGGAAAACCCATACTGGCCGAGGTAAAACTACTGGTTTGGTGGAAATGGCTCGATTTTAAACAGGACTTTTAATGGGACTATGTCATTTGAGACTTGGACTGTTGGAACTGGAAGTTCTAGCGTGTGGATACCAACATACAAGTTCAGAAATACAGTCTGTACTGGATCAACAAGACATCCAATGATTACACTGTTTAAAAAGAATGTATGATTACCCACATATAGTAAATTATCGTGCAATGCCTAAACTGGGTTACATAACAAGTGTTTGTTTAGAGTCTGCTCATTTGTAAACAAGTTTCTTCCTGGCTATTCAAACCCTGTGCTACAGAGTCTAGGTTATGGATCCAGAGGCACTCTTTGTAGTTCAAAATGGAGGCCATGTCTCCTCCTCTCTGGTGTAGTTCAATTTTTTCCAAAACCCACCATTCCAGCTGTTCATGTGAGTGGTTGGACATGTTGTAGTGTTCTACTAGCGGGGCACCATGGACTTTACACCAGATTCTACTTTGTTGTTGGAGGATCCTGTTCTTTACTCGTTGGGTGGTTTGGCCTACATATAACAGTTGACAGGGGCATTTGATGACATAGATGAGGTTTTGGCTGTTACAGTTTGTGAAGTTGGTCATTGTGTATGTCTTATTTCTGTTGGTGAAAGAATTAACAGTCTTGGTGTATTTGCATGCTTTGCATGCTCCACATCTACGGTGTCCTGTAATTGGTGGTCCTGATGAAGACCCGAAACGGTTGCTAATAAACAGGCACCATACCGCTGGGTCGAAACGTCGACGCTAATCCACCAATTGGTCCTCACTACATCTCAACAGAAAAATATGATTTACAATACTGTTTGAGTAAATTGAAGTTATTGCTGGACCAGTGTATCTAATTGCATTTTTCACGAAACTGTATCACTATAACAGTCACCATTAGTCACAGATCACGTTTATTCACTGCAGCACTAATTTATTGTCATTATATTTTCAATGTATATGGACAACCGTTTTTTTTTTAAATATCCAAAAAAGTACAAATGTTTTGCAAAGTGATTGAATAATTACAACTTTGCGGACAAGAAAAATAACGTTTGGTGTGTGCATTTTCTTTAAAGTATCTCTATGTTTTTCAAGAAAAAAAGTACATATGAGAAAATTGTGAGCCAAGTAATTGTTTAAATCAAAGAGATTGAGTACAATCCGACAGAACCACTTTTTGCATATCACGTAATACCCAGGTTCTGAGGGTCACTGGGTTACCCCATTATAATTAATGGACGTTTAGGCCCCTGACATTGGGACACAGGGCGTCCTAGCCCCAAAAAGGCCAGTTGGCCTAGGGACTGCCACAGGTGGTGGCTCATGTGAATTTCTGCGCAATTGTGTTCTTTTCCTTACACCTCTGAATGTTTTTAGGCATCATCTGTTTTCCTTCCTTACACCGCTGAATGTAGGTTCTGCATCATGTGTTTTCCTTCCCTACACCTCTGAATGTGTTGTGATGCATCATGTGTAATGGGCCTATACCCCTACATGTATTGTGATACTTAGGTGGTTGTTCTTGCTAGTACAGGTGGTGCTAGTGAGTTCCTGGTTCCCTGCGTGACCTGTTCCTAAGGTGGTTAGGGTTGCGTAGGTGGTACTTACCGGTTACCAGTAGTTACTAGTTGTGTGCTTTATGTTCTATTTTGTGCTACAGTGATTTATATTATAAGTTCTAAAAGTGCTGATTCCTGACAGTGGTCCATGTGGCCCTGTCTTGTACATATCCCTTGTAAATTCTGCCCGTGCCTGTTGGCACATTGTAAAGTGTGTTTTTATCTAAAGTGTTTTGGTATAATACAAAGGCTATTTTTACATATAACCTTGTGTGGAGTTTCCTTTGTGGTGGGCCTTGGGTGTTGTTGCTGGGTGCGCGCGCAAACACTTAACCTACATAGCCTCCAAGTTTAGCCTTGCTGCTCGCGTCACGTTACCTAGAGGGTGAGCAGTGGTTATCTTGGCGTGTAACTCCCTTGCCCTGACTTGGGAGTGGTGGTCTCTGACTGACTTTGGCACAAGACCTGGCCAGCCAGGGATCCCATTTCTAACAGTGACCTATATCTAAAGTAAGTGATGCAAGTACCAGTTTACACAGGTTGCAGTAGAAGACCTGTAGTTCCATTTTGCATGGCCTCTCATTGGTGGCATAATACATGCTTCAGCCTCTGGGGTACCTATACCCTGGTTACATGGGTACTATAAACTAGGGACTTATATGGGTATCCCAGTATCCAATCTGGAGTGTATCAAATTACAGGCATAACAATTTAAAGGAGAAAGCAGATAGACTGGGGTCCTGATTAGTAGGATCCCAGTCAGACTAGTCAAAAACAGAGCAACAACAAGCAAAAAGTGGGGGTAAATATAAGAAGCAGATCCTACTTTCTTACACAACCCTCCCAAACGAAAGGAGATAATACTAACCTTGACCAATTGAGTCTTCATTTTCTAAGTGGAAATATCTGGAGAGTCCATCTGCATTGGTGTGGTTACTCACAGGTCTATGTTCCACTGCATAGTCCATCCCCTGTAGGGAAATGAACCACCTCAAAAGTTTGGGGTTTTCACCCTTCATCTGTTTTAGCCATAAGGTGGGCTTATGGTCTATCTGAACAATGAAGTGAGTGCCAAACAAGTATGGCCTCAGCTTCTTCAGAGCCCAAACCACAGCAAAGGCTTCCCTCTCAGTAGATGACCAATGTTTCTCTCTGGGGGTCAGCCTTCTGCTTATAAAAGCTACCGGCTGATCCTGGCCCTCTTCATTCAGTTGGGATAACACAGCCCATACTCCAAATCAGATGCATCAGTTTGATTAATGAATTGTTTGGAAAAGTCAGGACTTTGCAGAATGGGAGCAGTTCACATGGCATGCCTCAGGTCATCAAATGCCTTCTGACAGCTAACTGTCTACTGAATTTTCTTAGGCAATCTTTTAGAGGTTAGATAATTTAAGAGGGTCACTATAGATCCATATCCCTTAATAAGCCTCCAGTGATACCCAGTCAGGCCCAAGAAAACTCTGACCTGAGTCTCGGTAGTTGGAGCAACTAAGTCCATGATGGTCGAGATTTTGCTTTGCAATGGTTGAACCTGGCCTCCACCCACAAGATGACCCAGGTACACAACCTTACTCTGCCCTATCCGGCACTTAGTGGCCTTGATAGTGAGGCCTGCCTTTTGCACATTTCTTAGATGGACCAGGTGATCCTCCCAGGTGGAACTAAAGACAGCAATATCATCAAGTTAAGCTGCACTGTAGTTTTCCAGGCCTGTGAGAACTTTATTCACCAAACTTTGAAATGTGGCAGGTGCATTTTTCAAACCAAGGGCATCACAATAAATTGATAATGTTCACTAGGTGTTCAAAATGCTGTTTTGGGTTTAGCATATTTGGCTAGTCTGATTTGCCAATATCCAGCAGTGAAGTCAAATATGCTCAAGAACTTGGCTTAGGCAAAAGTATCGATGAGCTCATCTGCTGTAGGAATAGGGTGAGCATCAGTCCTAGTGACTGCATTGAGCCCCCTGTAGTCTACACAAAACCTCATTTCCCTTTTACCACCCTGGGTATGAGGTTTGGGTACCAGGACCACTGGACTAGCTCGAGGGCTATCTGAGCGTTTAATGACTCCCAATTCCAGCATCTTTTGGACCTCTGTCCTGATGCAGTCCCTGACATGGTCAGGTTGCCTGTAAATCTTAATTTTAACAGGCAGACTTACACCTATGTCCACTTCATGGGTACACCAAGTTGTCTGACTAGTAGTCAGGGAAGACATACGTCTGTACTGATTGAGGATCTTCCTGCAATCAGTCTGTTTCTGCTCAGTGAGGCTGCCTGCCAAGGCTACTCCATCAACTGAGCCATCATCAGGGTTCTGTGAGAGGAAGTCAGGGAGTGGGTCACTCTCTTCCTCCTGTCCCTCATCAGTAGCCATGAGCAAGCCCATGTCTGCCCATGTCTGCCCTGTCAACTTATGGCATGAGCCTGTTTTATTTATTTATTTAGGTCATTTGTATGGCGCAGCGAATCATCCCCAGGGGGATCTCTCGGCGCGTGAGAGGAGAACAGCCTATTGACAGAGGAACCAGATTAAAAAAGCCAGGTTTTAAGCAGTTTCTTAATTGAAAGAAATTGGAACACGCAAGATGCTCATTGAGGAGAGAGTTCCAATGACTGGGTACCAGATAAGAAAAAGCACCGGCACTATTTTAGTCTTCCTTATTCTCTGAGTACAGAGCAGGTTACGGTTACTGGATCGAAGCTGTTGTACGGGGTAATAAAGATCGATTTTCTCTGGGGAGCCAATGCAGTTGACGGAGGAAAGGGAGAGAGGGGGTTCGGGCAGGCATGTTGAGAGCAAGATGAGATGCCGTGTTTTGAACCACTTGAGGTTTTGCCGCCAAGTCCTCTCTTACTCCCACCAACAAAGAGTTGCCATAATCCAGTCGACTAACTAAGAGTGACTGGATGAGAGTCTTCCTGGCATTTAGGGGGATCCACGGAAAGATCTTTCTGAGCATCCTCATGGTACCAAAACACGTGCCTGACACGGTCTTCACCTACTCTTCTATGGATAATTTGTTGTCGATTTTGATGCCTAGATTCTTAGCCCATTCTCTAGGGGAAGGAAATTCTCCTAATTCTGCTGGCCGCCAATCAGGAGTCCAAATCTCCTTCGCCTTGCCAAACAGTAAGATCTCTGTTTTAGAGGAGTTGTGTTGTATGAAATTCTTCTTCATCCAGCTTGCTATACTGGTCATGCGGTTTATACATTTAGGTTTGGTTACTGAAGGGTTGACCTCAAAGGGAACTATCACCTGTGTGTCATCTGCATAAGATATAGTTTCAAAGCCACAATTCCTAATAATGGCAGCTAAGGGGGCCACATATATATTAAACAAGTTAGGGCTCAAAATTGAGCCTTGTGGGACTCCCTTATCTACCAAAGTGGTTTGTGACACAAAAGAGTCCAACTGGACACTCTGTGTTCTGTCAGACAGATAGTTCTGAATCAGTTTAAGGGCCATGCCACTTACACCAATCTCTCGGTGCCTGTCCAACAGGATGCGATGAGACATGGTGTCAAAGGCAGCCGACAGATCAAGCAGCACTAGCATAACAGGGATATCCCTGTCAAGAGACATTCTTAAAGTGTCGGTGACCTCCAACAGATCAGCCTCCGTGCTATAAGAGGCATAGAAACCCAACTGGGATATGTCCAGTAAGTTATTCTATTCCAAATAACAGGAAAGGTGCCGGTTGACTAGTGTATCCATAATTTTTGAGCAGCAAGGAAGCAGGGAAATCGGTCTAAAATTCTGTAAATCAGTAGGGTCCGCTAATGCCTTTTTAAGAAAAGGTTTAATACGGGTGCATTCCCATTTTCATGGCACCGTTGCTGTGCCTAGTGAGATGTTGCAAACTTCGGCAAGCGCATCAGATAAAATTGGGGTTAGTTCGGACATAACAGCAGGCGGCACCGGGTCTAGCAGGTAGACGGATTTCACCTGTGCTAATACCAATCTTACTTGTTCCCCCGAGATGTTAGGAAAAGATTATAGGCTCGAAGGACAGTGTTTTTCTGGCATAGGGACCTTCACAAGAGCTGCATCTTCAGGCCCAAAGGCGCAATAGATCACGTTCATTTTATGAGTAAGGTGGCACCTTAGATCCTCACATAATTCTTGAGTGGATGGTGAGAGTGGATTGTTGGACCTTGTGTTTGTTAACTCCTTTAGGATAGAAAAGAGCTCCAGAGAGGAGTTCCTATCTTCCATGATGCGAGAACGTGGGTAGAATCGCCTAGCTATGTTACAGCTGTTTAGATAGGCTCTATGAGACACTCGATAGAGCGATTCCTCATGCTCCGATTTGGATTTCCTCCATTTTCTTTCTAACATCCTACATGAAGCCTTTTCTCTCTTGAGAATGTATGAGTACCAGGGGGCAGGAGCTGCCCTCGCCTGGATATTTACCCTCTTTATTGGTGCAATGGAGTCGAGGCCTCAAACCTTTCTAAGGCAATATCACAATTGTCACAGTTCCCAAGTATGGGGGATATAAACCCAACTAAAAGCAGCTGGAGTGACCTTTTCCATGATCTACACAACTCCTTGCGAGTATGTGGAGGGCCGGGCAGTTTCCTCAACACCCAAGACAAGTTTAGCGCCAGGTGATCGGTCCAGCCTAACTTTAGGGGAGGTTCGACAACTAACTCAGGAATGTTGGTGAAAATCAAGTCCAACACATGTCCAACACATGTGTAGGGCTAGTGACTATAGGGCAGAGTTTTTCAAACTGTGGGGCACGGCGCAACACCATCTTAGGGGGAACGCACACTCCACCCAAAAATCTCACCTTAGTTTCACACTGTCCCAATCGATGGAGCACGACGTGCCCCTACTTCGGTAATTTAAAAGACAACCACAAGCATTTCGCTTGCGGTTTCACAGCACAGGAGACTCCGTGCCTCCCACTGCAGCTGAAACATTTCAGCTCTTGGAATTAATCATCTCAGATGGTTAGTTCTTCACACACTTAAAGTTTAAGGACTGATCTGAATACTAGAATGAGGAAGTTTTGTAGGGAATTCTGGAGCACCATGGGCTCGCTCACTTGGTGGCTGAAGGGAGCAGTGTATGCAAATTTTGATGCTTGTACCAGATATCCATGGTGAAAGGAAGGTGTTTTTTGGGTGATTGGAAGAAGCAGTGAGATGATATGTAGTAGATCAGATCCAGCTCTAAAGTCTTTTCCAAAATGGAAGGCAAGGTATGAGTGGAGTTCAATGATCTTGAACAGAAGGGAAATGGGTAATAGAATTCTGTAGAAAGGAGAGCTGAAACTGAATCATTCTAGAAGCAGTAGGTTGTAAATTACTTTGGTTTTTGGAAAGAAATAGCACTATGCGACATGTGAATGAGTCTGTGATTTAGAGGAAGGCAGAGATTCAAGGGCCATTGGCACATAAGTAGTTGTAGAAATCAAACTCTGGTGATTTCACAGAGCAAGACTGTTTATAGGGGACATGATGAGTGAGGCAAGGACACCAGACTATTGCCCACAACAATGTTCCTTTAAAATAACCTTATACTTACTCTGAGGCACATAGGGAGTTCCCGACCCATCAACAACCGAGTAAATGGGCAAGTTTAAAAAAGAGCCGAAAGTTGTAGGTGATTTTACAGTTTCTATAAGATGCCTATATAAATAAAATACAACTTTTGTATTTTGTAATTTGCTGTGGTTCCTGCCACTCTTCTTTTGTAGTAACACCATTCTAAGTTTTCTAGAATAGTACTATCTCACATTGGGGACTGCTTCCTCAACATTGTCACTATTACTGGCACTCTTAACTTCCAACCACAGGAAATCCTCATTCATATATCGCTCCTCCACTTAGGCTACTTTAGACTTTTTTACTCAATATAGTCTTCTGCAAGATGGGCACAGTCATACTGCCATACCTACAGACAATCCACTGTTATGGGTAAATCATAGACCTGGGTGAAATTTAAATTACGCCAGATTAACTTCTGTAACTATGCATTACTATTGTGATGCGAAAGTACTGAAACTAGGTGATTACGCCAGCTTCGGTAATTAGGAGTAATTTGGGGAAATCTTTTCTACTCTCTTCCTAGACCTTCTCCCTGGAGGCTCACGCATCAGTTGTGGATGGTGCAGGTAAGCGCGATGGGGCGGTGTAGTGGTGTGACAGAATAGTTATCATTTATTTGTTTAATTTGACCTATTCTGTCGTCTGTCGACTTTCCCGCCCTGTCGCACCCCAACGTGCTTACCTGCACCGGCCGCCGCTGCATTTACATGCACTGTAATGCTGCCAGTTCACTGTGCAGCTGGAGCCAGGTCCATTTGATCACCACAAAGTCTGTCAGCCAACATTGCTCTGAAGTAAACTAGGCAACATCATCAGTTTTTATTAGTTCTATTTTTTTAAACATAAGCCTGACATGTGTCCTAAACCTCAACTCAGGGCTCAGGTCTTAAAAAAACAAGTGGGGGGACTAATAAGAATAAGCATTGCGCATTGGTGTCACTGATATCACAGAAAGGGATGTCGCCACTTCAATTGCTTTGGTAACGCTCAACAATTTGAGAAGGTGCAAAAACAAGTCTGGGACTGAGTGGCTCACTTCCATTCAAAATTATTATGAAGAGGTTGGTAGGTATTGTAGTTCTGTGGTTTGCGATGAGGTTCGACGGTTCCGAACTCGTTCAATAAAGGTCGTCTGAAACGGACGATTTTGGTGTCAGCAGACCGCAAATGGCGAGTGTAGCGTGTCTGAGTGTTTTCGTATGAATCGATATAGGAGAACACTCCGTATTCAAGGATTTAGTTTGAACCTCCGTGTTCCATTTTGTGTACGGCAGCCATTTTGTATGGTTGCCCTCACATAGGCCCGATGACTGTGGCCGAACGAGTCCTTGAGACACGTATGCCTTAGCTGACTTTTGAGTGACCTGGTCGAACTGACTCCTTGCCCGAGGCCGACCTCGCTGAGCCAGTTCCTTGTTCAGCAGCTGGTCTGATAAAGATCAAAGAGCAGGACGTGCCCGAGTTTATGGTACACTGCTCCCACCTTTCTATCTCACTTCCAATCTGTTTCTGCCTTTCCTTTACGACATAATCATTGATTTGGGTTGAAGGTTTTATGATGGGTTTGTCCGGCCTGATCGAACAGGAAACCTGGAATTTGCTTGGTCATTTCTGGTGGGCTGGACAAAGGAAGATGGGATTGTCTGAGATTGTCGTCATATGCTACTTTCAAAATGTTACACTGTCATTGGTCAGTTTGTATGCACCTAATGATAATTTGAAATGTTGCCTGAGGCTTGATTTTTGGCATAAAAGACCATGCTCCGCTCATTGAATTTGTGCTGTCTCTGGCGAACCACCCGTGTGTGCTTCGTAGATCTCTGTTCCTGGTTGCAGCCAATAAACTTTGGTCTTTGACGTCATCAAGAAGTATCCCGTGTCTCTGTTTGCCAAAACAGGGGAACTCTATTATCAGGCGTTCTCCCTGACGCCGCTGGGTTCTAAAACCCGGTCCTTCAGTTGGCGCCCTCGTGGGGCGACTTCAGCGGTACCGGTCCAAGCCAGAGGTTCGTGTGAAGCTTCTTGTGAAAATTCTGGAGGAAGGCCAGCCACTTTATCGACCCCTGTATGTCGTTGTGGTCCGTAAGTCTTTGCTGCGAGGTTTCCCGCTTCCCAACGGCTACGAAGGACTGCTGCCCTCACTGTTGCCCTGTTTTGGAGCCTTAGACGTTTGTAGAGCGAGACGATTGACGGGTCTTCTGGTGACGCCATCGACATTTCAGTTAAGTATTTCCCAGTCCTTAGATCGTTTTGGTATCCCTTTAGTGAATCGCTTTGATTTGGTACCTGCAAGCCCCAAAGCCAAGGGACTCGTGTATTCACGAGACTATCGTTTTGAGATTTCCCTTGTTGTTTGAAGCTAGACTAGTGTGCAAGATGCCTGGTTTTAGCAGACTCAGAAAATTGTTTGGTTGTGGTTTATCTAAGGATTCCCGGTTAGAGGATTCGTGTCCGGTTCCTCCGATCGGAACTCCTACATATGACTTATACGTGAAGCATGGTGTGGGCCCTATTAGTTATAATGAGATCTGGGTAAAATATACGAAGAATGACGGTGTCCTACAGTGGCCCCGTTACGGTAGTTTTGAAACTGAGATTCTAGATAATCTTGAAGTGAAATTGTTTAGGAAAAAAGCCCGGCCGGCGATGTTTGACTCTTTCCGCATATGGCGCAAAGAAGCCAAACAGAAAGAAATGAAATTAGCGAAGAAGAATAAGCGAGAACGAGGTATGTCAATGGTACAAGCTGCTATTGCGTACAGGGATAATGAGGAAGAGCAAGAAAGTGAACAGATGCTTAGAGTGAGGAAGTTAGCGGTAGATAGATGTTACCCAGTCTTGCCGCCTAAAGAGCAGAAAGACGAGAAAGATCTTGCGAAAGATCCTTTAATGTCGCATCTGTTAAGTTCGGCACCACCCTATGCACAGAATGCTACGGCACCACCGCCACCAGTGGTGGCTGTACAACCTCCGGTTATTATGCCTCTTGTAGTTCCTCCACAGCCAGCTCCTCTTCCGTTGGCTACTGTTCCTTTGGCGCAGCCTCCTCGGGGGCCGCCAACTTTGCCTTCTCCTTTGACTGCTACTTCTATGTCTGTCCCTAATGCTTCTTCAGCTCCGACTTTGGATTCTTCCGCTATTGTTCCGTCTTCCCTTATTTTTCCAACTTCTCCTTCTACTAGGCAGCGAATGACTGCTGCCTTTTCTGGTTTTCTGACTCCTTGGTTGGGTATGTCTTCCGTGAGCGAGCGTAGACAATCACTTAGTCAATTGCCTGATGTGGATGAACGTGTGGTTTTGGATCACATGGCACGTAGATGGGTTACGTATACATCCCAGTACGATCTTGAGGGTATCATGGATGTTTTTCAGCAATGGAAAGCACCAAAGCAACAGTATGTTTTCGAAATGATGTGTGTGTTCCTCCATGAACAATGGATGGACGAAGTGGGTAAAGCTCCTGAAGAATTGTGTCGAGTGCGTTCCGAGTTTGCGAAAGGGACGATTGTGAGTCTCCTCGACATCGAGAGAGCGGTGTCGACGTTATTGTCGTTTCTAAATAATGCTCCTTCTGAACGGCTGTTTGAGCCTGATTCGTCAGTTAGGAGACAAGCGCGTCAGTATCCGATGCGAGAGGTTCCTCTGGTTTGGAGACCTCAAGATGGAGCTATTGCTGTGCACTTTCAGCGAGTGTGGGTACATGTTCCTTGGAAACGTGCTGAAGTCCTAGCACTTAAGCAGACTTTACCTGATCCACAGAAAAATCCTGCGGGATATTATAAAGAGCTCACTCAAACAGTGAGTTTGTGCGTTATGAATTTAGCGGACATAGACATGTTGTTTGGGAATGTTGTTCCACGGCCCATCTGGAATGTCATTCGACATACGGATCATGATAATGAATTGGGTGATACGTGGGTTAATCTTGTTGCTGCGAATGACAGACAAGTTGGAGGTGCTAAGCCTGAAGATCTTATTACAGAACTTCCTGGTAGGATTATTAATTTTATGAAGACTTTGATGCCCGAAGTGCGTGTTAATTGGCACAAGTTGTCTGCATGTAAGCAGAAGAAAGATGAGACTGTGTCTGATTTCTTCACGCATTTCAAAGAAACTTTTGTCGATCATAGTGGTCAGGATATGGCTACCGAGGGTGGCCAGAGATTATTCGTTGACAAGTTTGTGCATAATCTGCTTCCCGAGTTGTGCACTAAGTTGAAGGATTCTGAGAGTGCTTGGCCTGTTTCTATGTCAGTGCAGATTTTAGCTACGGCTCAGTACTATGAAAATAGACGTAAAGATGAGTTAGAGAAAGCGGATAAGAAGACTAAGGAATTGAAGACTAAAGTTCTTCTACAACAAGCTTATCCACCCCGCGTTAATAGTCAGCGTGATTATCAGCATCCTCAGCAGTATTCGAGAAACTCGCAAAGGAACGAGTCTTCTCAACCGTGTTTTCCGTATGGGCCTAATCAGTATGCGTATTGCAAAGAAGAGGGTCACTACAAGAATAGTTGTCCGGTCTTGTTACAACGAACGAATGGTGCTTCTGGTGTAAGAGGTAGAGGTGCTCAACAAGCGGCTAGAGGTAGAGGTCGCGGACAGAATGCACTTCCTTTGCCTCCGCAGAATTCAATGAATAGTTTTGATCAACAGCAGAGTTCATCTGGTAGGACAGCACAGTACTATGTAGATGATTATTATGTTGAAGGTGACAAAGCAAACGGTAATGATTGTTAGGACAGCCATGGACAAAGAGAGGGAGTTGTTTCAGTTCCAGTAGATCAGAGTGGACCTTATGTTGAAGTGATTGCATCAGGTGTGTCAGAGCCTTTTCTGCTAGATACTGGTGCTACAAAGAGTTCTATTATGCATTCTAAACTCCCTGGCGCACCTTTATCTGGCTTTGATAATGTTTCTGTAGGTTTTTCTGGCGCCCCCGTTACGAATCCGATTTCTGCTCCATTGTCTCTTTCTGTTGGTCCTCATAAGTTTGAAGCACCCCTTCTTTTGACTACAGGTTGTAATGAGAATTTGTTAGGATTGGATTTGTTGAAGAGATTGTATGCGACATTGTATTGTTCTCCGTCAGGAGTACATCTTACTTTGGGTGAGAGTGTGATCTCTCCGATGTCTGTGCCAAAAGATAGTCTTCCATCTGAATTGTCTATGTTACCGGATTCACTGTCCAAATGATGTAGGTCTACTAGACATTCCCCCATATGTTGTGACATTGAAGGCGAATGCTAAGTTACCGCGCATTCCACAATATCGTATCTCGAGTGATGGTGAGCGTGCACTTTTAGCGATTATTTATGATCTGATCGAAAAGGGTGTCATTGAGGAGACGAGAGGTAATGTGTGCAATAGTCCTGTTTTGCCTGTTTTGAAGAGAACTGATCCTTCACAGCCTCCTGTATATAGATTTGTCATCGATCTTTGTGAAGTAAACAAGATTGTTGTTCCACAATTTCCTGTTGTGCCTGACATTACTGCATTGTTGACTCTGATTCCGGCTTCTGCCACCTGGTTTTTGGTGATTGACTTGAAGAATGCTTTCTTCAGCATCCCGATTGCCACGGAGAGTAGGGACATCTTTGGATTCTCTTTAGGAGGTCGCAGTTTCCGCTTTAAGCGTGCTCCTCAGGGATATTGTGAGAGTCCATCGATCTATAGTCAAGCTTGATCTATTGGTTATACCTGATGGTGCGGCCCTTATTCAGTATGTCGATGATTTGCTAGTTGCCGCTGATACTATGGAGATTTGCAGGGAAGCCACTTTGTTGTTATTACGTCATTTGTCTGATTGTCATCACAAAGTTTCTCTCTCAAAGTTGCAATTTTGTCGACAAGAAGTAACCTACTTAGGTCACCTCTTATCGAAGGAGGGAAGGAAACTGACCCCAGAAAGAATTCAAGCTATTGCGAAAATGAGTGTGCCTACGACACAGAGAGAAGTACGTGCTTTTTTGGGTATTACGTCGTACTGTAGACAGTGGATTCCTAATTTTTCTTTGCTAGCGAAACCTTTGATAGCTCTTACTGTTAAGGATACTCCGAATCCCATTCCTTGGACTGACGAATGTCAAGAGAGCTTTTCTGAATTACGCAATGCGTTGTTTTCGGCTCCTGTTTTGGGTACTCCCGACTACAGTAAGCCTTTCACATTGTATGTTCACGAGAGAGAAGAATGTGCATTGTCGGTTTTGACTCAGCAGTTTGGCGATAAGCAACGCCCATGTGCGTACTTTTTGTCGACTTTAGATCCTGTAGCTAGAGCGTTGCCGAGTTGCTTGAGAGCTACGGCGGCAGCGGCTGTTTCAATTCGACAGTCTGCTGGTTTGGTTATGGACAATACATTAATTGTCATGGTTCCACATGCAGTGGATACCTTGTTGAATCGTACGAAGACACAGCACTTAACTAGTGCTCGGTTGTCAGGGTATGAGTTGACACTGTTAGCGAGTCATCTGCACATAAAGAGGTGCAATACCTTAAACCCAGCCACGTTGTTGCCGATTTCACTTGAGACAGATGGTGATAGTGAAGAACATCATTACTGTTTTCTGAGAACTGAAGAAGAGATGAAAAGGAGAGTAGACCTTAGGGACACTCCTCTTCCTGACTGTGATGGTACTTTGTGGGTTGATGGTTCGTGCTTTAAGTTGCCGAATGGTGATACGACTGCGGCATATACTGTTACGACTTTGCATACGATTGTTGAAGCTGCACGTATCCCACATAATTCAGCACAAGCAGCAGAATTGATTGCATTGACGAGAGCGTGTGTGTTGGCAAAAGGAAAACGAGTGAATGTGTATACTGACAGCCAATATGCCTTAGGCATGGCTCATAGTTTTGGACGTTTGTGGCGTGAACATGGATTTTTAACTTCGCATGGGACGAAGATCCAGCATGGACAATTGGTGAATGAACTTCTTGAATCTCTTACATTACCATTACAAGTAGCGATCGTGAAATGCAGTGCCCATAAGAAAGTTACGGATGATGTTGGTCGTGGTAATGCGTTTGCGGATGAAGTTGCGAAAGAAACTGCGAGAAACGTGATGAGCCGAATGTATGTTGCGGGTCCGGTGAGATGGGTTCCAGAGAAGAGTATTTGTGAAGATACGATCGAGAGTGTGATATCCATTCAAGCTGAAGCCACAGAGAAAGAGTTGAATGACTGGAGAGAAAGCAAGGGTAGATTGGATTTGAATGGTTGTTGGACTGATTTGTCAGAGCATCAGAGATGGTTGTTGCCTAACGCATATGTGCTTCCAGTTGTTACAATGGCTCATGGAATGGCACATATTAGCGTGAAAGGGATTCGTAAGTTGTTGGCTCCGGTTTGGCAGAATGTGGGGATTCCCAAATGTGCAGAGAATTTGGTTAAGAACTGTATGGTGTGTTTGATGCATAATCCTGGTAAGGGAACTCCAACACCTGCTGGTCATTTTGCTCCTCCTACGTATCCGTTCGAGGCTTTGCAGCTAGATTTTATCCACATGGAGAGATGCAACAACTTAAAATATGTTTTGGTGGTTGTTTACTCTTTTTCTAGATGGGTAGAAGCTTACCCCTTTAAGGACAATACTGCCTTGTCCACGGCGAAAGTTTTGATAAAGGAATTTTCCCGAGATTTGGAATGCCGAGAATTATCTGGAGTGACAATGGGAGTGAATTTGTGGGTCAAGTTATGAAGAGAGTGTGTGAGGGTCTAGGAATTAGGCAGAAATTCCACGCTGCAAATCACCCCCAATCAGCTGGTTTAGTCGAGTGCTATAATGGTACTCTTAAATTAAAATTGGCCAAAATCGAAGCGAGCACTGGTTTGCAATGGCCAGATGCCTTGCCATTAGCACTTCTGTCTACAAGAATGACTGTGCATTCACGAATGGGTTTGAGTCCGTATGAGGTTGTGTTTGGTCGCCCTGCGAATATTTGGGGTGTACCAAGACCAACGAAGTTTAGCGACCTCCAGTACCCCCTGTTGCTTGATTACTTGCGTGAACTGACAACTAAAATGAGTGTTTTATGCCAACAGGTGCATGACAGCCTTCCACAAGCTTCAGAGGATCCAGGCCATTCTATTGAACCTGGCTCGTGGGTCTTTGAGCGCAATTTCCAGCGGACCAAGAACGAACAGCCCCGTTGGACGGGACCCTTTCAAGTGCTCCTGTCGACACGATCTGCGGTCCGAGTGCGAGGCAAGCGAAACTGGATCCACGGAGTACATACTAAGCGGGCACCTTTGCCCTTACCTTACGATAAGTGGGTCCAGTAGGGACTTGCAGACTCTGAAACTGAAGTCGTTCCACGGTTCCTACCATTCAGCGATGCTCGACTGATTGGAACGAACTCCGAAAAAGAGAGCGATGATATTTTGCAAGAATCAGTGCCCCTTGCGGATCGGTTGAACACTACAGAGCCTCAACTTTTATTTACGGATTAAGAATTATCTGGAAACTGCCGCTATAATTTGCGACCGAGAGTCAAGGACAAATAAATAAAGACAAATAAAGTTTTATGATTTTTCTGTTTGCAGGTTAACTCTCGACCGAGGATCTACTAATTTTTGTTTTTTTGAACCGCCATCCGGTTCCTTCTGCTAGGGTCGCGGTTGCCATAAGTCTCTGGAGTGCAAGCCTGAGACACTAGGTCGAGGGTTCTGGTTGGCCTAAGGGAATTTTCCTGGGTTGACAGAGGCATTCCTTAGCAGAATCAACCTACCACCGCAGGTAGCATATTTAGTTTAGGATGGATTTCTTTGAGTTGGAGAGACCTGTACAGAAAATGACTTTTAGAAAACGGATATGTAAAATCATATCGAAGAAAAGTTTTTTGATACCATGTTTGTTTTTACTATTGAGCTTGATAATATTTACAGTTGGTTATGTAACATTTTATTTTAAAATGAAGTTTAATCCCACTGTGCAACCTACACCTCCACCTACTATTTCTTCTCATTCTTTTCATCCTTTGCCTGAACATGAGGTAGTTAGACGATTGGAATTTGCTAACAATTCCTTCATCCAACTTTTGCACCAACATCAGTTAGTGATGAACACGACAAACTGTTGGATTTGTGGTCTAATGCCCCATACGACCGATAAGGGTATTCCGTATTTAGTTTTACCTTTTAGTTTAAATGGTTCGATTTGGGCTTATAGAACGATGTTTATCTATGCCCATAGTGTCTACCCTCAACGTTCACTGAAAGACAACCCGAAGAATAGTGCTCTAGTTAAGGGCATTGTCGACATGATTAGAGGGATTAGCTCGTATGAGACTATTCTGAGAGATGAGACACTAGCCTACATTGACCGGAACGTTACTGGATATGGAGTTAGTCTGAGTGTTATCCAGCGAGCGAAGAGTTCTCCACCAATTTGGATAGTGCCCCATCAGGGTCGCCATTGTCTGCAGGGTAATGGCAAGAATCCGAGAGCTCAGTTAGGGAAGAGTGTTTGCACTGAGACTTAGGTATTTGCGTACCAGTCTTCACCAGTGTTTTTAGCTGCTAAGGGTACCTACTTTGTTTGCTACAACAAAGCGTATACATGGTTGCCCCCTGATTTTTCGGGCACATGTTTTGTTTCCTTTCTGTTACCTCTAAGCATGGGCGAATTTTGCGAATCTGGCGTTCGCGAATTTTGCAAATTTGCGAACTCGCAATCCGCGATAAATCCGCGAATTCTCGCGAATTTGCAGATTTTTTTTTGTGTGTTCGCAAGGGTTTCTGCCAGTTCGCGGGGGTTTGGTACTAGTTCGCAATTGCGAACTTACTTGTCGGCTCGCAACGGTCGCGACTATGTTGTTTCTACGTCTGGTTCATCATCACAGCCTCCCAGCACCCTCTGTTTCACCACTGCCACCCTCTGTATCACCCATGCCACCCTCTGTTACATCAATGCCACCCTCTGGTTCATCATCACTGTAGATTATGGGGGGGAAAAGCAAGCACTCCTGCCCTGCTTCAACTGACATTAATTAATTTGGGGTTAGTTTATTAATGTGTCACTGTTTTAAAATTCCAGGTCTGGCACCTGCTTCCTTATCAGTAATTTGCTTTCTGTTGCAGTGCAATTTTTTTTCCAGGACCTTTGTGGCCTACTTCTAGCTATTCTATGAGCCTGCTGTGAGGGTCAGAGCAGGGTCATACAATTGTTGCAACTAGCAACTGAACTCTGGAGGGGCCCCAGTCAGGAAGCACTACAGGGAATGGTTACTAATGATGAGTTTGAACTCTTGCACCTGCCCAGTGCTTTCAGTTTTGCAAAAGTCGTTTTTCTGCAATTTCGCGGGATTCGCGGGGCGCGAACACCCGCGAGATCGGATTCGGAAGCCGCGAATTCGTGCGAATATGCGATTTCTTTTTTTGCGGCGTATTAGTTCGCAAGGTTTTGTGCGTTTTCGCGAGCCACTTGTAGCGCAAGGCGCGAAGTTACCCTCGCGGTCGTTCAAAGGCGCGGCCATCTTGTTTGCATGACGTATTTCCGTTTCCGGGCGCGAAGTGTAATCTCGCAAAGTGTGCGGCTCGCCAGTACAATTTCGCGAGTGTTCGCGAGGAACATCTTGTGCGAACTTACCCGTGCGGTCGTGAACGGGCGCGTCCATCTTGTTTCTCATTCATTGCTATGGTTCTGGGCATGCTTTTTGTATCTTGTCTAAATCTCTGCCATCCTTTGCTTGTTTGAAGTTTTTTTTAATCTATTTTACTTATTATCTATCCCTCTATTTTTCTAGCCCTATATTTTTGTGTTTACTGCTACTTTTTGTTAATTTTAAACTAATTTTTTAAACTCTTGTCTTTTCTTCTCTTCCCTATTCTATTTTCTTTATTCCTTTCCGCCCAGACCATGGTGAAGGGAGCCCGAAAGCATCCCGAGAAGGGGAAGGGTCCCGCACCCCGTGCCCGGCTCCCGTGCGGGCGTTTGAGGGGGGAGCTTGTGATGCCACGGGAGATCTTTAGCGCGGAGGAGGTGGCCGCTCTAGTGTTCTATGTACAGCGCCACCTCCCCAGGACCATCATGGCAGGCGGCAAGATCGGAGGCGGGTACGGGATGCGGGATCGCCGGATTGCGGTGGGATAAGGTGTGCCGGGCCATGTACCACCACTCTCGGGTCCGGCGCACCTACAGCCAGGCCACCCACCGCTGAACGGATGTCCTGACCCGTGAACGAGATCTGCTCGACCTGCTTGGCCTCGAGATCCCCGGGCTTGGTGAGTAGTAGTAGTAGCTATTTCTTTACTACTCTGTTTTCTCCTGCTGTGTTATTATATTGCAAATTTTTTTTTTACCAAGAGCAATAATGCTGCTCATTACATTGTAGGTAAATTATATTTCAAAATCTTCTGTGCATTTCAGGTGCACTGCTCTCCTCAGTAGTGTTGCTACTATGCTTATTTGTTTTCGATTTTGTGTTCATTTCATTGGCCTGTGAAATTATGTATGAGTGGAGTTTAAAGAACTGCGTAATGCTACACACTAAGGTTCAGATGTTTAATTACCGGCGCATCCCTGCAAAGTAGCAGGGATGCGCCAGTAATTGTGCGCCACGCCACTATCACCCATGGTGCGCCGTATTTACAATGCGGCGCACCATGGTGCCCAAAACGTCACCAAAGCGTTACGCATCTGTGCCGTAAGGGTGGCGCAAAGCTGGAGTTGCGTCGCAATGATGGAGCAGCTCCATCAATGCTCTGGGGTGCCCTATCTCCCCAATGCTGCGTCAAGCCATACGTCTGCTTCAAGCAGGCGCAGGGTTTGAGTCACGCATCATTGTCGTTAAAGTGAATGATTGAAATCTTGTAGATTTCCCTCAGCCACTTTTAGGATCCGTTCCTGCGCAGGAACGCCCTCCCTTGCGCCGGAACGCCCCCTGATGGCGCAGGGCTTTACAACGTGATGCATCTCCCATATGCGTCACGTTGTTAATATACGCCGCACCATTGTGCCTCTTTTGTGCTGCCGCTGCGTCACAAAAGTCACGCAACAATGGAGCAAAAGAGCCGCAAGGGGCTTCTAAATCAGCCCCTACAAACTCAAGTCCAGTCCTTCCTTTGTACACATGGCGATATGAAGAAATAGTGGTGGTGGATTGATAGTTTGAGTATTTTGATGACTGGTTAATGTAGTAGGAAACTTTAGTGTTGTCGCTGATCTGCAATCACGATGGACTTTGGCTGTCACTTCGCGTGCTGCGGACTGCTGCCTGCCAATCCTAGGCAAACCTTTTTAGTACTTTGTGTAGTGAGTTAAATAAGAAGTTTTCCAATTCGACGGTCCGCAAATCAAGCAATACTAATAACGTAGTAGACCACATGAGATTGGTCAATAATATATCCCGTGGAATAGTTGTCTATTTACTATTTCGCCAAAATATTTTGTTAGTTCTTTTGAAATGTTTGATTTGGTTGACAAATATCATCCATGTTTTCTGTTTTTCTTTCTTTCATGTTGTACATCAGCTTCAGGTGGCTGTGTAATTGTGATTCAGTGTTGTTATACAAACATTTTTTTTGTTTGTTGATAGGAAGAAGACTATCTTCTCCCACCAGTGGACGCCCAAATTCTTGGTAGATATGTATTTGTTTAATAGTAACGTCATTGTTATCCCTTCCCAACTCATTACTTGGGTTTGGTTGCAGTAGCTATTTTACATCTCAAGGTCCTGAAGAAAGCCGGGGCAATCCCCCTTAGGCTGAAACATGTCGACCGTACTGCACAGCGCCATGGAGTAGTAGTCCTCCACCAGGCGTGTTTTTAACTTTTCGACACACAGACTTCTGTATGCACACTTAGTCAGAGCCTGCGTAGTTAATTTTATCTTTCACCATTTCTTGAGCACTGCACTTCACTAGTCCACTCCTTTGGCAAACACCATGGCTAAGATTACTGACATCCATTTTCACACTAACACTAATTGGTTGGATGTGATATGGCTTGATCAGAAAGTCCCACGTGACGCATACTCCACCAAAAAGGGTGGTCTGCTGGGATTTTTTCTAGCTTGTTTGTTTCCAATAACTACTAACGGCACTGATACACATGCGCATCCAGCTGGTCCATAGTCACTGGCATAGTCATACACCCCCTCTAGACCTAGTCTGCTTTGTTGTATGTCTTATGTACATCAGCTTCCCCCAGGGGCAAGAGGAGGACACAGGAGGAGGAGGAGGGTGCTGTTGAGGATGCAGGCCAGGATCGGGCAGGCGAGGGCTCCTTTGCTGGCCCCAGTAAGTTTTAATTTTAATATAGAGTACTTATTTTTTCCCAGCGTTCCTCATTCGATTTTTTCTAAATCGTCTTTGATATTCTTGTAGACTGGATCTAAATTCTTATCCTGCCTTGACTATGACTCCGTGTGGTATTACTAGATTATTCTTAATAGTCTGTCTGTTAAGCTAACTAAGATTGCACATTTGGCAATTCCATTGGACTCCCATTCTAGTCAGCAATAGCTCTATGCACAGAGTGCAGTCCTCTGGGATTGTCCATAATGTCTTTTCAAGTCTTCTAAATGTTTTTGCTTTGACAATTGCCAACAATAAAAAGGTGAATGACCACCAAGAAAGAATAAGATACTACTTTACTTTTGGTTTGGATAGGAGGACAATCCATTCTACTACTGTTGCAGGGACAAATCTGCACAAACAGAACTATGGACACTAAATAATGCATTGTTTAGCTTATCAATTATAATAGGTGCTGTTAGACTTTCCACATACCTCAGTGATAACAGACTTTGTAGTTGAACCCCCAATCTCCTTACTGACTAGATAGTGTGGCAGAGTCCTTTAGCTCCCAAAGTCACCGATGATTATGATTATTGCCCAATGATGTCAGAGGCACGGACTAATGCTTGAAAAAATTGCAAAACCTTTAGCTCATCCACTCTAGTCTGGAGGACCAAAAACCACAGAGTCTATTTAAGTTTAAAAGCTTTATTAAAAGTAAACACATTTATTAAAATCAAGTTTGTCATAAAAGTAAACGTTTAACTAAAAATGAAAAAATGCTTAGTGCTGACGATTAATTGGACACATTTCTTGTGGTCAAGCCGAGCTCTCACCTGGTTTGAACTGCTCGTGTTCTTAGAAGTCAAGCTTCTGTCTGTTAGGAGAAAAAGTGGTGCGTGTTAAAAATAAAAAGCAAGCATTCATCAGTTGTGCCAAAAAGTGCTGGTTTCAAAAGGAGAGTGTACCCCACTTTCACCAGGGAACAGGGAAGGAAGACAGTTAGTCAAAGGGGGATCCCTGGAGTCAGCTCATTAAATGATGACTCCTAACCTATCTTATTAGGGAAGAAAGTCGCACAGTGCAATATGTATTAAAAAATATAAAAAAGGGTTTCCACAGAGAAATAGAATCGTTAACAATCTATTATTTATTAAAAGCCAAAATCAAACAAAATAGAAAAACAATAAAAAAGGCAAAGCAATTTCATACAATTTTAACAATACAGTTTAAAAACCAAGGAAAAATACCTTGAAAAGATAAAAGTTAAAGTTTTACCCGGCCCTGACTGGATTCTTTTAAACATTGTTTTTTGTTTAAAAGAATCCAGTCAGGGCCGGGTAAAACTTTAGATGTACATCCAACCTCTTCACTAAAGCTTTACAGTAGTTAAAGTGGTTCAGGCCATTGGATCTGGTTATATTCAGTGGCAGAGATATCTGGGAGCCACATCGATACAAGGGGTTTTTGTGATTATATGTAATTTCGTTTTCTGTCTATCCATTGTCAATATGTTTTAGATATGTCTCTATTGGTCGTGTATTTTATTATTGTGTCTGTATAATATGATTATGCTTGTATAACACTGTCCTTATTTAACTTTTATCTTTTCAAGGTATTTTTCCTTGGTTTTTAAACTGTATTGTTAAAATTGTATGAAATTGCTTTGCCTTTTTTATTGTTTTTCTATTTTGTTTGATTTTGGCTTTTAATAAATAATAGATTGTTAACGATTCTATTTCTCTGTGGAAACCCTTTTTTATATTTTTTAATACATATTGCACTGTGCAACTTTCTTCCCTAATAAGATAGGTTAGGAGTCATCGTTTAATGAGCTGACTCCAGGGATCCCCCTTTGACTAACTAAGTGCCAAAAAGTGCAGCAAGACAACATCCTTCCCTGGAAAAACTGACATTTTTACTTTAGAGTAGACAGTCACAAATTATTAAATTGTATACTGTTTTTTTCACATTTCTTTCTTCCTCCTAGACCAAATATTATATAGTAGTGAGTGGTGTATTCTAACATTATTAAATGTACTTTGTAGGTGGAACATCTGGAGGCGGGGCCAGCGCGGAGGTGGTGGTGGCATTGGACGAGGATGACAACTCTGGGGAGGAGGCGGTGGAAGTGCCGGACAATTCTGTGGGGGATGACACGGTGGTGGCGGGCAGAGGTAAGATATATATTTCTTACTCATTGAGATTGAAGACTGCAGTGTGCTTTCTGCACGGGTGTATTATAAATAAACCAGGTAGTAGCCTCCTCTAAATGTACTTCGACTTAGCTGTGAAGTTTTTGGCGAGAAGAATCCCAATCAGATCTGAGATGAACTTGATGGATGGGATGAACGAAAAGCGAAATAAGGGTGTAATTAAGTGTGGAAGGACGAGAAATGTAATGATGACTGGCAAAGAAGAATGATATGTGTTTGCTTGGTCCCCGAGGTGGCTGGGAAGGAAAGAATATGGTATGGTTCATGGCTGGGTGAATGATGAAGCAAGGATGGGTGGAAGGGGAACAGCCTGGGTGGGTGAAACAGAAACTGTATGTGTGCATATACTTTGAATGGATGGATGCCTGGATCATTCATGGTACTATCTGACTCTTAGATAGCATATGTGTATCTAGAGAGAGTAGACGGTCACTGGATGAACTAAGTGTTACTTTGAAGAGCATGTAACACCGCACCCGCACGTCCGTTCTAGTGTAGGAAAGGCAAGGAAAAGAAGTTGTAATTTTGTCCAAATACTACCATGAATAGCAGCAGTAGTTTGTATTGCAACTGCAAGCACAGCATATATCCGGTTATTACGGTGGACACTCCCTACCTCTCTTAATAACTTTAGTTTAGTAGTAGTACGTCATTCATGTGTGGGTGTATCACTGTTCACTCAATAATAAGCAAAGCACCTAAAGTCATCCCATATGTCATCAAATACATCCCATGTGAAGTGATAGATAATCAGATTATTTAGCTTCTTCATTTTCCTTTTCTAATACTCATTTGCACTGTAGGGTGAAAGCTAAATTAATTAAGCAGTAGCCCTTTTAACAGAGTATTCTCAGTGCCACCCGTAATAGAAAAGTAAGAGCTTCACCACCTGCATGTACTGGACCGGTACAGTAACGCAAGTCTGTCCCACTCACATTGGTGTGCATCTGTTTTTCTCGGGTGCAAGTTCACTGCGCTGGCATTATGCCGGCTTGCATAAGATAACGTACCAATTTTCCTAAACAAGAGAGAAGAAGAAGAATAAGACTGGTGTACTGTCATAGTCGACTGTAATGGAAGTCCATAGTGCTCGTAGAATTTGTTCCTTAAACTCCCACTAATGTTAGAGCAAGGATGAAGAAGTCGGAGGTTACATAGATACTGTCCTCAATAGTTATGTACTGTGCTTTCAATTTGCTACATGTACTGTGACAACTTTCTGCTTAATCATTTTGTGTTAATCTTAAGGAGCATTGGTTACAGACTATGTCTTTCTTTCTTCATATAGTTGCTCCTTCCAAATCCAAGAGACCATCAAGGAGGAAGGAGCTGGCTCGAATGGCCCGGCAACGGAGGCTGGATGCCACTGTCGCTGAATATCGGCGGCTGGTTGCCCTGGAGGAGGAGGAGACGCAGTCTGGTACTACAACAACGTCCACTGGGATAGCTGCATCCTCCTCCGTGCGGGCTGCCAGCCAGCGCAGTGCTCCAGCGGTACGGAGCCGGGCTACCAAAGCCAAACGCCACCGCCGAGCAGCAAAGACAGCAGCTGCCCCCCACAGGATTTGCAAGTCACGCCGGCGCCGCTTATCCCTCAGACTGTCCTACCTGGAGCAGGAGGTCCTGAACTATAAGAACTTGGTGGAGGGCCTCCGCTTCGAACATGCCACCCTCCGCAAGGAGCATGATGCCCTGGGTGCTAAAGTCAACAGCACCCTGCCATAGTGTCCCTTGCCCCTTTTTTAGAGACTTTTGGGGGGTGGGAATTGGGAGTTGGGTTTTTTGGGGACTTTTGAAGGACAATCGTTGGGGTTAGGGAGGGTCTTGCGGGAGAATATTTTGTTAGGGCTATAAAAATATACTTTTTGAAACTTTATCTGACCATACCTGTTTTTTACTGCTTTTGAGTCTGGTGGGTGGGGGTTTAACAGTAAGTTTGTTTTCCTGAATAGTCCTTGGACTTTAGTAGTACTACTGTCAATCTCTCGTCTCTCCTAATACTCCATTATACTACCTCCAACCAAACGCTTATCTTACCTGTAATTTCTGTTTGAAAGTAGGGCTAGGCCCAGGGCTGGCTCCACGGGAAATGGCGATTAAGGTTGCAATCCCTAAGTTACAAAAAGTGCCAAAAGGCTTTTCCTTATGGATTTTGTCCACTCCCAACCACTTCTATCCGGTATTAGACCTTCCCAGGAATGCCCCAAGACCCGCCAACCCACTCGCCAAAAAGCACAACACCCCCAAACAGCCCAAAAGCAAAATCTCATACTTACAATATTTCTCGGCCTTCGGTCCAAACGCTCAGTGCAGCTAGGCCATAACTCCAGTTTTCCACCACAGATTTCCTGAAAAGCAAATGCAATCAAGATTAGACTGTCCCAGCAGTGCTCCCAGACCCCAAAACTCACCCACAAACAGCCGGAAACCCCCCAAAGAGCACCTCAAAGGCAAACAAGTCAGCAAAAACACAAAAAAATGTCCGCCTCCGATTTGGTCCAAACCACTTTTATCCGGTATTAGAGCTTCCCAGCAATGACCCCAGAGCCGTCAACCCATGAGAAAACGTGTAGAAGACCCCCAAACAGCCAAAGAGCAAAAGTACAAAAATGGGGACTTAGTCATTTTTTTGCCAATTTCCCAAATCACTCCGCGCACCCTCTGCAGCTAGGCCCTAACTCCCGTCTGCCACCATGGATTTGCTTCAAACCTCTTGCAAACTAAAGTATCCATAGCCAGCATTGCTCCCAGACCCCGAAACCCACCCACAAACACCAGGAAGCCCCCCAAACAGGCCCCCGAAAACGCTACATTGAGCAAAATGTCAGAAATAGCAAAAAAAAATCAGCGTGGATTTTGTCCCAGCCACTTCTATCAGGTATTAGACCTTCCCAAGAATGCCCCAAGACCCGCCAACCCACCTGCCAAAAAGCACAACACCCCCAAACAGCCCAAAAGCAAAATCTCATACTTACAATATTTCTCTGCCTTCGGTCCAAACGCGCTGTGCAGCTAGGCCATAACTCCAGTTTTCCACCATGGATTTCCTGAAAAGCAAATGCAATCAAGATTAGACTGTCCCAGCAGTGCTCCCAGACCCCAAAACTCACCCACAAACAACCGGAACCCCCCCAAAGAGCACCTCAAAGGCAAGCAAGTCAGCAAAAACACAAAAAAAGTCAGCCTCCGATTTGGTCCAAACCACTTTTATCCGGTATTAGAGCTTCCCAGCAATGGCCCCAGAGCCGTCAACCCAGGAGAAAACGAGTAGAAGACCCCCAAACAGCCAAAAAACAAAAATACAAAAATGGGGACTTAGTCATTTTTTTGCCAATTTCCCAAATCACTCCGCGCGCGCTCTGCAGCTAGGCCCTAACTCCCCTCTGCCACCATGGATTTGCTTCAAACCTCTTGCAAACTAAACTATCCATAGCTAGCATTGCTCCCAGACCCCGAAACCCACCCACAAACACCAGGAAGCCCCCCAAACTGGCCACCGAAATTGCTACATTGAGCAATATGTCAGAAATAGCAACAACAAAAATCAGCGTGGATTTTGTCCCAACGACTTCTATCCGGTATTAGACCTTCCCAGGAATGCCCCAAGACCCGCCAGCCCACCCGCCAAAAAGCACAACACCCCCAAACAGCCCAAAAGAAAAATCTCATACTTACAATATTTCTCTGCCTTCGGTCCAAACGTGCAGTGCAGCTAGGCCATAACTGCAGTTTTCCACCACGGATTTCCTGAAAAGCAAATGCAATCAAGATTAGACTGTCCCAGCAGTGCTCCCAGACCCCAAAACTCACCCACAAACAGCCGGAACCCCCCAAAGAGCACCTCAAAGGCAAGCAAGTCAGCAAAAACATAAAAAATATTCCACCTTCGATTTGGTCCAAACCACTTTTATCCGGTATTGGAGCTTCCCAGCAATGGCCCCAGAGCCGTCAACTCACCCGCAAAGAAGTAGAACACCCCCACAAGTGCTGAGTCTTTCTTCATTGGGCGTAATCCAGCCCTCTGCTTTGATGGAAATAAGAGTCTGGAGGAGGAGGATAGAGGAGCATGTTCTTCTGAACTTGTGAACCTGAGGAATGCAGACTGCGGCACCTTCAAATCAATAAGCAAACAAGTGAAGACAGTTCTGCTGATGGGCTTGTTTTTGTGATTAGGTGATTAAAGTTTGAATTATATTAACTGTGCACAACAAAGAAAGACAGACACACAGGAATGAAAGTGAATAAGGACAAAAAAGAAAGTTATTGATTCATTGTCTCATTTTCAGGGCTCGGTGTGAAGGTCCAGGAATAAGAATAAGGCTTCGTCATCATACTCTGCGAATTCAGGCAGGGTGAGCTCAGTGTCACCTGACAGAGTAGAAATTCCCTCATCTACGTTGCTGTCCACCTCGTCTTCATCCGGCGCGCTTTCTCGTACTCTGTAAACTGGTGGTATGAGGTGCTGATTCATCTTGATCATTGTTAACCTCTCCACATTTTTGGGAGAGAGGCGGCTCCTTTTGGGAGTTACAATGGCTTGCAAGTGGGCAAGACAAGTAGTTTAAAACCAGATTGGAGAGCTGTGGCCACAATTCTTTTTTCCCATGCCAATACGCCAATGGGTCAGCATTAACATAGACCTCAGTTGAGTCATTCAGATAGTCCTTCACCATCGACTCAAGGTCCTCCTCCAAGGTTCCTCCACTTTGCTTAGCTGTTGCTGTGACCTTTTGAGATTCAAACCCAAGCCGAGCTAGCCAATCCTTTTCAGCCTCCAATGTTTCTGTTGTGTCTGGTGCAGATGATCCGGTTGCCGGTGTCTTTAACGGCTTAGAGGTCACTTGTGCCACAGCCACAGGTGCAGAAGTGGATTGTTTTGACTGGGGATGGCCTGCTGATGCTGATGTACTGCCTTTTCCTTCAATTTTCTGCCGTTCTCTTTCAAACCTCTTGGCTGACAAGGCTAGCCAACGTTTGTACTTTGGAACATGTTCATCATCAAAAGGAAAGAATGCTCGGCCTGCCAGCGCCTTTTTGTAGCGTGGATCCAGAATAGTAGCACAAATGTAATGCTGGTTTGAGTGGATCATTTTAAGACGTTCATCACCTTGTAGGCGCTCTAATAATTTCTCCGCCAAAACACAGAACACACCTCCTTCAGTTGGTGCTCCAGCATGTACAACAATGGGATAGCTTTTCCCAAATTACAGTCCTCCTTGCTGACTGCACGTGTGAAGACCTCAAAAGGACGAAGCATGCGTGTCAGGCTTTTAACTATGTCCCAATGCGCCGCACCCATCCTCAGGTCCTCAGGTCCTTCTGAGCTGTACCCTGTGATAAGAAATATTGATTGAGTACCGTATACTGCTCATACAGACGCTCAAGCATGTAGAAGGTTGAGTTCCAACGTGTTGCCACCTCCTGGATGAGTGCTTTCACTGGCATTCGACGTTCATGTAGCAGGCTCCTCAGATGCTTCTGGGCCTTAAAAGAATGGCTGAAATGGTTGCACATTTTTCGGCAGGTCTCCACTACCTCGTACGCTGGACTGTCTTTATCACTCAAGAATTTTTTGACAACCAGGTTTATACAGTGCGCCAAACACGGCACTCTGAAATACTGACCCAGCCCCATGGCCTTAACTACATTGGCGCCATTATCCGTGGAAACATAACCAATCTGGCATTTTTTTTGGGACAGCCAGTCAAGGACCTTTGTGTTAAACTCATCCAAAATGTTTTGTGCTGTGTGACGTTTCTCCAAAACAAACATGGCTAGTGTTGCATGTTTCCGAGCAGCTTTAAAAACTTGGTCCGGGTCAACACCTGCGTTTAGCTTTGCTTTAACCCCTGAAAAAGAGACCCAGTGTGCAGTGATGCACATGTAATCAGCGCCTGCGCCACTGGTCCACATGTCTGTTGCCAGATGTATAGTGTGAACAGCACTCTTCTGCAAAGCTGCCCCAATCACCTCCAGCACATCTTCATGTAGTGCTGGAACCGCAACTCTGGCAAAATAGAACCGGCTAGGAACCTTCCATTTAGGGCAGAGCGCTGCCACTAATTCTAGAAAACCAACCCCTTCTACAAAAGAAAAAGAGAGAAGGTCCAGAGCTAGCATTTTAGCCAGCTTAGTGTTATACAGACGCGTCAGTGGGTGGTTGCGTTCATATTGCGCTTCTGTAAACAACATCTTTTTAATGTTGCCCTGGACCAAGCATTTATGGGATGATGATGATATCTTCGACCCTGATGTCTCGCTGATGAACTTTTTCGCATTGGTGTTTCACTCTCTCCCACACTCTTAGTGTGGCTCACATGGGGTGTGCTGCTGACAGGGGTACTGGGTGTAAGTGAAGTGTTTGACACGTCTTCTTCCTCCTCGTCATCATCAGATGAAACAGCATTACGTGCAATTCGGGCTTCCTTGATCGCCTGTAGGTGCGCAAACCATTTGACAGTGTGCTTTCTTTCAAGATTACCTCTCTGGCCTCCGGTACCATAGTTGGAACCAAACTTACCACGACTAACTGCCAACTTACAAATGCTACAAATGGCAAAGTTTTCCTTTTTTGGGCAAACATTAAAGAAGTCCCAAACTGCGGACTTGAAATGTCTTTGGGGGCCGGAGGAGGCGGCGATACTGGTGGTGGTGGTCCTGCTGCTAATGCCAGATGAAGTGGAGGATGTGGATTGCCGAACTTCAGTACGTTTTGCACTTTCACCACCACTAATTGAGGTCGAGGTGGATGGAGGTCCCTTCTGGCGACTAAGAAATATGGAAGCAGTAGGTGTTGGTGTACTAGTTAACTCCAATGATTGTGATGTTTCTTCCATTGCCTCCTCGTCGACAACATCATCACGCTCAGCAGCTTCTCGGGCTAGGGTCAAAATGTCTTTTTGCTGCATGCCCGCTGGGGCTGCAGTGACCTTTTTGATGACTGTGTCGTCGTCGTGAGAGTCTTCATCAGCAGGAGTATCCGCCACTTCTTGTTGAGCCTCATCACACTCCATAACTATGAGTTTTTCGATGACCTTCCTTTTACGCTTAAGTACTTTTGTCAGATCATGGTGTGCCTCACTCTCAGACGGCAGTGGTGCTGGTTCCCAATTGGGATCCATATCATCAGAAGGAGGTGGGCTTGAAGAAGATGTAGACACCAACCTTGATCTTTTCCTTGCTAGGGATGTGGAAGACAATGAATGATCATCAGGAGGAGTGGCTTCCAATGATACCTCGGCTTGATTGTCGATTTCCTGATGTGCCCCTACTTCGGGAGGAACAACTATTGTGGGCACTTGTGACCCTCCATGCACCTCTGCTTTCGCATCTACTTGAGCTGCCTCTCCTTCCACATGTACTTGGGCTTGTACTTGCACATGTGGTTGTTGTTGCGGCTGTGGTTGTTCAACACTTGTCAGATGAGTTACAACAACCTGTGTTGATTCAGGGACATTGCTGCTACTTTCTTGCGATGAGCCAACATCACTGGTCGATGGTGATTGAAGAAGTACACTGACTGCCTCTGCAGCACTCAAGGGCTTGGACTTAAGTTGGCGTGGTGGTGGTGGTGGAGGCACTGAGCCCAATGGAGCGGGGGTGCTGCTCCCAGCTTGGTCCCCAGCAGATCTCGCTGCTGCTGCAGGCGTACTTTTTTTTTTACTCCCAAAAAACGTGGCGGCCGGCACACCAGCCTCCTTGGTAACTTGCTTCTTCTGCTCCTTACTGGCAACTTTCTTGCTAGAGGAGCTACGGAGAACTTTTTTTGGGGCCATCTTCTTCAGAGCAGGTCAGAACAGCAGGCCGCAGTTGCACGAGTTGCAGAGTTGTCTGTGGGCAGACGTGACGTCGCGTGACGTTATGCTGCACACACACACAGCTGCAGGACTTCTTCCTGGCACTGGTGCTTCTCTTGAGTCTTGTGCACCTAAAAGCAATGGAAGACAGAGGAACATCAGTTCAGTTATACACCCCAAAAAAATCGGAAAAAAAACAGAAAAATCAGCACAATCCCATGCCCTCCATGATGTTTAAATTCAAGACACCCGACAGAAAGACTAGGCCCATGCAACACTCACTAGTCACTACACCTGGTGAAAAGGCCACAACAACAGGCCAAAAAAATGAAAATCACAGAAAAATCAGCACAATCCCAGGCCATCCAGCCCCTCCATGATGTTTAAATTCAAGACAACCCACAGAAAGACTAGGCCCATGCAACACTCACTACCCCTGGGCATAAAGGTTGAAAACTAGGCAAAATGGTTGCAGCCCTAACAACACTGCCTGTATTCAAAGTGGCCCCCTCTCTCCCAGCACATGGCCAGGGCCTGTAGCAGCACTCAAAATGGCCCCCACCCACATGGCCTGTCCCCATGAACACCCCAAAAAAACGAAAATCACAGAAAAATCAGCACAATCCCAAGCCATCCAGCCCCTCCATGATGTTTAAATTCAAGACAACCCACAGAAAGACTAGGCCCATGCAACACTCACTACCCCTGGGCATAAAGGTTGAAAACTAGGCAAAATG
This sequence comes from Lissotriton vulgaris, assembly GCF_964263255.1. Lineage (NCBI taxonomy): Eukaryota > Metazoa > Chordata > Amphibia > Caudata > Salamandridae > Lissotriton > Lissotriton vulgaris. The sequence goes on along the minus strand of NC_141689.1, from coordinate 1,451,784,917 downwards.
GTTGCAGGCCTAACAACACTGCCTGTATTCAAAATGGCCCCCTCCCTCCCAGCACATGGCCAGGGCCTGTAGCAGCACTCAAAATGGCCCCCACCCACATGGCCTGTCCCCATGAACACCCCAAAAAAACGAAAATCACAGAAAAATCAGCACAATCCCAAGCCATCCAGCCCCTCCATGATGTTTAAATACAAGACAACCCACAGAAAGACTAGGCCCATGCAACACTCACTACCCCTGGGCATAAAGGTTGAAAACTAGGCAAAATGGTTGCAGGCCTAACAACACTGCCTGTATTCAAAATGGCCCCCTCCCTCCCAGCACATGGCCAGGGCCTGTAGCAGCACTCAAAATGGCCCCCACCCACATGGCCTGTCCCCATGAACACCCCAAAAAAACGAAAATCACAGAAAAATCAGCACAATCCCAAGACATCCAGCCCCTCCATGATGTTTAAATTCAAGACACCCCACAGAAAGACTAGGCCCATGCAACACTCACTACCCCTGGGCATAAAGGTTGAAAACTAGGCAAAATGGTTGCAGGCCTAACCACACTGCCTGTATTCAAAATGGCCCCCTCCCTCTCAGCACATGGCCAGGGCCTGTAGCAGCACTCAAAATGGCCCCCACCCACATGGCCTGTCCCCATGAACACCCCAACAAAACGAAAATAACAGAAAAATCAGCACAATCCCAAGCCATCCAGCCCCTCCATGATGTTTAAATTCAGGACAACCCCACAGAAAGACTAGGCCCATGCAACACTCACTACCCCTGGGCATAAAGGTTGAAAACTAGGCAAAATGGTTGCAGGCCTAACAACACTGCCTGTATTCAAAATGGCCCCCTCCCTCCCAGCACATGGCCAGGGCCTGTAGCAGCACTCAAAATGGCCCCCACCCACATGGCCTGTCCCCATGAACACCCCAAAAAAACGAAAATCACAGAAAAATCAGCACAATCCCAAGCCATCCAGTCCCTCCATGATGTTTAAATTCAGGACAACCCACAGAAAGACTAGGCCCATGCAACACTCACTACCCCTGGGCATAAAGGTTGAAAACTAGGCAAAATGGTTGCAGGCCTAACAACACTGCCTGTATTCAAAATGGCCCCCTCCCTCCCAGCACATGGCCAGGGCCTGTAGCAGCACTCAAAATGGCCCCCACCCACATGGCCTGTCCCCATGAACACCACAAAAAAACGAAAATCACAGAAAAATCTGCACAATCCCAAGCCATCCAGCCCCTCCATGATGTTTAAATACAAGACAACCCACAGAAAGACTAGCCCATGCAACACTCACTACCCCTGGTGAAAAGGCCACAACAACAGGCCCAAAAAACGAAAATCACTGAAAAATCAGCACAATCCCAAACCATCCAGGCCCTCCATGATGTTTAAATTCAAGACACCCCACAGAAAGACTAGGCCCATGCAACACTCACTACCCCTGGGCATAAAGGTTGAAAACTAGGCAAAATGGTTGCAGACCTAACAACACTGCCTGCATTCAAAATGGCCCCCTCCCTCCCAGCACATTGCCAGGGCCTGTAGCAGCACTCAAAATGGCCCCCACCCACATGGCCTGTCCCCATGAACACCCCCAAAAATCGAAAAACACAGAAAAATCAGCACAATCCCAAGCCATCCAGCCCCTCCATGATGTTTAAATTCAAGACAACCCACAGAAAGACTAGGCCCATGCAGCACTCACTACCCCTGGTGAAAAGGACACAACAGGCCAAAAAAACGAAAATCACAGAAAAATCAGCACAATCCCAAGCCATCCAGCCCCTCCATGATGTTTAAATTCAAAACACCCCACAGAAAGACTCAGTGCACCCACCACTGAGTACCCCTGGGCAAAAGGCCCCAAAACAGCCCAAAAATCGAAAAATCCAAAATTGTAGTTGCAGCAACTGTAATGCCCCAAACAAACTTACTTGTGAAATTTCTAATCCAAAAGTGATCCAAAGAAAGTCAAAAAGGCCTCAAATCCAAATATCCAGCAGCATCCACAAAAAGTAATCCTTCCAGCTCCAGATCCAAATGAAAAGTGACCAGGAGATGGACAAAGCACTGGGAGGAGCCTGCTGGACAGGAACAGGAAGTTGAAGACTGTGGGACACTTCCTTCCTCCCACCCCCACCTCCCCAAAATGGACTCCTTGCAAAAAAAGTGCAGGCAAATGTCAACCCGAGGAGTTATTCAGATAAAAATCATCATTTCCAGAAGGTTTATGCTGCTTGCTGGTGGATTTCTTGTGCAGAATTGCAAATTTTATATTTTCGCGAGTGCGAGATTGTTGCTGCTCGCCGCATCTACAAGCTCGCAATTGCGAAGTCCCGCGATACGTGATCATGGCGTACTTGCGTTGACAAACTCTCGCTGTGCAAGTTGGCAAGCCGCGATGACGAAATCGTGCTCGCCAAATTCCCACGGGATCCCGCAGCAAGATCCAAAATGGCGCAGCACTCGCAAAATATCGAGAAAAACAACTCGGCAAACGCTGAATGACGGTAAGTAAATGCCGCGCGCAGCAAAATTGTATCACCAAGAAAAAAAATTCGCTGCGTGCGAATTTGCGGATTTTTGGTAAATTCGCGAGCGTTCGCGGATTGCGAATTTACCGAAAATCCGCAAAATCCGCAAGCGGAACGGATTTTCCACCCATGCTTAGTTACCTTCCACTTTTACAGCTGCGGCAGATTACCATAAGACGAGAGTTGCTAGAGGTGTCTTTAGTCAGGAAGACACTGCAGGGCAAGAGTTGGGAGATTTCTTTAAGGGTTTTCTGCCGTTCTGGGGACCGATGGCTAACAGTAGGAATATTCGTCAGTTGACGAGAGTGGTTGAGTCCACCATAGTCGAAACTGCCGGTGCCCTTGGAAACTTGATTGCTGAGCTCCAGTCGGATAGACTTATGACACTCCAAAATAGAGTTGCCCTTGATGTCATACTAGCAGATCGAGGTGGAGTTTGTAAGCTGATTCAATCGAGCTGCTGTGTTTTCATTCCAGACAACGCTCCATCAGTCTTCCAGGCCATTTCCAAGCTACATAAGATTACCGATTCTGTCCATTTGGACAAAGGAGATTGGTCATTGATGGGATGGTTATGGGGATTGATATCCACTTGGGGTTGGAAGATTTTGATGGTTATTGGGATGGTCTTAGCTATCCTTTTCCTGTTCTGTCTCTGTGTACAGTGAGCTCCTACAATTTGTGGCCTCTGTGCTACTTCGTGTGTAAGGAGACCTGTCCAGAGAAAGATCCTAAGTAATAGGATGATGCTACAGCAACATATTGATGATCTGATGGATATAGATCCGGATTCAGATTGACATGGGTTTGGGTCTGTTGCCTATGTAAGGGCTAAAGGAGGGTCTGTAGTTCCGTGGTTTGCGATTGAGGTTCGACGGTTCCGAACCTTTCAATAAAGGTCGTCGGAAACAGACAATTTTGGTGTCAGCAGACAGCAAATGGCGAGTGTAGCGTGTCTGAGTGTTTTCGTATGAATCGATATAGGAGAACACTCCGTATTCAAGGATTTAGTTTGAACCTCTGGGTTCCATTTTGTGTACGGCAGCCATTTTGTATGGTTGCCCTCACATAGGCCCGATGACTGTGGCCGAACGAGTCCTTGAGACACGTATGCCTTAGCTGACTTTTGAGTGACCCGGCCGAACTGACTCCTTGCCCGAGGCCGACCTCGCTGAGCCAGTTCCTTGTTCAGCAGCTGGTCTGATAAAGATCAAAGAGCAGGACGTGCCCGAGTTTATGGTACACTGCTCCCACCTTTCTACCTCACTTCCAATCTGTTTCTGCCTTTCCTTTACGACATAATCATTGATTTGGGTTGAAGATTTTATGATGGATTTGTCCGGCCTGATCGAACAGGAAACCTGGAATTTGCTTGGTCATTTCTGGTGGGCTGGACAACGGAAGATGGGATTGTCTGAGATTGTCGTCATACGCTACTTTCAAAATGTTACACTGTCATTGGTCAGTTTGTATGCACCTAATGCTAATTTGAAATGTTGCCTGAGGCTTGATTTTTGGCATAAAAGACCATGCTCCGCTCATTGAATTTGTGCAGTCTCTGGCAAACCACCTGTGCGTGCTTCGTAGATCTCTGTTCCTGGTTGCAGCCAATAAACTTTGGTCTTTGACGTCATCAAGAAGTATCCCGTGTCTCTGTTTGCCAAAACAGGGGAACTCGAAGGTATCAGGCGTTCTCCCTGACACCGCTGGGTTCTAAAACCCGGTCCTTCAGTATTTACCTGACTTGAGGGCAATTACTTAGTAGGTGACGGGGCTGCTCCAGAGAACACTGTCCCATTATGACTCAACTACATAAGTAAAACCCTAGTTAAAACAATATGCCCCCACTTTATCCTGGTCATTTTTTGTTTGAACTGTCTAATAAGCTTCTTTCATTTAACCACATCCACTCACAAACCTGCAGTTTACTAAACATTCTTACTGTGTTTCACATTATTTGCCGGATATGGCCTGGGATATCCAAATGGCGGTCGATTATGAGGTGTACCAGATTCCAGAAATTTCTGACAGGTGGTGGGGGGCCCAACTGTGAAAACATTTCAGCTTGGGGGGCTCAATCTAAAAAGTTTGAAGACCTCTGCTCAAGGGGATAGTTCAAGGGTTTCCATCACTGCCACCAGACAGACAGATTCTATATTGGAGAGGACCTCCAAATGATGATTTAAGTCCCGTACCAGTAGAAACCTGTTGGTCTGTAACGTATAAGGGGCCAGACACTCTAGCAATGCTGAACAAAACGCCTTCTTGTTACCTCCAAGGGGGTGATATGCTAGAGCTCCGCCCCAATCAATCTCTTGGCCGCACTGCACTCTAAAAAATCAGTAGCCCTAAATTGGGGGAGGATAGTGTATCAAGAGTCTTAATATGATAAGGGGGGGTGAGTGGCGATGGCCAAGCCTCCACCCCATTTTCCTGATCTATCCAGACATACCACAGCCACATGTTTTGGGATAGATCTCGCATTCAAATACAACCCCTTAAAGGGTACTGCTATGTCTGCCCTGATCTGTCTCTCACTTCCAGTATCCTGCCCCTTGTCAGTAGGACTGGGGATGGAGTATGAAAGGGGGCTAAGGGGTGTATGCTTGACTTCACCCAATGCCCATCCGCAATCGGGACACCTCTCTAACGCAACAGCATCTACTACTTGCAGGTTAATTCTCCCCCCTGCACAGGCTAAGGCAAGCCAATATTCCACCAACCTCTCTTTGGGGTACACCAGCCTGGGAGCCTGAGGTCACTGTGGGAAAACGAGCAGCATCCTCTGGCAGCCAGCAGCGTCCAGGCGTGGACGCGCAGACGGGTTTGGCGTCCGTTGTGCGGCCCGAAATGCAGTGATTGTTATACCTGGGAGGGCTGACCACTAGAGCGCTAACCGTAGAGTGGCGCCCCGCAGGTTTGAAAAGCTGTGGGCGTGCTCTCTCCACTCAATCAATCGGAAATCTGATTACGGTGGACCGGAGAGCTGCCCAAACAGTGCGCAAAACATTAATCAGGTAAGAGGCAGTTCAAAATAAAGGCGGTTGAAAACAAATATCGCATCAGAAACATTGCGTGCTAAAAACAAAGCGACAAGAGATTCCTACTCAGGCTGCTTCCTTCTCTGTTCACATGGAGCACCCTGTGGGGGCTCCTGGGAATTCCAAGGTCCACCAGGTAGGTGACCTCTCCCTTCTGCTCAAGGACTGTATGGGGTCTATTCCACTTGTCTCGGAGGGCTGCTGGGACCACAGGCTCCAACACCCATACTTTCTGTCCTGGCTGATACACAGTCAGTACAGCTTTTTAGTCATGCCAAGCTTTCTGTAATCCTTGACTATCCTCAAGGTTTTTACTTGCTTGCCTATACTCAGCCATCCTGGAGCAGAGACCAGTACATAGTCCACTATGTCTTCCTTAGCTGGTTTGAGAGGTAACTCCCATCCCTCCTTCACTAAACACAAGGGACCCCTAACTGGATGCCCAAGCAGAAGTTCAAAAGGACTGTAGCCAACCCCCTTCTATGCGACCTCTCTGTAGGCATAGAAAAGGCAGGGCACGAGCCCATCCCATTTTCACCTAAGCTTTTCTGGGAGGCCCATGATCATGCCCTTCAGGGTTTTGTTGAACTGTGGTAAATACATTAATTACCCCAACATAATTTCTATACATTAACAAGGAGCATATATCTAATGAGAGGCAGAGTCCGTGGCGTCCGTTTCAGAAGGGCTTTATTACATTCGCTGCAGCCAATGGAGAATCGGGTTCCATCACCACTAAGGTTCAGGAAGGATCGACATCTAACGTTTATTCACAGAGTACATCATTTATAGTACGAATGTACATTAACTTGCAAGGAGAAGGTGGAGCAAGTGAAAGAGAGAGAGATAAGAACACATAGGCGTGTAAAAGGGCGTACATGTAGGCGTTCCCTTGGTGAGTCACAAGTGTGTCATAGGTGGGTGGATAACTGGAGGGGGGTCTGCATGGCTTGGATGGGGTCATGGAAGGGGTCTGAATGTCCAGCTGGAACCTTTACCCTACTTGAGTGCGTAACCTAGCCATGACGTGTAACAGACAAGTTGCTGGAGGAGACAGGAAGGGGTTGACTTTTGTGCTAGTAGAGGAGTCTTGGATGTCAGAACGACCTGTACCTCGAGTACTATCTAGTATCTTTAGTTTCGGAGAATATATTATCTAACTTAAAGGTCGCTCGGGCAAAGGCTATTCATCACTGAATGCTAGTAAGGGCCTATATTTCTCCATGCATAGCATGGGGGCTGGGGCTTTCTTATGGATGCGAGCTCTGTAAATTACTTGAATGGAGACAGAAAGGCTAGGCCCTATCTTCTGCAGGCTGAATATGTTTATCCTTTTCATTAAGCAGGAATGCGTTTCTGTGGAGCAGAGCAGATAACTGTAGGCCAAATACTGTCTTGGCAGGCCAGACCGGGCACCTCTCGGCTGAGTAGGAAGTAAGGGAGAGGTCAGGAATGAATAACTAAACTGCATTTTCCAGAGCATTCAGGAGGCTGAATTCGGGTCCTGGCTCGACTAGGCCACAAAAACGGGTGCATCTTATAAAGACGTTGGCAACATAGGCTTAAAAGCAGAAATATTGTTTCTAACATGGAGGGCCTAGTAACTGACATGTTAACGTTGGTCGCAAATGCATATGCGTCTTCATTTCGGCCATAGAGGGAAAATGCATGGATGTCATACATGTACATTGAACGTTGGGGTACACGATAGGGGACATACTTGGCCATATAAAATTCAATTTTCCTCAGAACCTTTCAACTAACCGATTGCATTGTGGGTGATAGGGTGTGGTAAATTTGTAATTTACTCCACACTCCGTCCACATTGCTGTAATGAAGTTTGTACCTCTGTCCGTTAAGAACTCCATAGGGAAACCCACTCAGGAAAAAATTCCCAGGAGGGCCCAGGACACCCCAGGAGCTGTGGTGGTTCTAAGGGGTATTGCTTCTGGATACCTAATGGTATAGTCCACCCCCACTAGTATGAAGCTGTGCCCAGATGTAGTTGGAGGGTTCATGGGACCAATTATGTCAATCCCAACCCTCTCAAAGGGAACCCCACCACAGGTATGAGGGGGGGCCTTTGTGACACCACCTGACTTACCACTGGCTTGGCAGGTGATGCAGAAGCAACAAAATTCCTTTGTGTCCTCTGACATGTGAGGCCAGTGAAAGTGAGGGACAGGCCTGTCCCAAGTCTTGCTTTGGCCTAGGTGTGCTGCTATAGGGATATCATGTGCCAGTGTCAGTAGGAAGCCCCTAAACTTCAGCGGTGTGACCAACCTCCTGGTGGCACCAGGCTTGGGGTCTACATCCTCTGATTAAAGGAGTCCTTCACCCCAGTAGATCATTTGCAAAATCACTGGCACTACAAAAAGCCTCAGCCGCAGCCGCAGCTTGCTGTCTGAGGGGTTCAAGAGAGAGGCAGCTGTGCTGCTCCCGACTCAGATCTGTCCTGGAAGGGCCGCCCCCTGTCCCCAAGAACTCAACCTGATCATTTTTAAGTTCCTCTGAGAAATTTCCTAACAGGGACTGGGATCATTCCCCTCGGGAGACTAGTCCTCACTCTGTGTCTTGGGGGAAGACACGGCCTTACCCCTGCTGCTCCTTCTCTTGGAAGGCACCTGGTCTATTTTTCCAGGATCCAAGGCTTGTGTAGTTGAAGACGGTTTGGCCTGTGACCTAGTCACAGCAAACATATCTGCAGAGATGCCCATCATTGCTGCATGTGTCCTGAGTTCCACTTCAGCCTAGGCTGAGGTCTCCAAATCATTGCCCAACAAGCATTCCACAGGGAGGTCTGAGCTAACCACAACCTTCATAGGGCCAGTTACCCCATCCCAGCTGAAATTAGCAATTGCCAAGTAATGGTCTGTCCTGACATTGTTAGCATTGGTCACGTGGTAAATCAGACCAAGTATGATCTGGTCTGGACCCACAAGATCTTTAGTCACCATTGTGACACTTGTTCCTGTGTCCCTATATGCCATGGCCTCCTTACCATTGATCAAAGGCTGTTGTCTGCATTTGCCCAGCTTACTGGGGCTTACAAATAAGGAGTCAATATCCATGCCTCCATCACAGACAAGCACAGCCTGAGCTGGAGTTCTGACTAGGCCAGAACCCATCTCAGATCCCAAGGTTGACCCTACTATACCCTTGTTCCCTGTACCACCACTTGAAGCTGAACTAGGGGAACAGTTGCCTTAGGGGCAGTGGTGGTGGTAGGAGGATCCTTGGCCCTTGAACAACTGGCATCTCTTGTCCAATGGCTTTTCTCCTTAGACAGGAAGCACCAAGGTTTATTTTTGCCTTTATCTTTGTTAGACTGAGACTGCTCCCCAGATGCAGGTTTATGGGGCCCTGATGAAGACTTCTGGTCTTCACCCTTTTCCCATCCTTATCTGAAGGTTTAGCATCTTGCTTCTTCTGGTCACCACCTGTGGTCTGGTTGTTCTGTTCATCCTGGTCCTGACCCACTTATCTGCCTTCTTTCCCAATTGTTGGGGAGAAGTCAGATCAGAGTCAACCAGATACTGATGCAACAACTGATTTTGGCAATTATTAAGGATCTGCTCCCTCATATTCAAATTGTACAATCTCCTGAAATCATTCCCTTTGATGCCAAGTAACCATCCTTCCAGAGCTTTAGTAGTACAATCTACAAAGTCTACCCAGTCTTTAGTCTGTGTCTTTTGGGTGTCTCTGAACTTAATCCTGTACTGTTAAGTGGCTAAGCCAAACCCGTCAATGAGAACACTCTTCAGGACTGATTAGTTGTCAGCATCCCCTTCTCTAACAGCCAGGAGCTTATATCTACCTTTGTCATCAAAGGAGAGCCACAAGATAGTTGCCCACTGCTCTTGAGGGACGCTCTGTACTTTACAGGCCCTTTCCAAAGCATAAGGTGACATAACATAACATAACATAACATGAGGTATAAAGAGTGGGTGGTGCAGGGAATGAGGACAGGCCAGGAGCTGATACCTTTTTTGACCTAGACTCAAACCCTGGCCAGGAGGATCAAGTCATGTGCGTTTCTAGGAAGCTGAAGATAAAGAGAAATTCCAACAACCAACGTCTCATTGTGGTGTTACTCTTGGATGACCTTAGGAAGACCCCAGGGCCAGATGAGGGGTCGGTATCTGGCTGGAGCACCAACAAGCCTTGGCAAAAGCAACTGATGCTGGAAGGTCAAACAGATTACGATGTGGACCAGCAAGGTCCAGGGGACTCACTAAGCAACGGAGAGCCAGGGCATATCTGGAGAAACCAGGAAAGCCCAACAGTAATCAAGATGACTCTCAGGAGGACCCACAGGAGAAATGACCAGGAGTTGCGAAGGGACCTCAAGCAAGATTACATAGTACCAGCCCATGGAGCACTTGGTGCAAGGAGTCTAGAGTTCTTTGGTGCAAATACTGCGCAGGGTCAGGACTACACACAGTGCAATGCAAAAGCTCAGGAATTGCCAACAAGCATATCCAACTGCAAATAGATGCTGTGCACAGGGGTTCGGGTTATGCAGTCCTTACAAGGGATACTGGCCTCAAACCTGCTGAGAGGGCAGATCAACCTCTGGGACCTTTGTAAATCACCCCCTGTGTTGTTGGAGTCTTCAGAGTTGACAGGAGCTCGGAAACAGCAGACCGGTCAGTAGTGTTGAGGTGCCTGCGAATGCAGGGGAGTGACTCCTACACACCAAGGTAGATTCTTCAGTTGTCCTTAGTGCACCACAGTTCCTGCACGAAACCTGTATTAAGCAAGGACACAGACAAAGCTTTGAACAGAGAGGGGGACAGATTCCAGCGAAGTCCAGAGTGTCCAGATGGTCGAAGGTCAGTGGTTTCTTCTTGTAGAATCTTGTCCACATAAAATCTAAAGAGCTACAGTCGGGTAAGCCCTTTAGTACCCACAGGAGAAGGTTGGACAGATTCAGGGGACCCTCCTAGGGGAGGGGCAGAACAGAGGGGATGTTACTTCCATGTTTTTTGTCCAGATTCGCACCAGAGCAGGAGCCAATGGCTCCCAGAACTGGTTTGAGCTGGACTATGCACAGGGACACCAAATGTGTCCCAGGTGCAGACTTTCAGGCACTCTCAGAGTGCACCCACCCAACCCCAATACACTAAATCCTGTCTGGGAGGTGGTCACACCTCCCTGTGACAGGATGCCTAGTGTGCTGCCTTCCTCTGCTCAAGATTGGCTCAGCAGCAGGAGGGCAGAAATGTGTCTCTGGTTGGCAGTATCCATTTTGTGCTGTCTGGGTCGAGAAGGCTGGCACCGGATAGACCAGTGAACCCATGAAGCTGGAATCATGCCTCCCACACCGGTTACCGGTGTGGAGGTGATTCCAAGGTGTTTGATACCAAACACAATATGTTTCTATGCAGCCGTTTTTGAGATAGCGTTTACAGCAAGGATATAAGGCACCTCTGCCTAAATGTCCGGCTGAGTTACAGACAACCCGGGAGAATGGTCTCTGAAGGCTGCAGAGATGCTCTGCTCATGCTTACTTCATTGTAGCTGGCGGAGCCCACGACCGTTCTTCTAACTGAGTAGGAGTTACGAGCGCTGACTTAACTAAAGAAACCTGACGGATACGTTTCAATTTTCTCTGCAGGTTTAAGGCTTTTAACATCAAGTGGTGAAATTAGATGACTCCGCTAAAAGTTATTTCAGAATTCTGCATTGTGATTCATTCGCTGAGGACGATCCTCGATATTCGACAGTCCTGTGTGGAAATTCTTTTAAAGACCTGTTGGACATCTGTCCCATTAATTGGACAATCAACTACTCCATATTGTACAGGGGTCTTCTTGCATATCCTTTTTGTCCTGAAGATGGTCTCGATATATTATCTATAGAGACCGAAACGTCGACCAACGCTCTTTCTTCCTGGATTTAAACTATCAAACTGTAATATAGAAGAAAAGCGTTCACAACAGTTACAAAGAAGTTGTTTAATGTCTAATATATGCACTTCTTGTATTCTTGCTGATATACTCCCAGTACCCTATTTATGATTTTCAATACGTATAAAATACAACTTTTTTACAGACACCCTTGTTCTCTTCTTTTCTTATGTTTGGATCACATAGTGTGACTATATCAAATTTATTTTTTAACAAAAATTGTTGAATTTATTTACAGACTGACATCCATGTGGGTCTTAGATTAAAATCATTTAAAATATCCAAATTTTGTAATCAAAATCCCTTGAAAGTATCTTTACCCTTTCACTGCTCATGCAGGGGCACCCTCTCAGTCAAAACCCGGGACCCTGCATTCAGGATTAATATGGTCTGCTATAGGAGTGATTTATAAGTTTTACATGTAGTGACCTGTAGATATAGTGAACCTACATCTAAAGTAAGTGGTACAAGCACCAGCTTACACAGGTTGCAATAGCAGACCCGTAGTTCTGTTTTGCATGGCCTCTCATGGATGGCATAATACATGCTTCAGCCCATGGGGTACCTATGCCCAGGGTACATGGGTACCATATACTAGGGACTTATACGGGTACCCTAGTATCCAATCTGGAGTGTACCAAAGTACATGCATAACAATTTAAAGGAGAAAGCAGATATACTGATTCCTGATTAGCAGGATCCCAGTCAGACTAGTCAAAAACAGTACAACATCAAGCAAAAAGTGGGAGTAACCATAAGAAACGGATCCTCCTTTCCTACACTCAAAGTCTACGCTTATGTTTTGGGATGAGTAATTATTATTTGTGTTTGATATGATGTAGGAGCTCGTTGTAAGTGCTGCTTCATTTATATGGTAGTAATAATAGATTGTATGTGTTTTTAGATATTCACCATGTATGGTGTATATCTGAGTGAATGGTTTGGGACATATTCCCAACCATCATCCACGTGTCACAATGTCTCAGTTTTAGTAAGTTAAATGCTATAGCGAATATTAGGACCTGTTTTTTGTTTTTTAGGTTGTCATGTAAAAAGAAAAGGTTTTTCATTTTGTGTCATTATTAAAGCCCTCATTACGATGGCTGTCGGACGAGCATCCGACCGCCATCGTATTGGGATGAACACCGCCTGACATGTAGTCAGTGGCTCCACCCACCATATTACCATGCAATCGCCATGAAGGCAGTCGGAACCATGCTTTTTCCTATTGCGGCTTGTGCTGCGGGACGGAAACGGGGCGCAGTATAAGCCACAATTGAAAAAGGCGTGTCTGGAAACATTCATGCACCATGTGGCAGGCACCATCTCGTGCTTGGCGCATGGTGTATGGATGTCTGTAGGACACCACATGTGCTCCCCAGACCCCATAGAGTAGGCCCACGAGTGACATAGGCTCTGCTAGGGGCACCCAAAGTCCCACTCTGTCTGTCCTTACATGGCGGTCGGACCACCATGTAAAGGCAGAGGGAAAAGAGCATCCTAATCCCTACAGCAGTGCCTCTGCAGGCACCACCTCCATTTTAGGGATTATGCTGTGTCTGAGGCTCCGATGGGCTCCTTGAGTCTGACGGAGGTGTTGGTTAGTACCTCCGCTCACTGTGCTCCAACCAGCCGCATCATTATGCGGCGGTCCGACTGCAGCCTCCAAAGTCTGATGGATCGCCTCCAACATATTGATCGAGCCCTAAGTGTTCAGGTATGTGTATGTCTTGGTATCTTCTAGGGGCAGTCGGGGTATCCCCGGTGGCTCTTATCGTTCATACAATTAAACATTTTAAAGTCCTGAGAGTTGGTAGTTGGCCTGTTATGTGTTTGTGGGCTTTAGGTCTTTAAGAATTTCCCGCGTGGGGCCCTAGGAGATAGGGCTTGCCTTTCTTTTTTGCAGTTTTTACAAGGACATTCGAAAGTTAGTTTTAAACCCCCCTTTTTTATCGAACAGGCTCTTCTACTATCAAAATGCTTTTAACTTTATATGTAGTTTGGATAATTTAAAAACATTGAATTCAGTCATTGTTTTTATGCAAAGGGCTATCAGAAGAAGAAAAGATCTCTCATATCTGGATGCATTAACATTTAAAAATTTGGAGGACTGACTTTGGTGCTACAATCCATGTTGTGTCTAGGAGATCCAAAATGCATCGTTCTTAGCCCAATTATACAGGAATACCTTATCGCTTATTTTACTAATAGAAAGTCTATTCTTTCTTTGCCATTTTGCACACTATATATCACTATGATAAGGGTTTTCCTGAACACACTTTATGATATTGGCTGCTTGGCACATCGCACTTTATGCGATACCTATTAGTCAACCTAATCATGTTTATAGATTGTGCTCTATTACAATGAACAGACTGATTATTGAATATTGCCGTCTTGTTTTACCCTTTTTATTGATGTGTATGTTTTTAAAATGTTTTATAGGATCAAAGTAATAATGTAACATTTTGAGACAGAAAAAGAATATTAGTATGCTATTATGGATGTTTTTCTCATACCGAATAAAGCTGTTTTGATTTGATGGCTTGCCTTTCTTATATCTTGCAATCTCTATCTCATTTCTATTTCTGTTACATTTGGGGGGTGGTTGCGCTCCCATAGCATGCATTAGAATAATATTTAGTACATTTCCAGTTCATAGTTTCTGTTGATTTAGTTTCTTGGCTGTAGGTGTGCCCATGTGGTTTAGTGACTGCCTTTTAGCTGCAAAGTGATATACTTTATAGCTGCTGTCATTGCATCTGAAAGTAGTGTAATATTAAAAATATATAGAATATTTCAACAATTGTATATTCATTGTTTAGAATCAAAATTATGCAATCACTTCTATTTTGTACACTAACATGTATGTTGTACATGGATTTTTTTACGGTTTTGCAGCTTTTCCCTTGGGGGGTTTTTATGTGGAAATGGTGCTTTGTTTTCTGTTGAATTAAAAAAAAATCATAAGTTTCACTTTAAATGTTTATTTGTTGTTACTTCGCAAACATTGAGGTCGTTTTTGCTTGCTATTTGGGTGAGTTTATTCTTTTGTATTCATTTATGTGTATTTTCTTTCTCATATCTCTTTGATGCTTTTTGATAATTGTTATTTTCAGGCAGTTTATCGCTGTTTCCAGGCGTGAGATTTTCTTTTAGGAAGTCTTTGTAAAAAGATAGAAGCTTGATAGTATTTTTTAATTATTTGTTATTTTTATTTTTTTAAGTTTAATAACAATTACATTGTAGTGTAAATATACGTTTTACTTGCTTGGTTAAGATGTTGTTAAAATGCATATATTTTTTCTGAAATAGTTTGGTGAGAAAATCCAGCATAGTTTCCTCGTCTTACAGTGTTTATCATTTTTTATGTAGTTAGTTGTTTTAATTACTATGCCTTTTATATTGTTTTTGGATATTAAGGATGTGCCAAACTGGAAGCCTTTTGGGACGTTCCTGTACTCATATGACAGTTTGTATAGCCGTGGCAAAATTCTTGGGCTGGGCCTGGGTTATCAGAAGTAGAATGCTCAAAGATTAATATATAATCACTGTACCGAAATCTAATTTTTAATCATGTGTATACTTCTTTAATTCCATAGTTGTAATGGATTTAACTGTGTAATGAATTTATGGGTTTTACATGTAAATATGTACAATTATTAACACCTTAAGAGCGTCGAACTTTCAGCACCCAGTGCTGAACGTTCGACGAACGAATGATGGCCCGTCGGCCAACGGTCGTGCGCAGCACTGGCAAGGTAGTGCTTGCGACGACCGTTGGCCGACGGCAGCACTTAAGGTGTTAAACTTTATTTATATGTCTAAACCTCTTCTATTTGTACGTATTGTTTGCTTTTATGACAATCGTCGAATAAAGCTTGTTTGACTTGACTTGACTTGACGATTTAATTGTTTTATTTGAATGGTTAAAGATAGATTTATTTAATCGGTTGGTTTAGATTTAGTTTGAATTTATTTTTTCTTTGGTCCTTTAATAGTAAACGCTAATTTAGGTATTATTTTTGTTGTTTATAGTTTGCTACTTTTGAACATGTTAATATATAGATGTATTTAGTCATAATTAAGGTATAGCTTAAATGTTTCTAGTTGATGATTATTTTTTGGGGGTTGTTTTGCTGCAATATTTTGTTATTTTTGGGGGGTGAAATGTGAATGCAATATATTTTTGTTTAGTTTAAGTATGTGTATAAAAAAGTTTGTTTTAGTGTAAGTAATTGTTTTATGTTAAAAGTCTTTTCTATATATTTATTAGTGATTATTTAGTTATTTTGGTGATTTTATTGTCATTAATATTGCATATTTTGATATTTTTTACATATGCTATTTTTGTTTAAAGGTAACAATATTTTTGTATCCAATATTTTTGTTTTCGATATAGTTAAACATCAATATTTTTAACATCAGTATTTTTGTTGTTGATTTTTGTACTTGTACTAGTCAAGTATAGGAAGTCTATATTTTTGTGATCGATATTTAATTTACGATACGTTTGTGTTTCGATATTATATGGATTGATATTATGTCAGTGATCTTTTTGTCACACTAATAATGAAACTTACCTGTGATTAAGTACAAACAGAAAAATCCCTGTAATAAGACACATATATGAAAGTATCCCCATTGCTGCAGCATGTTTGGAGATGTGGGACTAAAGTTGACCTTCCCTCAACCCCTTATTATCACTGTATGCTCTTATAGTAACTTTGAGATACGTGCCGCTGCCTACGAGACACCCTGCAATATTTGAATTATTTTTTAAGCATTTTAATCTTCATTTTAAACTTTACTCACATGTATTGAATGTTGGTGCTCTCTGTTAATTACTGATTCTGCTTGGGCTTCGTTTCTGGCCCAGTCACTTCCTTGTGTGACGTGTGCCTGGGTGCCCTATCACAGCATAGGGGGGTGGAGTCAAGGGTGCTACCAGGTATTTCATGCCGGTTGTATCACGGGAGCGGTCACTTTGAGTTACGTGCCGCTGCCTACGGAACACACTGCCAGATTTTATAGTTTTTGTAAGAATATTAATCTGCATTTTAATCATTTTATACTTTACTCACATGTATTGAATTTGTTGTGCTCTCTGTTCATTGCTGATTCCGCTTTGGCTTTGTTTCTAGCCCGGTCACTTCCTGGTGTGATGTGTGCCTGGGTGCCCTATCACAGCGGAGGAGGCGTGGAGTCAAGGCTGCTACCGTCTATTTCATGCCGGTTGCAGAGCGGGAGCGGGCACTTGGTTATATGCCGCTGGCCACAGGAAAACTGCCAGATTTGAAAGTTCTTTTAAGCATTTTAATCTGCATTTTAATCTTCATTTTAAACTTTACTCACATGTATTGAATTTGTTGTGCTCTCTGTTGATTGTTGATTCCCCTTGGGCTTCGTTTCTGGCCCAGTAACTTCCTGTAGTGATGTGTGCCTGGGTGCCCTATCACAGCGGAGGGGGGGTGAAGTCAAGGCTGCTACCGGCTATTTCATGCCGGTTGCAGCGCAGGAGCACCAGCGGCGCGCCAAAGGCAATCCCATCTGCGCCCGTCCACAGACAGACGGGGCTAGGGGCCAGTCACTATGCACGAATCATAGCCTATTCCTCAGCTGATCTTAAACAGCTTCCCTCTGATAAGCTTATACCCAATCCCCCCACCTTTACCAGCTTGGTCAAGCATGGGATCATGACTACAAGAACATCATTCCCCAAACTACTTTGCCCCATTCATAGTGCAGTCACAGGATAGAAATGGAGCTCAGAGGCTATCTGTCTTATACCTGAATACCCATTCCATTGTAAAGCACCAACCAGACATTCTTTATTTATTAGAGTCCGAGTAGCCTAATATCCTTCTGTTAACTGCGACCTGCTCTCTCAGGACTCCTCCCCTGACATCCTGGCAGTCTTACCCAAGGACTTCTATATTCTTCAAGCCACCCGCCCCCAGGGGAAAGTGGGAGGAGGTGTAGCCACCATAATACATCATGACCGGAAATTTACTGCACTAGTACCTCTAGATCTACCGTCAGTAGACAAACTTGCTAGAATCTGACCCAGCCCATCTGATCTGTGTTTTGCTATAGAGGCCCCCTTATAGTATGCCTCTATTCCCACTATCCCTGGGTGAACAGGTAGCTCACCTTATAACTAACTTTGCAAAAATCATGTTGATCGGTGATTTCAACTACTGGGCCAACAGCATATCAGGTGGTCCTCAATTCGCCGAACTATCCGATCTACTCACAGGACTAAACCTCACTCAGCACGTATCCTCTGCCACACACAATAAAGGGCATACACTTGATCAAGTTTGGACGGCCACTCTTAACAAGTCCACTCTGTGGGTAAACCCTACACATTGTTTGATCAATACTTAATAAAATTTACCATCTATAATATCACCATGGCCAAAACCCCTACCACTGATGGGGGCACATCAAGGAACTGGAATAAAATTGACAAACCGTTATTCCTCAATTCATTGGCCAACACTGTCCCTCCCAATCAATTATACATTAATCTTAGTGCCGTATGTTTAACAGCTTGGCCGTCAGCTGCCAGCAACAAACATGCACCTCTCAGGAAAACAAATCTTGCCCGATGGCATGACACACAGAGATGGTTTTCTGCCGATCTCAAAGCCCAGAAATTAGCTCTAAGGCAATCTGAAAGGAGGTGGAGATGCAGTTACTCACCTGAGAACAAAAGGATATTTTTAGATGCAATGAAAATTGATAAAAAAGCTATTCTGACCACCAAAGTTGCCTACTTCTCTTCTAAAATCTTAACTGCCACTAATAAATCCAAAGAAATCTTCTCGATTGTTAACGAGCTGCCTAGTCCTGACAGAGTCACTATAAAACCCACTCCCTCTCAAAGCCTCAATAACTCCCTGAATACCTTCTTTATTGAAAAGTTTATGAAAATCAAGGACAGCATCCCAACATGCCCCAACTCTGAGGTTAGCCTTATTGCACACAAAAACCCATGCATCTTTAATCAATTTCCGACAATAAGCAACCCTATTTTTTTGGATCTCCTATCCAAAATAAAATCAGGTTTCCCCAGGGATTACTGCCCCCCCGCATCCTGAAAGAAATATTCACCGCTCTTCCTGGACCATCCCTCTGCCTCCTGAAAGAGTCACTGGCCCAGGGCCGTGTTCCCGAGACCTTCAAGGAGGCAATTTTTGTCCCCCTCCCGAAGAAACCAGGAGCTGGCCCTCAAACCTTGACGAATTACCACCCTATATCCCTACTCCCATACCTGGCTAAGGTCTTGGAAGACTATGCAACTATATGCTTATCCGCATTCCTGGAACAGTCTAAATATCTTGATCCCCATCAAGCAGGGTTCTGCCCAACGCATTCTATTGAGGTCGTTATACTGTCGTATTGGATACTCTCCGGATGGAGGCTGACAGGGGCTGCCTGTTGGCCCTAATATCGCTTGTTCTCTCTGCAGCTTTTGACACGATCAACAATGATATATTGGTCGGTTGTGTCAGAGATGCAAGGATTGCAGGATCAGCCCTAGACTGGATAAGTTCTTTCTTGGAAAACCACTATCAATCGGTTTGTATTGCCCAGTTCAAGATGAGGACCACATGTGGAGTTCCGAAGGGCTCATCTCTTTCCACCCTCCTGTTCATTCTTTATCTTCTCCCATTGATTCGAGCCTTAAAAGAGAGGAAGGTCTGCACCTTCAATTATGCTGATAACTTCCAATTAATACTCCCCGTCAGCAACTCTGTCTGCAATTTCCAGACCACCATGCTCTTTTTCAGCGAGTGGATGAACTACAATCATTTTAACCTCAACCTGGATAAAAGTGAGCTAGTCCTAATCGGGGGCAGCCATAATCCTTGGAGCCCACACCTTTGGCCAAGAGAATGGGGTCAGTCACCGTCTCCGTCTGCCTCAGCCAAAAGTCTTGGAGTTACAGTAATTGTGATCTCACCATGAATTCCAAAATAGGATCAGTGATCTCAACTTGCTTCTATCAGTTGAGGAAAATAAGAAAGTTCAGGAGATTTCTCTCTCAGGAAGCCCAGATTCAGGTTGTTCTTGCCATGGTTATGTCTCATATTGATTATGTCATTTCAATATACTTCGGTATCTCACTCAACTTGGTCAAATGACTGCAACTGGTTCAGAACCAGGCTGCAAGACTGATTTTTCAGCATCCTAGGCATCAACATGTTACCCCTCTCATGAGGTAGCTGAGCTGGCTCCCCATCACCCAGCGATGCCCCTTTAAGGTATGCTTTCTCATCTTCAAGTCTCTGAACGGAAGGAGCCCTACATTTGTCGATAGCCTTATCCAAAAGCACTTACCCTTGCGCAACTTGCACTCAGCCTACACGCACCTTCTGTCTTCCCCCTCTTTTAAACTGAAACGCTTGGCCGGGGCTAGGTCTGTCATCTTAGCCCCACGATATTGGAACTCTCTTCCCTTTGAAATCCGATCCTGCACTGACCTCTTGAGTTTCAGGAAGCTCCTTAAGATCTGGCTGTTTACTCAAGCCTACAAATTAGTTCCCTGGGCTTCAGCACCCCTAGGAGAAGCGCCATAAAACTAAGCCTGGGCGTAGTTCGCGTAGCTGCACTCCGCGGAGCTAAGCGAAGATGCACTTGCATTCCGCAAACTACGCATAGCTCCGCAAGCATGCGTAGTAGCTTGCTTGACCCGTTTGTGAGCCATTTTTTGTCTTCGGGAGCGCCGTCGAACTCTGGAACCTGCTCGAGACCACATCTCCAGACGTCGCCTTCCTCACGGAAACATGGATGAACGCCTCCTCAGCGCCCAACATCGCCATCCCGGACGGATACAAGATCACCCGGAGAGACCGCGTCAACGAGACAGGAGGAGGCATCGCCATCGTCCACAAGAACACCATCCGCATCACGACCAACTCAGATGACACCCTCACAGTAGCTTAACATCTTCAGTTCCAGATACACACCGACCCCAAGACCACACTCAGAGGCACCCTCATCTACAGACCCCCAGGACCTCGCACACAATTCAGCGAAGACATCGCAGACTTCATCAGTCCGCACACCCTCGCCTCCGCTGACTACATCCTCCTAGGAGACCTCAACTTCCACCTGGAGAACAACAACGACAACACCACCACCACCATGCTGGACAAGCTCGCCAACCTCGGACTCATGCAACTGGTGAACACCGCCACCCACTACGCCGGACACACGCTTGACCCAGTCTTCTCCTCCAGCAAGTACATCTCCTTCAGCCACTCCACCGGACTCCCCTGGACAGACCACAGCTGCGTCCACTTCAGCTTCAGAAAGACCACGACTCACCACCACCCGCAACAGGTTCCCCGCAGGAACTGGAACAAGATCACCACCGACCAGCTCACCCCTTCACTGAGCCAGAACCCTCCCACCAGCTCAACGCACCCCAACCAAGCAGCCAACAACCTCACACAGTGGATCACCAATTGCGCTCGCCCAACCAGCCTCGACCACTCGCAGTCCGGCTTCCGTGCCAACCACAGCACCGAGACCGCCCTCATCGCAGCCACTGGCGACATCCGAGCCCTGCTCGACAACTGGGAAACAGCGGCCCTCATCCTCCTGGACCTCTCCGCAGCATTCGATACGGTCTGCCACTGCACCCTAGTGCAGCGCCTCAGCAACATCGGAATCCAAGAGAAGGCACTGGAGTGGATCATCTCGTTCCTCACCGGAAGAACCCAGAGAGTCCGCCTCCCCCCGTACAGATCCAAGGCCACCGAAGTCATATGCGGCGTACCACAAGGATCATCACTCAGCCCCACCCTCTTCAACGTCTACATGAGCCCCCTCGCAGCCATCGTACGCCAACACAACCTCAACATCATCTCCTACGCCGACGACACCCAGCTGATCCTCTCCCTCGCCAACCAGCCTCGACCACTCGCAGTCCGGCTTCCGTGCCAACCACAGCACCGAGACCGCCCTCATCGCAGCCACTGGCGACATCCGAGCCCTGCTCGACAACTGGGAAACAGCGGCCCTCATCCTCCTGGACCTCTCCGCAGCATTCGATACGGTCTGCCACTGCACCCTAGTGCAGCGCCTCAGCAACATCGGAATCCAAGAGAAGGCACTGGAGTGGATCATCTCGTTCCTCACCGGAAGAACCCAGAGAGTCCGCCTCCCCCCGTACAGATCCAAGGCCACCGAAGTCATATGCGGCGTACCACAAGGATCATCACTCAGCCCCACCCTCTTCAACGTCTACATGAGCCCCCTCGCAGCCATCGTACGCCAACACAACCTCAACATCATCTCCTACGCCGACGACACCCAGCTGATCCTCTCCCTCACCAACGACCCAGGAACCGCCAGAACCAACCTACACGAAGGGATGAAAGACGTAGTCGAGTGGATGAGGAACAGCCGTCTGAAACTGAACTCAGACAAGACGGAAGTCCTCATCCTTGGATCATCACCCTCCGCCTGGACGACTCCTGGTGGCCCCCTGCCCTGGGCAGCGCACCCAAACCAACGGACCACGCACGCAACCTGGGCTTCATCCTGGACTCCTTCCTCTCGATGACCAGACAAGTCAACGCCGTCTCATCATCATGCTTCAACATCCTACGCATGCTCCGAAAGATCTTCCGATGGCTCGCCACCGAAACCAGGAAGACGGTCACACAGGCACTCGTCACCAGCCGACTGGACTACGGAAACACCCTCTATACCGGAACCACAGCCAAACTCCAGAAAAGACTCTAACACATCCAGAACGCCTCCCCACGACTCATCTTGGACATCCCCCGACACAGCCACATCTCCGAACACCTGAGAGACCTTCACTGGCTCCCCGTCAGCAAGAGAATCACGTTCCAACTCCTCACCCACGCACACAAGGCCCTCCACGACCTGGGCCCCAGGTACCTCAACAACCGCCTGACCTTCTACACTCCCACCCTCCAGCTACGATCGACCAGCCACGCCCTCGCCGCTGTGCCACGCATCCGAAGATCCACCATGGGCGGAAGATCCTTCTCCTACCTGGCAGCCAAGACTTGGAACTCCCTCCCCATCCACTTCCGCCTGACCCAAGACCACCTCTGCTTCAGGAAGCAACTCAAGACATAGCTGTTCGAGCAGTAGCGGACCCCCCTCCCCCAAGCGCTTTGAGACCCTCTGGGTGAGTAGCGCGCTATACAAATATCCTGATTGATTGATTGATTGATTGCCTGCATGCTCGGGATGTGTAGCGCGCAAAGTTACCCATGAGGTTTGTCCCGCCCGCTCGCGTCCCCTTATTTCCGGTCACTACTAACGTGTTCACGAGTTATTCTGTGCCAGATTGCAGTTTCTGCGTGTTCGGCAACTCGATCTTACCGACAAGCATCCTCGTGCACATGAAAATGCTATTGAGCGCGCGAGAACTACGCTACCCAGCAGTTTGCGGAGTATTCGACAACTTCGCGTTCTCCGCGGAGCACGGAGTTGCCGAAACTCCGCAAACTCCGCGAACGGAGCGTAGTTCTTCACCCAGGGTTACATAAAACTAATCTGATGTAGGTGCGCTGCATACTTTTTTTAACATAACGTAACATAGCACTGTTATCGATAAATAAATAACGTTTCCTCTGGGTGGCAAACAGAGAAGGACCACAGCTGAGCTGAAAGAAACCCTCAAACTTGTGTGGGAAAGTGTTACAGTGCTGGAATGCAGGAAGGATTAATGATTTGTGAGAGTCAGACCCTTGATGCGTGGCACTGGGCAGTACTAGGTGACCCATAAATTGCCTCCATGGCTTCAGCTGAGAAATATAAATGATCAGATCAGAGAGTACAATTTAAAGGTTATCACTCGTAATGTTTCCTTTGTATTGCCATTATATACGGATGTCACATTTTGGCACTTAGCACAGCACAGCTCTTACCAGCTGAGAAAAAAAACTTGAGAAGCCAGAGCGACTTTGTTTCTGCCTGATACGCTCAATGAATGAAAGATTATCTGCCAAATACATTCAATAGTTAGATGACTCTCTGACTAACACGTTTAATGATTGGAAGGCAACATTGGCTGGTGTGTTAGCTCTCACTTTCTTTTTGAAGTCTGTGGTTCTTTATTTACCATCTGTAAACAGACATTTGCCATAAATTGTTCTGCCACATTCCTAAAGTCTGCAGCTATGTAAGATTGGACTCGCTTGCCATTAGAAGAGCGTCCCAAGCTTCTCCATGGCTTATTTGTAATACATGTAGCAGTGAAACTTTGTAAGATGTTACAGTAAGTGTGGTGGACAAAGTAGCCTGTTTGAAGGACTACATTAACGTTGCATTGCAAAATCAAACTGTAGCAACAGGGCCAACCCTAGCATTTGTGAAATGTAGTTTCAATTATCCCTATCCCCCCTCCAACCATCCTCCTTTGTAAATATCTTCTCCTTTCCTGGCTTTCGTCATCTTGCCTTACCTTGGTGCATTAATTCTACCTTTCAATTGCCCAATTATATTCCTTTCATTTGACCACCCTTCATTTTCCCTTCACATTATCTATTTATTCTTTGTACTCTCATTCTTGCTACTGTGTGACCACTATCCCTGTGATTTCAACCAACCATAGTGAATCGCAATTCACAACTTACCTCATGAATATTGAGAGGCTGATCGTATTGCGTCCCAATACCATTCAGTTTTTTGTGATCTACCCTAATTGTACATAGGCCAGTTTGCAAAATACTATTCCAGTCATAATAAGTAAGTGCACAATTTATGACCACGTTTTGCAAATCAAAATTTGGTTCATCAGGCACACAGTTCTGCTTCATTTTGCAAATGGTCTCCTTTATGTGCAGATGCCCACATACGATGCAAGGTTGTGGGAATATTATTTAGTAATGTATTTTGAAGAGTGGATTTTTAGGCTTGTCTTTGGTCTGTAATTGTTCAGAGTTTGTTGTGTTTTGGAGATCTTCATATGTACTGTGTACGAGCTTAGCCAACTGTGCATTTGCTCAAATAATGCTAATCTGCCTTTGTCCTTATGCTGGTTGTAGCAAATGGCTTTCATCCATTTAGCATTTAGTCCACCAGAATTTTTCACTCATATCTTTCTTTTGTTTACTTTTACTGTGAGTGAGTTTCACTACCTGAGTCTCACTCTCTGAAATTCACTGCAATCAGACTGAGCATGGTAGCCACCAGTATCTGCCTTTTATTGTAAGGTTGCTGCTGCACAGCTAAGGAATAATAGGACTGGGCTGGTTACACGTTAAGGCGTGTGCATATGTGGGGGCTCTGCATGTGAGACTACTGTCGAGAGCTGCCGGCACCTGCACACAGGTAGCCTGTTACAAAAGGGACTCTTCACTGATTGGTACTGACCTGGGGTTGGAATTATAATATGAGTTTGCATTCATAGTGTAGTTCCATAGTGCATACTGAATAATCCCTGGTATTTTCACTGTATTATACATATAAGCGAAATCTGTCCTACAGTACAGGTTCGCTCCACTTTGGGCCCAGCACGGTAATAAACTGGAGTAAAACATGCACAGCGAGCTTGATTTTGTAGTTCTTAATAACCCACATCCACATCTTATGAGACCTCAGGACTTCTCATCTTTCGCTGGCTCAGATCATAATCAGATTCCAGGTTTTTGTCTTCCCTACTGTTCGAGGTAGTTACGTTGCTCCCCAGCAGCGGGATCAAAGGCCTTCCCACACAAAAGGGCAATCAACAATGATTGCCTCAGTTCCTGGGAAAGGAAGGAATGAAGAGGAAATTTGCATCTGATAATTATCTTGGCACACTGCATGTGGGCTGGGACATCCAAGGAGGGAGCTCAGACATCTGGGCCCAACACAGGAAGGGCTCACCTTTGAGGTTTTGATGGGAAGGGATCAGGCATTGGTATCAGCTAGGGGCAGAGCTGAGTTCTCCAGAGGAGATCTTACCAGGGAAAACTTGAAGTTGACATTTTGGATTGTCCTAGAATTCAATGTACAAGGGTTGGGACATGGGTGGAAGGATGAAGTAGAATTGTAGGATTTTACGAGAAATCATTTGACTCCCACTTAAAAACACTGTAAAA
Source organism: Lissotriton vulgaris (assembly GCF_964263255.1). Taxonomy (NCBI): domain Eukaryota; kingdom Metazoa; phylum Chordata; class Amphibia; order Caudata; family Salamandridae; genus Lissotriton; species Lissotriton vulgaris. The sequence continues at coordinate 1,451,759,329 of NC_141689.1, read as the reverse complement.
GGGAGAAACAGTTGAGAAGACCCTGGACCTGGAGGTGACCACAGTGGAAAGGATGCACAGCTGGAAGGAGAAGTAACCTAACAACCTCCAAGGTAAGGACTTTGGGCCAGATGTATGACCATTAAATTTTACGAGTCGCAAACTGCGTAAAATTACGACTCGCAATTTGCGACTCGCTAAACTTAATGTACAACAGTGTCTCAGACACTGTTTGCAATTTCCAATGCGGACGCAAATTGCATGCCTTATGAATATTAATGAGGCTGTCGCAAAATGTGTGACCCCATTGGGAATCACTAGCACTCCCAGGGATAGTGGCTTGTTGGGGTCAGCAGGCCACCATGTCTGGGACTGCTTTTTTTTCATAAAGCAGCGTACTTTTTTGTAAATCCTTAAAGGAAAACAGGATGCATTTAAAAAAGAAAAATGAAACTTTTCAGTTTAATTTTTTAGGGACAGGCAATGGTCCCTAGGACCACTGCCTGCACTTAAAAAATATTTATCCTCCCATTCACAAAGAGGAGGAGGTCCCCTGGAGACCCTTTCCCGTTTATGAGTGGTTTACCACCGACTTGAAGTAGTTGATAAACTGCGAGTGTTTTGCAGCTGCAAATGCGGTCGCAAAACAACAGTACATGGCATGGTGACTTGCTGTTAGGAAGGGATGCCCCTTCCTAACAGATAGAGTCCCAAATGCTATTTTGTGAGTCAAGGTTGTACATCTGGTTCTTTGACTCCAGCTATCCCAGGGCTTGGATGGGTATTTCCACGGCCAGTGGCACTGGCCACTGTATGCCCCCTGAGGACCATTTGGGGGAAAAGTCTTGGTGGGGGATTTGGTATTTTTCCCCTATGAATTCTGTGGACTGGCCCTTGACCCCACTGCTGAGAGACAGGTGCCCTACAAGAGGACCAGAAGGCCATGGAGCATTCGGAAGTGTGGCTGGGAGGGTGTTCACTTTGCTGGATCTAAAGGCGCTGTGGAAGATGGCCCCCAAGAGGAATAGATCCTCTGGAGTGGAGGCAGAGGACAGTGCTTGTACAGGGAGCAGTAAAGATCCAGCTCCCCATGGAAAGCACCCTCTAGAAGGAAGGGGCATGAAGAAAATACGATTGATGAATAGACCAGGCCACCAGAAACAAAATGAGCCCAGTAATAAGAAAATCGGCCAAGTAAAGCTAGACATATGCAGATTTTCAATTGTTAAATAGCAAACGAAGAAAACAAGCATGTGGCGCTCCACCAGATCTCAGTTTAAAAATCCCAGTATGGGCTAGGGCCTGGGGTTGGTGCATCTTTATGCTACTATCCCCCTTGGGGAGGGGGAGTGCGGGTACAATCTGCCCATTCCAATTTCTCCCTCTGGTCACCCACATCTCCCTGGGTCCTGGCGCACAAAGAAAACGTCCTAGCCCAACTGAAGTCCGAGACGTTCGGGGGGGCCCCCAGGATATCTGTGTGGTGTGGCCTGGTGTCAGGGGAGTGAAAGTCAGGTCAGGCAATTCCTTACTGTCCATGCTCCACGTAGGCAGGGGACAGCACTGTTCCCAAAGCAGGTAGGAGTAGAAAAGAAGCTGCTCCTGCTAGGTAGGAGCAGAAACAATAGGATGCCAGCGCGTGCCTAATTCCAAAAGTTGAAGGGGTGATGGGGGGCTTGGGATCACCCTGCAGCCCCCATCAAGTCCTGCGACTGTTGATGTCCAGGAAAGAAAACGAGGCTTGGCGCTGGCTGCAGTCATGAAAATGAACATTTGCCGCTCATCTATTATTCATAAACTTGGGCGCAGACTGCCCCATAATGCCCTGTGAGGGCTTATATACATATTTCCTTCTCCTGTGCTGGCTCCAAGGAAGGATCAGGGAACCAGCAACAACGTTTTGAGTGTGGTAGGGGACTGCTGGAGGAACAGCAGCCCCCCAGGAATATACCATAACCCAATGTCTCCTGGGCATTGCACTTATGACCCAAGGAGAGGTTTTCTCATAGAGATGACCACTTTAAGCAATTAAGCTCTGGAGTATGGGTTTTCCATGTGAAGAGCCCCATGGCTACAATATGTGGCCTGTAGGCAGCGAAGAAACACTCAGACACACATGTTTTATATCCAAATGATTTATTAACAACATGAATATTTAGCAATGAAACATTTGTCATTATAATAAAACCTATGGTTAGTAGTACTGGTTCCATTGATTTAAATGAGAGTGTCATATTTTATTATAATATTTGACTGATGTTCTTAATGTGAGGACACCCTAACAAAACCAATAGGCTTGGCTTATGTATGTTGATCTATCTTATAATGTGTTACAGTGACCAAGTATAACCTGCGGTTATTGTGTGGTGGTTCCCTGTCACAGCCAGTAGATCTGCCTTATTTAAAATGACTGTCCCTTTTATTGTGATGTGGCATCTGGTATAGGAGCAGTGTTGTTGTGACTATGGGATTCAGGGCTCCCTAATGGTGAGGTAATGGGATATGAGGGTATCATCAAAGAAATTTCCATCTACTGGATGCACATATTTGCCATTTAACAGACAGTATTTAGTTGAGTGTGTGTAATAAATGTGTTTTTCCTTTTTAAAACCTGAGAGAGTTCAGTGCTTCAGTGAGTACTTGGTTCCCAGTAAAGAGACAACTGGGGACGTATCTTCCTGAAGGACTCACATCCTTTTCAACTAATAACTCAATTTCTTGATCTGGTACATGGTACTTGACGAAGCTTGTCTTTAAAAGTTCACAGTGGTCTATGAATCCAGGACTTTCATTTAGCCCTCATTTTTCATGTTTATATGTCGTAGTCTTCACAGTAGAGCTATTTGTTTCACTTTTTTTTACAACCCTATACTAAAATATGCAAATTTCCAGTTCTCAAGCAGTATTCCAGAGGTCTCATCCAAAGATCCTACATCTCAAATCAGTCTCCAGATATGGTTACATTTGTGAAAATAGCATTAGCAATAAAAATAATAATAAGTGCTGGGCTCCAAATTTTTCATAGAGTCTGCCATTGGTGGTGTTGAATGTAGGTTTTGCTGAATACCAATGCTGCCCAGTTTTCACTCCACGCTATGCTTCTTTCTTGCTCTTGCCCACAATTCCCATCTGTTTAGCTCATTCTTACAGGTTCTTTTTCATCTTTGCTTTCGGCCTTTCTCACGGTTTCCTCCCTATTGCTCTGGGTCAAAGTCTTATGCTAAAAGTAAGTGTTCTCCCCAAAATATAATTCTGATGCCCATCACCTGCAAATACTGGCACAAATTAAGCACTGTTTATGGCATCATTATTGCTTTGCACACCGTGCTGCCCCTCCCCAAATTGATATGCACTGCAAAAATAACAATAAATATCTGTGTGCGTACACTTCTAATGTTACTTATGGGTTTCTAGCAGTTTTCATCAAATACATTTAATATTTGTGATATAACTGTTGACGTCCATTGCTCAAGACCACCAAATCATCATCTGATCTTTGCCCAGATTTTGATTGAATAATGTTTGCAAAGCCAACCCACCTGTTTAATCGTTCACTTGACTTTTACTTCTTAATCTCTGAAATGGTTTAAATCGTCTGCCATTTAAAACAAGAAGATCAACCTTTAAACCTGCAATGCAAGAATCAATCTTCATGCTAAAAATAAACGGGAGGCGTACATTGCAACATGAGGAATGTGTGCCAGACATGTGGAATACAAACAATCCCTACAGTGACATTTGAACCATGATAGTGGGAGAAAGGTCACTTCTCCAGCAATGGAGCAGAGTCCACATTTCTCCAAATCTTTCAAATTTCCCTTTTCATTTATTCAAATATTCCACCAAAGTAGCTATAATAGTACCCTAATATTTCATTAAAGTGTGCAGGATACAATAAAACCAGTAGTTTGACCATTGCATATCTTACATTTATTAAGTGCTTGCTACCATTGACAATGCATTGAGGCTCTTTACAGATAAGTAGCTTGCTACTCTGTGGACAGAAGAGCGTGTTTGATCAATGTACCCTATATGTGTAGTGTTGATATCGTTTGTGAGGACCAGAGTTATTTCCTTATCTTTGGTGGCATGCCCGGCATTTGAGGGGCTTGAGGTACTTCCCATTCCTCTTAGTTGTATCTTTGAGCCCTAACATTCATACTGAATATGGAAAGCATTGAGAAGATGTACAATATAATTACAAGAAACATTGTGATATTTCTTAGTCACACATCATTTGGCTAGCTAATAGCATGATGTCACATATTGCGATGCAACAGGCACATGCACCTTTGAGGAACTGAGTAGAAGATTAGATAGAGAGGTAGGAGTGCGTCTATAAAGAGCAGTTTTTATCCCTCCGATCTATAGTCATATGACCCCATTCTAGTCAGGTTGTCGGACGACATTCAGATCATATTCTCTCTCTCCAGCTCTTATACCAAAACTTCTGGGCAACCCAAGAAAGAGAAAATATGGTTCAGGGACACATCCAACTGTGACACAGAAGCCACGGCCATCATGGCCCTTCCTACCCTAATCTGGATTACACCCCACCTTGATATCAATGAGGCCACAGACAAATACATCTCCTGCATGGGATCCCTTATCAACAAATATGCACCCCAAAGGGCAAATTATCTAGACCAAAACACTCCAATCCTTCGGTCTCAAAAGAACTTTATGAAGAAAGAAAGCTTAGCAGGAAGTGTGAGAAAGAATGGATATTAGCACCCTCTCACCTGAGTATGAGCAAGCTTTGCATAGTGCAAAAAGAGTACAAAGACCTAGGGCCCGATGTAGGTAGGGCGTTACCGATCGGTAACGGCCGAAAATACCGATTTTTTGCCCTTACCGATCGGTAAACAGCCATCGAGATGTAGGGAACGAAAAACATAAAGAATCGGAGTGAAAACCGAATCGGAATGAGTACCGAATGGGAAAGAATCCGATACGTACATACCGAAAATCGGATATGTAACGAATCGGAAAAACACCGATTCGGATGCAAAGACCGATTCGGTCCATGTACCGAATCGTTAGTGACACCGAATCGGAAAATCACCGATTCGGTCCATTGACCGATTCGTTAGTGACACCGATTCGTAAAATCACCGATTCGGTCCATGTACCGAATCGTTAGTGACACCGAATCGGAAAATCACCGATTCGGTCCATGTACCGATTCATTAGTGACACCGAATCGGAAAATCACCGATTCGGTCCATGTACCGATTCGGTAGAAAGACCGATTCGGACATGAGCCGAATCGGAAAACATGCCGATTCGTATGAATCGCCGATCGGGAAATTCCCCGATTCCGACAGTTGGGGAGATGTAGGGAGGCACAGAAACACCGAAATCGGCTCAAAATCGGTAGAATTCACTCGGTATTTACCATGGATTGCAATCAGGTGGTAACCAACTCCAACCCATATAAACAGTCCCAAAATGCATTGCAACTTGCAGGATGGCAGCTTTCTATGTCATTGCGAGGCGGCTACGGCTACAGCAGGAAGGACAGAGGGAATGGCTAAGAAATGAACAGGTCTACAGACAGAGGATAACCCTGTTCATGCTCACAGAGGCAGAGATACTACAGAGATACAGGCTGGACTCTGACACCATACTTGAGCTCATCAGGGATCTCAAGCCATCCTTGGACCACCACACCCCAAGGGCACACGCCATCCCTGCGCACATCCAGGTGCTATGCAGCCTACACCTGCTAGCGTCTGGCAGCTATCAAAGTGGTGTAGCAGCAGCAGGAGGGGTGAGCCAGAGCAGCCTGTCAAGGTTCTTCCACACATTCCTTGACGCCATGATACACAGGATGGACCAATACATCTCTTTCCCTGCAACCCACGCAGAACTGCTACAAACCAAAGCTGACTTCTACCAGATGGCACAATTTCCCCAAATCATCGGTTGCATAGATGGCACGCACATTCCGATTTGCCCACCAGCGGACACTGAATACATATACCGCAATCGCAAGTCTACACACACCATCAACGTGCAGGTGATCTGCAATGCAAAGTGCACCATCACAGACCTGGTAGCAAAATTTCCAGGGAGTACCCATGACTCCTATATTTTCCAACAGAGCGGCATATATGCACGGCTGATGGCTGGCGAATTTGGAGAAGGATACCTCCTAGGTGAGACACATCATCAGACCCCCATAACACATAGTAGGTAGGTGGAATACATGTATGCATGTGTCTAATGTGACCCCTTTCTCTTCCAGGCGACAGTGCATATGCCCTCCGCTCATTCATACTCACCCCCTACCTCAACCCCTCCACACCCAGCCAAAGGAGGTATAACCGGGCCCACATACGCACAAGGAATGTTGTCGAACGGACCTTTGGCATCTGGAAAAGTAGATTCAGATGCCTGCACAAGAGTGGAGGTGCAAGGCAGTATACCCCCATCACCTGCTGCAAGATCATAGCTGTATGTGCAATGTTACACAACCTTGCGGTGAAGAAGGGCACTGAGGTGGAGTTGTCTGACTACGAGGACCATGACGACGACGAAGCTGTGCCACTGACACAGCCAGCTGGGGTGTGTACGCCAAGTGATGGCAGATACAGACGTGAGGAGATCACTGAGAACTATTTCTGACTGAGTACAGATGCAAAGACAGCTAAATGTTGCTTGGAAAAAACAAATTTTAATAGTGTTGCACCACAGTTACAGCACTGATGTGCAACAAAAAATGGAGTATGGTAAATAAAATAAAGTCCAAGGTTCTGGTTGCCTCACCCGCCCTTGCCAGGCTATTTCTTTGCCCGCTTGCCAGACCCACTGGGGTGTCCCTCAGCCCCCTCTGAATGCCCAGCAGCATCAGCGGAGCGCCTGGTGCTCCTCCGTGGCTCAGACGCAGCGCTGGCCGGGCTGCTGCGGCTGCTGCTGTCCCCAGCATCACCCAGGTCCAGGGCCGGATTGGAGGCGGTGTTTGAAATTATCATGGCCTCCATAGCAGTGGTGATCCGGGCCATCCCCCTAGTAAGCTCAGCCGTATGCTGACTAAGGACAGATTCCTGGTTGGCGCTGCGATGGCACAGTTGTGCCGTCGCCGCTGCAAGGCGGCCCATGGCGCGGTTCAAAACCCGGGCATCCCGCCTGCGCACCAGCTCATGCTCCTCCTGTCTGCTTGATGAGTGGGTGATGGCAGTGGTTAGCCTGCCTAACCCTGCTGCCACCTCCTTGTTCGATTCCACGACGGCCTGGAATCCCTTGACCAACTCTCCCATCTGCATGTTGTGCTGCAGGAGCTGGCGTTGGCAGGCCATAGTGGATCTTGCTTGTTGCCTCTGAATTTTCACCATCTGTCCCTCCAGGCCCAGGAATACACTGCCCTCCCGTGCTGGTGCAGCAGTGGTGGTGATGGTACGGCGCCGGGCACTGCTGCTTCCGGCCTGCTGAGTGGGCTGGGGTGCCACTGGTGGGGGTGTGAAGCTGGCCGGTCCCTGAGCCCCTGCTCCCAGGACAGGTTGAACAGGTGGCAAGGCCACGGTTGTGGCAGGAGCTGGTGTAGGCGGAATGGTGTCCCTTGTAGGGGAGTTCTCTGGGGAGAACTGCAAGGGGGGTGTGCTGGCCATTACTGGGGAGTGCAGTGCATCGAAGTCAATGACCAGGACTCCCTCCATACCTAGCCCTGTGGTGTCTCCTTCCTCCTCCTCCTCCTGGCCAGCCTGGCTGGTGCTCGGCCCTGCGACTGCAGTGTCGGACGGTGCTGCTCCCTCTGCTGTCACTGTTGTTCCGCCTGATGGGGCCCCTAGGTACAAAGAAGCATTTGTAAACTGAGTGCCGATGTATTACAGTCAGTACAATTATAGCATTCCACATGTCCTTGCATCTCCTTACACTGTGTCACACTGTTTCCTGTCTTGTGATTCTGCACTGCCATATTTAGCTAACTTCTGCTGACTACATGTACCATGATGCTTGTCTCTTGTATGTTGGTGACAGTACTGTGCTGGGGTTTGCCTATGCATTGTGTCTAATGGGGAGGTGTCTGGTAGGGTGTGTCATGATGCGCATGCTTCTTACATGTAGCTGTAGCTCTCGCAGAGCTGTCCAGGGTCCCGATTCCACTGACACTCTCCCTCTCAATGGTGCTGGAGACCAGGTCCTCCAGCTCGGTGAGGGGTGGCGCCGGGTTGTTGCCTCCTCCAGTGAGTCCAGCCTGCCTCTGTATGTCAGCCATCTTCCTCTTCGTGAGGCTGCGGATGTCATAGAATCTCTTTTTCAGTTCTTCTATGGACCTGGGGGTGACACCCGCAGCATTCACCTTCTGGGCGATGTCGGCCCAGATCCCCCTCTTGGTGCTGTCTGGCACGTTGAGGGACAGCTTGCCAAACAGCTGGCGGTGCACCCTCACCACCTCCTCGACCAGCACCTGAAGTTCGGTGGTGGTGAACTTCGGCCTCCTCTTCTGGGAGGACTTCTGGCTTCCTGACTGCTCTGCCATGTTCTCCAGTTCAGTTGGCAACCTCCTACTCCCACTGCTGCTAACTGTGAGTGTTGAGCTCAGGCTGGCTCTCCAGAAACTTCTTAATTAGCTGCACCTGCCAGGGTTGCCACTCCCTGTTTGGGTGGGGGAGGGGGAGCCACCTCATTGGCTGAATCGGCTTTTGCCGAATCGGCTTTTACCGATTCGGTAATATCCGAATCGGTAAAATCCGATTCGGTATTATCCGATTCGGTAAAAGCCGAATCGGTTCCTTCAATGCATTCCTATGGGCTTTTTCGCCATGGGTGTGTTTTCATGGCTACGAATCTATGATTGCCGAATCGGATTTTACCGAATCGGCTTTTACCAAATCGGTATTCGCCGATTCGGGACTATCCGATTCGGTGGTAGCCGAATCGGTAATTTCCGATTCGTTGTTAGCCGATTCGGTACTTTCCGATTCGGACCGTGCCGAATCGGAACGTACCGATTCTCATTACCGATGCCGACCGATTCGGTATTCATTCGCTTTTTTTTCCCTACATCTCGTTTTCCGATTTCAGAATACCGATTCGGCCCGCCTCGGTATTTTGAATTCGGAAAATCGCGTTTACCTACATCGGGCCCCTAATCCTTAGGGCCAAATACTCTCACTTGAGATCTTTCAAGAATTCTGCAAAGAACAGACCAAAGAGCCTGTTTGAGGTTCTTGCACAAACTACAATCCCCTCCACCACTTCAGCTCTCGAGCCATCAGTGGCCCGCTGCAACAAATTTGTGGATTTCTTTGATAGAAAACTCAGAGAGATCCATATCTCGCAACACACCAGTAGACCTCCAGAAACTGAGATTCTACCATGCAAGGTGCTTCATTCGTGGTTACCTTTCTCCCCAATTTCTGAACGAGATCTACAGCGAGCAATATCCAAAGTGAAACCCTCGTACAACCTTTAGGATGCCATTCCAGGGTATATCAGCAACTCTCTTGCCACACACCTACTCCCCCTACAGACCAACATGGTCAACTCCTCTCTTCAACAGGGCCTATTTCCAGAATTACTAAAAGTGGGTCAAGTATCTTCTCTCTTGAAAAAACAATCTCTCAACCCAGCGAACCGGAACAACTACCACCCAGTCTCCACACTTCCATTTTTAGGTAAAGTCATTGAAAGTTGCATTGCTTCACAGCTCACTTCACTCATTCGAACAAACAATCTCCTAGACTCTCTCCAATCAGGTTTCCGGCAGGCTACAGTATAGAAACTGCGATACTACAAATAGTCAATGACTCCCTTAGAATCCTCGACTCTGGAAACTCCTGTGTCCTGGTCCCCCTGGACACACTGGATTTGTCCGCTGCATTCAACACTGTCAGCTATCGCACTCTTGAACAACTCATGGGCTGTGGAGGCACTTTCCTTAATTGGTTCTCCTCTTACCTAACCAACCGTTCCCACATTGTGAAAATGGGCGACTCATTCTCGAGGAGAGTCAATGAACATCAAGGCATCCCTCAATACTCGATTCTCTCCCCAACCTTCTTTAACCTGTACCTAGAACCACTATGTGTGATTCTCGGAAACGCTGGCATTCTTTTCCACCTCTTCTACGATAATGATACTCAAATATACATTAATATCTCTTCCCCTGAAAATGTTGCCCTCCTTTCAATCACGCTGCTAAAGATTAAAAACTGGATGTCTAACATTATCGAAAAATCAACACAACTAAAACAAAACTTCTTTTGATCTCACCTCCGAAAGCAAATTTCCCAGCAGAAGAATGGATGGCCAACTTTCTCGCCCTGGATGGCTGCCCCGCCATTGTCCAGAGTGCTAGATCCCTTGGTATCACCCTTGACAATCATCTAAACCTCGCAAACGCAACAAGATGATGAGCAAAGTGCTGAATCTTTTCAACCACTCACCCTCAGTCACAGATCTGGGTTTAATCCATCATTTGTTTGCTCACTAAGCCACCCCAGTTTGGACCGAGCTAAATGCAAATCAGTCTTGCTCCTGTTCCTCATGGGAACATTCCAGCCTGAACTGCCAGGCTAGTTCCCCCCTCGACTGGAACCAAGCATTCTGGGACCGGTTTAAGGGTTTCACCCCTCATCAGCCAGGCTAGCTTGAATCCAGTGGCATAATGAGCAAGGGACACAGGTTAGAGCATACGCTTGACTACTTAGGGCAAACATAGCAAACACAATAAGATGATAGACTGAGTGCTGAAACTTTTGAGGTCATGCCAAGTGAGTGTTGTAGGGGAAGGTTAATCCTTTAAAGAGAGTCATTTTCTATCTGGATTTCCCTTCTATTTTTGCAACACAGGAGCAGCAACATCGTTGTGGTGCCAGCCATTGAGATGGGGCGTGGGGGAGAGGTCTTCATATCCCCTCTATGCTTTACAGGTCTTCAAACTGTGGGGTGCACACCCCTGGTGGTCCATGGGAGCATTCCTATGGGGACGCAAGTGACGTTTGAAGTATTTGTAAATGAGGAAGTCCTGGAAGCGCCAATTTGTGCATTTTGATTTGCATACAGCAGTTGAAGGGCTCCAAAAAAGAGTAAGGTCTGTGATCCTGGATGTCCTTGGGTGATGGTCAGTAAGTGGGGTGGCAGGATCCAGGATGTGGCTAGAAAGAACAAGATATTCTGTAACAGGTTTGTATTTTGTTAACCTTCAGGTAATTTGTACAAAATGGGCACATATTAAATGACAAATAAATGCAAATTAAACTAATCAATTTTAGTATGAAACCTCAGTTACCTAATGCGAGCAAGGCATAAAACTGTGTGTGACCGCAAAAAGAGAACCTCCAGAAATACGCAGCAGGAAAAGACCAAAGTTATTCAGCAGGCTTGAAAAAATTCTGTTGCAAGAATAGGCAGATAGTACGGCTTAATTTGGCAGATTTTATGATAGTATTTAATTATGTTTCCATTTTGACACATGTGATTACTGTCTGGGCAAAGATTTCACTTCACCCAATTTTCCAATGAAATACACCTACAAGGATTTGAAAGGTGGCTAGTCGCTTTTTGCGAAGGGCTGTCCACTGCACACCAACACGTGTGACTATATCTTTAATACCTTTTGAAATAGAAATAAAATATGTTGTTAAAATCCACAGATTATGCAGCAGATGAGTAAGTAGCAAATGCAGCAAATCCATAATTATGCAGAAAGTGCCGCAGATCGCATCATTTCAGTGGTCCTGCCAGAAAATAACAAAACAGAATCCTAGTTGGCGAGTGGAGAATAGTGGCATGTTTAAATACTATTAAACTCCACATCCATACTATCTGCATTGTTTATTAATGGCAGTGACGTATTTGGGCTTATTTGATTTGTTGTTATTTTAGTTGGTTGTAGTCGATGCAGAGATGACGAGAAGTTCTTATGTTACCATGCGGTAAAAAAATACAGTCTAGAGGAAGGGAACCCGTACCGTCTAGGGCTAGCCAAATTGTGCGTCAACAATTCCACCATTATAATTAAGGGGTACACATTGCAAGTTTTCATGATTTAGGTCACGTCCCTAATTGGATTGGCCACACCTCTTTAGGAGGTTTGCCACGCTCCTTTTAGAGCACCCCTAGTTTTTTTTATCCCACTTAAAGCCCTGACCAAGCACATATATGTGGAGTTAAGTATAGAAACTCTAGAATTACTTACCTGCTGATATTTTATTTTCTGTAGTTTCTTCTCGATCTTGTGTTGCGTTGATATTCTGCTGTCGATATGAAGGTTGCACCCTGAGCTGGGAGACCAGTCAGTGTCTAGCAACAGAATATCAGAATGAGGCATTCTGTTGTTAATGAGGAGAACACTGATCTTGCTTCTATGCTTTTGGAGAAATTAAAAAACATGTTGGATTTCGCAACATTTTAATTGAAATGAGGGTCTGGATGGGCAGGGAACAAGCTTGGGCTCTTGTTATGTCTGTTATTAGATTTACCCAGGGCTTTAAGTGGGCCGGGTCTCACTGATGCTGAGCACCGGCAGATTTTGAAAGGGGGCCTCGAAATGGGTCTCTATTGTTCGCTCTTTTGTACCCTGGCACAGGCGGGCTGTTTTTTTCTGGACTGCAGTGACAGCAGCAAATGGATGTGCGCGTGCTCACACTGCTCACTTCTCACTATCACGTCATGCCAGGTGAGTGTTGTAGGGGAAGGGAAATCCTTTAAAGAGAGTCATTGTCTCTCTGGATTCCCTTCTGTTTTTGAAATTCAGGTGCAGCAACATTGTCGTGGTGTCACCAGGGCTTTAAGTGGAAGCTTTTTCAATATAATATACAAGCCATAGTTGCTGCTTATTTATTTTACGCAACTAACAACCTTTGACAAAGCCAATAGACCTCACTTGTAGATACGATGTTACTTGTTGTTTCATATATCTGGATGCAATGACAGAACAGCAAAATACAAGTCGGGCGGCACACTATGCTAAGCACAGATTTTTAGCTTACATGTTTTTAAGCCACGCCCTTAATTATATTGACCACACCCCTTTGAGAGACACCTGGGGGCATATTATCAAGGGGGTTTATCTCCGCTTTTTTGGCTTTAAAAGCCAAGAAAGCGGAGATAAAATTATCTCCCTATTACCAAGCTGTCGCTAACACCAGTTAGTGACAGCTAATAGGAGATAGCGACCATCTTGGGCCCCGCTTTGCATGTCAGTGATATTTATCACTAATGACATGCAAAGTGGGCGTGCCAAGATGTTAGCGACTGGAAACAGTCCCTAACATCGCTATCTCCTATTACCAACTTTTGGAGATATTCGCGCTAAGCGCGAATATCTCCAAAAGCTAACACCTGCCCTGAGCAGTTCTTAGTCATGTTATCCAATGGAATGTGGATAACATGGCTAAGAGCATTTGCTCGATAATGCATGAATATCGCTGACTTTTCAGCGATATTCATGCATTGCGGCCGTTTTTAATCGCATTTGCGATAAACCTTGCTAATCTGCGATAAAAATCGCCGATGTGCGGCGATAATTTTTGTCTCTAAACAAGTTAGAGACAAAAATTATCGCTAGTTGTTGGTAATATGCCCCCTAGTTTTTTAATCCCACTTAAAGCCCTGGGTTTACCCTTTCGGAGGCAGCAAAGCCGCAGACTCTCTTCGCCTATTCCATTTGCTGCCAGCTCATCTCCCAGTAACAGGTTTGCACTGGACCAAACTGACTTGCCCGTTCCTGGGGAACCATTTTTTTCGTGACACTGCTCATCTTTTCATTGAGTGAGACAACAAAAATAAGGGGAGAATAAATAAGACCAGTGAACAGGGCCTGAGGAAAACCGTCTGACATTAAAGCGCATTCAATTTTTTTTAACCCTTTTCTCGGAGTGTGACTGCACTCTGGAGACTGCCAACCATAGAATGCTGCTGCGAGTTTCTGCGAAAAACTTTGTGTGCCTGCACTTTTTTCTGTCACAAAACCAGACACAAAGAAACCCTTGTTTCGTTTCATGCGACAAAGCCCGAAACACGGTTTGCCAGAGTGGGCCAAATTACTTGGCAGGATCTTTCTAAAGTGCCACTTTGCAAACATCCAGCCAGCCAGTCGGAACTGCTTTCTCTTCTGACTGAGTCTCCCACCAGGAAACTCGTTCAGTTAAGAACGCATTTGAAGAAACTCATTAGTCAGTATTCTGCGCCATGCTGCGTGTCACTCTGGGATAATTCGTTTAGTACAAAGCCTCGCCTTGTCTCCCTTCAACCCCCAACAAACAACCTTATAACTTCCACCAAGACTAGCTCGGGTGAAATTCGCTAATTTAGGCTTCCATGTACCGTTGCGGCCGATAGTGCGTGCTTGGATGGTTATCTTCTACGGTGACTTTAGTAAAAGGCACAACCACCTATTTTCTATTATAGTATTTTGTTGCGAGTTTGGTCAGTCAATCCCAAAAATTGTTTCAGTTAAAAGCCATACAGCCAATGCTCTTCTTTAAATAGTTTTCAGTAAAGTTAATAAAAAGTAAAAATAATGTAAAACCTAATGACCCCTCCAGCAAGAGAGAGCTCTTGGATTTTAAAGTGCATTGATTTAGGCAGAGTCATCTCTTACTTAAATTCTTTCCTTGTGAGCCGCCATGTTGAAGCAGTGTGTGCTGCAGTGGGGAAGGGCAATAGTTTGCGTATCTGTCCTGTAGCGCCAAATTGTTTCGACAGAAGGTATGCCCTGTTTTGGGGCTACAGATTTTGTGCAATGGAGTCAAATCTTACTTATTGTCTCCAAACCCTCCAGGTTGTGCATAAGCTATTTTTATCTTCCATATTGAGTTAAAAGCTCGAAAAGGAAGAATTCAGAGCCTGAATTTTAAATACAGAGGTATCTAGCGTCATCATGCCGAGGTAAGGTTCTAGGCCATTATACGCTTTCAATGGCAAGTACTCCTTCAAAAGTGAACCTTCTCTGAGGTTTTTAACAATTATAGTTGCTTTCATCTTCCAGTTGTTTGCCTTGATGGTAAGGTGCTTGTTATGTACAGTTTGCTTGGGTTCTCCGAAAGCTCAAGCAGCCAATAAACTTTAAGTATTTTCTTAGACCTTCCATGCCATGACGCCATTAATTGATTTTTGAGTATTTCTGAATATGGGGATTTAAATGTCCTGGATCAAAACTGGGTGCAGTCGATTACATCTTCTATGGGTTTCAGTCCACGTTCTAATCCTAAGGACTTTAGTAAATTACTGGGCCCCAAGAGTAGGAGTTTTCTTAAAACGTGATTTTCATTCTTCTTTATCTCAGCCATTTTGATGCCCCTCCCATAAATCTGCTCCATATATTGCTTCTGCAATTGTCTTCATCCTACATATATATAGGATGACCTTTACTGAGTCTCCTCTGGTGTAGGTTTACAGCGGAGCAGGACTCCCACACTCTGTTTGTAGTAGATACTATTTTGTCTTTTTGTTGGGTCCCTGATAACTTGTCATCCTACTGCAAATCTAAATCACCATAGCAACTCTTTCTAGTGGTGCCCCATTTACCGTGAATGTTCACTTCAGTGGGGACCTTCTGGTTCATAATCATGATTCTGATTTTACTGACATTTATCACAAACTTCTTTCTGTGACAATGTGACACAGCCCTTTAATGCAAGATGCATGATTCAGTGAAGTGTAGGAGCAGAGACATCGGCAACTATCTAAATTGCAACTTTTTCACCTCCCAGCTTTGGAATGCCCAGGTTCTTATCTGACAGACAGGCACCTATGTTGTTTATATATAAATTGAACAGTGGCACTAGTATGCGTCCCTGCTGCATGCCGGCTGAAAACTGCTTCATATTCTCTGACTTTTTCGTATCTTACCTTTCTGAGGTCTGTTGGTGAAGTTCTATGAGGGTCCTAGCAGCCATTCTTAATTTTTTTATTCTTTCAGTGTATATCCATGGTAGGTTCCGGTCAACCGTGTTGAAAGCAGTCTTGAGATAAACAAATGTCAGGTAAAGGTTATCTTTCTTAAACTGAGTATATTTCATACAAATTAGATAAAACCTCATTCTTTAGTCTGACATATTTAGGCTTTTTCTGCCCTCCGCTGGGATTTCCTACAGTATTCTCCCTCTTTAGGCCAAATTTTGTAACTGGTTTGCCAATAGCTTCTCATATATTTAATTCACCCCATCAAGTAGTGTGATCGGGGAATCGCTTGCAGGATACAAGGGACTGTCTTTTTGTATATGGGAACTGCAATTGACAGTCTACGAAAAATGGGGATATAGCCACAGTTGTCAAATGCACTGTACATTGTACATAGGACTGGGGACCACGCATGCACACATGCCCGACAGGGCCGAGACCCACACACCCATGCCGACAAATTTCTCCTGATACTCTGCAGCAGCAACTTCTCTATAGTAAACCCTTTTTTCCAAGACTTAAGTTATCCCCTCCCGAGAACTGTGTTGGAAGTGAATTGGTCTCTTGCTGGAGTTCGCTCCCTTCCATATTGATGAGCCTCTGCTTATTTAGGCACTTGCCATCCTCAACTTTGTGGCTCCTGTACACAGTTCCAAAATAATTCTGCAAGCCTTTAATAACAGAATTTATTTTAAGACCTACAAGACCCCAGGATGACAATTCCCAAATATCTCAAGCTTTCTTTTTCCGTTATTGCTTTCTTTACATCCTCCAGATCCTACTTCTTTTTTTGCCATTAACTCAGACTTTGTTTTCCTTCCTGCAGGCTCCACTGTTCTCTCGTTTTATTGTCTTAACATTCTAGCTTGGATTTTCTGGTTGTATTCTTCATCTAGGCCCACATGCATCAATATTGGCTTTTGCGATTTCTAAATTGCAAAAAAATAGCGATTCGCAATTTAGAAATCGCAAAAGCCTATGCATGATTATTTTTTCATTTTTTATGCAATTCGGGAAAAATCGCTATTTTTACCGAATCGCATAAAAAATGCGATTTTCAAATTGCGAATTCGCAATTCCCATTCATTCCTATGGGCCAAAATGCCCATAGGAATGAATGGGAATTGCGAATTCAAATTTGAAAATCGCAATTCATCAATCCATTTCAAGGGTGGAGAGGGGGGTCTAAATGACCCCCCCATGCACCCCTGAAATGTATTTTTCGCATCATGTTGCACACACACATGTCCTAAGGACATGTGTGTCCGTAACATGAATGTTTTAAAAATGCATTTTCTGCGTGTTTTACACTTTTTGCAAATTTACCGAGTGGTTCAACCACTCGGTAAATTTATCCCTCTAATTACGAATTCGCAATTTAAAAAGTATTCATGCATTGCTTTTAAGAAATCGCAAAGTTGCGATTTCTTAAAAGCAATCGCAATTTTAGAAATCGCAAAAATGTTGCGATCTCTAAAATTGCTTGATGCATCCAAAAAAGCATTTTTGGAATCGCAAACGGCCGATTTTAAGGAATCGCACCGTTTGCGACTCCAAAAATGCTTGATGCATGTGGGCCTTTGTCTCTTTTTTGTGCTTGTGATGTTATTGAGGCATGCAGGCCTTTTTGTCATCGTCAGGAACAGTGAGATTGTTTCGCGTATTCTTTGAAACACCTCAGCAACATTTCTGCCTCCTTGCTTTTCCCACTCGTGAATCTCCTTGAACTAATGTTCTATTAGCATGTTTATGTGTTGCACTAAGATTTCATTGTTTTAGAAATGCCACCTCACAGTTCTTTGAGTTGATTTGGGCATTAGTCCTTTGGGACCTATCAAGCCTTCGATGGTAGGGGCAGGGTGCTTTATGTAGGCTAGGAAGGAGATGGACTAGGAGGACATGGTCACATTTTATTGTTCATCGGAGACTCATATCAGTTACTGCATGCAATGCTTCCATTTTAATTAGCGGTCCCTTTCAAGAGAAATACATAATCGTAGCCACAAAACTTCAATCAGGATTGGGTCTATTAGTATCCAAATGGAAAGCATCACAATTTATTTCACTGAAACAATAAACATGGAAAAATACAGTAACATAAAGTGAGCAGGAAGTGACAGGGTTTCTGGAAATCAACAGATCTCCTGACCTCAGGCATGTAACTCCAAAGTGATGCAAGTAATAACAATTGTCACAATAAAAAGAACGTCTTGTACTCCGCATAAATCATAAATAACGTTTAGAGTTTAAGGTGTGGTTGTCGACGACGTTTTGATCCCCAAAACAGTTATGGGATCATCATCAGGACTAGTGAATCAAAATGCCTGAGAGGTTGCCTGGATAACGTAAGGGAGAGGGAGGGGGAAGTAGGTCGAAGGAGAGAGGAGGGAAGGAGAGGGAAGGTAAGGGGAGAGAGAAGTAATAGAGAGGTTAGAGTTGTGGAGAGGCGACTACTTAAAATCTCGAGGTTACAACAATGTGAATAATATGAAAAAGCTGGGTGGCACACCACATGCTGGGGACCCATCGTGGGTGGTTTCAAGCAGCTCAGTCTGAACTCATGTGCAAGGTTAAGTGAAAGTTTAAGTGAGATAAGACAAGCATACACATCCAGAGAGTGACAACTATATTGTGCAATAAGGTGGTGGAAAACTGGTCTTTCTACAGGTTCAGGGAGTGGAACACCATTCTACTGGAAAGGAACGATGTCCCATCCAAGGCA
Source organism: Lissotriton vulgaris (assembly GCF_964263255.1). Taxonomy (NCBI): domain Eukaryota; kingdom Metazoa; phylum Chordata; class Amphibia; order Caudata; family Salamandridae; genus Lissotriton; species Lissotriton vulgaris. The sequence continues at coordinate 1,451,740,776 of NC_141689.1, read as the reverse complement.
GCTAACAGTACGAGGACGGCACAAATCCGGGTAGAATGCTATAGGGAAATCAATTAGAGTCATTTAATTAAGGGATGGCAAGGCAACCAAGAATCGCAGAACTTGAATAGCAACGAAACCTGTGGTCTCGTTAGGGCGCTTATTGGGAAAAGGTTGTGGGGGAGAACAGAGTCTCACCCCTTACTTGATCCGTGAATATAATCTGAATAGGCGTAGGTATGAAGCGCTGGCTAGGCGTGAATGCAGAAAGACAGATTGGTGGTACGTGGGGGCCAAAAAAGATTGAAGGACATTATTAAGAACGGTGACCGCGGTCTCGAGGCTTGCTTACCATGCTCGGCGAGATCAGAGTCTCGTTCCCTCTGTGCTTCAGGGTTGGAATTAATCAGAGCGGTGAGATGCCTGAAAAGAGGGGGGAGAGAGCTGTGGTGAGGCGTGAAGTCCTCAATACACTGCCTGTATTGGAATGGGGTAGGAGCAGGGTAGCCTGTACGCAAGCTTACCTTAACAATGGCTGCAAGGAGCTGGGTTTGAAGTTGCCTGAACGCCGAGTGCATGTGCCGGATAGAGAATAAATATCCAAAGCGTGATGGTGCACATGCGTGTTAACGCAACAGCTAGAGTGGCAATTGACTAGGTTTTGGCCAATGGTGGGCGCCATGATGGATGATATCTACTGCACGACAGTAAAGCAGAGAAATGAGATTTAAGAAAAGTAGGGATTGGTAGTGGATAACAGGGTGGCACGTTGTGACTTATAGTTGGTAGAATTTACAGTCCAGCAAACAACATATAAACAGTAGTTTGTGATCATGATGTGCAGTTTACGAAAAGTAGCGTTGGTGCTTAGAACCAGTTCAAGGTGTATCAATTTGCAATACCACAGTGGCATATTATTACAGTCACATTCAGCAACAATTGCAGAACACTGTTTGTGTTAAACAGGCTGCACAAGCCGTAGTCTCCTGATGGTAGAAAAAGGAAGTCATTCTATTTAGATCAGATTAGTTCTAGTCCTTTAATCTTAGATCAGATTAGTCCAGTACTCCATGTGGTTCAATCCAGTATGGAGACCATTTGTGCGTAAAATCCATTTGACTTCCTCCTTATTGAGAATACTATTGATGTCAGAATTCCGGGGTAGTGGTTGGATCACGTTAATTACCTGCCAATGTAGGTCATCTTCTGTATGCCCTTGGATAGTATAGTGTTCCACAAGTGGCAAATTAGGTGATTGGCTTCTCAGGCGGCTCTGGTGTTGACATATTCTGATCCTGATTTTTTGTGTGAATTGCCCAATATAGATTAGATTGCATGGGCATGTAATTGCATAGATAACATTTTGAGTGTTACAATTGGAGAACTTGGTTACGTTTACATCAATGTTTGCATACACAAATTTTTTAGTATCACTTGTCAAGGGTAGCGAGTTGTCCCCCTCTTTCTGCCCCTTTGCTCCATTTTATGTCTGCCTCAGGGAGCCGCCATGCTTGTTTCTCCTCCAAATTTTTTTTTTCATTATCATTTGTTGATTGGGCCTTATATTAGAATCACTTCTGATTAAAATGATATATTTAGCACAGTTCTGAGTTTCTTCATCATTAGCTATGAGTTGTTTCAACTTAATAGGAACATGGTCTTCCTCTTTTCGGTTCCACAGAGGACAATACTTGTTGAAAACTTCCATTAAAATCTCTTTCCAAGGTAATATATTGTAGGTCTCTTCCACAGTCTGGATGAAGATTTAGAACTAAGGGCCTGATTTAGAATTTCGACAGACAGGTCACAATGGTAAAGGCTATTTTATCCGCCAAAAATACAAATAACATAATATCCTATAGGCTTTATATTTCAGTGGCGGGATATCCGTCACCATTGTGAGGAAGTAACCCATATGCCGAAATCTAAGCCAGACCTTAAATCACTAAGCCTTATGTGGCCTCCCTTATTTTTACTTAGTTGTTGAAACACATTGGGTAGAAGGCCATCATTTGGTGTCACGTCTCCGACCCACATCTTTTGGAGGCAACTTAGGTTGTGTTTCATCATAAAAGAGACCCAATCACTGTCCTCTAGTTCTTGTATTACTCTGCCTATGTGCCAAATTAATAGTTTACATAACGCTATTAATTTCAGTTTACATTCTGCCATTCCCTTCCCCTTGGGTTTTTAACTTGGGCCACATTAAACCCTGACAGCGATTCTACTTATGTTAATATCTAATTTTTCACTTTCTCTGGTAGTAAAAGGGTTGCTGGATACAGTTCTTTTCGATTTTCATGCCACAATGTAGGAAGATGGGCTTATGGGCTAGTATTTTTTCTGCCACAGAACTTGAGGGCCAAGCAATCACTGATGCTTCTATCTTAGCCGCACTCTTTTCCAGAAACCTGACTATAACTGTAATTTATGAAATTGGTAACTAGTCACTATATTGAAAACAATATTGACTGGACAGAATATCGAGTTTTTGATATCGAATGGACAGAATATCGAATTGCAAAAATATAGTGGTGCAGAATATCGAAATGCAGGTAAGAAATATTGAGTTCCACAATATCTAAGTTAGTAATAACAATTTTCTTTTTGTGTTTTAAGTGTTATTATCTGTCTTAAAAGTATGTATTATTTTTGTAATGTATGTTTGAATTTTGTAAAAGTAATGAATTTTATGTGAATACATTTTTGTGTAATTTAATTCCGTAGCGGCTTGTGGGTTTAAAGGGGAATAGGGTGGGAAGTTATTTAATTATAATATATATTTTTAGCATTATTTAGATTTAATTAATTATACATAAAAAAATGAGTAATTTAATTATGTAGCTGGTTGTGGGTTTAATTTATTATTGTATCACTTAATAATGTAATATTTAATAATGTATATTGTTATTAAGCTAATTAATTTATTATTAATTAATTATACATGGATTAATAATAATTAAATGGTAATTATGCTAATGGTGTAATTTTATTTATTAAATAGTAATGAATTAGATATTATTATTAACAATTAATTTGTTAATATGTTAATTAATTATATTGTTAATTGTCATGCGTTTATTAATTAATTAATTATGTTAATTTATTAATATGTTACACTATTGGAGGTGATGCTTATAGGGGAAAATGGTGGGAGGTAAATTCATTTTTACAAAATAAATTAATTGTTAATTAATGTTAATTATATTGCAGGTGTGTGTATTTTAAATTATTCCCCTACGCTATCCAACACTATCCTTACTGTTGCACTCAGTGGAGTGGGAATAGTAATTTTTACCCTCCCGCTATCCAGCGCTTTCCCTACTATTGCACTCAATGGAGTAGGAATAGTAATTTTTACCCTCCTGCTAACCAACGCTTTCCCTACTTTTGCACTCACTGGAGTGGGAATAGTAATTTTTACCCTCCCGCTATCCAACGCTTTCCCTACTGCTGCACTCACTGGAGTGGGAATAGCGAATGTTACCCTCCCGCTATCCACCGCTTTCCCTACTGTTGCACTCACTGGAGTGGGAATAGTACATTTTACCCTCCCGCTATCCACCGCTTTCCCTACTGTTGCACTCACTGGAGTGGGAATAGTACATTTTATTCCCCGCTACCCAACGCTTTCCCTACTGTTGCATTCACTGGACTGGGAATAGTAATTTTTACCCTCCCGCTATCCAACGCTTTCCCTACTCTTGAACTCACTGGAGTAGTAATAGTAATTTTTACCCACCGGCTATCCAATACTTTCTCTACTGTTCCACTCGCTGGAGTGGGAATAGTAATTTGTATTTACCGGCTATCCAACATTTTCCCTAATTTTATCTTTTACGCTATGGAACTTTTTCAGTATTGTTATATTTAATGTAGTGTAAAATATTTATATATAGACATATATATATATATACATACATATGTATGTGTGAACAAGAGTACGTCTGTATTCGAAACGTTGCATTTTTGAAAGGCACTGAATAAAACAACTTGCCCGGATAACGTGGGGTCTGCCTCTTCTTTCGCCGCTCGTGTGTGGAGGTTTGAAGACTACGTTTATATATATTTATGTTATTATATTTTAAGTTATGTTTTTAACATTTTATAATTAAAAATATTAATTCTTTTTTGATAATATTAATATATATATATAAAGAAAATTAAAATGTATGTTTTTTAAAGGCATGTATTATTTATTAATTTTAACATGTTTTGATTAATTTTAAGTATGATTTACTTAATTATATTTATTATTTAATTATTTTTATATTACGTTTAAGACATTTATAAATTTGATATTTTTGCTAACTATATTTTTAACATCGATATTTTGGATTTGATATTTTTGCTCTTAGCTGTTTGTAGATAGGAAGTCAATATTCTGATCCTTGATATTTATACGTCAATACTTTGCTAGGTCGATATTCTTCACATCGATATTCTGTCCGTGATCCATGAAATTGTCTATTACAAGCCAGGTACCACTTTCAATCATTTTCATATACTTCCTTTAATGAGGATATTGTGGGGGCCCATGAATGAGATAATGGGGAGAAGACGATAAATTGTTTTGGATTTACTTCCATCAGACATCCTTCGACTTTGGAATAGATCAAGGGATTGCACTTTCAGTTTGTCAGCATAGGCGTTCCGTTGGCAGGGATCTTCTTTTTACATCCAACCCAATGTTTCTTTTTAGCTCTAGCCAAGTGGGGTCTACACTAACAAAACTCTCCTCGGGTAGTTCCCCTCTCTCACTTAGATTGACTATCTCTTCATACAGCAACCTCTTGGAGTTGAACCCACTCATAATTGGGTAAAAAAAACAAAAAAACAGCGCTAGGCCTTAAGTTTGTTGATGGCTTCTGTTTTTACACTTTGGGTGACATTGGGTCAGCTGTCAGGTCCCTGGTCCATCTCCTGTGGGGTCATTTAGCACAACCCCCTGCACGTTATCTGCTGCCAAAGTCCTAATTAGTTCAGTTTTATTGCACCATTCCTTCCTGGGTTTTGCAAACCAATACTCATTGTCAATACCTACACTATTTTGTTCTTTCTTATAACCTTTAGTGCTGTTAACATTTCTTTTCATTTTTTTTGCCACGATGATCTCATCTTTACCACTTTTTGACAGTGTCGAGGGTGCAAGTCAAGCCTTGTTGTACTAAAAGTTACCTATCACCAGTGGCGGCTCCTCCGCTAAGGCGGAGGAGTATCGCCCCACTGATCTTGGAGCAGTGTAAAAGCAAAAATAAAATGATAATAGCAAAAGTTATTTCTGTTATTATCATTTTATTTTTAGTATCAACCAGGTTGAGCGGGCATTGCTGGGCTCCCCTGATGTCTGGGAGGAGGAGTGGTTGGTGCACTCCAAAGCCTGCATGACTGCGCCCTTTGCATCTTCCCCACCAGGCTGTAGTACACAGCCTGGTGGGGAACATGACCAGCCTGACATTTCCCATCTGAGTGCTGAGCCACAGCACTCAGACCAATCACAATGCTCCATTTCAGTGTTGTCACTGGCATAGGGAAGGGAACCTGTGTGTTTCCTTTTTCCGACCACAGAGAGACAATGAGGGATGACGAAGGAGAGACGACTAAGGACTCGAGATGCGGTAAGAAGGTAGGTGTTTTTTTTATTTTGTACCCCCGTCCCCCGCGACCCCCCTCCATTCGCGTTCCCTTCCAGCCGCTACTATCACAGTTCTTTGACCATCCTATATCTTTTATCATTTTTAAATTTCCCTTTACATGGCTTGTTGAAAATCTTTGTTCTTAAGTAACCCTCTGTACCCAACGCTTTGCAATGTTTGCCTTACAGTCTGTAACTATTGATTGGATCACTGCAAACTTTTAGGCCAGTTTTGAAAGAATGACTGAGAAGTTACAAATCTCTGTTATTGCAGGTTGTGTCTCATAGATTTCTCTATTGCTTCCTCTACTATCACCATCCTTCGATCAATTCCATATTTTATTTGCCATTTCTTGGAGAAACATGTCTGCACATCCATTTTTGAAGATTTACAACATAACGTCTGAGTGATTTCTATTAAGATAATATAGGTTGCGTCACATAAGTATAGCCATACAATGGAAATTATGGGCAGAGAAGTCTGTGCCTCTCCAAGTCCAAAAGGTATCCTCTCTAAAGCATATCAGGGTGACACCAATTATACCCACAGAACATTCAACAATTCCTCATCATCAATTCCAGTAGTTTTCCATCTTCTCACAATAGAAATTGGCAACTTTACTTGATTTTCCCATCCTATGGTTTGAACGTCAGGGTGGAGTTGGATTTCTCCCTGCTCCTGATACGACATGATTAGGAGTCTTCACTCAGTTCTTTAGCGCCTCTCGTCTTTGCCAAAAATCCTCCTCCACTGCCACACTATCTCAGATACACAATATGCCTTTCACTAGCTATTGAATCATGCACTCGCAAGCAAAACTTTCACTTTGAAGGTTAAACATAGAAGATCAAATGCTTAAGGCCTTTGGTTAGACTAACTTAATAAGACAGTCAGTGTATACGGTAAATACATGATTACATATGCACCTACAATTACATAATAAATGCAAATAAATGCAGAGATTAATAAAAGAATACTAGTAGCTTAACATAACTTGAGGGCACCCCCCCTGCAAAGAACATGGAGGGGGCATCTATCCCCGTTCCATTACCTACACATTTTGCTGAAAAGCAAGGAGCTGGGGGCCACTGGCACCGCGGGGCTGCAGGGTTTTGTAATGACTGATTTTTCTGCTTCTTCAGGTGCTTCAGTTAGTTATACAGGCAGTCACTACTTATCCGAGTCCCTTCCCAGATTACCTAAGAACACCTCACTTCAGAATACTTACCTGAGAAAGGAATAGAACTAACTACTAGAGATGAAATAAGTCATAGCTCCGAGGATATGTATAACAACGCCTTCCGACGAATCAGCAATGTCTCCCGACAAACAACGTGTACCTACGCGAGCAACGCACCCTGGTGTGAAATCAGCAACGTCTCCCAATGAACAACACGCATCTGCACGAGCAACACACCCTGGTGTGAATCAGCAACGTCTATGGACAAACAACGCGTACCTACGCGAGCAACACATCCCGGTGCGAAATCAGCAACATCTCCCGACAAACAACGCACATCTGCATGAGCAACAACTTCCGGTGAAAAAATCAGTACATCCCTCATACGCTATGTTGGGTTGATCTACTTATACTTTTGGTATTCTTGCTCAGGAGCCGATTTCCCTCCCGTATCATCAACTACTTATTAGAGGGGAAATAGTCCATCCCTCTGTAAGCACTTGGTAAAAAAGGGGCCCAACCTTCCTTCACAAAGAATAAGAACCAAATTCACATTCCAAGGTTCTTTATTATATGATAATAGTGGTGGCAAAAGAGAAATAATAATAGCTAGACATCAACACATACATACACATAGAACCTAAAAATGAAAGGCAAAATTAGATAAAGTTAGATATACATGGAACATCTCACCATATTAGACATCTGTAACTTGAAGAAGGGTCCAACTCTCTCTCTGCTCCACTTAACTTTAATGAGGTGCAAGTATATATTTACTTTTCTGTGACGTGTAAGAGTGGAGCTAAAATCAGGCTGCTCCAGGAGCTTACTGCCATTTAGTTTCTGAAGGCACCACTCAAGGAAATTTAAATCATTGAACCTGTTTATACCTAGACCCTGAATTTCTCACTGTTTAATCATAATATACAGCCTTGGTCTGTTCAAATTTAATGTTTGTATTCAGTGCACCTTTGGAAAGAATTAGCAGCATAAAGTTTTGCTTTGAGCCAGGAATGTGAAGCTCGTCATCAGCTGGCTCTGAACTACGTCCTCAGGCAGCAGTGGGTGTGGCAGACACTGGAAGATCAAAATTACTATTTTAACTCCAGTCCTAGAATATTTGGGGAAATAGCAACTTTACCCAAAAAATCCAGGAGGCTTATTTAGTATTCCACTCCAGTCGTGGGATATTTTAGGTAAAGTTATACATTCCAAAAGTATTTTTAGGAATCGTTGAAATGTAGCAATTTTGATTTTTTTTATTGTATTTTCATTTATTTGGAACATACCAATAAAAACATACAAAAATGACTGGCTGTTAGTCTCTTTTGCTTATTTTGGCACATACAAAAACAACTCCTGAGCAAATTGTGTCTGTAGGGTTTTTGGTTACAGCACCCTATTACATAGGACATATCTGTGTCTACTTTGCGTTCGGCTTGACAATCTTGGTTATGTGCTGGTTCTTGAACAAATAACATAGAAACATATAACATATAGTTGTTGTCTGCTGGTTGGAGATCGGCCTGAGGTACCGTACTTTGTTTTAAGTGCAGGTGTGCGAGTGGGTGGTGTCTATGCTGGTTTGAAAGGGTCTAGGGCGATGTTTAGTGAGGACCACATCTCTCTGGTTTTCTCCACAGAGTGTTTTTTAGAACTGCGCTATCTGCTCCCCTCAAGAATGTTATCCAGTTTAGCCACCCCTTAAATGTGGCCTTGGAGGTATCTTTCCAGTTGGCTAGTACTATTTTCGTGACGCTCGTTAGGAGGAAGTCTAAGAGGTTTCTGTCCTGTTGTATACTGATGTCGGTATTCATGTGTGCTGTTGTTAGAGTGGAGAACTCTTTCTTTAGGGTGCAGTTTAATTTCTGGTTTGTGAATTCGAACACTTTGTCCCAAAACTTTTTTACCTTGTTGCACTGGAAAATTAGATGCTCAAGGTCTCCTGTGACGATGTTGCAGTTCCAGCACAGGCTGTTATCTCTTAGGCCTAGTTTCGCTAGTTTAGAAGAGGTCCAGTGTGCCTGGTGTAGTAGCCAGAATTTTGTTTGTGCTAGTGCTAGATATAATGTTCTTCATGGGGGATGACCACATATTGGCTGCTTCCATCTCTGTTAGGTTCCTGCCTATCTGAGATTCCCAATACTGTTTTTTTTTTCATTGAGTTTCGAGGAGGTGGTGCGTAGGAGTTTATACAGGTGTGATACATGGTGACCTGTCTTGTTCAGATTTTCCATAAGTTGGAAAATTGAGGGCGTTTAGCAGCTGAGGTTCCCTTTTGTGATCGCTGTTCTGATGGTCAGGAAGTTGTAAAGCTCCACTTCTGGCATATTGAACCTGCTCTTTATAGTGTTGAAGGTGAGCGGTGTGCTCTCCTCCTCTAAATGAGCTGGGTGTGAGAAGCCAAGATTCTTCCCTGTATCTATGGCTAGTGGTTTGCTTTTGTATTTTATCTTGGGGTTTGCCCATAGAGCTACCCATTTCGAATTCCTGATGCTTACTTCTAGTTTCTGATCTACCTTGAGGAGTGCCATTTTTGTTATTTTGAGCACAGGGTTATTCTTTGGTGTTTGTTTATTGACTGTTAGTAGAGTTAGGGGGTCTTCATGGTTGAGGATGGCTTTCTCTATGTCTAGCCATGTTGGTGTATATGTCTGGTTTTGTGTTACCCAGTGCAAACCCTGCCTGGCAATACAGACTGTTTGGAAAGTCCTTAGGTCTGCAACATTGAGGCCTCCTAGTTCTTTCCTCAGTCTCAGTTTTTATAGAGCTAGTCTGGGATTTTTGTCCCTCCAGATGAATTTGTTAAGAGCCTGGTCCATTTTCTTGTGGAAGTCATCTGTTAGTGCAAAGAGGAGCATGCTGGCTAGGTAGTTGACTATTGGAGTTACCATAATTTTGACTGTCTCTACTCTACCCCACCAGGTGATAAATTTAGGCGACCATTTTTGCAGCAGGCCTTTTATCTTTTTCAATGTGCTATCCTCATTTTGTTCGAGTGTGCTTCGTAGGTTTCTCCCAAAAATGATTCCTAGGTATTTTATCGATTTCTTTTGTCAGGTCAGCCCAGAGTCTCCTAGAACCTCTCTAGTTGTGTATATGTTCATGGGCATGCACTCTGATTTGTCTCTGTTTAATTTGTACCCTGAGTGGGAGGCGTATGAGTCTATGGTGCACATGAGTGCTGATATTGATTGTGTTGGGTTTTCTGTGATGATCAGCAGATCATCAGCGTAGGCCGCTAGTTTGGCCGTCGTTTTGTTGATGGAGATGCGTGCAATATTCTTATTGGTAAGGATATCTTTGATCAGTGGTTCTAGGGCCAGTAGGAACAGCAGTGGGTATAGTGGGCAGCCTTGTCTTGTTCCTCTCTGGAGATCAAAGGTTGCTGAGGTGGTGCCATTGATGGCTATCTTCGCTTTTGGGTTTTTGTACAGGGCCATAACCTTCTTGGCGTATGTCTCCCCTAGATTGTATGCCTGTAGGCATTCTTCTAAGAAGTTTCAGGACACTCTGTCAAAGGCTTTTTCAGCGTCTAGTGTGATTGTGGCTGCTGGGGAGTGTATGTTTGAGCAGTGTTCTATGACTTGGCAAAGGAGTCTGATGTTATCGCTAGACATCCTGCCTTTCATGTACCCTACTTGTGTGTTTCCTATTAGTTTTGGGAGCACTCTACTTAGCCTAGTTGCTAATATTTTGGCATATATTTTGCAGTCTAAGTTGATAAGTGATATAGGGCGGCAGTTTCTTATCCATTGTGGGTCTTTACCCTCCTTTGGAATGACTATGATGCTGGCTTGTGACATTGTGGCAGTTACTTCCCCTAAATCCCCGCAATGGTTGAAGGCTTTCGTTAGTGTCGGTACAATTTGATCTTGGAAGAATTTGTAGAACGGTGCTGTTTAACCGTCTGGTCCAGGGGCCTGGTTGTCTTTTAGGGATTTTATGGCTGTTTTGATCTCTAGGGTTTTGAAGTCTTGGCCTAAAGCTTTCGCTTCTTCAGCCATTATTTTCGGTAGCTTTAGCCCCTCTAGGTATGATTTAGTTCCTTTAGTATCTAGCCCTACGTCTTTGTTATAGAGTTCCTCATAGAATTCTTTGAAGGTGTGTACTATCTCGTTGTGTCTAGTGTGTGTTTTGTTTCAGGTGTCTGTGATTGCCGTGATGCTGTGCTGCCTTTGTTTGCGCTTGAGATAAGATGCTAGTGATTTCCCTGCTTTGTTTGCTTCACTGAGGTTGATTTCTTTGTATTTCCTTATCCAAAGACCCGCTCGCTCGCTAAGTATTCTATTAAATTCGTATTTCTTTTTTGTGAGTTGCGTCAGTGTACTTGATTTGCGGTGTCCCTGATGTGTTGAGTCTCTAAATTTTTTATGTCTTTTTCAAGCTACGCAAGTTGGGCTCTCGCCTCTCTGTCTCTTCTCGCCTTTATTTCTATTAGTACCCCTCTTACTGTTGCTTTGAGTGCCTCCCACACAGTGCCGGGGTTTGTGTCTTGTGTTTCGTTGTCTGTGATGTAGTCTGCAATGGCTTTCCGGATTTTTACTCTGTCTTCTTGTTTGGCTAAGGTTGTAGGATTGAGTCGCCATCTGCGGGTTAGCTGTTCATTATGTCTCCCTGCCAGGTGTAGGCTGAATGTGCTGTATTTGAAAGAATACGGCGCATTCCTGCCTTTCGTCCTGATCTGGCGCCATTTTGACTGCCTAGTGCCAACACAGGGATCCTTGCACCATGATGCAAGGGTGCCTACATTGTAAGGAGAATTGTTTTTGTGCAGGAAGGAGCACTTTCCTGCACAAAAACAATCCCCCGATGCATTTTCCTCTTTCTATATGTGCTGCAGCAACCAGCACACATAGAGAAAGTAACAAGAAGGAATAAGGATAATTCTCCTCATTAAGCCTCAGCTAGGAAGGTGTAGCAGTTTGGCGCATTTTCAGGTCGACTACTTTTGGTAAATCTGTGAATGTGTAAAAATCCATGGATGTTGGTTGCTTACACCCACACAACACCCAAGGAACACCTTCCTGGTGCAGAGTAAGGCACTGCAGCAATTTGCACTACATTGTGTTACTCTAGATTTATAAAGCCACTCAGGGCCAGGGTTCATAAATCGCATGTTGGTCTTGTGCCGCACATGCACGATGTTGCATGGTGCAAGCGTGACGCAACACCATTCCAAAATATGCTTCTGAGGATACCTAGAACCGTTTGACTCAGCTCTTCAGCCGTCCTTCAACTTTATCGATGGGTAGGTGAGCAAATGGAGTGTATGAATAATTAAGCACTGTAACATAATCTCCACAGTGCACTTGAAGGAAGTAAAATTGTTAATGCTTTCACCAAGGTACTGACTCTGATTCGCTCTATTTTGTTGCTCAGCTGAGGCTGGCTTGAGTTTCAATCTCTGACATAAATGATAAGAAGTAATGGCAAAAGAATACATTCACAGAATGCACACTAAGAAAAAACGGGGAGTTTGGCCAATACATTGAGCCTGCCCTCACAAGTGTGATGATAACTGTGACTTGCAGGCCTAATATTTACTAGTTTGTTCCCTGGCGTTAAACAATAGTACAATTTTCCTCACTTTAGTGATGCATTTGATAATAACTCAATTCAAAGCCACCTCAGTTCACGTCCGACTGCATGACATGTACCTATGTGTCGGTATTTATATGTATGAAGTGCTAACTTAGAGGGTCATTAGGATGGCGGACGGACCTGCGTCCATCCGCCACCCCGAGGAAGAAGGACCGTCCGCATGGGCAGCGGCGGTCCCTCCATGCAAATTAGGATGTGACCGCCACCCTGGCAGTCACATCCTGTTCCTTTAACCTTGCGGCAGGTGCTGCTTGAAGCAGCACCCGCCGCAAGGTTAAAAATGCATGTTTAACATTTACATGCACAAAGCGGCAGGCACCGCGCGGTGCCTGCCGCTTTGTGCATGTAAATGCTGGGGGGTACCATAGGTACCCCCCATATGCACCCCCCACCCCGACACCCTGGGGGCCCGCAACGGGCCCCCAAACACCAAAGACCACATGCTTTTCCACGGCGGAAAAGCCGCAGTGGAAAAGCATGTTTCCGCATGAATCCTAATATGGCTGGCGGTGACACCGCCACCATATTAGAGCTTTTCCGCCACGGGACCGCGGCGGAAAAGCGGCGGACAATCTTCACGTCCGCAGATTACCCCCCTGCCATCCTAAACTGGCGGGGGGTCTTTGCAATCACCGTACCGGTGAATCCGCATCCTCCGGGCCAGAGGTGGCTTCTGCCGGCCCGGAGGATGCGGATTCACCTCAATCCTAATCGACCCCTTTGTTTGGGTAGCAGGGGAACACTGTATGAGAGAATAATGAACGATTCTTTTTTGTTTTCATATTCGAGTGTAAAGGAGGTAGACAATTAGACCCAGAGGGGCCGATTAACAGAACGAGATAAAATCCTAGACTTACTTTTTGGTATTCACAGAAGGCATTTAGAAGTAGTAAAGTTAGGACTCCTAACTTTACTACTACTGAATGCAAGTTATGCTGTATTGCTATGCTATGTTACGTTATTCCATGTTATGCTGTTATGCTATATTATGTTGTGTTGTGCTATACTGTGATATGTCATGTTGTGTTATGCTATATGTTATGCTATTTTATGCTGTTATGCTATGTTATACAAAAGGGGATGATGGATGGAGCGTTTGAGCAAATCAAACACTCACCCCCAGTCAACTGATCTGGGTTTAATACATCACCATTCTTTAGCTCACTCAGCCACCCCAGTTCAGACATGGCCATATGCAAATCAGTCTGACCCTGTGCCTCATGGGAACAGTCCAGCCCGAACTGCCAAGCCATGTCTTCCCTGGACCGGAAACAAGCCACCTGGGACCGGTTTCGGATTCATAATCCTCATCACCCAGGCTATCTTGAATCCATTGGCCAAGTGAGCAAGGGACTAACGTCTGAGCATACCCTGCCAACTTAGGGCGAACAAAGCAATACCAAAGGGAATGATGGACGGAGCGTTTGAGCAAATCAAACACTCACCCCCAGTCAACTGATCTGGGTTTAATCCATCACCATTCTTTAGCTCACTCAGTCACCCCAGTTCAGACATGGCCATATGCAAATCAGTCTGACCCTGTGCCTCATGGGAACAGTCCAGCCCGAACTGCCAAGCCATGTCTTCCCTGGACCGGAAACAAGCATCCTGGGACCGGTTTCGGATTCATAATCCTCATCACCCAGGCTATCTTGAATCCAGTGGCCAAGTGAGCAAGGGACTCACATACCCTGTCAACTTAGGGCGGAGTGAGCTAAAGAACGGTGATGGATTAAACCCAGATCAGTTGACTGGGGGTGAGTGTTTGTATTGTCAACGCTCCATCCATCATCACCTTTGGTTTCTCGTTATGCTATGTTATGTCATGTTATGTCGTGTTATGCTATACTATGCTGTTATGTCATGTCATGTTGTGCTATGCTATGTTATGTTATGCTTCGAGGGAAGTGGAGAGGAACAAGTGGAACCAGACTAGAGAAAAAGAGGTCTTATCTAAAACACTGGTATGTGACCGAACAGAGCAATAGCCCGCTGCGGGTAAGTGGCCTTAGGAGTATGAACAGCGTGTGAAAGGGCAGGGGAGGGAAGCACGGGAGGCAGCAGGTCAGTCAAGTAAGCCGGACTCACCACCCGCCCGACATGCGGTAAAACCCACAGGAGGCCATATGTTAGGGGCTGATGTTGCACATGGGCGGGCTGCCCACCCAGGCCCTCCCACCCAGGCCCGCCCACCCAGCTGTGAAAGCAGAAATCAAAAGAAGAAAACACAAGGAAACCTTTTCCTCTGTGGCTGGATGATCTGTTGCTAATGGCAGGGATCCGAGGATAAAGTCCACCCGAAAGACTTGTACATTACTAAAACCATTTGTCAACTGTTACACACACATTTTGCATCCTGATTGAAAACGGCACTATTTAAATGTACCAATCAAGCTACTGCTACTATTGTTTTAAAGTGATGCCACTTTGAGTTATTTCTGAGCTAAATTGCCCTTTCTTTTGTCTTATATTGTTCTCCTCACATTCCAATGCTTGGTACACGCATTTTTGTTGCTGTTATTGTTTAGCTCTCATCTAGTCAGTAGGTAGCTTCTGAGCGCTAATAAAAAAAAAATCACACATGTTGATGGCAAATCTCTAATTTTGAACTAAAAAACATAACATGATAATAAGAAGTTGATAAAATATCTCCACTCACGATCTCTGTCGCACGTTTTAAACGTACCATAAATATAGCAATTTTGTGATCAGTGGAACCTCTTGTATTATTTCGAGCATTTACTGGAATGATAAACAAGCATTTGCAATGCAATAGGTCTCGCATTTACGCGTGTTTAAGCTTTTGGCATTGTAAAGCACTATGGGCCAGATGCATCAACCAAAAATGCGATCGCAACTGGTGCGAATTACCAATTGCGATCGCAAAAGAAAGAAATGGCATGCATGAACTGAAAACGCAGGAAAAAGCAAATTCGCAAAGGCAAAATTGCAAATTCGCAAAAAAATCGCAGAAACAAGGGCGAATCCCAATAGCGAATCGCAAGTAGCGAGAAACCAATGATTCTGCGAAACATATTGCGAAATCGCTATATCCAAATAGCAATTTCGCAATAAACTTGCAAATTCCATGCATGAAAAATCGCTAATTGCGAATCTGTCAAAAATCGCTATTTTGCAATAGCAGTTTAAAGGGAATCACAATCAGGTGGTTAAAAAAAAAAATTCCCACTCACCTGCCTTACATCAGAGGTGTATTTAAACAGACCCATGAGGCCCTAGTGCCCTCCCACAATGGCAGGACTCTACATTTTTGCGAGGAGGAGGAGGATACTTGCAGCAGGCCAGGCCAGAAGGAGATTCCAGGAGAGAATCTTCCGGCTGAGCATCCCATTGTAAGGACAGACTTGTGAGTAAATTTATGATAAGTACAGGATGAATGCAGCAATGATACTAGACTTAATAGATGAATTGGACCCACTATTGCAGCGCCAAACACATAGGACCCATGCTATCCATACTCATGTCCAGGTGCTATGTAGCCTGCACCTGCTTGCGTCAGGTAGCTCCAGCACATAGTGGCAGAAGCAGGAGGGGTATCACAGAGCTCCCTCTCGCGGTTCTTCAAATCCTTCCTGGCAGTCATGATGACTGTGATCAACAACCACATCACCTTCCCCACCACCCCACAGGAATTGAGCCAAACAAAACAGGATTTCTACCAAGTAGCACAGTTACCACACGTGATTGGAGGCATTGATTGCACCCACGTAGCCATATGTCCCCCTGCCGTAAATGAGTATATATTTCGCAACCGGAAAGCATATCACTCAATCAATGTCCAAGCAGTGTGCAATGCTGAGAACATCATCACCGACCTCGTAGCACATTACCCTGGAAGCACTCACGATTCATACATCTTCCGCCATAGTGGCTTGCACACACGTCTGCTCAGGGGAGATTTTGGCAATGGACACCTGCTAGGTAAGTTGAATACTATACACATCACTGACTTAGGTCATGGCAATGTATACCTGACACTAACATATTGTCTGTAACTTTGTAGGTGACAGGGCATACGCTGTGAGGCATTACATCTTGACTCCATACCTGAACCCAGCCAGCCCACAACAACAGAGGTACAATGCAGCCCACATCAGGACCCGTAATGTAATAGAACTGACATTTGGATTGCTCAAGAGTCGCTTTCGCATCCTGCATAAAACTGGAGAAGCAATGCTGTACCAACCGGAAACCTGCTGCAGGATTATTGCGGCATGTGCAATGTTGCACAACATAACAACAAGGAGAGGCATCTCCATTGAGGAATCCGACACAGAGGACAACCAGCCCCCAGCACAACAACGCCGGGCACATCTTGGTAGTTCAGCGGAGGGACAGAGAAAACGTACTGACATCACCCTGCATTATTTCTAAGGTATGTAACAATGACACACAACACTCATTTGCATTTGAAGGTGAACTATTTATTACCACGGCAGGCGGTAGGGGTGTGAAATTAAACTGAGATGGTGTCCATTAGCACATTAACTCCATGCACTGAAGGACACAAGAGACACACAAAGGACTTGTAATGCAGTCACAAAGATAGTCTTGTACATGGTTACGTCACCATGAAGTCTTACACCCCTCTGATTAGGTTTAGCGTCTCCTTCCTCTCAGACCCAAATGTCTTTCTCCTGCTTCAGCATCTGCATTCCCGGATGCAGCAGGAGGTGCCTGTCTACGGCTACTGCTCCTCCTGACAGTGGTGAGCGGCGCAGTGATGCTGCTGAGGCTGGAAGCCTCACTACCCTCTTCCGCTGTAAACCGTGAACACCAGTGCTAGCCTGCATCAGTTCAACGGCAGTTGTAATTTGCCCCAGTGCCTTGGACACATCCCCACAACAATGGCCCATATCTATCTGCATTTCCACAGACCGACGTGACAGCTGTGCCATGCTTGCGCAGATCTTGTTGTTGGACCTGGTATAGGCGCCCATGCAGGTGACAAACTGGTGATGCCTCCTCCTCTGTGCGGTGTGTCCCTCCTCCATCACACGCGCCACCTCCAGCAGGGTGTTGTTGGATTCTCTGTGTGCTTCCACTAGTGCAGTAGTGAGCTCCTTCACACTCTCAGCCATTGCAGAAATGTTTGTGTTCATTTTTGTCATCTGCAGGTTGATGGCTCCCATGTACCTCGCTTGCACGCGCTGCACCCGCACCATCTGTGACTCCACGCCACCCCACTGATTGGTACTTCCTGCTTCCTGTGCCCAAGTATGGGTCCTTGGCCTGCGTCTTGTTCCTGGCCGGACATGTGCCTGCGGTGTTGTTGTGTTGCTGGCACTTTGACGGCTTGTACTAGGTGCGGTAGATGTTTCCTGTTCTGTCTCCATTGGCTGCAGTGGTGTAACTGTGGCCCTGCTTTTGCTGGTGCCTTGGATTTGGGTGGTGGTGTCACAGGTTTTGACACCGCAGACTCTTGGTTGGGCTGTGTGCTGTCTCCAATATCACTGTCATCAGTGTTTGCTTCAGCTGCATCTGTGATGTGAAACAGTGCAATGTTATTTAAAGTTGTTGCATGAGTTAAGCAACCTTAATAAAAATATACATTTATGTTCTCACTGTCTCTCATCTATCACTGTACTGCATTTTGTTAGCATTTGGGCTTACTGTGTTGGATTCTAACAGGCAATTGGGTTCTACTGACTACAAGTCCCATGATGCATTGGTGTCCCTATGTAAAATGTGTGCTGGACTATTTTTGCTGTTATTTTGCAGGTTGATTCACATTTGGGCACTATCAGTATGTACATTGTTCTGTTGATAGTCATGCATCTTACCTTGTGTGCTGCAGGCCGCCCCGTATGTTTCCAGGTCCGTTATTCCAACCACTGCTTCTGGCTCAATTGTGCCCTCTACCATGTCCTCCTGGGGTGTGTTGTCTGGGACTGTTGGCCCTCCTCCTCCAGTCCCCTTCGCCTCCTTCAGCCTTTCCGCTACACGCTCCTTGGCACGACTGCGCAGGTCGTACCAGCGTTTCTTCAGGTCATCTATGCTGCGGTGTGTGACCCCCACAGCATTCACCTTGTCTCTGATCCTGTTCCAGATCCTTCTCTTGTCTGCCTCTGGCACTTTAAGGGAGAGCTTCCCAAATAGCTTTTCATGGTTGTTTGCGACCTCCTCAATGAGGAGGTCAAGTTCACCCTCACTGAACTTGATTTTTCGCTTCCTGCCCACTGCACCCTCCTCTGTAGCTGTTTGGGACATGGCTGTCTCCACCTGTGAGCAGACTGCAGTTTGTGTTCTTCTGCTCTCTCTCCCTGCACTCAGCTTCTGCCTCTGTGTTCCTCTGTGCACAGGTGGCAGCATGGGCTGATTGACTTCCTGGTTGTGATGTCATCAGCCTGCTCCCAATGCGACTGTAGTTTTCACGGTCCCGCTATTTGCGAAATCGCAATTTGCGATATCGCTATTTGCGAAATCGCAAATAGCGGAATCGCTAAATGCGAGATAGGAGTTTTTTTACAATTGTGATTCCTTAACATGGAATCGCTATTGTATTTAGCGATTTATAGCGATTCCTTATTTATTCGCTATCCTCATCATGCATAGACAATAACGAGTCCTTATTTGCGATTCCTTAAAAATTGCAATTAAGGAATCGCTATTTCTTTGCATGATGCATCTGGCCCTATGCCTTTCATTTATGTTTTAAAAACGAAAACTAAAATAAAAGGCATTGTCATTTACAATGTCCATAGCTCAAATGCATAAATGCGAGACCTTTTGCACTTTAAATGCTTGTTTAGGTAAAAGTGCCTGCCTTTCTCCACAACAGAACCAAGCCTTGCTTGACATGCCTGGCTCTAGCCCCGCCTGTGCCCCTCACGCAGAAGAAAACAGCGAATTAATTAAAAATAACAATTTGCTGCCGCAAAAGTGAAAGTGGCCTGCGCTGCAAATTAATTAAATAAACAAGCACAGCCACTAAAGTGAAAGCGGCCTGCGCTGCAAAGAAAAAAAATTAAACAAAATAGTGCTGTTAGCCATGATAAAGCAGACCTTGTAGCATGACCAGTAAAAGGTCCATTCCTTATTTGTGTTAACAAATGGAGACAAGGCGATATCAAGGTGGGCCTAAAAACATATTTACCATTCAGAAGCTAGCATTTAAGAAGGACAATGACACAAAGCCAATGACAAATATGGGCGGAGAGTGGACGAGGCTTCCACAGCATACCCTACTACAGCATGCCTCGCAGAGCGAGCAGTGCATGCACGCTGCCGCTAGGCTCGACATAAAAAACAACAACAGGTAGATATTACATTTACCTTAAGTATGAATGAGAGATACAAGAGATGGTATAAGATGGTACTGGAATTTAATATAGCACTGTGTGCCCCGGAGGAGTACACTTGCTGATAATAAGACATTTATGTGCTTTGTAAAAACTCTGTAGTGTCAATATGCCATGGAGAAAGATTAAGAATAATTATTGTGCTATAGTGGATAACATGACTTGCTGTGGGTACTGTGGCATACGCTAAAGCAGTAGTACTTAACCTTTTGATTTCTGTGGACCCCCAATGAATCACTAGTGGAATACAGGGTCCTCGCCTAGGTAATGTCTAAGATTCCAACTGCAAAATAGCATACACCATACAGAAAGAAGTATACATCAAACAAATACATACATTCTGAAATAATTTATTTAGTTCACAAGCAAATAAATGACAAATTCTAATTATACTGGATAAGTTGGGCCATTTTCATTAGGAGAATCCCCACAGAACTCCCTGGTAAGGAGCAGGCTCCCTCGAAACACTCACTGCTTGGTGCAATGCTGGGCTAGTATACAGTGACCATATTTTAAAAACCATTATACGGGACATTCCACAAACATAAAAGTAGGACTACAATTTTGCATTCACTGAAGGGCCCAGAATAAACAAATTGACAGCTCTCACCAACATAGAAACCACCGACTGTGAGGCACTATATGTAAATAAATGCAACTTTTACACACCCTATCATCTGTGTTAATTAAATTGCTTTTTAGGTCTCGCCTGTGCAGCGCATGTGCTGCTTGCTTGCGAGATCTATTGTTGCTGGTTTTCTGTCAGGCTTCTTTGGAAGTGGGGTTGGTGACTGCCCTATCTCCCTTAGGCCCCGCCCATCCAGACTGGAGATTTAGCTCACGCATGGCGTCTCTCTAGCACGCGCACGGCGTCTCTTCCAGACACGCATCTTTATTTTTGCATCACGCTTCTCTGGCCCACTATCGAGCTTGCGCAGTCTCCTTGTAAAAGCCAAATGCAGTGACTGCTTCTGCCCTTTTGTGGCTGCAGTATGCGTGGCGCTCCCTTACACGCTTTTGTCAAGATGCTGCTGTATTTCTTGGCAAGTCCTTGCACAGCTCTGCACAGGCCTCTACCCCGGTGCTGGACATGGCAGTCACCTGGGCCTCTGGCTCTGTTGCACTGTACGTACAGCTGCTTGAAAAAAAAAAAGAAACTGTGCGTCCGCAAGGTGCCGCTGCTGGCAGAGAGGACCCCGAAGAGGACGAGGAATATGAGCTCAAGGAGGAGGAAGACAAAGAGCTACTATCCACACTACCGCCAGCTGTGCGTCCCGGGGAGACGCAAATGATCTTCGTGGTTCACCCGGATACAAAATGGGGGCCAAAGAAACTGCACTTAGCCACAGGTACACGCACTGACGAGAGGGGCCATCTATTGCATAAATGTCACTATGCATAAGTTGCAGCATCATTGTGTAATACTAGCTGCTATGTCACATGTGACAATTTCAGACAGCCTTGATAGAAACACTTTGCATGCTGGGATTTGTAGATTCGTGTTCGATGTTGTCTGTAGGATGGCCGCCCTTCTCAAAGAGAAGCACTGTCAATTTCTACCCGTTTTGAGATTAGGAATGCAAGAGTGGTTGTTCTCAGAGAATAATATGTGCATACCTGTCAATTCGCCCGCATTTGGTGTGTCACCCTATTTTTTCCCTTGATTTCCTGCCTGGCAAATAAAATGCCTCCATAAACTAATTCTGTCACCTGCTTTTCAAACCTGTGTCACCCACCTTCTAATATATTAGTGTTCGTTCTCCATTCATCTTCGCAAATGAGACATCTATTGCTGTACAAATATTTGTTGTGGGTTGTTTCAAGCGCCCCATGCCGTGCTTGCATTTAATAGGGGCCACGCCGTTTTATTTAGACGCGGCTCATCTAAAGAAAGGGGTGTGGCCGCTAATAAGTGCAAGCCGGCATGGGGCGCTTGAAAACAAACTATATTTGCATTTCAATTGGTCTCGTATTTGTGAGAATTTAAGCTATTGACATTTACACGGCAATAGCTCAAAGTATCGTAAATGCGAGGCCTATTGCATTGCAAATGCTTGTTGCTGATGGCTTAGTGGTGAGGTCACTGGAGATGCTCAGTATATAAGAAAAACTGAGTTTATTCACAACCTGCCAGGTATGCGACTTCCCTCCTGCCAGCACTAAACAAACTGGCACAAATGGAATCCATGCACCCTGAAACTCCGAAATGACATAGCTATAGAACATACAGAGAAGGAACAATGAAATTAAGAGAAGAGGAAAACATAAAAATGTGAAACAGGAAATATAAAGAAAACTTAATAGCAAACTGTAATAAGAAATAATACAGGTTTACAATACACAGAATAAAAATAAAAGGAATTAATTACCAATGTTTACATACATCCTTCAGATAACAATATATAGACATGACAACTAATATCTTTTACAGGAACAGAGCACAACAAGTTCTGCCACAGAATATTTCTCAACATAATCATTTAATACAGACAAGACCTGCAAGTTCTCTGACTCCTACTCACCAAACCCTCACCTTCCATTCTATAACCATTACCAATACCATTTCCTCTCCATTCCCTTCTGTTTCCTATCATGTCACTGTCCTCCATCAACATACACCCACTAATGCCACTGTTAATATGGCTTGTGGACAAATCATTCTCACCACATATCCGGTATAATGCAACTGCTCGTTTCATTTATCACAATTCTCAAGCAAAACATCCCAATCATGAACTAAAGGGTCCCATTTATTTGGACAAACCTGCCTCCAATCGTCCTTTCTTGATCTTCACCCAATCTCCTACTTTGTGTTTCCTGACACACAATCCATCCTCATAGATCATTACCGAACTTCCCTGCATCAACAACCACATGAGGATAATTTGGTACCTGGGATCCTTCCCCATACTTTCAAAGGGATATATTTTGGTTGCTCCTTTTTATGTAGAGCGATAAGCCCACACTAATTTATCAACAATTCTCTCTGCATCTTTGCCACTTTGGAGTTCCATCAAGACACTACCTTTCACCAACCAGTTAACCATCTCCTCAAGACCATTACCTGGTGCGTTGTAAAGAGCAATGAATGTGTGTTTGATACCACATTTGGCTAAAAATTCCTTCATTTCAAGTGAGGCAAATTGAGTGAGTGCCTTTATCTGAAATAAGTACCAAGGGAAATCCTTCCTCACTGAACACCTTTCCTAACATCAGAATGGTATTTCTCATTGTCACCTCCCTCATGAATTTAACCACCAGCCACTTCGAATGAACATCAATCATGACAAGATCATATTTCAAATCCGATTTCAGCTCATTCATGGGCCCTATAATCCATGCAAACATTGCACCTCAATGTGTTCTCCTTCAGATTGTACCACTGTCTGCAGCCTCTTCTCACTCTCTTTACAGTTATGGCATCTCAACACCCAACTTGTGACATCTTCATTCATCCAAGGCCACCAAAATGCTCTTGTGATCTTTTTTGTGTGAATTTGACCCAGATGCCCTTCATGAACAAAAGATACAGTCCATTTCCTCAAACCTTGTGGCGATACAAACCTGTCACTCCTAATGACAGCCTCTTGATCACTTAAGCACAATTCTTCTAAACTCTTCAAAAAGGGCCTTACACTAAAGGCAACTATACTTTCCCTCCTACTTCCTTTTACGGTCAGGTTTTTAACATTTTTTAACACTTCATCAACCTCTATTTCTTTTCTCCATTCCCCCTTGGTAAATGCCCCATCAATGTTTTACTCAAAATCAGTCAACCATGCTACAGACCCTTCAAGTTCCTTTGTCACTATGGCTTCCTTGTCTATGTCTCTCCAATCTAAAGATAGATGCGATATGCAATCCGCTTGTGCATTCTTCCATCCTGAAATATACTGCACTACAAATGTCTTTCTTGATACCATCAAAAGTGCTCCGCTGTTCTCTTCCTTATTCAAAATTAAATCCTTACCCCAAAAGGTTTCACAAACATTCAGTTTTTTCAGCACATTTGTTGACACATTTTGAATACTATTCTAAGAGACCCAAGAAGGAACACAATTGATCCTTGTCTTGTGGAATAGGCGCCATGTTCATAGTTTTAAGATGATCATCTTTTGGCCAGACTCCTTCACCTGTTATGTCCTAGATTTTTGATCTCCTGAACAAGAAATGTAATTGTATCTTTTTTCAAGGTGAGACTATCCTCAGATATTTTCCTCAAACCTTATTTGACACAAACTTATGTTCTTCCTCTGTCCTTCCAAATACCAGAATGTCAACTTGGTAGTAGATCACATTCTTCACTCATCTGAAAACCCCTGACATCATACGGTGAAAATAACTGCCCGCTGATAAAAGGTCAAAAGGTATTCCGGTGATTTGAAAAGTTACCTTTATTGTTATAAATGCTGTAAGATTTTGTCATTTTTCATGCAAGCAAATCTGATGGTATGTGTTTTTGAGATCTAATTCAGAGAAAAACATTTCCTCCTCATTCAATAACAAGATCATTTAATGTATGTTCAGCAATGGAAATCTGTAAGTGACTATCTAATGTTTCACACTCCTCAAATCCACACAGAAACGCAAATTACAATCTGATTTTTCCATGATAACAGCCGGTGACGGCCAACTCACATCTTGCATAGGTTCAATTATTCCTTCACCGTGCATATCATCCAAATCCTTTTTTACCTCACTTCTTATCACAACAGGTCCTCTTCTCACTTTTTTTCACAGGTATATCTCCCTTCCTGAGCACAATCCCATGCACATTATCTTTCAATTGGCCTATTTCAAGTATTTCCTCAACATTGATTTCACCCACCAACATTATTTGGTTGGGCGTCCTGGGGTTTATGATTATCTCTAGATAATATTGGTGAATCCATCCCAGTACCGGAAGGCCATTTTCTGACACATAAACTTTGCTAATTACCTCACATGACTCAAATTTTATGGATGCGGAAAAAACCTAAAATGTCAATTATTTCTCTTTTATACCCCATGGGATTGATATCTTTGGGAAACAGAGCATCATTCGGTCATTTTTTCAAAAGTAATGTTTTGGGAATGATGGTAAACATGGTATACAGACAAAATATTGAGTACAAAATATCGAATTACACAAATATCTACTTTAAAATATAGAATGGACAAAATATCGAATGGACAGAATATAGTCATCAAAAATATCAATTTTAAGGTAAGTATTTATTTATTTATTTATTTATTTATAGTGTTTTGTATAGCGCGAACAAGACCCGTGGGTATCAGAGCGCTGAACATAAAAAGATTACAGACTTGATAATTATCACATCAATTATAACAACAAACAGTTATGAGGTAGAAGCGGTGTGGTAAAAGGCATTGAGAGGTGCATTGGTCTCAGCTTGTGTCATAGTCATATCTTCAAGCTCGTAGAGGTAGGGTTATATAACATTATCAATACAATTGCCTATATAGTTAGCCATTAGGAGTTGCATAGGTTTAGCTTGTCATAGTAGTCATAAACATAATGAACATAATAAAGTGAGGTAGAGGTTATATAGTTTGAGCTGTGAGATACAGTATATAAGCTCCCAGATATATGGGGTAGTAGTACAGTGTGTAGCCGCGGCTCGGACGGGAGTCTTTCATTTGTTTGATATTGAACTTCCAATTATTCATGATGAGTAACCTCCTCTTTGGCGTAGATGTTCATATCAATAGTCTGTAGTTTCTCTACGTAGGGTATTTACTCATCAAGTGGCTCTTTAGTTCCCGTTTGAATGTTTCCGTATTTTGAATCTTCCTGATGTTTGGAGGGAGTGAATTCCAGATTCTGGGTGCAGCTCCGGAGAAGGCCCGATCGTAGGTCCTTTTCTTGCGGAAGAAGGCCGGTCGCAATATCAGCTCTTTGGCACTTCTGCTTGGTCTGTTGCCTCCCGAAAGTTTAATTTTCTTGGCTAGGTATCTCGGCATGTTGTAGTGAACTGCTTTGTGGGTAATACAGGCCATTTTCATTTGAATTCTGGCCTCGTAAGGTAGCCAGTTTAGGGCTTTCAGGTGGGGCGATATATGATCGAATTTCTTCGTTCCCGTGATGAGTCTTGCCGCTGCGTTGAGGCAGGCTTTTAGTGGTGCTATGGATGTCTTGGGTAGGCCAGCTAACGTGGTACAACCATATTCAATCCTCGAGATAACTAGCGATTGGGTGGCCAGTTTTAGATCCGCCTCAGAGATAAAGGGTTTTAGTTTTCTTAAATAGTTCAAATGGAAGCGGGCGCTCTTAGCCATTGAGTTAATGTGAGCTTTCATGTCGAGGTTCTCATCTAACGTGATTCCCAGTGATTTGGCTGAGTTAACTAGGGTCGGAGTGCAGTTTAACGCAGTCACCAATTTCACCCATTCCTTTACTTCAGGTTGGCTCCTTGTTGGTGAGATTAGCAGGAATTCAGTTTTGTGGGCATTTAGTTTTAGATGATTAGTTGTTAACCATTGCAACGCTTTCTTTAGTGTGTCATTCATTCGGTCGACGTCATCACGGGAGGCGATCTTTATATATATTTGCGTGTCGTCTGCATACATGTGATAGGATATCCGTGATTTTTTAAGAATCTCCGTAAGGGGTTCTACATATAAGTTGAATAGATCTGGGGATAGAGTTGAGCCTTGTGGGACCCCGATTGAGTTAGGGCATGGGGAGGAGGTTGCTTGGTTGATCAGGAATAGTTGAGTCCTGTTCTGTAGGAAAGAGTTGAACCATTTCAGTACGTTTCCGGACAAACCCATCCTGTCTTGAAGCCTGGTTATTAGTATTTCGTGATTTACCGTGTCAAAAGCTGATGACAGGTCTAGTAGTATCAGTAGGCATGCCTGATTTTGGTCAAGGGCTTGTAAGGCGTCATCAACAATATGCAGGATCGCAGTTTCGGTACTATGTCCTGTTCTAAATCCTGATTGGCAGTCGTCTAGTAATGCGAACTTAGCGATGTGTTGACTCAGTTGGCTTTGTACGCATTTCTCAATAAGTTTGGCCAGTAAAGGTATGTTGGTCACTGGTCGATAGTTATTCGGGTCTGTCGCATCCGCTGTTGGTTTTTTGATGATGGGCACTACCTGCCCCGTTTTTAGGCAGTCGGGGAGGGTCCCTTGTGTAAGTGAGGCATTTATTATCTGGGTCCAGATCGGAACTAGAGTGTGGCTAATTTCTCTTACACACTTTGACGGTAGAGGGTCTTGATAGTGGTTGTTCGGTCTAAGTTCGGCTAGCTTTTTGGCAATCTTACCCTGGTCATATAGTTCAAATGTGTCCCAATTTGCTTTATTTTTTGTTTGAGGACCCTCTGTTGTCTCATTAGCCTCATTTTTAGGTGAAGGAAGGGTCACAAGGTTGGCTGCTGCACTTGTGAGCTCAACTTCTAGTAGTTTGGTTTTTTGCGAGAAAAATGAGGAGAATTCCTCACAACTTATGGGAGTTTTTGAGTTCTCTTGGGTCGTTTTGGTTAGTTTGTTTGACTGTTGTTTTAGGATCTCGAAGAGTTTTCGTGGTCTGTTTATGGCATTATCCAGTTCAGCCCTTATAAATTCTTTTTTGGAGTTGATTATCTTTTTGTTATATTGTTTTCTGGTTTTTCTGAGGGCTCTCAACTCGGGGGAGGAGGGATGTTGTCTCCATTTCCTTTCGGCCATTCTTAGTTTTCGCCTGTCCTCGTTCAGTGCCTCATTAAACCAAGGATTTTTTGGCTTCTCTGAGACGTTTTTCAGTTTTTGAGGCATGGTGTCATTGACGATGTTACCGATCGAGGTTATGTAATGGTCAGTCAGCTCATTGACATTCTGCCTGTTATTAGGTGGCTTCAGGTCTTTCTCACATCTTTCAACCAATTGTTGAATATTGGCTTCCTTTGTCTCACGAATCAGTTTTTTGAACTTGCGGGGTTGCACGGTCTTGCCCTTTTTTATTGTAGGTATCGTGAATGTTATGGCGTGATGGTCAGACCAATCGCATGGATCTATAGCAAGGATTGATGTCTCATTATTTCTTGAGATAATCCAGTCTAACGTCGCTCCTTGTGAGTGAGTGGGCTGGGTGCATGCTTGAGTAAGGTTTAGTTCATTGAGGAAGTCTTTCATCGTGTTAACCAGCTTGTCATTGTCGTCGTTCCAGTGTAGGTTAAAGTCACCTAGGAATATATTGTTGGCATCCGGGTTTGAGTTGGCCGTTATGATCTCTATTAGTAATGTAATATCGATTTTTATAAATATAGAAAGTCAAAATATCGAAGTATATAATATAGGTTAATAAAATTATCGAATTTTTTATAATATCGAAGTGTTTTGTATGTTTGTATATGTGTGCAAAGTGTATATTTTTTTTGTAATTTATTTTAAGTAATTAATTGTATGTTATTTAATTTTTGCGTAATTTAATTCTGTAGCGGGTTGTGGGTTTATAGGGGAATAGGGTGAGAAGTAATTTAATTATAATTAATTAAATATGTTAATTTATTTATTGGTATTTATTTTGAAAAAAATGTTAATTAATTTTTAATTGGGAATTAATTAAATATTCATTGGTAAATAATTTTAATTAATGGATTAATTGATAATTAAGTGAATTTAATTAATGTATTTTCCGTAGCGGGTTGTGGGTTTATAGGGGAATAGGGTCGGAAGTTATTTAATTGTAAATAATTAAATGTTTTTATTTATTTATTGGTATTTATTTTGAATTAATTGGTAATTAAATTTTATTTTTTAATTAATTAATTGTAAATTGGTGATTAATGTGTATTAATAGATAATACATTTTAATAACTAATATATTTTTTAATTGATTAATTATTATATTGTAATAAATTGATATTTACTTTTCATTATTTTTTATTGGTATTGATATTTAATTTATATTTATTAATATATTAAATATTTACTTTCTCTACTGTTAAGCTCACTAGAGTGGGAATAGTACTTTTTACCCCTACACTATCCAACGCTTTCCCTACTGTTGCACTCTCTGGAGTGGGAATAGTAATTTTTACCCCTACGCTATCCAACGCTTTCCCCACTGTTGCACTCACTAGAGTGGGAATAGTAATTCTTACCCCTACGCTATCCAATGCTTTTCCTACTGTTGCACTCACTGGAGTGGGAATAGTAAATTTTACCCCTACGCTATCCAACGCTTTCCCTACTGTTGCACTCACTAGAGTGGGAATAGTACTTTTTACCCCTACGCTATCCAACGCTTTCCCTACTGTTGCACTCACTAGAGTGGGAATAGTAATTTTTACCCCTACGCTATCCAACGCTTTTCCTACTGTTGCACTCACTGGAGTGGGAATAGTAATTTTTACCCCTACGCTATCCAACGCTTTCCCTACTGTTGCACTCACTGGAGTGGGAATAGTACCTTTTACCCCTACGCTATCCAACGCTTTCCCTACTGTTGCACTCTCTGGAGTGGGAATAGTGATTTTTACCCCTACGCTATCCAACGCTTTCCCCACTGTTGCACTCACTGGAGTGGGAATAGTAATTTTTACCCCTGCGCTATCCAATGCTTTTCCTACTGTTGCACCCTCTGGAGTGGGGATAGTAATTTTTACCCCTACGCTATCCAACACTTTCCCTACTGTTGCACCCTCTGGAGTGGGAATAGTAATTTTTACCCCTACGCTATCCAACGCTTTCCCTACTGTTGCACCCTCTGGAGTGGGAATAGTAATTTTTACCCCTACGCTATCCAACGCTTTCCCTACTGTTGCACCCTCTGGAGTGGGAATAGTAATTTTTACCCCTACGCTATCCAATGTTTACCCTACTGTTGCAGTTGCTTGAGTGGTAATAGTACATTTTAACCTCTCGCTATGCTGGAGTAAAAATATTGTATATTTTTAATTAATGTTATGTTAATATATATATATATGTGTTAAAAAATCAAGTTGTATTTTTATTTTTGTAAACTTAAATTAATTATTTAATAATGTTTAAGTTATTTAAGTATTTTTAAGTATGTTTTAATTAATTATAGGTATTATTTCATTCATTTTAAATCATTTTTAAGTTATTTTAATACATTCGATATTTTTATTAAATATATATATTTATTGGATATTTTTGATTTGATAGTTTTGTACTTACCTGTTTGTAGATAGGATTTTGATATTTTATCTTTCTATATTTTTACTTCGATATTTTTTTCGTCTATATTTTTGTATTCAATATTTTTTCAATGATCCGGTAAACATGGATCCTGAATCCTCCTTCAATTTCATTTCCCTTTCCTTGACTAGAAACAAAGCTAGAGGTTGAGTTCTTTGGCCCACACAATCACTTCCAAAGTGCTCCACACTCAAAATACGACCTCCATGATCTACTTTAGTAACTTCTCCCTTTTCCGTCACTGCTACTCCCGACTTAGCACTCCCCTTGCACACCTGAGCATAATCCCCCCTTCGTCTATGCTTCAAACATTCTTTATTAGTAGCAAAACATGATTTGGAATCTCCTAAGTGAAAATTACTTATACACCTAAAGCAATACGTTTGAGTTTTTTTTGAGAAACTGTTTTCTCCCCTTCTTTCTTGTGTATGCTGGACAAACCAACCCCTCCTTCAACTGTGTCACTTTTACTCATCTCACACATGCAAAAAATATGACTCCTACTATTTTTGCAATTCGTATGGCATCCTTCAGAGAGGGATGCTTTGCTGCCGATACCCTTTCATGGATTTATTTAGTTCTCCATTTTATTGTTAGTTGGTGCCTTATTAATTCACCAGTCATTTGTCAAAACTGGCACTTTATTCATAATTCTCATAATCTCAAAACAAAGTCATCTATGGATTCTTGCGGTTTCTGAGGGTGAATATAGAATTTCTATCTTGTCATTGCTATATTAGTTTCTTTCGCAAGCCTACGCTCCAGATGTAACTTTGCTTCTTTGCAAACATCTTGAGTAGGATGATGCTTAGTATCTAAAACATCTGCCACGTACTTGAATATTTGCTGACACTCATTTCTCGACATACCAAAAGGTTGTGTTTTTTCTCTTTCCACCCTAATATTTTGACCATCTAGGGCTAAGAATTAGTTTTTAAAAGTATCTAACCAATCCTCCCATGATGTTGAAGGTGAACCTTGATGTGCCAGGGAAACTGGGAGTGTTATCATAGATTTTGCTTCAAAGTGAAATTAATTTGAACAGAATTTATAGAAAATAAATCAGCTATTTTATGTGCTTTCCTATCTGTTTAGAAACAATTATAACACTGTCCACAGCTGTGTTGAGAACTAATGGTGAACTGGTCTTTAGATGATTTCTTCTAATTCTGAAACTTCCTGATAGGCTGCTCCTTAGGTGCTTTCCTTCAAAATTAGAACTTCCGTTTGGCAGCAACTTCTAACACTTGCACACAAAACAGCCAGTACATCAAGAGCAGGGCGCTAGTGAGTGATAGTTTAATATTTTTTTTTGAAAAGGCCAACAGCCTATACTATGAAGAACTTTAAAATGGTTTAACAAAATCAAAGTGCTTCAGCTAACTAGAACTGCCAGAGGCTCGCATAATGTAACAGAGAAACACTTTTCATCTCTCACTCACTCAGATTCTAGCATGCTGGGGACGCCCAACATGTGACTAAGGGCCCGATGTAGGTAGCCCTTTACCGATCCGAATCGGCCGAAAATACCGATTTTCGGCCGTTTCCGATCGGTAAAGGGCTACCGAGATGTAGGGGCACATTTTCGGTAATTTTACTGAATCGGTATCATTACCGAATCGCTATATTTACCGATTCGGTAATATGTACCGAATCGGTAAAATAATTACCGATTCGGTAATATTTACCGATTCGTTAAAATTACCGAAAAAGCAATGTAGGTAGAAAATTTACCTTTGGCACATGGCTTACAGAATCGGTATTTTACCATGGAATACAAATCCATGGTAAAATACCGATTCCTGTGTACATGCACATCTGTGCATGTACACATGTGCCATGTGACAGACAGACGTTCCCTTAGGGCATGTCTGTGTGCCACATTGCACACATGCCCGTTTTGGGGGTGCTAGAGGGTGTCAAAGTGACACCCCCTGCACCCTTGTGAATTCTTTAATTACTGATTCGGTAAATAACGAATCGGTAATGCCTAATCATTCCTATGGGCTTCAAAGCCCATAGGAATGAATGGGCATTACCGATTCGGTATTTACCGAATCGGTAATTAAAGAATTGTTAAGGATTCGGTAACGAATACAGATGTTGGGACCTACATCCCATTTACCGATTTTGAAATACCGAATCGGTAAGATTCGGTATTTCTAAATCGGTAAATGGGATTTACCTACATCGGGCCCTAAGACACGATCCTCTTCATGCGCTCTATTATGAAGATTGCGTCTCGCGCTGGAATGATCTCATGCTGAACACAAAGCCTCTGTCCTGTCGCACGTTTTTAGTTACACACACTCTGGTGTCTTCGCCCTGTCCTCATAAAATAGCTGGGGAAGTTAAACTTCTGCGCGGGAGGTTCGCGATCCTGATAAGTTAGTCAGAAATCAATCAAAATAAAATATCATTGGTACTACGTGCCAATACCAGAGATGCTGGTGTTGCAGGTATCTATACCGGTTATCTGGAGAGGATTTTGACATCAGATGAGGTCTTGTAAAACACCTCTCTCCTTCACCCATGCATGAGTTCTTGGCCACACGGCAGATCTTCACCAGGTTGTGGTAAGGACACTGGAAACGCGCAGTATATAGGATAAACCAATTTTGTTCACAGCCTGCTAGGTGCGTGGCTTACCTCCTGCCAAACTTGACCACCTGGCACTGTTGGAATCAACGCACCCCAAAACTCTAAAATGACATAGCTATAAAACACACAGAGACGGAATTAGAGGCATAACAGGCTTCTACCTAATTCTGAGCTTGAAAGGTGTGAAAACCTGTCTCCATCTGTGTTTACGCTACCTTTTCTGAAAATCGAGACGGGCTAAAATTACTCAAATTTTCAAGACAAAGGGTGAAAAACTGGGATATCCCACAAATCTAGGATACCTGGTCACTATAGACTAATAGAAATTATTTTCAAGGTCTGATTTTAGTTTCCAGCCTAGTAATGAGTCAAGTAATTAGAAAGTCCGAAAGCAGGGGGTTAAGTTAGAAAGGAATGATCCTTTGAAGTGCTGCCAATTCCTAAAATCTATTGTGCCCCTTTGGAATTTCAGAAAGTGTCATTGTGACAATTTTTCTTTCAGAGTAACCTACAGAAACCCCTCATTCTCCATTCATTCACTGATATATTACTGTCATTATCAATCTATCTATATATTATTTTTTCCAGGTATTCATTTGTCCATCTATCAGAATGAAGGGTAATGGGATGCACAACACCAACAAGAGCAGGAAGCAGATATTGCAGGAGTGAAGGATTGATTTGAGGGATGGCAAGTGGTGGCTTCAGAACAAAGGTATGAGGCTGGTCTTCCAGGTCAAGATCACTAGGAGATCATGGTCAAGGCTGTGTAGGCCAAAACGCGTTGGATGTTGCAGATGAGTATGATTTGGTATGAGAGAGGACAGCAATAAACATTGAATACAAAAAGTCAGCTACTCTTTAAGACACACACACACACACAAACACATATATATATATATATATATTCAATGAAAAAACCATAGGTTATAGGCCATATATAGTTAGGAATTAGCATTTACAAAACCTTATTTTACTCGCATAAAACCATTGAAATTCCATATATAGTTAGCTAACTATAAGCGCTAACTATATATCGCGCACCCGCAATCCACTGCTGATGATGTCACATATTACATCATTCATGACATGGTCAGTGACATCACTGATGACATCACTGATCACAACATCCAGTGATTGTATGTGTTTGTAAAGTTTAAATATGTTTCACATATTGAAGAATGAGTGGATGTATAAGTGTCTGGATGAAGAATTTAGTAGGTGCATGACTGACTGTATGAGTGAGTGATTAAATGTGTCTCACTGAGTACATGGGTTAGTGACTAAACTGTCTTAATTCGTGCATCAGTATGTTTGATGTTGTGTAAGCTGCTGCATGTGTTGATCAGTAGCTATAAGAGTGGCCATATGGGTTATTGATTGGTTGCCCAAATATTTGAATGGGAGGCTGAGTGTGTGTGTGGGTGGCTGGGAGGTGCGTGACTCTGTGCATAGATGTGTAAGCAGTTGATTCACTAGGAGTATGAGTTCAAGAGTGCATGTGGAAACAGCTATATGGGCGGTTGACTGTGCATGGGTGTGTTGGTGAGTGAATGGATTTCTCATTGCTACATGTGCAAGTAAGTACGTATGTAAAACACAATACATGTGAGAGTTGAGATATATAAATAACTGAACATAAGAGCCAGTGAATGTGTGAGTGGCTGTATCGATCACTGTGAGCTTGTATCAGGGATTATATAAGAGAGTAAATATGTGTTATTATATGTTTGAATAAGTAAGATGTGTATAACTGTATAGTTGAGGAAATGGAGGTGTGATTGATTCTTTGCATGACTGACTAGGTGTGTGAGTAACTCCATGGATGAGTGACAGTCTGTGAGTGTCTGTTTATACTGAGTGTATGTAAGGTTATATTAGAGTCTGAAGAGGTTCATTGTATTATCACATGAGTGATGTGATCAGTGATGACAAATGAGATGTCATCAGTGATGTCATTTGAGTTGTCATCAGTAATGTCATCAGTGATGTCATTTGAGATGTCATCATTGATATCATTTGAGTTGTCATCAGTGATGTCATTTGAGATGTCATCAGTGATGTCATCAGTGATGTCACTGACCATGTCATGAATGATGTAATATGTGACATCATCAGCAGTGGATTGCGGGTGCGCGATATATAGTTAGCGCTTATAGTTAGCTAACTATATATGGAATTTCAATGGTTTTATGCGAGTAAAATAAGGTTTTGTAAATGCTAATTCCTAACTATATATGGCCTATAACCTATGGTTTTTTCATTGAATTTTCAAGGTTTTGTAAATGCAAATTCCTAACTATATATCCACTATAACCTATGGTTTTTTCTGTGAATTTCATTGGTTTTTTAATAGCAAATATGAAAAGCTTTAAAATGTCAAGTACGTGATAGATAAAAACATTTTCGTATTTATGCACGCTGATGTGCTTTGAACGCTGCCCCCCCCCCCTCCCCTCTTTTCTTTTAGGAGTACTCTCTCTTTGCAGATACTGAAGGGCAGTTAACGCAGGCCTTTACCCCCGTTGTAATCCGTCGTGCCTCCTTGTCTCTCCATTTGATTGATTGTTGTCCAAGCATTTACTGTTTTAGAATTGGTTCTCTTTGGATCATTCTCTATTTACAAACAAGCACAAAGTCGCAATACTCTGTTTAGTCTTTGCAGATAGTGAAAAATTGTGTAAAAAAATAAAAGTAATCGAGCAAAATCAGTAGGCCACTAATTGGATCTCTTTTTGACCTCGCTAAAATAGAAATATTAGGAACAACCCTTCTTGAGAAATACGAAAATAGTGAGATGAACTGAGCTCCACACCATGAGGGCTGCAAGACAGCTCGGCTCCATCACCCATCCCGCACAAAATAATGACAAACCCTATGCAAATATTAAAAATATAGACAACACACCAGCAAAGAAACAGGGTAAAACATTTTATTAAAAAACTATTTACATAACGTTGGTTTATAAGATGATGTCAGTAGTGGACCGATGTGTGAATAGATCGAAAACAGCACAAGGCTCCAAGATCCGGATAGCAAGCTCCTGGATGTTGGGTGCCATAGTTTAGAGTTCTGAATTTCAGCCTTTTTCAATGCCTGTGCTTTGTTGAAGCAAAATGGCGGCTTGACACAAAGCTGACTCAAGCGTTGTTACTGATGCTATGCAGACCAAAACTGGTTTTCAGTTTGTACATTTTTCTAGATTTTTCAATCCAAGTTTGGTTGACTTTGTAGAACGATGGCTTCAGATTTTCAACATACGGTGTGGTGGCGCTGACTGGGAGGGGGCGCTTCGCTCCTGCCCCCTCCCCAAGTAAGATTTTCATACGTGAAAGTACGTTAATGGTTTTGGTCCCTGAGATGCTTCGATGTCACTACCATTCTCAAATAGCATAAGTTCTGGATGTTGGGTGCCATAGTTAAGAGTTCTGAGCAGCGCTTGTAACACTGTCTGAAGCTTATTTCCACCTACTGCAGCTTCACTATTCTCAAAGTAAGTGAGTGTCGTTTGTGGACCTGACTGCATTAGAAAACAATGTGATATGTTACCTTCCTAAACAGCTTGACGGAGGCCCCTGAGGGGCGGTGTGATGGCCATGGACTCGGAGAAGACGCTTGGCTCCGACACCCTCCCCAAGTCTTATAGCACTGGTGTAGCCTGAGATCGCCCCCGACATAGGCGGCCGGCTCCCGGGGTCCGGCGGAACTTTTTGCCTTTTGATGACTCTTCAATTCTGGACCTTGTCCCACAATCCGTTTGACCTGAAGACAAGCTGTAGTGGGGCGCCCCTTTATCGTTTTAGTTGCCATTCCGCCCGCTTTTGCTACACTGTGCCTCTTCCGCCATTCAGCTGTTTTCCGCCCGCTCTTGCGACTACAGCGTCTCGCTCACCATGTAGTTGAGATGCGCCCGCTCTTGCGGTGCAGCGATAGGCGGCTGCCACAGGACTCTCAAAATGGCGGCCGGCTCTTCGGTTTTGGGCCTGGTCCACTAAAATGGCCCTGGGACACCTTGGAACTCGGACGCTTGTCTGCTAGGGCTTGGGTCCCATTCTCGAAAAGCGTCCCCTCAGCCGTGAAGATTCTACAAAAGTCTTGGGGGCCTCCGACTCCCGCAGGCTTCTGGTGGGGAGCGGCTGCCATGATTGCTTGTGGAATGGCCACGACGGAGCTACGAGATGGTAGTGGTCTCATGCTGACGCCAGCTTTAGTCTGAAACATCCAGAAACACTGTAGACTACCAATTCGATCAGTTCCGGTAGCGCCCCAACATGACCCGGAAGAGAAGAACTTGCCCTCCCCTCTTTGACTGATGGTTCTTGTTGCCTGTCCCCTCTGTTGTCATTTAACAGAACTTTTTGGACTGCTGAAAGGGGTTGTGTTCTGAACGGTGGTTGGTGGAGACATTTAGACTATATTCTTGACCTACGTTGTCGCGTAATGCGTTTTATGACACGCCGCGTTAGCGCACCCGGAAGTGATCCGAGGCGCGGCGCGCAGCGCGTAACGTAAGCATAACAGGTCATGTGACTTGTTAATAAAACTTTTCATTGGTTCATTTTACTTTTGTTAATTTAATGATGAAAAGCTTGGTCATATGACCTAAAAATTATGCTTTTTATTATTTTCGAACAATATTTTTTTTTAAAAAATATGTTATAATATTCCAGGCTAATGTACTTTCCCGGAAAATTTACAACTGTCTTGCAAGTAAAATATATTCCTTTTTCGAGAAAAAGGGCGTTTCTTCCTTCCATGACGGAGCCGTTGAGTAAAAGAGATTCGGCCTGCTGTCTTAGTCGCCGATACGCCTGATTATCAGATTCTTATCGATCACTTTATGTTGCAGACATGAAAAACACAACTGCCCTTGACCATTTATCTTTACTGCGTTCCTACATATTATACCTTTTATCCGTCATGTAATTGGACTGCTTTATTTCACTTGCCTTTTACTGATTCGAAAACAGTCACTAAAAGTAAAAACTTTACAAATGAAAATACTACTACTGTGTTTTGTTTTAAAAACCTTTATTGTGAAAATGTCAGTATACAAATACGGGCCTATAACCACGTGGGCCGGCCACGGAGCAAACTGAAATCGTATATGATGAGGAGACATTTACACTGTAGAAGAACGTAACGAGCGGGCCATTAGGTGACAAGAACAAAGGTGTCTAACAGTTGCGGAATCGGTGGACGTACATTTTGTAATTAAAATACGACAGGGCCACTTACAATAACATTTTCTAGATATACATTTGCGGGCAAAGAGTTACGAGTCCCATTTATACCGGCGCCATTTTGGGCGAGGCCGGGCAGGTCCAAGATATAGTCAAAATGTCTCCACCAACCATCGGCCAGACCAGAACCCCTTTCGGCCCTTTATGCTACAAGATGGTGTCTTCCATTCAGAAAATATTGGTGGCTGCATTTTGAAAGGAAACAGAAACAGCCGTTCTCCTAGTGAGTTTCACATTGTTACATTTAGGAAGAATGTTGAAGAGTAGTATGTGGAAAATCTGAAGCCATTTTTCTACAAACTCTCAATCAGACTTGGTTGGAAAAAAAAAACCTGAAGAATGTACAAACTGAAAACCAATTTTTGTCTGTATAGCACCAACAGTAACGCTTAAGTCAGCTTTGTGTCAAGCCGCCATTTTCATTCAATCAATAGCGTCCCCCTGCACACATTCAGGGACCTGGTCGTGTCTTCAGATGAAACGCATTGTAGGAAAAGAAGCAGAAAGGAAAAGGAAAAAAGTTCCGCCGGACCTAGTGAAGCTGCAGCAGGTGCAAATAAGCTTCAGACAGTCTTACAAGCACTGCTCAGAACTCTCAACTGAGGCACTCAACATCCAGGACTTGCCATTCGGATCTTGGCGCCTTGTATTTTTGTTTTGTTTTTGATGGAGGAAAAACAACAAAAAACAGACATTGAAAAAGGCTCAACAGTGCAGGGCGCCTTGTGCTGGTTCCGACCTATTCACACATCGGTCCGCTACTGACATCACCTCATAAACCAACGGGGCACCCCACGCCGACTTTCGGCGCAGCATTGTAGGATGGCCACACCAGTGCGGCAATTTGCTGGACACCACCTCGGTGCCATCCAGATCTCGGCGCGTTCATTCAATCAATAGCGTCCCCCTGCACACATTCAGGGACCTGGTCGTGTCTTCAGAAGAAACGCATTGTAGGAAAAGAAGCAGAAAGGAAAAGACAAAAAGTTCCGCCGGACCTAGTGAAGCTGCAGCAGGTGCAAATAAGCTTCAGACAGTCCTACAAGCACTGCTCAGAAATCTCAACTGAGGCACTCAACATCCAGGACTTGCCATTCGGATCTTGGCGCCTTGTGCTGGTTCCGACCTATTCACACATCAGTCCACTACTGACATCACCTCATAAGCCAACGGGGCACCCCACGCCGACTTCCGGCGCAGCATTGTAGGATGGCCACACCAGTGCAGCCACTTGCTGGACACCACCTCGGTGCCATCCGGATCTCAGCGCGTTCGAGTCACTGTGCCGGAAGAGTGACCGGAACTCAGCTGAACACGCCGTCTTTCGGCGCAGCATTGTAGGATGGCCACACCAGTACGGCAATTTGCTGGACACCACCTCGGCGCCATCCGATCTCGGCGCGTTCGAGTCACTGTACCGCAACAGTGACCGCAATTCAGCTGGACACGCCGTCTTTCGGCGCAGCATTGTAGGATGGCCACACCAGTGCGGCAATTTGCTGGACACCACCTCGGTGCCATCCGGATCTCGGCGCGTTGTGCTGCCTTCGGCCTATTCGCACATCGGTCCGCTACTGACGCCGCCTCACGTGCCAACGGATTTTCTACGCTTTTTGTAGCCCTATGTCGCATAACAGGTCATGTGACTTGTTTATAAAACTTTTCATTGGTTCATTTTACTTTTGGTTTCCTAAAGATGGAAGGCTTGGTCATATGACCTAAAAATAACACTTTTCATTGGTTTAGAACATTTTTTTTTCCCAAACGATGAAAGCCCCACCTTGTTTCTGGATCATTCAGACTGAAGCTGGCGTCAGCATGAGAGCACCACCATCTCGTGGCTCCGTCGTGGTCATTCCGCGAGCAATAATGGCAGCCGCTCCCCACCGGAAGTCTGCGGGAGTCGGGGGCCCCCAAGACTTTTATACAATCTTCACGGCTGAGGGGACGCTTTTCGAGAATGGAGCCCAAGCCCTAGCAGGCAAGCGTCCGAGTTCCAAAGTGTCCCAGGGCCATTTCAGTGGACCAGGCCCAAAACCGAGGAGCCGTCCGCCATTTTAAGAGCCATGTGGCAGCCGCCTATCGCTGCACTGCAAGAGTGGGAGCAACTCAACAACATGGTGAGCGAGACGCTGTGGCCGCAAGAGCGAGCGCAACTCAGCTAGATGGCCGCCACCTGGGGAGGCCCGTTCACGCCGGCTCCCCCACGCCCCCCCCCCGGGCCGCCGCACGCCAATTTTCGGAGCAGCATTGTAGGATACCAAAACCAGTGCGGCAGTTTACTGGACATCACCTGGGTGCCTGTCGTACATGTTGTGTCAGCCATGTGCCACTGGACACAGACCGCTACTGACGAGGCCTCCCCCCGCACCACCCGGGACGCCCCACGCTGTTTTTCTGTGCTGCATTGTAGGATCCCTAAACCAGTGCGGCACCCAGGCGACATCACCTGGGTGCCGTCCAGAACTCTGCACGTTGTGCTGCCTTGGGACTATTCGCACAAAAGACAGCTTCTAACCATTGTTGCTTTTTGTGTTGAAAAATGTTTAAATGTTTTTAGTTTTTGTTCCGTTTGTTAAAGTTAGTAGTTAATAAAGTTTTATAACCTTACTTTGTTGGAGTGTTATCTATTTTTTTAAAAACG
Organism: Lissotriton vulgaris; assembly: GCF_964263255.1. Classification (NCBI taxonomy): domain Eukaryota; kingdom Metazoa; phylum Chordata; class Amphibia; order Caudata; family Salamandridae; genus Lissotriton; species Lissotriton vulgaris. The sequence continues at coordinate 1,451,700,418 of NC_141689.1, read as the reverse complement.
GGTGAATGGGGCCTTGATTCGGGTTATTGTCATGTGTGGGCTTTGGAAGTGTGCTGCTGCAGGATCGGACATTTCAAACTCAAATGCACGTTCTTTTTCTTACCTTTCCGAAGCATGCAGCGCAATAGCAGGCAGAGAAAGGGTGATGCACGTGTTGAACACTACCTGACCTGGCAAGTTGCTGGCAGTGCCCCCCCGCCCGCTCCTGAAAGAGGGCACACACACACCGCCGCCCCGAGTACTTCACAAATCTTTAAAAGACCATGCGCTTGTTCATGAGGCTTAAATGGTTTATCACCTCTTCTAGAACCCCTACATCGACCCTCTGACGTTTCATGGAAAAATTACCATGTAACACAATACCAAGCCCTGTCAGCTGAAACCCCCAAGGAATAGTGGGGCATATTATCAAGGGGGTTTATCTCCGCTTTTTTGGCTTTAAAAACCATGAAAGCGGAGATAAAATTATTTCCCTATTATCAAGCTGTCGCTAACACCAGTTAGTGACAGCTAAAAGGAGATAGCGACCATCTTGGGCCCCGCTTTGCATGTCAGTGATACTTATCACTAATGACATGCAAAGTGGCGTGCCAAGATGTTAGCGACTGGAAACAGTCCCTAACATCGCTACCTTCTATTACCAACTTTTGGAGATATTCGCGCTAAGCGCGAATATCTCCAAAATCTAACACCTGCCCTGAGCAGTTCTTAGCCATGTTATCCAATGGGAGGTGGATAACATGGCTAAGAGCATTAGGTCGATAATACATGAATATCGCTGACTTTTCTGCGATAATAGCAAGGTTTATCTGCGATAAAAATCGCCGATGTGCGGCGATAATTTTTGTCTCTAAACAAGTTATAGACAAAAATTATCGCTAGTTGTTCGTAATATGCCCCCGGGTTTTTGCTTGCAGAAATCGGGAGGCGGGAGACTAGCACTGAAATCAGTACTCACACGCCTGAATCAGGAGGATTGGCATGTCTGAATTCTCTACAGCTGGGGCCATAAACTACATCCGCAGGGTTAGGTGATAGCCTGGAACCAGCCTGGCATCTAAAATGGCTGCCGTGCACGACAAAATTGTGGCATACGAAAAAAGGCAAGATGGCGCAGCCGCTGGAAGAGATATATCAACATATATCAGCCTCCTCAGCCACCCTCAGGAAACATAGGGGATTAGGATATGTCTCCCGCACCCCCTTATACCTAGTACTTTAATTAACGAAGCACAAAATGGCGAATTCCCGTTTCGCTACCAGTTTGCGGCCCAGTTCGCGGCCCGTGAAGCGCTTCTACCGTGAAAAATCATTTTTTTTTTATTTTCCCCACGGGACCCTTTAATAACCCCAACAACATTCCTAGGGGGTCAAGAGGGGGATACCTTGCCCCCTTTCATTAAATTCCCCCTTAGTTTTTCACCTTTTCTTCTCTCTCGATCCTACCGAGAGACAAGATGGCGGCCGCTCCGGACTGTCACGCAGCAAAAAAAAAAAAAAAGCTCACGCACAGCCGCTGGAAGAGATGTATCAACATATATCAGCCTCCTCACCCACCCTCAGGAAACATAGGGGATTAGGATACGTCTCCCGCACCCACTTATAACTAGTAATTTAATTTACGAAGCACAAAATGGCGAATTCCCGTTTCGCTACCAGTTCGCGGCCGCGCTTCTACCGTGAAAAATCATTTTTTTTTTATTTTCCCCACGGGACCCTTTAATAACCCCAACAACATTCCTAGGGGGTCAAGAGGGGGATACCTTGCCCCCTTTCATTAAATTCCCCCTTCGTTTTCCACCTCTTCTTCTCTCTCGATCCTACCGAGAGACAAGATGGCGTCCGCTCCGGACTGTTTAGAATGTTGACAGACACCGGAGAGCCAATCAGCTTTCTGCGCGCAAAGTTCCGATAAGCGAAAAGTAAGCGGACCGGATCGCTGCCCGGAGCGCTGTTACAGATATATATCTTGATTTAAACGTTAATTTCTCAAAAACTACTGGAGCACATATATTGAGACCTAGCAAAGGCACATCGGGCTAACAGTCCCTACAATTTTGCCAAGTTTCGTGCAAATCCATTCAGCCGTTCGAGCTAAAAGTGAGTCCAACCGCCCTATGGAAAACTCAATGCAAAAAACGCGTTTTGGGACCCCCCTTTTTTCTCAGCCCCCCCTTGACGAAACCCCACCAAATTTTCAGGGGCTGCTCAGAAACAAAATGTGCCATTTTCCTGAAAATTTCAGCCGATTCCGTCCACAAACGCCAAAGTTATTAGACATAGAATTTTCAAAAGTCCCATAGGGAAAAAATTCTAACTATATATACCTACTGGCGATAGCCAGTAGGTAATATATATACATATGAAAGAAAGAGTTGGCCCACGTTTGAGATGCACCCCCCAGGAGGTCAATAAGCACAGGGAAAGTTTCATGGTTGCCGCTGCTCCGACGTGTTTCGGGCCGACGTCCTTCATCAAAGAAGTGCTGCACCAGCGAACACCAGCAAGAATGGTTTCCCGTATCTTCCATTTTATTCATGCAAAAAGCAAACTCAGGTGAGTAAAATGGCATTCTGGGACTGGAAGTCCTTAAAGGGATTCCCATGTGGGCTGCTGGAGTCTTCGTCACACAGTGATTTTAAAAACACGGTTTCCCAAATAATTAACCGTCCCCCACCTCCTGCTCCACATGCCGCTGTCATTACAACAGCAGCGGATCCTCATTGCGGCGGTGCATCTCACGACCTGGACTTGGCTGTAATATTTGGAAGAAAGAGTTGGCCCACATTTGAGACGCACCTCCAGGAGGTCAATAAGCACAGTCAGGGACAGCTTCATGGTTGCCGCTGCTCTGACGCCTTTCGGGGCAATGCCCTTCATCAAAGGAGTGCTGCACCAGCGAACACCAGCAAGAATGGTTTCCAGTATCTTCCGTTTTATTTATGCGAAAAGCAAACTCAAGTGAGTAAAATGGCATTCTGGGACTGAAAGTCCTTAAAGTGATTCCCATGTGGGCTGCTGGAGTCTTAGTCACACAGTGATTTTAAAAACACGGTTTCCCAAACACTTCACCATCCCCAACCTCCTGCTCCAAAAGCCGCTGACATTACAACAGCAGCGGATCCGCATTGCGGGGGTGCATCTCCCGACCTGGAACTGGCCGTAATATTTGGAAGAACGCGTTGCCCCGCGTTTGAGATGCACCCCCAGGAGGTCAATAGGCACAGGGACAGCTTCATGGTTGCCGCTGCTCAGGTGCGTTTCTGGTAGACGCCCTTCATCAAAGGAGTGCTGCACCAGCGAACACCAGCAAGAATGATTTCCAGTATCTTCCGTTTTATTTATGCAAAAAGCAAACTCAGGTGAGTAAAATTGCATTCTGGGACTGGAAGTCCTTAAAGTGATTCCCATGTGGGCTGCTGGAGTCTTAGTCACACAGTGATTTTAAAAACACGGTTTCCCAAATACTTCACCGTCCCTGACCTCCTGCTCCACAAGCCGCTGTCATTACAACAGCAGCGGATCCGCATTGCGGCGGTGCATCTCCCAACCTGGACTTTTTCCGTAATATTTAGAAGAAAGAGTTGCCCCACGTTTGAGTCACATCTCCAGGAACTCAATAAGCACAGGGACAGCTTCATGGTTGCCGCTGCTCCGACTCGTTTTGGGCCGGTGCCCTACATCAAAGGAGTGCTGCACCAGCGAACACCAGCAAGAATGGTTTCCAGTATCTTACGTTTTATTTATGCAAAAAGCAAACTTAGGTGAGTAAAACGGCATTCTGGGCAAAATCTCAGTCAGAGGTACGAAGAGCCAGCAGCTCAACCTTTGTGTAGAACTTTCCGCAGGTGACGATTTCTGCCCATGAGGATCAAACAGCAAGATGCTTCCTCGAAGACTGGGCCTGCGAATCAGCAGTCCAGACTATGGATTGTTCTTGGATCCAGTTCCTGTGGGAGGCAAGATAGGAGGTTTTCTGGTGGAATGGACTCATTTCCAGTTTAGGGTTCTTCCATTTGGGCTGAAGTATGCGCTCCGTGTCACAAAGGTGTTGGCCCCGTTAATGGCTGTTCTTCACCTGCATGGAATTTCCATCTTTCTCTACCTCGATGATTGTCTGGTGAAGGTGGATTCTCTTCCCCTGACCTTTTGTCATATGGCCATGTTTCTGTCTCTTCTGTCTTCCCATGGGTTTCTGGTGAATACAAAGAAACCTCAGCTGACTGGCTCAGGATTGCATCTTCATTGGGGCTCAGTTCTGGACAAACCTGAATTTGGTCACTCTGCCGGATGCAGGGGTGGCCATGATTCACTCTCATTTGAGGAACCTGTTGTCAGCTACTACCCAGGTGGACTGACTCTGGATGCTCTGGGCCCAGTGGCACCTCAGTGCCCTATTGACATTCATCCTAAATCACTGGGTGCCCAGTGTGCAGGATAGGATTTTCTGATTCCAGTAATGATGGGAAACATCCTTTATGACGCAACTTTTACCACGCAGTGCCTTTACAACCCAGGTTTTTCAACAGAAGTCATTACAACGAATTGCGCTGGGGGCACTGTAAGAGAGGTAATAGTTTAATTTACTATCCAACACTTTCCCTACTATCCAGGGGACTGGAGTAGGAATAGTAAATTAAACTATTCACTATCCAGCACCCCCCAACGCAAGTATTTGTAACGACTTGCGTTGAAAAACCTGTGCTGTAACGGCATGCGTGGTAAAAGCATGCATTGTAACAACGGTCATCGGTAATGATGGGAGTTTGAAGGGACCATGAGTGGTGGCTCATTCTTTCCAATATTTTGAAGGATGTTCCCTTGTCTGCTCTTGCTCTGGTGGTTTTCACAATGGATGCCAGCAAGACTGGGTGGGGAACATGGGCAGGAGCCCTGCAGATCAAGGGATCCTGGGATGTTGGTCAGAGTAGTCAGTAGTCGAAGTGGAGGGAACTAGAGACAATTCATCTTACCCTCCTTCACTTGTCACATCTGCTGTCAGGCAAGAAAGTTGTCATTCAGACGGTAGATATCACTGCCAAGTTGTATGTCAACCGGCAGGGAGGACGAGGGCCCTGTTATTGTCAAGGAATGCAGATCAGCTATTTCTGTGGGCTCAGTCTCATGTGAAGTATCTCTGGGCCATTAACATACAGGGGATTCTGAATGCTCAAGCCGATCACCTCAGCGAGGAAAATTCTATCCTCTCTGAAATTCTGTCTCTCTCCCCAGGTGTTTGCCAGGGTGTGTCAGTTCTGGGACGTCGCAGTGTGGATCTGTTTGCAAGCCTTCAAAATGCCCTTTCCAAGGTTCTTTTCCAAGAGATGGGAAGAGTGGACGTTCGGAGTGGATAACCTGACGTGTCCTTGGCGGTCTGGCCTGATATCCGTTTCTTTTAATCCAGAAGTTTCTAACTCAGGGTCAGAGGGAGAGTGCTAAGGTCATTCTGGTGGTCTGGCATGGCCCCACTCTGTTTGGTTTCCTCTCCTGATGGCGATGAAGGTGAGTCTGGAGTGGCGGCTTCCCTTGGCTGGTTGTCCTCTGAGGTTTCTGGTTTTCCTAGTCAGGTCTATGGTGAAAATCAAGCTGACGGCTTAGAGGTTGAATGGGTGGATTTGATGGGTCTTGGACTTTTTACCTCTGTCTCTTCATCTGGGCAGGCCTCCAGGAGGTTGTCCACCAGGTGTTCGTATGCCTGGCACTGGAGTGCTTTTCAGCAATTGTGTGATAAAAAGCACCTACTTCCCCTGTCTGTTTCTCTCCCCCGGATCCTTGATTTTCTTCAGGATGGATTTCAGATGGACCTCAGTTCTGCCACTCTTAAAGTTCAGTGGACAGCTGTTTCAATCCCTGTGGGGTGGTCTGGTGGACGATCAATGGTTGGTTTCCAGGCTTTTCAAGGGCTTTTCAAATCTCTGTCGCAACCCGCAGGTGGTGTGTCCTTCCAGAGATTTACAGTTGGTGTTGTGGGCTCTCCAATATCCCCCATTTGAGCAGCCTTGGTTCTTAGTGTAGCTCTGTCTTATGACTAAAGGTTTTCTTTCTGGCCAGTACTTCAGCTTGCAGCTGGGGGAGTTGGATTCTTTGTCTTGTCTCCTTTTTTCAGGGTCGTTGATGATGGGATTGTCCTTTGGTTGGGCCCTGGGTTTATCCCAAAGGTGAGGTCAATGTTCCATCTCCAGCAGTAAGTGACTTTGCTTGGATTTTTTCAGAATCCTTAGTCTTCTAAGGAGGTGGCGCTTCATTATTTTGATGTTTTGAGCTACCCAGAATGAGTGAAGGAGTTTAAGGTTTCCTCTGCTTTGTTTGTGAACTTTAGTCCCACTGCTAAAGGGGGTAAGATTTCTACTTCTACTCAGACCTTGAGCAGGTGGATCAGATCTGTGATTTAACTGGCATACATACAGTTTAGTTTGCCATCTTCTCTGGGGGTCCTGGGAAGGTCCAAAGGGAGGTTCAGGGGGTCTCTTTGCAAGAGATTTGTCTAGCTTCCACTTGGGCAGTCCCTTCTACATTTGTTACCCATTATCAGGTGGTCCAGGGCCCGGAGGTACAGGATCTTTTGGGTTCCAGAGTGCTGGCTTCTGTGTTGTAACAGTTTTTTCTTCTTTGGTTAAACTTTGTCTCTGCATACTTCTTACAGTTTGCCTTGTCCTGTTTGTGTTTTAGGTACTTCTCACAGTTTAATCCAGCATGGCGAGAGGCAAGAGGTGGTCATTCATTTTTTACTTACCAGTAATAGCATTACTCTGAGTCCTCCTCTCACTGTGATGAATTAGTCCCTCCCTGTCGACCAGTCCAACTCTGTGAGTTTGTGGACTTGGTACAGAACAGGAAGTAAGGAGGGGGGGTTGTTTCTTTTTTTACAGCTTTAGGAATGTTTGTGAAAGGAGGCACAAGGGCCTCACAGTGTAATTAATTATCGAGAGAGCAGGACTCAGAGTAATGCTATTACGGGTAAGTAATGACGGCAAGAATCAAGAGCAGGAGCTGTGAAAGAATGGAGAATGCACCCTCCACAGCCCTGCCTATTCCTTGGCTCTGCTAAGCTGCTTCACTTTGTTTACTGAAGCAGAGGAAGGGTCAGGAAGCTGTAGAAACTCCCCCCTCCACCCCCTGCCTACCCATGAGCTTCTCCAAGTTGTTTTATATTATTTGTTAAAGCAGAAAGAGAGACAGGATTTCCATAATATGATAACCGCACTGCACCTCAGTGGCCCTCACACTCGACATGGAAACCCTTCCCGCATAGGATTAAAAAAAAAGATAGCATCAACCACACCCCTAAATGTTGTAGCATGCTACCAATCTAGGCAAGAGCTTCAGCACCCGAAATAGAGGTAGTAAGCACTATATAAATGTTGCAATGCATTACAGTGCAAGCCGGTGCAGACATTCCCCCTGTCTCCTTCTATGGTTCTCTGGCAATGTGAGCCGTGGGAGAGGAGGGCATTTGCTGGTTTCTTTTGAGTTACAGTACATGCTCCACCTACTCGTTTCTAAGCATAATTCCACAGGCAGTACAGAGGGACAGAGTGAGGCTATGGGCAAGGGCATTGTGATGAATGCTGATGAAGGCAGGCCTACACCTGTGCTTAAAGCACACTGTTCGCTTCCTTCAATGGCCGTCTCTGTATTCCAGTGTTGTAATGTGTTTTGCGAAATGATGATACAATCAATCAAAACAAGCTTTATTCGGTTAGTAAACAACCATAAAAGCATTTTATAAAACATCAAGTAAAATGATGATACAAATAACGTCACCCACCTCTGTAATGCAACAAAGTAAGTGGAGGCACTCAAAGATATGTACCTTAGGAAGCAGGGCATTTTCCTGGTAGGCCGGAAGGATGGGTGGAGGCCGTTTTATTCTACTGGGGGCCGGTTTTGCAGCAGTTCTGCAATATTGGCCCCCTGTAACAAAAGTGCAGCAGCAGTATTTCCCACCAGCATGGCCCCCCATCCCCTCCTCCCCAGGCCGGTCCGACGCAATTCTCAGGGCTGGTTTGCGTTCCCAGTACGGCCCTGATAGGAAAGCATGTTGGCATGTTGAAGTAGGCAGGGCCGGACTGGGAAACAAAACCGGCCCTGGCAAAGTGCTTGGCCAGCCCCCTGGGGGTGCCGCCGAGCTCTTTGCCAGGGCCTGCTTTTGGCCGATTTTGTTACAGTGCCGATTTTGCAGCTATGCTGCAAAAACGGCCCTGTAACAAAAATGAAACCGGCCCCCACCCTTGCTGCACACCGGGGGATTGCCTGGTGCCCGCAACGGCCAGTCCGGGCCTGGAAGTAGGTCACCAGGTTGATTCAGTCATGCACAGACTCACAGGCCTGTAAAGTTATACTTGGTATTCTGTCAGTGGAACTCAAGAGCTGTGTTTCATTATGCAAGGATGCAGGTCGCTGAACCTCATCAGGGGTGAGAGTTGAGATCCTCCCTCTCTGATTACCAACACTGTCCCAATGACTATAGCCCAGAACACAAAACAGGTATTGTTAGTGCTTTAAAATGTTTGAAGGGCACAAGGCACCACTATATGTAGACACACAGATGGATTCTATGTTATGTGAGCCCTATGCAGTAACTAAAATAAAAATAATCAGTCACCTCTTCCATAGCATACGCACCTAATCTCACTTCCCAAATTCCACAATTCCTGGCTCATCCATGAGCCAGTTATAATGCTCTCGCTAGAGACATTGCTTACTGCTGCAGTAATTTATCAGTGCTTACTGCCCTCAAAACTTTAGCTAGCGTTTGCAATCTGCAGCTGCTGTTCACATTGGTTCCCTTGCATAACAGAAGGCCACTTACAATACCTAGGAAGCAGGACACATTTCTAAATATAGGGCAAGCAATGACAGAATCATTAATAAAACGAGAAAAAAACACTAAGAAACTGTAAATTGAAAACTTTCTGAGCTAGAGCCAAGGAAATAAACATGTCGGGACCCAGAATGCCAAAGACCTAAGAGAAATAGGTGTTACCGCTGAGTCTGCAAGAATGCAACCTCAGGTGCTCTAAGAAGCTGCCTGCGTTGCATCATTCGGGCTCGGAGCCAGCCTGCTGAGGGCACGGCTCCTCTGCTGCTGTGTAGGTCATGGAGCTGCACACACTCTCTGGTGGCACAAGGAAAGATTTAAATCTCTTAAATTGCAATACCATTATAAATTCTTACTTACTCTTTAAATGGGGATGACTGCCATAATGTAATGTTGGTCACTCTTGCATCAGGACCACAGAGCAAATGCCTCTCCCAGAGTCTGTGCTGGAAACTATAGAAGGGCTTTTTTGCTGTCTTTTCCCCAGCCCCACATTTTCCCGGGTTTTCTCAGCCGCTCTAGAGAAAAGGTCTTCAAACTGTGGGGCGCACTCCTGTAGGGGTCTGTGGCTAAGCAAATACTTGTAGGTGAAGATGGCCTGGAGACGCAACCTCGTTTATTCGGCATGTTTCCAGGTTGTTTTCATTCAGCAGGCAAAATGGATAAAAAAGTATGGGAACTGTGATTTGAAGTGGTGATGGGGGGTGGGTGGAGTGTGATGTCTATGTCAAATACATTTTGTAACAATTTGGTTTTTTTTTAGGTTTCGCCTAGACTGCGCATGCACTATCTCTGTAAGACATGTTTTTTACATACAGTGGGCCTGCAGCTTGCCCATCACTTACCATTTGTTAGCTTCAGCATCGCTCTCATCTTCTTTGTCTCAGTTTGTCATGGCATACAGGCGTCATGTCTTCTTCTTGTGTTTGGCCCTCTCCTGAAACATGGACCAAGTACTTGTGTCCATCCACTGCTTCTGATTTTGGAGCTACCCTTTTCTTTTTGTTCAAGCACTCCATATGAGTGCTTGTGTTTTCAGTCCGTCTCCCATATATCCTCTCATGTAGCTTCTAATCCCACCCATCCCCCTTGCATGTTGCTTCTTTTCCCTTCCACCTTGTACTCTATTCCACAGCACTATTTGCCACTTCAATGTACTCTACACCACTGCAATCTATGCCACTGCATTCTACTCTACGCCACTCTACACCGCTGCACTGTATGGCACTCTACTCATCACCACTCTACTCTAGGCCACTGCATTCTACGCCAGTGCACTCTTCACTATGCCACTCTACTCTATTTTGCTTGATTCTACTCTATGCCACTGCATTCTATGCCACTGAACTCTATGCCACTGCACTGTACTCCACTCAACTCTATGCCACTGTACTGTACGCCACTCTACTCTTCTCTTGACTCCACTGCATTCTACCCCAGTGCACTAGATGCCATTCTACTCTACTCTGAACCACTCAACACGACTGCACTCTACACCACTGCACTCTACTCTCACCACTCTACTCTACGCCAGCCTACTTTACTTTACTCTACACCAATCCACTACTCTCGCCCTGTCACTCCACACCAGTCTATACCACTCCACTGGACACCACTCTACACCAATCTACACTACTCTACTCTATGCCATGCCACCCCATTCCACAGCGTTCCACTCTACCCCTCTCCACTCCACACATTGCCGCTCTGCTCTATGCCTCTCTACTCTACCCCACTCCATTATAACCCACTTTACTGTATGCCACTCTACTTTACACCACTTAAAGCCACTCGTCTCCATTCCACTCTACTCCACTCCAAACCACTCTATGCACTGCAACTCCAATCTTCCACACCCCTACACGCCACTCTAGTCTTCCCCACTCCACTCTACGCTGCTTTACTCTACTCTACCCAACTCTATGCCAATCCACTCTACATCACTTCACTTTATACCACTCTACTCTACTCTACTCTATGCCATTCCACACCATTGTACTCTACTCTACTCTACTCTGCTCTACTCAATGCCACTCCAGTCTATGCCATTCCATTCCACTCCACTGTACTCCACTCTATGTCACTCCACTCTACATCATTTTACTCTACGGCACTCCATTCTACTCCACTTCACTCTACTCTGCACCACTCCAAGCCACTCATCTCAACTCCACTCTACTCCAACCCAATATGGGGGAAATGCACAATTTTATGTTAAGCAACCTGTGGCTTAACACAAAATGGTGGGGTACCCTAGCAGAATGTGAATAGGGGTCTGACTCTCCCACATCTCACAGATATATATTTGCTTTGGGCTGAATGGAGCCCCTTGAGGGAATAGCTGCCCCTGAAAGCTTGGGACTTCCCACACCACAGGGGCCTGCATTACTCCCCTGTTTTTATTGTGATCACTAATGTCTGTGTTGGCAACCACACTCACAGAATTGAATCCTGGTTTGAGCAGAGGGGAACAGTGACTTTTGCATTAATAGCTCCACAAGGTCGCAACCTGGGACAGAAAGCACTGCGAATAAGTGTCATTATTTTAAAATTACATACCATGGGCTACAGCAAAAAGATTTAGTGTTAAGCTAAAAGCATGATTTTAAAGTATATTTTTAGTAGTGAGTCATCGGATTGCTCCTCTTTAAGTGTTCATGAAAAGGATGAATTTCAGAACTTAGCTTATAACACATTACCTCTCGAAATTAGTACATCTTTGTCACCATGAAGCTTAGAGTGACTTCCTCAATTAAGGCGTGCACTGACTCCTAAGCAACTTTTTCACTCAGAAGGGTATTGCACACGGGCCCAAGAGTGTAATGCCATCTATAGGGCGCAGTGCTTTGGGTCAATTTCTGTTTTTCTTTGATGCATTTGCTATTTTGTAAATCCCACTGTTTGGGGTCGATTAGGATCGCGGACGGACTTGAGTCCGTCCGCGACCCCAGAGTATGAGGGAACGTCCGCATGGGCTGCGGCGTTCCCTCATGTGCGATTAGGATGTGACCGCCACCCTGGCGGTCATATCCTGGATATTTAACATTGCGGCGGGTGCTGCTTCAAGCAGCACCCGCCGCAATGTTAAAAGTGCATGTGTAACATTTACATGCACAAAGCGGCAGGCACCGCGCGGTGCCTGCCGCATTGTGCATGTAAATGCTGGGGGGTACCATAGGTACCCCCCATGTGCACCCCCCACCCACCAACACCCTGGGGGCCCACAACGGGCCCCCAAAATCAAAAGTACACATGCTTTTCCACGGCGGAAAAACCGCCGCGGAAAAGCATGTTTTCAAATGCTTCCTAATTTGGCCGGCGGTGTCTGATAGACACTGCCAGCCAAATGAGAGCTTTTCCGCCGCGGTTGTAATCCGACCGCGGCGGAAAAGCAGCGGACAGAAACCAAGACCCACCAGCCATCGTAATGTGGCGGTGGGTCTTTGGTGAGCCCGCAATGGATTTTCCGCCTCCTCCGGGCCGGAGGTGGCTTCCGCCGGCCCAGAGGAGGCGGAAAATCCTCCATCCTAATCGGCCCCTTAGTGTGGATTATGAACTACAGAAAAATCACCTCTGAAATAATCTCATAACCCTTGCACCCTGCACTCAGTACTAACCCTCCCCTCCCCAATCCTTGCCGTACAGTTTTGAAGGGGGGGGGGGGGGGATTTCAAATATTTTGCTTAGGGGTGCCGAGTGCAAAAATGCTTGAAGACTTCCATTCTAATGGCTCACAGTTACCTCCAATTCTCTGATAACATACCCTCGACACAATACTTATTTTGTAAAAAAAAAAAAATTCTTTTAAACAAGCCGTCGACCATGCAGAATGATGGGTTGCCGAATTCCAAGGCTCTCCATACGTGATTTCACCCCATACCTCATTCTTCCACTGTATAACATTTCCTATCTCTTTATCTCTCATCTTGCATGTCATTTGTCATCTTTGTTTTTTCACTTTGGCTGTTTCTCTATCGTTTCTTTTTCATCATAGATAACTTTATTTCGGTCAAAGACCATAAAAGTGCAAGTAAAATACATACAAAAGAGCACAAGTCAGTAAAACAATAAATAGAAGACAGGTCAATATTAGAAATAGATTAAACTAGATAGTTATTAAGACATGAAAGTTTAAAATTCATAGTTGGACACAATTAAATACAAGAATTTATCCAAAACTTTTCCTTCTACGCCACATGCCAAATAGAAAACGAGATACAGCAAAGACGATGGGGGAGTGAGCATCATACGTTAAGACCCTCCGTGCCTGAATACAATATCTAAACCCTAGATTCCTGCATAACGAAATCAGCCAGCATTTCCTTATAGTTTCATACGCAGTGCAAAAAAACATAACATGGGAAACATCTTTGCACATATAGTTACATGCCGGGCAGGCTATATTTTCTGCTTTTGCCCATTTACAGGTGAATGCTCTGAATGGTAGACTTCCATGCCTTAACTGGATGTAGAGCTTCCTCGCAAGGGGTGGATAGATTACATCTAAGAATTCCTCCGCTCGCAATTCAGTTTTCACCAGGAGGAACTCTGCTGACAGTCTTCCTAGGGAACCTAATCTCTGTGAGGCTAATGAGTTCTGCTGCCTCAGCTGACTCTTGAGTTCCAATTTCGATATCCACGGGCAACACACCTCCGGGGTCTCCCAGAGCTCAGACAAACCAATCCGGATGCTAAGAGTCTTGATGTGGTGCAGCCACGGAATGTTCTTGCCTTTTAGAAGAGCACAGACCTCTAAAAATTCCTCTCTATATGGAGCCAATTCAGGCACTGACCAAAGTCTCTTCCAGTAGAGCATGGGCCGTGCTGCTACTAGTTCTTCTATTGATTCCAGCCCCAGGTCAAGTCGTAGAGGAATGAGTGGTGTGCTTGGTGGCAAGCCCAAAAGGCTCCTCATAAAGCCCTGCTTGACCCTCAGGAGATTAGATGTATTTTTATGGCCCCAAAGCTCTGCACCATACGTCGAGGCCATTCTAGCCTGGAGTCGATATATTTCAATGACCGGGGCTGCTGGCTTGAAATCCGAAATTCTGTGGACTTTGCTAATGCCCCCCATTACTTGGGATAACCTAAGAGCTGATTTGGAAATTTGGGAACCCCAGTCAAAATTTTCCGTCACGGTAATGCCCAGGTAGACAAAAGTCTTAACTCTTTTTAAGGCAGAACCATTGAGAATGGGGTTCGGCCGGGTCTGCTTTGGGGGATTGAAAATTATAAACTTGGTCTTATCCAAGTTTATCTTCAATATTCGTGAAGCACAGAATGCTGCAAAGCCGTCCAGGGTGCGCTGGATGCCCGATGATGTTTTAGATAACAACAAGGTGTCATCCACAAACATCAGAGCGGGCACCCGCCCGGTGGCCAGCCTAGGGGCGTCATTGTCAATTACACCAATTAAATGGTCCACAAGTCCATTGATGTAAAGACAAAATAACGTTGGCGCCAAGACGCACCCCTGGCGTACATCCTTCGAAATGGGAAAACGTGCCGAGAGATCCCCGTGCCTCCCACACCTAACTTGGGCATTGTTGCTAGTGTGAAGCTTAATTAGGATGTTCAATAGATAGGATGGGAGACCCAGTTCTGCTAAGACTTTCCACAATTTTTCCCTTGGAACTAGGTCGAAAGCGGCCCGCAGGTCAACAAAGATGAGATAGAGGTTGCCACCCTCCACTCTCACCGTTTTCCAAAATAAGACCTGCAGCCGAAATATTTGATCCAAAGTTGAAATACCCATCCTAAACCCAGCCTGGAGCATGGTCATTATCTCATTTTCTTCCATCCACCCCTGGATCCTATCTAAGATGATCCTGCCCATTAATTTCTATGCGGTGTCTATGAGACTAATAGGCCTACAGTTTGATGGGGTTAATGGGCAGCCTTTCTTAAAGATAGGGACGATCTCGGCTTCAAGTCAAGTATCTGGCGGGTCAATCCCCCTAAGAATTGCATTAAACAAAACCACCAGATACGGTGCCCATATTTTGGGTTGGGATCGGAATAAATCCCCAGGGATTTTATTTAGGCCGGGGGCCTTGTTAGGTAATAGTCTTGCTATTGCAGACTCGGCCTCCCTCAGAGTAATTTCTTCAGGCCGTTCTAGATGATACACGTCCCCAACAAGCCAGGAATCCTGCCTCCGATCACCATCCAAGGACCCACCAGTCGATACTCGTAGCTGGGCCCCGGGATGGCCAACAGGGGACATACCACAGTTTCCCTTAAGACCAAATCTACTGTCCCCACCGGTGTATGCTCCTGGAGAGGATCAGGATTGGGAGGGAGGATGGTTTCTTTGCCCGAATTGGCATATAGCGCACCGAAGTGCGCTTCCCACACTGCGGGTGCTATATTCCGGGTTATAGCCATTCCTCCCCGCTCACACCAGAACTCACAATAGTCCAAAACAACTTGGAGTCCTTTCGTGATAGTGCAGATCTAAGCTCCTCCCATCTGTTCTCCTCCCATTGTTTCTTTCCCCTGATAATGGCCTTTTTATAGTCCTGGCGGAATTTAATTAATGTTAATTCTATCTTTATTTTTATTGCAGAAAGCAAATCTTTTTTGCTTTCCTACAGGCGGCGTCATACCAGGGATGTGTCCTGGCCTGGTGGGGTTTTTCCCTTCCTACAGGACTAAACACATCCACAAGCCTGACAGCCAGCTGTTTATGAATTTCCACAGCACCACCCTGGGAGTCTAGATCCTAATTGTCAATACCTATATCCACCATATCTGTTAGCAGCGGTATTGCTATCTGATATATTTCAGCGAGTTTAATGGGGGAGTCCTGGAGGTAGGGCCATTTAACCCTCCGCCTGCTGTTAGAAATCAGAAGTGGCAAAAGCGGACCGTTAGAATCAGGAGCAGGGCTTGTTAGCCCAAAACCTCCCAGGTTTGAGTGTTAAGACAAGGGCATTGTGGTCACTATCTTGTCGTGAGTGGACCCTAAATTCCAACAATTTATCCCAATGTCTGGCTTCCATCATTATATAGTCGATGATAGAAGTTTGCCCCAGTCTGTTGAACGTGACTGATCCCCGTCTGTTGGGCTCCAATCTCCCATTACATGCCCGCAAAGACGTTGAGAGGGAGAAGGGAGAAAGACTTAATTTGAAGGACCCTTGGGGTCCATGCTCTGATAGTAGGGATCTGCGGATCGGGGACATGCCAGAACTGGTCCTCATCGTCCAGCTCTCCCAAATCTGAAATCACGAGGGGCTCAAAATGGCAGTTGAAGTCGTCTCTAACTATTAGGGCGACTAAAGGTCGAGTGACTGTATAACCTGCTTTAGTGGTTCAATAGTATTGGATTCTTGCCCACTCTTAAGAGGTCTTGAGTAGATGTTTAATATGGCCACCTGGGGCCTATCTTGAGGTGTTAAAAGTATGCAATAGACATCAAGAGAGTTAGTTGGTATTTGAACTACCTGGACACCCAAATGCGTGCTCACCCATATTGATAGGCCACCCAAGGGTCCCCCCCTACCCCTAGTTGTCGCCAGGATATCAAAAGTGGCAAAGCCGGCCCTTACACTCTCCTCCAGTGCCCATGTTTCCTGCATCAGGCAAATGTTGTGCATTGCCATAAAAGAGCCACATTCAGGTAAAGCCAGTTTATTTTTCATCCAGGCCACATTCCAGGACAATATTTTTTATACCTCTATCAACTAGCCTGATGTTAATTGATGGTTCACCCTTACTTTGGTCACGCCCAGTACTACACAATAAGATCTTGGGCTCTGGTGTCTTTTCCCTTGCCTCACCTCTTAGCATTTCCTCAGAGGAAGGACAGACCCCCACATGCATGGTACCTGCCCCCAATTCCATCCCACCCTCTGTGATGTTGTTAGGTTCTCAGGGATACTACTGTCACCATTACCCACCAATATCGCTGTTTGGATGCCCAGACTGCTACGTATTTGGGGTAAGGGACTCTGCCTCACAGGGCGTCAGTCGACCTGTACCAACATGCTAAACCTATTTCTTTGAGGGAATAGTGAAAGTAAGGGGATATACGGCTGACAGGCCTCCCAAGATGTTATTCCCTGTTGGATTCTGGGTGGTAAGATGTTCTGGCCCCCCTCTTGTCGCATACCTCTATTCTGTCCAGTTCTCCGCTGGGGAGTGGGATAGAAATATGACAAGTGTAGGGGAAAAATTTGAAATTTAGACCAGGATGGCGACCTGCTGCAGATGTATTCTACAGAGCGTGTGTTCCTAAAGTTAATCAAAACACAGTTTCCCGCAATAGTTTTGGGTCCAGTCCCAATCCAGTCTACTCTTCTAACACACAATATTTCGCCAGAGACGTTAGGGGGGAGAGGCCTGCTGGAGTTAAGCCATCGTATACATTTGTTTCTGTAATTCAAAATGATCCTCACTTTTTTCCCTGGCTTAAAGGAGGAACCCCAGCAAGGACCACAACATACGGTAGAGACTAAGGAGGGAGATCAAGGGAGGGCAGGACAGCTAGTGACCCCTCCTCTGAAGTATTTCTGCTAGCTTGGGCTTGTTGGTCCAATAAGTTTGCTCTGACTTCAGTGGCCCCCCTCGGCACTGTGGTATTTCCAGTGTCTACTTTTTTAACCCTGGGCAGAAGTAGAATAGTGTCAGGGGTAGAATTGCCAGTTACTGAGCCAGTACAGCTGGTATATTTTTACTGGCTGGTAGAATTTTAGGGTTGGTAGTGGAAGTGGGCTTAATAGTTCTAGGATTCCCCGATGGACTAATCGGCTGGGTTCTCCCTAGACCTATATTGTTGATGGTGGAAACTAATCTATAAAGCCTAGATGTCAGCGATTTAAACCAATAATCTGTTCCATATGAGCTTCGAAATCAGATAATAGATGAGTGACCCAAACAGGAGTTCCCGCAGAGGACAGAGAAGGACCAGCAGCAACCTGTGCACAGTCAGGTAGGGCTGTGGATCTTTTAGCAAATTTTTTTACAAGTTTAATTTTCTTACTTCTCGGGCGGGGTTTGGGGGCCTTTCTGGCTACAGGGTGTGGATGGGAATTGGCAACCTCTGGGGTATCATTTACATCAAGAACAATCTGTGCACAGGGCAGCTCTGCAAAAGAGCACATAAGGGAAGAACTGAAGTCAGGGGGATTAACAGTAACAGCTGAAAAATCCCCTACAGACTGGAGAGGGGGGATAGCCAGAGTAATTGATAATCGCCTCTCAGTATTTTCTATGGCAGGTGCCACTACCCCAATCGTCTTCTGTAGCATCTTATCAATGGCAGTGAGGCTTGGGAGAGGTTGTGCCGTGGCAGCCTGGTGCCTAGTCATGGGGCGAGAGGTAGCAGGCTTAGTATTTTTACTTGTCGCTCATTCTTACAACCGGATGGACAAATCCCACAATGCACAATACTTAATAGTTCCGCCCCACTATATTCAAAAAGGACTGATAATGAGAAAAATTATTCCCATTAACGGTCCTGCGGCGAAAGGTTTTAGAGTAATGAAATGAAATGTCCAAGATGGAGTTATTTTTCAAAGTACCTTTGAGTATGAATCAATTCCAGGGGAAATAGTAGTGATGTTAAGTTGGTGGCCCAGCCCAGCCTCCTCTGGCCTCTGACGGCCGCAGAGGGCCCCGCCCTTGTCCCGTGCTTCTCCCGGCGCGTCCCGCGTGGCGAGGATCCAAATTATCCTTTTTGCGCCTCCTGGCGCTTGGTACTGTCATTTTGCGGGATTGCTGGGAGGTGTAGTCAGAGTATTTGGTGGAGCCAGGCCCGGCCAGTTGGAGAGCGGAGCAAAGTCCGGCCCGAAATACAGCTCCCAACCAGGATGCAGTCACTCGGCGGAGCCAAGCCCGGCCTGGGAAGTAGCGGAGCGAGACCCAGCCCAGAGAACAATCCCCAAGCAGAATACAATGCACAGGGGACTCGGCGGAGCCAGGCCCAGCTAGAAGCAGTAGTGAAGCAGTGTCCAGCCCGCGGCTCAGCCCCAAAGAAAATAGCAGGTACCAGGTTTCTTTTTACTTTCTCTCTTTTGTGGCTTTCTCTCTCTCTTTCTGCGATAAAGTCTGATGACAAAAAATAAGTTTCGGTTCACAAAAATGAGTACTGACTATACCAACTTCTCATCCCATAGTCATGCTTTTAGGGTTGCTATGGTAGTCTTCGAGTAATGGTAAGTACATTGGGGATATTTAAGGATTCTAAAGGATGATGGAATAATTTAGAACTCAAAACTATTTAGGACTGTTGGAGAACACAAAGATGACAACGAGAGAGACACATCGTGGGCCCACTCCACAAAGGCATTATCTACTACAAAGTGGAAGGATGAAAGAGAAAATCAAAGAGGGTCACAGGGAGTGATATGCTTATACAAAAAAACACCTAAAAATAAGTCACATACAGATTTATAAAGTTACACTCGCACTAACTCCAATTGTCCTACAGTCCAAAAGGTTCAGATCTACAAAAGACCACTTACCTTCAGGGAGAGAGAAAGAGAGGAAAAAAACATTCGATCACCCTCACGGCTTAAGTACTAGAACTGATTTAGAAGAACATAAATTACATCCTTTCTCCTTTATATGTTTTGAATTGATTTAAGCCTCTTTGTCTTAGTGGCTTTTCCAGAAAAGGACGCAGACCCTCGCCCACATGTCCTGCTTGGTGTCGCTCCTTACCAGCAAACTGATTGTTGCTAGGCATTCTCAACATAGCTCTTTGCTGTTTTTTGTGTTTATATTTTACTGTGGGCCTTCCAGGGGTATTTTGTATGTAACTAAAATTGTGTAATTGTTTTAATACGCTATGCCACACAGCACCACAGTAATGAAAACTTGCAGGATTAGGTTATTAGGACCTTATCTGTCTAACATGAAAGTGGTTGAAATGTTTCTGCACTTCCTAGAACACATTGGGTCATGGCTATTCCTCAGGACCGAATCTGCCACTATATTTTCTTTCTGCCCACAGTCACTCTTCTATTTGTGTGCATGTTGTGCAAGTGATAGGAAAAACACGTCTGACCATAAATCAGAAGGACACAAACACTCTAAGACACAAGTTTAATTTTGATTCCTTTGTCCATTTTTATCTTTTAGTCACCATTACACACAACCCACTCTGTAAACTGGTGACTTAACACTCTATGCAGTGTGTCGCTTTTATGATTTTACTTACCCAATCTGTGTTTTGGCCAAAGGGCAGGATATTGAGAACATCCTATAAGTGGGCTGCCCTCAATTCAAATCGAAAGGCAAAGGATTAACAAGGCCATATTTTAGTGCTACAGAGGTCCCTGTCCTCAAGTTGTAATGTGGTTATTTGCTGGGGTTTCCCTGACCATAGACTACCTTGTGCCCAATTATGTTATGTCAGGCCAAATGTTATCCCTCATGGTCCCAAAATCTTTTAGTGCTTAGCTTTGCCAGTCTCTACGTCACACGGTGTGGTGCATCTTCATGTTCACCAACAATGCCATTTCTACACTGTCAATCCAAGCCTGCCCTAACCATTGTGAGAAATGTAGTCAAAGAATGAAGCTGGGCAACATTTCTGGTGCTATTTATAAAAACGAATGTGTCATGAACTGGCCTATTGTTGTAATAATTGTTCCTCCTTTTAGTCTCTACAAATATTTTCAAGGGGCTTGTATGTCCACCTCCTGGGCCTCAGGCGGGTTACTGCAAGGGATCTCATAAAAAGCTATGGTGAAACATTCTTTGCAGGGTACAATGTTTTTCAATGGTGAAGATTGTGTTCTTTGTTATTTTTAGATCCATCTCATCATCTTGTCTTTTTGAATTCATTTGATGTTTTTAAGGTTGGTGTACCTCGCTTGTAATCTATTACACAAAGAGCTGGTGTAATTTTCTTGCTGGAAAAATATCCTTAATATTTCCCACCCGGGTGATTACTTATGATTCAGTTCTGGATAATAATCTTACAATCTTCTAGGTAAATAATGCAATCTATTTAGTGCAATGTTAAGAACCATATGTGATACACACAATGGTCTCTGATCGCTATTCTGGACACCGGAAAACTAGTTGCAATATTCTTGAACAATAACACCCCCAAAATAGATAAGATAAGATCATTTATTTGCGCGATTAATTAAAATCATTACATTAATAAAAACGTGGGTAAATGAGCGCTGTGTCAGGTTGTCTGAGTGTTGCATGCGCCATGGTTCCCATATAAAATTCAAAAGAGAGTGGTTAAAAAAGATATTCAGAGTACCATCAGAAATGTGTTATGGTTCCAAGTGCCTGGCTTGGTTGAGATCAGGAGCCATTCTGTGTGCAAAAAATCGCTAATCTGAAGGGAGTAAAGTGCGAGTTCTGTGTACCAAGTTCACTGATGAAAGGATTCCCAATGCAGTTAAAACCCAGAGATTGGAATCGTTTTTGGTTTAGGGTCAGTCAAGTGCCAATCCCTTACTAGAGAATGGTAAAGTGCAGGTTCTATTGCTGAGTTCAGAAATCAGAGTGAAAATGGTGTGTGCGAAGATCGCTTATAGAGGAGTTTCCAGCGCAGTTGTGGGCCATAGATCATCTGTTGCTGAGTTATTGGAGTCCTTGTCCTCCCTGGGTAGATTTGAGGTCGTTCAATTCCAAAAATCCAAGGTGGGCCTAATTTAATTGTGGGTGTCGTATTGGGGTTATCAGGGGCCTTCCAATTCCCCCTGAAATCGGCAGTTGTTGTTGAAGCTTATCTGTTGTATTTTTTGCTATTGCTACTTCGGTCCTGAATCACCTGTATGATTGATCGGTCTTGTCATTTAGACAGCCGTTTGTTGACTAGTTTGTTAGGACTTTTACCAAACGGCAGCTTAGTTGCATGTCCTCGCTGGAAAAGCTTGCTAGCACCGCTTGTCTGCAGGCCCGTATATATTTCTTATTAAGAAATCATCTAAGTAGGGTCCGTCGCTCCCGTATTAGTTCCCTGCAGATGGTTAGGAGGTGCAGTATATACTCCTCCCCTTCCCCACAGAGATGCCAGATTGCTGGCTTCGGTGGACGTAGCCGCGGCAGCAAACGGTACGTGGATAGTAATATGCCTAGGTAGAATTTCAGGAACTTCTCTTTGGTGGTTTTGGAAAAGCCATTGTGGAGTTATGTTTGTGGTAAAGCTTTGTGGTATGACTGTATGGTGAACTAGCCGTGAGAACGCTCTGACAAAGTAGCTTTATCGTTTGGCTGGACATGCCTCCTTAGCTTGCCGTTCTTTCCACAAGTAGGCTTTTAATGATTTTGGCTCCCCTTTTTAGGTCTCGCCTGAGCCAGCGCTTGCGCTGTCTGGCGAGACTTTTAGTAAGTGGGCTTCAAAAAGCTGACCACACGCTTTTTGTGTGGCCTAAGGCATGCGGTTATGCGCACGGTTATGCGCACAGGCGCCATCTGGCTTTCCTCTCTCGTCATGGCTCATTAAGCTCATCGCTCGCGGGAACCATTACAGTGCGCGCACATCACACATCACTCGCCAGATGTTTTTTGCTTCTTTCTGTCCGTCCGCCTGTCTGTCCCCTTCTCTCACCCAGACATACCGCCTCTTTTCCCTGCCTCTCCTTTATCCTACTTCCTCTCATATAGTCTCTTTCTCTCACAGTGTCTCTATCTCCGCCTGTGTTTTTTTCTTCTGTCTCTCTGCCCCTCCAGCCCCCCTACCCCTTTCTTCCCCCCGATCAGCCTCTGCCGCCCTCCCCCATCTTTATCTCTCCCGGCTCTCTGTTCTCATTCCTCCAACATGGTGCCCCTGTCTTCCACACTCCTTCACTCTACTCCACCTTTCTGCCTCTCCTGTTCTTGCCCCCCCACTCTCTTTCCCTCTTGCCCTCCTGCCTGTCTTCCCTCTCTACCTTCCTCTAACCGACTCTCTCACCCTTTTGGTGATCTTCCTCCCTTTCGCTGTCTTTTCTGTTTTTCCCTCACTTGCTCACCCTCCTTCCAAGTCCATGCGCCTCCCTGTCCTTCCTCCCTTTCTCTTACTTCTCTCCCCTCATCGTTTCTACGCCCACTCTCCTCCCCGTGCTGCAGTTTATCCGCTGGCTCGTCTTTACAAGGTGCCCTTCAGTTCATTCTCATATAATGCTCCTCCCTTTCTCTTATCAATTTTAATCTCTATTCAGATGATTTAATAGCACTGTATTTTATCAGGTTGACAAGTTAAACACCCTCTTCTGAGGCAAATGTATACATTACACCAACAACACCCCTTACAATAGTTGAACTGTTGCCTGAATGAGGCAGCGGCAGCATGTTTACACGACCTGTCTGTTTTTTCCTTTAATGTATTTCATTTGTTTTTATTTTCATGTTTACATTCCAGATTTAATCATTACAAAACACTCCATATTGTATGTGAAGTTGTGGGTGTTATTGTGTCATCTGTTTCAACAAGTTCAGCAAAGCCATTAGATTTCTCGTTTTGTTAAGGGACCGAAAAAAATACGTCTTTTACCAGACACTCAACTCCCTCTTACAGCTCCCTTCATTGTTTTAGTTTGAAACCCTATTATTGTAACTGTATACCTATTTTGTTCTTACGGCAAGGTTGAATTACAGTTGTCCATAGAGATGTATTCCTAAATAAGACTGCCTGATGTAGTAATTGTTTAGATCTTCAATCCTTGGCGGCACAGCAACCCGTATAGAGTGATGCATGGCTAAAAACGTATAAGGTCCCAAAGGTGAGACCTATTGGTTATTCCAATGCTTGTTGAGTTTGCACCAGCTTTTGATGAATGCTCCTTTACGGGCCAGCTCTTGTCTCTGTATCCCGAACTCTAGTCTCAGTTGTGTGGGGGATGTATATCCTCGTAGCCCATAGATCATTTGCAGTGCTCTTGCTATAGGGCCGTCCAGTGTTTCAGCATCTCTCCCTCTCATGGCTTCACTTTCATAGGTGATAGATGATATAAGTTTCGCCTGGATCACCCTGGTTAGTAAGGAGAAACTTGGGCCAGAGAACTTGTTTTTTAGGTTTCTTAGTGCCACTGCTGTCATGAATCCCCTTTTTTTATGTACTTGCGTTGAGCTGCATAGTTCCCTTTGTTATCGATGATAACTCCCGGATATTTGTACTCTTGTACTGCTTCCAGCTTACATGTTGCCAGATTCCAGTGGTGGTTTGATTTTGTTGTGCAAGTGTTCACAGTCATGACTTTTGTTTTTTCTTGATTATTGCTGAGTTTGTTATCCTCAGAGTATGGGGATGTGATATTGAGAAAACATTGTAGGCCAATGGGTGTCCGACTAATGAGCACCAAGTCATCCGCATAAAAAATGATTAGATAGCTGAAGGCTCCCAAGTTTTGGGGCATGTGAGTTGCTTTCATACAGTGTGGCCAATAGCTCTGCAATAAAGAGATTAAAAAGTATTGGGGCCTGGACTCTTTACCCCCATCAAGCAAGTACTCTGGTTAGGGTTGGGAAGAAGCACTCTGCTGAGTTGGGTTGGCGGGGGGGGGGGTTTAAGTCTGTTTAGCAGGGAGGCAGGGAGGGAGGGAGGGACAGTGAGGGGGGGAGTTCGGATTCTGTTTAGTATTGTTCTAGTTTGTAATGGCACTGATAGTAAAGGGGAGAATCGATGGATCGGCAGATCCTTAATTGAGTTGATGAGGCAACAGTTCCCGGTATCTACACACCACACCCATGGCATTGGGCTCACAACCTGACTGTACCCAGATTGCAACCCAGGAAGCTCAAGTAACCCCTCTAAAATTTGTAACGTGGAACGTCCGAGGTCTGGGCGACAAGATAAAGAGGGGTCTGGTACTGCAGGCCATAAAATGCCACGTTAGCGCTGCAGCAGGAGACGCATCTCACAGGGACGGCATGTAAGGCATTGGACAGATGGGGGTATAAAATGGCAGTTACACTCCGAGTTCTCCTCTGGGTCCAGGGGGACAGGCATCTTGGTGAGGAAAAAATCTTCCTTCATAGTTATCCAGACTAAGACGGACGACCAGGGACGGTTTGCAGCACTACAGGGTCAGTGGGAAGGCAGACTCCTTAATGTAGTATCGGTATACATCCCACCTGCACTTCATGCAGTGGCACTCCCAGCACTCAGCGATTTTCTCCTCCCACTACCGGAGGGGGACCTTATCATTGGGGTGGACTTCAATGCTATAATGGACACCACCATAGACAAGTTCCCGGCTAGGTCTCCGATGTCCGGAACCTTCCGCTTCTGGAGTTTTGCAGAGGCAATGGGGCTCGTAGATGTTTGGAGGCACACAAATCCCACAGCTTGCCAGTACACGTACCACTCCACTGTGCATAACAGTCTGCCACGTTAGACTATTTTATGATGCTGGGAGCCAAACTACAAAACATTGAAGAGGTAGAAATCAAGCCCAGGGGCATCTCGGATCACTCCCCGGTGATACTAACTTTCTCCTACCAACAGAGGTCTCGCCGGAGGATATACCCTATTTATCCCGGATATCTCTGTTCCCGCGGTCAAAAAGAACTCCGTAAAGCCACAAAACATTTTCTTTGAGGAAAACACTGTATTGGTTACTTCGCCATCAATAGTGTGGGAAGTGTACAAAACCGTCCTTAGAGGACAAGCCATAGCATCTATCACGGGGCACAAGCAGACAAAACAGAGGGAACTGTTAGAATTAGAAATAGCACTATAAGCAGCCGACACAGACCACTCAGCAGGTCCCACACCAGAAACGGCACACACCCTGCACCTCAGACAACAATAACACAGGGACTATTTACAAGAAAAGACAGTGGCTAGCCTGGCAGCGACGAGGAATAAACTATACGAAGTAGGAGACAAAGCAGATAAAATGCTGGCCTGGCTCGATAGGCGAGAGAGCAGCACTAGAGGAATACGACAAATACGTAAAGCGGGGGGACAACTCACGACGGACCCAGTGAAGAACCGGGTTTTAGAACCCAGCGGCGCCAAGGATAACGCCCGATGTCTTTGGATTCCCCTGCCTCGGCAAACAGAGACACAGGACACTTCTTGATGACGTCAAAGACCAAGTTTATTGGCTGCAACCAGGAACAGAGGTCTACGAAGCACAACACAGGTGGTTCGCTAGAGACTGCCCAAATTCAAGGAGCGGAGCATCGTCTTTTATGCTAAAATTCACATTCCTGGCTAGCATCAATTACATACAAACTGACCAATGAAACATTGACATTTCAAACATATTGCATGACGACAATCCCACTTTCCGTTGTCCAGCCCACCAGAAATGACCAAGCACATTCCAATATTCCTGTTCGATCAGGCCGGACAAACCCATCATAAACACCTCACCCCAAATCAGTTATTAAGCCATAAAGGAAGGAACAGAAACAGATGAGAAGCAAGATAGAAGGGTGTGTGCGTGTACCATAAACTCAGCAATGTCCTGCTCTTTGATCTTTATCTGACCAGCTGCTTAACAAGGAACTGGCTCAGCGAGGTCAGCCTCGGGCAAGGGAGTCAGTTCGGCCAGGTCACACAAGAGTCAGCTAAGGTGTACATGGCCGCAGAGGGCCCCGCCCTTGTCCTGTGCTTCTCCCGGCGCGTCCCGCGTGGCGAGGATCCAAATTATCCTTATTGCGCCTCCTGGCGCTTGGTACTGTCATTTTGCGGGATTGCTGGGAGGTGTAGTCAGAGTATTTGGTGGAGCCAGGCCCGGCCAGTTGGAGAGCGGAGCAAAGCCCGGCCCGGAATACAGCTCCCAACCAGGATGCAGTCACTCGGCGGAGCCAAGCCCGGCCTGGGAAGTAGCGGAGCGAGACCCAGCCCAGAGAACAATCCCCAAGCAGAATACAATGCACAGGGGACTCGGCGGAGCCAGGCCCAGCTAGAAGCAGTAGTGAAGCAGTGTCCAGCCCGCGGCTCAGCCCCAAAGAAAATAGCAGGTACCAGGTTTCTTTTTACTTTCTCTCTTTTGTGGCTTTCTCTCTCTCTTTCTGCGATAAAGTCTGATGACAAAAAATAAGTTTCGGTTCACAAAAATGAGTACTGACTATACCAACTTCTCATCCCATAGTCATGCTTTTAGGGTTGCTATGGTAGTCTTCGAGTAATGGTAAGTACATTGGGGATATTTAAGGATTCTAAAGGGTGATGGAATAATTTAGAACTCAAAACTATTTAGGACTGTTGGAGAACACAAAGATGACAACGAGAGAGACACATCGTGGGCCCACTCCACAAAGGCATTATCTACTACAAAGTGGAAGGATGAAAGAGAAAATCAAAGAGGGTCACAGGGAGTGATATGCTTATACAAAAACACACCTAAAAATAAGTCACATACAGATTTGTAAAGTTACACTCGCACTAACTCCAATTGTCCTACAGTCCAAAAGGTTCAGATCTACAAAAGACCACTTACCTTCAGGGAGAGAGAAAGAGAGGAAAAAAACATTCGATCACCCTCACGGCTTAAGTACTAGAACTGATTTAGAAGAACATAAATTACATCCTTTCTCCTTTATATGTTTTGAATTGATTTAAGCCTCTTTGTCTTAGTGGCTTTTCCAGAAAAGGACGCAGACCCTCGCCCACATGTCCTGCTTGGTGTCGCTCCTTACCAGCAAACTGATTGTTGCTAGGCATTCTCAACATAGCTCTTTGCTGTTTTTTGTGTTTATATTTTACTGTGGGCCTTCCAGGGGTATTTTGTATGTAACTAAAATTGTGTAATTGTTTTAATACGCTATGCCACACAGCACCACAGTAATGAAAACTTGCAGGATTAGGTTATTAGGACCTTATCTGTCTAACATGAAAGTGGTTGAAATGTTTCTGCACTTCCTAGAACACATTGGGTCATGGCTATTCCTCAGGACCGAATCTGCCACTATATTTTCTTTCTGCCCACAGTCACTCTTCTATTTGTGTGCATGTTGTGCAAGTGATAGGAAAAACACGTCTGACCATAAATCAGAAGGACACAAACACTCTAAGACACAAGTTTAATTTTGATTCCTTTGTCCATTTTTATCTTTTAGTCACCATTACACACAACCCACTCTGTAAACTGGTGACTTAACACTCTATGCAGTGTGTCGCTTTTATGATTTTACTTACCCAATCTGTGTTTTGGCCAAAGGGCAGGATATTGAGAACATCCTATAAGTGGGCTGCCCTCAATTCAAATCGAAAGGCAAAGGATTAACAAGGCCATATTTTAGTGCTACAGAGGTCCCTGTCCTCAAGTTGTAATGTGGTTATTTGCTGGGGTTTCCCTGACCATAGACTACCTTGTGCCCAATTATGTTATGTCAGGCCAAATGTTATCCCTCATGGTCCCAAAATCTTTTAGTGCTTAGCTTTGCCAGTCTCTACGTCACACGGTGTGGTGCATCTTCATGTTCACCAACAATGCCATTTCTACACTGTCAATCCAAGCCTGCCCTAACCATTGTGAGAAATGTAGTCAAAGAATGAAGCTGGGCAACATTTCTGGTGCTATTTATAAAAAAGAATGTGTCATGAACTGGCCTATTGTTGTAATAATTGTTCCTCCTTTTAGTCTCTACAAATATTTTCAAGGGTCTTGTATGTCCACCTCCTGGGCCTCAGGCGGGTTACTGCAAGGGATCTCATAAAAAGCTATGGTGAAACATTCTTTGCAGGGTACAATGTTTTTCAATGGTGAAGATTGTGTTCTTTGTTATTTTTAGATCCATCTCATCATCTTGTCTTTTTGAATTCATTTGATGTTTTTAAGGTTGGTGTACCTCGCTTGTAATCTATTACACAAAGAGCTGGTGTAATTTTCTTGCTGGAAAAATATCCTTAATATTTCCCACCCGGGTGATTACTTATGATTCAGTTCTGGATAATAATCTTACAATCTTCTAGGTAAATAATGCAATCTATTTAGTGCAATGTTAAGAACCATATGTGATACATACAATGGTCTCTGATCGCTATTCTGGACACCGGAAAACTAGTTGCAATATTCTTGAACAATAACACCCCCAAAATAGATAAGATAAGATCATTTATTTGCGCGATTAATTAAAATCATTACATTAATAAAAACGTGGGTAAATGAGCGCTGTGTCAGGTTGTCTGAGTGTTGCATGCGCCATGGTTCCCATATAAAATTCAAAAGAGAGTGGTTAAAAAAGATATTCAGAGTACCATCAGAAATGTGTTATGGTTCCAAGTGCCTGGCTTGGTTGAGATCAGGAGCCATTCTGTGTGCAAAAAATCGCTAATCTGAAGGGAGTAAAGTGCGAGTTCTGTGTACCAAGTTCACTGATGAAAGGATTCCCAATGCAGTTAAAACCCAGAGATTGGAATCGTTTTTGGTTTAGGGTCAGTCAAGTGCCAATCCCTTACTAGAGAATGGTAAAGTGCAGGTTCTATTGCTGAGTTCAGAAATCAGAGTGAAAATGGTGTGTGCGAAGATCGCTTATAGAGGAGTTTCCAGCGCAGTTGTGGGCCATAGATCATCTGTTGCTGAGTTATTGGAGTCCTTGTCCTCCCTGGGTAGCTTTGAGGTCGTTCAATTCCAAAAATCCAAGGTGGGCCTAATTTAATTGTGGGTGTCGTATTGGGGTTATCAGGGGCCTTCCAATTCCCCCTGAAATCGGCAGTTGTTGTTGAAGCTTATCTGTTGTATTTTTTGCTATTGCTACTTCGGTCCTGAATCACCTGTATGATTGATCGGTCTTGTCATTTAGACAGCCGTTTGTTGACTAGTTTGTTAGGACTTTTACCAAACGGCAGCTTAGTTGCATGTCCTCGCTGGAAAAGCTTGCTAGCACCGCTTGTCTGCAGGCCCGTATATATTTCTTATTAAGAAATCATCTAAGTAGGGTCCGTCGCTCCCGTATTAGTTCCCTGCAGATGGTTAGGAGGTGCAGTATATACTCCTCCCCTTCCCCACAGAGATGCCAGATTGCTGGCTTCGGTGGACGTAGCCGCGGCAGCAAATGGTACGCGGATAGTAATATGCCTAGGTAGAATTTCAGGAACTTCTCTTTGGTGGTTTTGGAAAAGCCATTGTGGAGTTATGTTTGTGATGAAGCTTTGTGGTATGACTGTATGGTGAACTAGCCGTGAGAACGCTCTGACAAAGTAGCTTTATCGTTTGGCTGGACATGCCTCCTTAGCTTGCCGTTCTTTCCACAAGTAGGCTTTTAATGATTTTGGCTCCCCTTTTTAGGTCTCGCCTGAGCCAGCGCTTGCGCTGTCTGGCGAGACTTTTAGTAAGTGGGCTTCAAAAAGCTGACCACACGCTTTTTGTGTGGCCTAAGGCATGCGGTTATGCGCACGGTTATGCGCACAGGCGCCATCTGGCTTTCCTCTCTCGTCATGGCTCATTAAGCTCATCGCTCGCGGGAACCATTACAGTGCGCGCACATCACACATCACTCGCCAGATGTTTTTTTGCTTCTTTCTGTCCGTCCGCCTGTCTGTCCCCTTCTCTCACCCAGACATACCGCCTCTTTTCCCTGCCTCTCCATTATCCTACTTCCTCTCATATAGTCTCTTTCTCTCACAGTGTCTCTATCTCCGCCTGTGTTTTTTTCTTCTGTCTCTCTGCCCCTCCAGCCCCCCTACCCCTTTCTTCCCCCCGATCAGCCTCTGCCGCCCTCCCCCATCTTTATCTCTCCCGGCTCTCTGTTCTCATTCCTCCAACATGGTGCCCCTGTCTTCCACACTCCTTCACTCTACTCCACCTTTCTGCCTCTCCTGTTCTTGCCCCCCCACTCTCTTTCCCTCTTGCCATCCTGCCTGTCTTCCCTCTCTACCTTCCTCTAACCGACTCTCTCACCCTTTTGGTGATCTTCCTCCCTTTCGCTGTCTTTTCTGTTTTTCCCTCACTTGCTCACCCTCCTTCCAAGTCCATGCGCCTCCCTGTCCTTCCTCCCTTTCTCTTACTTCTCTCCCCTCATCGTTTCTACGCCCACTCTCCTCCCCGTGCTGCAGTTTATCCGCTGGCTCGTCTTTACAAGGTGCCCTTCAGTTCATTCTCATATAATGCTCCTCCCTTTCTCTTATCAATTTTAATCTCTATTCAGATGATTTAATAGCACTGTATTTTATCAGGTTGACGAGTTAAACACCCTCTTCTGAGGTAAATGTATACATTACACCAACAACACCCCTTACAATAGTTGAACTGTTGCCTGAATGAGGCAGCGGCAGCATGTTTACACGACCTGTCTGTTTTTTCCTTTAATGTATTTCATTTGTTTTTATTTTCATGTTTACATTCCAGATTTAATCATTACAAAACACTCCATATTGTATGTGAAGTTGTGGGTGTTATTGTGTCATCTGTTTCAACAAGTTCAGCAAAGCCATTAGATTTCTCGTTTTGTTAAGGGACCGAAAAAAATACGTCTTTTACCAGACACTCAACTCCCTCTTACAGCTCCCTTCATTGTTTTAGTTTGAAACCCTATTATTGTAACTGTATACCTATTTTGTTCTTACGGCAAGGTTGAATTACAGTTGTCCATAGAGATGTATTCCTAAATAAGACTGCCTGATGTAGTAATTGTTTAGATCTTCAATCCTTGGCGGCACAGCAACCCGTATAGAGTGATGCATGGCTAAAAACGTATAAGGTCCCAAAGGTGAGACCTATTGGTTATTCCAATGCTTGTTGAGTTTGCACCAGCTTTTGATGAATGCTCCTTTACGGGCCAGCTCTTGTCTCTGTATCCCGAACTCTAGTCTCAGTTGTGTGGGGGATGTATATCCTCGTAGCCCATAGATCATTTGCAGTGCTCTTGCTATAGGGCCGTCCAGTGTTTCAGCATCTCTCCCTCTCATGGCTTCACTTTCATAGGTGATAGATGATATAAGTTTCGCCTGGATCACCCTGGTTAGTAAGGAGAAACTTGGGCCAGAGAACTTGTTTTTTAGGTTTCTTAGTGCCACTGCTGTCATGAATCCCCTTTTTTTATGTACTTGCGTTGAGCTGCATAGTTCCCTTTGTTATCGATGATAACTCCCGGATATTTGTACTCTTGTACTGCTTCCAGCTTACATGTTGCCAGATTCCAGTGGTGGTTTGATTTTGTTGTGCAAGTGTTCACAGTCATGACTTTTGTTTTTTCTTGATTATTGCTGAGTTTGTTATCCTCAGAGTATGGGGATGTGATATTGAGAAAACATTGTAGGCCAATGGGTGTCCGACTAATGAGCACCAAGTCATCCGCATAAAAAATGATTAGATAGCTGAAGGCTCCCAAGTTTTGGGGCATGCGAGTTGCTTTCATACAGTGTGGCCAATAGCTCTGCAATAAAGAGATTAAAAAGTATTGGGGCCTGGACTCTTTACCCCCATCAAGCAAGTACTCTGGTTAGGGTTGGAAAGAAGCACTCTGCTGAGTTGGGGTGGCGGGGGGGGGGGTTTAAGTCTGTTTAGCAGGGAGGCAGGGAGGGAGGGAGGGACAGTGAGGGGGGAGTTCGGATTCTGTTTAGTATTGTTCTAGTTTGTAATGGCACTGATAGTAAAGGGGAGAATCGATGGATCGGCAGATCCTTAATTGAGTTGATGAGGCAACAGTTTCCGGTATCTACACACCACACCCATGGCATTGGGTTCACAACCTGACTGTACCCAGATTGCAACCCAGGAAGCTCAAGTAACCCCTCTAAAATTTGTAACGTGGAACGTCCGAGGTCTGGGCGACAAGATAAAGAGGGGTCTGGTACTGCAGGCCCTAAAATGCCACGTTAGCGCTGCTGCAGGAGACGCATCTCACAGGGACGGCATGTAAGGCATTGGACAGATGGGGGTATAAAATGGCAGTTACACTCCGAGTTCTCCTCTGGGTCCAGGGGGACAGGCATCTTGGTGAGGAAAAAATCTTCCTTCATAGTTATCCAGACTAAGACGGACGACCAGGGACGGTTTGCAGCACTACAGGGTCAGTGGGAAGGCAGACTCCTCAATGTAGTATCGGTATACATCCCACCTGCACTTCATGCAGTGGCACTCCCAGCACTCAGCGATTTTCTCCTCCCACTACCGGAGGGGGACCTTATCATTGGGGTGGACTTCAATGCTATAATGGACACCACCATAGACAAGTTCCCGGCTAGGTCTCCGATGTCCGGAACCTTCCGCTTCTGGAGTTTTGCAGAGGCAATGGGGCTCGTAGATGTTTGGAGGCACACAAATCCCACAGCTTGCCAGTACACGTACCACTCCACTGTGCATAACAGTCTGCCACGTTAGACTATTTTATGATGCTGGGAGCCAAACTACAAAACATTGAAGAGGTAGAAATCAAGCCCAGGGGCATCTCGGATCACTCCCCGGTGATACTAACTTTCTCCTACCAACAGAGGTCTCGCCGGAGGATATACCCTATTTATCCCGGATATCTCTGTTCCCGCGGTCAAAAAGAACTCCGTAAAGCCACAAAACATTTCTTTGAGGAAAACACTGTATTGGTTACTTCGCCATCAATAGTGTGGGAAGTGTACAAAACCGTCCTTAGAGGACAAGCCATAGCATCTATCACGGGGCACAAGCAGACAAAACAGAGGGAACTGTTAGAATTAGAAATAGCACTATAAGCAGCCGACACAGACCACTCAGCAGGTCCCACACCAGAAACGGCACACACCCTGCACCTCAGACAACAATAACACAGGGACTATTTACAAGAAAAGACAGTGGCTAGCCTGGCAGCGACGAGGAATAAACTATACGAAGTAGGAGACAAAGCAGATAAAATGCTGGCCTGGCTCGATAGGCGAGAGAGCAGCACTAGAGGAATACGACAAATACGTAAAGCGGGGGGACAACTCACGACGGACCCAGTGAAGAACCGGGTTTTAGAACCCAGCGGCGCCAAGGATAACGCCCGATGTCTTTGGATTCCCCTGCCTCGGCAAACAGAGACACAGGACACTTCTTGATGACGTCAAAGACCAAGTTTATTGGCTGCAACCAGGAACAGAGGTCTACGAAGCACAACACAGGTGGTTCGCTAGAGACTGCCCAAATTCAAGGAGCGGAGCATCGTCTTTTATGCTAAAATTCACATTCCTGGCTAGCATCAATTACATACAAACTGACCAATGAAACATTGACATTTCAAACATATTGCATGACGACAATCCCACTTTCCGTTGTCCAGCCCACCAGAAATGACCAAGCACATTCCAATATTCCTGTTCGATCAGGCCGGACAAACCCATCATAAACACCTCACCCCAAATCAGTTATTAAGCCATAAAGGAAGGAACAGAAACAGATGAGAAGCAAGATAGAAGGGTGTGTGCATGTACCATAAACTCAGCAATGTCCTGCTCTTTGATCTTTATCTGACCAGCTGCTTAACAAGGAACTGGCTCAGCGAGGTCAGCCTCGGGCAAGGGAGTCAGTTCGGCCAGGTCACACAAGAGTCAGCTAAGGTGTACATGTCCCAAGGACTCGTTCGGCCATAGTCATCGGCCTATGTGAGGGCAAACACACAAAATGGCTGCCGCACACAAAATGGAACCCGAGGGTTCAAACGAAATCCCTGAATACGTAGTGTTCTCATTGATCGATTATGACGAAAACACTCGTACACACCGCACTCGTGATTTGCGGTCCGCTGATACCAAAATCGCCTATAACCGATGACCTTTATTGAACAGGTTCAGAATCTACAAACCACAGACCCTCAAACTACGGAACCACGCCAGAAGACATAGTACACACACCAGCAGATTATTTCCGGGAAGTTTACACACCGACTTCGGAGGTGACAGAGGCGGAGATTGCGGAATCCCTAGTAAATATAGAAATGCCAAAACTAACACAAGAAGCTTCCCTGGAACTGGAGGCAGACCTAACGATTGACGAGTTGCAATCCGCAATCCGTTCGATACAATCAGGTAAAGCATTGGGACCCAACGGGATCCCGATAGAATGGTATAAACAAATGTCAGAGACCGTAGGCCCGCCTCTGTTGGCAATGTACAACGAAAGTCTGGAGAAGGGCGAATTACCAATAGTCCAACAAATAACAACAATAGTGGCAATCCAAAAACCTGGTAAGCCCCCGACCGAATGCACCTCATACCGCCCTATATCACTGCTAAATGCAGAAGCTAAGATTTTAGCAAAACTGTTAGCCAACAGATTGATGACCCACTTACCACACTTAATACACCCAGACCAATCTGGAATTATGCCGAATAGGAACACAGGCCTCAACCTTAGACGCGTACATGGAGCACTGGCAAAGGCTACCTCGCTGTCAGAACCGGCGGTGATATTATCCTTAGATGCAAAGATGGCCTTCGATATGGTAGAATGGCAGTACCTCTTTGCGGTCCTTCCACATTTGGGATTTGGTCCTAAATGTTGTGCATGGATACGGCTCATATACGTGAAACCTCTGGCTTGTGTGACGGCCAACAGGCACATATCGGATGGTATACCGTTGGCGAGAGGGACGTGCCAGGGCTGCCCCCTGTTGCCGCTCCTATTCGCGCTGGTACTGGAGCCTCTGGCAACATTGATTAGATGGACCCGTTGCTAAAAGGAATCCGGTGGAGGGAGGGCTGGGAAGACCGTCTCTTTTTATAAGCTGACGACATACTAGTATATCTCACAGATCCAGAGCACTCGATACCAGAGCTCCTTGACATCTGCGATAACTTCCGGAAAGTGTCAGGGTGCACAATAAATTGGTCCAAGTCTGTCCTATACAAACTGAAGGAGCCTGCACCGCACCTCTCTACCGATTGCCCACTTGTGGTTGCTGGGGACTCCTTTAAATACTTAGGTATACATATTACAAAGGATGCGACAGACTTCTTCTCCAGAAATCTAGCACCCCCTCTGGAGTGCCTATGGCGAGACGTGATACATTGGGCATCCCTGCCCCTCACGCTCCTAGGTAAGGTGGCGTTATATAAGATGATGGCCCTGCCCCGGTTTCTTGACGCCTTTGACAATACAGTCAGAGAAGTGTGGCTCACTGGTTAGAGGAGGCATACCCTGAAGCAGAGGTCAGACCCGGGACCAGGGTTCAATTCCTGACGCGGCAGGGTCTTGAGCCCAACTGTCCACGGACTCGATAATTCTCGCTCCGGTGCCCACTCTAATCACGGGTTCACACTATGCAGCTCTGGGCATTAAGCTTGCTTAATCTCCACAACGGCCCCCCACGGCGGGATGCCTGGCCTTCACCTTGGGGATGCCCAGTACGGGTTATCTCACAGGGAAAAGCCAGGATGGGTTCCCAATGCAAGTGCCGAGATGCCCTAGGGTAAGTCGAGCGCTATATAAGAACACACATACATACATACATACATACATACACCCTTCAGGTCCCATCCCGATACTTTAAACAAATAGCGGCACAGGATTCAGTGCTTCTCTGGGGCCACCGACCTGCTTGCATAGCGCAGGCGAAACTACATAAAAGTTGGAACGATGGCGGTATAGCGCTCCCTGACATACAGTTGTACTATTGGGCACCACATCTTAAGGTCATTAACCAATGGATCCATGCACCTCAGGATGACCCAGCATATAGGGCAGATAGAGCCCAATTGGGCACGAATAACATGCTTGCAATACTTTATAACAAAGGGCTGACACTGAAACTAGAGGGCCCCACAAAACATACGGCCATGTTGTGGCACACAGCGCAGGCAGGGTTGGAATGGAGGGTGGTTATAACTAAACTTACCCCGCTCTGGGACACCAAAAAACTAGGGCAACTGCGACACAGCAAGGGATTTACACAATGAGACAATATAGGCATCTCCACGGTAGGGGATTTGTGGGACAGAGGGACGGTGATACCTTTTGCCCAACTCCAGCAGAAATCTGACTTGGGCCCGACTGAGACCTACAGGTATGCGCAAATAAGACATGCGTTGTTGGCAGTGATCCCGCCAGATACTGAGGTCCCCAGGCCGCCCCACTGGAAGACCGGCTACTTACTGACTACATGCAATAACGCGCTACATCTCTCACATACAGGAAGTTGCTTAACAATCTACCAGACCCTACAGTTTTTCTACGGGGTAAATGGGTGGCGGAAGTGGGAGACATAGATGACTCAGAGTGGCAGGAAGCCCTGGCTTCACTTACGGAGGTGGGAATCCCACAAGGTTTTGGCTAGTATAGCTTAAGATCCTGCATAGAATATATTACACCAGAACAACCTTACATAGATTACAAAGGGCACAACATCCATATTGCCTTCGAGGTTGCGGGGAAGAGGGTACTTTTATACACACAATATGGGAGTGTTCAGCAATAGCAGTCTACTGGCG
Organism: Lissotriton vulgaris; assembly: GCF_964263255.1. NCBI lineage: Eukaryota > Metazoa > Chordata > Amphibia > Caudata > Salamandridae > Lissotriton > Lissotriton vulgaris. The sequence goes on along the minus strand of NC_141689.1, from coordinate 1,451,663,369 downwards.
ACAGGTACTTCGTACAATATCGCAGGCAATGGAGGTGTCCCTTCTACCAGAACCGCGCAGATGCTTACTCAACATGTGGGAGCCCAATGATCTCACGCCCCACGGACAAACATAGGTCACGTTGGGACTTATGGTTGCAAAACGGAATATTGCGCAGAAATGGGGTACTGTGGAGTTGCCCTCGTTGGCGGCCTGGTATAGGGACATCGATCTTGCAATGGTCACGGACAGTATATGCTACTCGGGGAAGCCCCCGAAAATGGACTAAAATGTTGGCGCCCTGGAATACTTTTCGGGGGGCATCTGTGACCCGCTACCAGAGTTTGATGTGGATCGCTCGGATGAGGACTAAGGGTGCGGTGGGAAGCCTGATAGGGACTGATCTGCCGGAGGGACTACAACAGACTGTACAGAACACTATTGATTTCATAACGGCACTGTATTCGGAACTATGTAACCTAACCGTACTATATGATTTTCTGCTTACTGTCACTATTGCCAATATGTTGACTGAATATAATAAAAACATTTTCTTAAAAAAGTATTGGTGCAATCATGTAGCCTTGTTTCAGACCAGAAGTCATGGGGATCTTCTTTGTTAGGTGGTCTCCTGCGCCCAGTTTTACTTGCACCCAGGTGTTGCTGTGTAAAACGATTAGCTGTTTTAAGAGTAATGATGGGATATTCAGCCTATTTAGTTTTAGCCACAATAGGTTTCTATTTATATGATCGAACGCTGAGCTGTGGTCGATAAAGCACAAGTACAGGGGCTGTTTTAGTGCAAGAGCTGCGTAGATCATTAATGAGAGGGTTGACATGTTGGTAGAGGCCCCCATATTTTTGCAGAAGCCTGTTTTATTTAATGGTATTGCTGCAGTATCTGTAGCCCAGGACATTCATTCTTGTAGTGGTTTTTCAGCATAATATTTGGCTTCATTATCCACAACGGCCCCTCGCGGCGGGATGCCTGACTTTCACCTTGTGGATACCCTGCTATCTCACAGGGGAATACCAGGACGGGTTCCCTAAGCAAGCGCCGGGAAACCCACTGCGGGTAGCTGTGCGCTATATAAGCTCAAATACATTTACATTTACAATAGTGCTACCACCCGGAAGCTTTTTGGATCATTCCTGTTGTCTTTTTTTTATATAGATGAAATGATCGAGCCCCTCCACGATGATGGTATCGTTGATGTTTGCAGGATCGATTCAAAACTCGGTTTTAGTGCGGTTGTCCAGTATTTTGTATCATGGTTGAACAATATTTGTGGGATTCCATTTGGGCCTGGAACTCCCTCTCGCTTGCCCTTGGCAATTCTTTTGCATGTTTAGTTATTCTTGATTATATGAAGCTGTTCCGATGTTATGTTGAAGTCAGTTTGGAGTGATGATACTTCTAATACGAGTGAGAGGTTGTTCATGCAAGTTTGGGTTCCTAGGTCTTTATTGAAATGGGATTGGAGGAAGATTGTCCAAGCCTCTTCTGTCATGTGAGAGTTGATGCCTTGGCTCGGCGGATTGGCCAGGGTGTTGATCCTTTGCCAAAATTGCAAGCTGTTGTTAGTTTTAATATCATCCAAAAGATTTGCCCAGAGAGCCTCTTCTGCCTGTTTTTTGAGGTGCCAGGTTAGTTTCTTGCAAGCAGCTTTTAATTGCCTCAATTCTTGCAATGCCGTCAGGTCGAACCCACCTTTCTTCAATCTCCGAAGCACACGGTTTATCGAAGCCGTGACCTTTTTTACTTGTACCTTGTTTCCAATTGTGATGTAGAGGCATCTGTTTTGAGGATGAACTATTCTCCTGTTTTGATGGTTTTCCTTTTTTGGCCCATATGTATTTCCTAGTTTTTTTGTGAATCTCTCCCAGCTTCCTTTAATATCAAGCTCTGCCACTTGTGCTTCTCCAAGAAGTTGCTGTGCAAGAGTGCAGAGGCCTTTCTGGTCATCTGTTTTGCATTTTACTCTTTTCTCATTAGTTGTATACTCTAGACAATCTGCATTAACTGGCAGTGGTTGAGTTGTTGATGACTTTTCTAGCGTGATTTCCTGTGGCAGGTGATTGCTGTAGTCTAAGGTTCCAATGTGGTAATCCTTTACTTTTGAGAACATGCAGCGGGAGAGAAAAGTGTAATCTATTGTTGTACTTGCTACTGCATTATTGTCTGTGGGCAATCTCCTGGAAATCTGCTGTTTAATGCTCAAAAGCCCAGCTGCTCTAATGTTGCTAGAAGCTTCTGAGCTATTTTCGACTCTATTCCGCCTGAGTTGTTATCTTGTGATGTTATGTCCCATGCGAATGGATCCTTCTCCATGTTGTTGTCTTCGACTGTATTGCTGAACATGTATAAATTGAAATCCCCAGTGATAATCAAGCTGTTCGTTTACTCTTCTGTTAATATTTTCACCAGTTCTTCCTTCAACTACTGGCTGCCTTTGATTTTGTCACACAGGTGTAAGTATAGATTTATTAGTATCAGCTTTCCCTTGTTTTTAAATTGCCGGCCACGCATACTTACATCTCTGCCCCCCTCACTCGCACTCTAATTGGTTGTTTCACCGCACTTTGTGGGTCCTGAGCCCACGTCTCGTTGGCGGCCATCTTTGTTTGGGGGATAGCTTGCACGCTCTAGTCCTCTCTCTAGGAGGCGAGCAGTGCATAATTTGAGGCAAATCGCGTCAGTTCGCCCTCTACAGCTCAGCGCATCACCAGCAGCGCTCTACTCGCAGCGCGACCTGCCAGCAGCTAATAGCGATTTTAAAGGTACACAGACAAAATATCGATTTTTAAATATCGATATACAAAAATATCGAAGTTTAAAAATCGATGGGACAAAATATCGAAGGTAAGTAATATCGACAGTCTTAATATCGATATTGGTATGATATCAGTAATATCGAAGTTGTAAATATCGATGTCAATAATATCGAAATTAATAACTTCGATGTTACTAATATCAATTTTTAAATAAATTTAGTGTATATTATATTGTATTTATTATGTTTTATTATTTATTTTTAATGTAATTTAATTAAATATTGTCTTTTACTACTGTAGCGGGTTGTGGGTTTATAGGGGAATAGGGTGGGAAGTAATTTAATTATGTTAAATTAATTATTAATTAGTAGGAATTATTAATTAATTAATTGAGAAATAATTTTTAATTATTTTTAATTAATTGATTAATTGATAAATATGTTCTGTAGCGGGTTATGGGTTTATAAGGGAATAGGGTGGGAAGTAATTTAATAATAATTAATTAATTGATATATGTTTGTACATATTTTAATTCATAATTAATTGGTAATTAATTTCTATTAATTAGTTAATTAATTAATATAATTTTTTACATATTTATAATTATTAATTCGTTGGTAATAATTAATATTAAATATTTAATTACATTAATTATAGTAATTTTTTATATATAATTTATTGTTATTCTTAATTAATTAATTGGGAAAAATAATATTAATTACATTAAATTAATTACAGCAAATGTGCTAATATATTTACTTTATTGTTATTGTTAATTAATAATTAATTGGTAATTAAATAATATTAATACATTTTGGGTAAAGGAGTATTTTTAGGGTTCAGGGTCAGTTTTCAGTTTTTGGGTAAAGGGGTATTTTTAGGGTTCTGGGTCAGTTTTCAGTTTTTGGGTAAAGGGGTATTTTTAGGGTTCAGGGTCAGTTTTCAGTTCATGGGTAAAGGGGTAATTTTTAGGGTTCAGGGTCAGTTTTCAGTTTTTGGGTAAAGGGGTATTTTTAGGGTTCAGGGTCAGTTTTCAGTTTTTGGGTAAAGGGGTATTTTTAGGGTTCTGGGTCAGTTTTCAGTTTTTGGGTAAAGGGGTATTTTTAGGGTTCTGGGCCAGTTTTCAGTTCATGGGTAAAGGGGTATTTTTAGGGTTCAGGGTCAGTTTTCAGTTTTTGGGTAAAGGGGTATTTTTAGGGTTTAGGGTCAGTTTTCAGTTTTTGGGTAAAGGGGTATTTTTAGGGTTCAGGGTCAGTTTTCAGTTTTTGGGTAAAGGGGTATTTTTAGGGATAAGGGTCAGTTTTCAGTTTTTGGGTAAAGGGGTATTTTTAGGTTTCAGGGTCAGTTTTGGGTTTTTGGGGTACAGGGATATTTTTAGGGTTCAGGGTCAGTTTTGGGTTTTTGGGGTACAGGCGTACAGGGTAAAAACAAAAAAATATTACATTAAATCAAATAAATTACATGAAAAAAATTAAAATTACATTAAATTATTAAGTGTTTTATTTATTTTAAATGTATATGTATTAGTTTTAATTTTGTTTTAATATTTTTATTTAATAGTTGTAAAATTATATGTATTTTAAAAAAATTTTACATTATTATTAATACATTTAAAAAAACGATATTTTTGATTCCGATATTTTTGTACTACGAAATTATTTTTTCGATATTTTTGTACATACCTTAATGAAGATAGGATTCCGATATTTTTGCTGTCGATATTTTTGCTCCGATATTTTTGCATTTCGATATTCTGTCTGTCGATATTATGTCAGACTTTCATTTTAAAAACTCCCGTTTTTGGTCTTTTTGTTGAAATTATATTTTAAGCTTTCCCTTGTTTTTAAATTGCCGGCCACGCATACTTACATCTCTGCCCCCCTCACTCGCACTCTAATTGGTTGTTTCACCGCACTTTGCGGGTCCTGAGCCCACGTCTCTGTGGCGGCCATCTTTGTTTGGGGGATAGCTTGCACGCTCTAGTCCTCTCTCTAGTAGGCGAGCAGTGCATAAATTGAGGCAAATCGCGTCAGTTCGCCCTCTACAGCTCAGCGCATCACCAGCAGCGCTCTACTCGCAGCGCGACCTGCCAGCAGCTAATAGCGATTTTAAAAACTCCTGTTTTTGGTCTTTTTGTTGAAATTATATTTTAAGCTTTCCCTTTTTTTTAAATTGCCGGCCACGCATACTTACATCTCTGCCCCCCCTCACTCGCACTCTAATTGGTTGTTTCACCGCACTTTGCGGGTCCTGAGCCCACATCTCGTTGGCGGCCATCTTTGTTTGGGGGATAGCTTGCACGCTCTAGTCCTCTCTCTAGGAGGCGAGCAGTACATAAATTGCAGCCATGCTCACGCGCAGCGGTGACGCGCTGCGGGGACGCCAGAATGACGCCAGAGTTACGCCAGAGTTCAGCCCGTCTGCGCCCGTCCGCGCTGAAGACGGCCTGCCGGACGGGCTGGACCTGGTCTCCGTACCATTGCTTCCTGGTAAGACTATTAGGCGCTATGCTCCATCTGCGCTTCTGGCTCTTAGACCTCCTGCATGCCCCTGTCTACATTGTTTTACACCGCTAGGGCTATTACATTCTCGCGGCTGTACGGCCTGGTACTCCTCCTTCCATCCCCTTGTCTCCTGCCCTAATAGTCTGTGTCCCTCCTCCCCAATGTCCACCATCTTTTACAATACTGGGTTTCTATTAAATGTGTGCTCGCTAATCAAACATAACCTTGCCTTCCATGATTTTGTGGATGAAAGACAGCCAGACTGGGTCTTTATTACAGAGACCTGGGCTACTGACTCCTCCGGTCATGACCTTCTCCTAGCCATCCCAGAGGGCTATTCTCTTCATAGGCTTGACAGACCTAAATGTAGAGGAGGAGGTATTGCCATTCTTTTTAAATCCTCCTTTCTATGTACGGTTAACCCTCTCTCCTCGCCCCAAGACCGTTTTGAAGCCTTATACTTTTGTATTACATGTGCCCCATCGGTCTCTTTTACGGGGATATTGATCTACAGGCCGCCTGGTCACCGAGCCAATTTTGCCTCAGACATACTGAGAATTCTTGAACCCTACTTTGGAAAGCCTTCTTTCACCATTTTAGGCGACCTCAATTTCCATCTCGATGAGGTCCATTCCAAGGACACTTTATCATTGGTTGAATCTCTCGGAGCCTGTGATTTTGCTCAGCTGGTCACCAGTGCCACTCACACGGCAGGTCATATCCTTGACGGGGTATTTTCTAATGATCTAAGACTTTCCAGCGGCTCACCTTTACCGTTGGTATGGACTGATCATTTTGCGGTCCCTCTTCATCTAGCCTTCTCCACCTCTCATTCCACTAAGAAGGAGACTACCCCATTCGTTTCCAGAAGAAATCTTAGAAATCTCACGAATGAGGCATTTGCCCCCTTTATTCCTTCAACTGAGGCTCTCTCCCCAAAAGACGCTGATGAGGCAGCACAAGTTCTGCAGGATTCCATCACTACTGCAGTACATCAAACATCAAATAAGACTTTATTTCGGTTAATATTTCAAACCATAAAAAGTACATGCATTGATTACATTATCAAAGATTGCAACAATACATTTTTTAAAAAAACATTATGTAAAAAACACGTTATACACAAATATCGTTAAAAATCATCATGATTGTTAAGTAGCAAAAGTGTCCTACTGGTCCTGATCATAGATCTAAGCAAGTTCTTATTCTCAGTGCAAGTTTTAAAAACGACAAAATATGGAGTACACAATCCTGGTGTAGGAGCTGCAAATACATGAGGGCAGGTCTAATTTGTTTAAAATCCAATGTTCTCAGCAAATCAACAAGAAAGTAACGTCTGGGATAGTCATAAAACCTACATAAAAATATAAAATGTAGCATGTCCTGAGGAGACTTCCCGTCGCAGCCACAGGGAGCTACATGTTTGCTAAAAATGTCTGATTTAGGTCTTATTAAAAGCTGCTGAAAAGTGTTGAATCTGAACCTAGTCAGTAGGAACTTTTCATGTGAGCTAAAGGCGCAGGCCAGATAGGGCTCCATTCCACCACACGACTTTAGCATAATAAACTTTCTGACACTTGGTTTCAGCAGTTCCACATTTTCTCTGTCCGCCAGTTTAAACTTTAAAAAGGCTCTTTTGACCGCTGTTATGTCCCCCTTCACAATGCCACTCGGGTGGGAGAACAGTTTAGGGCACCCCAGCATTTCAAAGCAGAATTTCAAATATTTTAACCAGGGGATGCGCATACAACTATCCTGAGATGTTACATCCCGTACAATCTGGTGGGTGAGTGGTATCTCTGTGTTAAGCCAAAGCGAGACCCAGCAGATCAGGGGCTTCAGTGCTAGATTATCGCATAAAAATGGTGTCCCTAACTCCTCATGCACAACAAGGTTCGGGGTACTCGGAGGAACACATAGTAACCGTTTGAAAAAGGTGTTTTCGATAACCTGTAATTGAGTATTTGACACATAGCCCCACAATTCACTACCGTATACCGCCGTCGCTACAGACTTGGCATTATATAACTTGATCATTGCAGATATTGGTTTCTTTCCTATCTTTTTCGCAAGATTAAGGATAGTTCCATTAACCCTCAGCATATCATTTTTCTTCTTCGCCAGATGAGGGGCCCAACTTAACTTCGAATCTAAAAGCACACCCAGATAGGAAAAAGTCTCTGTTACCGGGATGGGGCTGTCATCAAGCTTAAATACAAAGTTCTTTCTTGGGCGTTGGCCAACCTGCATTATATAGGACTTGGAGTTATTAACCATTAAATCCCTATCAGACATGAAAAGATTAAAAGCAGTTAAAAGTGCCTGAAGCCCCTTCTCCGTACGCGAGATTAAAACCGCGTCATCCGCGTATAACAGCACAGGGATGCCCCTTCTTCCTACTCTGGGGCAGTCTGCCTGTATAGATTGTAGAGCTGCATCCAAATCGTTAATATAAAAATTAAAAAGAAAAGGGGCAAGAATACATCCCTGACGTACTCCTTTATTTATCATAAACTTGTCAGTGGTATCCCCATTAGATGAATATCTTACATTGGCACTGGTATGATGATGCATATCCACCAGGAGGTCGACAATCCCAATGTCGACTCCCTTCGCCCTCATGTATTGCCACAGCCTCCCCCTGTTGACACAGTCGAAGGCTGACGACAGGTCCATGAAGGCGAGGTGGATCGTGCCCTTCTGGGCCACTGTGTACTTGCTGAGTATGAGGAACAAATTAAGACACTGAGTGATCGTGGATCTGCCCTCACAGAATCCATATTGAGATATAGACATAACATTATTAGCAGATGCCCAACTAGTGATTCTCTTCAACAGAACTCTCCCGATAATTTTAACCTTTGAATCAATTAGGGAGATTGGACGGTAGCACGATGGGCTACCCCTGTCTCCCTTTTTGAAAACCGGGACAATTGTTGACACCCCCCAGGACACTGGGCATCCTACCACTGTGGCAGCATTAAAAACCGCCATCAAGATAGGGGCCCAGAAGTGTGGTCTGGACTTAAATAAATCAGGGGGGATGCCATCTGGGCCGGGAGCTTTGTTTGATGTCAGACCTTCTATGGCTTCAAACACTTCGCCGCACTCAAACCTGAATGCTCCTTTAGATTTACTGGGAAAGCTCTCACCAATACCAGGATCGGCGGACAAGTACAGAGATTCAAAGTGACGAAACCAATCCTCTTTCATAATACAGCACTCCAACCCATCCCCCGGTTGTTCTGACAGGAATGGTTTTTTTACTAACTGCCAGAACTTCGTGCTACTATTTAGGGTCTCGGGGTCCAAAAGCTCATTCCAGGCCTCCACACGCAAAGTCTCCTTATGTTTTTTAAGGGTAGACTTGTAAACTTTGCGACAGAGTCGGATTTTCTCCTGGTTCCGTGGTACATCTGCCACTACTGCAGTAGAAAAACTTGCCCCAGCATCCCTGCGATATGTAGCCCGGCGGAAACCATCAGCGCCATGGTTCTCGGACCATCTTAGACTATTAAGACAGGGTTGCAGAAGCAGTGAGAGGAGATGGAGGAAATCTTGGGATCCCATGGATAGGGAGGCTCATAAGTCTGCTCTACGGGAGTATAAGAAGAAAGTGATAATGGAGAAACAGGAATATTTCTCCAACCTTACTAGTTCACTCACTTCCTCTAGGGAGCTTTTCAAAATTGCAGATTCGCTATGCTCCCTTCAATCCCAGATCCAGTAGTCAGTTCCCAACGTCTCTGTGACGACATTGCAGACTTTTTTCATAAAAAAATCTTTGATATTCATACTTCTTTAGAAGTACAACGTCTCTCCTTGGGCGAAAATATTCTTTCGGGGTTAAGCTCTTTTGAGTCACAGGATATAGCCCCTTCTAGCCTCCTCTCGGATTTTCCTTCTTTTTCTCTGGAGGGACTGTCTCTTCTTCTAGACAAGACGAAATCCTCCTCGCCATTGGATCCTTTGCCTCTTAAAAAGCTAAAAGAGTGTAGGACTAGTCTCCTTCCCCCCTTACTTGAGGTGATGAATAAGGCAATTGCCCAAGGCACTTTTCCATCGGTATGGAAGAAGGCCATAGTGAAGCCGCTCCTCAAGAAGCCTTCACTTGATCCTGGCCTCTTGAAGAATTTTAGACCCATTTCCCTGCTTCCTGCACCTGCTAAAATCTTAGAAGCACACCTGAATTGCCATTTATCTTCCTTCCTTGAAGCTTCGGAGAACAGAATCTGCTCTCACCTTTGTAATCGATAACATCCGACGCAAAGTTGATGCTGGACAAACTACTGTTCTCGTGCTATTGGACCTCACGTCCGCATTCGACACCCTGTCTCCTGCCATTTTAACATCTTGGCTTAGGGAGGCAGGTGTCTCTGGTTCGGCCCTGAGCCTCCTCAACTCCTTTCTCCTTGATAGGGAACAGAGAGTGATGCTCGGCAACCACCTCTCCCCAGCAAAGTCTTTGCAATGTGGGGTGACACAGGGGTCGGCATTAAGTCCGACCCTGTTCAACATCTACGTGGCCCCCCTTGCTAGACTTGTAAGATCGCAGGGGATGGAGGTGGTATCATACGCCGATGACACCCAGATTATGGTTTCACTCACTCAGTCCTCTGTCATAACATCTGCCTCTAGCTTCAGGTCCTGTATGCAACATGTTGCGGAGTGGATGGTTACCAACTCCCTGAAGCTAAATGGCGACAAGACTGAGGTCTTGGTCTTTGGGAAGGACCAAGATGTTTGGTCGAGTAAGTGGTGGCCTTCCTCTCTTGGCATCTGCCCCACTCCCTCCCAATCTGCCAGAAACCTGGGTGTGGTGTTCGACACTTCACTCTCGATGTCCCTACAGGTGAATCGGACTATTGCGACCTGTTGGGGCGTGATCAAGACGCTCAATAGAATTCGCAGCTACCTGTCTCTTCAAGCACGCAAGCAGATTGCAGTTGCCCTTGTTGGTTCCAGACTAGATTATTGCAACTCTCTCTACATGGAATCCAACAAGGGCCTCATACACCGGCTGCAAATCGTGCAGAATGCTGCTGCACGTTTTGGCCTAGATCTCCCTAGGGCTTCCTCTGCTACTGCTGCGAGGAGAGACCTTCATTGGCTGCCTATCCAGCACAGAATTTATTTTAAAATTCTGTGTCTGACCTACAGAGCTCTCGAGGACGGACCTAAAGGCGCTATCAGCTCCCTGCTTACCCATTACCATCCTACAAGGTGTCTTCGCTCTTCGGGACTACTCCAACTCGTTGTCCCTCGTTTCAAGCTCACCAGGTGGGGAGCTTTGGCCTTCTCCGTCGCTGCCCCCCAGCTCTGGAACATCTTGCCGATGGAGATCAAGACTCTACCCTCTCTAGTGCTGTTTAAAAAGGCCGTAAAAATGTGGTGCTTTTCTAGAGCCTACACAGGTTGAGCTGCAGGGTTTTTGTCATGAGCTGGATTTGGAAGTAGGCGCCTTGATGCCCATTGGGCTAAGTTTGCGCACGATAAGACCCCTTTTATTATTATTATTATTATTATCTGTTCGTTTTTATACGCCCCCTGTGAAGTAAGTCTAGGTGCTTGTATTGCATTGGGGGGCGCTAGATTGTGCGTCATTGGCTCCACTGCATAGATGCTCCTTATAGAAAGAACTGTATATGGCAAGACCTCCCTTGCTATGGCCAAATTTGGCTCTCTTTATGGCTGGTAAGTGGTGTGAGTTAAAGTCTTGCAATGCTGTTGGTGACTCGCACCAAGTTTCTTGGAGTGAGATGATATCAAATTTTTCGATATAGGATTGCAGTTCTGGGTCCAAGGTCTTATCTCCCATGCCATTGATGTTCCAGGAGCAGAGTTTCAGAGTGGTTTTTATATTCAGTGTCTTGGGCTTGGTATGTCAGGTATTAGAGGCTTTGGGTATCTTGGTTTGGTAAAGGGCCACAGCTTGATGCACCAGGCATTGTGTTTGGTGTGTTCTTTTAGGACTTTCTTGGCTAGGTCTGGTGATGCCCAGACTGTTTTATTTGCTTCCACTCCCAGTCGATCGGGTGACTCCACGAATTTGATTGGCTCCAGGTCATTGGATTTTAAATTCTTTAAACTGTTGATGGACCTTGGTAGACGTAAGATGCTTCCCCTATTTAATGTGTCAACCCATCCCTTTGATTTGTACCCAGGATGGAACACAATTGTTGTGGAGCCCAAATGCGCTGTTTGTTAGGTTGATATGCCGTGTTTGGCTGTTGTTTCGCCCACTGACCCAGTAGGTTCGCTTGTGGTTACCGGACCTTGGGGGCTCAATTCACACGCCCGGTCTATCTCTGTGCGAGGGCCTATTATTGTAGTTATGTCCTCTTCCTTTCCGGAATTCGTACTTGGGATCAGTGCCATTGCATGGTGTTTTGTTTGGGGAAATGCTTCCTTTTGCCTCTATCCCCCCTTCCTGAGCCAAACTTTCTACTGACTCTTGATTTGGCTTGGTCAGTTCTCTTACCAGGATTGAAATGTCTTGTGGATCTTCCTTTGGTTCGTTTCCAGAGAGATGGCTATTGCCCGTGATGGGAGATATTGTTTGCATCGGTTTTTGGTTTAGACCCTTCCACCTCTGCTGTTTGGAGTTTTGCGCACTTTCTGGTGAGTCCGCTTCCTGAGGGGGTCTACTTATGAGTGCTAGGTTACTCTTTGGAGATGTTGAGGCTCTTTGGCTAGATGGCATGTTTGGGTCTATTCTTGTTAGGTCCAAAGCCTCCTGGGGCAGCTTTACTTCTGGTGTCAGATTGGAATTTAGTTGGGCCTGATCCTGGTTTATTGAACTCGTTGCTCACTGTTTCTCATTGAGGCTGTACTTTTCACTGGTTTGTTTGTCACTGCCTCTCTTATGTCGGAGAGGAGGTTCTCCGTTACTGTTGGAAGTGTTGCCAATTTCTCCACAATTGATATGCAGGTGCAGCTAGCCTGTGCGAGCCGTGTCTCTGATTGGGCCTCCTAATCAAGTTGTTGAGATCTGCCAGTTTGTCGTCGATGTTTGCAATGAAGATGGATAGAGAGGTGTGCGCTGACAAATGAATATCCATCTTGTCAGATTGGTATTGCATGGCATTTAGGAACATTTGCATTGTGCAGCAGTGTGGTCTAGATGTCTTCTTGTTCCTGCTGTTTGTTTTGTTTGATAATAAATTCTAGGGAGCAATTTTTTTGTCATTGCGGTTCTTCTTGAAGGGCGAGGGAGTATGAGGCTACCAGTTCCTCCCATTCTTCTGGCGTGAGGTAATATGACTCTGGTTCCATGTCCTGGGTTGTTGATACTTGTTGCCCTTGCGTCTTTTTATTTGGTTGGACTTGTGCAGTACTTTGCAAGAATTGGCCGTGCAGTGGTTCCTGGATTGGGTGGTCAGGCGACTCTATTGTTATTTTTTGAGGATTATCTTGTAGTTTTCCGGCTGTCATGTTAATTGGCATGTTGGGGTCTTTGTTGCCCTTGGTGGCCTACATGACCTCATGCGGAGGTACACTTGAGTTGCTTTTCTGGTTTAAATTCCACCTCTGTCTGTGCCTCGTGTTGTTGAGGGAATTCTGGGGGTCCTGTTTCTCCCCTTAAGATGGTATTGTTGTGAGGGAGGTGTCTGAGTGTTTTTAGCTCCTCCTCCTATTTTTTTTTTATTTGATGTGGTAGTCCCTTGTCCGGGCTTTCTTCCTGGATGTGCCTGAGAGGGTTAGGATCATTGCTACTTTCTCTTCCTTTCTTTTTCTTGGCTGCTGCATAACTCTTAGCCTGTCCTAGGCCATCTTTCTTGCTCTCGTTTTGTTTTCTGGCGTTCTGGGGCACGTTTGTCTCTGGTTGATCCCAAGAATCTTGGCTTGTCTGTCCACTATCCTCATTTCCTTTAGTCTTCTCTTCTTCCCTTGCATCTGCTAGTTTTGCTACGCAGGCACCTTTTACGGCATCTACGAGCTCTCCATAGACCATTTTATCTCATGTGCTTTGATTGGTTGGATGGGAGATTGCTTACTTTGTTGTTGCTCAGGCACAGAACCGGCCCGGCGTATTTTATGAAGGAGAATTGGGTGTATATTTTTGGTTGGTGGCTCGTTTTGGTCAGGATGGTCATGGTGATTGCTCTGTTTGTCATGGTGGTTAATGGGGCCTGCAGACTGGTAAGGAGTGGTGAGATCAGGGGCACTTCCTCCTCCTTCTTCATAATCTGTTCTGCTTCGATTTCTTTAGTGGGTGCCTTCTTTGTTGTCCTGCACTTTCTTTTGCTAGGTTTTATTGCTGCTTTGCCTTCCCTGATCTCATTGTTGTGGTTGTTGTCAGCGCCCCTTCTAGTGTTTTTTAAGAGAGGTAACAGGCTGTAGGATGGGGGAAAGCCGCACCGGGCTAACCCCAGCCGCTTCCGCTCCTACAGCCACAGACACCAACCACCTAAGCCCTCTCTCCGCCCTGTGTCTTTCCCTAGGCCTGGGCTCTGTATCACTCTGTGTCGCTTTGGTATTTGCTGACTCTGAGATGCTTTTTACTGGAGATGCTTGGGGTGCTCGGCGCGTATTCAGTAGTTCAGCTTGTTCAGCTAGTTCACTGTATTTAGTGTGTTCACTATGCCCCCCCTCTGTTGTGTGACTTCTTGAGAGTAGCGCTTTTGAAGCAAGTTGGGTAGATCCGCTCGAAACACTGAGGCTTTTGTTTAAAGCTTTGGTTGTTATTCTATTTCCTAGTGTTGTAGCTAGGATACTGGTGATTTCAGTGTTGTTCAGTTGTTAGATTTGTTAATCAATTGTTAACCAATTGATAGTTTATGGTTTAGAAGAGGGTGGATTGGTGTCACTACAACGCATGCTTTTACATCGCATGCCTTTACAACGCGGTTTTTACCACGCAGTCCATTACAACGCATAATGCTTTTAGGCGCTGGATAGTGAATTTTTTAATTTACTATTCCAACTCCAGTCCCCGTGGATAGCAGGGAAGGTGTTGGATAGTAAATTAAATATATTCCCTATCCTAGAGCGCCCCCCCAGCGCAGTGCGTTGTAATGGTATGCGTTGTAATGGTTGCGATGTAATGGTAGTGCGTTGTAAAAAATGCGTTGTAAGTGATGTTCCCCAAGAGGGTAGCAAGGGCAGTTGGTTATTGTGGTCTTCGAGGTTTGTAATTTCCAATTAAGTGCAGTTTAGTGTTTGACGCTGGCGGGCCGCTGGAGGGGTGTGGTAGAGGGAAGGGAGTTTGCTTGTTGCTTACACTTCCTGACTCCCGGTAATGTACTTACTGTTTAGGTGTTACTGACTGTTTGGACTATCGGACTGTTAGACTATTTGCCACTTGTTGACTGGCTGACTAGTTGGTGGGCTGGCTGACAAGGCAGCCCGTTTGTCAGACACCCCCTTATGGGCCCCTGGTGACCCTCCCAGGGCCTTCAGACCGCGACGGCCACGGCCATAGGGTCTCCCAATCGCTCCCCTCCTCTCACCTCAGGGTTGAATCGATTGGCCAGACAGATCGGGTCGGGAGTCTGGTGAGTCCAGTGAGTTCCGCTCCGGCTGGAAGCCTCCAATCTCTGTGTCTCCAGGTCTTGATGTCTTTTGGAGTCATTTTATCTCTGTGAGTGCGCCTCCTGCCTCCTGCCGCTGCTTTGCCTCCGCCGCTTTAGTCTTTAGACCCTTCAGAGTCCCCCCCTCCGCCTTTCCACCAATCGATGCAGCTATTACTTCACCCCTGTCAGTCAATCGGGTGGTGAGTCGGTGGCGGGTGGAGAGCAGCTGCTTGTTGACTGCTAGTTGACTGGTGGTAGCAGTTTGTGTCTCTGTGGGGTTTGCGGGGTTGCAGGTTATGAGTTGTACACAGCACAAGTCCTTACGGCGGAGGGACGGTGGCCGGGTAATAGCGGATGATAGTGAGGAGTGGACTGATCTGCAGCAATGTCTGTGCTATCCCCCGAAAATAGAGCTACTAGCATTACAGAAATGTATTCAAATTGTAAGAGCCGGGTTAGAAAATGCAGAATATAGAAGGAATGCCAGGAGTTCTTCATTTCAGAGTGAGGTGGCCTCGCATCTGATTAGTGAGGTCAGAGGAGATTGGTCATGGCCTCAAAAGTCCCGCCTTGATTCAATCTGACATGGCGCTCCCTGCTTAGCTCGTGCAGGTCGGACATGGCTATGAAATAGCTAGGTTTGGAATGTAATTAGACTCCAAGAATCCTGTTGGGATGTTAATTGACATTACATCCTCGTAAGACCTACCCAGATGTGAGATATCGGGAAAAGGGACTAATCATTTTTCCCCATTTGTAAGGCTATCTTCGAGCCTTGAATTATTGGGTGGTCAAACTTCAGAATAATAATTTTGGGTCCAGGGAAATAGGGCACATGCTTCCCTGTGAAGCATCAGGGGTTGCAGTCAGCTACTGTGCCTTGTGTCTGCCTACCGAGCACGGTTCCTCAATGAGATCGTAAGGGTTACTTACCCTGTACTTGAGGCCCCCTCGACCCCTATATTGAAAATAATAAATAATGATAAAAGTTGTTTTTTCTCTGCCTCGTAGTTTTTTTCAGCTGTGAGTTGTGTCACGATGCACATTGCAGAAGGGCTGCGGGGGGCGAATCATGAGTGTGTGGGTGGGGGCGGGACATTAATATTGACAATAGAGCAGGCTGGCTGAGTCTACCCTGCACTTAAGTGTAGTGCGCATGTTGTATTGGATGAGTGTCTTTCCCTCATGGGCGTAGGAAGTGTGGGGGACGCGGGGGATATGTCCCACCCAGATTTTGGAGTGGGGGGGAAACGGGGGACGGGACGAGGGGACAAAATAATTACCCCTCGCCCTCCTGTTAATCGCAGGGCCATTAGCGTGTGAAAGCGCTACCTAATGGCCCTGCACTTGCCCTGCTGCAGTCAAAGAGGCCGCCCGGCCTCTGCCCTTTTGTTATGCTGCAGGAAGGCTCCGGTTCTGGGAAGGGCCGAGAAGGTAAAAAAACTCTTTGCCTTCATGCTCAGAGAAGGCAAGTCAGTGTCCACTTCTCCTGATCTGCCTCTGGCAGCGCCCTCCTGCCCTCTCTCTCTCTATTCATGCTCTCTCTCTGTCTCGCTCTTCCTCACTTGTGTGATTTGAAGAGACCGCTCTTACTACTCTCTCTTGCCTCTCCTTTTCTATATTTGTTCCCCTGTGAAATGGATCCAAAAAAGAGCTGAACACTTTGGCTGGAAATGTCCTCATTTTCTGTTTTCTACTCAAAAGAACAACCTCGGAGAGAAAATATTATTAAATACCTATATAAAACAATACAGAGTGGGCAGCAGACAGGCCAGATTGTTATTTACACCCACACACATTAGTACCACTTTGCAGAGTTTGCCAGTAAAAGCGCTACTTTCTTTTTATCTTCTTTCTTTGAACAACATTATTTTCCCAGGGTGGGGGAGTGCACCATTCCTAAAGGGACTGCAATACCTGGTCGATGGGTGGAGTAGAAACGTTTAATATGATCGTTTTCAACTGTTTTAGTTATTTTAGCTTATAAAATGTGCACAGCGGCTCTGTATTTGGGGAGGTAGTCTTTTTTTTTTTAATCCAAACTTCTTACATTTTGTAAGGATATAAGCAATGGACATTGAAACTGGTCCCTTCCTGGTCCTGTAGTCATATAGGAGTTTAAAACCGTTAAGGTAACCATGTTGTTACTGATTACAGTTCACCAGCTTTGCCTATTCTTTCATTCCTTATGAGTGTTTGCTTTTTCCAGGGTGTTATTAATTTTTTTTTCAGGCAGAATTATACTGTTGTCTAGTGCATAATTTGAATTTAGTCGCAGCACAATTGAGATGTAGCCGAAGGCAGTGCGAGATTCTCTCCGTGGGGCAGTATGGTGTTCAGTGTGGGAGAGAATGTGGCACTCTGTCCAGAGCTGGTGAATTTGGACCTGGAGAACCATGTTCAGCCTTCATGACCAGTCCATTAGACCACACTCCTGACAGAGCTTATTCCGATGCTACACCTTAGAAGGCCCGATAGACCTTAGAAGCCCTGTGTGTCTTAGCATCCGCAGGTGGACCCTAACAGTGGCAAGTGTGAGTTAACCTTGAAGGCCTGTCCACCACAATCCATACTGCAGATCACCTCCAGTCTTGCGGGCAGACCTAGAAAGCAGCACACCCTAGTGCAGCAGTGTCTCTGTCACTGAGGTCATAAGACCCTTGAGGCCAGTCCACCTCACCCATTGGTACCTCCATTGGCCTTTTTCAGCAGTAGTAGTGCAACTTACCAGGGGTTGGCAATGTAGGATTTGCACGCACACCAAACTTAGGGGGTGATTATAATGGCAGTGGGACCACCACGTCACCCCATCGGTGGGGCCGCCATCGGTGACTGCATCACCGCCCGCCATATTATAATGGTAGGCTGTTCCCTGGCGGTCGGAAAGACCAACCACCACAAACCCGATGGGCACCTTGAGCCCGCCAGTGCAGCGGAGGAGCTTGTGGTTCCTACAGTCCTGGTTGTGGTGCACCGCAGTAGGGATTACGATGTCTCTTACCCGCCAGCCTATCCATGGCGGTTCATACACCATGGAAAAGATGACGGAAAGGGACATTGGGGGTTCGTACCCCTTTCCCCCCAGCCCCCAGACATCAGACCTGGGGGGTCACCTATGATGCCCCACCTACATATCACTGCATCATGAGGCAGGCACCGCATTGTGCCTGCCACGTAGTGCATTGATATATGTAACCTGTCTCTTTTTTACATTGCAGTGGATGATGCAGCCAGCAGCACCTGCTGCAATGTAAAAGATAGGCACTGCGAACGCCATAGTGGCGGTCGCATGGTAATGCCTATCGTGGGGCCGCCACCTTGCAGGCCACAGGTCCCATTCCCCGATTCGATGGCAGACGGACTGAAGTCCACCTGCCATCGTAATCAACCCCTAAGTTTTCAAACATCATGGTTTCTGCTTCATGCACAAACACTTTTAACAGCAACCTATTTTCGGGCCACTGGAGTTATACAGCAATGGAGGGCAAAATGATGTTGCAGTGTTGACTAAATTATGCAGCATAATGCGGTACATTTTATACTTTATTATTTTGACATATTTATACATACTAAGAGCCTCTGCAGATCTTTTGCCTCATTAGTACCTGTGTAACATACAAATTCAGCAGTGGGAAAGGTGACCAGTCAACCTTTGCAAAGGGCCCTACACTCCACAGCAACATAAGTCACATTTCTTTTAGTCGTTTTTGATCAGTTTGAGCTACAAAATTGTTTTGGGTGAAATTGTTAGATTATGCAGCAAATGATGTATTATGTGGCATATATCATACAGCCATAGTTAAGTGGAAACATTTTTCCACTTAACTTAATGTTGCCCCAACATTGTAGTTCATCATTTTGTAAGTTCCCGAACGCAAAAGTCGATTTGGGGCACAATTTGCATTTTAAAAGCAGTCCTACAACACAGGGCTACTTTTAAACTGTCCTCAGGCTTCAGCAGTGCACAAATGCAGGTGCAGAAAGGCTGCTGGCCTCTAAACTGCCATGTCCTATTATATATTAGGGACTTAAAGGTAGTTCTCATCCCCTGCCCTATTATGTACTAGGGCCTTATAGGTCATGCCAATCATAGGGGTACCCTAACCCATAGTGCACCCTAGTGCATGTAGGTGTTTCACAGTATCTTTAAGTGTCTCTTTCAGAATAGCACTGGTCCTGGGCCTGGTTAGGCAGAGGCCAGGGTCAGTCAGAGTCAGGTACCACCAGTACCAGTCAGCAAAACGTTGGGGAGTGCCCAGGGCACAGGATGGCTTTGCAATACTAGAGAAGTACAAACTCAGAATTAAAAACATAACACCATATTTGGGGGGTTCTCTTTAATAATCAGAATTGATTTGTATCCTTAGGAACCCATTTTCAAATATTAGGATAAGGAAAGACTGGGGTAAAGTCATAACATTTTAATCTATACCTTGAGTTTTTCATGCAGTTCTTTGATGACGGTTAATAGCTTACTGATCACTGTTAAGATTTTAACTTATAAACTGCAAATACCAAAAGAATCTCTCAGACAAAAGCAGTAACTCACTGACCTATTTACATTATAAAGCAAAAGGAGCTGATAGACGGAGAGCTGAAACTTTTCAGACACTCACCCCCAGTCACAGATCTGGGTTGAATCCATTATCGTTCTTTAGATCATTTTGCCACCCCAGTTCAGACACAGCTATAGGCAAATCACTCTTGACCCTGTGCCTCATAGGAACAGTCCAGCCTGAACTGCCAAGCCATGTCTTGCCTGGACCAGAAACTTTCATACTGGGACCGGTTTCAGGCTAACCGCCCTCATCAGCCAGGCTAGCTTGAATCAAGTGGCAAAGTGAGCAAGGGACCCATGTATGGGCATACCCTGCCAACTTAGGGCGAACAAAGCAAACACAAGGAGATGATGGTCTGAACACTGACCACCAGTCACAGATCTGGGTTGAATCCATCACTGTTCTTTAACTCACTTTGCCACCCAGTTCAGACACAGCTATATGCAAATCAGTCTTGACCCTGTGCCTCATGAGAACGGTCCAGCCCGTACTGCCTAGCCATGTCTTCCCTGGACTAAAAACAAGCATCCTGGGTCTGGTTTCGGGCTAACAGCCCTCATCAGCCAGGCTAGCTTGAATTCAGTGGCAAAGTGAGCAAGGGTCCCACATCTGGGCATACCCTGCCAACTTAGGGTGAACAAAGCAAACACAAGGAGATGATAGATGGAGTGCTGACACTTTGCAGTCACTCACCCCAGTCACAGATCTGGGTGGAATCCATCATCATTCTTTAGCTCACTTGGCCACCCTAGTTCAGACACAGCTGTATGCAAATCAGTCTTGACCCTGTAACTCATGAGAACAGTACAGCCCGAACTGCCAAGCCATGTCTTTCCTGGACCGGAAACAAGCATCCTGGGACTGATTTGCATATAGCTGTGTCTGAACTGGGGTGGCAAAGTGAGCCAAAAAACGATGATGCATTCAACCCAGATCTGTGACTGGGGATGAGTGTCTAAAAAGGTTCAGCACTCCATCCATCATCTCCTTCTGTTTGCTCTATTTGCATGATATGTATTTTGTGATCTGCGTGGTACACATTCTTTGCAGTAGGCATATTACCCCACTGTGGCTACCTTACCATGAGTCAAAACTTCCACTAGACAAACCTCTGATCTCTCTCAATAAAGAACATTAATCATCAAAGTTATCTTCACATTTTTATTGTTGCCTGGAAATTGCTGGAAACCAGGAAAACAGCAGCAGGTACTTTTCAATCCAGAATGCACTTGCAAACACAATGCCCCCACCCTAAGTCAGCGACCTTTGTTTGCTTGGTGCATGAAGATGCAAGCTACATATACATGCTTTTTTAACATTTGGTCTGATTACTATGTAAATGTAAATAACAATAAAGCGTAGGTGCAAACTGTGACTACATGCCTGCTTGTCTAAATATTCCATTTCAAAAGTATGCAATTGTATTCGTTTAACGGGCAATGATTTGTATAGGGTCACCGGAAAGTCCACAAGGTTGTCCCTGCCGCCCCAGAATTTTAGTGTCTCCTACGCCCCTGCTTTCACTGGCCACCCCGACATGCACACTGGAGGCCTCTCTACCCTGCCCAATTTAGGGAGCCGGGGAATCAAAGCCAAGCCTCCCTCTTCTCCTAAGGAGTGCTGGTTGTGCGTGCTACAGTCAATCCAGGCACTGCTCTCATGCTGTTTGTTAATATAAACAGCAAGGGAGCAGCACATGGATTGTCTGAAGAGACATGAGTAGGCAATGTCTAGAAGCTTGGCAGCAGATGGGGTGGGAAGTTTGGGTTTGCGAAACATGGCTTATCAATCCCTATATTGCTGTTTGAAGCTGTGCAGTGATTGGCCATTTTCTCTCCCTTGCCATTCCTTCGTGCCCAGTGCATTACGCACGAGATGAGGGTGAAATAGAAGTGGGCAAAGGAAGGCTTGAGTGGGAGAGACTGCAATCTACTCTCTTCATTCACACACAGCTGTTCATCTGCAAGGAATCCTTCTTCACTACTCACAGCCAGAATCATTAGACCACAGAAAGCTCACGGGTTACGTAATACTTTGCTGAAATTAGCTATCAGCTTTTTATTAAATAATAATAATACATGTGTCAAATCGATTACTTAGAAAGACAGGATGTGCCGGATGATACCGACTTTGGAACTGGGGAACCAGGGTCAAATCTGTGCGTCAACTCATGAGATTCTGAGAAAATCACTGAATGTCACCGTTCCTATAAAAAGGAATTCTTCCTTTTAACATTAAAAGTGAAGCACGGGTGCCGCGATTATAGCAAAAGTAAAGAAATAGCACGTAGGACAGTGCAAACATGCGTAGCGTAGCGTAGTGTAGTGAAGTGGTCATTTTTTGCTTGTTCGCGGTCATCAATGTCAAGTTGGCGACCGCGAGCAAGCAAAATGACATCCTCGCAAGACTTTTTCCTTGTTCGCAATCAGCAACATCAAGTTGCCGATCGCGAGCATGGAAAATAAACCTCCCGGCGAGATTCTCAACACAGGGAGGTCAGGTTTCTCATTGCGAGTGGTCGCGCATGCTCGCGACTGCTTGCGATGAGAAACTACCAGTCCATAGTTGAGAAAGCTGCAGCTCGGGTAAAAATCTACTCGAGCGACAGAAAAGTACAGCTCGCACTGTGCAATATGCCGATTTCAAAGATTGCACAGTGTCGAATGCTTGTCCACACTGTGCAATCACTGAAAACGACATCTTATACAGTGCGAACATACTACTACGCAGTTCGCATAGTGCTACGCGAAGCTCGCGTAGTGCGAACTGCACTTTGCGTAGCTACTCGTATCACTACTTCGCGAACTACGCCCACCCCTACTTTTAACATTGCATGTGGATTTTTGTATGCTAAAGAACTTATGTGCTATGGACAGACTCTTGAATTGATATTGGATATAATGCTGGGCTGGAAGGAACCATGGATAGATAAATGTTTGATCACTTAGCATCACAATTAAAGGACAGTTAATAAACTGAACTTACAGAGTCTGTCATTTCCAAGATCGTAGAACGTGGTGGCAGATAAAAGCTTTTAGGCATGGACACAAATGCAGTGCAAATCTTTAATCAAATCTCTCGTGAAAAATATATTTTGGAAGCTTAAATGGGGCCAGCCACCCTGGGCACCCTTCAACAACATACACCAAGCATTAATGGGCCATGATACAACAGTAACCCTAAACACCCGAGCTGACGCCATCAAACAAAGGAATATTCCACAGTGCCTATTCTGGTGAATGTTAGCGATTCAGGACTGGGTAAACAGACCACTTTTATTCCCTAAACTGCATCGTCCTTATTAAGTTTTCTTTACGGTAGGAGTTTAACATATCACTTAAAAGAGGTCCTTTGACGATTTAGGATTCCCAGTGAGCTATCAAATGTGACTAAGAGAAGTGAGGACATTCTTTGGATTCCAGCTGCTTCATTCCCATTTAGATGAAAAATTGGAAATATGATTATTTTAGGGGGACGCGCTGATACCTTAGACCAAAGCCGTGAGGGGAACGGCCATCTCCAGCACTCCTTTTTTACCAGCCCCAGTCTCCCGCAGCTTCTTCGCCGCCCTGAGGGGAGCGGCCAGCACTTAATCGCGCAACCCAGCCCCGAGCCTTCAACTCCCAGGGGGCTGCGCGAGGCGCTTGTGGATTTCATCACCAGAGGGCGCCGGAGGCACTTAAAGCCGGCCCGGCCCTCATGCAGCGCGGGACACGCTGATACCTTAGACCAAAGCTGTGAGGAGAACAGCCATCTACAGCACTCCTTTTTTACCAGCCCCAGTCTCCTGCAGCTTCTTCGCCGCCGTGAGGGGAACGGCCAGCACCTAAGCGCGCCCGCAGCCCCCGAGCCTACAACTCCCAGGGGGCTGCGCAAGGCACTTGTGGATTTCGTCACCAGAGGGCGCCGGAGGCATTTAAAGCTGGCCCGGCCCTCACGCAGCGCGGGACGCGCTGATACCTTAGACCAAAGCCGCGAGAGGAACGGCCATCTACAGCACTCCTTTTTAACCAGCCCCAGTCTCCCGCAGCTTCTTTGCCGCCATGAGGGGAACGGCCAGCACCTAATCGCGCCTGCAGCCCCCGAGCCTACAACTCCCAGGGGCCTGCACGAGGCGCTTGTGGATTTCGTCACCAGAGGGCGCCGGAGGCACTTAAAGCGGGCCCGGCCCTCACGCAGTGCGGGACGAGCGCGGGCGTGCCCGGGCACTGCCCGGGCGAAGCCTGGGCCAAGGGCGGGCCCGTCCGCGCCCGTCTTAAGCCGGAAGAGGGTGGGTTGGGCCATCCCTCTAACGTTTCGACATGGGACAAACACTGAAAAACAAACAAGGTACTGTAATCTTGCTGTAATCTTGCTGCGATCTGGAAATCCATTGACATTTGGACACCTGTTATACTACGATATCGTATTGAAGTACTCACAAGTCCTTATGCTGCTAGACAAATTGGACATTGCTATTTTGCACTTTATACTGCACTGAGGTACTTTAGAGTATTTAGGTTGCTAGCTAATCGGGACATTGCTATTTTGCACTTTGTACAGAGGCACTCGAGAGTCCTTAGACCGTTAGATAATTCGACTATTGCTAACTTTGCACTTTTTACTACTCTGAGGTGCTTTTTTAGAGTACTTAGGCTGCTAGCTAAACTGGACACTGCTAATTTGCACATTGTACGGAGGCACTTAAGAGCCCTTAGGCTGTTAGATAAATTGGATATTGCTAATTTGCACTTTGCTTCTTGTACACGTCAGGCTCTTTCCTAGTTTTATATACATTTTAACTGATAGGTTTTAAATATTGGCTTTGTAAGGGAACCTGTACTTTCAGTTTGGGGGGTATTTTCCCATTAGGTACACTTGGCGGTAACAGGACTATAAGGGGCTACATTGAGTTGAGCTAATTTTGCGCGATCTGCACCCTTGAGCAGTAAGATAAATATGGGAAAAAGAAAGAAAGCAGCCAGCCATATATCTAAAGTCCCCAGTAAACATAGGAAAGTTAACATGTCCCTATTGAATTATCTAATAGGGGCAGTGGGAAAAAATAATTAAGAACTCTGTCATCTCGCCCCCAGATCATCAACAGGTTATGGTCAATAAAATGTCATGCGAAGTAAGTCCTACAGAAGCAGTGAGGATTGAGATATTAGACCCAAATAGCCACGCCAAAGTTAATAATGGGTGTGTACAGGAAATTGACGATGACATTGTAGCTGATAACGCGGTAACAGAACAGGTAATCTCAGAGAAAATAGTCGGTAACTTGCGCAAAGGAAGGGTAGTAAACACCAACACTGGAGATGCTGTTCTAATCCATCCCGCGCCAATTAAGATCTCAAAAGCCACTACGTCCCAGCTTAAAAGGACGTGTGTAAAAACACGTGGGGGCCAGAGCAAAGCACAGAGGGACTTGGATACATCAAATGGGGAAGCACAGCAACTATAGTCCCCAGGGATGCAGCAGAGAGATACTTTTAGCCATTAAAACCCTGGAATTATCTATGTTGGACTCAATCAACTCTATTAGTTCTAGGCTGGGCAATATAGAAATCAACATAGAGAAACTCCTTGGGTACCATCAGAAGAATGTAATAGGGACTGGAGCTTTAAAAAAGAAACCTCTGGGAATTACGGGGCAACCGGGAAGGCATACTATTATTGACACGACCAGCTCGAGGAATAAGAAAACCTCGGAGGCCCATACATGGGGTGTGTGTCATGACAAATGTATAATTACTTCTCCCCATTGCGTGAATTTCCCACCACCAGCAGCAGAAAGATCTCAACATAAAGTCTCCGGAGGGGAGGGCCAGAAAACGGGGGCCCAACAGAGGGTAGGAATAAATGTCAATAGAGGGGGAAAAAGGGTGAATGACGAGTCTGATAAAACACAAACATTGAATCTTTCCACAGCGGCAACACCCTATACTATTATCCTAGCTGATGTCCCTAAACTGCCCCTAGACATCGAAGAAGACTGGCCCGCACTGAGAAATAAAACAATCAACTGGCTGGGTAAAAGGACAGGTCTAACAAATGACCTCTTCAAAGAATTTAAGATGGTGTGGAGGGTGGAATGGGAGGGCAAACATGATAAAATCCACGATGGGGACTGTATAGTGCTCTCGCTAGGTGTACCGGCCTTAGTTAGGGAAGTCCTAATGAGACTACATAGGTCAAATCTCTTTGATAGCAGCATTTTAGTGCGACCCCTGGGGTTCTTTTACCCGCCCCATAATTTTAACACCCTGACTAATTGTGTTAGATTAGACGGGAAACAGAGGGGAATAGCATACCCTGTATCTGGGTCAAATAGATTCGACCCCCTTAGCTCCCTCAATGGGATTGACTGACATCCAACCATAATGGACAGCAGCCCCTCAGGACCCATGTTGGAATCCGCTAATCCGCTAATCCTGCTATTAAGATCATGCGGAAAACGGATTTGGTGGTGAGAACTGAAAGTATTCCAGTTAATATTAGTGGCGCCCAGTCCCTAGAAGAAAATCTAGTAGGGATATGTAGAATCCTGTTCTGGAACGTGGCGGGTTTAAATAACAAGGTGAACGACCAGGCATGGCTAACTTTTATTGATAATTGTGATGTTGTCTGCCTTCAAAAGACTTGGGCTTTAGAAAGTATACACATAAATGGATTTAAGACATACCACACACCAGCAATTCAATCTTCCAGTGGCAGGTCGAAAGGTGGTTTGTGCGTATACATTTCAAATAGGTTGGTCACCTACAAGAGTGCCCTGGTTAGTTCTGAAATTTATCACCAAACAATCCTCATTCAGCTGGATAATAATACGGCTTTGTTTCTTGTAAATTTTTATAATAATCTTGAAACAAATCACTTAGGCTTTGTTTTAGGAAAGCTAAGTCACAACATTGCCAAATCCGAATTAAATGCTAATGTTGAAACCATCCCCATTTGGGGGGGTGATTTTAACACAAACCTGTGTCCTTTGGCGGGTGGAGGAAAGTGTGTCCTAACTTTGGATAATTTCGATCCTTCCTTTCAGTTTACACACACTATAAAAGGCGATCAGCTAAATGAGGTCATGTTTAAACACAACCTGGGATTTTCTAATTGTATAAGTATGCCCATGGTCGAGTTTGACTATACTTTTATAGGGAGAGGAGCGAAGTCATTAATCGACTTCATTACTATTCCAAATCGTTATGCGAGCCATGTGAAGGCCTTCTCTACCCACCATAAGGTTATGAGCGACCACCGGCCAATCAGCGTAAATATAAAAACACAAAATGGAGAACGTAGTAGCACCGTCAACAAGATAGCATGGGCGCGAGACATAACGCTAGGGAAAAAGAATGGCTATGCTATCCATTGGGGAAGCAGGGATAGCTTAAAATCAAGTAATGAACTAATAGCTAAAGCATAAGATCCAATAATGAAAATGCCTAAGTGATAGTCCAACCCCTGAGGAAGTTTTACTTGCATTTAAGAATATTACTGAGGTGGTTAGAACTTTTTTGTTTAAAGATTCCAAGGGCATTCGTAACACAAAAAAAGGATGGCTCGATAAAAATTGTACCAGTAGCTATAGCAAGTTAATGAAGGCACTACACAATGAGGTTAGAGATATACCCTTGATAAGGGGGTGTAGAAAATTATATCAGGAAGCCAAAAAAAAACCTGGAAAGATCTTCTTGAGGCTGCTGAGTCTAAAGACTGTACAAAATTTTGGGCCACTGTAAACGCACCTTTCCTCGCTAATACAATAGACGAACCAAGCATCGAAATGGCAATAGAAGAACAGGCCTGGATAAACTTCTTTTCTAAAGTTTACGCAGACAGGAGCCAAATGTTGATACCGCCAAGAGCTTTGATCTAGCGATTACATCACAGCCCTTCCTACCCATCAACCTTGACTTTACACTAAATGATGTTGAAATGGCAGTTAAAGCAAGTAAAAGTGGCAAAGCGGCTGGTCCTGACGGGATACCGATGGACTTATATGAATCAACTCTGGAGGTATGGGGTCCCATTTTAATGAGAGTTTTACAGGCGTGTTGCGAAAAAGGTTTTATATCCACATGGTCCGAATGCATTATAGTACCAATTTTTAGAAAGGGGGACCGTGAGAACCCTGCGTCCTACCGCCCGATATCCTTATTGGATTCTTTGATGAAGATTTAGGGCAGGTATGTTCTCGAAAAACTACAGGGATGGACCGAAGAAAACAATATTTTAAGTGATGTCCAATACAGTTTTAGAGCTGGCCTAGGCACAAATGAGCAGATTTTGAATTTAAGTATTTTAATTGATAAATATACTAGAGTGAAAGCTGGACATTTTTATTTGGCCTTTGTAGACCATCAGCGGCTTTTGATTGTGTGGTCCATGAGGAACTATGGAAGATTTTAAACGAATTGAAAGTTAAGCCTGTTTTAATTCAGTATTTAAGATAACTATATACTGGAGCTACTGCAAAGGTCCGGTACGGTATTGAGGGTGAGTGTACTGCCTCTTTCAAAGTTGAACGAGGCGTTAGGCAGGGGTGCATATTGGCACCATTCCTGTTCTCTTTATATGCGAATGCTTTAGAACAGGAGCTGGTGTCAAATACTAGGGACCCTCCAACAGCGAATTTGCGTCCCATCTCATCCCTTCTATTGGCGGCCGATGCGGTACTTATGTCCTGCACCCAAATAGGACTACAAAGGGCCCTCTCTTTTTATACAAATTTTATGGACCCCTTCTGCGTAAAATTAAACGCTAAAAAGAGTTTTGTGATGTCATGCGGCTGGAATAGACACAAGACCAGAAGCTTCCAGGCGGGAGGAAACAAGGTGGAAATTACCCCTGCATTTAGCTATCTGGGAGTGCTCTTTGATAGGTCGGGTTCTTGGGCCCCAGCGGTAAAGGCAAGGTCCCTACTATTTATGAAGTCCATCGGTACACTTTTTAACTTTGCTAAAAAATTGAGGAAAAGGCCCTCAGAAATTCTAATAAAAATATACCAAGCATGGTGTGTGAGTATAGCGATTTATGGGGCAGAAATCTGGGGCTACCAAGATTGTAGTATACTTTAACGGATAGAAAACACCTTTCTGAGATCCCTTTTAAGTGTTCCTAATAGTGCCCCTGTTTTAGTTGCCATTCAGAACTGGGGGTTGTACGTATTACTGATCTGATTAAGGTACAGCCAGCATTGTTATGGCATAGAATTTCGACCACAGAGAACGCAAGACTAAACAGAGAGATAATTAGGGACTCTATGAGATTTAACTTGGTCCGCAAAAACCTATGGATGAAATATGTTAAAAGCTTCATGCAGGACATCGGTCACATAGAATATTATACCAAGCCCGATTGTATGAACCTTATAAAGCGTAAAGATTTTTAAAAAATGGCTATGTCCCACTTAGAAGAGAATAGACTAGCTTTAGAGTTGAATAAACCTATGGTGATTAGCCATCAACTGACCCTTACGACTATATCCATTCAACCATATTTGCTTTGTGTTCAAAGTGGCTATGACAGATATCTCCTGACCAGATTTAGGTTTGGGACGTTCCATCATTTAACTACATACCCAACCGTAAATGACTGGTCAAGATAATTGTGTTGATGCCCCTGCGATAACGTATCCAGACAAAGTACTATGCATGTGGTCCTATTCTGTAAGTTGTACAAAAATGAGAGAAGAAGATGGTTAATACCTCTATTACTTCAGGGCAGATGAAGACAGTGTCGCCCAGCTTTTATATACTTACAGATGCTAGAAAATTACTATTGCATTGGGTCTATGGTGGGCTTTCTAAAGAACGTCTTGAGGACAAGGAAAGCTGTTAACAATTGACTTGCGTGAAATAGGTTCCGGAATATTTACTGAAAGAAAAAAAATGAAATTCTTGCCACTATTAGCTTAACTCTTCCAGAAGCTTTTTAACGATGGATGTATATAAAATGAGTTATTTTATTCTATATTATGTATGATGATGTATTGTTGGACTATGTGTATGCTTTTATGATTTTAATTTCTCAAAATCGAATAAAGCTCATTTTGTTTGTTTGTTTGAGTACACCTGGTCTTCACTTAGTCACATTTCATAGCTTCACCTGCCATTGTGTGTCCTTCCCATCTTCCCCTCTCTTTACATTTCACCTTTCAAGCCCTTGTGTATAAAATAGCTACAGCGTTCAGAACATTTAGTGAATCAGAGTCCATTAGTTCAACATCATCATAGTGACCGAGTGAGTGAGAGAGGTATCATTGAATCCTGCTGACCACAGCACCTCTAACTACTTCCGTGTTACACAAGGTACTGGCACGAGAGCTACAGAGAGATCTCCGTTTATTTTCAATATAACACTTTCACCAGGTATTCGGCTGTACGGTTGGGGATTGTCACCTTCAGCAAAGGTTATGAAGAATTTCTGTTTACCTTCACCCTCCGCCATTGTGACATAATTTTCACTCTAGTCAAAACCAGCCAAGCTGGAAAATATACCGTGAACTTTCCTACGCAGAAAGTTGCACGTTTTCAGAATTTACCTCTAGAAGTGCATCTTTTGAAGAGTTTTTGCGCACAAGTGGCACTGCAATAAGCCTTTGCATGCTTTGGAAATTTGCAATTTTCAATAAAACGCTGATTGTTGAAGGACAAAAAAGGAACTTTGCAGCAATACGATCATTGCAAGATGTTTTTAACAGATGTTACACATTTCAGTCATTTTAACCTCTGCTGCTTGAAACACTTTAGTCTGTGCATCAGTGCAAGTAATTTGGACCAGGTACGCTTGGGCCTGTTAAGTGGTCACCCTCACGACTGCACCTTTTGTATGCACAATGACCATTCTTTTCTTTTGCTAAAGAACACCTTAATAGAATGCGACAGGATACACTACAGGTGCCAGGTTGCTCCTCTTTATTCACAATGATCAATTTCAACCCATCTTCCTGCTTCTTGCCTCAAACATGGCCGCTCTCCAGCCACGCGCCCTGGCTGAGGGCCGCAGCTCCTGGAAGCAGGAGGAAGCTGCACACTGGACTGGTTTGACAACCAGTGTGCTCTTGTTTCTGGAAAAGGGAATATAGCAACTGCATCTCTGAAGTGATAAAGAGGACGGCAGCAGACCGGCAAATAGCCGACCCAAGAAGCTGTCTCTTTCAGAATCAACACTACTGAAAACAAGCATTGGCATAGCCAATAGGTCTCCCCTTTGGGACCTTATAAGTGTGCAGCTGTTTCTTGATTTGACTCACTAGGCATAAATAATGACCCCGCTAATTAGTCTAATTGTTGTTAAAGTTAAAGTCCTTACTGTTGTTGAAATGGAAGCTTTCACTGCAGGCCGTGCTTCTATCCCCTTATTCGGTTTCTTTCTGATTGCACAGTATGGGCTCGGTACTGTGCTTCTCGGAGGCTGGTGTCACATCCATGCAGTGCAGCTAGATCCCAATACAGCCAACATACTGCAATGGCTTGACAGCACGAACAGCATCAGCCACTCCCCGGCATATAGGCCCTCGCGTCATACAGCGGCAAATGTGTGCAAACAACAGCTGCCAATTGCCACTCTTTTTTAAAAGAAAATTCTGGGGGCTGGACCCAACTACCCACTTTTGTGTGTCAGGTTTGCTTGCTTCGCTTCCTGGTGACTTAACACTCCAAGCCAATCTTTACGTCCCACCACCTTCAAAATGTCACCAGCCACCACTGCGACGTTCCACAGTGGGGTAACATTAAATTATGGACCCCATGCAGAATGTGAAGAGAGGCCCCTGGATCACTCATATATCACAGATCTTCATTGACCTTGGGTGGAAAGGAGCCCGCTGAAGGGTTAAGGGACCCTTTGCACCAGTCATGCACCAGCTTCCTTTAGCTGGAGGAGTAGAAGAAGCTTACCCCAGGTGAAGTATGCTCCCCTCTCACCTCCCAGCCATCCCACCCCTCGAGCAACAGAAAAAGCCAATTCCATAGTTACCACCAGATCCAAGCAACATGTGAAACTAGGTCCAGAACTATCGCGCCTGCCATTCCTGTTATCTCACGGGGAGATTTAATCAGGCCCTGGTTACTACCCGCAAAACAAAAGGGGAACTTGTAATGGGGCCCAAAGTGTTGTTACATTATATGGTTACATTAGTGAAATTATGTGTTCAAATGTTGCAAACCCTGTTTAATTTGATACTAACTACGCCTTTCGGTATATTACAACCCCTACACATGTGGAATGGGCAGAAGGGTGTTGTCTTCATGTCTCATGTCTGCGTGTCATTTGGGGTCTCATGTTACGGGAACTAGAAGGGGTTGTATCACAGGCAGGGGCTCTGGCCAAAGCTCTAGTGTCGAGCCCGTTGAAGCAGGGGAGCTGCTCTTTCCTAGGATGCCCTTATGCAGTAGACACCCGTGGGCAGCTTTATGGCCACGTAAGCAGCATTCTCACTCAGAAACGTAGGGAATCCTGCATGCAGGTAGCCTGGGCACAAGCTCAGAGGCAGGACACGGCACTGGACTCCTGCTGCCATGGCCAGTAATGGAGTGGTGCAGCAGAAGCACATTTTGACACAGAGCATGTATTAGACCGCATAGGTGCCCTCCATTTCATACACACCAAGACGAGCATTTTATGAGTTACATTTTTGCATTCATGAGTTATTCCTTCAATGGTAGAGCCGAGGCCACATTTCTCAATTTTAGGGGGACTACTGGATGATATAAGGAGATAATGTAAGCATGCAGGCGACGAGCATGGACGTCACTTGCAGTGGTGCAGCAGGTGTAATGGCACTGGGGCCCAGAGGCCTGATGTGCCCACTCATCCCCGATTATTGCTGTATTTTACAATTCAAACAACAGCAAGGAAGGACATTCCCTTCCTATCACTAGGGCCTTTGGCACAATGGCCACCCAACTGTTGATGAGTCTTCACATTTCCTAAAACAATCTTATTTGCATAGCTCTCCCTAATAATTAATTAGAGACAGGCTGGAGAGGACCTACAAGGATTTGACTCCTGAAAAAGTATTGCCATCTTGTAGACCCTTCGCCAGCAGCTGAGCCTTTGAGAGGAGGCTTGGCTCAGGCTCTTAGCAACGTAGCTTCCCAAGCATTAATATTTAATGTGTCTCCCTTGTTCGGTGTACGACTCATGAATACTGCAATCTATTTGTGTATCATCTCACACATGAAAAGAGTTTCCGCCAATACTAGGGTGTAAATAGGTTGGAGGGTGTATGTCTATGAACAACCTTTCATTGTCAGTGAAAAGGCAATCATAAATATTTTAAGCACTGACATCACCAGTGGATGATAAATGGATTAAAAATCCTAACTGTAACAGATACCTCAAGGGTATATTCAAGGCAGAAAAAGCATCCTACCATGTGCAGATGTACAAATGAGGCCCCATACTCAGCTCGCAGAACCATTGTTTAATGTGTCTACTTTCAGAGAAACACCGCAACCATGTGAAATTTTGCCAGGAGAGAAAATTGAGGAAACACCGCTTTATCTGGAATTTTATTGTCATAACATGAGGTTCATTGGCCATTGCGAGCAGCGTCCTGCACAACAACATACAACAGGACATTAAACTTCCTCCTATAGGGTTCAAGTCATCGCGGTGCGATGAGGTAGCGTGAGATCACAAAGTGATTTGAACAAGCCACATGTGAATTATCGAGTTATATGAGCATTCTCCATATCATTTTACATGTAGTGGATCTATGCCTGCCGAGTGTGGTATGCTCTAAAGGCTTGAGTTTGTAAGTGCTGCAATTATTACCTCCGACCATATGAATGCAGGACTGACACCATGCCCACATGGTATTGGACTCAAGGTTTGTAGGGCTTGTGCAGAGAGTAAGACAGTGACAAGAGATTTGGCAGGCCTCCATATCTGTTTAAAGTATGTTGGTTGACTGTGTTGTTGGCTTACAGAGTGCGGTGTATACAGGACACAGCATGCCGAACCTGCACAGAGGCGTGGCCTGAGATACTAGAGTGGGGGCACATGTAAATGATGTGAGAATTCTGACACAGACAGGAGCTCAACTACCACAGGATTCCCCAATCCACTATCAAGGGAGGCCCTTCCAGAGTCCATGGGTGAACAGATGATTGATAGGTTAAGTGGCGTTTGGGGATTTTTAACGGTGTGTAAGTACCCTGGATGTGGAATGACTTACCTAAGCCACTGCATTCATGGCATACAATGTTGTCATGTTGTAGGAAGTAGGAGAACAATACTATCAATGCACCACTATGCTTTTGACTGAGATGAGTTAACCTCCAAGACAACAGCACTAAACCACCAAGCAAATGATTTTAATGAGGCTTGGGGATGGGGGCCAGGTGACCCCCTCTCCTTTAAAATAGAAATGGCCCTTGGAGGATGGGATCCCCAGGGTCTAATACGGCACAGGGGCATGTGGCCCCTTCCCTATTAAAGTACATAGGGCCCTGGTAGATATGGTTCCTAGGGCCAAATGAGGCTTGGGAGGTGCCCATTTGGCTACTCTCCACTTTTAAAACAAAATGATCTAGAAGATGGGGTTCCCAAGGCCTAATAAAGCTTGTGGAAGGGGGCCAGGGGACACCCCTCCTCAATAAAATACATGGGGACCTGGAAGGTCGGGTCTCCATGGCCTGATAAGGCTTGGTGAGGGGACTGCGTGGCCCCTGTACCTATATTTATTATATTTGGCCCCAGGGAATGGGGTCCTGGGGGCCAAAGAAGGCTGCATGAATCAATCAGTCAAGGATTTATCCAGCGCAGCAAATCACCCCTGAGTCCTTTCCTGAATTCCTGGAGCGATGGGGTGGTCTTGAGGTGCAGGGGAAGGTCATTCCAACCTTTGGCCTCTAGATGAGAAAAGGAGCATCCTCCACTGTTCTTGAGCAGATTCATGGGGTATCTGCGAGGAAGAGGGAGGAGGATCGTAGGTGTCTGGTCGGTTGGTGGAAGGTCATGTGTTTGTTGATGTATGCTGGTCCATCATTGTGCAGGGCTTTGTATACGTGGGTCAGGACCTGGAACTGGCCTCTCTTCTTGATCAGGAGCCAGTGTAGTTTCTTCTGGTGCAGTGTGATGTGCGTACGTCTGGGAAGTGTGAGGATGAGTTGTGATGCTGAGTTTCGTATTGTCCGTAGTCTCTTCAGGAGGCGTTTAGTGATTCTTACATAGAGTGTGTTCCTGTTGTCCGTCCTGCTGGTGACTATGACCTGCATGACAGCCCTTCTGGTGTTGACTGGGAGCCACCTTAAGATCTTGCGGGGCATGCATAGGTTGTGGAAGCAGGCGGATGAGACTGCATTTACCTGTTTGTTTATGGATAGCTTGCTGTCCAGGATGATGTCTGGTGGGGGGGGGGGGTTGGATGTACCAGGTTCAGTAGGCCACCATGCATCACTCCATGGAGAGGTGTTGTTCCCAAAGATGAGGACTTTCATTTTCTCCATGTTGAGCTTGAGACAGTCATCCAGTTGGCGATGTTCATCAAACATCTGTGGAAGTTGGTTCGGGTGGTGAAGGGTTCTTCTGACAGAGAGAGGATGAGCTGGATGTCATCGGCATTGGAGACGATATAGAGTCTGTGCAATCTGATGGTGTCAGCAGGGAGGTCATGACAATGATGAAGAGGGTGGGGCTGAGAGACAATCCTTGGGATATGCCTCAAAATATCTTCTGAGTTTCCGAGGTGAGCGGTGGGAGACAAATACTCTGGATTCTTTCGGTGCGGTATTAGGCAATCCATTTGAAGGCGTCTCCCTGGATTCCAATGTGGTGTAGTCTTTGATCAAGATGTGGTGTGAGACAGTGGTGAAGGTGGCTGGTAGATCAAGGAGGATGAGGGCTGCCAATTCGCTGCAGTTCAGGATAACCCTGATGTCGTCAGTTGCTGCGATTAGGGCTCTATCAGTGCTGTGGTTGGTTTAGAATCCGTTTTGAAAACGGTCCAGCAGGTTGTTGTGGTCCAAGTTTTCAGTGAGTTGCTGGTTGATTGCCTTCTCAAGAATCTTTGCTGGGAAGAGGAGCTGGGAGATGGCCTGGTAGTTCTTCACGTCTACTGGGTAGGCAGATGGTTTCTTCAGGAGAGGCCTCATTTCAACGTGGTTCCAGTCCGCAGGGAAGGAGGCCAATGTGATAGAGGTGTTCAGGACCTTCTTGACCTCGTTGTCAGTCGTCATGCTCCTGAAGTTGAAGATGTGGTGGGGACAGGGGTCTGTGAGTGCTCCTGAGTGTACAGATTTAATGATTGAGATTGTGGCTTGAGTTGTGAGAGGTTCCCAATGGATGAGTGAGTTTTCAAGGTTTGTGTTCATGGTTGTGAGCAGGCTAATGCTGTAGGCGGCAGGGGTAGGAGTTTGAAGTGTTTGTGGATGACTGAGATGGAAGAAGTCCGCCATGGTGTCACACATTTCTTGGGAGGGCACAATGTCATTCTTGGTGGCTGCAGGGTTGGAGAACTCCTTCATGATGGCAAAGAGCTCCTTGCTTTGGTTTGTGCTGTCTTCAATGCTGTCTTCTAGGGTGTTCTTCTTTGCATCTTTCAGGAGGTGGTGGTAACTGTTGAGTGCAGTCTTGATGGTCTCCTGTCTCTTTACTGGTGTGCCAATTCCTTTCTAGTTGCTGGCATTTGCATTTGTGGATTTCGGCTGTGATGTGAACCAGGTGGCTCATCTGGTAGATCCTTTGGATTTTGCTGGCTTGGCGGGGGCAAGTGTGTCGCCGCGTCCTGTCAGCCACTGGGAGAAGTTCTTCGCAGTCTGTTTGTGGGTTGGATGTTGGGTCTGGAAGTTGGGAGTTGAGAGCGTTGTTTCACTAGTTTTCTGATATCTTTTTCCAGTTTCTGTGCTTGGAGCTGGGGGGTTTGTGCCAGTGTTGGTCGGTCCTGAGATGTAAGTGGACACTTTAATGGTCAGTCCAGGTGATCTGAGAGATGTGGTTGTACTTGACTCTGTCGCTGGACATGAAAATGGGATTGAGTGTGTGTCCTGCAATGTGGATAGGGTTGGTGGCAAGTTGCTTGTGGCCAATGTTGCTCATGCTTTCCAAGAGGTCAGTGGCGCTGGGGTTGTTAAGACGGAAGTTAAGATCCCCTAGGAAGGTGTAGTGTTCGGAGGTGATCAGGGATCACATTGCAGACGCTCTGGAGAGGTCATGGTGGTCTGTAGGCGAGTGTGCCTCTGATGGTGCTTTTTCTATCTGTGTGCAGTTGGAAGTTGAGACGCTCCATTATAGGGGTTGAATCATCTGAGTAGCATGCCCCCTCCACGTTCGACTGTATTTGGCCCTGGGAGTTGGGGTCCTAGGGCCCAAAGGCCAATCCTATTTGGCGTAGCGAAGGCAGTGCATGGCGTCAGGTAGGCTGCCTGTGGGGGTTGACCAGAGGGCATGCCTGTGGCCAACCTCCATTATGCATGGCCCAAGGACCTGCGCAGGGTGATGTTGGCTGCCTTTAGGGGTGTTGGCCACAGGGCCTAGCCACAAGCTACGCCTTGTGGTCAATCACTATTCGCACATGGCCAAAGGTTCTGTGCAGAGTGGGGTTGGCTGCATGCAGGGGGTTGGCTACCGGCCATGCATGGCAGGGTGTTGGATTTACATATGGAAATCCATTTTTACTTTAAGTTAAAAAACCTAGAAATTCACGGAAAAACAGAGGTTAATGTAACACAGAGGTCTTCAAAAGTTTTGATGCCAAGACCCCCCCCCCCCGTTAAAATGTTTTAGGATGAGGACCCCCTCCTGACAAAAACTTCTAGAATCCAGTACGCATCAATGACAATCATAAGTGCCCTCTATTTCCATGACAACTCACTTTTACAATGGGGAAATAATATTAAACAGTGTTTGGCAAACCAAAGATTTGTGGAGGGCCCTGGTTCAGTTTCAGAGGCTTACCACACAGTTCAAACAAAAAGTCTCCAAAAAGAATTACCCCAAAATGCACAATACATAATTTGGCAAAACTTATGTGGATGATAACACCTTTTTGAAATTATGTGATGAGTGTGCATGTTTTTCTCTAGAGAGACATTCAATCACTTCATTAATACCAGTTTAACACCCAGATATAGCAATAAGCAACGACAAGGTGACCAGCCCAGCTTTGCCAAGTGCCTTCTACTGCATAGCAACACGTCACTGCTTATTGTAACGTTTAACCTGTTTAAGCTATAAGCAATTTTTTTTCTTAAATCAGCAGATTATAGAGCAGACAATGGATTATGCGGCAAATGCAGAAAAACTATAATTATGTGAAAATTGCTGCACAATCACATAATTCCAGTGGCCCTGGGTATAATGGCAGAAATGCATTGGCTGCAACTTTAGTGCATGACATACGATGAGAGCCACACTATATTTCATGGGATGCTGATGACTTTGCTTTTACAGCTGCATGGAACTGGAGTTTGCTAAACATCATTCATCATAATTAAAACATACCATTTACAATAATTAATTATCAACTGTTAGTTTCAAGTAGGATTAATTCCAGGGGAGAAAGGGGTCCCTTAATCTTCTTTCACACTGTTTTTCGAAAAATGTTTTTATTTTTAACATTATGAAAAAAAACTCTTCTATTTTAGCAAAAATGGACTTCTGGTGATAATAGTTTTCTACTGTTGTCGACTAAATTTATGTTTGGGAGAATTGGAGGGCCTTGAGAGACTGAGCGTGGGGGGCAGGGTAAAAGGTGTGGCTATAAACAAAATATTCTGTACGTTTTTAGCTCTTTCAATGTCAGATAGCTACATATAAATAACGGGCAGTTCAAATGTAAAATAAATAAATAAGTTGTTACTTACTGGGAAATGCGCATGAGTGCATTACGAAAACTCTTTTAGTTAATCCACTGCAAAGATCTGTGTGTAACCAGAGAGCCACAGAATTAAATCTTGGTTGGTGCAGTGGAGAATAGTGAATTGTGTATTTTCAGTGCTACCAGGTCACATCTTTGACAGAAAGCACTGTGAATATGGAAGTCATTATTTTATACATGCATTATACACAGTATACTATAGACTGCTACAAAATGTGCAAAAGGTTTTACAATGAAATGTAACTTTCAAAATATAGATTTTAGTAATACCCCGACAGTATATAATGCGATTTTTTTACATAACTGTCCCTTCCACACCTCCTAAGGGATAGGAAGCACTATGTAAATATAATTGCAATTAAAAACACGCACTTCACAGCCCAGTTGTTAACTTTTTGCACTGCCACTCAAAAAGAATAAATATTTGTCAATCCAAAGCTTTAAGTGATTTGATCAATTAAAGCCAGTACCTGCTCCCAAGCATCCCTTACGTTTACATATTACCATTTCCATTTCAAGATTAACTTGTTGCGTACATTTGCATTTCTTTTAGGCAACCAGACACCCCGGCGGGAAGGGTAGTTTTGCTGAATGTCCGGCTTCGGTTTCACAGCACAGGACACTCCCTGAATGACACTACAGCTGATGCATTTTAACTATCTGAACTAACTGTCTGGGGATAGTTGTCTTTTTCCAAAATGAAGAGCAAACATATTGGATTCCAGGCAGATGTGAAGCTGGGGAATGCATGCCCCTTCCCATGACTCTATGCCCCCCCCCCAGGGGTCATGCCCCACAGACTGAAGATCTCTGATATAACATTAATCGCCATGCGCTGCTAATTACCACACATATTACATCACTGATGGAATCTTTTATGGCATCATTAATATCACTGCAACATTTCCCATTAAAGTATTGATGAGAAAACTGTGCATGGTGGGGGCGCAGGCTATAGTTACCTTAGAGTATGAGTTATAGCTATTTGAGATAACTGTAACTATAACTGGTGAATTTCTGTGGTTTTACTAGTTTAAAACGTTGTGTTGTTACTGAATATTTCAACTAACTATAAATAACGTTACTTTAACCGTTGTTTTTTCAGTGAATATATATATATATATATATATATATATATATATATATATATATATATATATATATATATATATATATATATATATACACACAAAAGAAGCAGAGAACTCTGGGTCAGTCTCAAGTTTTGGTGGAAAGCAGCTCTTGTATAGAGCACTCTCGACATCGGCGACACTCTAGATCTGCTCACCATGTTTGAGGTGAGCAGATCTAGAGTGTCGCTAGTGTTGAGAGTGCTCTATACAGGAGCTGCTTTCCACCTAACTTGGGAACTACCCAAAGTTCTCTGCTTCTTTTTTTGCATAATTTATGCGTCACTTTATGCCTGAAAGGATATTATTTTGTCTTATACTGGGTGCTCCCTTGTGTCTGGACACAGCTATACTTCCCTGAAGAGCTCTAAGTAGAGTGAAACACTGTGTCAGGTGTTGCTTTTACTCATTTCAGGATGGCTTGGTTGGTATGTTATCAATTCAAAGCTGTAATACTGTGCCTGGAGCGGTAAAAGGCTTTTGTCATTTTACAGCTCGGCATGGACAGCACTGTGCTAGTCCTATGCTTAAAGACTTTGCTGTAGAAATGGCAAAAGATTTTGTCCCTTTCTATCTCGGCATGGGTGGCACTGTGCAATCCTATGCTTAAAGACTTTGATAGAAAAGCAGACATTTAAGGTGAGCAGATCTAGAGTGTCGCTGGTGTTGAGAGTGCTCTATTCATGAGCTGATTTCCACCTAAACTTGAGAACTACCCAGAGTTCTCTGCTTCTTTTTTGCATAAGTTATGTGCTACTCTATGCCTGATTTTGTTTATATATATATATATATATATATATATATATATATATATATATATATATATATATATATATATATATATATATATATATATATATATATATATTATGGCGGCGGCAGGCTTGCTGGCAAAAATAAATCACCTCGATTAAGCACTCATCACTGGGTCTGTTCTTTCGTCATTTTGATTCCAGGACTGAGGCGGCTGCTTCAGTTTTTTGTGGCGAATTTGCGTATATATATATATATATATATATATATATATATATATATATATATATATATATATATATATATGCCCCAACTCAACAAGATCTTGCGGTAGCTGGAATCATCATTAATAAAGCAGCCAGTAGTCCTTTTTGCCCTTCTTCCAAATTTGTCCCACTCATCAATTCTTAGTGACATTGTGATTTAAGACCTCAAAAAATTCAATACCACCATGAGTCACAAAATACAACGTATTGAGGGCCCGATTCACAGAATGAACTTAAGACTCAATCCTAAACTTACTACTGTTTTGGTATTCACAGATTGTACTTACTACTTTTGGTATTCACAGAATGAATTTACTACTTTTGACATTCACAGAATGCACTTACTACTTTTGGTATTCACAGAATGAACTTACTCATTTCCGTATTCACAGAAGTTAGGACTCCTAACTTTAGGACTCCTAAATACCTTCTGTGAATACCAAAAGTCTCAAAAGTAGGATGTTTCTCAATTTAGTAGTAGTAAAGTTAGGACTCCTAACTTTAGGACTCCTAAATGCCTTCTGTGAATACCAAAAGTCTTAAAATTAGGATTGTTCTCAATTTAGTAGCAGTAATGGTGGATCTTTATTTTGGGAGACTTTTGGTTTTTCAATCAGAGTGTCTGCTTTTGTTTTATTGTCGAAACTGATTTGTAACTTGTGTTGTTAAAAATGACAGTATTGCATTTAGCACTTTATTTACAAGTTTTTGCACAGTGCGATCTAAGTTGAAATCAGGGATTATCCCGAGATGCGTTTCTGCAGTCAGCATTAAAATGTTGTCTATGTCTATGATATAAGGTATTTTGCACGTGACCGTGTTCCACCAATGATTATACATTCAGGCCGGCATTTGTACTTTAAAAGTTGCCTCCTCCCTTGCATGCGTCATGTGATCAAGGCCTCTGTGAAGGCCGAAACGTCATGCTGAGGTGTGCCGTCTTCCCACTAAATAAAACACACTTCTCACCTGCACCCGGGTCTCCTCTCTTCTTCTGCGCAGTGGTATCCAGGATTGGGCTCCAGGCGAGAGTAAGCAGGGATTGTCTTATCTCTACAAACCGGCAGAGTGCTTCGCTGGAATTCGGATGACCCCTTCTCCTACGAGTGGCGGAGCAACAGGAAGCCAAGACCTCTGGTGACCCAGAAGTCGTTTGTCTTCTCCCGTTAGGGAGTAATAGCTCCAGCCCCCGGCTACTGTGAACGCCGATCTGGAACACGGACCTGATGAGGAGTACGGAGAGCGTCCTGCTCTCTACGAGACACCTGAAGTCGGGTTGCGGTGTTTTTGAATCGTGCACAGATTACGCCGGTAAGAGAAGTGTGTGCCTGGCTGCTCGGCGGTTCGCATTGGCTTATCTCGCTGAGTGGCTGTGAGAACGCATTGTGCGTTAAAGAAGCGGGGAAGCGGCATGTCGGCTGACGCATTGAAAGCAAGGGAACTGGCAGCGTTAAATGCATTTGATGACTCCCCGGCTGGGGAGTCCTCTGTACCACCTGCACAAAATGTACCAGTAACTGAACTTGGCAGCATTCGCGACAAATTTAAAAAACTGGAAAAGTTAATGAAACGAGAACTCTCGAAATGGTGGGAGCACCGCTCCTTGAGTCGTTATCTGGAGGTCAATAGGATACCGCGAGGTCTGCGTGTAATGCTAGCCCCAAGCTATGAAGACCCAGACCCAGAAATGCTCAGGGAGTGGGTGGAGTGTAATTTGGAGTCATCGCGCAGGTTAGTCCAGATACTTGTGTGCTATGCAGAGAGTGATCGTCTCAAAACGCAGACTAAAATTGATGAGTTAAATCAGGATATTGAGTCATC
Source organism: Lissotriton vulgaris (assembly GCF_964263255.1). Classification (NCBI taxonomy): domain Eukaryota; kingdom Metazoa; phylum Chordata; class Amphibia; order Caudata; family Salamandridae; genus Lissotriton; species Lissotriton vulgaris. The sequence goes on along the minus strand of NC_141689.1, from coordinate 1,451,621,256 downwards.
TAGTGGGGATTGCATAAGCGAATGTGCAAAGTTAAGAAGTGACATGATGGCAAGGCTCCAGAAAGAAGAGGAGGCAATCAGCAAAAGAAAGGCCTATAAATTTCAAAGAGACAAGGCTGACTATGCGGAAGGGCGCATTTTTACTTTTGCGAAAAAATATGATGCCATCAAAGCCTCAAGGCGACTCAAAGTTGTGGCAGCAGCAGGCCGCCCCACTCAAGGGCACGGGTCAGGGGCAGCACAGCAGGATGACTCGTCAGAATCGAATCTAAGCTCTTGCATAAATAGTGACTCAGACTCCAATTTGTCTCAAACTGAGGGGCAATTGGGGTTTACCAAACTCACACCAGCAGAGGAACTCGAATGCATAAGAAAGGATTGGCGAGAGACTCTACGCCCGAGAACCCAGTCGCACGCAGGAACAAAATCCGCAATGCCAAGCGCTACCAACGCCGAAAGGCCAAATCAAGAGGGAGAAAAAAATCAGCAGAAAAAGAAAAAGAGCACAAAAAGATGGAACAGGAAGTGACCAATCAATCAGGGATAACAGACACTGCTACTACCAGTGTGAAAGGGAAAAGGGGGAACACTCAGTGTTGTGTAAAATACCCCTCACACACCAACAGGCCCCTTGGTGTCATGCTTCATCATCGGGGTCTTCGCACCCCGCTAAGGGGATGCGGCACGCTACGACCTGCGACTACGCGGGAGCGTTGACAAATCAGACTATGTGTGGTGTGTGTTGAGTGCAAGTGAAGGGGTTTAGATGTGAGTGGGAGGTGTAGTGAAAAAATTAAAAAGTACCTGGCTAGTGGGTAAAATGAAAAAAACTTTATTTCGTACCCCTGGCTGGTGCTGTTAAAAAATGTGCAAAAGAACGAGGTTTTTTGTCTTAATTAGGGACAGAACCTCTGGTGTGCGTCGACATGTTTCGGTACAGGTGTACCTTCTTCAGGACGGGGCACAACTCCCAACCCTACTCACGTTTTTCTAAGGAAAATGGGTTTTATTTTAATTTTTCTAAAAAGTGATTACACTCATTAAAGACGGCTACAATGTGCCTACAGCGGGTTTCTGGAACATGTAATTACATGTCTTATGGTCTTAGTTGACTATTGCCTCATGAGCAAGTCCTGAGCATCAAGGCAGGTAGGTGGATCCACAATGAAATCCGCCTGTATTGGCCTCCTTCTACCACCCTGTGTTGCTCCGCCGTCACACGTTGCACATTTTTTAACAGCACCAGCCAGGGGTACGAAATAAAGTTTTTTTCATTTTACCCGCTAGCCAGGTACTTTTTAATTTTTTCACTACACCTCCCACTCACATCTAAACCCCTTCACTTGCACTCAACACACACCACACATAGTCTGATTTGTCAACGCTCCCGCGTAGTCGCAGGTCGTAGCGTGCCGCATCCCATTAGCGGGGTGCGAAGACCCCGATGATGAAGCATGACACCAAGGGGCCTGTTGGTGTGTGAGGGGTATTTTACACAACACTGAGTGTTCCCCCTTTTCCCTTTCACACTGGTAGTAGGATTCTCCTTGTTTATTTATCAGTGCCCGTGGAGTAGGAATCCTACTTTATACTCTACCTCCCTTCTTTGTTAAGTATAACAGACACTGCCCCATCCATTATTAATCTGACTGACATGGTCTTATCCGAGGCTGAACATCACATTCTATCAAAGGGTCTTACATTTTGTCCTCCTTGCGATTTTAATTATGTGGACACTAGGATTGATCTATACAAATTTGTCCGCAAGATAAAATTGCAGAAATATTTTATGGGTGGTAAAACACACAGCACCCCGGTGAGGACTGAATCAACAAATGAAGGGCTTCAAGTCCGTGATGCCCCAGGTTTGGAGGCTCTGGAATCCCTAAGAGTGGAACAATCAACATCCCAAGAGGCCCCAGCATGCATGCCAAATAGGGTTGGGGGTTTAACATCTTTCAAACCACGCTCCACTTATACTCCTGTGATGGTATACGACAATCTTGACATCTTCCATGATGCTGCTGTAAAGGACATCAAGCTGTTACATTCAAAATTGCTCAATTCCAAGCGTAAGAAATACACACAGAATGATCAATACTTGCGACTCATCCAAAAGATCCAATCAAATGAGAATGTCATTGTCAGGCAATCTGATAAGGGAGGGAATATAGTTTTATGGCCACGTAAACTATATTTGGAGGAAGCCCTCTCCCAGCTAAATGATTCCGATTGTTGCAGACATAGTGACATCACCCTCATCAAGAAAGCCCAGGAAGACTTTTATTCATTGTTGATGGGGTGGAGATCTTTTGGACTGTTGAGTATGGATGAGCTCAAGTATCTAAAAAATAACAATCCGGTCATGCCAGTTCTATACCTAATCCCGAAGGTCCACAAAAACCCGGCGAAACCCCCGGGTAGGCCAATAATAGCAGCGTGCGGGGGTCTGCTTGAAAAGACAACGGTTTATGTGGACTCATTCTTACAAGAGTTCGTACAGAGCTTACCATCCTTTGTTCAGGACTCAAACGACTTTGTAAGGAAAATTGATGACATCAAGTGGGATTCGGACTTATGGCTCATCACATTAGACGTCACGTCTTTATATACGAGTATTAATCATCAAGACGGACTACGAGCCATAGAATTCTTTTTAGGATTAAGACCAATCATCATGGCAGATCACAATCGTATGTTATTATCTATGATTTCATTCTGTTTACATCACAATTTCTTTATGTTCAACAACAGATACTACCAGCAAGTCAGGGGTGTAGCCATGGGGGCCTGTTTCTCTCCCAGTTATGCCTGTCTCCATATGGGCTACTGGGAGAGACAGGTCCTCTTTGGCGAACACTCTGACATTGCTAGGCGGTCTATTATACGATGGTATTGTTTCATAGACGATGTGTTCCTAGTCTGGAAGGGCACTCGTCTAGAAGCTGAGTATTTTGTAGAAATGTTGAATTGTAACGATTACAACTTGAAGTTTACCTCAACAATCAGTAGAGAACAGGTACATTTTCTAGACATGACAGTTACACCTGGAGGAGATAAACTTGAAACCAGGCTGTACCGAAAGCCAACGGCAGGAAATACAATACTCCATGCCAGTAGTCATCACCCTGCCCACCTCATACGCAGTATCCCGTATGGCGAGATGCTGCGTATTAGACGACTGAGCAGCACTGAAGCTCAATGTCATCTAGCTCAGCAAGCCAGTAGGACCAGATTTCTGGCGAGAGGGTACAGTACTGCAGTGGTTGACAAGGCCATAACTAAAGCGAATGCCCTGTCACGAAGTGAAGCCTTGCAACGCAAGGTCACTGTCGTGCCAACCACCTCCCAGGATCAGAAAGTGAGATTAATCTGGGCCTACAATAGGCCGCATAGGGCGCTAGGTAAAATCATCTCTAAGCACTGGGGCCTAATTAAATGTGATCCCGTTATAGGTGACACAATTCCAACTACACCATCAATTACCTATAGGAAAGCATATTCAATGCAAGATGCATTAGTCAAATCTAGCCCAGAGGTTTCATCACGGAAGAACTGGCTTGATAAGAGCAAAGACTTCAGGAAGTGTTCTTCCTGTAAGGCATGCCAGCATGGGCTCAACAAAACTGAATATGCAGTCCCATTCACCCCCAATGCACGCAAGATCAAAAAACAACTGACTTGCAAGAGTGAATATGTGGTTTATGTGCTGGAGTGTCCGTGTGCCCTGCGGTATGTGGGTAGTACCAAGCTGCAGGTGCACAAGAGGATACTCCAGCACATAAGGGCCATCAATACCAATGATTCGGCGTACCCGGTGGCCCGCCATTTCAAGGAGCACCACAACAATGATAGCACCCTACTACGTTACTATGCTGTAGATTGTGTGGGCCCTTTAAGAAGAGGAGTAGACAGGGATGGTGCCCTTAGAAAACTGGAGACTAGGTACATACTGGAGATGGATAGTCGAGCCCCGGGGGGATTAAATTCTACGGAAGACTTTTACACTTGTCTCTGACTTTCCAACATAGTGTATTTAGTGGTTCAGAACTATCCATCCCAAGTTTATCCATATAGCTCTTCTGCCAGGGTGTCCAACTGGATATGAGTATATCTCACTCTCTGTCCAATTTGATAACCAGTACATGTCTAGTGTTGCGTATGGTTACAGTGTGCAGTGCAGTCTAGGCTTAGGCTGCAAGATGATATATCAAATGCCAAGCATAACATCTTTAATGATCAAAGTATGATAACATAAAAAACAAAAATACACATAAAAACTTTATAACAAGTTATGGAGAGAAAAAAAGAAAAAAACGCACAGAAAAATTTATTTCACTTTTCACTCTTATGCCTAATGCTGGAATGATGTTGATCAATTATGGTTACTTGCCTTAGTATGGAGGTATGGGAGGTGAGGTTGCGATGTTCTCCAAACCTAGTGGTTGGTTTACATCTCCTCTCCTCTCTATCCTCTAGTAGAACATAGACACATGATTGGTTAGTGCATAGAATGGGGTCAGGATGCTGCGATCTCGGTGTACAGGCATAAAATGCATTTATGCAGTCATGTATTCTGATCACCTGAGGTCTCATCTTGTGTAAATAGTGTATGTTTGGTGTATATATATTTATTACGAATATATGTGTACATTCTTGTATTATTGTATATATGTATATATTATATATATATTTTTTTTTACACCTGATTTTAACATGGTATGTTAGATCATGTATATAATTGTTATTAATTGTGATTACAGTTGTTTACATAACACTATTTGCACTTTTCTGACGTGTTGCACATTGCCAATTTTGCACTGCATTTTTAAATCTCTTATTCGGGATTATCCCGTGATTTGTAACTTGTGTTGTTAAAAATGACAGTATTGCATTTAGCACTTTATTTACAAGTTTTTGCACAGTGCGATCTAAGTTGAAATCAGGGATTATCCGAGATACGTTTCTGCAGTCAGCATTAAAATGTTGTCTATGTCTATGATATAAGGTATTTTGCACGTGACCGTGTTCCACCAATGATTATGCATTCAGGCCGGCATTTGTACTTTAAAAGTTGCCTCCTCCCTTGCATGCGTCATGTGATCAAGGCCTCTGTGAAGGCCGAAACGTCATGCTGAGGTGTGCCGTCTTCCCAACTAAATAAAGCACACTTCTCACCTGCACCCGGGTCTCCTCTCTTCTTCTGCGCATTGGTATCCAGGATTGGGCTCCAGGCGAGAGTAAGCAGGGATTGTCTTATATATATATATATATATATATATATATATATATATATATATACACAAAAAAGAAGCAGAGAACTCTGGGTCAGTCTCAAGTTTTGGTGGAAAGCAGCTCTTGTATAGAGCACTCTCGACATCGGCGACACTCTAGATCTGCTCACCATGTTTGAGGTGAGCAGATCTAGAGTGTCGCTAGTGTTGAGAGTGCTCTATACAGGAGCTGCTTTCCACCTAACTTGGGAACTACCCAAAGTTCTCTGCTTCTTTTTTTGCATAATTTATGCGTCACTTTATGCCTGAAAGGATATTATTTTGTCTTATACTGGGTGCTCCCTTGTGTCTGGACACAGCTATACTTCCCTGAAGAGCTCTAAGTAGAGTGAAACACTGTGTCAGGTGTTGCTTTTACTCATTTCAGGATGGCTTGGTTGGTATGTTATCAATTCAAAGCTGTAATACTGTGCCTGGAGCGGTAAAAGGCTTTTGTCATTTTACAGCTCGGCATGGACAGCACTGTGCTAGTCCTATGCTTAAAGACTTTGCTGTAGAAATGGCAAAATATTTTGTCCCTTTCTATCTCGGCATGGGTGGCACTGTGCAATCCTATGCTTAAAGACTTTGATAGAAAAGCAGACATTTAAGGTGAGCAGATCTAGAGTGTCGCTGGTGTTGAGAGTGCTCTATTCATGAGCTGATTTCCACCTAAACTTGAGAACTACCCAGAGTTCTCTGCTTCTTTTTTGCATAATTTATGTGCTACTCTATGCCTGATTTTATTATGGCGGCGGCAGGCTTGCTGGCAAAAATAAATCACCTCGATTAAGCACTCATCACTGGGTCTGTTCTTTCGTCATTTTGATTCTAGGACTGAGGCGGCTGCTTCAGTTTTTTGTGGCGAATTTGCATATATATATATATATATGATTCGAAGCCTTTGATATTACACGCGGCCAGCCCGGCCGCGGAGGACTGCACCACCCCGGGAACAAGGGGGTCACAATGCTTCGAATCATGAGGAGCTCGTTATGTGAGGCTGCAGTTACAAGGATCTAAGACTGCCACTCATTCTGAGGCCCATCGACGGGCTTTGAAAAGTGAAACTTCTGACATGAACTACATGGCCCATAAAGCATTAAACTCATCAGAGTAAGCCATTGGAGGGCGGACTAATGGTAATTGATAGGGCGTGTCGGATGCAGCACGTGAATATGTCGAGCCTCTGATGAGAGCAGGAAGCTCAGAAACGCGTCAGGCCAACATCGACATCGCTGAAAGCACATCAGAATGCAGTAGCAGTCCTACCTTATGAAAGCTTGAAGCTAACCGCTGTCGGAGTGCGTCCTTAACCTGCGGGCAACCTGGAGCTTTGATATATATATATATATATATATATATATATATATATATATATGAAGAAAACGCTATTCCATTTTTCTACATGTAGAAGAAAATAACGAGAGAGTGAGCCCAGATTTGGTGCTGAATTTCGGTGATTTATTCAGTGATTCCACCAGCCATCCGCCATAACGCGTTTCACCTCAAACGAGGCTTGATCACATGACCAAACGCGTCAGGCCAACATCGACATCGCTGAAAGCACATCAGAATGCAGTAGCAGTCCTACCTTATGAAAGCTTGAAGCTAACCGCTGTCGGAGTGCGTCCTTAACCTGCGGGCAACCTGGAGCTTTGATATATATATATATATATATATATATATATATATATATATATATATATATATATATATATATATATATATATATATATATCCCAACTCAACAAGATCTTGCGGTAGCTGGAATCATCATTAATAAAGCAGCCAGTAGTCCTTTTTGCCCTTCTTCCAAATTTGTCCCAATCATCAATTCTTAGTGACATTGTGATTTAAGACCTCAAAAAATTCAATACCACCATGAGTCACAAAATACAACGTATAGAGGGCCCGATTCACAGAATGAACTTAAGACTCAATCCTAAACTTACTACTGTTTTGGTATTCACAGATTGTACTTACTACTTTTGGTATTCACAGAATGAATTTACTACTTTTGACATTCACAGAATGCACTTACTACTTTTGGTATTCACAGAATGAACTTACTCATTTCCGTATTCACAGAAGTTAGGACTCCTAACTTTAGGACTCCTAAATGCCTTCTGTGAATACCGAAAGTCTTAAAATTAGGATTTTTCTCAATTTAGTAGTAGTAAAGTTAGGACTCCTAACTTTAGGACTCCTAAATGCATTCTGTGAATACCGAAAGTCCTACAATTACGATTTTTCTCAATTTAGTAGTAGTAAAGTTAGGACGACTAACTTTAGGACTCCTAAATGCCTTCTGTGAATACCAAAAGTCCTAAAAGTAGGATGTTTCTCAATTTAGTAGTAGTAAAGTTAGGACTCCTAACTTTAGGACTCCTAAATGCCTTCTGTGAATACCAAAAGTCATAAAATTAGGATTGTTCTCAATTTAGTAGTAGTAATGGTAATTTATTTTGGGAGACTTTTGGTTTTTCAATCAGAGTGTCTGCTTTTGTTTTATTGTCGAAACTGTTTTTACACTTACTGAGTGCACACTCATTATAGCCACTCATCTTGAACCTCCTTTTGCTTTCTTGAATTTTTTCTTTCACATCTGTTTCTTTTGAGTAGTTCCTTTTCATGCGTGTGAATTCCCGGTAGGGTATACTGTTTATCAGTGGTTTGGGGTGGAAATTTGTTCCATGTAGAACACTGTTTGTAACGGTCTTTTTTCTGAACAGTGTTGATTCGATCTTACCATCCTCTATATAGATCTTTGTATCCAAAAAGTCGATTTGTTTTTTGTGTGTTGTACATGTAAACTTCAAACCGATTTGATTTTGATTAAGTTTGGTAAAATATTTCCGGAATTCTTGGTCTGTTCCATTCCAAATAAGGAATAGGTCATGTGTATAGCGGACCCATAGGATGACCCGCTCTCGATCAGTCTGATTTTCTGCATTCCATGCTATGGTCCTCTCCCACCATCCCATGGTGATGTTGGCATAGTTCAGGGAGAAACAAATTCCCATAGCTGTGCCACACTCTTGTTTGAACAGCTCTTTCTTGAATAGAAATACGTTGTTGGTTAAGCAGATTTGTATCATGGTGAGAAGCATTGTTGTATGATCCAATTCTGATATGTTCTGTTGTTTGAGGAAATATTGGCAATCTGTTAGCCCAATCTCATGTCTGATTGACGTATATAATGAAACAATGTCTATTGTAACTAAAAGATATCCTGGGTTCCACGCTATTCCTGTTAGTATCCTGAGGAAATCACCCGTGTCTTTCAAATATGAACTCATGTTGTGTGCAATAGGAGCTAGGAATTGCTCCACATACTTGGACAGATTTTCGTACAGAGAACTGCAAGAAACTATGGGTCTCCCTGATGGATTTATTAGAGTCTTATGTATTTTTGGCAAAAGGTATATACAAGGTGTTACTGGAAAATCCCTCATTAAAAACTTTCTTTCGTCATCACTGATTAGTTGTTTCTCATACCAAATTTGCAGATTGTCCTTTAATTCCCTTATCATTTTTTCTATAGGGTTGTTCTATAGTCTGCAATAGTTGTTTACATAATCTATGTTAATATGATTTTTTAAAGCGCACGAATACCCGAAGGTGTATTGGCGCTGGACCTAAGTAGCCATTGACAGAAGAAGAAGAAAGAGCATAGATTCAATGGACTTAGTTAAACAACCAGGTTTTCAGACTTTTTTTAAAGGTAATGAGGGAGTAGGCCGCTCGTATATCAACTGGGAAAGTGTTCCAGAGTTTAGCTGTACAATAGCTTATACTTAGGCCTCCCCAATGTGCCGTACGAATTTTAGGTACCAGCATCAACCTGGCGTTAGTAGACCTTAGACATCTACCTGGGTGGTACCATGCGAACAAACTTTTTAGTGGCTCTGGCCCAATATTGTTCAGTGCCTTGTAAGCAAGGCAAAGTACTTTAAACTTGATGCGCTGAGTTACTGGTAACCAGTGGAGTTTCAGCATGTCATCTGAAACAGATTGATATTTTGGTACATCCAGCAAGAGCCTAACAGCGGCATTCTGTACCATTTGCAGTTTATTCAAATGTTGCTTCTGTAACCCAGGATAAAGGCCATTGCAGTAATCTAATTTCGATTGCACTAACATTGTTACCACCGTCGTCCTAAGGTCTGAAGGGATGAAGGGTATAATTTTCCTCAGTTTTCCTATCAGGTAGAAAGCAGCTGACACTGTTGCATTAGTTTGCTGAGAAAAGGTAAGATTGTTATCGATTAACACCCCGAGGTTCTTTGCCTTTTCTACCAGCTTCGGGAGTTCTCCGATATCCACCAGCTACCATAAGTCATCCCATGTGGCTCGGAGGTTGCCGAAGATAACTACCTCGGTTTTATCCAAGTTCAATTTAAGGCAATGCCCACCCATCCCCTGACTAACTTCCCTCATACAATTCTGTAATTGTGAAGCAGGTGGAGCTTGATCTTTATGCACCTCTACTACAATCTGAGTGTCATCTGCGTATGATGTCAGATTAAAGCCGAATTTTTGGACCAAAGGGGCCAATTCGGACACATATATGTTAAACAAAGATGGGCTTAATGATGACCCCAAAGGAACCCCGCAGGGGAGTACGTAAGGGGCAGCTTGAAACTGATCTAGGGTCACAGTCTGGTTCCTATTTTTAAAAAAATGATGCTATTAAAGAGAGAGCTGAGTTCTCTACTCCTATTTTTCCCAGACGCTGGAGAAGTGTGTCATGGTGCACAGTATCAAAGGCAGACGACAAATCGAGGAGAATAAGAACAGCCGCACCTCCCTGGTCCTTTACTGCTCTAATCTCCTCGGTAGCCTTGATTAGTGCCGTTTCCGTACAATGCCCTGAACGGAATCCAAATTGAGAGGGATCAAGTAGTTTCTTTTCTTGAATGAACTGTGTAAGTTGATTGTTCATTATTTTTTCAGCTATTTTCCCCGGGAAAGGTAGCCTAGCAATTGGACGATAATTGTTTGTTATATTTATATCCAGGTTAGCCTTCTTTATCAAAGGGAGAATAGCTGCGTCCTTCCAGATGGCAGGGAATGAGCCTGATAGGAACATATTATTGAAAATGTTAGTCAGTATAGGACTCACCTCTTTTGCTATGCTTTTTAATGCTACTAGTTGTCGTAGTGCCTCTTGGAAATAGTCCTTTGTATCCATTATCACGATATTTTCCCCCTTGTCAGCAGGCTTTATCGTGATTTCTCTATTTTCCACTAGTTTATTAATTGCATTTCTCTCATTAGTCGTGAGGTTCTCCCTATGTTTGTGGTAATCTTTCCAGTTCCTCAATAATGGCATCTGAGAACAGATCGATTTTATTTCCTGGTGATAGCACTGGGCAATATTTTGATTTCTTCTTTAATCTAGTCTCTGTTCTTTTATTAGTTTGTATGTCCAGATGCTCCAATACTTCTTCCTCAGTCATAGCTTCATCTTCCAGTCTATACAGGATATCAAACATGTTTTTGAGGTCTAGCAATTGGTCTATTGAAATCGCCAGTTCTTCATTGTTTAATTTCTGGTAGAGTATTTACATTCTGTGCAATACACCTTTTGTTGGCGTGTATTTTTGCCAGTTTCAGCTTCCTAATATATTTGTACAAGTCAATTCGTACTTGCGTGTAGTTAAAGCGGGATACCGGGCAGAAAGATAAGCCGTGGTTAAGAACTGTTTCTTCATCTGGTGATAGTTGGTATTGTGAGAGGTTGACAATAAGGTTAACTTTTTCTACTTCCTCTTGCGAAGTGGATATTGTCTTTTTTCAAGAAAAACAAGAAACGAAATGCATCAAGTCAATAAATACTATCCTGCAACAAGAAATCCTATATATATATTGATTGCAAAAGCAGAAATCCAACAGAAGAAAGGAAAAATCAGGCGAGCCCTCAAGGTAGCTACAGGTAAGGTTTTTTCCTGGCAAGAAAGACGACGCGTTTTGAACATGTCCGTGTTCTTGGTCACTGAGCTACAATGTTGCTGATGCAATTACAGGACTTGGGACTTGGTCCACATAAAATATTACTTTACGTTAAAAAGAAACATAGAAATTCACAGAAAATCCCTGACATAACTGCCACAAGCATAACTTGCACCGCTGTGATGCACTGCCTATGACCTCATATTTTACATCACTGATCACATCTGAAATCTATGGTGGTAAAAGTTATACTTATGTCTGATATTGTATTGTAATTGTATTTATATAGCGCTTACTTACCCTGACGAGGTGTCAAAGTGCTTTTTCAGCGAGTAGCACACTACTCCGGAACCCATAAAGGATTAGTGGTGAATTAGTATCGCGAAATATGAAAGTAATTAGAGTGGTGGTTATTTTAGTCAGTTATTTCGATTGTGAAGGATAGTGGAGGGATAGAAGAGGGACAAAGGTTTGCATTTATATAACGCTTACTATTCCTGATGAGGTGTTGAAGTTCATTTTCTGCGAGTAGCACGCTACTCTGGAACCCTTAAAGGATTAGTGGTGAATTAGTATAGTGAAATATGAAAGTGATTTGAGTGGTTGATATGTTAGTCAGTTATTTGGATTGAGAAGGAATAGAGAAGGGTCTCGATTTTTTCTGAGGGGTTTATAGCTGTAGGAGTGGGTTTGGGGTTAGAAAAGTGGAGGTGGAGGGGAGTTAGTATTCGGAAATATTAAATTAATTTGAGTGGTGGACATGTTATTCTGTTCTCTGGATTGAAATGGAATAGAGGAGGCATAGAAGAGGGAAGGAGGGACAGAAAAGGGAAGGGTCTTGACTTTTTTTTTTGTTCAAAGTAGTGGGAGGAGGTTTAGGATGAGTAAATGGGAGGTTGAGGGGGAAGAGACAGAGGTATGGGTTTAGAAACGTGTGTGGGAGATCTGAATAGTAAAAGATGTATAAGATGATGCAAGGAGGGGTAAAGGAGGCAACAGTCTAGAAGGGGTTATTTTGGGGATCATGGTAGTGGTATGGGGTTTGGGATGAATGAGAGAGTGGAGGTAGAGGATATATTGATAAGGGTATTGGGTGAGAAATAGGGTAGTGTATTGGAAAGAGTAGTAGAATGAGGTTTGAGATGAGCCAGAGAGTCGAGGTAGAGGATATATTGAGAGCTGTATAGGGTGAGAAATAGGGTAGTGCATTGGATATGCAGAATTAGAAGAAAAGTAATACATATACGGATACATAAGTAAATGGATGATATCTATATGCATAAGGAAGGTAGTATATGTAGACTAAAGATGCATTTAATAAACTCTGATTTTCAAGTGTTGTATTTTAAATTAATTTATTAGTATTTTTTTGTGTAATTCAAAAGTGAAGTAATTGTAGATAAATAGTTATGATAAAAGATTTACTTATTTATGCAGTCACTTATATACATGCTAAAAACATAGAATAGTGTAACTATCAGTAATAGTTACAGTTGTTCAGCAGAACTAACGAATATCTATATTTTAAAAAACATAAATGTTATACATGTTAATGAAAAGCAATAAAATATATAGGTACATATCTATAGTCCAAATAAATGCCTATATACAGAGGGATATGCTGTAGATTTCTGTTTGCGTAGGGTGATTATGTGGGGAAGAGCCAATTCTTGAGTAGTTTTCTGAATATAAGGTGGTTATCTTTGGATCTTATGTTGGGAGGCAAAGAGTTGCATAGGTTGGCTGCTTGAAAAGAGAAGGATGTGCAACCCATGTTTTTTTCTTGTACATTGGGATTTTGAGGTGAGGTGCCACTCTAGTGGGGAGTTTTCTTTGTTGAATGTGTTGTGTGACTTTATTCCTGATGAAGAGCAGTCCTGTTCCATGTATCGCTTTGTGGGTGATACAAAGCAGCTTGAACATGGATCTTCTGGCAACTGGTAACAAATGCAGGGCTTTCAAGGCAGGGTAGCTGTGGTCATGTGGCTTTACATGTAAGACTAGTCTGGCAGCCGAGTTCTGAATCTGTTGTAGTCTTTTTATAGTCGTCAAAGGTGATCAGTGGTAGAGGCTATTGGCGAAATCGAGTTTGGACAGATCAAGAGAGGTGGTAGCCTGGACCTTGTGCGTAAATCCCCGATGAGGGAAGATTTGTTGCAGAGTTTTTATAGTAACAAAGCTTGATCTTGCTAGTTTGTCCATTTGGGCATTCATTGATAGCTTGGAGTCCATGTTCATTCCGAGGTTTCTTACTTCCTTCGATACTTTAGGCGGTGTTACCAGATCATCAGGTCAGGCGGCGAGGTGGTCATCATTTTTTCAATCACCACACAAGTATTTCTGTTTTGGAAGTATTCAATTTGAGATGCTCCAAGTCATCCATCGATCCACAGCTCTGAGACAACTGAAAATGTACAACTTTCCAATGTCTTTGGGGCATTCCAGTTGAAGGAGTGTCATCTGCATAGTTACAGCACGTGAAAGGGGGGGGTATGGATGACGATAGTTGTGTTGCGACGGTAGGATGTGATCCAGTCTAGAGCAGTCACCTCTATGCTGGCTTCGTAGAGTCTTTGTACCCGAATGTCATGGTCAACCATGCCAAAGGCAGCCGAGAGGTCCATGAGAAGAAGAGCAGCAACCGCGCTCCAGTCAACTGTGTTCATCAGGTCATCCTAGATAGGTACAAGGGCTGATTCTGTGCCTCTTCCTTGACAGAATCCTGTTTGGAAGTCTGAAAGTACGGCATTATCTTCAATAAATTGTGACATCTGGGCGAATGCTGCTCTTTCTTTCAGTTTGCCCAGGAAAGGTCCATTTGTAAATTGGTCTGTACTTGTCAGGGTTCATCCAGTCCAAGTTTGTTTTCTTCTGTAATGGGCATAATGTCCATCACGCTCTTCAAGGTTTTATCAAACTTAATTTCCACCCAGTTGAATTGGGGATGGGAAGGTGTGGAAAGTGGTAGTTCACATCACACTCATCTTACATGATTACTCCCTCTGTTGGAAGCAACAGTACTGGAAACAGCCAGTACCTCCTGTAGCCCTGGAAGGGACTCACACTAAAATATTTTAAATATCTCAAATATCTTTTTACCAGTGGGGTATGTACCAATTAAGTTTCAATTAGCTGGTGATCAAGACACTCATATCTGAGAGGAATGCACATCAGAAATCTCTTCCAAGGGGGGTGCTGTAAGGGGACATCCTAAAATGGTGCTAGGGTGACACCCACAATCCTTAATTTCTCATGAACTTTATCTCTTAGGCAATACAAGCCAAGAACGACCCTCACTCCCATCACCAGCTTTTACATTTGGCATCTTACCTGCAACAACATCAGTACCATATTTAAGTTAGGAAGTCATTGGTAAACATCCTTGATTTATCTCTGCATTATATAATGTCTTTCTACGGGTTACCCACCTTCCTTTAACCATGGTCTCAGTTCCCCGGGAAATCCATAGGCCAGTGATTTTATGCCCTTCCACATAGCTATTGTTAAGGTTCAGTGTGTGTTTAGAGGCAACGTTTAGATAATCTTGTAGTCCCCCTCCCAACATATCCACAAACAGCATACCTCTTTCACAAGTGCATATTCTTCAGAATAAAAGAACACTGGATACCTAGGGTCTGGAAATGGGGCCTATGCTGAAATTCTTCCCTCACAGACGAACGGGTAATGCTGGCAATGGCAAAGCATTTCGTCCATTCCCTGGAAGAGAATTTAGTGCCATTGCAAATGTTATGCTTTGTGGCATTGCTGAAAGGATCCATTCCTTTTTGGCTTCTGTCCCAGCAAAGAACCTTGAAAGTTCTCCTTGTAATTCTTCTCGTGCTTCTGCCTTTGCTGCTGGTATGATATTACAGCGTCTAGCTTTGTCAACTGCTGCCCTTGATACTTCTAGCCTACAACACTAGTTGTTCACTTTGAAGCTAATGCCAGCTTCTTGTGATCAAACACGAGTATCTGTGCTGTACTGCCAGAACTCTATTTAACACTCCTCTGTGAGTCTTTCAGCCAACAAGACATAATACAATTACTCTGTCTGTTGCTTTTCTCACTTTCAATTAGCCAATAGAGTTTCTGTACCATGCGAACCAGGTCTCAAATCTGACTGCTTTTACCCTGCTGTATTTTTGTATTTGTTTGTGATATCGCTCATTAGTCAACCCAAAAGATCTCATCAAGGAATCATTCCCATTTCCACACTCCTTCTCACCTAATTTGAGAATGGATGTGTTCCCATAGCAGTGATTGAGTGTCATCTGAGCAGTCACATTCTCCTTAGGATTCAACCTCTACGTAAAGAAAGTTAACTAAAGTTTTGTCAGCCATGCACACACATCTGCAACTGTGTGGTGGTTGGATGCCATTTCTTTGGGAACAATGAGACTAGAAGGTGGTGGGTGGTTAAGTAGCTATAAAGGAAGCGACAGGGATGCTCAATATGTTTCCTTTTTCATGCACCAAGTCCCTCGAAGCCCACTCTCCTCACTCAGTTGTAATTCTCTCTCCTTAACCCCTTCGCTGCGGGGACTGATCCCCCGCTGTGCTGAGCTCGTCATGAGCACCGGAGCGCCGTGGCAGCTCGTCATGAGCCTCGAAGAGGTTAATATGTTGCCGACTTCTGTACTTCTACAGATACATTTCCTGGCCTATGATTACTTTTGAATTTGGGAAGATGGTCATCAAAGGATGGCAAACACTGGTATATGATCCTGCACACAGGCAGATGTATGGGGAATTGTTAGGAGTAGGGTTGTGTGACACATTTGGGTTATTGCTGCTCCCTATCCCTTAAGGGCCGAAGTTACCAAAGTTCAGCTACATTGCAGGTGTCTTCTCCACCAGGTTGGTGACAATCAACAAATTCTTATTTGTACGAGGTGAGTTAACCGCCTTCAATACTGCTACCTTCAGGCTCTTCAGGACAGATTCCTCCAATGTCTTCATCAATCATTTATCTGCCCTCTTCGGGTAAGCATGCAGGGCTTTACTGAAAGTTTTTTTTAGGGTTTTGTGAAATGTAGAACATATTAATGCCACTACTTGTCGACAAAGGTGAGACTTATTATTGGGACTCCAGTGAGAGTCAGGGGTTAAATATCCTCTAGGGGACTGCCTCAAGACCTCTGTGAAATGGCCTCAAATTCAACAAACGTGCATTAAGCCTCGAGTTTCCTTTCTACCTCTACTACTCATGACTTATTAACACTTTGTTTCTGTTCTTTCAAACCAAACATGAATGAATTCAGGTATCAGTCCCCTTTATGACAGTTCTTATTAAGCAATCAATCTTCTTACTAGCAATTTTATCTTTGGTGGAAACACATATGAGCCAAACAATTATGAGCCAAAACAAGTATGAGCCAAAACTAAATTGTTTTTTGTATGTTGCTGTGCAGAACAAATATCTGTGTGACGAACAACATATATAAATGATACATTTGCACTATAATTGTGTGAGCACTATTTAGAGACAGTTAAAATATTGTTAGCAAATAAGGCCTCAGTCATTTACGTAATCTAACTATCAAGATATAAACTGATTCGGGCATGGAAAATGAGGATGATGGGAAATTCTGTTACCAGAATTTGTGAGATCAGTATGATTTATAGAAACAACAGCTGAACACTGAGACGAAGCATGAACTCGCTCAAGAATGGTGGATGGACGAATGGGTTAATCCACACTGTACAACATTCTACTTTACACTGTTAAGAATACGGAGTTGTTCACTATGTGACTTGCCCATAACAACATTGGCAATGACTGAGTGGGCAAAAAATCTATTCTACAGGTGTCATTGCTAGCATTATAAAACGTTCTGGCAATAATAAGATCCTAATTGCAAAACGTTAATAAATGATATTTTGGGCAAAATATTACCGTTTTTTTTTATCCCTCTTAAAAAGTAGTTTTAAGACAAAACTAAAAAAGCTTATGTGCCATTTTCATATCTATGGGCCAGATGTACGACCCTAAATTGCATGCGCAAACAGGTTTGCGACCTGTTTGCGCGTGCAAAATGGCCCAGTGCCATATAAAATTCGTAAATAGCGAGTCATAATTTATTTGTGGCTCGTTATTTAGGAATTGCGACTCGCTATTAGGAAGGGGCATTACCTACCTAATAGCATCCGTAAAACAATGTTTGAATGTTTTGTGACCGCAATTGCAGTCGAAAAACACCCGCAAATTACCTCCCTCTTCAAGAGGGTGGTAATGCAGTTGCAATTGGAAGGGGTCCCCAGGGGACTAAGCATGGGCGGATTTTGCGGATCCACGATCCGCGGATTTTGCGGATTTGCGGATCCGCGGATTTGGGGCGGGGCGGGGCTTCCATGCGAGTGCACGTGCCTCTTGTGAGGCCTCTATCCAGCATCACAGCTTATTTTCCACGGTAGAGTTGGGAAGAAGGCACACCTGTCCAGCCTCGACGACGCTCACGATTGTTTTTGGGCTAATGAATGAATCACTGAATTTGAGCATCAACTGGTTCGAGCGACCATGTGTGTGTTACTATGCAATCGCCCCGACGGGCGCAGGGGTCCCTTGAGTGAGCTGTCCATCATAGTGGGTGAATGGCGGGCAGACGGTGCAAACCGCGAGTGTGTGGGCGGGGCCAAACGGGCAGGGCTACCATGCGAGTTCACATGTTTCTTGTGTGTATAAAAGGTCAGAGAAAGATCAGTTCAGCAGATGAAGAGAAAGAAACCCGAGTTGGGAAGAAGGCACACCTGTCCAGCCTCGACGACGCTCACGATTGTTTTTGGGCTAATGAATGAGTCACTGAATTTGAGCATCAACTAGTTCGAGCGACCATGTGTGTGTTACTATGCAATCGCCCCGACGGGCGCAGGGGTCCCTTGAGTGAGCTGTCCATCATAGTGGGTGAATGGCGGGCAGAGGGTGCAAACCGCGAGTGTGTGGGTGGGGCCAAACGGGCAGGGCTACCATGCGAGTTCACATGCCTCTTGTGTGTATAAAAGGTCAGAGAAAGATCAGTTCAGCAGATGAAGAGAAAGAAACCCGAGTTGGGAAGAAGGCACACCTGTCCAGCCTCGACGACGCTCACGATTGTTTTTGGGCTAATGAATTCGTCACTGAATTTGAGCATCAACTAGTTCGAGCGACCATGTGTGTGTTACTATGCAATCGCCCCGACGGGCGCAGGGGTCCCTTGAGTGAGCTGTCCATCATAGTGAGTGAATGGCGGGCAGAGGGTGCAAACCGCGAGTGTGTGGGCGGGGCCAAACGGGCAGGGCTAGCATGCGAGTTCACATGCCTCTTGTGTGCATAAAAGGTCAGAGAAAGATCAGTTCAGCAGATGAAGAGAAAGAAACCCCTGGTCACAAGAACAGCACGGGTATTGTGCTCGTGAAAGTCAAGGATGCAAAAGCCTCTATCCAGCATCACAGCTGATTTTCCACGGTTGATTTGTGAAGAAGGCACACCTGCCTCGACGACGCTACAGGAAGGGCATGGTGTAACTATTTTAGAATGGCGCTGGCAAGCTGCCAGCGCCATCCTAAAATACTTACTAAATTAGCTTCAACAGGAAGCTCTAATAGATCA
Source organism: Lissotriton vulgaris (assembly GCF_964263255.1). NCBI lineage: Eukaryota > Metazoa > Chordata > Amphibia > Caudata > Salamandridae > Lissotriton > Lissotriton vulgaris. Next base: position 1,451,602,440 of record NC_141689.1, on the reverse strand, counting down.
AATCCAGCACCTGCTCGATTTTATCTATTAGAGCTTCCTGTTGAAGCTAACTTAGTAACTATTTTAGGATGGCGCTGGCAGCTTGCTGGCGCCATCCTAAAATAGTTACAACAGGTTCAAATTTTGCCCCCGGAATAATCCGCCGCTCGCGGATTTGCGAATTCTCGGTAAATTCGCGGGAGTTCGCGGATCGCGAATTTACCGAAAATTCGCAAAATCCGCGAGCGGAACGGATTTTTCGCTCATACTTACAGGGGACCCCTTCCAATTTGTGACTGTCTCTAAAAATATGTTTTAAGGGCAGCCAGTGTTTCCGGGGATCACTACCGGATCTTGAAAAATAAAACGAAAATGTTTCTTTTTTTTTCATTTATTGCATTCCGTTTTCCTTTAAGGAAGACGGCTGTATTTTTTTTTTAACTACTTTATTTAAAAGCAGTCTCAGACATGGCGGTCTGCTGAGCCCTGTAGGCCACCATCCCTGGGATGGCCTGTCATTCCCAATGCACTTGTAAATTGCGAGAGGCTCATTAATATTCATGAGCCTTGCAATTTGAGATCCCATTGGGAATGGCAAACAATGTTAAACACACTGTTGTAAATGCCTGAGAGCGCCTCGCAAATTGCAAGTCGCAAATGAGTCGCTATTTTGCAGGTTGTACATCTGGCCCCAAGACTCATAACACATGGAAGGATGTATGAGGTTACAACGCATGCTTTTACCATGCATGCCTTTACAACGCGGTTTTTACAACGCATGCCTTTACAACGCATAGTGCTTTGGGGCGCTGGATAGTGAATAGTTTAATTTACTATTCCAACTCCAGTCCCCGTGGATAGTAGGGAAGGTGTTGGATAGTAAATTAAACCTATTCCCTATCCTAGAGCGCCCCCAGCGCAATGCGTTGTAATGGTTTGCGTTGTAAAAGTTGCGTCGTAAAGGCACTGCGTGGTGAAAGTTGCGTTGTAAAGGATGTTTCCCCACATGGAAGAAGCAAAACTGCCAGCACCTCAGTAAACAAAGATGTAATAAAGCTGGCAATAGTTTAAATCAAAACACCCATCTTAAGGACAACGGGTGGTATGGCACAAGAACCCAAGTCAAAAATACGTCAAAGCAACAGCTGCCATGTACCACGTTTGCATCAATGGTCCTTTGGTGTTTAATTGGAAACAAGAGGTAAATCACAATGACAGTCTTTATATGTAGATTTCAGTCAGCTAGTGCTATTGTGGCAACGCTAAACAAATCACTGATCTTATTCAAATGATGGACAGATAATATCAATCTCTCTCTCGTCACTTTTGTGGCATTAAGAAAATAACTAGATTGGTGCCAACAGGCGGAACACTAAATTTACTTGAGTAGAGGGTGCCCAAAGAAATGGGAGAAAATAAGGGCAAATTGGAGAGCTTATAAAGGCACGTAGGTGGTAGGCAATTGGGATGGGGGGCACGGGATAACACCTGTAGTAGACTGCTGAACTGAATGGAGTACGTGGAATATGTAGCCTGTACATTCGACAGAATATGTGACTGAAATGTTGTTTACAGAGCATGTTTAATAAAAAAAGAGTTTTAAAAAAAAGGAAAGAATAGACACTTTGTACCAATGTAAAGCTGTGAATCAGTTAAAACACGATACTGGATTTGGAAGGAACAGTATGTGACACCTCGAAAAAACATTACACAATAACACCAGTGGCCCAAGAAGACAACTCGCAGGAAGAGAGGTTTTGTGTTTTTTTTTAAAGTTTTTTCGTTTTCCTCATACCTGTGTTATCAGAACACCAGAATCATTTGCTGAAAAGCCAAGAGACTTCTCCACATCACTCTCGATTTGTTCCTCCTTCACAAGCGGAATCTTAGGACAACCGCTCTTTTGATGCTCAAATGTATAACTGACAAATTTAATTGTCGTTTTACTTTGTTAAACAGTAGTGCTTACATTGAATCAAGTTTTTTTTTTAAACCTGGCTATATAGATTTTGGCATGGTATTGTTTCATGTCTATAGTTAACCAAAATCAGATGCAAGCGTTTACACTTGTACAGTATGGTAAAATTGCATTGAAGAGTAAGCACTTTTGGTGCTGCATATAAGTTTCACGCTAAAAACAGGTGATCATGACGCAGCTCCGTACCGCAGATGCATTTATTTTTCCACAATAGACTTCCAAAATGGCCCCCGACGTAATGTCACGCAATGTCACCCAACGCACTGCCTGTGACAACATCTTCCGCCATACGAATGCAGGCGTCTTGAAGAAGAAGACCGTAAAACGAACGCTCACTGCTCTGATGGCCTTTCAGCTCCCGGAGTTCAATGTTATGGCTCATGACAGCCCTTGATGTCCGCTGTGAATGTTCAGGCCCAGCCGTGAAAGTGAGTTGAAAAATGCTATCTCTATAAACCAAAATCCTGGAGATGTCCCTTATTAATTTACTTGCCAGACAGTTCCTCAGACCACCCTATACTTGGGGTGCCAACGCATTTCTCCAATAGTGCTTCAAGGTTTCCCGAAAAAGAAGCGCTGGTTAGGGGACAAGTACAGTGGTCCGCTGCATGATTTAGCCTCAGCTTCTTCACTTTTACTACCAGGAGCCAATGAAAAAGCCTAATGTGCTGGGATATGTGCTGGAGGAACGGCACCCATCGGATGAGTCTTGCTGCCGCATTTTGAACCATCTGAAGTCTGTGGATTAGGCACATTGGTAGCCCCAAGTACAGACTGTTTGCATAGTCCAGCTGGGAGGTCTCAGTGGCATGAACTACTACCCTGCAGCTGTCCTCCGGCAAGAGGTGCAGGAATTTCTTTAAGCTTTTCAGTTTCCTGAAACAGGATGAAGAGATGTGGTGGATTTGAACTTCAAAGGATAGGTCAGAGTCCCATTTGATGCCCAGATTTCTTGCCATCTTTGCTGGAATTGGAGGTGAACCCAGCTCAGCCGGCCACCATAGCCCTGTGGGCAGGGGAGGCCTGGCCAAATAATAAAACCTCCATCTTATCCGCATTCAGTTTCAGTTTGTTATTGTTCATCTAGCAAGCGATGTCCTGTAGACACCCCGTTAATGTAGCAAACAAGTCCTTAGAGTTGTATTTGAAGGAGAACACCTGCTAGGTGTCATCTGCATACGAGACTGCCTTCACTCCCCTGTTGGTAATGAGGGTGAAAAGTGCCACCAGGTAGGTGTTAAAGAGTAGAGGGCTCAGGGCCGAGCCTTGTGGCAAACCACACCGCAGAGGCTTAGGGGCGGATTGATGCAGTTGGAGAAAAACTCTTTGAGAGCGGTCTGTGAGGTAGGACTGGATCCATGCAAGAACTGCTCCTAGTAATCCCAGCTGTTTGAGTCAGTCAAGAAGAATATGGTGTGCAACTGTGTCGAAGACAGCCGACAGATCCAAAATGATCTGCATTGCAGATGCTCCAGCATCCACCGACATTCTTACTGACCCAGCCACCTTCACCAAAGCTGTCTCAGTGCTGTATCCTGACCGGAAGCCTGACTGAGTATCATGTAAGATGTCTTGTGTATCGATGAAGTTGGCGAGTTGACGTTGAGCCAATTTTTCTAGCATCTTTGCGAGTGCCGGTAACAGTGAGATTGATCAGTAGTTACCAAGCTCCGTGGGATCAGCATTCGTTTTTTTCAGCAGGGGCAATAGGAATGCATGTTTACAAATATCTGGGAAGATGCCAGAGGATAATAACGCATTCCAGATGTGGTTTAAAACTGGGTTAATCCAATGAGCCAAAGATCTGAAAAGCTTGGGTGGCAGGGATCCGTGGGGGAAACCGACTTGCATCTTAGGATTTTGGCCATCGATTCCTGCAAGGTAATAGGGTAGAACGTTCAAAAGGTGCCAACTGAATTGTTGGTTTCTGATTTCTATGGTACTGCTGATGACTCTCCTGCCGTAAAAGAGGCGTAGACTTTCTGAATTTTCTCCTCAAAAAAGTAGGATAAGTTTGTACACAAGGAGGAGGAGGGCAGAATTTTCACCCCCTATTGCAGATGGGTTTGTGAAGGATCAGACAATCCTAAAAATCTCCTTGGCCATATTCTCCGCACACTCAATGCGCTGAACAAAGTACTCCTTTCCAGCCGCCCCCATCATTTTTCACAGTTTTTTAGAGCTTCCTTATAGGCTAGCTTAGCCTCTGTGGAGTAATCTTTTCTACATATCCGTTCTAGTCTCTTACACCCACTTTCTTTACTTCTGAGGTCTTCTGAGAATTAGGGGGTTGAGGGGGATTCTCTCAGGAATTTGGCCGTTCTCAGTGGAGCCACTGCATCAAGGGTAGAGGTGATCCTTAAATTGAATGCCGCTGCGCCCTCATTAGGATCCCCATTGCCTCTAGCTAGGAGCATCGGGCCAACACTATCAGCTATATCCTTGTTCCAGTTTCTGCTTAGCACTGAGTGTTTATTGCCACTGGGCTGTATTTTTCCTAGATTTTAGGAGAAAGGAACCAGAAAATGGTCCGTCCACACTAAACATTGAGGGGCCTCAACTCTAATGGTAGGGATATTAGAGAATATAAGGTCAAGAGTATGGCCTGCTCTATGTGTGGAGGCATTTATGTGTTGAGTGAGGCTTGCTCCATTAAGAGACAGTACTAGCTGAGAGGCCTAGGGGCAAGTGGGATAGGCAACATAAAGATAGTGTATTGTAGTGATTTCTGTGTGATAAGATTGCTTAGCTTAAGGAAATATTTATTTGAGCAATCCTGTGGTCCATAAATTATTAGATATCTAAAACACAGGGTTGGAGAGATCATTATACAGAAAATTAGGCCCTCCATAATACCCAAGCAATCCAATTCAGTTATGGAAATATCCCATGCTTCCATTAGAATAATAGCCACCCCACCTCCTCGTTTGTCATCATTCCTATTGGCACAGATTATTCAGAAGCTGCGGGTGATAGCAAGGGTCACAGCCAGTAAAGTGTCTTCCTTTAGCCAAGATTCTGTTAGGAACATTACATCCCAGCTATTATCCATCAGCAATAGCCAGATATCATCGGTGTGCTTGGGTAGCGATCTACAGTTGATCATGACGCCTCTTACCCCTCCCCTCCCCCACACTTAATATTCCCTGTGCTTTGGGTGGCTTAACCCTGCTGCTGGTTGCCGTTACCTTGGATCCCCAAAGTAAAATTACATTCCTTACCGGGTTCTCCATGTGATCACAGTGGATTCCAGCGCACTGATTACTAAGGCCAGGAGTGATTCTCGTGGCAAAGTTATGGGGAATGGCAAATGCAACCAGTTTACAGACCAAGGAAAACAAACACTTAAGGGGGCTGCTTAAAGTCCCCCAATCTGTACCGTCATATATAGTACACGAGGAACTTGGCTGTAAGTACCTGGAGGACAGGGTGAGGAATAGACCCCTTATGGCCTGGCTACAATTATGGGTTAATCAGGAAGCCAATTTGTCGCGGCTGGTAATTACAGATTGTTTGGGGAGTGAGAAAGGTATGTCTATTCCCTGGCTAAAGTATGTGAAAGGGGCTTCGGAGAGCATTGGATGTGGAAACCTGTTTTCAAATCCACAGAGTATCACAAAACAAGACCAAGCAAGAGTAAATGAGAAGCTCTCCAAACTTACCGCCAGGTCCAGCCCTATCTCTCCCTTGTATACAACCCGCAAAATAGGTTTTTATTATCGCGTTTTAGACTCAACCTGTTTCACCACCTTTTAGCTGAACCTGCGGGATTCACTAATGCAGTTGAGTCAAAGGGTCCCTGTGGCTGCGATCATCGATCTCCGCAGGATACCCTTCATTTTGTATTACTATGCCCATTTTATCAAGTACCTAGACGCTGTTTTTTAATACATCTTTTTTAAAAAGCTAATTTAAGATCAGCAAGAGATGCCCTTGTTTTTTTAAAAGAGTCTAGAGATCCCCTGACATTATTTTGCGTGATAAATTTTTTAAGGAAATCAGAAAGATTAAGGTCCACTAGATGAATCTGATTTTTGATACTGTTAAGAATGGAGAAAATGAGCATGTGGTTGTATATTATATATTTTATTAGTCTATTCCTGTTTCTCTTTTAATGAAATGTTTGTATAGCTGGAATAATGTACTTTTATGGTGTTGTTGAAATGCCGAATAAAGAAACTTTGATTTGATTTGATTCTCGTGACCATTTTATGGCACGGAGGACATTCATAACATAACAGAGGGCCTGTTAAAAAGGAGAGTAGTTGTCAGCTGTGATAGGAGTTCATATCACCCACAGTTTCTATTCTGACTGAACTCCCTCTCAAGTGTGCTACTATCTGTGGTTGGACAATTGTGCTGGCCTTTCTGGTTTCTCAACAACTACCGCCCTATCACCAACTTCCCTTTTCTTTTGAAAATCACCGAAAAATGTTCTGCGAAACAACTTGCCCTACACATTATGGACAATAATCTCCTCTATGTTTTCCAATCTGGCTTCATCCAAAATACCAGCACTGAAACAGCCCTGCTGCAAGTGATTGATGATGCGCTGCATATACTCGACTCTGGAGAATCGTGTCTTCTGATTCTTCTAGACCTCTATGCAGCCTTTGACACGGTCAATCATAGCACCCTCCTCAACACTCTTCAACAGAGAATGGGATTTGATGTCATAGTGCTGTCATGGTTTGCTTCTTTCCTCTCGGACAGATCCCAAATGATTAAGATAGCGAACAGTCTTTCATCTCCATTGGCGCTCAAGGCGTCCATCAAGGTTCTATCCTGGCACCCACCTGTTTAATCTCTACCTGGAACCATTGCGGAACCTACTAAGCAAATCTGGGATGCATCACCATCTTTATGCGGATGACTCTCAAATCTACCTCAAGGTGTCTTCCGCACACGATCTCTCACTACTCAACTCTACTCTCAACTCCATTCACAACTGGTTGTTAGCTCACCAGCTCATTCTAAATCCCACCAAAACTGAATTCCTTCTCCTTTCTACCTCTCTCTCACCTCCTCCCATTCAATCATGAATGGATCAGATGAACTTACTCAACAACAAACCCATCATTGTTGACAGCGCGAAATCCCCAGGCGTCATACTTGACAAAAGACTCAACCTAATCTCCCACATCAACTCTATTGCCAAGAACGAACGATACCAGTTGCGCCTTCAGTGGGGGATCCGTCGGTTTTCCCAGGAGAAAGACTTAAAAACCTTGGTACAATCGCTGGTTCTCTCAAGACTGGTTTATTGCAATTCTCTTCTGACGGGCCTACCTAAATCTCACCTCTCCCCTCTCAAATCCATCCTCCATTCAGCAGCTCAATTCATTACAGGGTCTAAACGAAGTGACCACATCACTCCTATTCTGTACTCTCTTCAATGGCTTCCGATCGAGGCAAGATCTATCTACAAAACTGCCTGCATCACGCATAAAGCCTTGCACACCTCCTCCCCTCGTTACCTGGCAAACAAACTGAAATTGTCCGGAGGCTCGCGACCCTCGTGCAATGCGGGAAAGCTTCTGCTTGAGCCTCCCGTCTTCAAAAGGGAAAGATCGATGCCACAATCCTTCTCAGGCAATGCAGTGAGAATCTGGAACTCACTTCCCCCATTGCTCCGTGCCACCTCCTCTACCCGGATCTTCAAAGCTGATCTCAAATCGCTCCTCTTTCAAAGACACTTTCAGAACTAATACTTTTTATGCTCAGGCCCCTCTTGGAAGTTCACTCATTGTAAATTAGTATTTTTTTTTCCTGTACATTCCTCTCTCCTACGTGCTTTGTTGGATTTTGTGTTTATGTAACCTTCATTTTTAGTTTGCAATGTATTGTTTCCACTGTTCTCTTGTAACGTAACTGGCTCTATTGTACAGCGCTCTTACACCTTTGGGTAATGTCCGCGCTTCATACAAATTCACTAAATAAAATAAATAAATAAAATAAATGGGTTGTGACCGCGTGCCTACCACTTGCATCCCTGACACAAAATCTCCAAAACACACGGTTACCATCGAGGTAATTTCCTAACAATAAATTGCGTTTTAAAGTAAAATGACCTACCACAGATGCTTGCATCGTAACTGACAGATGTTACTTTTACCCAACTCAATGATAGGGGCGGAAAGATAAATGACTGAGTATACCATGGGAGGGACCTTATCTTTGCCCGAAAATCTGTATTAGATATATGGATTTGCTTACTGAATCACCTTAGCAGAAAAAAAAAAGTATCTGTGTGCATAAAAATGACATTGGTACTTTAAACCCATGAGATCCGTTTTTTTATTTTATTTAAATCCTCACCTGATTGATCCAGAGAGATCCAATTACATTGAGTCTACCAACGCAGTTAGATTATGGAATAGTGAAGTTCAGGGAGGTCTTAGCCTACGTGGAGTCCTCCATTGTTTGCTTAAGCTTTGACGAGGACCTAAAATATGCCGTTGCTGCTGTCCCCTCAAGAGAGGTGGGTTAAAGGTCACGGGAGTTAGCCTGGACTCTGAGCTGGTTCTCGCTAGTAAATCCCGTGACAAGCGGCACGCAGGAGCCAGGCCGCCCGGCATCAGCTGGAGCTGTTGGGGGTGGGGAGACATGTTTCCCTGATTGTTTCTCCCAGATAACTGGAGCAGAGACGGACGTCACATGATTCATTTGACAGACAGAATGGAAGAAAGCTGCCTCCCGCGCAGGACCCTATTGTGGTCTCCGGTAATGTCCGGTTTGGTGTTCAGGGATTGCCCAGAAACTGGTTTGCTCTGCTTCCAAAAGAAGTCCATATGGCGAGGGAGACACAATGGGCCCTGCCTGCCTGGCTAGAGCCCTCCTTCATGGTGGCTGTGTCCGTCGTTCCCTGGGTTACCGCCCAAATATAAATGTCAGAATACAACACTATGCAACAAACAGCCCAGTGTTATAAATGGGGAACACTTTCCCGTAGGGTGGATGTAATGTCGCACATGTGTGACTCGGGCGACCTTTTCATTCTGTGTGCTGGGGGTCCTCGGATCAATACAGAGGGGGTGCGTGCGTGGGGCTGTTTCGACACAGGCCTCTTGATTACGTCGGAATACTGATTCAGGGTAACAAGACCTAGCCCCGAGACAAGATTTTACCCACTTCATGTACCCAAAGGAACGTGCAGACGTCAGCATGGAGGGGGCATAAGAAAAGTCATGTACTAACCGCACCCTTCAAGTAAAAGTGGGTATGTCCTGATTATGTTTCAAATGTATATCTTATTATAAAGAAGATGCAGGCTGACATTTTCCCAAAAGCGTTCCCGCCTTTTCAAACCCAAATTGTATGGTAGTGCCCAAAACGCCATCCAACCCGAAAATTGCAGCACGCCTAGACGGCCCTCCCTGTGACCCAATAACATCGAAAAATCACTGCCATTGAACACACGGTGACATATGCAAACAATGTTCAAATTACTGGATGGTTATTGTTTGCGGCGCGAGAATGTTATGCTAGGACCAGAGGTGCGGATTTGCAAATGGGGAACAGGGTTCGATTCTGGGCGTCGGCTCAGCATCCTGTGATTCCGAAGCAATAATTTAATTTTCCATAAGCTGTTTTTATATAAAGCGCTCCGATGTCTTCGGGTCGACTTCGCTCAATTTAAACTGTAAATAATAATCATAAACAGCATGGCATAAAAATGTTCTCTTAAAACCATTATTTATAATTGCAGATATTGGGCATGGCTCGAGGAAAGGGCCCAATGCACCCAGGACGGCATAGCCAGAGCTCTTAAAAGTATTCCATTATGAGTGCACCTTATATATTATAACTATTGTGAGAAAAATAAGCTCTGGGGTCCAACTTTTCACGTAGGACCCCACCGCCCATACTTCCTAAAGCCAGGACTGTCGAATTACAACTCCTACTTTTATCTTTGTCCACCCCACACTTCCTGTCTCATTATTTCACTCCTGCAGGTCCCTTTTCATCGCTGCTTTCTCCCTTTGTCACAATTTTACCCTCGCGTTCTCCATTTTCTGCCGTTTTCTCTGTTGCTCTTGTATTCTATTGTAATTTGAATTATATAGTGCTTGCTACCCCCGATGATGCGCCGAAGCGCTTTACAGCTAGTAGGACCCCACTCAGGAACAAAAAATTAGTGGTTAAGTATTATTAGCTTGATCAAAGACTAATTAAGAAATTAAGTTCACCTGCAAACACCGGCACAAATTAAGAAGCAATATTAGTTGCTACACAATATGGGAGCTGTCATGTACCGGTTGCGTTCGTGACTTTGAGGCCTCGGTGATGTTCACGTTCAGCTCGCCAGCTTGTGTCAGTCCTTCCTTGAGCTCAGTGAATATTTTGGAAGGTTACTACTGTTTCCCTTCATGTGGGCTCGTCCATTGTAAATACGCTTTGTTTGGATTAGATAAAAGGCCCCTCTGCCCAGAGCAGACACACAACCAGGATTTTGAAACGGAGTGTGCGTTGTCAGTGGCGATCAGATGACATGAGCGTGCTTTCTTCGTGGCGAGCTGCTGTTGCGCCGTTAAAGAAATGGAAAAAAAATGCACGTTCAAATGTTGTGACTGACCTGGAAACGGAGACAGAAATAGAACCTCCCTGGGGCTTTCTTGTGCATATTTTAGGTCAGTGGGAGGGGTCTGTTCTTCAGCAGCTCAGTGGACAGGCATGCATTGGTGGTGGACAGAGTAAACATTGGAAAACAATGCGCTTTGAAACGGGAAAAAGCCAGCGTTCATGGGATCTCTTTATGCCTCAAGCGCTGATGCATATAATACATGGCAGCTAGAAAAAGTAAATGTTTTAGGTTTCGACCTGGCCGTAGCACTGCGAAGCAGTGCTCCGCGCAGGCGAAAACTTTTGTTTACAGTATGGGGGACTTGAATCCGCCCCTTCTTCCATTGGCTAGCTCCATAAATGGAGGCTAGCCATTGGAAGAGATTGACGGTCAATCACGCTTTCCCCGTGAAAACGCGATTCGGGGGCGTTTCTGACTCTTTTTTTAAGTCCCGCCCCTTGTTGCCATGTGTCTTGGGCCGCGCTGTGATTGGCTGCCGGCCCGGGACACCCCCGTGACGTCATTCCCCGGGCCGTGCTGTGATTGGCTGCCGGCCCGGGACACCCCTGTGACGTCATTCCCCGGGCCGCGCTGTGATTGGCTGCCGGCCCGGGACCTGACTTGTTTTCTTTTTTCTTCAAAGCTTTGTTTCGCCATTCTCCACGGAGCTGGTGTCTCGCTGGCCCCTCTGCGAGTGCCGCCAGTCCCTGCTGTGTTCCGTTTGCCATAATGCCAGAAACCGGTCCCCGGGAGCTTGTTTCCTTCCCAGTGTAAGAATTGGCTTTTTTAGTTTGGTTTCCCTGTTCCCATCATGCACTGGGACAGGAACAGACTAATTTGCATACAGCCAGGTTCTGAAACTGGGATGGTGCAGTGAGCTAAAAAACGGTGTTGGATCTAGCCCTGATCTCTTGACTGGGTGAGAGCTTTCTGCTTAATTCAGAGACTCTGTCCCTCACCACCCCTTGTTGTAAATATTTTTGTCCACCCTAAGCGTGGAAGGGTATTCTCAGATGTGAGACCCTTGCTCATTGCACCATCAGGATTCAAGCAAACTGGGCCGAAGACGGCTGTAATGCCAGAAACCGGTCCCCGGGAGCTTGTTTCCTTCCCAGTGTAAGAATTGGCTTTTGTAGTTTGGTTTGCCCTGTTCCCATCATGCACTGGGACAGGAACAGACTAATTTGCATACAGCCAGGTTCTGAAACTGGGATGGTGCAGTGAGCTAAAAAACGGTGTTGGATCTAGCCCTGATCTCTTGACTGGGTGAGAGCTTTCTGCTTAATTCAGAGACTCTGTTCCTCACCACCCCTTGTTGTAAATATTTTTGTCCACCCTAAGCGTGGAAGGGTATTCTCAGATGTGAGACCCTTGCTCATTGCACCATCAGGATTCAAGCAAACCGGGCCGAAGACGGCTGTAATGCCAGAAACCGGTCCCCGGGAGCTTGTTTCCTTCCCAGTGTAAGAATTGGCTTTTGTAGTTTGGTTTGCCCTGTTCCCATCATGCACTGGGACAGGAACAGACTAATTTGCATACAGCCAGGTTCTGAAACTGGGATGGTGCAGTGAGCTAAAAAACGGTGTTGGATCTAGCCCTGATCTCTTGACTGGGTGAGAGCTTTCTGCTTAATTCAGAGACTCTGTCCCTCACCACCCCTTGTTGTAAGTGTTCCGTTTGTCGGCTGGCTCTCTAGTCCTAGCTGCCAGAGGTCTCTTAACTGCGTCGCACGTCCGCGGGGTGTCCCCGGGAGGCCCCCAGTTGGCTCAGTGGCCCCACGTCCCTGACTCTCTCTCGACTATGCCCCCCCTCTAGTGGGTGCTCCTGGGGAACTCCATGCAGATGCCTCTTGGATGCAGCCTCCCTGACACTCTCTGGGTGACCATCCTAGGTGCTGTCCCTGACGGCCTCTACTAAGGGTCCGCCTCTCTGATCCTACTTCCCTGTCGCTCTCTCTACAGCACTGGGTGCTGTCTCACGCGTCCGCGGCCATTTGCCTCCTCAATGCTCTCTCGGCAGTGCTGCCAGTCCTAGGTGCTCTCTCCTGGGTGGCAGGGACGGACCTCCACACTCTCCATAGTGGTCTTTGCGCCTAGTCCTTCGGTGCCACTTGACACGGGTGGTCTTGGGCGCCTCGGCAGCCGGGGTACAGAGCTGATGCATGCTCAACCTCGTTGTCCCTTGTCCTACCCCTCTCATCTTTTTCTGCATTTCTAATTTATTGAGTGCCCTCCCCGCTGTCATGTTTTATAATTATATCTATCAGAGCCCAGGCCTCTTCTTTTACGTCCTCCCTCCTCTTGCCTCTACCCTCCTTTCCTCATCTCGCTTTCCCTGCAACATTCGTCTACCCTTTTCATTCTTCCTCATTTATTTTGTCTCCCATTTCCCAGTCTTTCTCTTCTCTACTGTCTTTCACTATTCTCTTCTCCCATTCGGTTTTCTCAATTCTTTTCTCCTGTATCATTCACATTCACTTTCTTTTTCTCTCCATTGTTTCTCACACCTACCCTTGCTCCGCTTTTTTTCCTTCTCACCTTTCGAATTCTTCTGAATATTTCGCTCCTCTTTTCGTTTTCCCTTCTCTCAGACTGTATTTTCTGCACTCAATCCCCTCCTTTCTTCCTCTCTTCTCTCTCTATTCCTCATTTTTTTGTGCTCCCTTCCCCATTCACTCGTCCTCATTCACATCCACTTTCTTTTTCTCTCCATTCTTTCTCACACCTACCCTCTCTCCTAATTTTCCAGTTTCTTTTGATATCCCTTCTTCATTCTCTCAATTTTTCTCTTCTATTCTCTTTCTCTCTCTCTCCTTAACCCTCCCCTCCGGTCGTTTCTCCTAGAACCTCTCGTCACATTGTCTGCCGCTGTCTTTTCTCCCTGCTTATCTCTCTACAATTAGCACAGCTGTAAAAAACACAGTCATTGTGTCATCAGCAACGTGCCACCATACAGCAAATACCAGCTACCACACTTCACCTCAAATTTTAATACAGCAGTAGCCTGTTTTTCACAGTCCTCCTGGTTATTTATGCTTTTTTTGGTTGTACTTTTGGAGTATTCAGACACTCAGATTGTCTGTACGCTTTAACTACCATCAGTCCTCGGGACATCTGGAGTTACTGAATCCTTTTGAACAAACCGGAGCGCTACAAAATATTTTGAAATTAAATTCTTCCATATCTGAGATCTTAAGTTGTGAAGTGTGGTAAACATATGACCCAACTGCAGCCTGGCTTAAGCAGATGGTATCCCCTACCACTTTGACAAAGTAAATAACATTTGGGTTGATACATGCTACAAACTCACACCCAAAAGACAAAGCAACAATGTGATGAAAAGCATTTTCTGATATGAGAACATTATAATGCTTATCTACTGAGGCTTTAAGTCTCAGCATCCTAGGTGCTGTTATGCTTGGAGTAAGCCATGTGTGTGGGTCTGTGTGTTTTTGTGTGGCATTTGCCAGAGATTAAACTATTGGCATTGTAAATGACAATGCCATTTATTTATCGGTTTTCAAAACCAACACACAAATACAAATGTTGTCATTTACAATGCCAATAGCTCAAACTTTTCAAAAGGCGAAACCATTGCATTGTAAATGCTTGTTTTATCTAGCATTCAGGTGGCCCTGAAATAAAACATAAATACATGGATTTAGGCTTTCATTAAGTTTAAGCACGCCTATGGAGGCACAGGCCAAGAACACAAATCAGTGTGAAGCAGTAGGCCTAACATGTTGTAATAGTAATTGCATTTATATAGCTCTTACTACCCCTGATGAGGCGTTGACACTAGGGTGACCAACTGGAATGGGTGCAAATTCAGGACGGTGAGTGTAAAAATTCAGGACAAAGGGTCAAAATTCTGCACAAAAATTCCGGACAGGATGTCAAAATTCCAGACAAAAGTTATGTTTTACAGACACATCAGAAGAGGTCGCGCTAAGTGAACAGACAACCACTTAAGTACAAGTGAAAATAACTTTATATTAGGTTGAGATAATTGTGCACTTCATGGTTTTTCAGTATGAGTGCAGCTTTGAGCAAATGTGCAGGTCTTTTTGTGGTAACAAAACCGCTCCCCCCACCCCCACCTTTCCAGTCTCCCAGGGAAACGCCCGAGGCCCAGTCCGGCCAGTCCAGCCTTGCTACCACCCTCCAATGGTGACCATCCTCTTCACATAGACCCTCTCTCATCTTTATTTAATTTCTTTCAAAGTGCTACTCATCTCAAATAAGAAGGACAGGGTGTAGGAATGAGTTACATCACACACATATTATATAGAGACAATGACTCATATAAATGTGAAAGTCAATCTATAGGAAATGTACTTAAGATGATGGGGGTTACAAAGTGTAATCATTCTTTCATCCATCATTAAGTCTTACACCATTCATTCTGTCCTTCCATCTGTGTGCCCATCCATATCAATATTCAACAATTTGCAAACCTATCCATCATCTATCCTTCCATCCATCCATCATTCCACTCCTCTATCCCTCCATCCACCCTTTCACTCATCCATCCCTCAATTCATCTTTTCACCTTATCCATCCGTACACTCATCCATCCACTCTTCCACTCATCCATCCCATCACCCATCCAGCTATCCTTTCACTTACTCATTCATCCACCCAGTCACTCATACTTCCACTCATTCACCCTTTCACTTATCCATCCCTCCATTCATCATTTCACCTTATCCATCCAAACACTCATCCATTCACTTTCCCACTCATCCATCCATTCACTTATCTATCCAGCCATCTACGCTCTCACCCATCTAGCCATCCTTTCAATTACTCATTCATCCACCCAGTCACTCATCCTTCCACCCATTCACCCTTTCAGTAATCCATTTATCCATCCTCCCTTTTCTCTCTCCATCCCTGTTTCATTTAGCCATCCATCCTTCCATCAGCACGGGGCCCTGAAAAATCACAGGCCTGGGGCAAACCACCTCCTCTGCCCTCCCATTGTGATAGCCCTTCACATTAGTAACATGTAAAGGGCTTTAATCGTCCACAAGAGAGATCCCAAACACAGCTTCTCTTTCTTATCCATTGACAGGGAAACAGCTCTTCAGAAGCTCCCACACTCCCTACACCTATCCTTTGCTCCCATATGTAGGGGCTCCTGTGAGAGGCAGGGGTCTTTGCATACCCAGGTTCATCTATGGGAAGACACGAGGCGGGGAGTGTGGGGATTAAAAGCCTGGAGGCTGTATAGCAAGCCCTCTCGGTCCACTCTGTTTGTCCTTTCCAATGTCTGCACATAGTGGCAATTATTCATACGCCAAACCACTGAAGTTAAGGAATGTCAAAGGTGCAGTCAGAAAAGAATAAATATCAAATATGTCGGACAAACATATGGCATATTTGGTCAATTTAAAAGTCCTGGAAATGACTCTGAGGTGGGTTTCGGGCTGGACTGAAATGAAGGGTGGCTTACTGTTTTAGCTCTGCTCCTGGGTTGGTCACATCATGGGGTTATTTGCTGCAAGGCTTGTCATCAAGCTCGATCACGGATTGGTCTACCTGGTATCAGGCATCAGTGTGTCAATTCCCGCACATGACTTTATTATTAGTTGTACAAGGATGAGGGACAACATAGCCTTTTTAACACGTAAATGGTCTTTTAAAGACCTGTGAAGTACGCAGGTGGGGCTGCTCTTGTGCTCAGAGGAGTGCGAGGCGGCCCCATCATAGAGCTGAGGCTTCTGGCAAGGGAACAGGGATGATCCCCAAGCCAATGCCCAAAATTACAGACAAAAGGCGCCCGTAAAATGGATCGTCACGGACAACGGACGTGAGATCCAAATTACGGGCCGTCCATGAAATTTACGGACGGTTGGTCACTATAGTTGACACGCTTTTTCGGCAAGTATCACAGTACCCCGGAACCCAAAAGGTTTATTTGTGAATTAGTATAGGAAAATATGAAAGTGATTTGAGCTGTGGATATGTTAGTCTGTTATTTGGATTGCGAAGGATAGTGGAGGGATAGAAGAGGGAACGTTTTACATTTATGTCGCTCTTGCTACTCCTAATGAGGCATGGAAGCAGTTTTTGGCGAGTAACACGCTGCTCTGGAACCAAAATCGGATTAGTGGTTAATTAGTCTACGGAAATATGAGCAGTGGGCATGATAGTCTGATGTTTGGATTGAAAAGGAATATTGGAAGGATAGAAGAGATGGTGGTCTAGATTTTTTTTTTGCAGTACATAGCAGTAGGATGGGTATTGGTATGAGTAAAGGGGAGGTGGAGGGGGATGAGTCAGAGGGAAAGGTTTAGCAAAGCTTGTTTGGGAGATCTGAATAGTGTAAGAGGTGTGAGATGACACAACGAGTAGAAGAGGAGGGAATAGTCTAGAAATAAATATTTTGGGGATCATAGTGGTATGGGTTTTGGGATGAATGAGAGAGTGGAGATAGAGGATATATTGAGAGAGGTATAGGGTTAGAAATAGGGTAGTGCATTGGAAAGAGTATCGAATGAGGTTTGAGATGAGTCAGAGAGTTGAGGTTAAGGATATATATTGAGATATATAGGGTAGTGCAAATGATAAGCTGAATTAGAAGCAAAGTAATAAATATAAAGATGCATAAGCATGTGGAAGGTATATATGTTTAAGGAAGATAATATATGTCGATTAAAGAAGCATTTAATAAACTTAGACTTTCAAGTGTTGCTGTACCATAATTTCTTTTGTTGTAATTCAATAGCGAAGCAATTGTAGATAGTTATGATAAAATATTTACTTATTAATGCAGTTATATACATTTTAAACATAGAATAATGTAACTATAAGTAATATGTACATTTGTTAAGCAGAACTAACGAATATCTATATCTTTAACCCTTTAACTGCTGCCGTCGGCCGTTGGCCGTCGCGAGCACTACCTCGCTGGTGCTGCGAACGTCCAATGGCTGACGCGGCCCCGCCCACACTGCGGAACCGCCGCAGTGCCGCAAAAGAAAGGGCCGCGGCTAAAGTGTTAAAAACATAGTAATTATACACGCTTATTCAAAGCAATACACATATTGAGATGCACATCTGTAGTCCAAATAAATGCTTATATACCGAGGGATATGCTGTTTATTTATGTTTGAGTCTGGTGATTATGTGGGGAAGAGCCAACTCTTGAGTAGTCTTTTGAGGATAAGGTAGTCTGTGGATCTTATGTTTGGGGGTAAGGAGTTCCATCATTTGGTTGGTTGAACAGAGAAGGATGTGCCCCCATGTTTATTTTCTTGCATGGTGGGATTTTGAGGCGGGGGACCACTAATTTGTCGGTAAGGGGAATGGGCTGGCCATTGTTTAGAGTCCTGAAGCCCAGCTTCTCTTCATACCCTTACACCTGTAGTTGTAAGCTAAAGTAAAAGTGTAATGGTTGGGCGTAGCCTGGTTTTATGTATATAGCCTGGCGTCATCCTACATTTGTTCACAGATTGGCAAGCAAGGAGTCATTTTGGCAGTACTAACTAAGAACATTGTAAAGTTATTTTAGAGGCACATCCAGAAGGTTACTGAATGAAAACAGCCTTTTATTCTTCACTGATATGTTGGTTTAATTTTGCTCTTCTACAAGAGTGGTCAGAAGACAATATTTGTTTATTTGTTCTTAAATATAGGGTGCAGCCTTTTGCATTCCTAGTGAAACAACTCAAGTCCAGTGTTCGTTTTCAAAATTCGGACATTTAAGGTACAGCCAACATGTGTTTCCCCCTATGTGGACTGACCACCAAGGGCTTTTTTCAGGGCCTAACTGGCAAATGGATTGTGTGGTTGAGATGGGCATATATGTTGGTACTTTGTGGTTTGTGGTCTTAGAACTGTCCAAAAGTGACAATGTGGCCTGGTTGTCAGTGAGCCGGCTATTTTGATGAAAATAGAGACCTCAGTGCACTTACCTGTTTCTGCCACACAATCGATTTACCCCTACATAACTCAGCACTGAAGCAATAACTACAAACCGTGACATAGTCAGTGACCATGAGGCTGCATAGGGTAAAGCAAGTGTTGGCTGTACCATACATTTTTGAACTGTGAAACGAAGACTGGACTTCAGCTGTTCTGCCAAGAAGGCAACAGTTTGCACCCTATACTTAAGACTTAATGATTGGATTTTAACCACCCTGCTAAGAAGATTGCAAAGCATACCAGTATATCTGTGAAGAATAAAATACTTTTTGTTCAGTAATGTTCTGGATCGACTTGTAAA
This sequence comes from Lissotriton vulgaris, assembly GCF_964263255.1. NCBI lineage: Eukaryota > Metazoa > Chordata > Amphibia > Caudata > Salamandridae > Lissotriton > Lissotriton vulgaris. Next base: position 1,451,583,688 of record NC_141689.1, on the reverse strand, counting down.
ATTAATCTTGCTGGGTGCTGATATCTGAGTAACTTGCTGGCAGTTTCCCTGAGCAATAAATCTGGAAGCTCATCCTCTCGTGCCAACTGTCCAGTTACAGGAAATATGACACAGAGGACCAGAGGCATGCCAAGGTCAAGGCTGAACTCTGCTGGAGGTTTCCCATCATGTTTTTGAAGAGGCTTTTTTAAGTCTAAGGCCAGGATAAAAAGGGCAATGGGAAGATATCTTCTCTGCGTGTGAAATTGAACTTTAAGCGTTATTGCCCTAGCAGGCAGGCGCTAATGCTTCATATTGGCTACTCTGAATTTATCAACCAGAGAACTTATAATTTGGGAGAAGAGAATTAGAAGCACCCTTTGGGGGTATAAGCTTTTTAGCACATGTCCACCCAACCGTCCCCTTCCACAAGCACACACAGATGTCCCTGTCTGCTCCAGGTGCCTCCAACACATTTTCTCTCAGTTTTGTAAAGCTTATGAAGTAGGCATAATAGTTAATATACGTGTTCTGAGCATTCTGCTCGGCCAAGCCAATATCAGCATTTCCCTAAGGGTGGTTTAATCACAATAGAGCCAGTCAACAACATAGTCACTAAACGGTTCCCTTCCTTCTCCCTGAACTTACATTGTGAGAAGGATGCTGCCACAAAATGTAAAGACATGGACAAGGAAAGTGGCAGGGGCGTAACAAACACCCCTTCAGCCCCCACGGTGCGGGGTGGGGGGGCCCTCTCCAGTAAATGAAGGGGGCCTCCTCAGCTTTTCGGTGAGAGAGATGCATGCTCTAAAGCAAGCCTCTCTCCCTCTAAAGCAGCCTCTAAAGCAGCCTGCACTGAGCTCCTGCGCTGACCCAGGACCCAGGACTGAAGAGAAACCATGTTACATTGTTTCTGTTCAGTCACAGTCAGAGCCACTAGGCAGGCCAGGAAAAGGGATGGGGGTGGGGGCACACAGAGAGAGCATTCCCCACAGGGCACAGCCCCTGAGAAGGGAGGAGGCAGCACACAGCTGACAGAGGCAGGAGAAGGTTTGCAGCTCCAGGAACAGGGTCTGCTGGGACGCATTGGAAGGTAAACAAGCATTTGCAATATATGGTTTTGCAATATATGCATTTGCATATATGCAAGTCATATATGGTTGGGATTGGAAAGGTCAGTTTATTAAAATGTGGTATAGGTTTAAGAATGACCATGATAATCAAATTTCACAAATACTCTGGCAAGAAGTAAATAACAATAGAACATCTCTTGCTTGGAGATATCTTCACAAGGCACTAGAAGAGTTTTCACTGATGCCTATATGGAACAATATGATAAACAATGGATCATTTAAAAAAATAGTGAATCGAACAACCAATTACCTATCACTTTTACATGATAAAAACGTGCTGGCAAAAAGAAAACACTCGTGGACAGTAATAAATGGATATGAAAAAAAGAAAGTGCAAGAATACCTGGAGATACCATGGTACGAAATAAGTAAACAATGTTTCATGAACGCAAGATTTGGAACTCTGCCAGGCCTTAGTCACGCTCTGCCATGGAAAAAAACTAACTCCAGTCTATTGTGCAGACTTTGCAAAGGTGGCGAAGAAAATATTGTCCATCTCCTATGTATCTGTCCTGGCCTTCGCAGGGTAAGATGTGCATTACTCAAACCTCATTTTAATCTCCGGGCCACAAGAACATGCAGGCAGGCACTGAAAATTTGTCTTGATCCAAATGATATAGTCATGAACGTTGCCTTTGTAAAATGTTTAAAAATAATAACTACTGAATTAGGAAAATAGATGACGAAAAAAGCTTTTACGAAATTATAAATAAATAAATAGATAATTTTTTAAAATTTATTATTCTTTTAAGTTCAATCATCTCAATTTTAAGGATAGAAAAATGCCTTCTTTTTATTGTATTGTACTATATAAGCTGAAAATGTTTTGTAATGGAAGTATTGTAAGATTTTAATTAATCAAACAATAAAGAATTTACTTACTTACTTACTTGTGAATAGTTTGTTGTGGAATTATGTTGTGTGGATTGGATCTGTGTAGTGAAATAATGTGGCATGGTGTGCAGTGTAATTATGTGGATAGTAATTGTGTGGTACTGAGTGTAGTGGAATTATGTAGTTTGTTGAATTATGTGGTGTGGAATGGAAATGTGTAGAGTTCAATTTGTGTGACGTGGAAGTTTGCGCTGTTGAGTGAAAATTATGTTGAGTGGTATTATGAGGCATGGTGTGAAGTGTAGTTATGTGGAATGTTGCTACGTGGCATAGACTGGATTTATGTGGAGTGTATTTCTGCAATATGGAGTAGAGCATAATTATGTGGAGGTAAAATGTGTGGTGCTGAGTGGTATTACGTGGAGTGTAATTATGTTTTGTGATGAATTGTGTGGGGATGAATTGTGGAATAGTGTGGCATGTGGAATTATGTGGCATGGTGTGGTGAATAATTGTGCGGAGTGGAATTATGCAGCATGTTGCAGTGCTGTATATTGTGGAGGGTAATTATGTGTTTTGGAGTGGTATTAAGTTGTTTGGAATGTTATTATGTGATCTGGAATTATGTGGTAGGGAGTGAAGTGGAAATATGTGTTTTTTAATTTTTAGGATTTTAATTATGTGGTATGGAATGTTATAGGGTTACATTAATTATAGTACAGTTGTGTGGCATGGAATTATGAGATGTTCAAATGTGCTGTGTGTGGTAGACTTAGCATAGCTGCCAGGGTTTCAGATTGTGATGTGTGATAGTTTCATAATTTCAGTGTAATTCTGAGTGACATTTCAATGACTATGAGTGACACTTTCTCGTGATCAAAATCAAGCAATTAAGAGGGGGAAACATATACATATTAGAAATTACGCCCATTTGAGCAACTAGAAACTCTAAGAAAGTGACTGAACTAAAGTGTGCTAACAGCAGGGTACTAAAAACTGAGCAGAGTCAGACTGTGGGAATGCCACCCATTATTACAGTTATGAAAACGTCACACTTACCAATCTGAAACCTTGGCATCTATGAGTGAATCAGTGTGAAAATGTGCTTTAATTGAGGTGTATTCCTCTACACCCTCATGGTGACCAGCCTGCCAGGTGTCTTTGCAAACTTGCAAGCGCCAAGCAGTTTTCCATCAACTACATGTTAATGTAACTCTACAAAATAAATACATAGGATATTCGCTGCAGAAATCAGAGGTTTGCCTGCGCCATGTCACACTTACTCCAGGCTTTAAAAGTGGCAGTTCATTCACGGTCCAATCAGGCCACCCATAATGTCTGGTTACTCTGCGTAGAAATGCTGCAAAGTTGTTTTTAAATGCTAATCTTTGGTCAGATTAAACCTTCCAAAAAGAGCTGCTTTCATCTATGAGTAATCAGCTTGTTTCTGGGATGCTAAAATCACACTAAGACCCAGTGACTTACCCTCTGGTGCCTCCTCATTGATCTTCTGTCTGAGGTAGTGTACAACTGGGATCTAACATGTTTTAGGACTATGTGGTCTAGACTGCCCTGCGATGAAGTGCTTCACCCATTTAGCCAGGACTGTGAGGAGGGGAGATCCGAGCCTGAAGCAGAATGTGCATTGCTGCCTCTGATGCTCCCAGACTGGAGTTAGGCCAATCAGCTCTTCTGCGGAGCAAGGTCTCTAGGTGCATTAATACAACACCTGTTGGACGGAGGGGGACCAGAGGCCTCTTCTGTGTGTATGTAAATTGGGATCTCAGGCCTGCCAACCAGCAGGCAGAGGCCCGAACTTCAGAGGCTGGATGAGGCAATATAGTAGACTGTAGGAGCATGCCTCTCGATGGACTCTAGTCAAAAGAGGAGCATTGAGGACCGAGGGAGGGCCAACAGACTTTGGATGGCTGCGAGGTGACTGGCCACAGTAACAGGTGGAACTACGAGAGATGATTGGAGGCGCTAACCCTCTGAGGAGCAACAATTCATGACAGTAAGGAGAGGGGAGGTTATGTTTATGCACTCTGAGAGTGTATTGTGCGGTATCAATACAATGTCACCTGGGTATAGTAACGCTTTCGGAAACCATTGTCACTCATTTAGCAATTACTCAATGTAACACCCCTAATCAGTGCATCTATATATCTATCTTGCATCTGAAGACATCAACGCTCTGACACAAGTAAGAGTTACCAATACACCTAGGTCACAGAAGTTACAGGACCTTCACAATTAACGTTTTGTTTTTCATTCCGGTATGTCTGCTGCTGAAAGTAGCTATTAGCCCCATATGAAAGTTTTGAAGAAAACAAGTAGGAATCAACCTGGAAAAAGACTCCCGCATGTTATTCCTTTAATACTTACTCATCCTTATTTCCGTTCCCCCAACACCAAAACAGCAATGAAATTGGGCACTTCAGCGCTGTGGTGTCATCGTGTTGGAATCTTAGATCCGACTCCTCCATGCAGTGTGGATATTTTTGCCCATCGCTCCCCGCAGGGAAGGGGAGGGTATCCCGCATCACATCACCAGCTCCAGAGCTCCGGTCCACTTCTCAAGCCCCTAGCTCCCGTCAGGAACCTGTCCTTGCATATGTTGCACTCGAAACGGCTGACGCTGTAGGGCTGCCGGTGCATGGCGCATGCCTGCAACAAATCAATGCGAGACCTAACTTTATAGACATACTACGGAAATATGGGAAAATGTTGTGGCATAGAAAAGGGATATTCTTTACAGGACTACCATACAGGCAGCTGTACTCCATAACAAAATTTACTGCATCGCGTTTAGGAGACAGGGGAATTGTAGGAAAGTGGGTTTCTGTTGCAGTAACCCCCCACTTTTTGCCAGACTACTGATGCATTTTTACTTGGTGTGCCCTGGGTCCCTGCCAATCAGGTTCCCAGGGCCTGTGTACTTTCCCCAAATCAAACCCAATTGGCATCTATGGCCACAGGTCAGCCCCTGATAAATGGTACCACAGGTACACAGGGCACTGTGACCAGAGAAGGCTTCTAAGGGCTGCAGCACTTATTGTGCCACCCTTAGAGGCCCTGTTCCTTTTTACACACACACTGCCTTTGCAGGCTGCATGTTTTGGTGCAGAACAAAGTGAAGGGTCGACATGACACACATCCCTGTGTGCCATGCCCACAGAACACTGCTCTGGCATACATCAGTCACCTCTCTAGCTGGGTGCCCTATGCCAGTGGTGAGGTTACAGGTGCGTGAGCCCTGCCCCTACAGTGTCTGAATCAATTCTCGGGCACTGTAAGTGTAGTGCTGCCATTAAGAGTATATGGTGCTGGGAGTTTGTCATTACGAACTCCACAGCACTATAATGATAATGGCTACACTGAAAATTGGGAAGTTTGGTATCAAACTTCTCAGCACATTTAACCCACACTGATGCCAGTGTTGGATTTAATGAAAAATGCACACAGGGGGCATCCTTGAGATGCCCCCAGAAAACAAACCCACCTCTAGTTTCCCAACTGAATGGCTGCTTAGGTTGCCACCACCAGACATGTTTCCTGACCCCTGGATCGAGAGCCTGCTGCTCTTGTGGGCCTGAAACAATGCACATCCTGGGACGAGGTGCCAAGCCTCCTCCCCCAGGATGGGCAGGGTTCACGAATGGGAATCTTCAAAGGCTTGCCACCTTTGTGAGCTTCCCAGGACCACTTGCTGCTTTCAGCAACAGGTCCCCACTGGTTCTGCCCCACACTTTGGGCTGGAGAACCGGCAGCAAAAACAAGTGAGAAAGAGAGGTGTGCCCACCTCTGCCAACTCCACGCCACAGTTGGGGGAGGCGAGGTGAAGCACAACTCTGGGTCCCTGCCATCTTGAGGATGTGGGGACCCAACCAAGCAGGGACAGGCTCGTGCCCCCTTCCCACAGGAGGGTGGCACAATAGAGGGTGTGCCCACCCCAGGGAAGGGACCAATTGGTCCCTGCCCTCTACCTACCTGTAACACCCCTAAATCTAGTATTTGGGGGCACCCTGAACCTTGCTTCATCAGATCCAGATACGACAAGAAGAACAGAAGAAGGACTGAACAGCCTTGCAGCCATCTAACAAGAGGAAGATGCCCACTGACTGGGCCCCAGCCCTACAGGTCTGTCTCCCACTTCGAACTTGCTCCTGCGAAATCCCGGTTTGTCCTGCAGCCAGCAACCTCAAAAACCCCGAAGGACCTGCCTGCCTTCACTTCCAAAGACTGGTTCTCCAGTGAACACCGGATTTGTTCAACTGCAAACTCTGGCAGCCCACTCTGCACCTGCCAAACCCGGCCCGAGCTCGAGTGGAAAAAGGTCACACCGGTGATCCTGAACTGAGATCCGGCAAACCCTGACCTGCCTCAAGCCTCCAGCAGACGCCTACAGTCTAAATCCAGAAGGCCCCGTTACCGCGACCAGGAGCTGGAAAGAAGTTCCGACCCCAAAAGGCACCTCTGCACCCGACGTCCCACGGCTTTGTGTGCCCATACCGATGGTGCCTAATCAACACCTAACTTCCCAACTTACCTCTTGAATTGGTGTCACACCCAGAAGTCCTTCATCTCCCTACCTGCAGTGCTTTTTGTAAACTGGAGGTTCTCCATTGAAAACAACAGGGCGCCCGACGGCAAACCAGCACTCTGCACCCTGGCCGTCTTAGTGCCGCTGAGGGTGCACCTTTTGTGCTACTTTGTTTCCCCATTTTCCCTCACCTAAACCCTCGGATCTTTGCTCCCACAATCCAGTGGCATGCTTGCCAGCAGCCCCCAACCGGAGGCCCCCTATGCCCCATTGGATAACACTGGACCTCAACACTCTGCACCCGGCCGCCCTAGTGCTGCTGAGGGTGTGGCAAGAGTGCATCACTGACCCTGGGGGACCCCTGAATCTAACCCCAGAACCTTAACTCCCACAGTTGATAACTTACCTGTGAACCGATAACCGTTTTTTCCTCCATAGGATAACATTGACAATTTTCTTCCAAAAAGTTTCTAAGTGTGGAGTTTTGAAATCTAAACATATTCTTTAAAAATCGCGCGAATAACCAAAACATATTTACTTACCTGTTTGCAGGAAATGTCCCAGTGCTGAATTTAGTTATCCAGCACTGAGTTAGAAAAGTAACGTAAAAAGTAACTTAACTGTAATTTACTGAAAAAGCCTATTAATTTCAACGTACTGTATTTGCTAAGTATCGAAACCTACTGCATCCCCTGTAAATCAAACAAAGTATAATCCCTATTGCATTTTCAAACTGTTCTACAATCAGCAACTTATTACTGTAAGGTATTTAATGCGTACCTGTGCCAGGCTTGCTTGGTTCTAAAAACAAAACAACAGTATATGTTTTTATACAAAATCAATTGGCCAGAGTTCAGTTCTCGAGTGCGTGAATTCATTTGCTGACTGAGTGTGTACATCAACCCCCACATGCATCATTGAGATATTTTGCACTTCTTAATTTGCGAAAAATAACGAATCGCAAATTAAGAATTGCAAAATGCTATGCATCATTATTTTCGGTATTCATTTGTGATTCGGTAAAAATCGCAATTTTGACCGAATCCCAAATGAATACCGAATTCTTAAGTTATTTTTCGCAATTCCCATTGATTCCTATGGGCCGGCCCATAGGAGTCAATTGGAAGGCAGTAGCAAATTGCGAGTGGCACTTTGAAAATTTCATGGGTGCAGGGGGGGGTCCAAAGGACCCCCCCATGCACCCCTGAAATGTATTTTTCGCATTATGTTTCACACACACATGTCCTAAGGACATGTGTGTCCGTAACATGAATGTTGAAAAAAAAGCATTTTCAGCATTTTAAACACTTTTTCAAAATTTACCGAGTGGTTCAATCACTCGGTAAATTTGACACCCTAATTGCGATTTCGCACTTTTAAAATTAATGATGCATTGCTTTTAAGAAATCGCACATCTGCGACTTCTTAAAAGCAATCGCAATTTTAGAACTCGCAATAATGTTACGAATTCTAAAATTGCTTCATGCATCCCAAAAAGCACTTTTGGAATCGCAAACGGCCGATTTAAAGGAATCGCACTGTTTGCGACTCCAAACATGCTTGATGCATGTGGGGGCAAATGCTTAGCAATGTCCTCTGATACTGCCTTACTGCTTGACCACTCTACCACAAATGGAGAGTACGGTTCTATCTAACTTTAACCTCTGCCTACTTCTGGGGTCACCTGGACTCTATACACACTATACCTCATTTTGGTGTAGTATATATAGAGCCAGTTTCCTACAGGAACCACCAGAAAACAGATATCAGCACATGGAAATAATACCACACCAGCATTGATTAGCAGCACTGGTACCCAAGGAGGCGCGATGCCTGTTATGCATGATTTAGCATTTCAGTGCGGTGATGCGGATCACCACTCTTAAATGCGTTAGTCTAATGCCAGATGCGTGGTACTTGGCAGGGCTGAATTAGGTGGCGTGGATTTGGACAAGCTGTGCACGCTAAGGCTTTTATGTCATGGGGTATAAAGTGGACGTTTGTCTATTTTCAGGTTTGCTTTTGACAGGAAGTATGGTTTAGTGGGGTACATAGTGTAAGTTAATGTTGGTGTGAGCAAACAAAAATCGAACCCTTTTTACCTTTAATATTATTGTGTGCATCATACAAAGGATGAAAAGTAGCAGGAACGGCTTTGATGCAGTAGAGGCTAGCAGGAAGAACTATTTTGGGAGGTCAGTTGAAGAGATTGCTTAACATGTTTTAAACTACCACAGTGGCATTGGGGAGGGCAGCAGCTGAAAGGCTCTGCCTTTACTGGTAGGCAGTGGTTAGATGGGGACCGGCCATCAGTCTTTCTGTCGGTGGTGGACGGGGAGCAGTGGGCGGCAGTCACGGGTTTGCAGTGACATCCAAGGGGTGGTTTTAAAGTCATGCGGAAAAGCATAACTGTGGGTTACATAGGGGTGAGAGTAGAGTTAATGGATGCGTTAGTAGCAGGCATGAAGGCAGGGGTCTGTGTTTAGAGGTGGTTAACTGAGCGGACTTCGCTTGAAGGTGGGTCATCAAGTAGGAGTATGTTTGGTGGGTCGGCTGGAAGCAGTGTTATGTAACTTTGCTACAGGGCGCAGCAGCAGTATTTACTCATATATGTAAATCGCCCGATGAAAGGAAGGATGTGACTAATGGAGGAACCAGAATCCTTTTTTTATACCTTGGGTGAGCGCCTACATTATGGGGGCGCGTGGCCTGAGAGCTCTTGACTGATGCTTAGAATGGGGGTCCCCTCCATGTACTTTGCAGGGGAAACAACCTTTACAACGCAACTTTTACAACGCACTACCATTACAACGAAACTTTTACAACGTAACATCAATTACATCGCATGCCATTACAACGCAACCATTACAATGCATGACACTACAACGCATACCACTGCAACTCATGTCATTACAACACAGTCATTACAACGCATACTATTACAACGCATAGCATTACAACACATAGTACCCTTACACTATCCAACACTTACCCTACTGTTGCAACCCCTGGAGTTAGAATAGCAATTTTTACCCCTACCCCTACACTATCCAACACTTACCCTATTATTGCACCCCCTGGAGTTAGAATAGTAATTTTTACCCCTACACTATCCAACACTAACCCTACTGTTGCACCCCCCTGGAGTTAGAATAGTAATTTTTACCCCTACACTATCCAATACTTATCTTACATGGAATGTAATGTTATGCGTTGTACTGGTATGCGTTGTAAAGGTAGTATGCGATGTAATGAAATGCGTTGTAAAGGTAGTTTAAAAAAATTTGTTGTAATGGAATGCGTTGTAATGGATGTTGCGTTGTAAAAAATGCGTAGTAAAGGTATGCGTTGTAAAAGTATGCGTTGTAACATCATACATCCACTTTGCAGGGGGGCCCCCTCAAGTTTTGTTATGCCACTAGAAAGTGGCTGAGGAAGTAAAGTACAAAGTGAAGTTTTTATCACAAAACATAAATGCCAGTACTCTAAACCATGAAGGGCTTTTAAACAGAACAATGGCTCTGAGCACGTGCAACACATAGAGTCTATAAAATCAACCTGGCGGTCGTCAATGTGTCAGTCTTTTCTTTAATTCTTCAGACACCAGCCAACACTTATTTCGTCTTTGGGTATAATAACCCTCAACTTCCTCAGGGCTTAAATTCAAGTTCTATTGATTCCATCTGCAAATCAATAAGTGTAGTGTTGCTGAGTACAATCAGCAATCTGGGTTCTATTGATTCTGTATGTCAATAAGGGTAGTGTTGCGGAGTACAATCTACTGCAGAGTCACATCTCCCGTGTGCGAGCTGGCGTCTCCTGTCCAGTTCAGCGTGTAAGGGCATTTGACTTTTCTGAACAACAGTTTTGACATTTGGCAACATTTTAAAGCTTTGTTGCTGTTAAAAAAAATTAAAAATGACTCCATGCTGATCAGGAGGTAAGCAAAATGATCTTTGCGAAAACATCCTCTCCTTGTGACCCCAAACCATTTCTGAATTTTTAACTTTTGAAAACTTTTGCTAACAGGAACCTTTTTTCGAGGATAACAACATTATGAATGCAAATCAGAGGTGCAATCTCAAACCATTTTTATAAAATAAGCAATAGGTGTATATTTGGTGCCTCTACCCTTCTTGAGTAGTAAAAAATAAAATCATGTTTTCTTTGTTTTCTACCTATCACATACCTCTTTTCAACTTTCTAAGGGTGCAAGTCAAAATACTTTATTTAGAGTTGGGGGGCATGCAGGACATTCTCCAAAACTTAACGGCTGTCCTGGCATCCTTTCAAGAGTTCATCAATGTCAATGGTGCCCTAAGTATAGCAGACGGGATGGCCATTGCTTAGTTTGATCCAATGGCTGCCGGTGGGACCCACTTACACTCAATTTTAGGGTTGGCGGGGCTCACCAGCACTTATTTTTCCTTATCTGACATTTCCCGAAACAAACACAGGGGAAAGCACACAAACGGGAAAGAAGTAGGAAGAGAAGACGGACAAACCATCAACAAGGGCGAAAACAGGAGCCTGCAAGTGTAAAATGAAGGTGTGGGGAGCATCTGGCAGTGGATTAAAGAGGCATGAGGTGGATCTGGCCTATGCAGCCTTTCTATTTGGGGCATGGGCATTTATTAGTTCCAGCCTTGTCTTTTGAGCAGTGCTTTGGGCACGGACATTTATTATGTCACAAATTAAGCACTGAGGCGGCTACCAATTTTTGTCAGATGTGCTGTACCGCCAAACATTAATGAAGCCCAAAGTTGCCAGTGCCAGCTTAAAGTGAGATCATCAGTAGCCACCTCAATCCATGTCATTGCGGACACTGTTTCCCAACCTGGACTTGTAATCACAAAGCGCTGCTACTTGGTGCATTTGGTCTGATTAGTTAAAGCAAACCAAAATTACAACAGGCAGAACGCATTAGGTTGCAACTTGCCAGATTAATGTATTGATCCAGCACCATTTAAAAATCGTGATGCATGACACAGTTATTAGCAGAACAAGTAAAAACGTTGCACACGTTAGAGACATAGACACACGAGATGAAGACAAGTGCAGTAGAAGCACCGTAAAAGCATGCTTTAAATGCGAGATGAAAGAAACGCACATATAGAGTAATATTAATATATATAAACGAGTTGCACTAATAAGAATTTCTAATGCACATGTTGCTTATTAATGTATGTTGATGGGATTTCTGATGTTAAGTGGAAAGCCTAATGTTTCAATGATTTTTATGTCAATGTGCACCATATATAAAAGTCGATGCAAAAATGTGTAGAAATGAAGTAAAAGTGTAAAACGCTGTAGAGTATAACTAGAGATGCTATAGTTTTATGAAAATATAAAAACACATTTTAGAGTAAAATGCACACTTATATGAATGTTGAGAAAATTGCATTAGTAGAGTATTTCTAAAGTTAGCTAGTTTCATGTAATAATATTTGTAGAATTTATATGAATTTGGCAATTGTTTTGACATTAGTTCATTTATATGTGATTGCTTTAAACTCATTTCACTTGAACATGTGATGCTAACTTAAAGACCTTTATTTCTTTTTCAAAATGCTTTCACTACTGCTGACCTTTCGTTGATTTAATACAATGGTACAATTTCTTTGCTAGGTAAATTTAGCTTATTTGATCTGAACATGCTTGCACCTTGACATTCCTCAATGTTTCTGCAATATTATGCCAGTGGGAACAGGAGTTCAGCTGCTACTCTAGTTTGAAACATGTGTTACTTTTTCTGTCCCATACCAGGCATATGTGCACTCTAAGGGCCCAATTAGGATGGCGGGCGGATTGCCCCTGCAGGGCCGGCGGTAGTCCACCCGCCATTCCTGTAACAAAGACCCCCATATTAGAATGGCTGGGGGTCAACGGCGGACGGAAAGACCGTCTGCCGCTTTTCAGCCCGGTCGACAAGTCGACGGGGCAGAAAAGGGTTCTATATGGTGGCGGTGTCTTTCAGACACCCCCAGCTATATTAGAATGGGCATTGTCGCCACGGAAAGGCAAAAGGAGTCTGCTTGGGGGGCCCGTTGCGGGCCCCCATGGACTCCGGGGGGTGAGGGGTGCACATGGGGGGTACCCCCTGCCTTTCAAGGAACAACGTGGCAGGCACCGCGCGGTGCCTGCTACGTTGTGGTTTGAAAAGCACAACATGTATTTTTAGCATTGCGGCATGCGGTGCTTTCAGCACCGCCCGCCGCAATGTTTAAAATACGGGATGCACCTACCACTGTGGCGGGCGCATCCTAATTGCCCCCATGGGACCCCCACCCTTATGGCGGGCGGTCCCTTTAACCTTGAGGTGGGCGGCGGACAAAGTCTGCCCGCCATCCTAATGAGGCCCTAGATTTCTGGTTTCTAATGACTAGCATGGTAAATTTCCTTAACGTTGTGAGTACTTTAGGTGGCACTATGAGGACATGGACATGTGATTGTCTTTCGATGGTGGTGTGATGTCACCTCATAGGGGTATCAGTGACTAAATATCGAGGGACAGAATATCGACTGCCCAGAATATCAATTCAAAAATATTGAGGGACAGAAAATAGAATCCCTATCTACAAACAGGTAAGTACTAAAACATCGAATACAAAATATCGATAGTTAAAATATAGTTACCTAAAATATCCAATTTTTTAAATGTATTAAAAATAATATAAAAGTAATTAAATATTAAACACAATTAAATAAAACATAGTTAAAATAATGTAAAAAATCTTAAAATGTAAAAATAATATATGTAATGTAAAAAACATACTTTTTTAAACATATATATTACTTAATAATATTATAAAATAATTATTAATCGTAATTATAAAATATTTAAAACATTATTAAAAATATATTTACATATATATATAGAAATAAGCCTATTATGTAAATATAAAAATAAATAATATATAATAATTTGAATAATTAAAGTAATACTTATTATGTTAATTAAGAATTTACACTACATTAAATATAACAAACTTAAAAACATTATTGGGCCGATTTTGATTCGGTAAAATGCCCACCGAATAGCCGTACAGAGTGTTTTTCCTGTACAAATCGTATGCAGAACCGTACCCGTGTACGATGCAGTACGATGTGTACCCAAAGCAGTTCACCATACGAATCGTACCGAAGACAGTACAACTCACTAATCCGTACGAATCGCTTTCGGAACGCGCAGTACGCTATGTAAGTATGGATCGAAGCTGCATTTTCTGACCCAGCAAGTACGAATCGTATCGGGAACACTCCGTACGACTCTTTTCCTACGTGCGCTTAAAACGTCCGTAAAAGCAGATTTCGCCTCGAAATGCGTATGAAATGAACCACCCCGGGTACGGTGCGTACACCCCATGGTTGGAGGGGTACGGTGCATCGGGGTACGGTGCGTAGACTCCTGGATTTCAGGGGTACGGTGCGTATGTCCCCGTGCGTACACCCCATGATCGTAGGTGTACGGACCGTAGGGGTACAGTTTGTACACCCCAGTATCGTAGGTGTACGGTGCGTACACACCATGCGCACACCCCTTGATTTTAGGGGTACGGTGCATATGTGATAGCGTTGCCCTCCATACGAATTGCCCATACGCAACGTTTACCGTATGAATCGCGTACTTATTCCCCAGTCTGGATCGTATTTTGCGGGTCGTACGGCATTTTTACGAATCGTACGGTTCGCAGTAAGGGTCGATGTCGTATGGATTTACCCTACATTTTTCTTTCGCAAAGATTCGTATTTATTTTCTCGGAACGGATCGTACTACGCGATTCGGACGGATTTGTACGATTCGTACGAAATGGCTACGAATACGAATCGTCGTACAGATTCGTTTCCCGATTTAGAAACGACCCCTATAGAGCTAAGGCAATAAACATTTTATTCACACTCCAACAAGTGCAAAAGTAGAGATGCTGGATAGTGGGAGGGTAAAAATTGCTATTTCTACTCAAGTGCGTGCAACAGTAGGGAAAGCGTTGGAAGCGTAGGGGTAAAAATTACTATTCCCACTCCAGTGAGTGCAATAGTAGGGAAAGCGTTGGATAGCGGGTGGGTAAAAATAACTATTTCCACTCCAATGAGTGCAACAGTAGGGAAAGTGTTGGATAGCGTAGGGGTAAAAATTACTTTTCCCACTCAGTGAGTGCAACAGTAGGAAAAGCGTTGGATAGCGTAGGGGTAAAAAGTACGATTCCCACTCCAGAGAGTGTAACAGTAGGGAAAGCGTTGGATAGCAGCAGGGTAAAAATGACTATTCCCACTCCAGAGAGTGCAACAGTAGGGAAAGCTTTGGATAGCGTAGGGGTAAAAATTACTATTCCCACTCCAGTGAGTGCAACAGTAGGGAAAGCATTGGATAGCGTAGGAGTAAAAATCACTATTCCAACTCCAGAGAGTGCAACGTAGGGAAAGTAATCGTTTAGGGGCCGATTCTGATTCGGTAAAATCCCCTATGAATAGCCATATGGAGCATATTTCCCGTACGAATCGTACACTTTAAACGTCCCCGTACGTACGATGAAGTACGATCCGAGCCCAAAGCAGATCTCAGTACGAAAGACCATACGACTTAAAAATCCGTACAAATTGCATTCGGAACACTCAGTACGCGATGTCCATACGGATTGAAGCAGCTTTTTCCGACCCAGCAAGTACGATTCGTCACGTCAACACTCCGTATGACTATTTTTCTACGGGAGCTCAAAACGCCCGTAAAATCAGATTTCGACTTGAACCGCGTACAAAACGTACCCCCCCGGGTATGCGAGTACACTTCATGATTGCAGCGGTACGGTGCATAGGGGTACGGTGCTTAGTGGTACGGTGCGTAGGGGTACGGTGCTTAGGGGTACAGTTCATAGGTGTACGGTGCGTAGGAGTACGGTGCTTTGGGGCACGGTGCATAGTGGTACAGTGTGTACCCCCATGATTGCAGGGGTACGGTGCGTATGTGATTGTGTGGCTCTCCGTACGAATTGCTCATACGACGTTTTCTGTATGAATCGTGTTCTCGTTCTCCGGTCCGGATCGTACTTGTCGGGTCGTACAGCATGTTTACGATTTGCACGGTTCACCGTGAGGGTCTGTATCGTATAGATTTTCACTCGCTTTTCGTACGGTTTGCAAAGATTCAGACATATTTTTTTCCTACTGATCGTACTACGCCATTCGGACGGATTTGTATGATTCGTACGGTAAGGGCTATGAATTCGACTCGTCATACGGATTAGTTTCCTGAATCGGAATCGACCCCTTACTATTTAAATAAGAATACATTCATTATCAGTCAAAATTAAAAATGAATTAAAATTAATTACCAATCACAAAATATTTAATAATTAATAAATTATAAACACCAACAAATATTATTTATTAAAAACGAATTACCTATTAATTAACAACCAATTAATTTTCAATACCAAAAATGTCATAGGTAATAAAAAAATACCAATTCATAATTAATTAACAATAAATTAGTTATCAATACACAAAAATAATTCAATTAGTATTTAATTACAATTACATTACTTCCCACCCTATTCCCCTATAACCCATAAACCACTTCAAATAATAAATTACTACAATTAACATAATTATCAAATTACAACAAGGATACCAGTGCACATCCTTTCTAGTTGCTATTCTCCAATTGGCATCCAGCCACCACAATCCAATATTTTCACTCTCCTTGCGTCCTCAAAAAAATATGCACAATGTTCGTTAATGTTCAATGTCCATTTATTATTGATTTCTTTCTTTTGCTACACCGTCACAGCCGACGCGCGTTTCGCCCTCAGCGGGCTTTTTCAAGGCTGTAATTTACATACAAAAAAGATGTCACCAAGCAGATTCAATACATTAAAAGCCACCTTCACATTGTGGTTATCTGTTTATCCAATATCTGATCTACATACTCCTAATATGCCCTCATCATGTTTTATGCTGAGATCAATTCACAGATTGTAGTGCATCAAAGATATAGGATTACTGCGTGTGATCACCTAGATCCATTAACTCTTATGCTTTCTCAAACCATAAAAATTTCCATAAATAGACAAGAATGTTTCCAAGGTGACCACTACGTGTAAATAGAGTGTTAAGGATACAGCTATTTAAACTATTGTGCCCAACCGCACAGTAATTTTTAAATACTATAGTTTCTACTCAAGAACCTTGTGGTCTCACTTACCAAAGAATATAGTGTGGTGAGCAGAATTTATTCACAAAAGTCAAAAAGTCGTGGAGCCTGTTGAACATTAGTCCTGTAAGAGTGTATGGACATAATATTAGCATTCATGCCAAGCAAATAGGCTCAGTAAACTTAGTTGGAATAGTCCGACATTGCTTGTATAGTCGCTAGTAGGCTTACCTTTAAGCCTTTGTCTTTGTGCACCATAGAGTTGTAAGTAAAAAGCATGTGTGGATAGTCCATTCATGTGTCAATACACAAGTTATTGCGCGCTGTTTGGAGCCCGGATAAGTTCCATCTGTAATAGAGTTATATAATACATTATGTTATTCTATCTGGCCTCATTAAAAAGTGACTTATTTCTAAAAGACTATTTTTTAACAATTCATGTCTCTATTCATCAATCAATCAATCAATCAATGACATTTATAGAGCGCACTACATACCCGTAGGGTCTCAAGGCGCTGGGGGTGGGGGGGTGCCGCTACTGCTCGAACAGCCAGGTCTTCAGCTTCTTCCTGAAGGAGAGGTGGTCTTGGGTCAGGCGCAGGTCGGTCGGGAGGGAGTTCCAGGTCTTGGCGGCCAGTTAGGAGAAGGACCTTCCTCCTGTAGTCGCTCTTCGGATGCGGGGGACGGCGGCGAGGGCGTGGTTGGCTGATCGGAGGTGGCGTTTGGGAGCGTAGAAGTTGATTCGGCTGTTGAGGTAGCTCGGGCCTTGGTCGTGTAGGGCTTTGTGTGCGTGGGTGAGGAGGCGGAAGGTGATTCTTTTGTTGACGGGGAGCCAGTGAAGGTCTCTCGGATGTCCGGAGATGTGGCTGGTTCATGGGATGTCGAGGATGAGTCTGGCTGAGGCGTTCTGGATCCGCTGGAGTCTCTTCTGGAGCTTGGCGGTGGTACCGGCGTAGAGGGCGTTGCCGTAGTCCAGTCGGCTAGTGACGAGGGCCTGGGTGACGGTCTTCCTGGTCTCGGTGGGGATTCACCAGAAGATCTTC
The DNA here is from genome assembly GCF_964263255.1 of Lissotriton vulgaris. Taxonomy (NCBI): domain Eukaryota; kingdom Metazoa; phylum Chordata; class Amphibia; order Caudata; family Salamandridae; genus Lissotriton; species Lissotriton vulgaris. Next base: position 1,451,566,006 of record NC_141689.1, on the reverse strand, counting down.
CGTAGCATGCGTAGGATGTTGAAGCACGCCGAGGAGACGTTGTTGACTTGCCTGGTCATGGAGAGGGAGGAGTCCAGGATGAAGCCCAGGTTGCGTGCATGGTCTGTCGGTTTGGGTGCGGTGCCCAGGGCGGGTGGCCACCAGGAGTCGTCCCAGGCGGAGGGTGAAGAGCCCAGGATGAGGACCTCCGTCTTGTCCGAGTTCAGTTTCAGGCGGCTGGTCGTCATCCACTCGGCTACCTCTTTCATCCCTTCGTGCAGGTTAGCTCTGGCGGCGGCGGGGTCGTTGGTCAGGGAGAGGATCAGCTGGGTGTCGTCGGCGTAGGAGATTATGCTGAGGTTGTGTTGGCGTGCGATGGCCGCGAGGGGGCTCATGTAGACGTTGAAGAGGGTGGGGCTCAGTGAGGATCCTTGAGGGACGCCGCAGATGACTTCGGTGGCCTCTGACTTGTACGGTGGTAGGCGGACTCTCTGTGTTCTTCCGTCGAGGAAGGAGATGATCCATTCCAGCGCCTTGTCCAGGATTCCGACGTTGCTGAGGCGCTGTACTAGGGTGCGGTGGCAGACAGTGTCGAATGCCGCGGAGAGGTCTAGGAGGATGAGGGCCGCTGTTTCTCCGTTGTCCATCAGGGCTCGGATGTCATCGGTGGCGGCGATGAGGGCGGTCTCGGTGCTGTGATTGGCTCGGAAGCCGGACTGTGAGGGGTCGAGGGATCCATTCGTCTCATAAGTCCTATGTCTGCTAATTATCCAAAGTCACTACATCTTTATAAAACTACCAACAGTATTATTCACTGTGGGTAATAACAAATCTATAAAAGAAGAGAAGAAAGTGTAAACATTACGTATCAAGCGCAGCCGAAGTGGTGGATTAGATCACATGTATGTGCTCTAATACTCTGCTTGATATATTAGTCGTGCATTTAAAGCCTTATTAAAAACATGTGTGTCCTTTAAGTAAATAAGGTCTGCCAGGAATTTAAACATATAATTTAAACAAAGAAAAAAGAAAAATAAAGCAATATGTTTGTCCAAATTTCTTAGTAAGAATAGCCGATTTCGATGCCATTCAAGCCATAATACGTTGCTGTCTAAGCAGTATTAATCAACGGTACACCGCATTGCTTATAATAAATAAATGCAGCGTTTTTCTGTTTCGCGACACTAATTCTACAGTCATCTTGACATTTTCAGAGAAAACATTCGGGAACGAAAGCCATTATTCACGACGTAGTATGAACGCCCACAGTTTTGGTTTCCCCGACATTTTTTGTCAAAACAAGTCCCATTGTTTACGGCAATGTTTAAATGCTCAAGTCTAATAGTGGAGACGCCGCACCCCACTATCATTCGGACGTCCATTCCCCTTGACATTCCAGAACGCGTGCTTGCACTAAGCTATGCTTTACAAGCAGCGAAATCGGGCATGTCCTAATTTTTAAACTTACCGCCATAGCGCATTACTTTGGCGTTCGTAGGAGTCCTTCTTTCACGTTCGTATTTTCGGAAGCCCTTGTGTCTCCATTCCTGTAGGTTTAAATAAAGGGCAAAAACGGACTACCTGGCAAGTCTTGTTAGCCACACCCTGTTGACATAGTGGCCATTTTGGAGTGTTTAAAAACGCTATTATGAGCCCATACGAAGTATTAGAACGGGATCATAATAGTGTTGCAAACAAAGGTGAAATAAATATAGGTCTACGATGATCGCACCTAGTTTACACTTTCTCATATTTAGATTGTTTTAAAAAACAGCCCACAAAATATGAAAGACATTTACATAAGGTTTCCAAGTTATATGAAAAAGGAATACAATTTAACCAACCACTTTCGTCTATCATGGACTACACTTATCCACTTCAATTATATTTCTTTCAGAAGGCACATTTTGAAAAGGAGTATTGCATAGATTAGACCATTATCTTCGCGTTGAGTAAGACTTGATCATCTCAACACATAAATCAGGCAATATCATGTTATTTACAGAAACTCGTACATCTCTTTATCAATGTTTGCCCCCTTCTCCACTGCTCTCAATGAAATTATCCATTTGCTTTCAAGTTGTCGTAATTTACGTTCACGGTTACCTCCCCTGTTACCTGCCATTGCCACATCTATTCCATGGAATCTAATCCTATGTAACTCATTCTGTTGATGTGTCATATTAAAATGTACCGCGAATGGGTATTGCATATTGTTATTGCGTATGGCACGGATATGCTCCTGTATTCTTTCTTTTAAGGGCCTTATAGAGCTGCCAATGTATATCCAATCACATGTGCTTTTGATACAATATACTGTATAGGTAGTATTACAGTTAATGAATTGGTGTATCGTATGCAGTTTTTGAATATTATATCTGAAGTTGAACGTCCTGTTCAATGCAAAGCAACAAATGCAGCAACTACCGCATCTATAAAACCCTTTAGGAGCTGTAGGCATCCAATTCTGTGCTCTCTGTGGGGGAATGTAGCTCGGACACAGTTCTTGTCTTAGTGTTCTGCCTCTGCTAAAGGTAATGGATGGTTTTCTTCCTACTTTCTCATATAGACTTTTGTCCTCCAATAGCAGATGCCAATGTTTATTTAGTATTTTATAGAGATCTGTGCTTACTGTGCTGTAAGGTGTTATGAATCTTATGTTCCTTTTGGTCTTAGCAGGTTTATGTTGTTTGTACTTGAGCAGTGAGTCTCTATTTATTTTGTTAATTCTATCTATTGCATTGGTTACTGTTTCCTTATTGTAACCCCTGGACAGAAATCTCCTTTCCACCGCTCTTAGCTCTGTATCTCCTCTTTCTTCATCGCAACAGTTTCTTTTGGTTCTAAGCATTTCCCCATATGGGATTGCTTTGATTTGCGAGATGGGGTGTGCACTTTAAGCATGCAGTAAAGAATTGTATGCTGTGTCTTTTCTATAAGGAACAGTGTGTAGTTTGTTCTTCTTTACCACAATAGTGATATCCAAGAAATTAATTTTTGACATGCTTTGCTCTTTTGTAAACTTAAGGTTAAAGGGATTGTCATTAAGATGAGCAAAGAACATGTCTAGTTCGTCCCTGCTCCCCGTCCAAAACATAAGTAGATCATCTATGTATCTGCCTAGATATAGGATATTTTCTGTTAAATTAACTGGGCATTTTCTCCATATGTGGATCAGTTCAAAATAGCCCATGTAGAGATTGGCCAATGAGGGCGAAAATTTTGCCCCCTATTGCCACGCCCTTTATCTGGCGATACCATTCTCCATTATTTAAGAATATATTGTTTGCAAGTACCAGTTGGATCATCATCATCAGCATGTTTGAATGGGCATATGTCTCAATGGGTCTACTATCAAGAAAATGGCATACCGCTAGTAATCCTTTGTCACAAGGTATGCTCGTATATAACGAGCATACGTCTAACGTAACTAGCAGGTGTCTGTCTACCCAATCCACATCTCTAATTTTGTTTAAAACATCCCCAGTATCTTTAATGTACGTGGGTAAGTTGACTACAAGTGGTTGCAGAAAGAGATCGATATATTCTGATATATTTTCAGTTGGAGATCCAATACCTGCTATGATGGGCCTTCCAGGAGGGAAGTTGCTTTTCTTATGTACCTTAGGTAGGCAATATATGCAGGGATATGTAGGTGAATTATTGTATAGATATTTAATTTCTATTTCTGAAATCAAACACTGTTCCTTCCAAATCTTGAGATGATCAAGAATTATTTCCTTTGTCTCCTTTATGGGGTTGATTTTTAATTTGGTATATGTGTTCATGTCTCCAAGTTGTTTATCAATCTCACCCATATAGTCGCTGCGATTCATCAAGACTATGTTTCCTCCCTTGTCAGCCTCCCGGATGACAAGGGAGTCTTTCTTTTTCAAATTTATCACTGCCTTACATTCTTCCTGGGTGATGTTTTGTGTTTTGTACCTCTGTGTGCTTAGATATTTGTCCTCTAAACGGTAGAGATCTTGAACTACATTATGCTGAAATCTGTCTATGTTGTTGTTCCCTTGTAATTGTGGTGTGAATCTAGATTTTGTTCTAAGACCACTGTTGATTTCAGTATAAGTATCAAGTTGTAGGTTGGCTGCCACGGATTCTATGCTTTCTATTCCTTCCTCATCATTAATGCTTAGCAGTAAGAGGGTGTCTCTAATTTCTCTAATTGAAGGATTCGAGCTGTTCATACATAAATTTGCCCCCCCACACTGTCTATTAGGTTTGTCAACAAAAAATGTAAACAATTTAATATTTCTGACAAATTTAAAGTAACTAATGTGAAAAGACGTAAAATCCAGTATATTACTTGGACAGAAACCCAATCCTTTGCTCAATATTTTTATTTCTGATTGTGTCAACACATGGTCCGAAAGATTTACAATATCAATTTCATTGCAGATTTCAGCACATTCATTTACATTTTTTGATTGCGTGTCACTGATTTTGTTGCAACACCGCCCTTCCTTTTTTTTTGTTTTTTTTTAAATTTTTGGAGAACCTTTATTATTCGTACAAGCAATTACAGGCAGAGGCCTACAACAAGCCCTGGCCGGCCACTAAGCAAATCATGACGATAGCAAATCAATGTTAAGAAAACATAGCAGCACATGGTCAGGTGTTCCAGCAAGATCAGGACATAACGTATATGCAAGTATGTATATAGGCAGTCAGGATTAAGGAAGGTTCGTTTTTCAATCTAAAAGTCACAGGATCAATGCCAAACAATCGTTCCAGGTCCTGTAGTTAGCCAGCATAAAGTGGAAGGTCAACGAGCAACACAATTGCAGTAGGGGAGAAAGGCTACGCATACAAATCAGGATAGTCCCCAGCACAGTCACGTTTCACAATAAACCAACGCCCCACCCCTCAAAAACCGAAAATTCTACAGGACCCATAGGAAACGGTAATGCGGAAAAAGAAAAAGAAAAGAGGGCCATAGAACCAAGGAGGAAGCAAGGAACTAGAAAGAAAAATCCCCCCCCTAACCCCCCACATCGCACCCCTGCAGAAGGCCACGGCCTACCCCTCCCCCCCAGCAGTGTGCCTGTCGCCCTAAATAAGAAACCCGAAATGTATTAAGGAAAAAGAGAGAGAAAGCAGAGGAGGAGAGAAATCAATATACCAGCTCCCATCCACCCACCCCCCGAGCCCCGGACCATCAAATCAACACAGAAGCGAAATCAGTTTCAGTCAATACAGTGCGTGCTCCACATAGTCACCAGGTTATCAAACACCAGTAATCAAGGAAGCAATCTTAGCCCTGTCCCGTGCGATTGAGTGCACCAACGGAGTACAGCCGGCCAGCCGCCATGTTAATCAACGCGGGTGACAAAGGTGACCAGGAGAATTCGGTGGGCTGCCCACCAAAGCCAGCCATAAACAACAGTTTGCGGTCAAGGGCACCGTGAGAGAGTTCCATGCGCAGCAATAAGCCCCAATCCCCATCGGCGGCAAGCAGTCCCGTAGTCATTATAGGATCCTGGCCCTCCAACATCACCATACCCACCGGGAGAATCATGACACATCGTTCAAGTGGAGGGTGTGGCACAGTGTCCTGGACGCACGAACAGTCCCGTAGAGCGTATCCCACAGCGGGAATAATGGCATCTAGTTTTCTCCCCAGGTCACGGGCACCGCAGTCGATGGCGACGCGAAGGGCACCTAGAGCAGCCAAAACATCCCCGATCCCTGGCGTCGTCCCATGAGCACAATCCACGGCACTCGTTCTCACCAAAGGCTCCTCAGCAGGCCTCGCCACAGTAGTCAGGATGTCGCTGTCCCATGCATCCGATCGGGCGCCTTCTCGCCCCCCATTGGAGCACAATCGAGTCACGGTTGCAGGGGTGGCGAACTCCATGGCGGCTCAGGAAATGTTACAGGAGCGGCCTCAGCAGGCGACAGGATCTCTACCGCACGCTAGAGCTCTCAGAGCCCACGCACAGATCCCGAGTTGCACAAAATGGAGCCCACATTTACGTCGGGAGAGATGGAAGGAATATCCGAGCGGTGCACGGGCGGAAAAACACAAATAAAGTTTAATCCCCCAGTTCTTTAATGTTCCGCCGGCACTCGACCCGCCTGGTGGGCTGGAGAATCGCATCAAAGGTTAAGCAGTGCGGGTGAATCACTCCGGTCGGCCGACTCCTCCCCGTGGCAGGCGGCCGTTGTTGTTGCATCAGGGGCTGGCCATCCCTCGCACACAAAGCCCCGGTTTCACGGCTGTTGAGGGCTGGATATTGAGGTTCCGTGAGGTTCTGTGACGGTTCCGTGACGACTTGAACCCGTGTTTTCAAGTTTGTCGGAAATACATAATATTGGTATCAGTGAACCGCAAATGATCCATTTAGTATATCCTAGTGTTTTCGCTACGCTACGAGCAAGAGCACTCCTTCCATTGACATATTTCTGATATACCCACGGCATCCATCTTAGATCATGGCCGCCATTTTGTGTTTCCTTGCCCTCACATATGCAATAGCCTCTGATCATTTCATTTACTCCACTTTGATTAAGGACACGTAGCCTTAGCCGGAGATTCACCTCTTACATAACACGTGCACCTTAAACCAGATCACGCTGTAGCTGCATGACTCGACAAAGGCTGCCTCCTCTGCCCGAGGCCAGTCTTGCCAAACTGGTCTTCGTGTCCATTGTATCTGATCATGATTAGGCGGCCGAAGCTGGTAGCCTTGCCCATTTACGACCCACAAACATCCCTTATCCCACTTTTCTATCTTCCACACCTGGCTCTGTTTTCTTTCTTTCTGAATCTTTATTAGGGGGAGGTAACGAACTTTACGATGAGGCGGTCCGGGTCCTGAATGCAATATTGACAGGGGATTGTGATGAACTAGTGGGAACCCCTCTTCGTAGATGTTTGGTATCAGATTTTATCAACGGTTCCTGTGTAACATCAAATATTTATTGTTTAGAGACACAAAGGTTTGGGAATGTACCGACATGTGAAATATTTGCCTAGAGCTCAATTTTTAGTATATAAGGAGCAACCCACTTTGTACAAATCGAACAGGCTCCTAGTTTCTGCCCGTGCGTAGATTCTGTGACTTCTGTGTCCCTGCAGTAATAAACCTTTGGTCTTTGACGCCACCATCGAGAAGCCCGTGTTTCTGTTCATTTGTGCACCAAGGCAGGTGGAACTCCGGGGTCTTTGGGTGTTGTACCCTGACACCTCTGGACGGAACCAAAAAGTCCAGAACTCCAATTGGCGCCCAACGTGGGGCGACGTCATTCGGTACCGGTCCAAAAGCCTGAAGAGTTCGAGAGGCTTCGTGTGAAGATTCCTGAGGGAGGCGCCCCACTTCATCGATCCCGGCATATCGCAAAAGTGGCCCGAAGTTCTCTTCCACGAGGGTTTCCCGTTCAGGACGGCTGCAGTGGGCCGTTGCCTTGACCGTCGCCCTGTCTTGGACCCGAAGTGGTGCAGTCCTTAGTACGGCGAAACGTGACGGGTTTCTCCTTGGTGACGTCTTCAGTGCCTCAGTTAAGTATTTAGTGATAGCTAGCTGGTTACTTTGTGAGGATTGTTAAAAATCCTTGATCGGTTCTTGGTTTGGTTTGGTTTTGTTAGATTATCATTGGTTGTTCTAGTTACGATAATCTATTTTGGTTTAGTTTTGGGTATCGATACATCAGTTCGTTTTGGTAGGCCTAAGTTCTTGGTTCGAGTGCACATATTTGTTCCGTGTTTTGTTTGTTTTGTGTTCCGGACTGAAAATGGTAAGTCGGAAAATGTTGTCTTGTTTTAGTTGCAACAGTGACTCGCGATTGGAGGACTCTTGTCTGGTTCCTCCGATTGGGACTCCCCTATATGATTTATATTGTAAGTATGGCGTGGGTCCTATAACTTATAATGAGATATGGGTCCGCTATTGTAAGAAGGATGGTGTCCTTAGTTGGCCACTGCATGGTAGTTTTGAGCAAGAGATTCTCGACAATTTAGAAGCGAAATTGTTCAAGAAGAAAGCCCGGCCGGCAATGTTTGATTCCTTCCGTTATTGGCGGAAAGAATCCAAACAGAGAGAAATGAAAAGGTTGAAGAAAGAACAGAAAGAACAAGAAGGGTTAACTCTAGAGCAAGCGACTAAACAGTTGCAGGCTAACGAGTGTGAAAAGGTCATAGATGTAGCCATTAGAGAGCATAACTTAGCGATTGACAAGTGCTATCCTGCCTTGCCATCGAAAATGGCTAAGATATTGGAGGACTCCGAAAACGATCCTCTGCTGTCTTATCTGTTACGGTCACCTCCACCGTATGCACAAGGTGCTACGGCTCCGCTCGTCCCGAATGTTCAATTGCCGGTTGCTGGACAACCTGGTGCTCCTGCTCCTGTCCCTCAGAACCAAGTTCCTGTACTTCCTGTGGTGAATGTAAATGTTCCTACAGCTCCTCCTCTTCCTACACTGCCAACTCTTATACCTACCTCTGTACCTACTGCTCCAGAAGCTATTTTCCTCGATACTCCTACTGCTTCCTCATCTATTCCTACCTCCACTGCATTCTCTATGTCTGCGAGTGTACTAACTCCACTTTCTGTTCGTCGAAGAATCACTGATTCAGTTACTAATATGCTGTCTCCTATATATAAAACCCTGATTAAGACTCCTACTCCTGACTCTGTACAGAGACGGAGTCAGCTTCCTAGTACTGAGGAACGGGGAGTTTTAGACTCCACGGCTCTCAGATGGATTTCGAAGGGTAGAAGATATAGTACGAGAGATGTGTTAGACACATTTATGCAGTGGGGAGAACCAACGCAACGATACGTCTTTGATGAGATGTGCTCGTTGTTACGTGAAGAGATAGAAGAAGACGATATCGAATCAGATTTGGAAGATTTAATTAGGGTTCAAAAGGAGTTTGCTGCTGGAATGATAGTGGGTGAGAAAATAAAGCAAGCGATGGAACTCATTTTAAGTTTTAGGAATGATCCATCTCTTCGTTCTCCGAGAGATTTAGAGAAAGGTAAAATGAAGCTAAGTCGCCAATATCCTATGAGGGAAGTCCCTCCAATCTGGCGCGAAGCAGTGCCACGTGATGATAATGCTGGTATTGCAGGTGCTCCAGCGCAGTTCCAACGAGTGTGGATACACATTCCATGGAAACGAGCAGAAGTGTTAGCAGTGAAGCAGGCCTTGCCAGATCCGCGTAAGAATCCAGCCGGATATTACAAGGAATTAACACAGACAGTTGAGGCTTGTATAATGAACTTAGCCGACATTGATATGTTATTTGGTAACGTAGTTCCGCAACCAGTGTGGGCTAAAATTCGTAGAGAGGATCATCAGGCTGCTTTAGGTGGTGATTGGGCAGCTATCACTGCAGCAGATGGTCAACAAATAGGTGGTGCGAAACCCGAACCTTTGATCGCTAATCTGCCAGGTAGAATAATTGATCTAATGAAGACTCTGATGCCAGCATTGCGTGTTAATTGGGACAAGTTGTCAGCATGTAGGCAAAAGAAAGACGAAAGTGTCTCGGACTTCTTCACGAGGTTCGAAGAGACTTTTGTGGATCATAGTGGTCAGGACATGAGTACAGAAGGAGGGCAAAGATTGTTTGTCGATAAATTTGTGCATAATTTGTTACCTGAATTATGCAATAAATTAAAAGACTCAGAAAGTGCGTGGGCTGTATCTACGACAGCGCAAATACTTGCGACTGCACAGTACTACGAAAATAGAGATAAAGAGGAAAAGGAAAAATCAGAAAAGAAAACGAAAGATTTAAAAACTAAAGTTCTTTTGCAGCAGGCGTATCCGCCTCGCACGAACCAGACTAATACGCAGCAGAACTCATACCAAAGGACAGATTATAGTACATCAAGACCTCAATATCAATGGAATCAATGCGCGTACTGCAAGAAAGAGGGTCACTATAAAAATGAATGTCCGATCTTAGCGCAAAATAATGCAGCAGCAGCTCAGAGAGGTCGTGGTGGTTTTGTGCAGAATTCTAGAGGACGAGGACGAGGTGCTATGCCTCCACAAACTAATGATCGTCCATCCAATCACTTTGATCAACGAAATGGACAATCTGTTCAGCAAAATAGATCTCAGCAATATCTTGTTGAAGATTATTGTGAAGTAGAAGAGGGTTTTCAACAAAATGGGTACTAGGACAGCCATGGACAGAGAGAGGGAGTAGTATCAGTTCCAGTGGATCAGAGTGGGCCTTATGTCGCAGTAGCAACATCAGGTGTAGTCGAACCGTTTCTGTTGGATACTGGTGCCGCAAAAAGTTCTATCATTCATGCAAAACTCCCTGGCGCACCTTTGTCTGGCTCAACAAATGTTTCCGTAGGTTTTTCAGGCGCCCCTGTGTATAATCCGATATCTGGTCCTTTGTCTATTTCTGTTGGACCGTGCCAATTGAAAGCACCCCTGATTTTGACGACAGGTTGTAATGAAAATCTGCTTGGTTTAGATTTGTTAAAGCGACTATATGCGACATTGTACTGCTCTCCGGAAGGAGTACAGCTTACACTGGGTAAAAACATCACCTCTCCGATGTACTTGTCAATGGACGCACTCCCGCCGGAGCTCCGTTCACTCCCTGATTCTCTTTGGGCGACTGGTCCTAATGATGTAGGTCTCCTAGAAATTCCACCGTATGTAGTGACTTTGAAAGCAAATGTGAAATTTCCAAGAATTCCCCAGTATAAAATATCAAGTGAAGGTGAGCGTGCACTTTTATTGATTGTGCAAGACTTGATTAAGAAGGGTGTAGTTGAAGAAACTAGAGGAAATGTCTGTAACAGTCCTGTATTACCGATTCTGAAGCGAACTGACCCTACAAAACCTCCAGTTTATAGGTTTGTCATAGACCTTAGAGAAGTTAATAAGATTGTAATTCCGCAGTTTCCTGTAGTGCCAGACATTACTGCTTTGTTAACATTGATACCTGCTACAGCTACATGGTTCTCAGTTATAGACCTAAAGAATGCTTTCTTTAGCATTCCGATAGCCGAAGAGAGTAGGGATATTTTCGGCTTCTGTCTAGGAGGTCGCAGTTTCAGATTTAAACGCGCTCCACAAGGCTATTGTGAAAGTCCATCCATTTAGCAAGCCATTCACGCTCTACGTTCACGAAAGAGAAGGTTGCGCGTTGAGTGTTCTGACACAGAAATTTGGTGATAAACAACGCCCTTGTGCGTATTTTTCATCAACATTAGATCCGGTAGCCAGAGCGTTACCTAGTTGTTTGAGGGCTACAGCGGCAGCTGCAGCTTCCATTCGACAATCTGCTGGTTTGGTGATGAACAATATGCTAGTGGTCATGGTTCCTCATGCAGTGGATACACTCATGAACCGAACGAAGACTCAACACCTTACTAGTGCGAGATTATCTGGTTACGAGCTGACATTATTAGCGAGTCATATTCAGATCAAAAGATGCAATGTATTGAATCCAGCAACATTGTTGCCGACTGATCAAGAGTCGAGTGATTCTGAGCCACATGACTGTTATTTCAAAACGGAGGAAGAGACAAAAGGACGTATCGATTTAAAAGATACTCCCCTGTCCGACCCAGATGGTACGCTATATGTGGACGGGTCATGTTTTAAATTGGAGAATGGTGATGTGACTGCTGCTTACGCGGTAACGACTTTGAAGACGATTGTGGAGACTGCAAGAGTGAGTCAGAATTCTGCCCAAGCTGCAGAATTAATAGCTCTAACGAGAGCGTGTGTTTTAGCTAAGGGAAAGAGAGTGAATGTGTTTACAGATAGTCAGTACGCATTTGGCGTGGCCCATAGTTTTGGCCGGTTGTGGAGAGAAAGAGGTTTCATTACGTCCCATGGGACTAAGATCCAACATGGTCAGCTAGTTAACGACTTGTTGGAATCTCTAACCTTGCCGACTGAAGTTGCGATTGTAAAGTGCAGTGCTCATAAAGCAATCACGGATGATGTTGGTCGTGGGAATGCCTTTGCTGATGAAACTGCTAAACAGACAGCTAGAGACACGATGAGTAGAATGTACGTTGCTACGTCTGCAAGATGGATTGCTGAGTCTGGAATGTGTGAGGACACTATGGAAAGTGTGAAAGAGATTCAGAAAGAAGCGACTGAGGAAGAGAAACGTGTATGGAGAGAAAGTACGGGCAAGTTGGACTCGAATGGATGTTGGATTGATTTGACAGAACAGCAGCGTTGGATGTTGCCTGATGCATATGTGCTTGCAGTAGTGACGATGGCGCATGGAGTGGCGCATATAAGTTCTAAAGGGATATGTAAGATGTTAGCTCCGGTTTGGAAGAATGAGGGAATCAGTAAGTGTGCAGAGAGAGTGGTGAAAAATTGTATGGTGTGCTTGATGCATAATCCTGGCAAGGGAACTCCAACTCCAGCTGGTCATTTCGCTCCTCCTTCCTGCCCCTTTGAAGTGATTCAGTTAGACTTCATTCACATGGAACGCTGCAACAATTTAAAGTACGTCCTGGTGGTAGTTTGTGCTTTTTCCAGGTGGATAGAAGCATACCCATTAAAGGACAACACTGCCCTATCAACTGCCAAAATTCTTCTCAAGGAATACTTCCCTAGGTTTGGAATGCCACGGATTGTATGGTCAGATAACGGAAGTGAGTTTATAGGGAAAGTTATGCAGAGTGTGTGTGCTGGTCTAGGAGTGAAACAAAAATTCCACAGTGCAAACCATCCCCAATCTGCTGGTTTAGTCGAGGGTTACAATGGCACTCTGAAGCTTAAGATAGCCAAAATACAAGCATCCACAGGTTTAGCCTGGCCAGACGCACTTCCTTTGGCCTTGTTATCAACGAGAGCAACAGTGCATTCTAGAATAGGGCTTTCTCCATATGAGATTGTGTTTGGCCGTCCGGCAAATATCTGGGGTGTGCCGAGGCCTAAACACTTTTGCTCCATTGAATATCCTATGTTGATAGACTACCTTTACGACTTGACTGCTAAATTGAGTCTTATTCATCAACAGGTCTTCGATGCTTTGCCAAAACCTCCGGAGAGTCCAGGGCATCAGCTGAAACCCGGCGACCACGTGGTGGTCAGAAATTTTGCGAGGACAAAGAATCTTCAGCCTCGCTACATCGGCCCCTTCCAGGTCCTACTGGCAACGAGGACAGCTGTACGTGTCGCTGGCCGTAAACATTGGATTCACGCCTCTCATGTAAAGCGTGTTCCTTTGCCGCTGCCTTACGACGACTGGGTGAAGAAGGGAATTGGTGCCTCCGAAGCTGAAACAACTCCGAAATTTGTCCCTTTCAGCGATGCCGATTTGATTACTGACACTTTGAAACTTGACTCTCCTCCTGAAAGGACTCCTTTGAACACTGAACATTTGTCTCCAGCATCACAAGAAACTTTGCTATCTGCGAACTTAAACTCTGCAACAGCTGCTAGTAATACACTATTTTCCGATCAGACAGTACCAGCGAAGAAAAGATACAACCTTAGGAGCCATAAAAAGGACTAATAAAGCAGGCAACTGCATACTGTGATTTTGATATATTTATATATATTTTGAACTTTTGCCTTCAGCCAGGAAGTTTGCTATTGTTTATTGTTTTTAAAATTGCCTTGCCGTCTGGGTAGCCGTAGGGTCGTGGCTGTGTACCTAGTTTGAATTTGCAGGGGTCTGACACAAGGTCGATCTTTCTGTTGGTTCTGGGAACTCCCAGGGCTGATAGAGGCATTTTCATCTACGTACACATCATCAGTGGTCGCGAGCGGATTGTAGAAGATGGAGCTTCCTGCGCTGCAACGAAAGAATGTGATTTACGTTCGCAGAAACAGACTTAATAGAATTCTTCACAGCAAATGTTTCTTGATGCAATGTGCCGTTACATTTTTGATTGTTTTAGCAACATTGGTGGGTGGAATCGTCTTTAGCATAAATTTGATTTTTGTGCCAGTTTCTACAGTACCTCCCCTTGATCCTGCTATTTCTACTGTTTCCTCTATACACTCTTTTCACTCGTTTCCGGAACATGAGCAAGCCAGACGCTCAGAATTCATCAACAACACTTTTGTACAGCTCTTGCACCAACACCAACTGGTAGTTAACACTACAGACTGCTGGGTATGTGGCTTGATACCTCACACTATGGATAAAGGTATTCCATATCTGGTTTTGCCTTACAGCTATAATGGATCATTTCAGGCCTTCCAAACCATCTTTGCTTATGCTCTCGAGACCTATCCTCCACGTCCACCACGTTCCACTAAATATAACTCTGCTAACAAAGCTTTAGTCCAGGGAATTATTGATATGGTCAAGGACGTCAATAATACTCCATCATACCCTAGAGACGAATTGCGAGTATATTTAAGTTGGAATACTTCAGAGTATCGCCTTAGTTTAGGAGAAAGCAAGCGTAAAAGCTCAACTCCAATCTGGGTCGTACCTCACCGAGGTCAGGTCTGTTTGCAAGGTAATGGGAGAAATCCGAGAGCTCAGCTAGGGAGGAGTGAGTGCGTAGAGACTTATGTGTTTCCGGCTAACTCTTCCCCTGCCTTTCTTACTGCTAGGGGTACCTATTTCATTTGTCGAGACAGAGCTTATACATGGTTGCCTGCCGACTTCTCAGGATCATGTTATATTGCTCGATTATTGCCTCCGACATACACTGCTTCACCTGATTACCACAGAACAAGAGTAGCGAGAGGTGTCTTCAGCAAGGAAGATACCGCTGGTCAGGAAGCTGGAGACTTCTTCAAAGGCTTCCTTCCGTTCTGGGGACCTATGGCCAATAGTAGAAACATACGTCAGCTAACACGGGTAGTTGAATCTACTATTACTGAAACTGCTGGTGCCCTTAGCAATCTGACAGCTGAGCTTCAGGCGGATAGGCTCATGACGTTGCAGAACCGTATGGTTCTAGACGTTATACTTGCAGATCGAGGTGGGGTATGCAGAATGATCCAATCGAGCTGCTGTGTCTTTATTCCTAATAATGCTCCAACAGTCTACGAGGCGATCTCTAAGTTGCACAAGATTTCGGACTCCATTCATGTAGACAAGGGAAACTGGTCCTTCATGGAGTGGTTTTGGACTCTGATCTCAGCGTGGGGATGGAAAGTTCTAATGGTCATTGGTGTCATCCTAGTATTCCTATTCTCATGTTGTCTGATTATCCAGTGTGGTCCTGCTCTGTGTAGTCTTTGTGCTACGACTTGTCTCAGAAAACAACCTGCGTTTGGAGAAAAGACACGAGAAAGGATGATGATACAACAACATGTCACTGACCTGATGAGCATAGAACTAGATTCTGACATAGACTGAGTAATTGCCTATGTAAGGGCAAAAGGAGGGTCTGAGGTTCCGTGAGGTTCTGTGACGGTTCCGTGACGACTTGAACCCGTGTTTTCAAGTTTGTCGGAAATACATAATATTGGTATCAGTGAACCGCAAATGATCCATTTAGTATATCCTAGTGTTTTCGCTACGCTACGAGCAAGAGCACTCCTTCCATTGACATATTTCTGATATACCCACGGCATCCATCTTAGATCATGGCCGCCATTTTGTGTTTCCTTGCCCTCACATATGCAATAGCCTCTGATCATTTCATTTACTCCACTTTGATTAAGGACACGTAGCCTTAGCCGGAGATTCACCTCTTACATAACACGTGCACCTTAAACCAGATCACGCTGTAGCTGCATGACTCGACAAAGGCTGCCTCCTCTGCCCGAGGCCAGTCTTGCCAAACTGGTCTTCGTGTCCATTGTATCTGATCATGATTAGGCGGCCGAAGCTGGTAGCCTTGCCCATTTACGACCCACAAACATCCCTTATCCCACTTTTCTATCTTCCACACCTGGCTCTGTTTTCTTTCTTTCTGAATCTTTATTAGGGGGAGGTAACGAACTTTACGATGAGGCGGTCCGGGTCCTGAATGCAATATTGACAGGGGATTGTGATGAACTAGTGGGAACCCCTCTTCGTAGATGTTTGGTATCAGATTTTATCAACGGTTCCTGTGTAACATCAAATATTTATTGTTTAGAGACACAAAGGTTTGGGAATGTACCGACATGTGAAATATTTGCCTAGAGCTCAATTTTTAGTATATAAGGAGCAACCCACTTTGTACAAATCGAACAGGCTCCTAGTTTCTGCCCGTGCGTAGATTCTGTGACTTCTGTGTCCCTGCAGTAATAAACCTTTGGTCTTTGACGCCACCATCGAGAAGCCCGTGTTTCTGTTCATTTGTGCACCAAGGCAGGTGGAACTCCGGGGTCTTTGGGTGTTGTACCCTGACACCTCTGGACGGAACCAAAAAGTCCAGAACTCCAATATAGAGCGGGAACATTTCTCCGGTTCTACCGCTGGTGGAAGTCTCAGGAGCACGTCGCCGAAAGCTGCAACACTTTCCCTCCACAAAGATGCGGCTCGAGGTCAGGATTAGTTTCAGGATGTGTACGCACATCAGGGAAGACGGCGGAGCTGAGAGCCTAAGCGGCCATCGCGGTCGCCAGCTTGGCTCCTCACCGCCCTTCCTTTTTGATCCTGTTCTCTTGATCCCCCTCCTTGTCCTTTTGTGTTTATATCTTTCTTGAATGTTTCCTTGTTTCCCTGTCTGAAACACTGTAACTCTAAAAAAAAAAGGCATCTGGCACAGGGCCCTGTGCACCTCCTTCTGTACCTGCTGACTCATTACTAGTCACGCTACTTATACTGGAGATGTTAGACATGCTAGTAGTCCCAGCAGTTTGTGAGGTGATGTCAGAGCCATTCTTATTACTGTTTGGGGGTTTTATATTGTCAAATTTTCTTGTGAAAGTATAAACCCTTCCACATTTATAATCCCGTTCATCACGTTTAATTTTTGGGGATTTTTTGTCTCTTAAGTATATTTGATGTTTCTGAAGTTTCTGATCTTTTAAAATGGCCCAGGTTTTATCTGCCACTTCAGGCAAACCCATATCCTTAATCTCTTTTTCCAAGTTGGCAATCTCCAGTAATAGTTTTTCTCTCTTCAAATCTGCATCCCTAATAAGGATGTCCGTCATACCCATTGAGGAATGCAACAGTAGTTTTTCCCATTCCTTTAGGTGTCCCCTGTCCAAATTCTCAAAGGAGGGAAATATCAACACTCATAGTCCTCTTGGGACCTGTTCTTTATCGCTATATTTACGTAAGACAGTAGCATCCCACCAACGTGAGAGTTCCTGTTTTTTTATCCTCTCTAGCCTCATAAACTTTTGTTTCAAACCCTCATTGGCAGTTGTTTTTGGTAGGGAATTTTTGCCAGGATTCTCATTAAACAGGTCATCAAGTAAGGCATCCCTATTATCATCAAAGGTGGCCATATTCGTTATGAGTCTATGTTCTGTTTAGGGTCCTCAATACCTTTCTTCAAAATCCAACACAAGTAAATATTGGTTAATATAGCATTACACAATAGTACAGTCAAAAGCAATGTATACTGGGAACAGAGTGCTCGATCAGCAAAATTAATTATATCAACAACGAACAAATGGTGGATTTGCTTTGTTTGATAAGCACATCATAAAGCAATGTTTCCCATGTTAAGAGTTCATATGGTATGAATTTGAAACACTTTGTGGGAGTGCTCGTCCGGTATCGTGCTCATCCACCTTGTAGCACCAATCCACGATATCCTACTCACTCAAGGTGAGATAGAGTATCATAAGCAAATTACAACAAGGATACCAGTGCACATCCTTTCTAGTTGCTATTCTCCAATTGGCATCCAGCCACCACAATCCAATATTTTCACTCTCCTTGCTGTCCTCAAAAAAATATGCACAATGTTCGTTAATGTTCAATGTCCATTTATTATTGATTTCTTTCTTTTGCTACACAGTCACAGCCGACGCGCGTTTCGCCCTCCGCGGGCTTTTTCAAGGCTGTAATTTACATACAAAAAAGATGTCACCAAGCAGATTCAATACATTAAAAGCCACCTTCACATTGTGGTTATCTGTTTATCCAATATCTGATCTACATACTCCTAATATGCCCTCATCATGTTTTATGCTGAGATCAATTCACAGATTGTAGTGCATCAAAGATATAGGATTACTTTGTGCGATCACCTAGATCCATTAACTCTTATGCTTTCTCAAACCATAAAAATTTCCATAAATAGACAAGAATGTTTCCAAGGTGACCACTACGTGTAAATAGAGTGTTAAGGATACAGCTATTTAATCTATTGTGCCCAACCGCACAGTAATTTTTAAATACTATAGTTTCTACTCAAGAACTTTGTGGTCTCACTTACCAAAGAATATAGTGTGGTGAGCAGAATTTATTCACAAAAGTCAAAAAGTTGTGGAGCCTGTTGAACATTAGTCCTGTAAGAGTGTATGGACATAATATTAGCATTCATGCCAAGCAAATAGGCTCAGTAAACTTAGTTGGAATAGTCCGACATTGCTTGTATAGTCGCTAGTAGGCTTACCTTTAAGCCTTTGTCTTTGTGCACCATAGAGTTGTAAGTAAAAAGCATGTGTGGATAGTCCATTCATGTGTCAATACACAAGTTATTGCGCGCTGTTTGGAGCCCTGATAAGTTCCATCTGTAATAGAGTTATATAATACATTATGTTATTCTATCTGGTCTCATTAAAAAGTGACTTATTTCTAAAAGACTATTTTTTAACAATTCATGTCTCTATTCATAAGTCCTATGTCTGCTAATTATCCAAAGTCACTGCATCTTTATAAAACTACCAACAGTATTATTCACTGTGGGTAATAACAAATCTATAAAAGAAGAGAAGAAAGTGTAAACATTACGTATCAAGCGCAGCCGAAGTGTTGGATTAGATCACAAGTATGTGCTCTAATATTCTGCTTGATATATTAGTCGTGCATTTAAAGCCCTATTAAAAACATGTGTGTCCTTAAGTTCTGCTTCTTTTTTTCTGTGTAGTAGTAACAAAACTCTTGGTCTATATTATTCTAGTTCGATTTAACTTCTTTTGTAGTTTGGGTTTACCTGTAGTTATTCTTTATTTCTATAGCATGGTCCTGAGAGTGGTGTACCCAAACTTGATTTCAAACTTGTGAGTTTAATGCTGGTTAATGGTCCTCATTGGACAGCTAACATGGAGTTGGTCACCCTTATTTCCACCACTCCCATCAGCAGAGAAAGATTAATCAGAGGGTCATTGCCTCTGTGGAAAATGAAATGCTGCATTTTTCTAATTGTAAAGGGTCAATAGGGTTAGGGGAGTAAGTGATAGTAAGTGCAAGATAAACAAAACAACAACATTCAAGCATGCTTCAAGCTCCAACAGAGTACAATTGTAAACAGTGTCTGTAACGACAAGTAGTGAACTGGTCGCTTTCAACCACTCCTTGAAGTCCATGAACTAATAAAAAGAATGATTAAACTATATAGGAAATATAGAGCATCATAGATGCATAATCCCTGTTTTTGCAGTGCCTTATCTTTTACTATATGTGCCACGCACAAACAGTGAGAGTGCACTCTATTACAGAAAATGCACTACCCCCATGGTAGCTGTGAACTTACAGCTGTTGTCTGCTCCATCTTTCACAGTGCAGGTGGCACTAGGTCTACTTTACAAAGAATGACAAAGATGCCCCTGCATGTGGGTGCAGTGGATGACTGCACCCACCTGCAGGGGATGTATGATGGGTACATGGGACCCTTTTCCACCCTTCGGAGGGCTCCCCTCAGGGGCTGCACTGACTGTACGCCATCTCTATGTGGTGCAAAGTCAGTGTGGCAAAAAGTCAGGGCACCCTCTGATAGCCTCTTTGCTTCTGCACCCACATACATAATACGCACGGACCCAGAGACAATGTGTTTCCCTCATTAATATGGGGGTGTGCCTCCATGAAAAGGATGGAAGGCCCCCTTAAGATCACACCAGCGCTATATGTGCGTTGGTGAGATCCGTAATACAGTATGGGCCATGCAAGAATCTGCACCCCATCTGTATCATCCAAGTATTTTATCACAGGGCACACAGGGGTGCTGAAAGGAGGCACACATACCTGTTTTGGCCCAATTACCACAGCACACTTTATGTAATATGGCCCCGCAACTCCTGTCAATTAAAAATTCCAGAGCTATAATAGTTGTCACATCTTAAGCCTCTCTGGGCAATGCAATCGGTTGAAGTGCACTATTATAATGCTTGTAATATAACATAACATCAATTTCACAGAAGGAACAGGACTTGGTCATGTCATTACATCAGGGCTCTGCCACCTCACTTACAAGTATTAGCAGTCAAGAGAATGACTCCTGGAAATGCTGGAACACAATGTCCTCTGGCTCCCCTTCGAACTGACGTCTTCTCTCCTGACCCAAGGCAGTGAGTGAGTCAGGACGAACTGGCAAGAGAAAAAAAATATGTCAGGCTATAAATTACAAACAAATCCTATTGCAAAGTCCCCAACCGCAGAGTGGCCTTTGAAATCGAACTGTGGGATGGCTGATGCCAGCAACTTAACCCTTTCGATGCTGATGACGAGCTCAGCTCGTCATCACCCACGGGTGTCGTGTGCTGATGACGAGCTCAGCTCGTCATGGGAACAGCAAAATGGCAAAATCCAGCACAGGAGGGGGAAAACGCCTAGCAGCCAAGGTGTTAAACTAGCTCTCATTTGTTTCTCCCGGCGTGATTCCCTTCTGTGCTTCCACATGAAAGCACACTCAATGCACATCAATGCACACTAAATGCATAGTTGCTGGAAGTGGCTGCTGAGAGTGGAGGGTGCTGCAGCCCCCCC
The DNA here is from genome assembly GCF_964263255.1 of Lissotriton vulgaris. NCBI lineage: Eukaryota > Metazoa > Chordata > Amphibia > Caudata > Salamandridae > Lissotriton > Lissotriton vulgaris. The sequence continues at coordinate 1,451,545,272 of NC_141689.1, read as the reverse complement.
CCCAAAAAAATAACCATGATGAAGTTTGAAAGACCAATGAGCCATAAAGATGCCTTTTATCTTGGTCAATTTGCTGTGTTTCAAAGATAGGCGAAATGTTAGGAATGTCATTGACAAACTGCTGCGTGTTCATTTAATTTGGAGATAGGTGTTTACTTGTCTTTCTCTGACTGCAAAGTGAGATGAAGGGCCTGATCTAGATCTTGGTGGATAGTTTTCCCCACCACAACAGTGATGGATATCCCGTCCGCAGAAATATAAATCCCATTATATCCTATGTTATTTATATGTCAGCGAACTGGATATCCGTCACTATTGTCACAGAGTAACCCGTCCGACAAGAGCTAAATCAGACTCTAAGTGAACAATGGTACACTCTTGTTCTTGTGCATAGAGTGTGAAAGGAATGGCTGTAGAATATCATTTCTTTTTTGTTACACACACCAGAATTTAAACACCTGTAGACAGACTGCACAACTATTTCAAACTATATGAACAATTAAGAAAGCACAATGGTGTAATTTTAATAAATCTGAAGAGTGATCAGGAAGCTAAGATTTTAATAGAACCGAAACAAATCAATACACTTGTTGATGGACGAATGAAATGTTCGCTGAAGCTTGATTCCCACACAGTATCGTTTGTGCACTATATAGTTTTATGAGCAAAACCATATACCTGTGCACATTTAGTGGCCATTTCAATGGAAAATGTGCTGTCTATAAATGAAAGTGCGCTGCCACAGCATGCTTTAGTAATATACTTGGACACTGTGCGCCAAAATGCACACCAACTACACCCTACGCCCATGACACTCTGCTGCAGAATACATTTGCTAGACTTGTTTCCTGTGTGAAGCTTACATTTTTCACAATCCCTATGACTTCAGTGATTTAACATTGATGGCAGCGCCCACACTTTGAAAATTGCTCCAACACCACTGGGTTACTGCAGTTCCTTCACACTTAAGGTGATAAATATCAGTTTTGTGTTTGAGGTGAAGCCCTCCTGGTCTTGGGATCTCTGACACAAAAGAGCGGCCATTTGTAATAGGAGAAATCACAGGATCTGTGGCAGAAAAAAATTGCCTTTTGTAATACAAGGAATCAGAGAGAATGGAGGTATATCTAGAAAACATCAGCGATGCTAAGAATGGCGGACAGGATGTAGGCACTTTAACGGGGTTTTTCAAAGCACTTTACAAACGAGTGGTCCAAGTGCATGGCTTCTTATATCTGAGATTCTTAGCAAGAAGAATGAAAATGCGGTGTACAAGTATATAAAAGTGTATCCTGGGAAGGATGTGGCAAATGATGACATTCTAAATAGAACACGTCAGCAAAGTTGCCCACGTTGGTAGGGTAACACCTACGACAAAGTACTAATTTATGCACTGATTTGCTTACATAGTTTGCATGCATATAGATGTTTTGTAATTTTTATGACACGCCTATTTTTAATTAACTGAATTATGAGATTGACATGAGTATTTATTTATTTATTTTGAGGGTTTTATATAGCGCTGGCTAGACCCGGAGGTATCTGAGCGCTTTACATATGGTTCCACAGAAATTACAAAATTACATCAGTTACACGTTACATCAGTTACTAGAAAAACATTTCAAGAGAGTAGATGACGAAATAAATGGAGCTTAGAAGGGAGAGGGGGTGGGGTAAAGGGGTAGGAGGTAGATAGGATGGCGAGAACATGGAGTGTAAAGGAGAAAGGGGGTGGAGTAAAGGGGTAGAAGGGAGACTACAACGGAGAGACGAAGTAAGCTCTGTTCAAAGACCGGATGGGTAGGTGAGAATGGCATGGCATTAGTAAAACAAAATCTACAAAAACAAGACCAAGCTATTTGTTGAATCACACCATTATGGACAAATTGATAGTGCCAATACAAGGTATGATGATACCAAACAAAGTTTTTCAAAAAGAGAACAAATAAATCAATATTGCCCACTGGTGTCTATTCCAATGTTTGTTTGTTTATAATACTTTATTCGATATAAATATCATAAAAGTACATACATTTTAACAGAGGAAAGGAGAATTTAAAAAAGAGGAAAATTGATAGACATTGCATATGTTAAAAGACAGTAAAAAGCAGTAAAAATACATATGTACAATTTAAAACAGTTGTTTTTAGCAGTCTAACATACAGTAACAGTAATAAACATACAGGGGTTCTGCTCCTACAGGCTCTATACATTATTGCAGTTTAGCAGCTTAGAACGGGTGAGCCAGGCGCTTGATAGGTACTTAGCAACTCCGCATACAACAACCAAAGATGTTGTGTCAGTTGAAAGGATGCGGAGGGCTACCCTAAAGTCTCTGACCCCTAACTCCCTGCATACTGGTTTCAGCCATCGTGCTCTCGCCTTCTTGTATGCTTTGCATCCAAACAAAAAATGTGATAGGAATTCGATCTGACATGGGCAGCTTGGACAGGTGCCGTGTGGGGCCCGCCTTCCTTTCCAGCCCTGCACAAATTTGTTAAGTGGAAGTGTCCCATACTCATTTTTAAGAAGATAGCTCTATCTTTTGGCTTTTGAATAAAGTCTAAAAAAGGTTCAAACCTCCCAATGGGCTTATGCTCTAAAAATTGGGAGGTTAGCGCTCCCCATTTTGTGCTCCTAAGTTCCTCAGTCTGGATCTACTCCCAGTAAATTTTCTTACTAACTTGCTTTGGGGGAGGGGACTGCGTGGTCCATGCTTCAGCCAACCCCAACTTTATGACCATCTGCCTCAGTTTGTTTACCCACTGGATGTTATTCGCATCATTCAAGGCAATGAGTTCATCCAACACCACTGCGTAATTTTCTAGTTCTGGGGTCCTCCTCAGGCGCACCCAGAACAGCAAAGGGCAGAGGCGAACTATATCTGACATCGAGCGTTTGCCCATATCGTGGAATAGGGGCTTTAGTGGGGTTGAGATGGGGAGAGCAACTAGGTCCCTTATGAACTTGTTCTCAGCTCTAACCAGGTCTGCTACATTTTCGCTGCCCCATAGTTCAGACCCATAGACTGCGGAAGTCAGCGCCTTCCCTTCGTATACTGCAAGTGCGGGGGCTATAGGCCTGCTAGCAGACATACGCTGACTCCAAAAGATAGCGCCTGATACTCTCTTCAGATTTATCAGCATCTTAGCAATGTGGGAATCCCATTTCATTCTATTATTTAATCTAATTCCTAGGTAATCAAAGTTCTCTACCACTTCCAGCGGTGTGCCCTCAAGAGTGATATTAATTTTCTTTGTCTTTTTTGAGGGTGGCAAGACCATTAACTTAGTTTTGGATGTATTGATGGTCAGCCCACGTTCGCCACAGAACAAGCAGAATCTGTTCAGCAATTTCTGAAGTCCAGAGGGGGTTTTGGACAACAAAAGCGTGTCATCCGCGAAGAGGAGTGTGGGTGTTTTTTCCCACGCCAGGACCGGGGCATCGGCATTGACAGTGAATAATGGTATGTGAAAAATCTTGTGAGTTTATTATCATTGAGCGACTAACAAAGGGCCAGGTTTACAAAGCTATATGCATGTAGGAAAACAATGCTGAAATTTACAATAATTGTGTTTGCATCCTTACAAAAAAGTCACTGACATAAATGTTTTTGGATGAGTAAGTATACTCCTGGTGATGGAGTCTACTCCTTGAGTTGGTATACCCTGCGAGTTTGTTCTCACCAATAAACATACGTTTGTGGGTATTCATAAACTCCTCTCTGTTCGCTTTGCAAGCTGGAAAATGTGAGAAATGTATTCCTGACAAGTAAACCTCTTTCAGTATGGGAAGGGGATCTGAATACCTCTAAAGTTGCGGAGGATAGATAGGAAAGTGTTTCTTCGCGCTGCAGCTGTTGCTCCTCCCAGGACAGTTCCACATGCAGAAAAAATGTGCATTTTTATTTCTTTTAAAGATTTTCCAGGAGTAAGCTTTGACATTTTTTTACTGTCTCAATTTTCCAGGGATATCCTGGCAAATCACTTTGAATGCCAAAAGGGGGTAATCTAAACCCATGCCATGTCGTCAAACTTCAGATGTGGATTCCTAATGTTTTCAAAAAGTGTCTAAAGAACAGGTCACTTGTTTTCTTCTACTTGCCCTCCTATTTACTGAAACATTGGTTAACACTTTAAAAAAATCTTTGCACCCAACAATTTGCTATTGATAATGTAGCCACTTTTATTATTTGTTTTCTTTTTATTTGCCTTATTCTATAGGGCAGTTCTACCCAAAGGCGGAAACGTCCTTTACATACTAACAGCAGCAAAGGGAGGGAGGTTTCTCATTGCATTTAACTTGGAGAAAACTTAATCACGACCCTAGAGAGCTTAAAGGGAGCTAATATCATTGGGAGAGAGTGCACGAGAGTGTCAGAAAACGAGGGTGTCAAGACCACATTTGATGGTGAACTGGGAGAAAGGGTAGAGATGGATGGGGAGGAGCAGTAGAGTGGGGCGTAGTAGGAGTAAAGAAGAGTAAGAGGAGAAAGGGACGTAAAGGGTAGTAGAGCATTGTGAAATGAAAGAATAGTAGGTAAGAGTGACGAACAAGGTCAAGTGGGTTGTAGAGGGAGAGAAAGGAAAGAGGGTAGAAGGTGTGAGGGAAGGATCAAAGAAAGGATCCCGAGGTGGACAAATGGAAGCACTGAGGGGAAGAGGAGAGGATGAGAGGGGCATGGAAAAGGTAGGTGGAGGGCTACTGAATAGAGTGGACTGTGGCGAAGAGGGCAACAGAGAAAGGGAGAAAGATATTAGAGGAAGGGAAAAAAGGTTCAGACAGGGATAGAGTTGTGGAGGAAGATGGAGAAGAAGGTGGAAATGAAGAAGAAGAGGTGTGACGATAGATTGGCGAGGGAGTAGGAATTCTTTTAGGACAAGAGCAAAGCAGCAATAAGTTTTGTTAGAGGGGAAGAATGCTAGGCAAATTAATTCATATAGCAGTAAAGAGGAAGGGGTTTTGTTACTTACAGAAAATGAGAAGGCCTTCCTGGTATGGCATATCGTCAGAGAGACGGCTCCAAAGGGTAGTCGCTGCTCCAGCAAAGGACTGGACCTTGGCTAGTTTGAATTTCAGGTTTTCAGGATCGATTCAGTGGATGTGTTAGCTCTTAGATGTTTGTAACCTCCTGAGATTTTTATACTTGAGCGTAGATAGTTTAGTTGAGGGAAGTGAATGGCTTTGAAGTTAATACAGCCTAATTTGTATGTAATTATAGCCTCAAAGGGGAACCAGTGAAGGTCTATTAGTATGGTGGGGGATGTCATCGACTTTGCAGGGGCTGAATATTAATTGAGGAGATGAGTGGAAGGCGGCCTTGAGGCGGGGAGAGAGGATTTGAGCACCATGATGAGTGTTGTATTTCCTTTCTTAAAACCAGAGATTACAAGGGAGTGGACCACAAGAGGGAAGTCGGAAGGTGGAAACAAAGTTTTCAGTTTTCTTAGAGAGAACAAATACAGTATGGCGGATTTGGTGATTATGGTTGACATGAGCTGTCTTTGACATGATGTGATCTATTCAGATGCCTAATGATATTACTGCCAAGGAAATGTATGGAGTGAAATGGGATGACTGAAGTTCTTAGACCATTCTTTCCTTCTAGTTGTTACATCTCTTTACGGCAAAAACCCATTGCATGCATCTATTTGAGTTAGTATCGCGATTAGAGTAAAGCAAAGGTTTTATGGATTGAACATCTACTTAATGTAGTATCTGAGCGGACAGCACAATCAAGTTAAGCTGGACATTAAGGTTGAGTTGTTAGGAGCTTGGAATCTTTGAAGCAAATATATGTGGATCAAATTCTAAAAAAATGAATATACGTACATTTATTCTAAAATGTACTCCTGCAGTCAGAGTAAATTTATGATTTGTTTGGAATTACAACATTTCTAGGAGTACACTGAGAAACAACAGGTGCAGTTTTCCAGGAATACTCAAGTCTGTAAGCAGTTATACATGCATAAATGCACATGGTGTAGACAAATGTGAAACCTTGCAAAAAGTGCCTTTGCACAAATTTTTCTTTTCTTTTTTATCCGTAGGGAAATGTATTTCCTATGATAAAATCATTTCCCCATTCACAGCAAGCAATTCTATGGCTATTCTCTCTTTCATTCGTTCGTTCGAGTTTAGTAATGGATGGCTCAGAAGCAGCGATCTAGTTCTGAGGTATCTAGGCATGGACCCTGGGGTTTTATGTTTTTAGGATGATCTGATGGTCATCAGCACTGCCGCAGCAGGGTAGGTTGATGGACGTGATGAGATCGGGTAGCAGACTGAGGTTGGCAGTGAAAAGTAATGATGAGACGATCGAGCCTTGAGGTCCGCGCTGAACAAAGATTACATGAATAGGGGGAGCAAAATGATTCTAGCTCTATCAAAGAGGTATGAAGAGATCAGTATAGAATGGCTCCTTAAATGCCAAATTTCATTAGGGCGTGATGTTGGACTTTATAAAAGGCATAGAACAGGTACTTTAGCAGAATGTGGCAACTCTGTCCACTGTAGTCTTCAGATTGTCCCAGATGGATCAGGGCCTATTCAATGTTTCTCCTGGGGTGAAAACCTATGAGGTAGTACGGGAACAGTTTGTTTTCTTTCCAAAAGTCTTGAATATGAGTAAAGGCAGATTAGGTATCTAATGTAATGTGGATTCTTACATGAGTTCTTGTTGGCAGTGCTTACTCTCAGCTGATGGTTGTCAGTGGGGGCCACAAGCACTCATTTTTTAGGACCAGCACATATTTTTCCTCATCAGACATTTCCCAAGTGCAAGAGAGTGAAAACAAACAAACAGGAAAGAAGGAGCAAATAAAAAAGAAAGAAGGAGGAAGAGAAAGACAGAGTGAATGTCACCGAGGGGGGAAGCAAGAACCTGCAACAATAAGATAAAGGGACAGGGGCCCTCTTGCAGTGGATTAAAGAGGTCAGAGGTGGATTCAGGACTATGCAGGCTTTCTCTTCATTGCGCTGACATTTAATAGCACAAACTGGGTGCTTCTGAGCAACACTTTGGGCATTGGTACTCTTAATTTCACAAATGAAACAGTTTGGGGGAGTAGTAGCAATCATGGAGACTGGAGTAGGGTGTCTTTGAAGGTTTGAGCTGTAGAGGGGTCTGACGTTGTAGCTGGGCCATTTGCCTTCAGCAATAACGTGAATTGGGAGTGAAGCATTGATTAAAGGAGACTTGGGTCGGATGTCTGCTAGTGAGCATAGATCTAGCTTGAATGCCATGCTGTTTGTTCTTGAGGTATTCTTCAAAAAACACAACTTTTGAAATCAGGTGAAATGTCAATCTTTACCTTGAACCACTCACCGAGGTACAATGAGCCAAGGAGTCGAGGAGTACTCCTCGGTGTAGCGGTAGGCGATGCCGGAGTTCTGGAGTACGTGGTCGTGCAGAATGGCTTAGCGTAGTCTCAAGTCTTAGCTGTAGCAATCACAGCCGTGATTGCTACAGCTAAGACTTGAGGCTTCACCCCCCCGCCGCCCCCCATGGCCCCCTGATTCACTCGGCGGCTTGCTTAAACCCCTTCCAGAGGGAGGTCACCACTCCGGGACCCGAGCAGGAGATCGGTGGCACGACCCTGCTCCACTACTCCTATTCTGAACCAACGGAATCCCACTGCAGTTCGGGGCTCCAATTCTGCAGTTCCGTTTCCATTATACAAGCCATTCTGCACGACCACGTACTCCAGAACTCCGGCATCGCCTACCGCTACACCGAGGAGTACTCCTCGACTCCTTGGCTCCATCCAGCCCCTCTCCTGCCAGTAGCCAAACTCTTCTACCACATTGAGTGCTCCACGCCGTGGCCACATCACTTTCTGAAATTGGCAACCCGGTCCTGATGAAGATCCTGCCTAGATAGGATCGAAATGCCGTTGACCCAACGTAGAGCGCAACTCACGGGGCACCCTCAACCTTGGTTCCCAAACAAAAACATTCTTCTCCATTTATTGGCGACGAACCATTGATTCTGTACATATTGTCTTCCACTTTTGTCACTTTGCGTCCTTCGCTGTGTTTTTTCACCTGTCACTCGCGCCGTCACTCTTTGTCTCAAGATCACCAAGGTGCACAAAGCCCCCTTGAGTTACTACATCATTTTATGCCAACAGTGCTTCTACAACTGTCTTGTATGAGATGTTTTTAAATATATGATGCTACATGCACTTTCTAAAAAACTTGATACTGAGAGTCTCTCGTTTTTTTGCGATTTTGTAATGCCTTGTACATACACGTATATCTGTCTTTCTCATTAAATCAGATTGAGATATTGTTGGTCTTAATACAGATACACCCAGATCTCAATTTGGTCTATGGGTTATACTCCTGTTGTTTTCTACTGAGTTGAAGATGAGGCATTCTTGTTTCACATGATTCTTTATGCTGAAATGGGCACATAGTGTCTCTTTGAGTTTTCCATATGTCTCTGCGTCCCTTGTTGAAAAGTTACTGATTAGGTGCCAGCCTTCCTGTCCCACCAGCTGAAGTAGTAGTTGCAGCAGTTCACTCACTGCCTGCTGCAAGTAATTCATCCAGTGACTCCAGCCGCCAGTTCCACTTGGGACCCAAACTCTGGGTGCCAGTCTATGTCACTGGGGGTGACACTTCAATGCAGGGGTTATCTTTTTGTGTTCCTTTTTCCACTGACATGATGGTGAAAAGTCCCTCAACTTGCCTGACTTCAAAATGGGCACCACTCGACTGAAGAATTCATGGCTTGTAGTTTCGAGAATTTCTACTTTTCTTTAAGTCTGCGTGCTAGCTGCAGGCACTTTGTGCTTTCTCAGCACTGGTACTTTATTGTGTTACTTGCCTTTTATATCTGCAGGTGTGATCTACGATCCCACCCTCGTCGCCAGTTGTCCTGTTCTGGATTGGTTTCTCTTCACAGCACTGGCAAGCATAACACTCTGCATAAAAGACAGTGCCTGGCATACAGCTATTAACTCATCTTTATTAATTCCTCAGCTCCTATCTGTGGCCAACTGATGTGGAGCTATTTTTCACACGTCCTCTTCTCTCTGCTTCCCTCGGTGTAGTGAGAGGGAAAGCTAGTGCTTCCTGTCTCCGCCCAGTAAGTTCCTGGCATCTCACTTCTGTCCAGGCCAGCTAGACCGCTGACCTACTTATAAAACAATGTCCTCTCCTGGAGGACATGACACCAGGAATCCCAATGTGATTGAGGGAGGCATAGTAAAAGTCAAGGAGGCAGTGGATAATCTGTCTGACTGTGCTGTAGAAAATAGAATAAAGGTGTTCCAGGACAGCATGATCGGCTCTACACTCAGATCAGAGGAGCCATTGTTACTAAGAGAAGGGCTTAGAAAAACCAAAGGAGGTATCTTGGTATAATAAGTCATGCAAGGAAGCCCACACGAAGCTCCTCAAATGAACTAAAGCGAATTGAAGGGGCTTCCTTGTGAAGTGCAGGTTGATATACAGGAGGGTTATAGAGAAGGCAAAAAGAGATTGGGAGAGCTCCTTGTGGGCTAACCTTCATGACGCCTATGTTAACCAAGGATAATAAAACCTTTTGGAGACCTGTCACAGTATGCAATAGGGGCACCAATAGGAACCTACAATGTTGTGTACAACCCCAGCATTGGATTACTCATTTTAGTTATCTTTACATGGATAGTAGTAACCAGACCCAGAAAGGGTTGGATTGGCCTCCAATGCAGGATTACTCCATGATTAGTGATCCCACTATCTTGGAACTGGGTTTAAAGAAACTGCAACAACTCAATTCCTGTTTGGTGGCAAGAGCCCCAGGGCCTGACATGATCCCCAATGACCTATACCTGGCTAACGTGGAAGTTTGGGGATCGTATCTCAACCTCCTGTCTAATGCCATCTTATCAGGTAAGAAGATTCCCCACTCCTGGAAATTGTCGGAGATAATCCCAATCTAAAAAAAAGGGTTTCATAGTGAACCAGGAAACCACAGGTACATCAGCCTGATAGATGCTGTACGCATTTTGTTTTAGTAAACAAATACATTCCCATCTCATAGATTGGATAGAGGATCATGAAGTGCTATAGGAATTTCAGGAGCAAAGTAACTACAGTTGAGCAGGCATTCAGCTTTACTTTTATTTCTTGGAAGACAGAGTTAATCAACAGGGCTTAACTTTATGTTGCTTTTGTAGATTTACGAGCTGCTTTTGACCTCATCCCCAGATCTAAGCATTGAAAGGTTCTCGAGGAAATGGATATCCCTGCCAACCTCCTGGTCATATTGGTAGGGCTCCAACTATGAGCAAGTGAGGTGGGGCAAACATGGACAATTGACAGAGCCCTTTTGTTTTAACTGTGGAGTCAGACAAAGCAGTGTCTTGACACCCACCCTTTTTTCATTGCACATTAATGTGGTGGTGAAGTACTTAAACAAGGACAGGTGTGATTCTCTAAAGGTGGGTGCCGGAGGGTGCCAGCCCTCCACTGCAGATGGCACTCTGTGTCTTTCCAAGTATCCCCAGGGCCTCCAACAGCTTTTGAACCATTTTAACATGTTTGTATGGAGAGGGGACTGGAACTGAATAGCTCTAAAGCCAAGTATATTGTCTTCAGCCTGGCTAGGCACCAATGTTCAAAGAGGAAGATGACAGTGGGTGGCAATAGAATTGATCAGGAGACATATTTTGATCATCTAGGTGTGAGGCTTTTGCCAAATCTCAACTGGGGTTTGCAACTCCAGAAATCACACTCAATTCATATACAACACTCAGTCTTTATAGCCGAAATCCATCACCAGGAGTGTTGCACCGGCCCTTGAAATCAATAATATTAAGACCCTAGGTGCAGCCCTGTACGTGCTCTAAATAAGGGGATCCATATCTTCACCATAGTCGAAAATAGCTTCATAAGATCACTTTAAGGATCACTAGCATGTACCCCGATGACCCCGCTATGTTTTGAATTGGCCCAAAGATGCATTATTCAGAAAGCTGAGTATATGCGTGGTATGCATGGTTAAGGCATATGCGTGGTTAAGGCAAGCGTGGATACCCTCGCGATCTCTCAACATGCGTGGCTGAGGCAACTGTGTTCCGACTGTTTCCCACCATCTACCCTTTTTGGGGATGTTTTTATGTGTTTTTATTTATGTTTTACTTTTATGATCTTGGAGATCGAAATAAAGTTATTATTATGATGATGATGATGCGATCCTTGTGTCCCCTAAATGCGTCCTATTCATGTTTGGTGGGCAGTGTGAACATAGAAGGGCTTTATTTTGATTTAAGTGCCCCATGAAGTAGGAGCACCTTGATCATGTCTTTGCCCACTTACACAACTCCCAGCATTTTTGCTGGGTTTGGGCTATAGAAATAACATATACATATGTACAAAGATACATGGTACCCTTCTTGCGAAGGACCTGATTCATTCAGGCTTTTGTCCCTGACACCTTTTCAAATATATGCCTGTGAAAGAATAGATGAAACTGAGATTTACCACTTTAGAACATGTCTACACACAAACACATTTTTGATTATTGTAATCTTTTATTTCAATAACTAAAACTACTAATCTGAACCAGAACATAAATAAGACATAGGCAACCAGTAATCAATGTTCTAAAATATAACAAATGTATATATAAATGATTATGCAGTTAGTAATAAAACGAATATTCAAGAAATGGTTGGAGGAGCTGTATGTTTATTTTCTTCTGGTCTTTGGTTTCCACTGAGTATATATAGCAAGATTTGCCACTATTATATCTCAGGCCTGCACCACTGTTTAAACAAATTAAGTAATATTTACATAAGAGAAGTTGTGCACCATGTTCGAAAAAAAATAAAAACCAGAAGAAAACTCTTTCGGGTGTATTTAACTTAAAAGTATCATTTCACTTCTTATTTCATAATAGTAATTGCCTTTGCTATATTTCGACAAAGCTTTGGCTTAACACTCACGTACACGATCTCACAATTGTTTGCTAATGGCTTTGGCAATGGTTCACAAATCTGTGCAAAATATTATCATCAAATAGTTTAAGCAGCTACATATCAGCATGTGAAAAAAGTGAGCCCGCCTCCTGGAGTTACCGATACTGGGGACATTGATAAGTGCGAGTGGCAAGGGATTATGAATGAGACACAAGGATCCCCTTAGAAATTTAGAATTAAATATGAACTCGCTAATTCTGCAGCCAGTTCTCCTGGTTATTCCTCCCCATTCCCTGGTTTGCCACTTGGCTGCTTCTCTGTTGAAAAACACCAGACCAGCGTGGTGACTACAGACCTCATAATTTAGATGGAACGCCGCGGCTAACTCACTACTTACTTACCACTGACAGTTCAACAACCATTTATTAACAGTTGTGGCAGCAAAATTCTTGCCATCAATCACGTATGGATCTGAACTCCTAAACACAAAGGACTTAATAGCCTTAAACACCGCGCAAACCAAACTCTTCAAGAACCTATTTTTAATTCTGTGCCATATTCCAAAAGCTCTGATCAGACTTGAATTTCGGTTAAAAAATCAGATCCCTACAAGACAAGGGGCCCTTGCCAAATATTATTGGAGAATGAGGGTAGAAGAGGAAGACTCTTTAGCACACTACTGCTGGCTGGAGGTTGAAAAACAATCCAGATCAACCAACGGAGTCTACCTAACTTTATAAAAATCCATTGCAGCTCTAAAACTAGGGGACGCTTCGAACACAACATAGTCTTACCCAGAGTTCAAACAAATAGCTAATAAAAACCATCAAGCAACAATCTCAGGTAATAGACAAAGCTTCCTTGACTTCAAAAAACAACGTCTGAATGCTAATGGCAATATATAAAATGCTAAAACCTGGGGTGACGCTGCCAAACGCCGCTATCTGGATTGCCCTTACCTGCCTGCCACTTCTTCCTGGCCTACGCCACTCGCAACCTGGTGCTTGCCTCTGTCCCCCTCCCGCCGCCGCAACCGATATCTCCAGCGGCCGCAGAGCGGAGGGGGGCCCCGGACTACGTTTCCCGCCCTGCATAGCGGCGGGAGACGCAAGGAAACATCGCGCCAGGTGGCGCATAAAGAAGGCGTCAACTGCGCGTCGCGGGAGAGCGCGGGAGTGCTCGGGGCTAAGCCCGGGCAAAGGGCGGGCCCTCTAAGGCCCTCATAGGTCCGAGGAGGACGGGACGGGCCACCTCTCTTTCATCCAGCCACGTGGAACACGGCCTAAGGTGACTGTTATACATATTAGTGGTCTTAGCCCTGTGGGATAACATCAGAACTGTATTATATACTATTGGTCCCAAGTAGAGGTTACAGCTTTATAGTTCAAGGAAATCAGCTCCAAAAATAACAGCATGATGAAAGCAAAAAAGACACCCATTGCTACAAGATCCTCCACTAGGAATAAAGTGGCCCCCACCACACCTCTTCCAAGCCTCACTGCTATCGATTTAATGCTACAGAAAACGATAGGCGTTGTGGCGGATGCAGTTCACAACACAGAGAGGCGTCTTTCTTTAACTCCAAATCTGTGTTTCTCAAACTTGTCATTACATAATACTGTTACCATCAACACTTCTGATATCACTATAAACTCGCAGGAATCACTTTTAATGCAGTCCTTCTCAGGGTTGCCAAACACCCAAGGCAGGGAAAATACACTACCAGATTTAAGTATACTACCAGACTGTAACAACAGGGAAAGTAGCCGTTTGCTGATTTGTAGTACACAGAACAACCTGGGCCCTTTTTCCCCTATAGCAACGCCTACAGCTTTGCCACGGGTAGATGATGAATACTCTGGGAGAGCACCATCCATAAATGATCCTGTCTCTGACAAAGGCAGTCCGATAATTAAGCCCAAAAGAGGGAAAGGAAAGAAAATAAAATCATTAGTCAGGAAAATTTCCCGGCCCCTCTGCAAACACAAGTCCTCAGTAAAGGACGTTTGGTAAAATTTTAGATTGGCCAAACTGATAAATAAAATTCCAAATCACCTGGCATCACCAATACCTAGCTCAGCGGCATCTTCACAACTAAAAGAGACACAGGTAAAAAACGTGAAAGTTAGTGTAGATCAGGCAAGCCAGACGGAATCAACATATTTAAGTGACAACACACTCCTAACACAACTGGAACACTTAATGAGGTCCCTTCTGCTTCCAATACGTGAAAGAATAACCAAGTTGGGTGAAACTATTGAGAAATTAGAGGAGTCACAAAACGAAAATACCGTAACTATGTTAAAAACCCTAAGATCACCACTGTCAAAGGTCAACCCAACAATGGCCAAAACTACACCAAAGGTGTTCAATACCAAAAATCCACGAGTAAAGAAATCATCACATAATAGCAACATTAATCAGAGATTGGCTCCCTCTTCCGCAGTAGTAGCCCAGATTGATCCAAATAAAAACCTTAGTGTCCCTGAAAATGCCTCAATGACAGAGGGTACAAATCCCAATACGGCATCTGAGGCTCCTACAGCCGACAATGACGAGAGTGAATGGGCTGCAGAGGTTTTTAGTATTGACGAACATAACGATCAGCCCAGGCCTTTAAAGCCCATAGTACCTCAAAACAGGGCCAAAAATGACTGCTCTGAGAAATTTACAAACCGGATAACAGTTAAAAAGCCCATCCATATCAACCTCCCCCCGGAATCTCACCCCTACACCATAGTAATGATAGGCGTAGCGAAACTTGGTGAGGGGAAAACAGAAACGTACGGGGAATTAAAAAATAAAGTGAGCCACTGGCTAACCACTCATAGACCGATTCCCTCATACTTAAATGGCCATATATCCCATGTTAGAAGGGTAGACTGGGTGGGACACAGATTTAAGTCCACAGAGGGTGAGTGTATTACCGTAAGTTTTAGAGACACCCGTGTGGCAAGTTACATTAGCAGTCGGAGGGATGGTCCCACAAATAGTCTGATTCGCACTATGGGTCTCAGCTATTTCTATCCTCCAAATGATCGGGGGCTAAATAACACGCATCAAAATTTTTCGCTGGAACAGGGGAAATTTAACGCTTATGTTAACGAACATCCAACCTGGGACATTACAGGGAACTATGGGCATTATACCTCAAATTACTCATTACATCCAAATCGGGCCATACCCAGGGACTATAGAACTATAAATCCCTTTGCCACGCAACCAGAGAGGCGGGAAGGCCCACATCAATTATATCAATATGAGTATCCTTACTCAACTCATCTCAATGACCAGTACAGTGTCCCTATTTCAAATTGGTTTGATGCCCTCTATGGACAGGGAGGCCTGGAGGGGGTTGATTGACTACCTGTAACATAAATTTTGCCTGATTATACCGACTATATACATCATGATACAGGCCTAGGTAACGAGGTTAACACAATTGCGTTACATGAATCCGTTCCTGCTGAAAAATCTAAACGAAACAACCTCATAGATCAAGAAAAGGGATCCCCACTAGAGGTCGTACCATCACTAGTCCAGCTAAACCCAACCACTGACTTATTAAATGACTATAGTCCTGTTCCCACTCATATAGATCAAACTTATAACATCATGGAAGAGCAGGTAGTCACATGTACAGAGCCACCTTACGTAAACCTAGCCAATAAGGTAAACACAGACATAGACACCGAAAAACTGTGCTCATTAATACCCTGTAGTGCAAGCTTAGTCTCTTGGAATACTGCAGGGCTGGCTGATAAAGCTTGCGACCCCACCTGGCTGTCTTTTGTCAAGCAACACGCTGTGATATGCCTTCAAGAAACATGGCTGGTAGAAAAAAATGTTTACATTGAGGGGTATCAAAGTTTCTTCACACCAGCCGAACCATCGAGTAGTGGAAGAGCAAAAGGGGGCCTGGCAACCGACGTTAACTTGGCACTCACTTGTCAAACAGTCAAGCATCATTCTGACAACAGAAATATCCAAGTTCTAGAGCTAAAGAGGGGCAAAAAGACTCTGACTCCGATCAACTTTTATAACGCAGTAAATCAGAACGGAGAGTGCAACTTATTGCCCTTGTGTGACTTCTTGAGAGACAATGCGGGAAATCTGCCACTCCAAATACTGATCACAGGTGATTTGAATACCCACCCTTGTGGGAACCCAGGAGTGACTGTTATCGGACAATTGGGATGTAATAGCCTGAAAGGCTTTCACTTCGATCATTCTCGGCGTGGAACACAACTAAACACCCTGATGAACGAAAATAATTTAATTACAGCCATGACTGTGGTGGCGGAGCCCACCCTTCTTCACCCCGTCCCCACGTATAAAGGCCACACAAATGGGTCATACATAGATCATATCTTATTATCCGCTGATCTTGCCAATTTCGTCTTAGACTTCTCCATTAAAATGAACAGTCATAGTGACCAAAACCCTATCTGCATCAAACTGGGTGGGGGAATTTTCGAACAGCGTAAGTCATGTGAAGCTCGTGGGACTCTAAAGTGTATAATTGGAAAGCGTTGCCTAAAATGGACATTGGTGAACTGTGAAAATTTGTACACCTCAATTAATAACCTGTGCAGTTCCGAACTTTCTCTCTGTGTGTCACCTGCATCATCATCACAACAAACCTTGGCTGCATTTGAGGGCGTTGTATTAACAGTAGGGTCATTGTTAATGGTGCAAGTTAAAGGTAATGCCGGCAGTAACCCAAAATGGTTTGATAATTCCTGCTCTAGGCCAGCCGAGACCTTAAGATGGCCCTGAAAACAAAACCCAGAGACCTGGTTCGTATTAAGGCCATGCGCACCAGGTATAACAAGTCTCTTGCTATACGAAAGAAAGAGGTAAAGGCAAGTGTTTGGGAGACCCTCTTAGATCCTAAAACCTTGGGAAACAGCGCCAAGTTCTGGGAAATTATAAATAAACCCCTGTTTGACCAACCAAGTAAATCTGTCCTTGGCACAAACATCCCAGAGGAGGAGTGGGTCAACCATTTTAGTTCGATTTTTAAAAGTAATGAGTCTCAAGCAGAATATAGTTTTGTCGCTCCTAAGGAGAACTTTCTGCTCTTTTCAATTAATGAGGTTGAAAAAGGAATCCAAGGGCTAACAAGTAACAAGGCCCCAGGACCAGATGGCCTCCCTCCGGACCTTTTTAAATCTTGCACATCGCTATGGGCTCCTGTCCTTACCGCCGTACTTAATGCAGCAGCGGTCTCTGGTTGCCCAAAGTCGTGGGGGGTCTCCACCATAGTACCCGTGTTTAAGAAAAGAGACCGCAATAGCCCCCTATGCTATAGACCAATATCTTTAATTAACTCTGTGGTCAAAGAAGTGGGGGGAGTAATCTTAAACAGGTTAGTAGCATGGGCAGATGAAAACAAAGTAATATCCCCAATCCAATATGGCTTCAGGCCCGGTCACTCTACGGTCACCCAGTGTTTGAACCTGTATATGATCATAGGGAAATACACCATGGCCCGGCAAGGTACAATTCACATGGCGTTCATGGACCTATCGTCGGCTTTCGACTGTGTAAACCGTGGTAGGCTCTGGGACGCCATGGCCAAAATGGGTGTAGAGCAGAACCTAATTAACCTGTTCGCAGATATGCATTCTGACACGAGAGCAAATGTCCGGTACACACAAGATCTAAAAGTAACGAGAGACTTTGGAGTGCATCGGGGTGTCCGGCAAGGGTGCATTCTAGCCCCGTTCCTTTTCAATCTATATATAAATGACCTGAAAGAGCATCTTCTAAATACGGGAGCAGATTACCCCTATGTCGGACGGAAAGGTCTGCCGGTTCTGCTCTTTGCGGATGACGCAGTCCTGCTATCCAGGACTGCAATTGGTCTTCAAACATTGTTAAATTCCTTCCTTGCTTTTATGAAGTCTCGAGACCTGAGCATTAATAACTCCAAATCCTACCTAATGAAGGTAGGCCTAGGTAATAAAAAGCCAAACTCCCTCAATATTAACGGGGAAAAAATTCCAGTAACAAAAACATTTTCTTATCTCGGTGTCCTGTTCGACCACCAACTGAACTGGGGACCCGCGGGACAGAAGAAAAAGGGGGAGGTAACCCGGGCAAATGCAGCAATACTTGACTTTGCAAGAAAAATGGGCAATAGGCCGGTGGCTGCACTGCTCCAACTTTACCAGGCCAAGAGCGTGGCCATTGCATGCTATGGTAGCGAGCTATAGGGGTACGCCTTACTAGGAGGCCTGGAGGTAGTAGAAAACAACTTTCTAAAACAGGTATTGAGGGTTCCAAGGGGAACAGCAAACTTTTCTGTACATGAAGAGTTGGGTATGCCTTACCTATGTGACAAGATAGCCGTAAACCCTTTACTTTGCTGGCTAAACTGCTGGTTAAATAGTGATTTACCCCTTACCCAGCAAATCTTGAGGGAAGCATTAACATGGGAAAATAGGCTTAAAGTTCCCTGGATTAAGTACTCAAGTAACTGTTTTACTGAACTAGGGCGCCCCGAACTCTTTTCAACCCCAGAATCCATTACAAAATCGGATGTTATTAATGTGAAGAAGATCTTTATCACATCCAGGTATTTAGCTCGGGAGGATGGCGAACTAAAGAAAGGCAGTGTACGGAAACATGTGCTACTAAAAACCTCTTTGCTCATGGAACCGTACCTGTCATGGCCCATGTCAGGTTACGACCGTTTCCTGCTGAGGAGGTTTCGCCTGGACTTATTCCACCTATTATTGGCTGTACCTAAGGGGACCCACCGTGGTCAAGTGTTGCCGGCTTGCGGCTGCGACGAAAAGTCTCCACAAGACCAGGCACACTTTCTTTTAATCTGCCCCTACTACACTGTACCACGGAGGCTATACTTAAAACCTTGCCTCAAAAAATTTTACTTTGCACAAATCAGACCCGCACTTTATTACCTTCAGCTGTTAAGTTGTGATTGCACTTTATTTGTATGCAGCTTTTTAAAACTAGCACTTAATTTTAGGAAAAGCATGGAGGGGTAACGGTGCTACTGATAGATATAATTTTAGCTAATAATAATAATTTATATTTTTATAGTACATTCTGCTTGTGACTTTCTTGTTCTATGTTGCTTTTAAAAAAAAAATCTTTTTGACTGTATGTGTTAATGTATGTTTAATGAAATATGCTTTTATGGTTGTTACTACGAATAACCGAATAAAGTTATTTGACTTGACTTGACTTGCTGGCTGGAGGTTGAAAAGCAATCCAGATCAACCAACGGATTCTACCTAACTTTATAACAATCCATTGCAGCTCTAAAACGAGGGGACGCTTCGAACACAACATTGTCTTACCCAGAGTTCAAACAAATAGTTAATAAAAACCATCAAGCAACAATCTCAGGTAATATACAAAGCTTCCTTGACTTCAAAAAACAATGTCTGAATGCTAATGGCAATATATAAAATGCTAAAACCTCAACCATAACTGATAGAATATTATGCAAATCAGAAAAACCGGAAACTGATTTTATTGAGATCTTATTTCAAAATGGAAACAGTTTTGGTCCACAATGGATTGCCGCCTTTGTGGACAAGGAGATGAGTCACTACTCCACCTACTATGTATTTGCCCGGCACTACTACCCATATGGAAAGCCCTCCGATGGCCATCATTGAAAAAAGAACAAATAAGAGCTTGTAGATCTGCTGTGATAACATTTCTAGGAGGCTCATCAGTACAATTGGCATGCAAGGCAATAAAGTTTCTGAGCATAGTGGCAAATGAACTAGAAAAGAGCGATAGACAATTTGAATGGGCTGGGCATTCCAGGTAATAAAGTGCAATTGAACACTTTGCAGTCCATTTGTTTACAGCACCACACACATTACCTTGGAGAAATAACAGGGAATTACCAATGGTACTTCATTTTAGACCACCAAGCTGACTCTATCATTAGTAATAGTACTTTATAAAAGGAACATAATTTGACCCTTTTTTAGACTGATTTGTTTATTTATGAACTCTGTCAACCATATTGGCCTACCACTTCAGGGCTTTTCTTAGATTGCGAACTGGTGTACAGCTCAAGCTAAATTCCATGAGAAGCCCACTTTTTATAGCATGGCTGGCTATCAATAAGTCTGTAGGAAAGTAGTGTACTCTTTCCTAACTTGTTTTATAGCAAATTTTAATGATATTCAAACTAATTAATGTATCGAAATAGTTATTTGTGAATTATATGCATATTGGTGGATGCGCCGCCCTTTTATGATTTAAAACCAAATCAAATAAATGTAGTTTTTTTTTCACTTGACTTCACTCACTTACTTACCAGCCCTATCGTAATTAAGAGGCAATTTTGATGGCCTCAGCGTTCACATGCAGGACCTCTCATACATCAAATAAAAACATTCAAATTAAAGCGTTCTAATTAACGTTTTAATCTATAAAAATATGAGTCACTGTGAGTTGTTGGCAGGTCTGCCAAGTGCTGAAAGGCATGATGCAACCCTTGAAAGGTGAGGTTTTTAAATCGCGTTCTAGGGGACCAGCCCTAATCCATTGTCGGGTTTCCCACGCATGAGACGCCTGCCACGGATTCGCTCATGGAACCACCCTCAGTTAAACCTTTATTTATGTAATATCATTCACTCTGTTTTAATTTACTCACAGAAAAGCCACTGATTTAAGTGCTTTTCAACAGCATTCCTGAAGCCTCGATCCGCTCGGCTACCAAGCTGCATGTGGCAGAGTCAGGTGAAAGCAACGAAGGACTAGCAAGAATGTCAATGAGTTATTTGGTATACTGAGCCGAGCTATTTGCATTTGCGCGCCTTGGGTGGCAGTGTTAGAGCACTTATCGCTCTGGAATGTGGGCTTAGACTTTTGAGTCGCCGTCCGATGAAAGAAATCGAACACCTGTTTTTCAAACCAATGTTGTCTTGTTTCGTTTTCACCAGTAGGCTGTTTCCTTTTCCACCTAATCCTCTGCTCCATTCCGGTCCATCCTTCAGCCACATTCCTTTCATTATTATCTAATGGCTGACCCAGAAACGCTCAAATTACCTCACGCGCATTGCCTGCTCGGCACGCTGCCTAATAAGTGTGTTGCCACTCAGCAAATAAGCAGTGACCCAGACTTTACACAGCTAACCTTGGCTCGGGGCCAATGCCTGTGTGCTGGTATGACTATGACATAACATTCCTTTTAATATATCATGTGTGGCATATGATAATCTCAGCAAATGAAATACAAGGTAACATATCATGGCTGGACCCAGTGAAATATGCTGAATTTGTTGTGGTGTACTTTACCAACACCGGGACACATTCAATAATAGCAGGCCATCCAACTCACACGGTGCCACCGTGTGTCACATGATATCGGCGCCCATCATACGGTCAGAACACAATTAGCTGGAAACCCCTGCAGAGAGCCGAATTCCAACTATTTGTTTTGAGGTTCTGCTCAGTCATGCCCCTTAACGAGGTGCGAAGTGAAATCTACATAATAATTAAGTATGGGCGGAAAATCCGTTACGCTCGCGGATTTTGCGGATTTTCGGTAAATTCGCAATCCGCGAGATTTGCGAATTTCCCGCAAAATCTGCAAATTCGCACGCAGCGGATTTTTTTTGCGGCGCGTGGCGTTGGTGATACAATTTTTGCGGCGCGCGGCGTTTATCATCGTTTGCCGAGTTGTTTTTCTCGATATTTTGCGAGTGCTGCGCCATGTTGGATCTTGCTGTGTGATCCCGCGGGAATTTGGCGAGCGCGATTACGTCATCGCGGCTTGCCAACTTGCACAGCGAGAGTTTGTCAACGCGAGTACGGCGAGATCACGTCTCGCGGTACTTCGCAATTGCGAGATTTGAGATGCGGCGAGCAGCAACAATCTCGCACAAGCGAAAATATAAAATTTGCAATTCTGCACAAGAAATCCACCAGCAAGCAGCATAAACCTTCTTGAAATGATGATTTTTATCTGAATAACTCCTTAGGTTGACATTTGCCTGCACTTTTTTAGCGAGGAGTCCATTTTGGGGAGGGGGGGAGGGGGGTGGGAGGAAGGAAGTGCCCCACAGTCTTCAACTTCCTGTTCCTGTCCAGCAGGCTCCTCCCAGTGCTTTGTCCATCTCCTGGTCACTTTTCATTTGGATCTGGAGCTGGAAGGATTACTTTTTGTGGATGCTGCTGGATATTTGGATTTGAGGCCTTTTTGACTTTCTTTGGATCACTGTTGGATTAGAAATTTTACAAGTAAGTTTGTTTGGGGCATTACAGTTGCTGCAACTACAATTTTGGAATTTTCGATTTTTGAGCTGTTTTGGGGCCTTTTGCCCAGGGGTACTCAGTGGTGGGTGGACTGAGTCTTTCTGTGGGTTGTCGTGAACTTAAACATCATGGAGGGCATGGATGGATTGGGATTGTGCTGATTTTTCAGTGATTTTCGTTTTTTGGGGCTGTACTTGTGGCCTTTTCACCAGGGGTATTTGAGTCTAGCATGGGCCTAGTCTTTCTGTGGGGTGTCTTGAACTTAAACATCATGGAGGGCATGGATGGAATGGGATTGTGCTGATTTTTCAGTGATTTTCGGTTTTTGGGGCTGTACTTGTGGCCATTTCACCAGGGGTATTGAGTCTAGCATGGGCCTAGTGTTTTTGTGGGGTGTCTTGAACTTAAACATCATGGAGGGCATGGATGGAATGGGATTGTGCTGATTTTTCAGTGATTTTCGATTTTTGGGGGTGTTCATGGGGAGGGACAGGTCATGTGGCTGGGGGCCATTTTGAGTGCTGCTACAGGCCCTGGCCATGTGCAGGGAGGCAAGTGGCCATTTTGAATGAAGGCATTGTTGTTAGGCCTGCAACCATTTTGCCTACTTTTCAACCTTTATGCCCAGGGGTAGTGAGTCTTGCATGGGCCTAGTCTTTCTGTGGGTTGTCTTGAATTTAAACATCATGGAGGGCATGGATGGAATGGGATTGTGCTGATTTTTCAGTGATTTTCGTTTTTGGGGGCTGTACTTGTGGCCTTTTCACCAGGGGTATTTGAGTCTAGCATGGGCCTAGTCTTTCTGTGGGGTGTCTTGAACTTAAACATCATGGAGGGCATGGATGGAATGGGATTGTGCTGATTTTTCAGTGATTTTCGTTTTTTGGGGCTGTACTTGTGGCCTTTTCACCAGGGGTATTTGAGTCTAGCATGGGCCTAGTCTTTCTGTGGGGTGTCTTGAACTTAAACATCATGGAGGGCATGGATGGAATGGGATTGTGCTGATTTTTCAGAGATTTTCGTTTTTTGGGGCTGTACTTGTGGCCTTTTCACCAGGGGTATTTGAGTCTTGCATGGGCCTAGTCTTTCTGTGGGGTGTCTTGAACTTAAACATCATGGAGGGCATGGATGGAATGGGATTGTGCTGATTTTTCAGTGATTTTCGTTTTTTGGGGCTGTACTTGTGGCCTTTTCACCAGGGGTATTGAGTCTTGCATGGGCCTAGTCTTTCTGTGGGGTGTCTTGAACTTAAACATCATGGAGGGCATGGATGGAATGGGATTGTGCTGATTTTGCAGTATTTTTCGATTTTTGGGGGTGTTCATGGGGAGGGACAGGCCATGTGGCTGGGGGCCATTTTGAGTGCTGCTACAGGCCCTGGCCGTGTGCTGGGAGGCAAGTGGCCATTTTGAATGTAGGCATTGTTGTTAGGCCTGCAACCATTTTGCCTACTTTTCAACCTTTATGCCCAGGGGTAGTGAGTCTTGCATGGGCCTAGTCTTTCTGTGGGTTGTCTTGAATTTAAACATCATGGAGGGCATGGATGGAATGGGATTGTGCTGATTTTTCAGTGATTTTCGTTTTTTGGGGCTGTACTTGTGGCCTTTTCACCAGGGGTATTGAGTCTTGCATGGGCCTAGTCTTTCTGTGGGGTGTCCTGAACTTAAACATCATGGAGGGCATGGATGGAATGGGATTGTGCTGATTTTTCAGTGATTTTCGTTTTTTGGGGCTGTACTTGTGGCCTTTTCACCAGGGGTATTGAGTCTTGCATGGGCCTAGTCTTTCTGTGGGGTGTCTTGAACTTAAAAATGAAGTGGAGATGGCGGCACTCTTGGTAAGAAGTGTTCATAGATGTGAATAGAGTAAACAGAGTTGTTGGTCTTTTAGGGTGCCCGGAAATAGTCCATTCCGGCCGGTAAGGACTGTTATTTGAACTGAAAAAGGGAAGGAGTGCAAGAACTACTTGCACTGTTTCCAAAGGCACTCCATTCGGAGATAGAACTCCTGAATTATAATTTCATCAATAAAATTTCATATGAATCAAGCAAGTCTAGTCGATGGTAATCTTTTTTGGAAAGTTCTTTTTAATTGGTAGGTTACATATTAAATCTTCATAGTAACTCTTTAGTAAAGTAATGTGTCAATTGCATTCATGAACAATATCCGTTGATCAATGCATCATCCCTATGCATTTCGGGCGGAGCCCTTCGTCAGGGGATAGCAAAAGATCTGCAAGTAAATGAATTAGTGTCAGGAAGGGGAGCTCGCAACCACGAGGAGTATGTGACATTCAAAAAAAATGAAAAAATAAGGAAATGTACCACACGTGCATTAATCAGCACTGAAGGAAAGTGAAAGAGGTAGAGGAAAGTATCGTGTCCGTGGTTAAAAAAAGTGAAACAGGAGCACCCATTACGTGCCTGACAAACTAAAACTGACTTCAAACGAGAGAGAAAAAAATGACCGAGTCAATGGTAAAAATAATGGAATTGAAACGAGACATTGCGTGCATGCAGAATGTGAAATTGACAACCGAGAGGCAAAACCCTCTATCGTGTACGGAAGACCGTGACGGCATGCATTCTAGAGAGAACAATCATAAACGTGACGGACAAACAAGTGTAAGCTTACCGGTGGTTCAGGGCAGCAACACACGGAGCGCCGGGTTGCCGAGGATTAGTGAACGTGATGGTAAACGCGGAAGTAAATAGGTGGCTGTGTTACTAAAAATAAATGACGGACTTCCGTGAATATTAGTGAACTCGGTGAATGTGCTATAAATTCTTATTTGTGGGGCAAAACCTACTACTGGCCGTGGCCTAAAGCTGTAACATGATAGTGAAGTCAAAAATCAACGGATAGGTGAGCATTTATAAATGTAAACAAACCCTTGGCATTTAAGATGGCGGCCATCTTAGAATGGTCAATCATGCTATGTAATCACTGTGGATAACACCATGTACATAAAAATAAAATCGTATTGAATGTCAGAAAAAGGTCATGATGGTTAGAAAAAGAGAAGTGTGTGAGTGAGTAACCTCAAAGGCCAGGAGATAGGGGAAAATTCAACCTGAAGGGTGATGACCAAGAGGGGGCCAAAGATTGGGAAAGGGATGATAACAATGAAAATTGCATAACAGAAAGGGAACATGATAGCTACTAAGCAGTGGGGGTGTGAAACATGAAGTGATAAGGGGTAGAGTTTTAGACAGGAAATTACTACCTACCAATTAAAAAGAACTTTCCAAAAAAGATTACCATCGACTAGACTTGCTTGATTCATATGAAATTTTATTGATGAAATTATAATTCAGGAGTTCTATCTCTGAATGGAGTGCCTTTGGAAACAGTGCAAGTAGTTCTTGCACTCCTTCCCTTTTTCAGTTCAAATAACAGTCCTTACCGGCCGGAAGGGACTATTTCCGGGCACCCTAAAAGACCAACAACTCTGTTTACTCTATTCACATCTATGAACACTTCTTACCAAGAGTGCCGCCATCTCCACTTCATTTTTGATTATCAACGTACCTCTGGCCAAGCTTGAAACCATGTCCTACGAAGAAATTGCTAGCACCACAGCCAATCGGGCTGATACATTTGGGTTCACCCAAGAAGAAACCAATCGCATTTATGCTTTGATTCAGGAAGTAGACCCCTCTTCCACGAGCACCTTTTCCAACCCAAGTATGTTGAGACAACTACTATATACTTCTAAGAGAATCATTAAGCAACGTTTACACGCTGGAACCTTAATTAGATACCACAAAGACCAACGTATCCCTAGAGGACTACGAATAGCATTGAAGCCAACTCTCTGTCGGAACAACCCGAAATTCACGGAACGATGGTACGCCATCCTTAACCGTTGTTCACTGGATTTGATTCTTCTCATAGTTGAAGAACTCTCAAAAGTCATCGACGATTTGGATAAAGAAATCACACAAATTTCACGTAATCTCGAAAACAACATGCCCAAAGATGATCTCGACAAAGCTCTTGCTGACATCAACATCCAACTCGACAGGTATACTAAAGAGATAAACGATAGAAAAATCAGAAAATACAAACGTGACACCATGGACTATAAACTGGGGGAGGTTTATAGTTGGGCTGAAGTCTATGCCCAACGCAGACAACAAAAACCATATAGTAACCCATCTTCCGATGAAGGGAGTTCAACCGATGGTTCCACTTCACAAAGAGGCAGTACTAACCATGGTAGACCACCCAGGAACATTATACCACCGAAACCATCAGACAATGTTCCCCAAACCGCGGCCTCAACTTCTGGTGTTCCTTTTTTAGAAACAGGCCAAACTGTCAACGTCGAACCAGGCGGAGCAGAAGCTCTAAAAGAAAAAACAACACCGATCGCTCAGGCAACCAGGAGCAAAAAACCCTTGTGATCAATATATCCAAAACAAACTTATCTCAACTACAACTGTCTACACTCGAACGTGGAACCACTTTTGTTCCAACCTACAACACCTCTGAACTGGAAACTGAGATAAGCCTATACAAATGTATGCGGACCTTGAGACTCCGACACTTCTTTACCAATGTGTGCCCCCCCACTAGTACACCCGTACAACATGCGTGTAAAGATCTAAGAAGCAAAAGCACATTTGTGGCTCCAGTTAGTCACAAAATATTTGACTCTTTTGAAACCATCACCTTGAATTCCATCAGAGATAATTTCAAAAAACCCAATACCAAGTACAACAACTTCAAACTCAAGGAGTCGAGAGCACTCAACCAAATAGTCAACAATCCGGAAATTACTTTCTGTAAAGCTGATAAGGGCGGTGCTCTCGTCGTCATGGACAGTGACTTCTATCACACTAGCGTAACCGACCATGTGAGTGACAAGAATCTATACATGAAACTACCAAACGATCCAACTGGAGTATTTGCCAATACGCTCAAAGTCATCTTGGACAAAGCTTTAACTATGGGAACGATTACTGATAAGGATCACAAGTATCTTACACAATCTCATCCCAAATGTCCTAGCATACATATGCTTCCTAAAATTCATAAGGACTTACATCATCCACCGTTTCGTCCCATAGTTTCAACAAAAAACTCTATCCATGAGCCCACCGGCAAGTTCATAGATCTATATTTACAAGACATTGTCACATCCATGTCAACCTACTTACGTGACACAACAGACTTTTTGAACCGCCTCCAACAAGTCATCATTGAACCGGATAAACTATATACCTTGGTAACCATTGACGTATGTGCTCTGTACACATCGATTCCACACAACAGGGGCATGGAGGCCATTGAATCTTTCTTACTCAACCATCCGATCGATGACGCCTTGAAAGTTCTGATACTTGAACTCATACAATTCACCCTGTACCATAGTTACTTTTCATTCAACAATGAGTACTATCTTCAACTTGTTGGAACATCAATGGGAAATTGTGCTGCTCCCAGCTATGCGAACTTGTTCATGCACCGGATGGAACTAGACCACATATTGAGTCACAACAAATGGATCAATAACATTCTCACCCTATGGAGGTACATAGATGATATTTTTCTCATCTGGATCGGGCAACCTGATGAAATTTCTGAATTCCTGAAACACATAAACTCCCAGGATGATCATATAAAGTTCACTCATACCATCAGTCCACACAGTCTACCTTTCTAGGATGTACAGGTCACATTACTGGGCAATAAACTCACAACCAACTTATTTGTCAAAGCTACAGATAGGAATAACGACTTAATGTTTACCAGTTGTCATCCCACCCCACTCAAAACACATTTGCCATACTCTCAGCTTCTAAGGGCAAAAAGGATTTGTTCAGAATCAGAAGCCTATGAAAGATCGGAAGAAAAAATACTTCAGAGGTACAGAGACAGGAAATATCCTGAGGTCACACTGCAAGCAGCCAAAAATCGTGTGGCCAAAAAAACGCGGTCAGAACTTCTGACTACACACATCAAACTGACCGGTGAACAGAGACCTGTCTTTGTTTCCAAATATTCGACCAGAAGTAAGGCCATCAAGAACATTATCCTTAAGAGTTGGGATATGATCCGTTTTGAACCAGACTTTCAGGGTATTTTTAACACCAGACCACTTTTCGCATACCAGAGGGCCAAAAATATCAAAAACATTCTTGAGACCGAACCTGCCGATCCTTCCACAAACTATTCAGGCACCGTACCGTGTCTTAATTGTGGTCATTGCCATAACATAATTCCAGGTAACATCCTAAACCATCCATCATCAAGGAAAGTCATTAAACTACGAACCAACGCCACTTGTGACTCCAGGAATGTAGTGTATCTACTCAAGTGTCCATGCGGACTGCCCTATGTAGGCAAAACTGAACGAAAGATCAAAGTTCGCTTGACCGAACATAAAAGCACTATCAGAAACAAAACAACCAAAGCACCGTTGGCTGCGCACTTCACCACACATCAGCACAACGTGAGTCAACTGAGGTTCCTTGTTTTGGAGGTTGTCCCACTGAGAACAGGCGTTGACAACAAGAAACTACTCCTTCAAAGGGAAACAGTGTGGATCAAGAGACTTGATGCCTGCCAGCCTAAGGGTCTCAACGACAGATTAGAATATAGTTGTTTCTTATAATCAACTGTTGTCTCAATGTATATACACTTGTGTTTTTTTCCTTGAATCTATACATTTAGTATCCTATTCTTTTGTCGCTTTCCTGTCTAAAACTCTACCCCTTATCACTTCATGTTTCACACCCCCACTGCTTAGTAGCTATCATGTTCCCTTTCTGTTATGTAATTTTCATTGTTATCATCCCTTTCCCAATCTTTGGCCCCCTCTTGGTCATCACCCTTCAGGTTGAATTTTCCCCTATCTCCTGGCCTTTGAGGTTACTCACTCACACACTTCTCTTTTTCTAACCATCATGACCTTTTTCTGACATTCAATACGATTTTATTTTTATGTACATGGTGTTATCCACAGTGATTACATAGCATGATTGACCATTCTAAGATGGCCGCCATCTTAAATGCCAAGGGTTTGTTTACATTTATAAATGCTCACCTATCCGTTGATTTCTGACTTCACTATCATGTTACAGCTTTAGGCCACGGCCAGTAGTAGGTTTTGCCCCACAAATAAGAATTTATAGCACATTCACCGAGTTCACTAATATTCACGGAAGTCCGTCATTTATTTTTAGTAACACAGCCACCTATTTACTTCCGCGTTTACCATCACGTTCACTAATCCTCGGCAACCCGGCGCTCCGTGTGTTGCTGCCCTGAACCACCGGTAAGCTTACACTTGTTTGTCCGTCACGTTTATGATTGTTCTCTCTAGAATGCATGCCGTCACGGTCTTCCGTACACGATAGAGGGTTTTGCCTCTCGGTTGTCAATTTCACATTCTGCATGCACGCAATGTCTCGTTTCAATTCCATTATTTTTACCATTGACTCGGTCATTTTTTTCTCTCTCGTTTGAAGTCAGTTTTAGTTTGTCAGGCACGTAATGGGTGCTCCTGTTTCACTTTTTTTAACCACGGACACGATACTTCCCTCTACCTCTTTCACTTCCCTTCATTGCTGATTAATGCACGTGTGGTACATTTCCTTATTTTTTCATTTTTTTTGAATGTCACATACTCCTCGTGGTTGCGAGCTCCCCTTCCTGACACTAATTCATTTACTTGCAGATCTTTTGCTATCCCCTGACGAAGGGCTCCGCCCGAAATGCATAGGGATGATGCATTGATCAACGGATATTGTTCATGAATGCAATTGATGCATTACTTTACTAAAGAGTTACTATGAAGATTTAATATGTAACCTACCAATTAAAAAGAACTTTCCAAAAAAGATTACCATCGACTAGACGTGCTTGATTCATATGAAATTTTATTGATGAAATTATAATTCAGGAGTTCTATCTCCGAATGGAGTGCCTTTGGAAACAGTGCAAGTAGTTCTTGCACTCCTTCCCTTTTCAGTGTCTTGAACTTAAACATCATGGAGGGCATGGATGGAATGGGATTGTGCTGATTTTTCTGGGTTTTTTTCGATTTTTTGGGGTGTATAACTGAACTGATGTTCCTCTGTCTTCCATTGTTTTTAGGTGCACAAGACTCAAGAGAACCACCAGTGCCAGGAAGAAGTCCTGCAGCGGTGTGTGTGTGCAGCATAACGTCACACGACGTCACGTCTGGCCTCAGACAACTCTACAATTCGTGCAACTGCGGCCTGCTGTCTGATCTGCTCTGAAGAAGATGGCCCCAAAAAAAGGTCTCCGTAGCTCCTCTAGCAAGAAAGTTGCTAGTAAGGAGCAGAAGAAGCAAGTTACCAAGGAGGCTGGTGTGCCAACCGCCACGTTTTTTGGGAGCAAAAAAAAAAGTACGCCTGCAGCAGCAGGATCTGCTGGGGACCAAGCTGGGAGCAGCACCCCCGCTCCATTGGGTTCAGTGCCTCCACCACCACGCCAACTTAAGTCAAAGCCCTTGAGTGCTTCAGAGGCAGTCAGTGTACTTTTCCAATCACCATCGACCAGTGATGTTGGCTCATCGCAAGAAAGTAGCAGCAATGTCCCTGAATCAACACAGGTTGTTGTAACTCATCTGACAAGTGTTGAACAACCACAGCCGCAACAACAACATGTGCAAGTAGTACAAGCCCAAGTACATGTGGAAGGAGAGGCAGTGCAAGGAGATGCACAAGCAGAGGTGCATGGAGGGTCACAACAAGTTCCCACAATAGTTGTCCCTCCCGAAGTAGGGGCACATCAGGAAATCGACAATCAAGCCGAGGTATCATTGGAAGCCACTCCTCCTGATGATTATTCATTGTCTTCCACATCCCTAGCAAGGAAAAGATCAAGGTTGGTGTCTACATCTTCTTCAAGCCCACCGCCTTCTGATGATCTGGATGACGAATGGGTACCACCACGGCAGCCTGAGAGTGAGGCACACCATGATCTGACAAAGATACCTAAGCGTAAAAGGAAGGCCGTCGAAAAACTCATAGCTATGGAGTGTGATGAGGCACAACAAGAAGTGACGCATACTGCTGCTGGTGAAGCCTCTCACGATGACGACGAGCCAGTCATCATAAAGGTCACTGCAGCCCCAGCGGGCATGCAGCAAAGAGACATTTTGACCCTATCCGAGAAGCTGCTGAGCGTGATGATGATGTCGAAGAGGAGGCAATGGAAATGGAAACACAACAATCATTAGATTTGGAGTTAACTAGTACACCAACACCTACCTTTCCATATTTCTTCCTCGCAAGAAGGGACCTCCATCCACCTCGCCCTCAATTCGTGGTGGTGAAAGTGCAAAACGTACTGAAGTTCGGCAATCCACATCCTCCACTTCATCTGGCATTAGCAGCAGGACCACCACCACCAGTATCGCCGCCTCCTCCGGCCCCCAAAGACATTTCAAGTCTCCAGTTTGGGACTTCTTTAGTGTTTGCCCAAGAATGGAAAACGTAGCCATTTGTAGCATGTGTAAGTTTCGAGTTAGTCGTGGTAAGTTTGGTACCAACTATGGTACCGGAGGCCAGAGAGGTCATCTTAAGAGAGCGCACCCTGTACAATAGTTTGCGCACCTAGAGGCGGTCAAGGAAGCCCGAATTGCACGTAATGAAAACGTTGATTTTTCATCTGATGATGACGAGGAGGAAGAAGACGATTCAAACACTTCACTTACACCCAGTACCCCTGTCAGCATCACACCCCATGTGAGGCACACTAAGAGTGTGGGAGAGAGTGAGACATCAATGCGGAAAAGTTCATCAGCGAGCGTAACTGGGTCGAAGATATCATCATCATCCCGTAAATCCTTGGTCCAGGGCAACATTAAAAAGATGTTGTTTACAGAAGCGCAATATGAACGCAACCACCCACTGACGCGTCTGTATAACACTAAGCTGGCTAAAATGCTAGCTCTGGACCTTCTCCCTTTTTCTTTTGTAGAAGGGGTTGGTTTTCTAGAATTAGTGGCAGCGCTCTGCCCTAAATGGAAGGTTCCTAGCCGGTTCTATTTTGCCCGAGTTGCGGTTCCAGCACTACATGAAGATGATCTGAAGGTGATTGGGGCAGCTTTGCAGAAGAGTGCTGTTCACACTATACATCTGACAACAGACATGTGGACCAGTGGCGCAGGCGCTGATTACATGTGCATCACTGCACACTGGGTCTCTTTTTCAGGGGCTAAAGCAAAGCTAAACACAGGTGTTGACACGGACATTGTTTTTAAAGCTGCTCGGAAACATGCAACACTAGCCATGTTTGGTTTGGAGAAACGTCACACAGCAGAAAACATTTTGGATGTCTTTAACACAAAGGTCCTTAACTGGCTGTCCCCACTAAAACGCCAGGTTGGTTATGTTTCCACGGACAATGGCGCCAATATAGTTAAGGCCATGAGGCAGGGTAACTATTTCAGAGTGCCGTGTTTGGCGCACTGTATAAACCTGGTTGTCCAAAAATTCTTGGGTAATAAAGGCAGTGCAGCGTACAGAGTATTGGACACCTGCCGAAAAATGTGCAACCATTTCAGCCATTCTTTTAAGGCTCGGAAGCAGCTGAGGAGCCTGCTATATCAACGTCAAATGCCAGTGAAAGCACTCATCCAGGAGGTGGTAACACGTTGGAACTCAACCTTCTACATGCTTGAGCGTCTGTATGAGCAGTATACGGTACTCGATCAATATTTCTTAACAGAGGGTACAGCTCAGGATGACCTGAGGATGGGTGCGGCGCAATGGAACATAGTTCAAAGCCTGACACGCATGCTTCGTCCTTTTGAGTTCTTCACGCGTGCAGTCAGCAAGGAGGACTGTAATTTGGGAAAAGCTATCCCATTGTTGTACATGCTGGAGGACCAACTGAAGGAGGTGTGTTCTGTGTTTGAAAAAGATGTAAAAAACCAAGACTCTTTTGTTCTGGCTGAGAAATTATTAGAGCTCCTACAAGGTGATGAACGTCTTAAAATGATCCAATCAGAAGAGCATTACATTTGTGCTACTATTCTGGATCCACGCTACAAAAAGGCGCTGGCAGGCCAAGCATTCTATCCTTTTGATGATGAACATGTTCCAAAGTACAAACGTTGGCTAGCCTTGTCAGCCAAGAGGTTTGAAAGAGAACGGCTGAAAATTGAAGGAAATGGCAGTACATCAGCAGGCCATCCCCAGTCAAAACAATCCACTTCTGCACCTGTGGCAGTGGCACAAGTGACCTCTCAGCCGTTAAAGACACCGGCAACCGGATCATCTGCACCAGACACAACAGAAACATTGGAGGCTGAAGAGGATTGGCTAGCTCTGCGTGGGTTTGGTTCTCAAAAGGTCAGAGGCACAGCAAGAGCTAAGCAAAGTGGAGGAACCTTGGATGAGGACCTTGAGTCGATGGTGAAGGACTATCTGAATGACTCAACAGAGGTCTATGTTAATTCTGACCCATTGGCGTATTGGCATGGGAAAAAAGAATTGTGGCCACAGCTCACCAACCTGGCTTTAAACTACTTGTCTTTCCCACTCGCAAGCGTGTCTTCTGAACGTGTTTTCAGTGCTGCTGGTGGCATTGTAACTCCCAAACGGAGCCGCCTCTCGCCCAAAAATGTGGAGAGGTTAACAATGATCAAGATGAATCAGCACCTCATACCACCAGATTTCAGAGTACGAGAAAGCGCGCCGGATGAAGACGAGGTGGCCAGCAACATAGATGAGGGAATTTCTACTCTGTCAGGTGACACTGAGCTCACCCTGCCTGAATTCGCAGAGTATGATGACGAAGCCTTATTCTCATTCCTGGACCGTGATACCGAGCCCTGAAAATGAGACAACGAATCAATAACTTTCTTTTTCGTCCTTATTCACTTTTATTCCTGTGTGTCTGTCTTTCTTTGTTGTGCACAGTTAATATATTTCAAACTTTAATCAGATAATCACAAAAACAAGCCCATCAGCAGAACTGTCTTCACTGGTTTGCTAATTGATTTGAAGTTGCCGCAGTCTGCATTCCTCAGGTTCACAAGTTCAGAAGAACATGCTCCTCTATCCTCCTCCTCCAGACTCCTATTTCCATCAAACCAGAGGGCTGGTTTACGCCCAATGAAGAAAGACTCAGCACTTGTGGGGGTGTTGTTCTACCTCTTTGCAGGTGAGTTGATGGCTCTGGGACCATTGTTGGGAAGCTCTAATACCGGATAAAAGTGGTTTGGACCAAATCCGAGGCGCACATTTTTTAGTGTTTTTGCTGACTTGCTTGCCTTTGAGGTGCTCTTAGGGGGGGTTCCGTCTGTTTGTGGGTGAGTTTCGGGGTCTGGGAGCACTGCTGGGACACTCTAATCTTGATTGCATTTGCTTTTCAGGAAATCCGTGGTGGCAACCCCGACTTATGGCCTAGATACGCAGCGCGTTTGGACCGAAGGCCGAGAAATATTGCAAGTATGAGATTTTGCTTTTGGCCAGTTTGGGGGTGTTATGCTTCTTGGCGGGTGGGTTGGCGGGGCTTGGGGCAGTCCTGGGAAGGTCTAATACCGGGTAGAAGTGGTTGGGACAAAATCCAGGCCGATTTTTTTTGTTGCTATTTCTGACATTTTGCTCAATGTAGCGTTTTCGGGGGCCTGTTTGGGGGGCTTCCTGGTGTTTGTGGGTGAGTTTCGGGGTCTGGGAGCACTGCTGGGACACTCTAATCTTGATTGCATTTGCTTTTCAGGAAATCCGTGGTGGCAACCCCGACTTTTGGCCTAGCTACGCAGCGCGTTTGGACCGAAGGCCGAGAAATATTGCAAGTATGAGATTTTGCTTTTGGCCTGTTTGGGGGTGTTATGCTTCTTGGCGGGTGGGTTGGCAGGTCTTGGGGCATTCCTGGGAAGGTCTAATACCGGGTAGAAGTGGTTGTGACAAAATCCAGGCCGATTTTTTTTGTGCTATTTCTGACATTTTGCTCAATGTAGCGTTTTCGGGGGCCTGTTTGGGGGGCTTCCTGGTGTTTGTGGGTGAGTTTCGGGGTCTGGGAGCACTGCTGGGACACTCTAATCTTGATTGCATTTGCTTTTCAGGAAATCCGTGGTGGCAACCCTGACTTATGGCCTAGCTACGCAGCGCGTTTGGACCGAAGGCCGAGAAATATTGCAAGTATGAGATTTTGCTTTTGGCCTGTTTGGGGGTGTTATGCTTCTTGGCGGGTGGTTTGGCGGGTCTTGGGGCATTCCTGGGAAGGTCTAATACCGGGTAGAAGTGGTTGGGACAAAATCCAGGCCGATTTTTTTTGTGCTATTTCTGACATTTTGCTCAATGTAGCGTTTTCGGGGGCCTGTTTGGGGGGCTTCCTGGTGTTTGTGGGTGAGTTTCGGGGTCTGGGAGCACTGCTGGGACACTCTAATCTTGATTGCATTTGCTTTTCAGGAAATCCGTGGTGGCAACCCCGACTTATGGCCTAGATACGCAGCGCGTTTGGACCGAAGGCCGAGAAATATTGCAAGTATGAGATTTTGCTTTTGGCCTGTTTGGGGGTGTTATGCTTCTTGGCGGGTGGGTTGGCGGGTCTTGGGGCAGTCCTGGGAAGGTCTAATACCGGGTAGAAGTGGTTGGGACAAAATCCAGGCCGATTTTTTGTTGTTGCTATTTCTGACATTTTGCTCAATGTAGCGTTTTCGGGGGCCTGTTTGGGGGGCTTCCTGGTGTTTGTGGGTGAGTTTCGGGGTCTGGGAGCACTGCTGGGACACTCTAATCTTGATTGCATTTGCTTTTCAGGAAATCCGTGGTGGCAACCCCGACTTATGGCCTAGCTACGCAGCGCGTTTGGACCGAAGGCCCAGAAATATTGCAAGTATGAGATTTTGCTTTTGGCCTGTTTGGGGGTGTTATGCTTCTTGGCGGGTGGGTTGGCAGGTCTTGGGGCATTCCTGGGAAGGTCTAATACCGGGTAGAAGTGGTTGGGACAAAATCCAGGCCGATTTTTTTTGTGCTATTTCTGACATTTTGCTCAATGTAGCGTTTTCGGGGGCCTGTTTGGGGGGCTTCCTGGTGTTTGTGGGTGAGTTTCGGGGTCTGGGAGCACTGCTGGGACACTCTAATCTTGATTGCATTTGCTTTTCAGGAAATCTGTGGTGGCAACCCCGACTCATGGCCTAGCTACGCAGCGCGTTTGGACCGAAGGCCGAGAAATATTGCAAGTATGAGATTTTGCTTTTGGCCTGTTTGGGGGTGTTATGCTTCTTGGCGGGTGGGTTGGCGGGTCTTGGGGCATTCCTGGGAAGGTCTAATACCGGGTAGAAGTGGTTGGGACAAAATCCAGGCCGATTTTTTTTGTGCTATTTCTGACATTTTGCTCAATGTAGCGTTTTCGGGGGCCTCTTTGGGGGGCTTCCTGGTGTTTGTTGGTGAGTTTCGGGGTCTGGGAGCACTGCTGGGAAACTCTAATCTTGATTGCATTTGCTTTTCAGGAAATCCGTGGTGGCAACCCCGACTTATGGCCTAGCTACGCAGCGCGTTTGGACCGAAGGCCGAGAAATATTGCAAGTATGAGATTTTGCTTTTGGCCTGTTTGGGGGTGTTATGCTTCTTGGCGGGTGGGTTGGCGGGTCTTGGGGCATTCATGGGAAGGTCTAATACCGGGTAGAAGTGGTTGGGACAAAATCCAGGCCGATTTTTTTTGTTGCTATTTCTGACATTTTGCTCAATGTAGCGTTTTCGGGGGCCTGTTTGGGGGGCTTCCTGGTGTTTGTGGGTGAGTTTCGGGGTCTGGGAGCACTGCTGGGACACTCTAATCTTGATTGCATTTGCTTTTCAGGAAATCCGTGGTGGCAACCCCGACTTATGGCCTAGCTACGCAGCGCGTTTGGACCGAAGGCCGAGAAATATTGCAAGTATGAGATTTTGCTTTTGGCCTGTTTGGGGGTGTTATGCTTCTTGGCGGGTGGGTTGGCAGGTCTTGGGGCATTCCTGGGAAGGTCTAATACCGGGTAGAAGTGGTTGGGACAAAATCCAGGCCGATTTTTTTTGTGCTATTTCTGACATTTTGCTCAATGTAGCGTTTTCGGGGGCCTGTTTGGGGGGCTTCCTGGTGTTTGTGGGTGAGTTTCGGGGTCTGGGAGCACTGCTGGGACACTCTAATCTTGATTGCATTTGCTTTTCAGGAAATCTGTGGTGGCAACCCCGACTTATGGCCTAGCTACGCAGCGCGTTTGGACCGAAGGCCGAGAAATATTGCAAGTATGAGATTTTGCTTTTGGCCTGTTTGGGGGTGTTATGCTTCTTGGCGGGTGGGTTGGCAGGTCTTGGGGCATTCCTGGGAAGGTCTAATACCGGGTAGAAGTGGTTGTGACAAAATCCAGGCCGATTTTTTGTGTGCTATTTCTGACATTTTGCTCAATGTAGCGTTTTCGGGGGCCTGTTTGGGGGGCTTCCTGGTGTTTGTGGGTGAGTTTCGGGGTCTGGGAGCACTGCTGGGACACTCTAATCTTGATTGCATTTGCTTTTCAGGAAATCCGTGGTGGCAACCCCGACTTATGGCCTAGCTACGCAGCGCGTTTGGACCGAAGGCCGAGAAATGTTGCAAGTATGAGATTTTGCTTTTGGCCTGTTTGGGGGTGTTATGCTTCTTGGCGGGTGGGTTGGCGGGTCTTGGGGCATTCCTGGGAAGGTCTAATACCGGGTAGAAGTGGTTGGGACAAAATCCAGGCCGATTTTTTTTGTGCTATTTCTGACATTTTGCTCAATGTAGCGTTTTCGGGGGCCTCTTTGGGGGGCTTCCTGGTGTTTGTTGGTGAGTTTCGGGGTCTGGGAGCACTGCTGGGAAACTCTAATCTTGATTGCATTTGCTTTTCAGGAAATCCGTGGTGGCAACCCCGACTTATGGCCTAGCTACGCAGCGCGTTTGGACCGAAGGCCGAGAAATATTGCAAGTATGAGATTTTGCTTTTGGCCTGTTTGGGGGTGTTATGCTTCTTGGTGGGTGGGTTGGCGGGTCTTGGGGCATTCCTGGGAAGGTCTAATACCGGGTAGAAGTGGATGGGACAAAATCCAGGCCGATTTTTTGTTGTTGCTATTTCTGACATTTTGCTCAATGTAGCGTTTTCGGGGGCCTGTTTGGGGGGGCTTCCTGGTGTTTGTGGGTGGGTTTCGGGGTCTGGGCGCACTACTGGCTATATATACTTTACTTTGCAAGAGGTTTGAAGCAAATCCATGGTGGCAGAGGGGAGTTAGGGCCTAGCTGCAGAGCGCGCGCGGAGTGATTTGGGAAATTTGGAAAAAAATGACTAAGTCCCCATTTTTGTGCTTTTGCTCTTTTGCTGTTTGGGGGTCTTCTACTCGTTTTCTCCTGGTTTGACGGCTCTGGGGCCATTGCTGGGAATCTCTAATACCGGATAAAAGTGGTTGGGACAAAATCCACGTCGATTTTTTTTTGCTATTTCTGACATTTTGCTCAATGTAGCGTTTTTGGGGGCCTGTTTGTGGGGCTTCCTGGTGTTTGTGGGTGAGTTTCGGGGTCTGGGAGCACTGCTGGGACACTCTAATCTTGATTGCATTTGCTTTTCAGGAAATCCGTGGTGGCAACCCTGACTTATGGCCTAGCTACGCAGCGCGTTTGGACCGAAGGCCGAGAAATATTGCAAGTATGAGATTTTGCTTTTGGCCTGTTTGGGGGTGTTATGCTTCTTGGCGGGTGGGTTGGCGGGTCTTGGGGCATTCCTGATAAGGTCTTATACCGGGTAGAAGTGGTTGGGACAAAATCCTCGCGGAAAAGCCTTTTGGCACTTTTTGTAACTTAGGGTTCGTTAGGGTTAGCCCTAGCAGCAGGATTGCATGTGTTTCGGGGTGTTCTAGATTTTTGCAACTGAGTTCTGGGGTCTTAGAGCACTTGTGAGAATGTGTAATTTTGGTTGCAAGTCATTTGAAGAAAATCCATGGTGGGAAAGGGGGGATTTGGCATAGTTAAAGAAAGCCTTTGCCACTTTTCTTAACTTAGGGTTCGTTAGGGTTAGCAGTATTTCTATTGCATGTGTTTGGGTGGGGGGGTTTTCGAGTCTTGGAGCGATGCTGGCTATGGATACTTTTGCTTGGTTGCTTGCAAGTGGTTTGAATGCAATCCACGGTGGGTAAGGGGGTACTTGGGCCTACTTTTACTTTCAAAGTACGTTTTGTCACCAGTTTTCTGCTAGGCCTAGTTTTTTGAGATTTGATTGGGGGTCTTCTACATTTTTGCGACTGGCTTTAGTAAGGGTCTGGGTGGGAGCACTGCTGGGAAGATCTAATTTTGTTCTAAAACACTGTTTACAGGACACCTAGCTTGAGGGGAAAGATCCGCTACATTAATTTGCCCATACTTATTTATCCTTAAAAAGGTGACTCTGACAAAGTACGCACTTTCAAAAATATTGTACTGTCTACTAGGAAAATCAAAGTGTGACTTTTTGCACTCCACAGCCTACATACCTTATATTTATTTATCAGTGGTGTTGTAATATTATATCACTTCGTGTTTTTCGTTGAATAATTACAGGCCGGGTTTCAGTCTGTGCAATGGGGAAAAAAGGATGGAGTCAGGCTTCACATTAGCGAGCCACAATTCAGCATCAGGCAGGCAGTGGACAGGGTGTCTTCTGGTCACCAACATCGATGGACGAAGCGTCAGCTGCAATGGAGGAGTGCCGCTAATAAGAGGATTTTTTTTCTGCAGGCAACTTACTTACCAAATTCAACAGGACAACTACAACAACATACAGATACAGTATCCTTTGTCTTTTTCTCTGACTGTGACTGCATTTCTTGGATCTCTCTCTGCTTCTAAATTGATCCCTTAACACATCACTTAGTCCACTCCACTATCACATCTGCACCACACATAGTCATTTGTAAGTGCTCCTACGTAATTCACAAGTCGCAGCACGCCCCAGCCCGTAGAGGACTGGGATGGCCCCAATGATAAAGCATGTCACCAAGGGGCAACCCTGGTGAGTGAGGGGACACCTAGAAAAAGAGCAATTTCTCCTTTTCTATCTACTATACCTTCCAGACCAACCCCATTGAGTGTTGTGAATGGATTTATAGTGACCAGCAAGGCTCTCAGGTATCTGGCAACAGAGACCTTATGTTGAATATAGTTATCAATAATTCCACACACGCCCTGTACTGTCGCATTCTTTCTTCCACAGTTGTCGAAAGTACTACTTACTTTTCACTGACATGCATCCAGTAGTGCATGCACTTTCAAAGATTGATGGATAGGTTTGTACCCAAAGATTTGTTTATGTTCAATTGTTTGTCCATGCTGTGCTTTTTTTACAGGGTGTCTTCTGGTGGTGACCAACATCGATGGACGAAGCGTCGGCTGCAATGGAGGAGTGCCGCTAATAAGAGGATTTTTTTTCTGCAGGCAACTTACTTACCAAATTCAACAGGACAACTACAACA
The DNA here is from genome assembly GCF_964263255.1 of Lissotriton vulgaris. Lineage (NCBI taxonomy): Eukaryota > Metazoa > Chordata > Amphibia > Caudata > Salamandridae > Lissotriton > Lissotriton vulgaris. The sequence goes on along the minus strand of NC_141689.1, from coordinate 1,451,504,696 downwards.
ACATACAGATACAGTATCCTTTGTCTTTTTCTCTGACTGTGACTGCATTTCTTGGATCTCTCTCTGCTTCTGAATTGATCCCTTAACACATCACTTAGTCCACTCCACTATCACATCTGCACCACACATAGTCATTTGTAAGTGCTCCTACGTAATTCGCAAGTCGCAGCACGCCCCAGCCCGTAGAGGACTGGGATGGCCCCAATGATGAAGCATGTCACCAAGGGGCAACCCTGGTGAGTGAGGGGACACCTAGAAAAAGAGCAATTTCTCCTTTTCTATCTACTATACCTTCCAGACCAACCCCATTGAGTGTTGTGAATGGATTTATAGTGACCAGCAAGGCTCTCAGGTATCTGGCAACAGAGACCTTATGTTGAATATAGTTATCAATAATTCCACACACGCCCTGTACTGTCGCATTCTTTCTTCCACAGTTGTCGAAAGTACTACTTACTTTTCACTGACATGCATGCAGTAGTGTATGCACTTTCAAAGATTGATGGATAGGTTTGTACCCAAAGATTTGTTTATGTTCACAATTGTTTGTCCATGCTGTGCTATTTTTTCTTGTCTCCCAAAACCTTTCCCAAAAAACCCCGTACCCATCCATTTTTCAAACCCTAACCCTCTTCCCCCGGGCTGTGTGGTTTTGATTGATGTGTGACTACATTACAGCAATAAATCCACACACTTGCTGGGGAGGATAAGGTGATAGCAACAGGCTGGTGAAGAAATCCGAGGATATATTCTTACTCTGCTTGACAAAGACCCATGGCTAATGTCAAAGAACTTCAACCGAATTAGTAGTTATACTTTACCATTTGTTAGGCTACAATGTGGCACTGTTCTAGTGTACTTTTGTCACCTGCTATATTCTCTATTGTACCGTTGAATTGCTCAGGAGGACAAACCAGATTTAATTTTCTTTTTTTTCATAGGCATGCAACTGCCACTGTGTCACACCACTAGTACCACCGCTATGAGGAAATTTTATCCGCCCAGGATTGCCAACCTTATTCGCTGTTTCCCGTGGAGCCAGCCCTGGGTCTAGCCCTACTTTCAAACACAAATTACAGGTAAGATAAGCGTTTGGTGGTTTGGGGGTATAATGGAGTATTAGGAGAGACGAGAGACTGACGGTAGTACTACTAAAGTCCTAGGACTCTTGAATTCACTTCACTTACTCTGTGAGAGGCACTTAGGGGCATATTATCAAGGGGGTTTATCTTCGCTTTTTTGGCTTTAAAAGCCAAGAAAGCGGAGATAAAATTATCTCCCTATTACCAAGCTGTCGCTAACACCAGTTAGCGACAGCTAGTAGGAGATAGCGACCATCTTGGGCCCCACTTTGCATGTCAGTGATATTTATCACTAATGAGATGCAAAGTGGGCGTGCCAAGATGTTAGAGACTGAAAACAGTCGCTAACATCGCTATCTCCTATTACCAACTTTTGGAGATATTCGCGCTAAGCGGGAATATCTCCAAAAGCTAACACCTGCCCTGAGCAGTTCTTAGCCATGTTATCCAATGGGAGGTGGATAACATGGCTAAGAGCATTTGCTCGATAATGCATGAATATCGCTGACTTTTCAGCGATATTCATGCATTTCGGCCGTTTTTTATCGCATTTGCGATAAACCTTGTTAATAGCAAGGTTTATCTGCGATAAAAATCGCCGATGTGCGGCGATAATTTTTGTCTCTAAACAAGTTAGAGACAAAAATTATCGCTAGTTGTTGGTAATATGCCCCTTAGTGTTGAAAACATTTGGGCATTTACACTTAAAGGAAGAAAATGGAACTAAACTTTCAGGAAAACAAAGTCACTGTTAAATCCCCACCCACCAGGCAAGCAGTAAAAAACAGGTATGCTCAGATAAAGTTTGAAAAAGTATATTTATATCCCTAACAAAATAATCTCCCGCAAGACCCTCCCTAACCCCAACGATTGTCCTTCAAAAGTCCCCAAAAACCCAACTCCCAATTCCCACCCCCCAAAAGTCTCTAAAAAAGGGGCAAGGGACACTATGGGTGGATGCTGTTTACTTTTTGGGCCAGGGCATCATGCTCCTCACGGAGCAAGGCGTGCTCTAAGCGGAGCCCCTCCAACACGTTTGTGAAGTGGTAGAGCTCCTGCTGAAGGCGGGACACCATCAGGGTGCTGCGGCGCAGGCGTGCCTTGACTGCCTTGCAGGTGCAATGGCTGTGAGAGGCAGCTGTTGTCCATGCTGCTCGGCGGTGGCGTTTGGCTTTGGCAGCCCGGCTCAGTCTGTGTGGACCACTGTGCTGGGTGGCAGCCCGTGGGGGCACGGAGGCCGATGCAGACGACGTTGTTGTTGTGGTCGACTGCACACTTTCTTCGTCCTCCAGGGCCACCAGCCGCCGATATTCCGCAACAGTGGCATCGATCCTCCGTTGCCGGGCCGCTCTAGCCAGCTCCTTCCTCCTTGTTGGTTTGAAAGGAGCATCTATATCAAGAAAGAAAGACATAGTCTGTAACCAATGCTCTTTAAGATTAACTCAATCATTCAGCAGAAATTTGTGTTGCAGTACAACTAGCAACTTGCAAGCGCATTACATAACTATTGAGGCCAGTATCTATCTAACCTCCCACTTCTTCATCCTTGCTCTAACATTAGTGGGAGTTTAAGGAACAAATTCTACGAGCACTATGGACTTCCATTGGAGTCGACTATGAAAGTACACCAGTCTTATTCTTCTTCTTGCCTCTTGTTTAGGAAAATTGGTACGTTATCTTCTGCAAGCCGGCATAATGCCAGCGCAGTGAACTTGCACCCGAGAAAAACAGACGCACACCATGGTGAGTGAGACAGACTTGCGTTACTGTACCGGTCCAGTACATGCAGGTGGTGAAGCTCTTACTTTTCTATTATGGGTGGCACTGAGAATACTCTGTTACAAGGGCTACTGCTTAATAATTTAACTTTCACCCTACAGTGCAAATGAGTACTAGAAATGGAAAATTGAAGAAGATAAATAATCTGATTATCTATCACTTCACATGGGATGTTTTTGCTTATATATGGGATGACTTTAGGTGCTTTGCTTTTTATTGAGTGACCAGTGATACATCCACACATGAATGACTGAGTACTACTAAACTTATTAAGAGAGGTAGGGAGTGGCCACCGTAATAACCGGATCTATGCTGTGCTTGCAATACAAACTACTGCTACTATTGATGGTAGTATTTGGACAAAATTAAAACTTCTTTTCCTTGCCTTTCCTACACTGCAACGGACGTGCGGGTGCAGTGTTACATGCTCTTCAAAGTTACACTTAGTTCATCCACTGACCGTCTACTCTCTCTAGATAATGGGTACTCACAAACTTTCTCTCAGGGGCTAAATTTACAGTGTAGTTTGTGGCCGAGGGCCGCACTGGTGGGGGCGGAGTCAGAGGGGGCGGGGCTAAAGCAAAACGAAAACTTGTGACCATGAGGTTGCACACAGGTCCCTGCAGCAGATGCCTTCATCCACTGAGCCACCAGACCCAGCATTTACATACATCTCTCTCCCTCATGCTCTCCCTCCTGCCCTCCCTCTCCATCTCTCTCTCCCTCCTGCCCTCCCTCTCCCTCCCCCTCTGTCATCTCACTGTGTGTGTGTCTGTCTGTGTCAGCCTTCAGCCCGGGCTGAGACAGCTTCCTCAACGCGCACACACAGACAGCCACACCAAAGTACTTAACAGGTCTTTAAAAGACCATTAACATATTATTGAGGCTTTGCTTGTTGTAGCGCCCCTGCATCTACACCCTGACAATCACTGCTTGCCCGGCCCCACAGAGCAGAGGCTTTGTTCTATTTCACCTCTTTGTGGCCCTACATCTCCACTCTGCTCTGTGGGGGCCGGGGGAGCAGTGATTGTCTGCAAGGTCTGCGCACCGCCAAGGAAGGCTTGCCGGGCCGCCACCGGCCCGCGGGCCGTACTATGAGTACCCCTGCTCTAGATACACATATGCTATCTAAGAGTCAGATAGTAGCATGACCCAGGTATATGGACACATACAGTTTCTGTGTCACCCACCCAGGCTGTTGTCCTTCCACCAATCATTGCTTCATCATTTACCCAGCCATGCATCTCATATTCTTTCCTTCCCAGCCACGTCTTCAATCTCAATAAGTAAGGAATATATAAGAGCTTACCTCTGCCCGCCACCACCACCGTCTGAACTCTCACAGCCGGCACTGGAACCGCCGCATCCTCTCCTGAGGAATTGCCCTCCGCCTCCGTGTCGAGCACCACCACCTCCGCGTTGGCCCCGTCACCAGATGTTCCACCTACAAAGTACATTTAAGAATGTTAGAATAAACCACTCACTAGTATTTGGTCTAGGAATGAAGACATGTGAAAACAATGTAATGCAGCACTTTTTGGCACAACTGATGAAGGCTGGCTTTTTAACACGCACCATTTTTTTCCACACAGACAGAAGATGGACTTCTAACAACAAGAAAAAGTTGAAACAAGGTGAGAGCTCGGCTCGACCACAAGAAATGCCTTCAATTAATCGTCAGCACTAACCACTTTTCCATTCTCAGTTAAAAGTTTCGTTTTTTTATTATGACTTCATTTTAATAAATGTGTTTACTTTTAATAAAGCTTTTAAACTTAGAGAGACTCTGTGTTTTTTGGTCCAGACTTGAGTGACTGAGCGAAAGGTTTTGCAATTTTTGCAAGCATGAGTCCGTGCCTCTGACACTTCTTGACTCTGACTCCGTACTCTTCAGCTACGTTGGATCATTGGGGATCAATCAGCGATGAATTCGGGAGGTAAATGACTGTGCCCCACTATGTAGTCTAGTCAGTCAGTAAGGACATTGGGGGTTCAAAGTCTGTTATCACAGAGGTATGTGAAAACTCTAACAGCGCCTATTATAATTGATAAGCAATGCACTATTTATTGTCCATAGTTCTGTTTCTGCAGAAGTATTGTCCGCGCCACTGTAGTGGTATGGATTGTCTTCCTATCCAAACCAAAAGGTAGTATCTTATTCTTTCTTGGTGGTCATTCACATTTTATAGTTGGGAATTTTCAAAGCAGATAGAACACTTCAAAAGACATTATGGACAATCCCAGAGGACTGCACTAAGTTGATAGAGCTATTGCTGACTAGAATGGGAGTTTTGCCAACCGTGCAATCTTAGTTAGCTACACAGACAGACTAATAAGAATAATCTAGTAATACCACAGGGAGTCATAGTAGAGGCAGGATAAGAATTTAGATACAGTCTACAAAAAGATCAAAGACAATTTTGAAAAAATCAAATGAGGAACGCTAGGAAAAATAGGTACTAGTCTAAAATGAAAACTTACTGGGGCCAGCAAAGGAGCCCTCGCCTGCCCGATCCTGGCCCTGTTCAACAGCATCCGCCGCCTGCTGCTCCTGTGTCCTCCCCTCGCCCCTGGGGGGAGCTGACGTACAACATGAAAGAAAGAACAGAAAACATGGATAATTGTTGCTTGTCAATGTCAACCAAATCAAACATTTCAAAACAACAATAACAAAATATTTCTGCGAAATTATATTGATTAGGGTTAGTTTTCATTGATTTGCGGACCTGTGACTTCGAAAGTCAAGAAACTCACTAAACAAAGTACTGAAAGGTTCACCTAGGACTGGCAGGCAGCAGTCCGCAGGCAAGACGCAAAGTGACAGACAAACTCCATTGTGATTTCAGTCAGATCAGTGACAACACTAACAGTTGCCTGCTACATTACCAGTCATTTAAATAGTCAAACTATCAATCCACCGCCACTATTTTTCTTATTGTCAGGGGTACAAAGGAAGGGGCAGATTTAAGCCCCTTGCGGCTCTTTTGCTCCGTTCTTGCGTGACTTTTGTGACGCAGCAGCTAAACAAAAGAGGCGCCATGGTGCGGCGTATAATATTATAACAACGTGACGCATTTGGGAGATGCATCCCGTTATAAAGCCCTGCGCCATCAGGGGGCGTTCCGGCGCAAGGGAGGGCATTCCTGCGCTGGAACACATCCTAAAAGTGGCTGAGGGAAATCTACAAAATTTCAATCAGTCACCTTTAGGACAATGATGCGTCACACAAACCCTGCACCTGCTTGAAGCAGACGTACGGCTTGACCCAGCATTGGGGAGATAGGGTACCCCAGAGCATTGCTGGAGCTGGGCCATTGTTGCGACGCAACTCCAGCAGTAAAGCTTCGGTGACGTTTTGGGCCCATGGTGCGCCGCATTGCAAATACGGCGCACCATGTTTGGTGGTGGTAGCGGGCCGCACAATTGATGGCGCATCCCTGCTACTTTGCAGGGATGCGACGGTAATTGCAATTCTGCCCCTTAGGGGCATACTTACTTACGCGTTCTGGCGCATCTCCAGAGATGCGCCAGATCAAATGCGTCACGCAAAACTACCCTTGCGACACGGCAGATGCGCCTCATTTACAATGCGGCGCGCCCTGGCGCAAGGGTAGGCACTTGCGTGACGCATCTCGTCACGTAAGAGCGGCGCATCGCTGGAGTCACGTTGCCAATGCAATGCAACTCCAGTAATGCTCAGGGCCACCCAATACTTAACATGCTGTGTCAGTCCTTACGCCTGCTTCAAGCAGGCATAAGGAATTGAATTGACGTAGCAGCGTCGCAGAAGTGCCTGCGTTAAATCTTGTAGATTTCACGCAGGCACTTTTGCGAGGCGCACAGCCGCCGGACCGCCCACCCTGCATACTAGGAACGCACCCATTGTGGTGCAGGCACATGGCTTTATAACGTGACGCATCTCCCTAGATGCGTCATGCTGTAAATGACTCGCAGGGATGCGCCACGTTTACGCCGCTGTTGCGTCCCGCAAGGCAACGTAAACGTGGCGCAAGGGGCTTGTAAATGTAATCTGCCCCCTAGTGTCTAGCATTACGCAGTTCTGTAAAGTACACTCATACATAATAGTTACTCAGGCCAATGAGACCACAAAATAGAAAACAAATAAGCATAGTAGCAACGCCACTGAGAAGGAGAGCAGTGCACCTGAAATGCACAGAAGATTTTGAAATATAATTTAACTACAATGTAATCGTCATCAGCGGCATTATTGGCTTGCTCCATGTAAAAAACAAATATTTGCAATACAACAACACAGAGCAGGAGAAAACATCATAGTAGTGAGTGATGAAATAGCTAGTACTACTCACCAAGCCCGGGGATCTCCAGGCCGAGCTGGTCCAGCAGGTCGCGCTCCCGGTCCAGGAGGTCCGTCCAGCGGTGGGTGACCTGGCTGTAGGTGCGCTGGACCCCGTAGAGGTGGGACATGGCCCAGCACACCTTCTCCCACCGCTTCCGGCGCTCCCGGATGTTGTAGCCGCCGGCCGCGATCCTGCCGCCTCCCGCGATGGTCCTGGGCAGGCGGCGCTGGACGAAGTAGACCAGCGCGCCCACTTCCTCCGGGCTGAAGATCTCCCGTCGCGTCACCTGCTCCCCCCTCAATCGACCGCATGCTGTCCTGGCACGGGGTCCAGGACTCCTCCTCCCCGCCGCCTCTGCGGCCCTCAAGTGCCTGGGCAGCTTCACGGCGCCTGGCTTCACCATGGTCTGGGCAGGTAAGGTAGGAAGTAGAAAATTAAGAAGGAATAGGATAGGGAAGAAGAAAAGAAAAGAGTTTAAAAAAGTAGTTTAAAAGTAAAGAAAAATAGCAGAAAAGACAAAAATATACAGCTAGGAAAAGAGAGGGATAGATAAGAAGCAAAATCGTTAAAAAAAAACTGAAAACAAGCAAAGGATGGCAAAGATAGCAAGAGGATTAAACACCATGCCCAGACACAGGAAATGAATGAAAAACAAGATGGCCGCCCGTTCACGAGCGCGAAAGTAAGTTCGCACGAGATTTTCCTTGCGATCTCGTGCGAACTTATACTCGCAATGCGCTTACTGCGCGAGATTATACATAGCGGGCGGAAACGGAAATACATCACGCAAACAAAATGGCCGCGCCCGTACTCGACCTTGGGGTAAATTCGCGTGTTGCGCTGCAAGCGGCTCGCGAATACTGCAAAAAAACTTGCGAAACAACAAGCCGCAAAAAAATATAAAGCTCATTCGCACGAATTGGCGGCTTCCGCGGTCGGTTTCGCACGACACCGCGCCCCGCGAATAGCGCGAAAAAAACGAAAAACGATTTTTGCAAAAGCAAAAGCAATGAGCAGGTGCAAAAGGTCAACCTCATGATTTGTAACGATTCCCTGTAGTGCTTCCTGAGGGGGCCCTCCAGAATTCGGTTGCCTGCTTGCAACTATTGTGTGACCCTGCTCTGACCTTAACTGTATGCCACAAAGGTCCTGATTTACAGCTAAGGGAGCAGACAAGCAGGTGCCAGGCTGGAACTTAAAATTCAGTGACACATTAATTAGCCCCTAATTCATTATTGTCAGTTGGGGCAGGGCAGGTGTTGTTAATAAACTAACCCCAAATTAATTCATGTCAGTTCAAGCAGGGCAGGTGGGCTTGCTTTCCCCCCCATCTTCTACAGTGATGATGAACAAGAGGGTGGCATTGATGTAACAGAGGGTGGCATGGGTCAAAGAGAGGGTGGCAGTGGTGAAACAGAGGGTGCTGGGAGGCTGTGATGATGAACCAGACGTAGAAACAACATAGTCGCGACCGTTGCGAGCTGACAAGTAAGTTCGCAATTGCGAACTAGTACCAAATCCTCGCGAACTGGCAGAAACGCTTGCGAACACAAAAAAAAAAAATCCGCAAATTCCCGGGAATTCGCGGATTTTGCGGATTGCGAGTTCGCAAATCCGCAAAATTCGCGAACGCGAGATTCGCAAAATTCGCCCATACTAAATAATAATAGACCACAGTGCAAAATACCTAGCAGAGTGTAATAACAAAAAGCACCTACAATTTCAAGAAAGGAAACTCTGAAATTACCTAGACAATAAAACCCTTGTTCACTGTTCCACAGCAAGGAACCAGTAATGCCTATTTCATTCTTCCTTTTAAAAGAAAACATAGAAATACTATCACAAATTTGAAGATTTGAAGATTATGGGCCGCATTGTAGGGTACCCAGCACAATAAAGGGTAATGCACCACATAATAATAAATACACTGCCCCCAGGCCAGCCGCGAACTCGCGCTGCCCTGAGGACAGCGCATTCATGTGAAAACCGCCTTGTGTTTTCACAGGGCAGGCGGCAATCCACCAGAAATTTTAAAGGGGTTTATAAATCCCCCTACAGGTGAGTGCAGTCAGTGACTACACCCGCCTGCAAGGGGATGCCTGGGGGTCCAGAGGACACCCTTTACCCAAAGCAGAGGGGTGTTCTCAGGAGGCGCACTGACAGTGCACCGCCTTTTAAATGGCACACTGTGAGTTCTCCTTCTGAGGGCTTCTTTGCCTCTGTGCCTGCGTCTGTAATACAGCGCGAGCACAGAGGCAAAGGGATTCCCTCATTTGCATGGGACACTCACCCATGGAAATGATGGAACCCCCCCTCAAAGATAGCGCTGGCGATGTATATGCGACAGCGCTATCGGTAGTACAGAAGGGGCCGCACAAGTGTCTGCAGCCCCCTCTGTAATACCAAAGTGCCCCAAGGGCGCGCAAAGCAGGCACAAATGCCTGTTGCGTCCTGAGGCACGTTGTGTAATAAGGTCCTATGTGTGTGGATTCCTGTGCTGAAGGACATTGCATTCAATTTGTTATATTGGGTTGTACAATTGTCAATTACTCAGCTTCAAGTGGTTGTTGATACCTTTCCTAATTACGTGTCTTTGATTCCATTCTAAGGTCTTGTGGATGTAGTAGGTTTAATCTAACTTTTTCACAATAGATATGTAAATTAATTATCGGATATCATTTCCCAATATAACTTGAAAGGATGTACCACTGAGTAGTCAATACTAAGAGTATGACTTTATGATCTTTATTGTGCTTATGATGGTGACAGGAGCTGTGCCTAATGTGTAATGCTGTTGTAGGGTGCAGTGTTATGTGACTTGAGTTGGGTGCACTACTGATCTAGCAAACAATGAACCATCTGGATGGCTTGTAGCTGATTGAATGTCCAAGGACTTGTCTTCCCACCCACTGACATGCAGCAGGACACCACAATAAAGTGATTTGAAAGGAGATAATAGTGCAAAGGGTAGATGGAATCAGACTGAGGCAGGAAGAGAATAGAAGACACTAAGTTCAAGTCAACAATGCCTTCCTTGGAGGAGGAGCTACGCGGGCATCCAAGATGGTCGCGTAAGCAGAGGGCTCTCAAGACCCGCGCCGCCCTCCTGCGACTATCCTCGCAATATCCAGATTTTTATTATGGGCTTTTGAAGATCTACTCTTGCTGACTTCAATATCATTTCAAGAATCGAAATCGGATGTCGGGAACCGATTTTACACCAACTTCATCTTTCTGGCCCGCCCCCGATCGAGACCGGGAACTCTGCTGCGTTGGTGGGCCGAGGAGTAAGTCAACAACAACAGCCTTGGGGACATCCTCCCGGCCGGCCTCCTTGTCGCTTTCAGTTTCGATTTCTCCTCGGCCCCTCGATTGACTATTCTACAAGCGGTTTGGCTCCCAAGTCGGTGTAGCTTCAACCCGCTGTGTTGTCCTGCCATATCCCTCTACCCCTGCTTCATCCCTAGACTCGCATTCTACAGTATTGGCCTGAAATTCTGATTTGGTGTCTCAATAGCATCCGCCATTTTCACCAGGTCCAGAGGGCCCCTTTGGGGCACAGCTTCCAATATGGCCTCCAAACCTGAGTTCGAGAGGCGCAAGACGAAGACGCCGACCCGTGGGGGACCTATCCAGACTATTGTGATGGACCGCTATACGCAACCGAAGGGTTCCCCCGGCAGTACCGGTCGTACTCTTGCGGACCCCAGGACGGACTCTGCCGCATCATCGGAAGTTTCGCTCCAGGACCTAATGAGTGCCATCACTGGGATGAAGGCTGATATGGGGCTACAATATGAGGCTCTTGACTCCAAGATCGATACTGTGGCTGCTGATGTCACACTCATCAGAGCGGATCTGGCTAAGACGAATGAGAGGGTCAAGGCTTTGGATTTGAAGACCTCCAGTCTCGTCACTGATATGGCGGACACACAGTCGGAGATTGGTAACCTGCGATCATCGCACGACCTGATGGCCCGACGTATGGACGAATATGAAAACAGGGCCCGGCGGAACAACATTCGCTTGGTGGGAGTGCCAGAAAATCAAGATGACACCACTGTTGACCTTCTTGTGGAGGATTTGATCCTCAACCATCTAGCTCCCGCCGTACTCAGCAAATTCTTTGCGGTTGAACGTGCTCATCGCTTTCCGGGTGAGAAGATTAAACCAGGAGCCCCCCCGAGGCCTATTATTGCACGACTTTTCCATTTTCGGGACAGGGACGCTATCCTCCAGCTAATCAACAACACCAGTCCTAGTTCTTGTGGCAATATTTAATTATTGGTCTGTAAACATTAGCGGTAGACATTCGTCACCCGAGGGAATCCTTTCAATATAAAGATAGTCCAAATGTTTCAGTCTATTGCCTCTTTAAAAAAAAAAAACCTCTCTGATCTATACATATAGGACAGCACAAACAAAAAATGTGAGAAAAGCGAGATGGCACCTCACGGGCGAACCACCAATGGGACCCCTGGCTGGTACTCACCAGGTTGGCCCTGTTCTCATCATTGGTGCCATCAAGCTATAAATTACGGTGGAAGAGTAAAGGTCGGCGTCCTCTCAGCACTCGAACTGAGAGGACGCCGACCTTTACTCTTCCACCGTAATTTCTCTAAGGGGAGATAGGACCACGCTCACCTATGGGGGCTGGATTCCGGATTTTAAAGTCCTCCTGTCTGGTATGAGAGGCACAATTTTTGGGGTCTGAGACACGTTTACGTTATAGCTTGATGGCACCAATGATGAGAACAGGGCCAACCTGGTGAGTACCAGCCAGGGGTCCCATTGGTGGTTCGCCCGTGAGGTGCCATCTCGCTTTTCTCACATTTTTTGTTTGTGCTGTCCTATATGTATAGATCAGAGAGGTTGTTTTTTTTAAAGAGGCAATAGACTGAAACATTTGGACTATCTTTATATTGAAAGGATTCCCTCGGGTGACGAATGTCTACCGCTAATGTTTACAGACCAATAATTAAATATTGCCACAAGAACTAGGACTGGTGTTGTTGATTAGCTTATAGAGTGGAGGGCGTCCTAGTTCTATTTGTCTTTCCCTCTAGACTCCTATTTTGTAGTACGCTATCCTCCAGGCCTCTCGTGGTCGTGGCCCATTGAAGTTCGACAATAGTACTGTCAACATCTACCCGGATTTTACTCCTCAAGTCCAGCGACAAAGGATGGGGTTCCAGGGAGTGAAGAGGCGCTTGCGGGACTTGGGCCTCAAGTATGCGATGTTGTTTCCAGCTCGACTATGCATCGAATATGAGGAACGAACATTTTTCTTTGATCGACCTGACTGCGCCAGTGACTGGCTTGACTCATTGCCGAAAAGAGACGATCTGAGCGGACGCCCCGGTGGAGCAGAGGGGTTGCATCGGCCCAGGAGTGACACAGTGGTTCTCGACGTCTGGTTTCTTGTTACTATTTATCAGCTGAGTTATGCCATTTGCTTCTTTATTGTAAGGGTTGAGCCCGAGGGTGGTTTGGGTGTGGGTTGACTCTTTTCCTCCTCCGGGGTTCTTTGTGTAGTGTAGTTATGAGAGGGCGACAGGCACACTGCAAATTGGGGTGGCTTTTTAGTCGTACGCAGGGGTGCAGGGTGGCGTGTGTTGTAACGGGGGGTTGTTGTTACTGTATTTGTTTTTTTCACATGGCACTGTATTCTTTGCTCTTATCCTTCTGTAGTTGGGTTCCGAGGAGGGAGGGTTGCGGTCCTTTACCGGGATGGGGGGTGGTGAGTTGAAGTTGCTGTCCTGGAACGTTAATGGTATGGGGGATAAGATAAAACGTGGCGTTGTTTCCCAGTTCCTCCGACGCCAGTCCCCTGATATTGCATTGTTACAGCAGACCCATTTGATAGGGAATGCTTGCCGGGCCTTGGATAGACGTGGTTATAGACTGGTTGCTCACGCTGGCTTCACCTCTGGTTCCAGAGGGGTGGGCATATTGATTAGATCCTCTCTGCCCCTTGAAATAGATGATATAACACTAGATGAAAGGGGTCGATACGCTGCTATTTCGGGGAGGTGGGAGGGTAAGATGCTCTCCATAGTTAATGTATACGTCCCCCTTGGTCTCCAGGCCACTACCTATGCTGACCTCGGTCGGATTTTGTTGGGGCTTCCTGATAGTCTCCTTATTCTTGGGGGGGATTTTAATTCTGTGGTCTCTGGTAACTCTGATCGCTACCCCCCCAGAGTCTTACCGAATTCTCAGATGTGGCTTTCTGAACTGCTGGAAACCTTTGGATTGATTGATGTTTGGAGGCTGCTACACCCCTCGCATTGATTGCTGCTACTAAGAAGGCCAAGCATTACGAATTATTGCGTCTCGAGGATAAAATAACTGTACTTGAAAGTGAATTGGGTGGAAATGATACTCCTGCGACCTTACACTCCCTAGCTTTGAAACAGGCAGGCTATAGAGCCCTGGTTGAAGACGCGGCCAAAGTCATGAATCGAGACCAGCTGTGTAGACTCTATGATGTGGGTGATAAGGCGAGCAAGCTTTTTGCGTGGTTGGACAAGTCTGAGAGAGCGAATCGAGTTGTTCCGGTGATTGAAAAGTCGAATGGGGATTGTGTGTCTGACCCGATTGGGATTGTTGATTGCTTTGTAGACCACTTTCAGACGTTCTATGCCTCTGTGAGTGATAGAGATAAGTGCGATTCTCGTTTGCTCCTGCGTGATATCGCGCTACCCTGCCTCTCTGATGAAGCCAGGGCCTTGATGGATGCGCCCATAACAGTGGATGAGGTCGCTGGTGCCATTCGAGCCCTTCGATCCGGTAAGGCCATGGGTCCTAATGGATTGCCTATTGAGCTCTACAAGTTGCGGCCTGACAAAATGGCGCCATATTTGAGAAATATGTTTCTCGAGGCCTTCGAAACTGGCCTCCTTCCTATCGACCAGCGCCTGGCCACTATCGTTGTCATCAACAAGGAAGATGCGCACCCTACAGACCCATTTCACTGCTTAATGCTGAGCCCAAGATACTGGCCAAATCACTGGCTACTCGTCTGATTAAGGTGATCGGCGACTTGATCCATCCGGATCAATCCGGTTTCATCCCGCATCGAAACACCGCCCTTAACCTTGGGAGACTTCATGGAGTTCTCGCGAGAGCTGGAACTCTGACTGAATCGGCCATTTTGGCCTCCCTTGATGCCACAATGGCTTTTGATACCATTGAATGGCCTTATCTCTGGGCAGCTCTCTCCAAGTTTGGTTTCGGCTCGAATTTTTTTGCCTGGGTTAAGCTCCATTACGAGCGACCGCTAGCCCAGGTGGTGGTGAATGGCAGGGTGTCTGGCTCTTTTGCACTTGGGCGTGGCACCCAACAGGGTTGTCCGCTGTCTCCGTTGCTTTTTGCCCTCGCTCTGGAGCCGTTAGCCGAGTGGCTTCGCTGGGAGCCCTCGATCAGGGGCATCCAGTGGGCCCCTGACTTTGAAGACCGTGTCTCGCTATATGCAGATGACATTCTTCTTTATCTCACCTCGCCCCGGAAGTCTCTTAATGTGCTTTTTGATGTTCTCACCTCCTTCGGGAAGAACTCGGGTCTTGTTATTAACTGGACAAAATCCTGTGTTTATGTTCTGGCCGGGGATCTCCCTCCGTTACCCTGTAGATTCCCTATTCAGGTGGTTGAGACTGGTTTTAAGTACCTGGAGATTCATGTCTCCTTGGGTTCCACCGTCCGTTACGACCGTAACCTCCATGCTCCTCTCTAGCGGCTTAAACTTGACGTCTCACGGTGGCATCGCTTGCCCCTCTCCCCATTGGGGCGTGCAACTCTCTTTAAGATGATGTCGCTCCCTAGGTTCCTGTATGCACTTCAGAATTTTTTTGATCCCATACCTTCCGGGTATTTTCGTGAGGTTGAGAGCCTTCAGAGACAATTGATTTGGGACGGGCGTGCTCGTATCTCATTACCCAAACTCACTTTGCCGTGGTACGACGGTGGCATCGCCCTACCTGGCATTAGACGCTACTACTGGGCCTCGCAGCTGTGCGCGGTTAATCATGTAACTTACGCCCCTGGTCCTGCTCCCGCCTTTGCAATGGATAAACATCTCCTACCAGGTGGGAATTTTAACAGGGCACTGTATTCTAAGGAGCCGTTTAACGCCCTGACTGGTCCTACGAAAAGTGCTGTGCGAGTGTGGCGAGACGCGAATGCTGCTATGGGATGGAGCGATAGGTTAACCCGAGCGACACCGTTGTATGACTCTGATAGACTGGGCAATCTGTGAGAATTAAAGGATTTGATAAATGGGACATGATTGGTATTAGTAAGGTGGAGGATCTCTGGTCCAAAGGTAGTGTTAAAACTTTTGAGGCGCTCAAAATAGAATATGAGCTTGATGACAAGGAACACTACAGGTACTTTCAAGTGCGGCATGCCTTGACCTCCGTCTTCCCCCCGGGGACGGAGATTCCCCAATCCTCGCCGCTAGAGGATCGCATTCCTGATGGCCATGTGCCGGACAGTACTATATCCCAGATCTACAAAAAACTCATCAATAACAGGGCTGATCTTCTTGAGCGACTCAGGGCTTCGTGGACCGCCGATGGCTTGGAACTCGATGATGAGGATTGGCAAATGGCCGTCTCCTCCCCTAAGGAGGTGGCCATACCTGCCCGCCTCCGCTTTGTACAGTTGAAGATCCTCCATCGAGTGTATGTGACTGGTACGCGTCTGGTGCGAATGGGTTACTCTCTTGATGGGTTATGCAAGCGCGGCTGCGGTATGACTGGTACCTTTCTGCATATCATTTGGGAGTGTCCTGAGGTGTCTGCCTTCTGGTCCAGAGTGCATGCGATTATGGAAAGGGTCACTGGGGTCTCTCTATTGCCTGAGGCCCGACGATGCCTACTTAATGTTTGGGAACTGACGGACTATAACACGGCCCAGACTTTTTGGGCGACTCTTGGTAACATGGTTGCCAAGAGGAATATTGCACAACTCTGGTGGTTCCCATATACCACCCACGGTAACGGCTTGGAAGGAGAACATGGACTGGTGCATGTTCAGGGAAAAGACGGTCTATGTGGCCCGGGGCCGACCTAAGAAATGGGGCAGAATTTGGTCCCAATGGAATGCATACCGTGGGAATATTTGCACCCCCCCCCACAGGACTACACCATTGATATTTCAATGTCCCCTTAGTTGACATTCCGGACGGTTGCCTGTAATACTATGTACTTATTGAGCTGCTCGCTACCCCTCAACCCGAGACATGTGCTTCATTATTGTATGATAATTGGATTCTTTGCCCTCTCCTCTTGGGTCCCCGCAATTGACTTCTGCCATGTGTTTGTGTGTTTTTATGTTGTCGTTTAATTCATCAAAAGTTTAAAAATGAAACCTACTATGCTTGTCTCTGATTCTACGTTATGCACATGGAAACTCTGCGGGTCGTTTACTCCGCATGCAAGGTGGGAGCTCCACTGTATGATGTTATTATGCTGAATGTCATAGCGGCCGGCCCGTTGGGTTGTAGGCAGACAGCTGTGTATTGTGCATAAAGAAAAAAAGGTTTTTAAAAAAATAAAAAATAAAACAATGCCTTCCTTGCACCACCTGTGCAGTAGATGATGAGGAGCCTTCACGTAGACGCAAAAGGAAGAAAGCAAGTAGAGGCAAAGGTTACAAAAGGATATCTCTACCAAAGTATTTTCCTCACTAACTTATCTTTATTAGACTTTAAATGTGGGATCTAACACAATCCAGCATTATTCTCCAATGAATTACAAACATAAGCTGCAATTCTAAGATGAAAACAGGTCATAAATATATTAGAGTCGTGTAGACTATTTCTGAATATTTTTAATACAAGCATAGGCAGAATTGCTATGCTGAAGAGAAAGAATACAGAGAGGTTTACACAAACTAGTACCATCTGCTGGCTCTGCCATAACCCCAGCATACACAAAAACATTGAGCCTTTTTCCCTAAGTAAGATGGCAACTATTCCTGTAGATCTTACAAGAAAACAGGGGATCATGATTAAAACCCTCAGACATATTCACCCCTAAGGCACCAACAGATGGGTACAATACAGTGGCTGTGATTAATGCTACTGAAACATGAGAGCAAAGCTTCCCTCCCTCACAGATAGGTACAACACACCATCAGCAATGCAAGTGTCACCCATAGAACAGGAACAGCCAGCAGTGCAAGCTTCCCTCTCTCACAGAACAGATACTTCATGAGCATCAGTTGACAAGCTCCCGCAATCACATAAAGAGTACACTACAACATCCTTCACACAAAAGGTACTGTTTGGCATTTAGCAGTACAGACGTCTTTTCCTCATGGAGCAGGTATACTATGAGCTGAGTTGTAAGTGCTGTAGCGTTCTGGGCCTCACACACGTAATCTTTCAGACAACTCATCAAAGATTCTCTTCCATTGGTCGCAATAACCTTTTATAGCTGACATGAAGCAGTGAAAGGCAGAAAACATCAATAATGGAATTTAGCTTGTGAAGCCCATGTGACTCCGCAGTGAGGACCAGGAGTCACTAAATATGATTACAGGGTTTTTTTGGATTACCATTCAATCCAATAAATATACAAGGCAAATGCAAATTCAATAAATACATTAGTCCAATGGGCAAAGTGAAATAGGTTCCCTCCTTCATGGAACAGGTGCACCCTGGTAACAGTAGTGAAATGTTCTCTCCTTGACACTCCCTGACACTACAGCGGCAATAAAAATGTCCTACTGTCACAGAACAGGTAAAACCTAGGAAGTTTTAGTGAAGCCTCCTCTCTCAAATGACAGCTACAGCAAAGTCTACAGCAGCAGTGCAACCTCACCGGACTATTTGATGTATATGTTGAATTACAGTTGTGTGGTCTGATAAGTGCATAGATGGTTGTAAAACTGTTAAGCGTGGATTTCTGTTATTTCAGAACTAAGATGCACCAAGCGGATAACATTCACTTACAAATACATACATCATGTCATGTTATGTTATAGTATGTGTAGAGTGGTGAATGGCTGCCTTGATACATGAGTAAATAAATAGAGAAGTTGATTGTGGTGTCAGGTTGCGTAGAGTTGGAAGTGTGGGAGGAGGTAACTATGATTTCATGAGTGCTGAATTTGTGATTGGTTGATTGATTTATTTTAATTTGATAGACAGCGCAATTTCCTGTAGGTGTCCCGGATCTACAGATGTAAGCAAGGTTGCACAGATATTATTAAAAAAGCAATGTTTTTAAAGCTGTATGACATCTTAGAATATTTTGTTCTGACCGGATCACAAGAGGGAGACTATTCCATTCATGGACAGTGATCACTGAGAATGCACATCCTCTGAAATGGGCCTTGCAAAACTCGGGAACCGATGAGCGGAGCAGTATCGGAGGAGAATTTCTGGCAAGCATCAGAATCAGATAGTTCAAGTGGGCGGTAGAGGACATTGCCTTAGGACAGACGCAGATCGCCTGGATGACACATCTCTAGTAGATCATAAGCCAAAGTAGTCTCTTGAGGTGTGTTGTAATGCAGGCATGCGTGGGGATATCTACTACAAAAATAGCAGTATCATTCTGAAAGAGCTGTAGTGAATGTACGAGGTAGGAGGGGAGGTCAACAAACAAGGTGTTAAAATAGTCCAGCCTGACAATGATAGGAGATTGGATCAATAGTTTCCTGGTTGTCCGAGGCCCAAGTGACAATTTATTTTAAAACTTTTTATAACTTTCCTAATGAGAAAGCATGTTAGTTTTCTAATATGAACTTCAAAGGCCAGACTGGGGGTGTGTGTGTGGGGGGGGAGGGGGTAAAAAATTAATCCCAGGTTGCACACATTAGAAGTTAGGAGGAGGGAGATACCCAAAGATTGAGACAACTAAGACAAAGACCAACAGGGAAGATCAGCAAATATCAATTTGTCAGTCTGCAGAAGTTGGTATTGTCCAGCTGGTCACTGCGAATAGACAGCATTGAAACTGCTCCTGAAAGGAGCTAGGACCACCTTCCATACACAGAATAATCTGAGTGTTGTCAGCATAGGCATAGAACTGGAAGCCAAAAGAAGCAATCAGAGCAGTTAGGAGGGCCGCGTACAGATTAAAAAGTGTGGGGCTAAGAGCCGGCCCTTGTGGGACTCCACATCCCACATCTCTAAAAGCAGAAAGGAAGGGAGTCAGTTGAACCTCTTGCAAACTAGTTATTAGACCTGAGGAAAGATGCAAGAACTATGTCCCGAAGACTGGCCTGTTGGAACCTATCTTGCAAGACATTGTGTGAGACTGTGTCAAATGCTACTGACAGAGTATGAGGGCTGCAGAGTCACCTGAGTCTAAATTCATTCAAATGCCATTGCTCGCCGCATTCAGCATGGTCTTAGCGCTTAGTGCAGATCTAAATACCGATTGTAAGGGACTGAGTAAGTAGTTCTCTTCAAAGAGCTGTATTAACTGGGATTTGACCCAGCTTACTAGTATCTTGATAATCACTGGGAGGAGAGAAATGGGTCAAGGATGGTTTCTTCAGAAGAGGGACAGCTATCAAAGAATTAATACAAGTGAATGTAATCATAGGAATGCCAATTTTTGAACATTCAGATGAGTAGATAAATGGAGAATGTGGATGGAGAATGCATGTGAAAGGAAAATATCTGTGCATTGCTGGGTATTTGTGCCAGGATGTTTGATGGTTAGCTTGCGTGTATGTGTGTAGGTATGGATGGGTTTTGGTGTGTGTGTGTGTGTGTGTGTGTGTGTGTGTACATGTGCCTAGATGGATGCATAGGTGAACGGATGTGTGTAGATGGCACCATGTGTGTTAATGGCCTTGATGCTTATAGATTTGGAGCTGGTTTTCTTGTTGACATGCTGATCTGTAAAAAGGGGTTAGTGACTTTGAAGGGCATGTAAAGATACTCGCTGGATACCAGAGCACAAGAAAGTTCAGTGATGGAGAAGCATTGTTACAGAATCTCATCAAGAATTCTGATATCACACATTTACTGTAAGTTATCTTAAATGCACTTATAAGTCATGTCTCAGATTGTAAAATGACAAACCTTATGTGTTTGATATGATGTGATGATTGGCCACAGCTGGCTATATGAGAAGCTTATAACCAGTGCTTAATTTGCAAGCTAATGAGTGCCAGTGTCCAAAGCTCTGCTCATAGGCCCCTGGACAGTGCAATTACATGTCAATGTACCAAACAAAGGCTGCGTAGGTTTGAACCCACCTGATGCCTCTCCACTACGAAACACTCCCCATGCTTTATGGCTTTATTTCACTCTTGCAGATTCCTGTGTTCTCCCTTTATGTTTTTGTGTTTGTCTTTCTCTTCATCCGTCTATCCACTTTGTTTGCTGTTCCATCTCTTGCTCTCAGTAATAGTCTAATGCTGAAAAGTAAGTGGTGGTCCCCAAAAATGAGTGCTGGTGGACCTCACTGCCAACCACTGGCTCAAATTAAAACAGAAAGAATATCAGTTCGCCATCTCAAAATAATGTACAACATTTTGTTGACATGTCGGTTCAATTTTTAAGATCAAACAAGCAATTATGACTCCAGCAATTGTATTGCCATTGTGCCCCAATTTATCAGAACATTCATTATTTGGACCCTTCAGAATGACACATCATAAAGCACTGTAAGTACTAATCATTGGGATGCTAATGACCTGTCAATGAATTGTACATGTTTGCGCTGCTAGTTTCTGAGTACACCTGAGCCATCATCAATTCTGGCACCGGTACTCACTGTCACTTCGCAGAGGCAGGTGAGTGGCACCCTAGTAGGAGCCTAAGGGATGTAGGTGGTCCAGTGTTGGGGACTTAGAAAACCTAACTCGAACCTGGTGAAAATGAACAAATCTTGATTTTGTTAGAATCTGATAGCAGATCCTATGTCTCACATGCCAGATGACTCAGAAAGAGGGAAACCAAAGCTGCAGAGGGGAACACAGAATTTAAGAGACAACGTCAAATGCTGAAGCACTATGTTCCAAGTGTCCTTGCACACTCACAGGGCAATGAGAGGGGTATGAAGCTAAAACTTTGTGCTTTGCTTGGATCGCTGTGGTCATCATCCCAGGTGGCCACTGATTTAAGTGGAATGAAAAATGTGGCATGGAATGAAAAATTTGGCAAGCCTTTAAGAGGGACTTTGGCAAAAAGTGCAACTAGGAATCCTTTTCAAGGCGCCTGGCTTATGTAATTAAAAGTTTGAATTAAAACATGAAAACTAAAATCCTGTACTGTGGAGAAGTGTGGCTCACTGGTTAGAGCAGGCAGACCCTGAAGCAGCGGTCAGACCCGGGACCAGGGTTCAATTCCCGACGCGGCAGGGTCTTGAGCTCAAATGTCCACGGACTCGATAATTCTCGCCTCGGTGCCTGACCTAATCATGGGATCACACTCTGCAACTCTGGGCATTAAGCTTGCTTAATCTCCACAACGGCCCCCCGCGGCGGGATGCCTGGCTTTCACCTTGGGGATGCCCTGTAGGGGCTATCTCACAGGGAAAAGCCAGGACGGGTTCCCAAGGCAAGCGCTTAGAGACCCCTGGGTGATAAGCGCTATATAAATCCAATATACAATACAAAGCATTGCACCAGACCAGTATTTGAGTGCCTCTTCTTGAATAGTAGATTTTTGCAGCAAGACATATACCAAAAAAGACAAACACCTAAAAAAGTAGCAAGACTATTGGCGTTGACAGTGCTTCTTTGCAGTATCAAATAAACGAGGAACAATAATCATTTAGTTGTAAAGAATTAGAATTGAAAATGTTTGAAACACTGCTAAGATCTGTGGACAAGAAGATAGTCTTCAGGGTGTCTCAATCACTTCTGTTCCCCTTCATGCCACTGCCACGTCTGTTTGTCATCTCTCGCTCTGTTATACACTTACTTGAACATACTTATGTTTAACCCTGGGCGAAGCACTACGCTACGCTTGTGGAGTTTGCGAAGTTTGCGCAACGTCGCACTACGCGAGCTGCACGTAGCACAGTGCAAACACGCGTAGTGCAGGGTAGCGTAGTGCAGTGCTCATTTTTTGCTTGTTCGTGGTCCTGAACGTCATGTTCGCGACCGCGAGCAAGCAAAATGTCATCCCGGCGAGATTCTCAATGCGGGGAGGTAAGGTTTCTCATTGTGAGTGGTTGCGCATGCTCGCGACCGCTCTCAATGAGAAACTACCATTTCGCGTTGAGAAAGCTGCAGCTCGAGTAATAATCTACTCGAGTAGCAGAAAACTACAGCTTGCACTGTGCAAAATGCTGTTTTCAATGATTGCACAGTGCCGAATGCTTGTCCGCACTGTGCAATCATTGAAAACGCATCTTGCACAGTGCGAACATGCTACTACGCAGCTCGCGTAGTGCTACATGAAGTTCGCTTTGTGCGAAGTGCACTTTGCGTAGCTTCGCGTAGCGCTACTTTGCGAACTACGCCCACCCCTACTTATGTTCATCTATTCTCTTCACCATGCTCTCACACTCACAATCCATCATCTCAGTTTTAGCCACTCCATTTTATTTCCTTTGGTGCTGTCAATAGTTTGACAGTTGTGTACTTCCTTCACACAATTTGCCATAAAATCACAATTACAATTGCCAACATTCTGTGCTCTCTGTAGGGAGGCCAATGATTGCATGTGCATGAAGTCTGAAAACTTTTATGTCACACTGACAAGACTCTGAGAAATGCATGCTATCTTCAGACTCATCACCGGAGCTCGCACTCGTACCACGGCATGAACACTCATCCATGTTCAAAACACACCCAGAGGCCTAGAGGCAACTCGGTTAACATAAAGGAGTGATATGTTACATGAAAAAACTTCAGAAACACAAGATACAAAAATAAGCATATATTCTTAGGGAATGTAGGATGATGTTAAAATAAACTTTGAATAGGGTCTGCATCGCTATTATTGATTATCTTGAGGCTTTTTAGACTTTGTTTTTTTCTGTAAAGGACAAGAATTTAGGCCCCAGTCAAGGGCCATTTCAAAGACAGTTTTTAATTACTGCAGTACATGGAGGTCAGCGTTGAAATTGCTACTTTTTGTTAGACCGGAAATTTACACATAATTTAAAAAGCCTTGGTGTCAATCTTTGCTTATAAAGCAGTTAGAGTCGCCTTCAATTACTTGGTACAAGAAGGAGGGTCAGCATAAGTCTTGTTACTTCATATTAGGCCAGACATTCACACAAAAACCTCAAAACGGTATCAGTAGAGACAGCCAAATATGCTGCTACGGCATCAGCGGATCATAATAAACCTGTGGCGCCTCAGGTTTATCATGAGCAATTTCAACGCTGACCTCCATGTACTAAGGAATAGAAGATGAATCTAACTGCTTTATAGGCAAAGATTGATACCAAGGCTTTTGATCGCTTTTTGATAATCTTCTCAATAATATATGAGAAACAATTTCCCCTAATCAGTCCTGATGATGTCCCGTTAGGGACGAAACGCGTAGGCTGTTGATTGCTTTGTGACAAGAAATATTGATACAACATATATTCAAGATTGGATTTTGAATATTGGACTGAATTGTTTGCTTGTGATATAATGAACGCTTATGTTGGAAACTGAACCATTATCGTTGAATAAATTAATATGGACTTCAACATGGACTGTTAATCGTGAATTCATCAATTTGGGTGCTCCTTTCAATAATACTCATTTTATGGTTCATGTGTGGGGTCTTGACGGTGGACCTAAGAAAGAAGAGCATCCACTATACTAATAAGAGACTATCAAAACTATAATTAATTTCGTACACTTCTCCCTGGTGCATGCAGAGGTTTTCCCCCACCGTTGCTTCTTCTTTTTCTAATTTAATTATGGTGAGCAGACAAATGTTATGTTACGTTAAGTAATTTTGTATAGCGCATGGCTACCCCAGCAACGGGCCGTCCCAGTTAATTTGCAAATGGCAAAGCTTCCACTGGCCTCAACACTGTCTGGCCATTAGAGGTGTATGTCAGTGGCAGAGACGGATTAGTCTCCGCTGTCGACATATTGAAGGTCTGCCTGGCTCTAAATGAGGCGGGCAGACCTTCATTTTGGCAGAGAGGGCATTCTGTAACCTTTGCTATGGATTACCGTCCCCACCAAACTCTAAATCAGTCCCAACACCTGAAAATGAAAAGGTTCAAATTTAATGTAAATGATTAAAAGATTAACAGGTTAGATGCAGTGGACGACTCTTGTATGTCCTCCACAATGCCACCGCGATCCTTGTGCAGTGATCCACTAAGCACCTGGGATTTAACATTTTAGAAGTGGGGAGGGGTGTCCCCTCTATCCATTGTTACCCTACAATGGCACAGATTCAAATATTTATGTTATCACTTCACTAGGGCAAGCCAATCGGCCCAACTCACGTAAAGGAACATTTGGAGGCTAAGCTGCTCGATTCTTTCAAGCTTTCCCAGGCAGCACAAAAATGTGAAAAGGCATCATTGGGAAGGTGGGAACTTCCCATTTCCAGCAATGCCTTGCTGACACAGATCCCCCCTCATGGATCATGAATAAACCATTTCAGCTACTGATCAGTTTTTCAGCCATTCAAATTGTACTATGGCCACAGTATTTGGGAGGTCATGGTGTATGGGCTGACACATTCCATTATGCTGTGGTGGGTGGGAGCAAAGTGTGTATGGTTGAATAATTGAGCAGTGGCTGAAAAGGATTAAGCCATTGGCCCAAAATGTATTCCACGTTGTGTACAATTTCCATGTAAACAGCACTGATAAATGACTGAAGTGTACTCGCCCATTTCCCCAATGATACATGCTGTGCTGGGTGAAAGTAAAATGTGAATGACACAAGACATGATCAGTGCCCAACCTGGGCTGGCACATTGCCCTGTGCTGTGGTGGGTGGAAGCAGAGTGGCACATGGTGAAAATAGCAAACTTCCTTGTGAATCAATCGCATTCTGCTTTTTCACAAAAGGGGAATGTCTCACAAAGAATCTTCTCCTGGCATTAGGTACAAATGAAGCATAATGTGCTTTTGCCATATTTTGTGTATGCAACATGAACTAATTGTTTTTCTTATCTGTTTCTCTTAGCTTTGTTGCAGGAGTTCTTGACAGCATTGGATCTTTGGAGAAGGTTTTGATGGTCTTGGATCGTTGGAGAATTTTTTTGTGCGAGTTTGAGAATGATGTTGTTGTGATCACACTTTGCTATACTCTTACAGCGTTACATTAGTTCAGTTCATAGCCCATCCCCCCTGGCTTCCATACACAGATACAAGGCATGTATTTCTACAAGTATCTCTGCATAATAGGCCAGAAAGTTTTAGTTAGAAAACAGAGATGGCGTCTCACTGGTCTCGCTGCTTCTGAGGCTGTAACTCGACTAGTGGATGAAAGCTCTGAGAGCAGGGTCTGACACTGAGATAGCATCAGATGGAGAGAGTCAAGGAGCAGGATCTGGGACTGATTGTTCAGTCGGAGCTCCTTCCGACGACTACTCATCTTCTAGTGAATCCGCAGTACACGTTTTGTTTTCCAATCCACGCGTTGCAGTACCTCCAGGATTGGTGAACTAGTTCCCTGCCCAGGTAAAACAATGCTATTCAAAGAAAGACAAGAAACAAAAGTAGCGCTTCACTGGCAAACTCTGTAGAGCGGCGCAAATGTGTTTGGGTGTGTATAAAATCAATCTGACCACCTTGCTACAATCTCTGTGTGGCTTTATTTAGTTATGTATTTTCATATTTTAACCTTTTATTCCCGCAGATGAACTTTGGAATAGAAAAATGTCAGAAAAAGAGGACATTTCCAGTGTTTTTATTTTTGGATCCATGTCACAGGGGAACAAATAAACAAAAGAAGGAAAGAGAGGGTGAGAACCGATTCTTCAAGTCACAGTTTTCAGTAAGAGAGGAGGAGCTGCTAGACAGAAAGAAGGAATAAAAAGGAAGAAAGAAAGGGCAGGTAGCTGAAGTGGCAGAGCAAAAGTGGACACTGTCCTTGTATTCTCTGGGCATGAAGGACAAGATAGAATCCTTTTTCTTCTCTGCCCGCTCCGCCTGCCCCCATGCTGGGATCCTCATTTTTTACTTTCTTTCCAGCAATTATGTGAACGTTTGAAGCAGTCGAGCCTGCGAGCTTGAGAGCAAGAGTCGGGCAGCCTCTGCCACCGCGAGCCATTGATGGGTCACTGGGTCCCTGATGACATTATGTGGCGGCAGACAGGTCCTGAAGGGCATACTTTTCTAGTTGTCCCTATAAATGATGCAAGCACAGTGCATCATTTATAGTCCTTACAGAATGTGCCAGAGAAGCGATACTTTCCTTTTCTCGCTCGCTGTTCTTTAATATTGTAATGGAGGAAGCAGGCAGCTATCACGACTGTACAGCTCTGTTCACATGGTGATGTAAGCGCGTACAGCCAATAAAATGGCATAATTGTTTAATGCCTGCCGGGAGACCTTTTTTTTAAAGCTGGGTTGGTAAATATTGCAGCCATCATGTTTGTCAGCTGATTTCGCGTTTTTTTCGTGAATCGCAAAATTGTCAAATGCTCCGGGTCTGGCTAGTGTAGAGTGCAGGCAGATACAACACTAAGCACAGATGGAGTGCTCACTTGACAGACTTCTAATTTAGTTTCTCCAGTAATTCCCCTACTCACTGAAGAAGCTGGATGTAAGGTCAATGCAGCAATTTTGTTTTGCTATTGACTACTTCTATCTCTTTTTGGATGCAGACTTACTTGAAAAAATTGTGCAGCAAACACATTTCTATGCTGAACAATTTCTGAGGGTGCTTGGAGGCACTCTGGTACCTCACTCTATAGCCCACCTATTGACTTCCACATCACTTGGGGAGCTGAAAAAAGTTCTGGGTCTAATGCTGAAAACAGGAATAGCCCACAAACCAGCCATAGAGTCCTACTGTTCTACCTGTGCTGTTTGGATAATACTCTGTTTCACATTGGTCATAAGCAGAGACAGGTTTTTGATTTTGCAGAATCTGATGCATTTAAATTATAATTCTGCTGCATTGCTCTGGGACCACCTAGACCATGACAGGTTATTCAAAATACAGCCTGTCATGGAATATTTGTTTGCCAAGTGTCCAGATATGTATACTACTGGAATGAATATAGCAGTTGATGAGTCCTCAATTTTGTACAAAGGGTCACTGCTATTTAGGCAGTACATACCTAGTAAAAGAGCTTGTTACAACATCAAGATGTACATGTTGTGTGAAAGCTGCACTAGTTATGTACACAGTCTGTGAGTATACACCTGGAAGGGGTCTGCAAAAATTCTGAAGGCTGTCCTTCCACATTAGATATATATATATATATAAATATATATATATATATATATATATATATATATATATATATATATAATGGCAGCTGTTTAGTGAACTGCAAAAAGCTTGTACTGTACCTTGCAGTACCATTTGAAAGCACGGCAAAGGATTCCCTCAGGAGCTTGTTTGAAAGAAGTTTCAATAAGCATTGAAAATGCAAAAGGTCTCGCCCTCGTTTAAGTTAAAGCAATTCTGTTTGTAATTGCTTTTATTAGTGTTTTTCAAACTTTCATGGACATAACATGTATATGTATGTATATATTACGCTCCGTGGGGTTGTCCAAGTAGCAGGTTGCACTCGAGCCTGCGTGGGTCCTCCCCAAAGCAATTGTTGGTATGGACAGTTGCGTTTGTGAAATAGGCCTGACGCGTTTCGGAAATTTATTTTCCTCATCAGGGGCCAGCAGTAACGTGCACGACATCTATCATCTCCCTAGATGGAAACACACATTGTGCTTATGGGAGATGTAGTCCACATGTTCTCGATGGATGCACTTTCAAATTACTGCTCGTTCCAAAGGCTCTAACATGAGCCCCAAATAACATTCCTATCCTCATCCATCGTGCAGCTCCACATAGGCAACTCCTTAAAGAGGAAGTCACGTGGCCCCCGTTTCCCGGGGTGGTGCAACCCAGCGGCAGGACCGCCCCTAATGTATTACGCTCCGTAGGGTTGTCCAAGTAGCGGGTTGCACTCGAGCCTGTGTGCGCCTTCCCCAAAGCGTTTGTTGGTATGGACAGTTGCGTGTTTGAAATAGGCTTGACGCGTTTAGAAAATTTATTTTCCTCATCAGGGGCCAGCAGTGAAGTGCACGACATCTATCATCTCCCTAGATGGAAACACACATTGTGCTTATGGGAGATGTAGTCCATATGTCCTCAATGGATGCACTTTTAAATTACTGCTCGTTCCAAAGGCTCTAACATGAGCCCCAAATAACACTCCTGTCAATCGCGCAGCTCCACATAGGCGACTCCTAAAAGAGCGAGTCACGTGGCCCCCGTTTCCCAGGGTGGTGCAACCCAGCGGCAGGACCGCCGCTAATGTATTACGCTTGTGGGGTTGTCCAAGTAGCGGGATGCACCCGAACATGCGTTCGCCTTCCCCAAAGCGTTTGTTGGTATGGACAGTTGCATGTTTGAAATAGGCCCGACGCGTTTCGGAAATTTATTTTCCTCATCAGGGGCCAGCATTAAAGTGCACAACATCTATCATTGATATGCAGATGTATATATATATGTTTATATATGTATATATATATGCATTACAATTATAGCTTGATCTTATCATGCACTTTATCACTTTATCCCGCTCTATTTTGCACGTGTAATATAGATTCTTGCACTTTAGGCATTTGACCAGGTGTCACTGTTAGTTGCACTATAAGTTTCCTCGTCCTGCCCAAGTATTATCTGGTACTGTGGATACAATTTAAGAATATCTTTGGCTGTATTATACAGCAATATACTGCTTTGCCAACTCTATTGGAAAAGAAAGGAATTATCCTGTCATTTCATTTGTCATGATTTATTTAAATTATGCATCTTATTATAATCTTAACATTTGCGAGGTTTTCATGCAGTGCGAATATTGGCGTATTTTGCACATTTAGCAGTATGTTTTCTACCTCTATTTTCAGGTGACCAGAGTAGTAGGCGGGTCATACGAGGATCACCAGCATTATAAAAAAGTAAAAGTTACATCGGGTCTATTGCATGTGAACAAGGGCTGTTCCAGCCCGAAACGCGTCTTGCCCTTCAACCCAGCTGAGATATGCAATAAAGAATACCTGTAATTATCCTGGTGGTCCGGCTCCTGTTTGCTTCGCCGTTCCGAGTTTGGGATCGGAGGTAGCGTTTTGGAGTTTGGCGTACATGTTTTTACGGAAGTGAGCTTGCTTCCGGTAACGGACCCCCTCCCCTGAAGTGGTATCCGTCTCAAGCTACTCTTTTCGTTGGATCCTGTGTGGAACTTCTTCGGATACCCCCTGTTGCAGCCAGTAAATGATTCAAGACAGCGTGCGACGACGACAATAACCAGCGGCAGGGTCGGAGGACTCCGACAAACGTTTGATGTCATCTACAACACCGTGAGTCATACAAAGGCAATGCAAAGGTGGGGAGGTGTTTTCCCTGTCGGGGAATTGATATCGTACAAAGCACCGTGAATCTATCTGCAGCGCTTTGTTTACGACCATTACTACAGGGAGCATCAGCTGAAGTGAAGGCATGCCTGCGTAAGCTTTCTGTGCAAGGGAAGAGGAAGCCGACGAACTGCTAAGTCTCTGCTTCGGGAAATGTAACTAAAAAAACACCGGCACTTACAGAAGTACGTGAGGATTCTAATATCAAGACTCTATACAAAGACCTTGAAAAACATCTTGAGATCACAAAATGGTGGGAGCATTACTCCCTGTCTAAATATGTTGAGTTCAATCGAGTGCCAAGAGGTTTACGAATTATGCTCGCACCGAGTTCGAGAACCCAAACCCCCAAATGCTAAAGGAATGGGGCCAAAATAATTTGGATGCGTCAATGAACCTGCTTCATTTACTTATTAAATACGCAGCCATCGATAGGGCAGAGATTTTGAAAACAATTGATAAAATACATGAGGAAATTGACAAAATAAAAGAAACAGATGTCAACAAAAAACTAAAGGAATCAATTCTGGAAAGGCTGAAAAAACATGAGGAAAAAATAAAAACCGGAAAAGTGAGTAAATTTGGACGCGACCAAGCCGACTATACAAACGGCCAGATTTTTACTTTTGCTAGAAAATATAATGACACCAAACGCCAACAATTTAGCGACAAAGGAAACAAACAAAAGCCCCCCCAAGCGGCAGTGAGACATATTGGCAATAAAGAGGATGAAACATTGAGCTTAAGTTCGGTGTCACTTAACAGCGAATCAAGTTTTGAATCGACAAACCATGAACAACCCACAACTATTTTAAATCTTGGGGAGGAACTTGATTTTTTAGTCGCGGAAAGACTTTCAACTTTAAGACCACGACAAAGGAATGCGGCAACAAGCGAAGGAATAAAAAAAGACGAAAAAGGAGAAGAAAACAAAAACAAAAATATACAGAAAAAAAGAAGAAGAACCAACAATGCCAGAAGAGGAAGTAAAAAACGAAAAATCCATTATAAATCTCTCTGATGTCGTGTTATCCAAGGCTGAACAACAACTCCTAACTCTCGGTCTGAATTTTTGCCCTAGGCAATCCTTCAAATATGCCTCCACACGAGTAAACGTATATTGTTTTATTCGCAAACTTAAATTGAAAAAATTCTTCGCTTTACAAAGACTGAAAAATAGCGATGACAATAGTGCTGTTTCCAGTCCTGACACGGCTATTGAAGATCCACAACCGTTGGCGGCTGACATTCCTGTTCTCTTGGAGATACATGACCTTAATCAGGCAACCAATTCACAACCCATGGGACCTGATTCTGATCTCAACACTCAGAGAAGATTGCAAAAAATCAATATGAAACAAACAGGTGCAGGCATAATTCCCTTTAAAGGCAAATCCAAATTTGTCCCTCTTATGGTTAAGGACACTGTGGATACTTTCCATGATTGTATCACGATGGAAATCAAAGAGTTATATAAAAAGACCAACAATCGTAAAAGACAGCAATATAATCAAAAGCAGGCCAACTACCATGCATTAATGAAGAAGCTCAGTAACAATCCAGACATTGTGGTCAAAATGGCAGATAAAGGCGGTAACATCAGTATATGGCCTAAAAAAGACTACATTACTGAAGCCCACAGACAATTGCATGACAATGACTGTTACATCAAATCAAGCAACAAAGAATACTTAAAGGCAAACGACGACTTGAAAAAACTGCTATCAAGATGGCGCAGAGAGGGCCTCATCTCATTAGATGAATACAAATATATGTATAATGAATTCCCAGTCTTGCCAGCCTTTTATTTAATACCTAAGGTCCATAAAGAAGTTTCGCCCATTCCGGGAAGACCAATTATTTCAGCGATAAACAGCATGGGAGAAAACATTGGGCAATACATTGACTTCTTTCTTCAAGACCTGGTAAGCAACCTGCCCAGCTTTGTGCGTGATACAAGTGACTTTTTGAAAAAAATAGAAGATCTTGAGTGGCAGGATGACATGCTGCTCATAACTTTGGACGTTGAGTCCCTTTACACCTGTATAGAACATAATCAAGGTCTCTCAGCATCAGGACATTTTCTTGGCCTTAGGCAAGCAGAATTTTACAAACATAATAAGGCAGTATTGAGTCTGATGAAATGTTGTTTGTACAATAATTATTTTGTATTTGACAAACAGGTGAGGAGACAATTGAGGGGTGTTGCGATGGGAGCCTGCTTCTCCCCAGCTACGTGTGTTTACATGTGGGCTGGTGGGAGGAGCGGGTTCTTAACGTAAAACACCAAGTGTGGGTTAAGGAGAAGATTATTAAATACCTCCGCTATATAGACGACATCTTTATAGTGTGGCAGGGCGGTGTACTGGAAGCATGGCACAAATGCAAACCTTTGGATTCACAGATGATGAATTCGCGTTATTAGTTGGAACCAACCCTACATCATGCAGTAACAGTAATTTTAATGGTCAACATAATGACGATAGTCACAATCTGTTGGAACTAAAGAAAAAACTGAGACGCATGGAGGCTCATGGAGAGTTTATGCTGCCATATTTGAAATCTGGCATTATCCCAATGGGCTTAAGAGTTCGAAATATACCTGTTTGTTTGTACACCATAGGCCATTCCTTGAAAAATGGAGTCACATAGCCAATAGATGCTCCCGGGACTTAATGATTCTAATTATTGCAACTGCAAAAGAGTTGGCAGCGGATATTAAGAAAGAAGTTGAAGATTTAGAAGAAAAAATGAGACAAATGGGATCAGTTGATGAAGCTATAAGAAAAATAGAAGAAGCCAATAAAGAACTTGACTCTTTCAGTACTTATCTAAACAAGAGAAAGAATGATAAATTAGCAACGGACAAACGTTTCTGTACTCTAGAAAACACCTATCCATATTTGAGGCAGGATTTTTATAAGCAGAATCACTATGTATATGACACTAGATCAGCACCACAAAGAGTCAATAATTTCACGTACTCTTCAGACTCCGAAAATGAAGGTGCTAATGCTTATTATGAGCCGGACGGCAATTACAATCACTATAATGGAGCCCACCCTAAACGGTCTTTTTTATCCAACAGGGGGCCACGCCGGGGCCATCCAAGAGTGCATTTCCAGACTCAGAACAGAGGGAATTTTCAACAGATGCACCATCAGCATCAACAACAACAACCACAGGAACCCCAGTTTGTGCGAGAAACATGCAGTCGCCAATACTGGAGACAAGGGATGTAATCCCTATATTCTATCTGTCATCTAGAGAATTAGATCCTGTCTGTGAGTCTCTCCTCTCTAAAGGTTTGACATATGTTCCACACGCCCATGTGAATGTGTTTGAACTACAGCAAGATATAATTTCATTTTTTCAAAGGATTAGACTCAAAAAGTTTTTCTCCTCAAATATGGATCAGAGCGAAGTCCCGCTTAATCCTAGACAACTAGCCCTACCCTCCACCTTTTGCCCCTCTCTGGACCAACTTGGTCCAGAGGTGGCTGCTTTCGAGCTCGTTGTCTTACAGAAATTAGAAAGAGCCTTACGGTATATACCAAAGACCATTTACAATCTGAATAAGGAGGAATCTGAAGCCTTAAAAACTTTGAGAACTAATGACAACCTAATCATCAAAAGTTGCGATAAGGGTGGAGGAATTGTTTTAATAGATTCAGAGAAATACGAAAAAAAAATGATGACCATGCTTACCAATGACAACACTTACTCTAAGATTAAGTCTAATCCTTGTAATCAGGTAAATAAAAAGATAAAACTCCTTACTGAACAAGCCCTCTCAAATGGTGGCATCAATCAAAAAGACTTCGACTACCTTAATACCAACCAAGGAAAAACAGCTTCTATCAATGGATTGCCTAAAATCCATAAGGATCAGATAGACCGCCTCTACAGGCCAATTGTATCAACAACTGGCACTAATACCGAACCGCTTTCAAAATTCATTGATTTTCATTTACGTCCATACATATCAAAGATTACATCCTACATTAAGGACACAGGATCTATGATACAGAAAATAGAGAACCTTCCATTTAACCCCAGGAGGGATACTCTAGTCACTATGGACATTGAAGCGCTTTACAGCAATATTCCACAATTAGAAGCTGTGAGTGCGACAAGTTGGTTCATTGATACCTATGCGATTCCGTGCCCTAAAGCATTTATCCTTGAGCTCTTGAATATAGTCCTGAAGGAGAATATCTTTGAATTCGGAGATGCTCTCTTCCGATAAGTGAAAGGAGTCAGCATGGGGGCCTCTGTAGCACCGTCCATTGCGAACATCTATATGGCGGCTTTTGAGGCAAAATTCATTTATAATGAAATTGCCCCATTTTTTGAGTCTATATCCCATTGGTCCAGATATATTGACGACATCTTTTTTATCTGGACCAGTGGGAATGAGACTCTGGAGGAGTTCTGACAGATAGCAATCTTAAATTCACAGCACATTTCGATAAGAATAGTGTGGAGTTCCTGGATTTATTAATTAAACATCAGGACAATAAAATTATTGTGACCTTTATGTGAAACCCTCTGCGCGCAACACATTATTCCACTTTAACAGCTTTCATCCTCGGAGTCAGCGCTAGAGTATCCCCTTTTCCCAATTCCTAAGAGTTAGAAGGAATTGTTCTAATCTGGCAGATTTTGATCGACAAGCCATGATAATGAGACAAAAAACTTTAAACCGTGGCTACCCGCACAGATTAGTAAGAGACTCTTTTAAAAGAGCTAGATTCTATGACCGTGAACATCTTTTGAGAACTAAAATGCCTAAAGAGAGTAACCAACTAGTCTGCATTACCAAGCACTCTACTCTCGATAATAGCGTTAAGCAGATTATCAATGCCAATTGGCATATTCTGAATTCCAACCCCACGTCAAATGAAAAGCTAGCCAAGCCATTATTTGCACATAAAAGAAACAAAAACCTTGAAGATTTGATAGTACATTCTCGTTTTACCTGCAAAAGTGCTCAATCTGAATTTGTGCAAAGATCTTTGATCGGCAATTTTTCCCGGTCAAGGGTACTGTTAAATGTTCATCCTGTAAGTCTTGCAGTACGATTCTGGGAGGCAAAACTTTTGAGCATAATGGACATCGCATGGAGGCACATGACATGTGGAACTGTAAAACTTCTAATTGTATTTACTTTATCTTATGCCCGTGTAACCTGGGCTATGTTGGCGAAACATCTAGGCCAATCCAAACAAGACTAACTGAGCATCGCACGGCAATACGTACTAAGAAAACCAAAGCCCCTCTAGTCAAGCATTTCTTGGAGAAGCATCATGCTCCGGATGACTTCAGATGGCGCATCATAGAAAAAAATCAGACTTCCTGACAGTAGAGGTGGTTGCAAAGTCCGTAAGAAAAGAGAGGTCTTTTGGATCTTTAGTCTGGGAACCTTTAAAAACGGGCTGAATAGCGAAATTCCCTGGGAAAACGCGATCATCTGACCAGAGTCTCTCCAGTCTCTTGATATTGTCTGCATGACTGACCACAAAATGATGAGTACTGGCATTATTGCCATGTCCCCCCTTTCCTGCAAGCGTTCTTGCTTCATGTATCCTTCCCCTGCTCCCTAGTTCCCTTATCTCATTTTCACCAAACTATATATGTATTACCCGGCCTCATTTCCTTCATTATTTTTTCCTCCATTATCTTTTATATTTTTCTCAATTTTTATTCATTAGTCTCTTTTTAGTCCCCATTCTTTAGTTATTATTATTCATTTTTCTCCCATATTGATTTCTTTTCTATTTCTTTTCAATTACCTTGTTACAATTGTTGTCTCTCTTTGCCTTCTGCAAATGAATTATTTTGTTGTTGTTGCCTACTGTAGAGATTGGGAGCCCATTGTAATTGACTGGCTACCACTTAGCCCTTTCTCTATTTTTATTAGTAGAAATCAACGTTTTACAATACCCTTTTTTCCCCCTCCCCCCGGCCCCCCCGCCCTTCTCGCACCCCCCCTCATGTACTTAACTATTTATACGAGGGCCGCCTCTTTATATAGTCATTCGTTTCTATTTTTATCTTTTAAATCAGTCCACCTTCTATGTTTATCATGGTTCTTTCGTGGATCAGTTGAATGAGTCCACTTTTTGTGTTTATCGTAGATCCTTCAGGGAGTCCGTCTTCTGTGTAAGTAGGAAGTCCACTCTACTCCAATCTACAGTCCGCTTTCTATTTTTTGACTATTTTTAGGTGTATTCACTTTACAATCTTTAGCGCAGTACTTATACTGGCGCATTTCTAAGGGATGGCGATCATTTTCTGCACACCGACCGCCATGTGCCACCACGTTTGACTTCTAAGGGCATTATCCTGCTCTTTCTCGATCTCCGCAGGTAAGCACCGCATTTGGTATATCCCACCTTACTTGTAGATCTCTCGCGGCCAGAATAATTTTGTGTTACGCGAATAGACCTCTTTTGTGATATTATATACATATCTTGACTCTCTAGTTGCTGATCGCCATACAGAGTCTTTGAAAGGAAATCCCCACTATACTGCGGCTTACCATTTATCCCTGCAAGATCAAACAACAACAAGGTAGTTACTATGTTAACTGTACCTATCCAGAATCGCGTAATCGTGATTAGGGATTCATTTTAATTTTTAATTTTTCTTAACTGTCCTCTGTCCCATGACTCTGACATAATATGTATTTTTTCGGTTCTCCCATCTCAATATTTTGCCTTTTAGATTTTATCGTTTTTTACTTACTCGTTGTGTGAGGATTATCAGCTTTAAAGCCTCCTGCAGCGCCCTAAGGATACACTTACAAGGTGCGTACAGAATGTAGTCTGTTAATTAACCTCATTACTTGTTGGTTTCTTTATCTTTTTGACCGACACATTTGCGACCGTGCCATGTATTGATTACATTTGTGTGCCTTGTCACACAATCTCCTAAATCAGTAACCATCGGGTGTGACCTACTGCTATGTTAGCGAACATGAATTACGGAAGTATTGTTTTACCATCTTTTCGTATATTATGATACATCAGTATTTGGTTAACCCTTCATATAGTTTAACACGGTCAATTATCAATCACAATTGACCTGACTCTGGTTGCCTTTGATGTAACTATATCACATTATAGATGGACATAGACCCGCTATTATCTGGAGGCAGGATTAGTACATCCTCTTGTTTTGATACGATTCTGACTAGACCTTGGTCATCCTTTACCCTTTGTTCAGTGTGGCTAGAGTTTTGGATCCCACATGTCTGTGTCATCAGGCAATTTGTCCACCTGTTATTTTCTTACCTTTTGCTCTATCAGCCCAGAAACTACACTCCAATTGACTATTTGATGATTTGTACGCTTTAGGGACATATTCGTTTTGATGATCCCTGTACCCATTGATTGCTCAAGAGACTTGTCGTTCCCCCAGTTTATACAGCTTGGGCCATCTTACAGAGAATAGTGAGTATATATGAATATAAGAGTGTATAAATAGAATGAATGTATACATGTAAAGGGAATTGTCCCTATTACCATCATGACTGTATGTTTCACTGTATAATGTATCTTCTCAAACAAACCCCCCCCTGCCCCTTTTGTCCCCCCCCTCCCATAGTTTTTGAGTACGGTACAATCTTGTTTATTACTATATCAAATTGTTGTGGCAACATGATACTACTTTTTCTTTTGGCAGTGAATACTTGGGTTTAGGATCCAATGTGGAATTGTGTTTGATGTGTTTATGTCCTTTTTACATGATGAAATAAGAAGGTTAAATAAATCGTTTTGATAATTTTTAATATGTATTTCAGATATCATCACTTTTGTGTGTCTCCTGAAGAAGGCGTCTTTACGCCGAAACTCGCATCGAGTTGCACTCGCCACAGTGTGATTTTTATAAATTTAATGATATTGATTTTCATATGTATGTTTATAAACTAATGAAATGTATGTTTTTAAGCCTTATGTCTATATTGTATGGTTATGATTATGTCATGTGTGTATATGATTTTTAACTGTCTACATTAAAGTTTTGATTATTTTTTTCAAACCTTTTTCTTTACCTATAGTTCTTACTGTCAATTGATAATACTTGTTTTGCCACTGCCACTGCCATTGACTGCCTAGGGTGTTTCTTCACACATTATTGTCCCTGCCCTAGGAGCTCACTGATATCAGTGTCCCGGGGGTCCTTGTTTTTTGCAATCCAGGAAGCATGTGCTTTCATTGAAGATCTTAATATTACTCACTCAACTTGAAATTCACATCCCACATTAGCGCGAAACAGATTGAGTTTCTTGACGTCAAAATTTATATTGACGAGTCTAACAGAGTACAGACCACCCTACACAGAAAACCCACTGCAGGCAACACCACGCTGCACGCCTCGAGTCTGCACCCTAAACACACCATCTACAGTATCCCACTGGGTGAGATTTTACGACTCAAAAGAATTTGCAGCTCCAATGATGATTTTGACAGATGTGTTGAAGAATTGCATGTCAGGTTAAAAAATCGAGGCTACTCAGACAAAATGTTTGAGCAAGCCTTGAACAAAGCCGATCTCAGAACGAGGGCTAGTCTTTTTCCATCTGACATCCCCAACAGAGAGGTGATTACATCTACCCCTGTTGTAGACAATTCACAAAATGACTGTCCCAGGTTCATAACGGCCTTCAGTGACCAAGAATCCAAGATCAGACAGATCATAAATAAGAACTGGTCCATCATTTTAACAGACAATACATTAGGACACATGCTTCCCAACAAACCAGTGGTAACCTTTCGCAGAGCTCGCAGCATGGGAGCTGTTTTAAACACCAGCAGTCCAGAATTAAACCATAAGGCAAACTGGCTGCAACCTGCAGCCGGATTTCGCAAATGCTCCAGCTGTCGAGCCTGCAAATTTGGTGTAAATAAAACCCATTACCGCACCCCCTTTAACAGTACTGAAATCCCCATTGTAGGCAATCACACCTGCAAAACGGAGTTTGGGGTATACGTCCTGACGTGCACCTGTGGCCTAAATTATATAGGCTGTACAAAACAACAGGTGCATATCAGGATCCTCCAACACCTTCGAGCAATCCTACATGGCGATCCTGCCTATCCCGTGGCTCGCCACTTTCAAAGCAAACATAATAAGGATGTAAACTGTCTTACCTATTATGTAGTGGCTGCAGTACCGAAACTTCTAAGGGGCGGCAACAGAGAATTAAAATTGAGACAACCAGAGTCCAGCATGATGCTTGAATATGACAGTAAATGGCCGTATGGGCTCAACAATACCGAGGACCTTCATAATTTCTTGTAATCTGCATTGTCTGGACTCCATTGTCAAATTCATCTTTGTTTCAAATCTTCTAGCATGTACTCCTAATCCTCAGGTAGTCAGGGTCCCTGTTACCTGAGGAGAACTGTTGACCAAAATTGTTTCCATGATGTTCATTGTTGATATCTCTGCATTCATCTATAATGATCAGTCAGGTTCCCTGTCTGTCATTAGTTCGTTTCCAACAGTTTTTACAGTTTCCTCTAGTGTATATAGTTATGTGTATATATATCCATTATTCTGTCTTTTATCAATTTTTTGACTACAACTGTTTTGCACATTGGATTTTTATTCACTTTTATCATAATAAATTATTTAACTGTTTTTTGCAATGTTTTAAATCTAATTTTAACCAACAAAATGAGGTTCGGTCAAGAAAACCCAATTGTTAAGAAGGCATTCATGCATTACAATTACAGGTTGATCTTATCATGCACTTTAGCACTTTATCCCGCTCTATTTTGCACATGTAATATAGCTTCTTGCACTTTATGCATTTGACCAGGTGTCACTGTTAGTTGCACTATGAGTTTCCTCGTCCTGCATAAGTATTATCTGGTACTGTGGATACAATTTAAGAATATCTTTGGCTGTATTATACAGCAATATACTGCTTTGCCAACTCTATTAGAAAAGAAAGGATTTATCCTCTCATTTCATTTGTCATGATTTATTTAAATTATGCATCTTATTATAATGTCAACATTTGCAATGTTATCATTCAGTGAGAATATCGGCGTATTTTTCACATTTAGCAGTATGTTTTCTACTCACGTGACCAGTGCAGTAGGCGGGTCATACGAGGATCACCAGCATTATAAAAAAATGAAAGTTACATCGGGTCTATTGCATGTGAACAAGGGCTGTACCAGCCCGAAACGCGTCTTGCCCTTCAACCCAGCTGAGATATGCAATAAAGAATACCTGTAATTATCCTGGTGGTCCGACTCCTGTTTGCTTTGCCGTTCCGAGTTTGGGATCGGAGGTAGCGTTTTGGAGTTTGGCGTACATATATAAATGCATTTGCACATATATATATATATTCACAGAAAAAACCATAGGTTATAGTGGATATATAGTTAGGAATTTGCATTTACAAAACCTTGAAAATTCAATGAAAAAACCATTGGTTAGGCCATATATAGTTAGGAATTAGCATTTACAAAACCTTATTTTACTCGCATAA
Organism: Lissotriton vulgaris; assembly: GCF_964263255.1. Taxonomy (NCBI): domain Eukaryota; kingdom Metazoa; phylum Chordata; class Amphibia; order Caudata; family Salamandridae; genus Lissotriton; species Lissotriton vulgaris. The sequence goes on along the minus strand of NC_141689.1, from coordinate 1,451,464,522 downwards.
AACCATTGAAATTCCATATATAGTTAGAAGCGCTAACTATATATCGCGCACCCGCAATCCACTGCTGATGATGTCACATATTACATCATTCATGACATGGTCAGTGACATCACTGATGACATCACTGATGACATCTCAAATGACATCACTGATGACATCACTGATCACAACATCCAGTGATTGTATGTGTCTGTAAAGTTTAAATATGTTTTACATATTGAAGAATGAGTGGATGTATAAGTGTCTGGATGAAGAATTTAGTAGGTGCATGACTGACTGTATGAAAGAGTGATTAAATGTGTCTCACTGAGTGCATGGGTTAGTGACTAAACTGTCTTAATTTGTGCATCAGTATGTTTGTTGTTGTGTAAGCTGCTGCATGTGTTGATCAGTAGCTATAAGAGTGGCCATATGGGTTATTGATTGGTTGCCCAAGTATTTGAATGGGAGGCTGAGTGTGTGTGTGGGTGGCTGGGAGGTGCGTGACTCTGTGCATAGATGTGTAAGCAGTTGATTCACTAGGAGTATGAGTTCAAGAGTGCATGTGGAAACAGCTATATGGGCGGTTGACTGTGCATGGGTGTGTTGGTGAGTGAATGGATTTCTCATTGCTACATGTGCAAGTAAGTACGTATGTAAAACACAATACATGTGAGAGTTGAGATATATAAATAACTGAACATAAGAGCCAGTGAATGTGTGAGTGGCTGTATCGATCACTGTGAGCTTGTATCAGGGATTATATAAGAGAGTAAATATGTGTTATTATATGTTTGAATAAGTAAGATGTGTATAACTGTATAGTTGAGGAAATGGAGGTGTGATTGATTCTTTGCATGACTGACTAGGTGTGTGAGTAACTCCATGGATGAGTGACAGTCTGTGAGTGTCTGTTTATACTGAGTGTATGTAAGGTTATATTAGAGTCTGAAGAGGTTCATTGTATTATCACATGAGTGATGTGATCAGTGATGACAAATGAGATGTCATCAGTGATGTCATTTGAGTTGTCATCAGTGATGTCATCAGTGATGTCATTTGAGATGTCATCAGTGATGTCATTTGAGTTGTCATCAGTGATGTCATCAGTGATGTCATTTGAGATGTCATCAGTGATGTCATCAGTGATGTCACTGACCATGTCATGAATGATGTAATATGTGACATCATCAGCAGTGGATTGCGGGTGCGCGATATATAGTTAGCGCTTCTAACTATATATGGAATTTCAATGGTTTTATGCGAGTAAAATAAGGTTTTGTAAATGCTAATTCCTAGCTATATATGGCCTAAAACCAATGGTTTTTTCATTGAATTTTCAAGGTTTTGTAAATGCAAATTCCTAACTATATATCCACTATAACCTATGGTTTTTTCTGTGAATTTCATTGGTTTTTTAATAGCAAATATGAAAAGCTTTAAAATGTCAAGTACGTGATAGATAAAAACATTTTCGTATTTATGCACGCTGATGTGCTTTGAACGCTGCACCCCCCCCCTCCCCTCTTTTGTCTTAGTAGTACTCTCTCTTTGCAGATACTGAAGGGTAGTTAACGCAGGCCTTTACCCCCGTTGTAATCCGTCGTGCCTCCTTGTCTCTCCATTTGATTGATTGTTGTCCAAGCATTTACTGTTTTAGAATTGGTTCTCTTTGGATCATTCTCTATTTACAAACAAGCACAAAGTCGCAATACTCTGTTTAGTCTTTGCAGATAGTGAAAAATCGTGTAAAAAAATAAAAGTAATCGTGCAAAATCAGTAGGCCACTAATTGGATCTCTTTTTGACCTCGCTAAAATAGAAATATTAGGAACAACCCTTCATGAGAAATACGAAAATAGTGAGATGAACTGAGCTCCACACCATGAGGGCTGCAAGACAGCTCGGCTCCATCACCCATCCCGCACAAAATAACGACAAACCCTATGCAAATATTAAAAATATAGACAACACACCAGCAAAGAAACAGGGTAAAACATTTTATTAAAAAACTATTTACATAACGTTGGTTTATAAGATGATGTCAGTAGTGGACCGATGTGTGAATAGATCGAAAGCAGCACAAGGCTCCAAGATCCGGATGGCAAGCTCCTGGATGTTGGGTGCCATAGTTTAGAGTTCTGAATTTCAGCCTTTTTCAATGCCTGTGCTTTGTTGAATCAAAATGGCGGCTTGACACAAAGCTGACTCAAGCGTTGCTACTGATGCTATGCAGACCAAAACTGGTTTTCAGTTTGTACATTTTTCTAGATTTTTCAATCCAAGTTTGGTTGACTTTGTAGAACGATGGCTTCAGATTTTCAACATACGGTGTGGTGGCGCTGACTGGGAGGGGGCGCTTCGCTCCTGCCCCCTCCCCAAGTAAGATTTTCATACGTGAAAGTACGTTAATGGTTTTGGTCCCTGAGATGCTTCGATGTCACTGCCATTCTCAAATAGCATAAGTTCTGGATGTTGGGTGCCATAGTTAAGAGTTCTGAGCAGTGCTTGTAACACTGTCTGAAGCTTATTTCCACCTACTGCAGCTTCACTATTCTCAAAGTAAGTGAGTGTCCTTTGTGGACCTGACTGCATTAGAAAACAATGTGATATGTTACCTTCCTAAACAGCTTGACGGAGGCCCCTGAGGGGCGGTGTGATGGCCATGGACTCGGAGAAGACGCTTGGCTCCGACACCCTCCCCAAGTCTTATAGCACTGGTGTAGCCTGAGATCGCCCCCGACATAGGCGGCCGGCTCCCGGGGTCCGGCGGAACTTTTTGCCTTTTGATGACTCTTCAATTCTGGACCTTGTCCCACAATCCGTTTGACCTGAAGACAAGCTGTAGTGGGGCGCCCCTTTATCGTTTTAGTTGCCATTCCGCCCGCTTTTGCTACACTGTGCCTCTTCCGCCATTCAGCTGTTTACCGCCCGCTCTTGCGACTACAGCGTCTCGCTCACCATGTAGTTGAGTTGCGCCCGCTCTTGCGGTGCAGCGATAGGCGGCTGCCACAGGACTCTCAAAATGGCGGCCGGCTCTTCGGTTTTGGGCCTGGTCCACTAAAATGGCCCTGGGACACCTTGGAACTCAGACGCTTCCCTGATAGGGCTTGGGTCCCATTCTCGAAAAGCGTCCCCTCAGCCGTGAAGATTCTACAAAAGTCTTGGGGGCCTCCGACTCCCGCAGGCTTCTGGTGGGGAGCGGCTGCCATGATTGCTCGTGGAATGGCCACGACGGAGCTACGAGATGGTAGTGGTCTCATGCTGACGCCAGCTTTAGTCTGAAACATCCAGAAACACTATAGACTACCAATTCGATCAGTTCCGGTAGCGCCCCAACATGACCCGGAAGAGAAGAACTTGCCCTCCCCTCTTTGACTGATGGTTCTTGTTGCCTGTCCCCTCTGTTGTCATTTAACAGAACTTTTTGGACTGCTGAAAGGGGTTGTGTTCTGAACGCTGGTTGGTGGAGACATTTAGACTATATTCTTGACCTACGTTGTCGCGTAATGCGTTTTATGACACGCCGCGTTAGCGCACCCGGAAGTGATCCGAGGCGCGGCGCGCAGCGCGTAACGTAAGCATAACAGGTCATGTGACTTGTTAATAAAACTTTTCATTGGTTCATTTTACTTTTGTTAATTTAATGATGAAAAGCTTGGTCATATGACCTAAAAATTACGCTTTTTATTATTTTCGAACAATATTTTTTTTTCAAACATATGTTATAATATTCCAGGCTAATGTACTTTCCCGGAAAATTTACAACTGTCTTGCAAGTAAAATATATTCCTTTTTCGAGAAAAAGGGCGTTTCTTCCTTCCATGACGGTGCCGTTGAGTAAAAGAGATTCGGCCTGCTGTCTTAGTCGCCGATACGCCTGATTATCAGATTCTTATCGATCACTTTATGTTGCAGACATGAAAAACACAACTGCCCTTGACCATTTATCTTTACTGCGTTCCTACATATTATACCTTTTATCCGTCATGTAATTGGACTGCTTTATTTCACTTGCCTTTTACTGATTCGAAAACAGTGACTAAAAGTAAAAACTTTACCAATGTAAATACTACTACCATGTTTTGTTTTAAAAACCTTTATTGTGAAAATGTCAGTATACAAATACGGGCCTATAACCACGTGGGCCGGCCACGGAGCAAACTGAAATCGTATATGATGAGGAGACATTTACACTGTAGAGGAACGTAACGAGCGGGCCATTAGGTTGCAAGAACTAAGGTGTCTAACAGTTGCGGAATCGGTGGACATACATTTTGTAATTAAAATAGAACAGGGCCACTTACAATAACATTTTCTAGATATACATTTGCGGGCAAGGAGTTACGAGTCCCATTTATACCGGCGCCATTTTGGGCGAGGCCGGGCAGGTCCAAGATATAGTCAAAATGTCTCCACCAACCATCGGCCAGACCAGAACCCCTTTCGGCCCTTTATGCTACAAGATGGTGTCTTCCATTCAGAAAATATTGTTGGCAGCATTTTGAAAGGAAACAGAAACAGCCGTTCTCCTAGTGAGTTTCACATTGTTACATTTAGGAAGAATGTTGAAGAGTAGTATGTGGAAAATCTGAAGCCATTTTTCTACAAACTCTCAATCAGACTTGGATGGAAAAAAAAAACCTGAAGAATGTACAAACTGAAAACCAATTTTTGTCTGTATAGCACCAACAGTAACGCTTGAGTCAGCTTTGTGTCAAGCCGCCATTTTCATTCAATCAATAGCGTCCCCCTGCACACATTCAGGGACCTGATCGTGTCTTCAGATGAAACGGATTGTAGGAAAAGAAGCAGAAAGGAAAAGGAAAAAAGTTCCGCCGGACCTAGTGAAGCTGCAGCAGGTGCAAATAAGCTTCAGACAGTCTTACAAGCACTGCTCAGAACTCTCAACTGAGGCACTCAACATCCAGGACTTGCCATTCGGATCTTGGCGCCTTGTGCTGGTTCCGACCTATTCACACATTGGTCCACTACTGACATCACCTCATAAGCCAACGGGGCACCCCACGCCGACTTTCGTCGCAGCATTGTAGGATGGCCACACCAGTGCGGCAACTTGCTGGACACAACATCGGGGCCATCCAGATCTCGGCGCGTTCGACTCACTGTACCGCAACAGTGACCGCAACTCAGCTGGACACGCCGTCTTTCGGCGCAGCATTGTAGGATGGCCACACCAGTGCGGCAATTTGCTGGACACCACCTCGGTGCCATCCGGATCTCGGCGCGTTCGAGTCACTGTACCGCAACAGTGACCGCAATTCAGCTGGACACGCCGTCTTTCGGCGCAGCATTGTAGGATGGCCACACCAGTGCGGCAATTTGCTGGACACCACCTCGGTGCCATCCGGATCTCGGCGCGTTCGAGTCACTGTACCGCAACAGTGACCGCAACTCAGCTGGACACGCCGTCTTTCGGCGCAGCATTGTAGGATGGCCACACCAGTGCGGCAATTTGCTGGACACCACCTCGGTGCCATCCGGATCTCGGCGCGTTCGAGTCACTGTACCGCAACAGTGACCGCAACTCAGCTGGACACGCCGTCTTTCGGCGCAGCATTGTAGGATGGCCACACCAGTGCGGCAATTTGCTGGACACCACCTCGGTACCATCCGGATCTCGGCCCGTTGTGCTGCCTTCGGCCTATTCGCACATCGGTCCGCTACTGACGCCGCCTCACGTGCCAACGGATTTTCTACGCTTTTTGTATCCCTATGCCTCATAACAGGTCATGTGACTTGTTTATAAAACTTTTCATTGGTTCATTTTACTTTTGGTTTCCTAAAGATGGAAGGCTTGGTCATATGACCTAAAAATAACACTTTTCATTGGTTTAGAACATTTTTTTTTCCCAAACGATGAAAGCCCCACCTTGTTTCTGGATCATTCAGACTGAAGCTGGCGTCAGCATGAGAGCACCACCATCTCGTGGCTCCGTCGTGGTCATTCCGCGAGCAATCATGGCAGCCGCTCCCCACCGGAAGCCTGCGGGAGTCGGGGGCCCCCAAGACTTTTGTACAATCTTCACGGCTGAGGGGACGCTTTTCGAGAATGGAGCCCAAGCCCTAGCAGGCAAGCGTCCGAGTTCCAAAGTGTCCCAGGGCCATTTCAGTGGACCAGGCCCAAAACCGAGGAGCCGTCCGCCATTTTAAGAGCCATGTGGCAGCCGCCTATCGCTGCACTGCAAGAGTGGGAGCAACTCAACAACATGGTGAGCGAGACGCTGTAGCCGCAAGAGCGGGCGCAACTCAGCTAGATGGCCGCCACCTGGGGAGGCCCGTTCACGCCGCCTCCCCCACGCCCCCCCCCCCGGGGCGCCGCACGCCAATTTTCGGAGCAGCATTGTAGGATACCAAAACCAGTGCGGCAGTTTACTGGACATCACCTGGGTGCCTGTCGTACATGTTGTGTCAGCCATGGGACACTGGACACAGTCCCATCGACATCTCAACGCGTTCTGCTGCCTTGGGACTATTCGCACAACAGACCGCTACTGACGAGGCCTCCCCCCGCACCACCCGGGACGCCCCACGCTGTTTTTCTGTGCTGCATTGTAGGATCCCTAAACCAGTGCGGCACCCAGGCGACATCACCTGGGTGCCGTCCAGAACTCTGCACGTTGTGCTGCCTTGGGACTATTTGCACAAAAGACAGCTTCTAACCATTGTTGCTTTTTGTGTTGAGAAATGTTTAAATGTTTTTAGTTTTTGTTCCGTTCGTTAAAGTTAATAGTTAATAAAGTTTTATAACCTTACTTTGTTGGAGTGTTATCTATTTTTTTAAAAACGGGTGAATGGGGCCTTGAATCGGGTTATTGTCATGTGTGGGCTTTGGAAGTGTGCTGCTGCAGGATCGGACATTTCAAACTCAAATGCACGTTCTTTTTCTTACCTTTCCGAAGCATGGAGCGCAATAGCAAGCAGAGAAAGGGTGATGCACGTGTTGAACACTACCTGACCTGGCAAGTTGCTGGCAGTGCCCCCCCGCCCGCTCCTGAAAGAGGAAACACACACACCGCCGCTCCGAGTACTTCACAAATCTTTAAAAGACCATGCGCTTGTTCATGAGGCTTAAATGGTTTATCACCTCTTCTAGAACCCCTGCATCGACCCTCTGACGTTTCCTGGAAAAATTACCATGTAACACAATACCAAGCCCTGTCAGCTGAAACCCCCAAGGAATCGTGGGGCATATTATCAAGGGGGTTTATCTCCGCTTTTTTGGCTTTAAAAGCCTTGAAAGCGGAGATAAAATTATCTCCCTATTACCAAGCTGTCGCTAACACCAGTTAGAGACAGCTAAAAGGAGATAGCGACCATCTTGGGCCCCGCTTTGCATGTCAGTGATACTTATCACTAATGACATGCAAAGTGGCGTGCCAAGATGTTAGCGACTGGAAACAGTCCCTAACATCGCTACCTTCTATTACCAACTAAGCTAAGCGCGAATATCTCCAAAATCTAACACCTGCCCTGAGCAGTTCTTAGCCATGTTATCCAATGGGAGGTGGATAACATGGCTAAGAGCATTTGCTCGATAATACATGAATATCGCTGACTTTTCTGCGATAATAGCAAGGTTTATCTGCGATAAAAATCGCCGATGTACGGCGATAATTTTTGTCTCTAAACAAGTTAGAGACAAAAATTATCGCTAGTTGTTCGTAATATGCCCCCGGGTTTTTGCTTGCAGAAATCGGGAGGCGGGAGACTAGCACTGAAATCAGTAGTCACACGCCTGAATCGGGAGGATTGGCATGTCTGAATTCTCTACAGCTGGGGCCATAAACTACATCCGCAGGGTTAGGTGATAGCCTGGGACCAGCCTGGCATCTAAAATGGCTGCCGTGCACGACAAAATTGTGGCATTGGAAAAAAGGCAAGATGGCGCAGCCGCTGGAAGAGATGTATCAACATATATCAGCCTCCTCAGCCACCCTCAGGAAACATAGGGGATTAGGATACGTCTCCCGCACCCCCTTATACCTAGTACTTTAATTAACGAAGCACAAAATGGCGAATTCCCGTTTCGCTACCAGTTTGCGGCCCAGTTCGCGGCCCGTGAAGCGCTTCTACCGTGAAAAATCATTTTTTTTTATTTTCCCCACGGGACCCTTTAATAACCCCAACAACATTCCTAGGGGGTCAAGAGGGGGATACCTTGCCCCCTTTCATTAAATTCCCCCTTAGTTTTTCACCTTTTCTTCTCTCTCGATCCTACCGAGAGACAAGATGGCGGCCGCTCCGGACTGTCACGCAGCAAAAAAAAAAAAAAGCTCACGCACAGCCGCTGGAAGAGATGTATCAACATATATCAGCCTCCTCAGCCACCCTCAGGAAACATAGGGGATTAGGATACGTCTCCCGCACCCACTTATACCTAGTAATTTAATTAACGAAGCACAAAATGGCGAATTCCCGTTTCGCTACCAGTTTGCGGCCCAGTTCGCGGCCCGTGAAGCGCTTCTACCGTGAAAAATCATTTTTTTTTTTTTTCCCCACGGGACCCTTTAATAACCCCAACAACATTCCTAGGGGGTCAAGAGGGGGATACCTTGCCCCCTTTCATTAAATTCCCCTTTCGTTTTTCACCTCTTCTTCTCTCTCGATCCTACCGAGAGACAAGATGGCGGCCGCTCCGGACTGTTTAGAATGTTGACAGACACCGGAGAGCCAATCAGCTTTCTGCGCGCAAAGTTCCGTTTCGCGAAAAGTAAGCGGACCGGATCGCTGCCCAGAGCGCTGTTACAGATATATATCTTGATTTGAACGTTAATTTCTCAAAATCCACTGAAGCACATATATTGAGACCTAGCAAAGGCACATCGGGCTAACAGTCCCTACAATTTTGCCAAGTTTCGTGCAAATCCATTCAGCCGTTCGAGCTAAAAGTGAGTCCAACCGCCCTATGGAAATTAACATGGGAAAAACGCGTTTTGGGACCCCCCTTTTTTCTCGGCCCCCCCTTGACGAAACCCCCCCAAATTTTTAGGGGCTGCTCAGAAACAAAATGTGCCATTTTCCTGAAAATTTCAGCCGATTCCGTCCACAAACGCCAAAGTTATTAGACATAGAATTTTCAGAAATGCCATAGGGAATTAATCCTAACTATATATACCTACTGGCGATAGCCAGTAGGTAATATATATATATATATATATATATATATATATATATATATATATATATATATATATATATATGTATGTATGTATGTGTATATATATATATATATATATATATATATATATATATATATATATATATATATATATATATATATATATATATGTATCATGCTCACTTTCCGTCAAACTCCCTTTCACTCATGAGTGCTCTGTTGCGGGATGACGGACACCACGCCGGTCTGCAAGACCACAGCTTCATAGTACAAAAATAATGCACCAGCACTCTCAGGAATATGACCCAAACCCTTATTGGGCTCAGCAATACACAACTAAATGCGTTTCGGCTACAGCCTTCATCAATAGTGGCCAGCGCCGCCATACAGCAGATTTAAATATACAATGTTCATTAACATAAACAAAGGACACCCAATTCACCTTCGGTCAGGGTGTCCACCATTATTAAATGGGCAATTTTCACATTATCTGTTGTCTTTTTCAATGCTTCATTACTAAATTATAGCCCTGGATGGGCTTTTTTGATAATGTTATATACACAAGTAATAAACAACATTCATATAATGCAAAAAAGAAAAGATAAAAAAGATAATTACACCCTGGATGGGCACACCCAAATTTAGATATGTTCACTGTTCACAAGATTCACACATAGTTCGGAGAAACATTACAGATGCACGGCCAACTCTTCACCACTGTTGAGACCCCCTGGTCTCTTTGTCTGATTGTCAATTATGTGCTGTGATTCTAGTCTACGTAGCTGTAATAGCCTGTTCCCTCCTCTTACATTCGCGGGAACCTGATCCATACAGAAGAAACTTAACTGATCTCTGTTACTTTGGTGAAACATCTCAAAATGCCTCGCCACCAGATAGGTGGGGTCCCTATTCTGTATGGCCCTGAGATGTTCCGAGATCCTGATCTTTGTAGAGTGTATAGTGCTTCCAATGTAACGCAAGCCACACGGACATATGAAACAATACACCGTGTGGCTTGTGTTACAATTCATTAGACTCTTGATTTTCTTTGGTTCTTTCATACCTGGTACATTGTATTCCAACACCTTTTTACTATTTTTGCAAACCTTGCACTTCAGACATGGGTAGAATCCCGCCAATTTCTCAAATGGCGACATTTTATCATCTTTCCCACAGTGACTCTGAACTAGGCTACTTCGTAGAGATCTTGCTCTCCTGAAAGTAATGATGGGTACCATTGGAAGATCCTATCCAATAGCTGGGTCGGATCTTAAAATGTGCGAGTTTTTTGCAAACATCCGCCTAATTTCTAAGGCATCGCATGAGTAGTCCGTAATCATCCTCAGGCTATTGGTTTCCACATATTTCATTTTTGTTCTTGCGACATTGGTGGCCTCCCCAGATATCAAATCTCTTCTAGGCTTGCTATTGGCTTTAAGTTTGCCTCCATGAGCACTGTCTTACTGTAGCCCCTTGCTTCAAACCTCTTAATGCTCTCTGCTGCAGCTGTTTCATAATTCATTTCTTTTAATTCTAAGAAATTCGCCATACGGGATACTAGATATTGTTTTTCCCGGATGGCAACTGCCTGCGTGTAGCACAGAATTCCCTGCGGTGGGTTCCTGTGCAATGCTGTGCACAGTCTCCCCTCAGCAGCGAACACTTTCAAATCTAAAAAATTCACTGTTTCTGTGCTAACTTCGCCCGTGAATTTAAGATTGAGGATATTATTGTTAAGTACCTCAATGTATGCCCTGGCCGACTCTTCTGTGCCTTTATAGACAATAAAAAATTGTCTATATATCTGTTCCAAGATATGACTCTCTGTGTCCATTCTGCATTCTCCTCTTCCCTGGACACCTGCTCCTCCCACCAGCCCACGAAAAGGTTTGCGTAGCTGGGGGCGAAGCAGGTGCCCATGGCAGTGCCACGTATCTGTTTAAATAATTGTTCCTGGAACAAAAATATGTTATTTCCTAGGCAAAATTTTACAAATTCCAGTATCATCTCATTGTGTTCAGCTAAATTCAAGGGCCGAATCTCTAAGAACCATCTCACTGCTTCTACCCCTTGGAGATGGTCAATGCTCATGTAGAGGCTTGAGATGTCAAGTGTCATCATTACCATGTCCTCATTCCAAACCAAGTTGTCAATTTTTAACAGGAAGTCTTTTGTGTCCCTTATGTATGATACCAACAATTTAACAAAATCAAAGAGAAAAAAGTCCAAAAACCTAGACATCTGTTCCGTCAGGCTTCCCAAAGATGAAACAATCGGACGTCCTGGTGGGCAGGTTGCATGCTTATGCATGTTTGGCAGGTGATAAAATGTTGGTATCTTGGGGTGTTTACATTTCAAAAAAGGCAAACTCTTCCTTGCTTAACATTCCTTCATGGTACCATTTAGTCAAGAGAGAGCGATATGAGCTGACACTTTCTCCAAATACTCTTTTTGTTATTCTCATGTAACTCTTTGTGTCATTCAGTTGTGTAAGGGTTTCCTTTACATAGTAGTCCCTGGTCATCAGGACTACATTCCCGCCCTTATCAAATGGTTTACAGATAATTTCCTTATCGTTCAAAAAATAAATCTGCTATTGCTTTTCTTTGTTGTTCTGTGATGTTATCTCTACCTTGCCTTCTCTTCCTTAAATTGCGATGTTTCAGAAGGTCCTTGATCATCACGTCGGTAAATACCTCTATTGCGTCTGCTGGCATCATGGGGCAAAATCGTGACTTTGGTTTGAACGGACTTCCCGGTCTTACCTGTATTATTCCAGTCAGGTTTCTGTTAAAAATCGAAGAAGGAATCAATGTCATCGGATTTCCCTCATCTCACCAGCTGTGAGATTATCTTGTCCCTCATCGGAAATCTGCTGTGTCACGGGACGTTCTTTCTCTTTAAAGAACTTAAGCAGTTGCATTTTTCTGCAAAACTTGAAGAGGTCAATCCTAAGTTGTGTATGTACAGAATGTTTTATTGGACAGAAGCTAAGTCCCAGTTGTAGCACCTCCTCTTCCGATTTTGTTAGTACTCTTGAGGTTAGATTTACAACTATTAAGACTTCAGCACTTATCTCCTGTTCCATTGCTTTTTGCATCATGTCACCCTCGGCGAGGCGCTGCTGGCGCTTGCTCCACCCGCCTCCCCTTGTCCGACGTTTGTTTTCTTTTTTCTTTGTGGTGATTCTCCACTGCTTTTCCTCTCCCCCTGTGCCCCACATTTCCCTGAGCACTTGGAATTTGTCTAAAAAAGGGGCGGTACGGGCGTAGTGTTCCTTGCAGAACCAGATGCTCCGCCGTCTCTTTCCTCCTCACTCAGTTCGATGTCCGTGACTTCAGACTCCGAGGTCTCCTTGCGTTCAGCTGGTATTTGACCTTTGTTGCTCAATAGCCGCTTCCTAGGTTGGTCATATCTTTCTGCAAACATAAGAATGCAACCTTGCAAATAGTCTCTCTCGACTCTCTCGAATTTATCCTGCTTGCGTTGGTTGATTCTCTGCTCATATGTTTTCAAGCATTTTTTCATAGCCTCCAGTACTTCTATTTGTTTCTCTTTGTCAGTGTCTTTGGCAATTTCAGCTTCCAACTCTTCTATCTCGCGTAATGTTTGCTCTCTGTCACACCATGCAAACTTCATTAAAATAATCAGCATCCCCTTCGATGATGCTGCCGAGTGCTCCGCCCCCTCTTTGAGTAATTGTGGGTTAGGATTCTCGTAAGCAGGAACAGTATAGATTCTAAGACCCCGCGGTACTCTCTCGACCTCAACGTAATTTTGAAGGGAGGTCGCCTCCCATTATTTACGGGTCTCCCGCTCGTAAAGTCTCTCCAATTTGGTAAACTGATCTTTAAGCAAATTGCCACCAGTGCTTTGTGTTTTACTGCCCCCGCTGTGATCTCCATGTACGTGTGATTCTTTCTTTTTAAACAATCTCCGAAGCTGCCTCTCGCCGTGCCTCTTCGTCGAACATTCTCAACTGGAGCTGTTGCTCCCTAAACGTGTATTTCGTTCCTTCGGTCTGCCGAGCCGTATATTTCAGACGCTGTCTCCAACGGTGAATATATTGTATCACACCGATTGCCTTCCCGCGCTTTACTTCAGATTGAAAACGCTCACTTGTCGTGCCTCACCACTTCGGATGCAGCCTCTGCCGGGCTTCGGTGAAACAATGTAGCAATTATCGCTCTCTCGGCGGTGAAGCGAGATTTAAATATCATGCTCACTTTCCGTCAAACTCCCTTTCACTCGCTATCGGATGCTCTGTTGCGGGATGATGGACACCACGCCGGTCTTCAAGACCACAGCTTCATAGTACAAAAATAATGCACCAGCACTCTCAGGAACATGACCCAAACCTTTATTGGGTTCAGCAATACACAACTAAACGCGTTTCGGCTAACGCCTTCATCAATAGTGGCCGGCGCCACCATTAGGCAGATTCAAATATACAATGTTCATTAATATAAACAAAGGACACCCAATTCACCTTCAGTCAGGGTGTCCACTATTATTAAATGGGCAATTTTCACATTATCTGCTGTCTTTTTCAATGCATCATTACTAAATATATATATATATATATATATATATATATATATATATATATATATATATACATATATGTGTGCGAATAGAGAGAGGTGCAGAGTAGTAGAGAGAGAGTAGCAGAGAGAGAGGAAGAGAGAGAGATAGAGAATAGAGAGTAGAGAGTGAGTAATAGAGAGTAGAGAGTGAGTAGTAGAGAGTAGAGAGTAGTAGAGTGTGTATTAGAGAGTGTGTAGTAGAGAGTGTGTAGTAGTGTGTAGTAGATAGTAGTAGAGTGAGTAGTAGAGAGTGTGTAGTGTAGTGTGTAGTAGAGAATAGTAGAGAGTGTGTAGTAGAGAGTAGTGAGTGTCTAGTAGTGAGTGTGTAGTAGACAGTGTGCAGCAGAGTGTGTAGTAGAGAGTGTGTAATATAGAATGAGTAGTAGAGAATAGTAGAGAGTAGTGGAGAGGGTGTAGTAGAGAGTAAGTAGTAGAGAGTGAGTAGTAGGGAGTGTGTAGTAGAGAGTGTGTAGTAGAGTGTGTAGTAGAGAGTAGTAGAGTGAGTAGTAGAGAGTGAGTAGTAGGGAGTGAGTAGTAGAGAGTGTGCAGTAGAGTATGTAGTAGAGAGTGTAGTAGAGAGTGTGTAGTAGAGAGTGAGTAGTATAGAGTAGTAGAGAGTGAGTAGTAGAGAGTGAGTAGTAGAAAGTGAGTAGTAGAGAGTAGTACAGCATGTGTAGTAGAGTGTGTAGTAGAGAGGAGTGAGTGTATAGTACAGAGTGTGTAGTATAGAGTGAGTAGTAGAGAATAGAGGAGAGTAGTAGAGAGTGTGTAGTAGAGTAGTGAGTATGTAGTAGTGAGTGTGTAGTTGTGAGTGTGTAGTAGAGTGAGTAGTAGAGAGTTTGTAGTAGAGCAGTAGAGAGTGTGTAGTAGAGAGTGAGTAGTAGAGAGTGAGTAGGAGAGAGTGTGTAGTAGAGGGTGTGTAGTAGACAGTTGTGAGTGTGTAGTATAGAGTGAGTAGTACATAATAGTAGAGAGTAGTGAGTGTGTAGTAGTGAGTTTGTAGTTGTGAGTGTGTAGTAGAGTGTGTAGTAGAGTGAGTAGTAGAGAGTTTGTAGTAGAGTAGTAGAGAGTGTGTAGTAGAGAGTGTGTAGTAGAGAGTGTGTAGTAGAGAGTAGTAGAGAGTGTGTAGTATAGTGTGTGTAGTAGAGTGTGTAGTATAGAGTGTGTAGTAGAGAATAGTAGAGAGTGTGTAGTAGAGAGTAGTGAGTGTCTAGTAGTGAGTGTGTAGTAAATTGTGTAGTAGAGAGTAGTAAAGTGAGTAGTAGAGAGTGAGTAGTAGAGTATGTAGTAGAGTGTGTAGTAGGGAGTGAGTAGTAGAGAGTGAGTAGTAGAGAGTAGTAGAGAGTGAGTAGTAGAGAGTGAGTAGTAGAAAGTAGTAGAGAGTGTGTAGTAGAGAGTGTGTAGTATAGCGTGTGTAGTAGAGTGTTTAGTAGAGTGTGTAGTAGAGTGAGTAGTAGAGTGTGTAGTAGGGAGTGTGTAGTAGAGTAGTGGAGAGTGTGTAGTAGAGAGTGAGTAGTAGAGAGTGAGTAGGAGAGAGTGTGTAGTAGAGAGTGTGTAGTAGACAGTTGTGAGTATGTAGTATAGAGTGAGTATTAGAGAATAGTAGAGACTAGTGAGTGTGTAGTAGTGAGTGGTAAAGTGAGTGGCAGAGAGTGTGTTGTAGAGAATGTGTAGTAGAGAGTGTGTAGTAGAGAGTAGTAGAGAGTGTGCAGTAGAGAGTGTGTAGTATAGTGTGTGTAGTAGAGTATGTAGTATAGAGTGTGTAGTAAAGAACAGTAGTAGAGAGTAGTGAGTGTCTAGTAGTGAGTGTGTAGTAAATTGTGTAGTAGAGAGTAGTAGAGTGAGTAGTAGAGTGTGTAGTAGAGTGTGTAGTAGGGAGTGAGTAGTAGAGAGTGAGTAGTAAAGAGTCGTAGAGAGTGAGCAGTAGAGAGTGAGTAGTAGAAAGTATTAGAAAGTGTGTAATAGAGAGTAGTGAGTGTGTAGTAGAGAGTGTGTAGTATAGAGTGTGTAGTAGAGAGTAGTAGAGTGAATAGTAGAGAGTGTGTAGTACAGTAGTGAGTGTGTAGTAGTGAGTGGGTAGTAGAGAGTGGGTAGTAGAGAGTGGGTAGTAGAGAGTGTATAGTAGAGTAGTAGAGTGAGTAGTAGTGTGTAGTAGAGTAGTAGAGTGTGTAGTAGAGAGTCAGTAGTAGAGAGTGAGAAGTAGAGAGTGTGTATTGGAGAGTGTGTAGTAGAGAGTGTGTAGTAGAGAGTAGTAGAGAGTGTGTAGTAGAGAGTAGTAGAGAGTGTGTAGTAGTGAGTGTGTAGCAGAGAGTAGTGCGTGTGTAGTATAGAGTGTGAAGTAGAGAGTAGCGAGTGTGTAGTAGTGAGTGTGTAGTAGAGAGTGTGCAGTAGAGAGTGTAGTAGAGAGTGTGTAGTAGAGAGTAGTAGAGTGAGTAGTGGAGAGTGTGTAGTAGAGTAGCAGAGAGTGTGTAGTAGAGAATGTGTAGTAGAGAGTCAGTAGTAGAGAGTGTGTAGTAGAGTGTGTAGTAGAGTGAGTAGTAGAGAGTTTGTAGTAGAGTAGTAGAGAGTGTGTAGTAGAGAGTGTGTAGTAGAGAGTGTGTAGTAGAGAGTAGTAGAGAGTGTGTAGTATAGTGTGTGTAGTAGAGTGTGTAGTATAGAGTGTGTAGTAGAGAATAGTAGAGTGTGTAGTAGAGAGTAGTGAGTGTCTAGTAGTGAGTGTGTAGTAAATTGTGTAGTAGAGAGTAGTAAAGTGAGTAGTAGAGAGTGAGTAGTAGAGAGTGTGTAGTAGAGAGTGTGTAGTAGAGAGTAGTAGAGAGTGTGTAGTATAGTGTGTGTAGTAGAGTGTGTAGTATAGAGTGTGTAGTAGAGAATAGTAGAGAGTGTGTAGTAGAGACTAGTGAGTGTCTAGTAGTGAGTGTGTAGTAAATTGTGTAGTAGAGAGTAGTAAAGTGAGTAGTAGAGAGTGAGTGGTAGAGTATGTAGTAGAGTGTGTAGTAGGGAGTGAGTAGTAGAGAGTGAGTAGTAGAGAGTAGTAGAGAGTGAGTAGTAGAGAGTGAGTAGTAGAAAGTAGTAGAGAGTGTGCAGTAGAGTGTGTAGTATAGCGTGTGCAGTAGAGTGTTTAGTAGAGTGTGTAGTAGAGTGAGTAGTAGAGTGTGTAGTAGAGAGTGTGTAGTAGAGTAGTGGAGAGTGTGTAGTAGAGAGTGAGTAGTAGAGAGTGAGTAGGAGAGAGTGTGTAGTAGAGAGTGTGTAGTAGACAGTTGTGAGTATGTAGTATAGAGTGAGTATTAGAGAATAGTAGAGACTAGTGAGTGTGTAGTAGTGAGTGGTAAAGTGAGTGGCAGAGAGTGTGTTGTAGAGAGTGTGTAGTAGAGAGTGTGTAGTAGAGAGTGTGTAGTAGAGAGTGTGTAGTATAGTGTGTGTAGTAGAGTATGTAGTATAGAGTGTGTAGTAAAGAACAGTAGTAGAGAGTAGTGAGTGTCTAGTAGTGAGTGTGTAGTAAATTGTGTAGTAGAGAGTAGTAGAGTGAGTAGTAGAGTAGTAAAGTGTGTAGTAGAGTGTGTAGTAGGGAGTGAGTAGTAGAGAGTGAGTAGTAAAGAGTCGTAGAGAGTGAGCAGTAGAGAGTGAGTAGTAGAGAGTGAGTAGTAGAAAGTATTAGAAAGTGTGTAATAGAGAGTAGTGAGTGTGTAGTAGAGAGTGTGTAGTATAGAGTGTGTAGTAGAGAGTAGTAGAGTGAATAGTAGAGAGTGTGTAGTACAGTAGTGAGTGTGTAGTAGTGAGTGGGTAGTAGAGAGTGGGTAGTAGAGAGTGGGTAGTAGAGAGTGTATAGTAGAGTAGTAGAGTGAGTAGTAGTGCGTAGTAGAGTAGTAGAGTGTGTAGTAGAGAGTCAGTAGTAGAGAGTGAGAAGTAGAGAGTGTGTATTGGAGAGTGTGTAGTAGAGAGTGTGTAGTAGAGAGTAGTAGAGAGTGTGTAGTAGAGAGTAGTAGAGAGTGTGTAGCAGAGAGTAGTGCGTGTGTAGTATAGAGTGTGAAGTAGAGAGTAGCGAGTGTGTAGTAGTGAGTGTGTAGTAGAGAGTGTGCAGTAGAGAGTGTAGTAGAGAGTGTGTAGTAGAGAGTAGTAGAGTGAGTAGTGGAGAGTGTGCAGTAGAGTAGCAGAGAGTGTTTAGTAGAGAGTGTGTAGTAGAGAGTCAGTAGTAGAGAGTGTGTAGTAGAGTGTGTAGTAGAGTGAGTAGTAGAGAGTTTGTAGTAGAGTAGTAGAGAGTGTGTAGTAGAGAGTGTGTAGTAGAGAGTGTGTAGTAGAGAGTAGTAGAGAGTGTGTAGTATAGTGTGTGTAGTAGAGTGTGTAGTATAGAGTGTGTAGTAGAGAATAGTAGAGTGTGTAGTAGAGAGTAGTGAGTGTCTAGTAGTGAGTGTGTAGTAAATTGTGTAGTAGAGAGTAGTAAAGTGAGTAGTAGAGAGTGAGTAGTAGAGAGTGTAGTAGAGAGTGTGTAGTAGAGAGTAGTAGAGAGTGTGTAGTATAGTGTGTGTAGTAGAGTGTGTAGTATAGAGTGTGTAGTAGAGAATAGTAGAGAGTGTGTAGTAGAGAGTAGTGAGTGTCTAGTAGTGAGTGTGTAGTAAATTGTGTAGTAGAGAGTAGTAAAGTGAGTAGTAGAGAGTGAGTGGTAGAGTATGTAGTAGAGTGTGTAGTAGGGAGTGAGTAGTAGAGAGTGAGTAGTAGAGAGTAGTAGAGAGTGAGGAGTAGAGAGTGAGTAGTAGAAAGTAGTAGAGAGTGTGTAGTAGAGAGTGTGTAGTATAGCGTGTGTAGTAGAGTGTTTAGCAGAGTGTGTAGTAGAGTGAGTAGTAGAGTGTGTAGTAGAGAGTGTGTAGTAGAGTAGTGGAGAGTGTGTAGTAGAGAGTGAGTAGTAGAGAGTGAGTAGGAGAGAGTGTTTAGTAGAGAGTGTGTAGTAGACAGTTGTGAGTGTGTAGTATAGAGTGAGTAGTAGAGAATAGTAGAGACTAGTGAGTGTGTAGTAGTGAGTGGTAAAGTGAGTGGCAGAGAGTGTGTTGTAGAGAGTGTGTAGTAGAGAGTGTGTAGTAGAGAGTAGTAGAGAGTGTGTAGTAGAGAGTGTGTAGTATAGTGTGTGTAGTAGAGTATGTAGTATAGAGTGTGTAGTAAAGGACAGTAGTTGAGAGTAGTGAGTGTCTAGTAGTGAGTGTGTAGTAAATTGTGTAGTAGAGAGTAGTAGAGTGAGTAGTAGAGTAGTAGAGTGTGTAGTAGAGTGTGTAGTAGGGAGTGAGTAGTAGAGAGTGAGTAGTAAAGAGTGTGTAGTAGAGAGTGTGTAGTAGACAGTTGTGAGTGTGTAGTATAGAGTGAGTAGTAGAGTAGTGGAGAGTGTGTAGTAGAGAGTGAGTAGTAGAGAGTGAGTAGGAGAGAGTGTGTAGTAGAGAGTGTGTAGTAGACAGTTGTGAGTGTGTAGTATAGAGTGAGTAGTAGAGAATAGTAGAGACTAGTGAGTGTGTAGTAGTGAGTGGTAAAGTGAGTGGCAGAGAGTGTGTTGTAGAAAGTGTGTAGTAGAGAGTGTGTAGTAGAGAGTAGTAGAGAGTGTGTAGCAGAGAGTGTGTAGTATAGTGTGTGTAGTAGAGTATGTAGTATAGAGTGTGTAGTAAAGGACAGTAGTAGGGAGTAGTGAGTGTCTAGTAGTGAGTGTGTAGTAAATTGTGTAGTAGAGAGTAGTAGAGTGAGTAGTAGAGTAGTAGAGTGTGTAGTAGAGTGTGTAGTAGGGAGTGAGTAGTAGAGAGTGAGCAGTAGAGAGTGAGTAGTAGAAAGTATTAGAAAGTGTGTAATAGAGAGTAGTGAGTGTGTAGTAGAGAGTGTGTAGTATAGAGTGTGTAGTAGAGAGTAGTAGAGTGAATAGTAGAGAGTGTGTAGTACAGTAGTGAGTGTGTAGTAGTGAGTGGGTAGTAGAGAGTGGGTAGTAGAGAGTGGGTAGTAGAGAGTGTATAGTAGAGTAGTAGAGTGAGTAGTAGTGTGTAGTAGAGTAGTAGAGTGTGTAGTAGAGAGTCAGTAGTAGAGAGTGAGAAGTAGAGAGTGTGTATTGGAGAGTGTGTAGTAGAGAGTGTGTAGTAGAGAGTAGTAGAGAGTGTGTAGTAGAGAGTAGTAGAGAGTGTGTAGTAGTGAGTGTGTAGCAGAGAGTAGTGCGTGTGTAGTATAGAGTGTGAAGTAGAGAGTAGCGAGTGTGTAGTAGTGAGTGTGTAGTAGAGAGTGTGCAGTAGAGAGTGTAGTAGAGAGTGTGTAGTAGAGAGTAGTAGAGTGAGTAGTGGAGAGTGTGTAGTAGAGTAGCAGAGAGTGTGTAGTAGAGAATGTGTAGTAGAGAGTCAGTAGTAGAGAGTGTGTAGTAGAGTGTGTAGTAGAGTGAGTAGTAGATAGTTTGTAGTAGAGTAGTAGAGAGTGTGTAGTAGAGAGTGTGTAGTAGAGAGTGTGTAGTAGAGAGTAGTAGAGAGTGTGTAGTATAGTGTGTGTAGTAGACTGTGTAGTATAGAGTGTGTAGTAGAGAATAGTAGAGTGTGTAGTAGAGAGTAGTGAGTGTCTAGTAGTGAGTGTGTAGTAAATTGTGTAGTAGAGAGTAGTAAAGTGAGTAGTAGAGAGTGAGTAGTAGAGAGTGTGTAGTAGAGAGTGTGTAGTAGAGAGTAGTAGAGAGTGTGTAGTATAGTGTGTGTAGTAGAGTGTGTAGTATAGAGTGTGTAGTAGAGAATAGTAGAGAGTGTGTAGTAGAGAGTAGTGAGTGTCTAGTAGTGAGTGTGTAGTAAATTGTGTAGTAGAGAGTAGTAAAGTGAGTAGTAGAGAGTGAGTGGTAGAGTATGTAGTAGAGTGTGTAGTGGGGAGTGAGTAGTAGAGAGTGAGTAGTAGAGAGTAGTAGAGAGTGAGTAGTAGAGAGTGAGTAGTAGAAAGTAGTAGAGAGTGTGTAGTAGAGAGTGTGTAGTATAGCGTGTGTAGTAGAGTGTTTAGTAGAGTGTGTAGTAGAGTGAGTAGTAGAGTGTGTAGTAGAGAGTGTGTAGTAGAGTAGTGGAGAGTGTGTAGTAGAGAGTGAGTAGTAGAGAGTGAGTAGGAGAGAGTGTGTAGTAGAGAGTGTATAGTAGACAGTTGTGAGTATGTAGTATAGAGTGAGTATTAGAGAATAGTAGAGACTAGTGAGTGTGTAGTAGTGAGTGGTAAAGTGAGTGGCAGAGAGTGTGTTGTAGAGAGTGTGTAGTAGAGAGTGTGTAGTAGAGAGTGTGTAGTATAGTGTGTGTAGTAGAGTATGTAGTATAGAGTGTGTAGTAAAGAACAGTAGTAGAGAGTAGTGAGTGTCTAGTAGTGAGTGTGTAGTAAATTGTGTAGTAGAGAGTAGTAGAGTGAGTAGTAGAGTAGTAGAGTGTGTAGTAGAGTGTGTAGTAGGGAGTGAGTAGTAGAGAGTGAGTAGTAAAGAGTCGTAGAGAGTGAGCAGTAGAGAGTGAGTAGTAAAGAGTGAGTAGTAGAAAGTATTAGAAAGTGTGTAATAGAGAGTAGTGAGTGTGTAGTAGAGAGTGTGTAGTATAGAGTGTGTAGTAGAGAGTAGTAGAGTGAATAGTAGAGAGTGTGTAGTACAGTAGTGAGTGTGTAGTAGTGAGTGGGTAGTAGAGAGTGGGTAGTAGAGAGTGGGTAGTAGAGAGTGTATAGTAGAGTAGTAGAGTGAGTAGTAGTGCGTAGTAGAGTAGTAGAGTGTGTAGTAGAGAGTCAGTAGTAGAGAGTGAGAAGTAGAGAGTGTGTATTGGAGAGTGTGTAGTAGAGGGTCTGTATAAGAGAGTAGAGAGTGTGTAGTAGAGAGTAGTAGAGAGTGTGTAGTAGTGAGTGTGTAGCAGAGAGTAGTGCGTGTGTAGTATAGAGTGTGAAGTAGAGAGTAGCGAGTGTGTAGTAGTGAGTGTGTAGTAGAGAGTGTGCAGTAGAGAGTGTAGTAGAGAGTGTGTAGTAGAGAGTAGTAGAGTGAGTAGTGGAGAGTGTGTAGTAGAGTAGCAGAGAGTGTTTAGTAGAGAGTGTGTAGTAGAGAGTCAGTAGTAGAGAGTGTGTAGTAGAGTGTGTAGTAGAGTGAGTAGTAGAGAGTTTGTAGTAGAGTAGTAGAGAGTGTGTAGTAGAGAGTGTGTAGTAGAGAGTGTGTAGTAGAGAGTAGTAGAGAGTGTGTAGTATAGTGTTTGTAGTAGAGTGTGTAGTATAGAGTGTGTAGTAGAGAATAGTAGAGTGTGTAGTAGAGAGTAGTGAGTGTCTAGTAGTCAGTGTGTAGTAAATTGTGTAGTAGAGAGTAGTAAAGTGAGTAGTAGAGAGTGAGTAGTAGAGAGTGTGTAGTAGAGAGTGTGTAGTAGAGAGTAGTAGAGAGTGTGTAGTATAGTGTGTGTAGTAGAGTGTGTAGTATAGAGTGTGTAGTAGAGAATAGTAGAGAGTGTGTAGTAGAGAGTAGTGAGTGTCTAGTAGTGAGTGTGTAGTAAATTGTGTAGTAGAGAGTAGTAAAGTGAGTAGTAGAGAGTGAGTGGTAGAGTATGTAGTAGAGTGTGTAGTAGGGAGTGAGTAGTAGAGAGTGAGTAGTAGAGAGTAGTAGAGAGTGAGTAGTAGAGAGTGAGTAGTAGAAAGTAGTAGAGAGTGTGTAGTAGAGAGTGTGTAGTATAGCGTGTGTAGTAGAGTGTTTAGCAGAGTGTGTAGTAGAGTGAGTAGTAGAGTGTGTAGTAGAGAGTGTGTAGTAGAGTAGTGGAGAGTGTGTAGTAGAGAGTGATTAGTAGAGAGTGAGTAGGAGAGAGTGTGTAGTAGAGAGTGTGTAGTAGACAGTTGTGAGTGTGTAGTATAGAGTGAGTAGTAGAGAATAGTAGAGACTAGTGAGTGTGTAGTAGTGAGTGGTAAAGTGAGTGGCAGAGAGTGTGTTGTAGAGAGTGTGTAGTAGAGAGTGTGTAGTAGAGAGTAGTAGAGAGTGTGTAGTAGAGAGTGTGTAGTATAGTGTGTGTAGTAGAGAACAGTAGTAGAGAGTAGTGAGTGTCTAGTAGTGAGTGTGTAGTAAATTTGTGTAGTAGAGAGTAGTAGAGTGAGTAGTAGAGTAGTAGAGTGTGTAGTAGAGTGTTTAGTAGGGAGTGAGTAGTAGAGAGTGAGTCGTAAAGAGTAGTAGAGAGTGAGCAGTAGAGAGTGAGTAGTAGAGAGTGAGTAGTAGAAAGTATTAGAAAGTGTGTAATAGAGAGTAGTGAGTGTGTAGTAGAGAGTGTGTAGTATAGAGTGTGTAGTAGAGAGTAGTAGAGTGAATAGTAGAGAGTGTGTAGTACAGTAGTGAGTGTGTAGTAGTGAGTGGGTAGTAAAGAGTGTGTAGTAGAGAGTGGGTAGTAGAGAGTGTATAGTAGAGTAGTAGAGTGAGTAGTAGTGTGTAGTAGAGTAGTAGAGTGTGTAGTAGAGAGTCAGTAGTAGAGAGTGAGAAGTAGAGAGTGTGTATTGGAGAGTGTGTAGTAGAGAGTGTGTAGTAGAGAGTAGTAGAGAGTGTGTAGTAGAGAGTAGTAGAGAGTGTGTAGTAGTGAGTGTGTAGCAGAGAGTAGTGCGTGTGTAGTATAGAGTGTGAAGTAGAGAGTAGCGAGTGTGTAGTAGTGAGTGTGTAGTAGAGAGTGTGCAGTAGAGAGTGTAGTAGAGAGTGTGTAGTAGAGAGTAGTAGAGTGAGTAGTGGAGAGTTTGTAGTAGAGTAGTAGAGAGTGTGTAGTAGAGAGTGTGTAGTAGAGAGTGTGTAGTAGAGAGTAGTAGAGAGTGTGTAGTACAGTGTGTGTAGTAGAGTGTGTAGTATAGAGTGTGTAGTAGAGAATAGTAGAGAGTGTGTAGTAGAGAGTAGTGAGTGTCTAGTAGTGAGTGTGTAGTAAATTGTGTAGTAGAGAGTAGTAAAGTGAGTAGTAGAGAGTGAGTAGTAGAATATGTAGTAGAGTGTGTAGTAGGGAGTGAGTAGTAGAGAGTGAGTAGTAGAGAGTAGTAGAGAGTGAGTAGTAGAGAGTGAGTAGTAGAAAGTAGTAGAGAGTGTGTAGTAGAGAGTGTGTAGTATAGCATGTGTAGTAGAGTGTTTAGTAGAGTGTGTAGTAGAGTGAGTAGTAGAGTGTGTAGTAGAGAGTGTGTAGTAGAGTAGTGGAGAGTGTGTAGTAGAGAGTGAGTAGTAGAGAGTGAGTAGGAGCGAGTGTGTAGTAGAGAGTGTGTAGTAGACAGTTGTGAGTGTGTAGTATAGAGTGAGTAGTAGAGAATAGTAGAGACTAGTGAGTGTGTAGTAGTGAGTGGTAAAGTGAGTGGCAGAGAGTGTGTTGTAGAGAGTGTGTAGTAGAGAGTGTGTAGTAGAGAGTAGTAGAGAGTGTGTAGTAGAGAGTGTGTGGTATAGTGTGTGTAGTAGAGTATGTAGTATAGAGTGTGTAGTAAAGAACAGTAGTAGAGAGTAGTGAGTGTCTAGTAGTGAGTGTGTAGTAAATTGTGTAGTAGAGAGTAGTAGAGTGAGTAGTAGAGTAGTAGAGTGTGTAGTAGAGTGTGTAGTAGGGAGTGAGTAGTAGAGAGTGAGTAGTAAAGAGTAGTAGAGAGTGAGCAGTAGAGAGTGAGTAGTAGAGAGTGAGTAGTAGAAAGTATTAGAAAGTGTGTAATAGAGAGTAGTGAGTGTGTAGTAGAGAGTGTGTAGTATAGAGTGTGTAGTAGAGAGTAGTAGAGTGAATAGTAGAGAGTGTGTAGTACAGTAGTGAGTGTGTAGTAGTGAGTGGGTAGTAGAGAGTGTGTAGTAGAGAGTGGGTAGTAGAGAGTGTATAGTAGAGTGAGTAGTAGTGTGTAGTAGAATAGTAGAGTGTGTAGTAGAGGGTCAGTAGTAGAGAGTGAGAAGTAGAGAGTGTGTATTGGAGAGTGTGTAGTAGAGAGTGTGTAGTAGAGAGTAGTAGAGAGTGTGTAGTAGAGAGTAGTAGAGAGTGTGTAGTAGTGAGTGTGTAGCAGAGAGTAGTGCGTGTGTAGTATAGAGTGTGAAGTAGAGAGTAGCGAGTGTGTAGTAGTGAGTGTGTAGTAGAGAGTGTGCAGTAGAGAGTGTAGTAGAGAGTGTGTAGTAGAGAGTAGTAGAGTGAGTAGTGGAGAGTGTGTAGTAGAGTAGCAGTGAGTGTGTAGTAGAGAGTATGTAGTAGAGAGTCAGTAGTAGAGAGTGAGTAGTAGAGAGTGTGTAGTAGAGAGGGTGTAGTAGAGAGTAGTAGAGAGTGATTAGTAGAGTGTGTAGTAGAGAGTGTGTAGTAGAGAGTGTGTAGTAGAGTGTAGTAGAGAGTAAGTAGTAGAGAATGTGTAGTAGAGAGTGTGTAGTAGAGAGTCTGTAGTACAGAGTGTGTAGTAGCGAGTGCGTAGTAGAGAGTAGTGAGTGTGCAGTATAGAGTGTGTAGTATAGAGTAGTGAGTGTGTAGTAGTGAGTGTGTAGTAGAGAGTGTGTAGTAGCGAGTGTAGTAGAGAGTGTAGTAGAGAGTAGTACAGTGAGTAGTAGAGAGTGAGTAGTAGAGTAGGAGAGAGTGTGTAGTAGAGAGTGTGTAGAAGAAAGTGTGTAGTAGAGTGTGTAGTAGACAGCAGTAGAGAGTAGTCGAGAGTGTGTAGTCGAAAGTGTGTAGTAGAGAATAGTAGAGAATGTGTAGTAGAGAGTAGTGAGTGTCTAGTAGTGAGTGTGTAGTAGAGTGTGTAGTAGAAAGTTGTAGATTGAGTAGTAGAGAGTGAGTAGTAGAGTAGTAGAGAGTGTTTGTAGTAGAGTGCGTAATAGAGAGTGTGTAGTAGAGAGTGAGTAGTAGAGAGTGAGTAGTAGAGAGTGGTAGTAGAGAGTAGTAGTATAGAGTAGTAGAGAGTAGTAGAGTGAATAGTAGAGAGTGTGTAGTAGAGAGTGTGTAGTAGAGAGTAGTGAGTGTGTAGTAGAGTGTGTAGTATAGAGTGAGTAGTAGAGAGTGTGCAGTAGAGTAGTGAGTGTGCAGTAGTGTGTGTGTGTAGTAGTGAGTGTGTAGTAGACAGTGTGTAATAGAGAGTAGTAGAGTGAGTAGTAGAGAGTGGGCAGTAGAGAATGAGTAGTAGAGTAGTAGAGAGCGTAGTAGAGTGTGTAGTTGAGAGAGTGTAGTAGAGAGTGAGTAGTAGAGAGTGAGTAGTAGAGAGTGAGTAGTAGAGAGTGTGTAGTAGAGAGTAGTGAGTGTGTAGTTGAGAGTATGTAGTATAGAGTGAGTAGTAGAGAATAGTAGAGAGTAGTAGAGAGTGTGCAGTAGAGTAGTGAGTGTGTAGTAGAGAATGTGTAGTAGAGAGTGCTTAGTAGAGAGTGAGTAGTAGAGAATAGTAGAGAGTGTGTAGTAGAGTGTGTAGTAGAGAGTAGTGAGTGTTTAGTAGTGTGTAGTAGAGAGTGTCTAGTAGAGTAGTAGAGTGTGTAGTAGAGTGTGTAGTACAGAGTGTTTAGTAGAGTGTGTAGTAGAGAGTGTGTACTATAGAGTGAGTAGTAGAAAATAGTAGAGAGTAGTGTAGTGGAGAGTGTGTAGTGGAGAGTGTGTAGTAGAGAGTGTGTAGTAGTGTGTGTAGTAGTGTGTGTAGTAGAGAGTAGTAGAGTGAGTAGTAGAGTAGTAGAGTGAGTAGTAGAGTAGTAGAGTGAATAGTAGAGTAGTCAGTGTGCAGTAGAGAGTAGTAGAGAATAGTAGAGAGTGTGTAGTAGAGTGTGTAGTACAGAGTGTTTAGTAGAGTGTGTAGTAGAGAGTGTGTACTATAGAGTGAGTAGTAGAAAATAGTAGAGAGTAGTGAGTGTGTCGTGGAGAGTGTGTAGTGGAGAGTGTGTAGTGGAGAGTGTGTAGTAGTGTGTGTAGTAGTGTGTGTAGTAGAGAGTAGTAGAGTGAGTAGTAGAGTAGTCAGTGTGTAGTAGAGAGTAGTAGAGAATAGTAGCGAGTGTGTAGTAGAGTGTGTAGTACAGAGTGTTTAGTAGAGTGTGTAGTAGAGAGTGTGTACTATAGAGTGAGTAGTAGAAAATAGTAGAGAGTAGTGAGTGTGTAGTGGAGAGAGTGTAGTGGAGAGTGTGTAGTAGAGAGTGTGTAGTAGTGTGTGTAGTAGTGTGTGTAGTAGAGAGTAGTAGAGTGAGTAGTAGAGTAGTCAGTGTGTAGTAGAGAGTAGTAGAGAATAGTAGAGAGTGTTTAGTAGAGTGTGTAGTACAGAGTGTATAGTAGAGAGTAGTGAGTGTGTACTAGCGCTTGTTGTAGACAGTGTGTAGTAGAGAGTGTGGCTGGCAGGCAGCGGGGAGGAGAGAAATGCATTTGTTCACAAATATCTTAATAACCTGCAATTTGCGGAAGGAACCCGCGGCACCTGAAAGATAACTGGATTTGTGTTAAGCGCCACACTTCTGGCTGTGAAGAACAACCATGCTGAGCTTCGAGGCCTCGACGTTTATAATCCTTTAAACAGAAAAATCTTTTTTTGCTTGGACACTGTCTGACAAAGCATCTAATATTGCTGCTGTTTTTTTCCTCTATCAATCAATCAATATATCTTTATTTGGGGGGCAATAGCCAACCATAAAAGAGATATATAAAAAACATTACAAAAGAAGGTCCCAGGCCTCTAAAACTTCTTGGAAAGACAGACCTATTAGATGCTGGGGGGTTGGGTGTTCCCTGGTAAATCAGTAGGGCACATCTAGGCACGGACGTCTCTAGGCGCTATGCACCGTAGGGATGAAAACTGGAATGGGTAGCTGTTTCAGCATGTGTATGTTGATGGTTGAAACTGGCCTTCATGGATGCTTAGGTGCACACTGTTATCCAAAAAACATACAACAATGTTCTATGTTCTTAATGGGCGAAAGTATTGTTTTGGTGCATTATTTAGTCATAATTTGCCCAGCAAGACATCCTTCAGTAACGACTCAAGTTTGACATCCTTTCACTTGGATGTGTCTGTGCCCTTTCCTGTGTGCCAAATCTGTCCTCATGTTTCTGACTCATATCCCATAATGAAGGTAGAGTTTGGGCTCGCCCGCTCCATTCCTTCAGAAGCAGCGCCCGTTCCCTTCATACCCATGGGGTGATGGGCCATCCTGGACCAAGGTCGAGGAACTGTATTTGGTAACCCAGTGTAGACTTGGAAACCGAGGGTCTTGGTTCAAATCCCAGGCTCTGCCCCTCCAACTAGAGCAACTGGTGCTATCAGATGTAAATCATCACTAAATTGTCTAATCTTTACACTCAACCTTGATTCATTCATTCACTTTCAGCAGTTCTAGCGCTTCATTAAATTGGCATTAAAAAAATACTCCTCCCACAGCATTTTGAAGTTTGACCCCAGATACTCCCAGTTGTCGCCCAGTGATGGGCAGGGCATGTTGTCACCTTTTCCTGAACAAACACGTTTAAGTCTTCCCTCCCGTTCCAAGGACAGTTAGGAACACTGCACGCCCCTCTGAGTTGCAGCCATGCCATCAGTCAGCGGGACAACCAGTACTTAATGGACATGAACATGCATTCATGTACACTCACAGCGGCCGTGCCACACCCACTCCTGGCAATCATCTGCCCCAACCTGACAGAGCGTCCATTCATTACAACGGCCACAACCCAGGCATACAAGACTCAGTACATGGAAGCCCTGGCACAGAGGAAGCATTGCACTGAAGGATGCAGTGCACTGAAGCCCCTGCCACACAGAACAACGCGCTTCGAAGTCCCGGGGCAGAAGACACAGTACTTTGAAGGACAGGGAACAGAGAGCACAGTGTTTTGACGCCCTGAGCAGCGTCTGCCCATCACAGGCTCTGTGTCCCCAGCCTTCGCAGATGCTCGGAGTGTACTGCTGGGCGTGTCTGAGGGGGGGCAACCAATCCCCCACACACAAAGTGTAGGGTTACAAGCCCAAGGAAGAACACGCACACGTTTAACCAGAACAGTAAAGCACTAGCAATGCTGCAATTCGATGTAAAAAAGAAGCACATTTACCCGACTAAACACACATCAATCCACAGAACTTGAGCACTGTATTTTATTTATAAGACTTTCAGTGGAGGTTTGCCCTGAAGTTTGTATTTGACTGTTTTCCAGCAACAAACGCTCACCATGAGGTAGCTTTTTCCGTTTTTCTGTTGTCCCACTTGGACGGTCTCGGCCTGACGTCCTTCTGACGTAAAAGGTTTATTATCTTTATGGGGCCATCTATTTGACCCCATAAAGATAACAAAGCTTTTACGCCAGAAGGGAGGAAGGCCAGTCCGTCCAAGTGGGATGGCAGAAATAGAGAAAACTTTCGGTCACCACAAACTCTTTCCCAATGGCTGGCCACTGTTTAGCATAAACTGTGATGCTGGCCAATAGGAAAGAGGGGCGGGGCTTAAAGCCCGCTAGTGTAAGCTCCCCAAAAATAATAAATCATGCGAGCAAGACTGCACACGTGCGCAGCCACTCAGGCTCGACCTAAAAAGGGCATAGCAGTGCATTGCAATTCAATGAACAGCCCGCTGTCAAGTTCAAAGACATGCAGGAAGTATATGTGCTCACTACACTTCACACCTTCATAATGAGAGCACGTTTCCTGTCATATTTTGGGGACAGTTGGTAGAAGTCCACAAGCCCACATGTGTACTTGATTACAAAACATTCCTGAGTGAAGTGGAAAAAATGACCAAGTTCTTCAACCTTATATTGTGGGTATTAAAACCTGAACATGATATAGGAATTTGGCTACTCATTTAATTCAGCTGCTAACATACAATGTGTATGTTGTCTATTGGCAGATCACCAATGGAAGTCTGATGTCCTTCCTTGACTTTCAGTAGTCTGTTATTGAAAGCCTTACTGTTGTAGAGGCAGTAGCATTTGCTTCAGAATCTGCATTTTGCTGACTGCATTCCTGCAACAGAGCACAAGAGTAGCCGATGTCACCAATGCAGTTTTTTGTGCTCTACAATGAAAGATAAAGGAGAGTACGAAATACTGTCCCGAGTGCCCATCTCAGCCTGGCCTGTGTTTGCCAACTTGCTTCACTTTGTACCATGCAAAAGTGAAGTCCTGGCAAACTGACTGAACTGGAGCACATAAATCAGGAGTTACTTTCAGCCCCAAATGACTGTTCATTGATACATAACCTTTCGTGGGCCTTTACCTGAGTAGCCATGTAGGCTTGGAAATTCATCAATCTAATTTTGGAAGAAAAATTGAAATCCAAGATTTTTCTTCTGAAATTAGATTTGAGCCATCATGTATTAACCAACACCAGAAAAGAGGCACACATTGGTTTTGCTTTTGGCTGCTTGCCTCCTTCACCTTCCATCAAAAATGTGGTGGAGATTCTGTCCACTGTATTAGGATTACATTTCAGTGAGTGCACTGCATATAGTGGTCAACAGGACCTGTTCCATGGTTTGCCTGATTATCCATTCCACGAAACTGTAAACTTATTCGTTCCAGAAGTTCTCTTTAGGGAATGTGGCCGAATTTTTGGCTGTTGGTTGGTGAAATGTGTGGCCATTGTCTTGTGGAATTTGTGTACTGCTTTACAGAAGGTATGTTTATTTTAATAAGTTGGATGATGAGTAGTTGGCTAACAGTGTGATTGGTATCTCAGTCCTGTTGGTCCACAAAAGCTCCCTCCAACTGACAACCTCTATCTTGAACAACTCTTTGACCCCCTTGGAACACATCCATTTCCAGATTCAGCCCAACCCCAGAACAACACTCTGTGGAAAAATCGCTCACAGACCATCCAGACCCCACTCCCCATTCACCCATACCATCGCAGACTACATATCCCTCCACACCCTCGCCTCCATGGACTGTGTGCTGCTCGGAGTTCTGAATTTCCACCTAGACAACATCAGCAACCCCAACTCCAACACCCTCCTAGAAAACCTTGCCAACACTGAACTGAAACAGCTCATCTCTACCTCCACTCACATGGTGGGGCACACTCTCAACCCCATCTTCGCCGGAACCTCTCTAGATGGACAACCACTGCTTCCACTTCTCTTTCTTGAAACCCACCGCACACAAGCCTACGCCATGCCTCCCACGCAGAACCTAGGGCAAGATCACCGAAGAGCACTTCCGCCCTCAGCCATCCTCCTCCTCCTACAACGACAGATGCCAACACTGCAGCCAATGACCTCCACCAATGGATCGCCTACTGCGCCAACACGCTCGCCCCCCTCCAGAACTCTGATAGACGACTCAACACGAATGCCATCTGCTTCACCATGGACCCCGGAAGTACGTCCCGCTATGGGGCCGCAACCACAGCACACCATCAACTCATCAGATCTACAAAGAGAAACTTAATTCAGGGCAGAATCCTCTCCAAATCCCACAATTCCAAGGAACTCTTCACCATCATACAAGAATTCACCAGGCACCCCAGCGAAACCACCGACGTCCCTCCCTCCCAGCACCTCTACAATAAACTCAGTTCCTTCTTCCAACACAATATCAGGACACTCTATGACAACTTTGATGACCAAGACCAAGGCACCGACCCAAAACCATTCACCAGCTACACTACCCAGCCAACCCTTCTTACCTGGACCCTGGTCACCACAGAAGACACTGCAAAGACTATGAAGCGCATTTACTCCAGAGTACTCACTGAACCCTGCCTAGGCCATCGTAGCAGAACTACGACAGACAATCAACTGCGCCCTTGAAACAGGCACGTTCCCCGATGACAGGAAATGCACCGAAGCCAAACCCCTTCTCAAGAAGCCCTCCGCAGACCCAATGGACATCAAGAACTACAGGCCCATCGAGAAAATTGTCAAAACCAAGCTAACGCATTTCATAGAAACTAACATCTTTGACTCATCTCAATCCGGATTCCACAGCAACCACAGCATGAAGACCGCCCTCAGCTGCCACTGACGACATCCACAGCCTCTTCAATCAAGGCCACACTGCAGCCCTCATTCTAGTAGACTTCTCAGCAGCCTTTGACATGGTTTTTGCAGTCCACACTAGTCACCAGACTCCACGACGCCAGCATACAGGGAACTTCCTTAGACTGGATTCTCTCTTTCCTCTCCAGTAGAACAAAAAGAATAAGACTTCCGCCCTTCCTCTTCGAACTCACAGAGATCAGATGCGGAGTATCCCAAGGATCCTCCTTCAGCCCCATGCTCTTCAACATCTACATAGCCCCCCTTGCAACCATCGTCAGAAAACACGGACAGCATAGTATCCTATGCCGACGACACCCAGCTCATCCTCTCCCTCACCAAGGAACCCGGCATCACCAGATACAGTTTCCAGGAAGGAATGAAGGACATCGCATCGTAGATGAGCAGAAGCTGCCTGAAGCTCAACTCGGAGACAATGGAAGTCCTCATACTGGGATCCACGCCACTGCATGGTGGCTCCCCACCCTCGGAAGCCCTCCCACCCCCATGGACCACGCCCGCAACCTCGGCATCATACTCGACTCCTCACTCACTATGAACCGACAGATCAACGCCGTGTACTCCACATACTTCAACACCCTCCGCATACTACACAAGACCTTCAAAGGGATCCCCGACTCCAGG
The DNA here is from genome assembly GCF_964263255.1 of Lissotriton vulgaris. NCBI lineage: Eukaryota > Metazoa > Chordata > Amphibia > Caudata > Salamandridae > Lissotriton > Lissotriton vulgaris. Next base: position 1,451,432,317 of record NC_141689.1, on the reverse strand, counting down.
AAGATCGTCACCCACGCACTCATCACCAGCAGGCAGGACTACAGAAATGCTCTCTACGCCGGAATCAACAAAGCACTCCTTTGCAACCTCCAGATCATCCAGAATGTCGCAGCCAGATTTGTCCTCAGCATCCCACGACAATACCACATCACCCAGCACCTCTGTGACCTCCACTTGCTCTCCGTCAAAAAGAGAGTTACCTTCTAGCTGCTCACACACACCTACAAAGCCCTCCACAACACCAGACCCCAATACCTCAATGAAAGAATCTCCTTCCACGCCCCTAAGAGAAACCTCTGCTCTACTGACCTAGCCCTTGCTGAAATCCCCCGGTTCCAAAGAGCCAGAACAGGGATTAGATCCTTCTCCTACATCGCGTCCAAGACCTTAGCATCAGACGAAGCACTACACTGCAAGCTTTCAGAAAATACCTCAAGACCTGGGCCTCCGGATGACCTCGGAGCTGCCTGAACCCCCCCCGCACTTTGAGACCCTCACGGGTGATTAGTGTGCTCTATAAATCCATGATTGATTGATTGGTGTATGAATGTGATGTGCCCTTGAACGGAGGTAGTTTGTTGATATGAGCATTGTGTTTTGGGTCTGTGGAAGGCGGTATGAACAGGCCCGGACTGGCCGTTACGGGCACCGGGCAATCCCCCGGTGGGCCGCACGGGTGGGGGCCTGTTTGGGGCCCCTGGGGGCCGTTTTTGTTACAGGGCCGTTTTTGCAGCATAGTAAAACGGCCTTGTAACAAAATCGGTCGAAAACCGACCCTGGCAAAGAGCGCGGCCGGCCCCCCTCCCCCCGGGGGGAGGGGGGTTCGGCTGAGCACTTTGCCAGGGCTGGTTTTGGTTCCCAGTCCGGCCCTGGGTATGAATGGCTTTGTTTGTGGTGCAAGAAAGGCGTGTGAGGAAGGTTTCCCTTCCTGTACATGAATAATTTGAAATGGCGGTAATGCAGCACACATAGAAGATGCAAACGTATTTTTGTTTATGTGCAGGAAGGAACGCCTACCTGCAAATAAACAATCAATGGCCTTTTGCTGTTTCTGTGTGTGCTGCACAATGCAGCACACATGGAAACAGCAAAAAGGAGGCTACATTAACCCCTTCTACGCTGATGACGAGCTGGGCTCGTCATGGCGTAGCCCGCCCGCACGCGGATGACGAGCCCAGCTCGTCACGTAACATGCGGTTTTAAAAAACTAAGCGTACGAGCGGAATTCCGTTTGAACGCATGCGGTTAAACATGTCTCCTTATTGTGCAAGGGTAAGACCAGGTTTTCCCTTGTCTTCATTTTAGTGCTGCCCCATAGTTATGCCACCCTGGTAAATATGGGGCAATGCCAAAATCAATGGGTTTTGCGGTGGAATGCCCACCACAACACCCATTGCCCACTCCTTTCATGCTAAGTATAGCGTGAAAGGGTGCCTTATTTGCAAGGCAGCCTTAAGCCACATTAAGTGGCTTAATGCTGCCTTGTAAATAAGGCGAAGCCCCTATCGCCACCACAACGTAAGAAAACGAGATTTTGTGGTAGCGAGAGGGGCTTGTAAATATTTCTCCCATTTGCAGAAATGTCTGATTTTGGTAGGGTTTCCTGTGTTGCAGATGAGCTAGAGCCCACAAACTGCAGTTACCCATGTTGTCCTAAAACCATGGATTCTGCTGGGTAAAATGTGCTGTCTACTGGTTGTGTTTTGGGGTGTATTGTGTCTTAGGTGCTAGGCCCAGCCCCACAAGTGGGGTACCATTTTTATTGAGACCTGTGGCACTACAGAAAATGAATATATGTTATTATCAATACGATTTCTTTGCATTTGTGCCTTCCAAATGTAAATCAGTGTGTAAGAAACAAGACACTGTGCAAAATGCCCTTTGAATCACATGGTAGTATAGTACCCACAAATTCTGAGATGTACAAGTAACCACTGTTTCTCAATTTAGCATGCAGTGTACATTTTAGAAATACATAGGATTCCTTCATGTCTATTTTTCACTGTTTATATTTTACCATACGAATTGCTTTATACATTGCACACAATGAAAAACCATTGTAAGGTGCAGCTCTGTTGTTTGCACTGAGTACCTTGGGTTCTTTGAGACCCTACAAACTTTATATATCCATACGACCAGAAAAGTACAGAGAACACACTGGTGCATTGCTTTTGGAAATTAACCATCGTGATAAGAAGTTACAGATGAAAATGTTGCCACAAATGACAGTTTTTTCCTGCCCATTTTTGATACTTTTCTATTTCAACAGTTACTATCTTTGGGAAAACCTTGTGGGATCTACACACATTACCTCAATTCAGAGTTTTGTTTACTTTTCAGAAACGTGTAGCTTTCCAGCATCACTCATGGGTTTCACACTTGTTTCCTTCACAAACAGGAAGTTATTTGAAAGGACAAAAATTCTGAAAAATTTGCAATCTCTAAGAAAAAGGCCAAAACTGTGGTAAAGAAGTGCTTTTTGATACAGCTCTGCATGTTCCTAACAGTTGGAAAGATGGTGATTTTAGCTCAGCAAACATTTTGCTGATGCCATTTTGCAGAGTACTCTTTTCCCATTTTTCCGAAAAGAAATCCAAAATGTAGATATATATTGGCTTTTTTTCTCGGTCCCTTCCAAGGGAATCCTAAAACACTGGCTACCTTAGGAATCCTCGTGATGTTGGGAAAAAAACACATATTTGGCATGGATACCTTATGTGGAAAAAAGTTATGGAGGTCTAAGTGTGAAGTACCCCAAATAGCAAAAATAAGGGCTCAGCACTGTATTAGAAGTATATAATATTTTTCATAATAAAGTTTATGTTTCTTACCTTTAGAAGTGGTTCTGTGTGATTTCTGTATTGTTGCTTCTGGTGGTGATTGCACTTCTTCATCGAAGTTTTCCTCATCTGGCTCTATAGGAAGCAATTTCCTGGAAGCTATGTTGTGCAAAATTGAACAAGCAACATTTTTATATGGGGTCTGAGGTGCATATTCTGGAGCTCCTCAAATATATTGTATATTTATTTTATTTTATACATGTGTTTATTGGCATCTATAGTGAGAAATATACAATATGCAAGCCAGTGCACCAGCAAATCAAATTAGGTATGTCAAAGCAGGCAACTGCAATTTCACAACATTATGGTTAATGGTCATAAACTGCATAGAAAGCGAAGGGACCACATCAGGGGGCTGAGAAATCAACATCAGTAGGGTGTTGTGTTCAAAAGTCTTATTATGCTGGACTTTTTCATTCAATGGAGACATTGGAATCAACTTTTTAAAAGGCCAATTGTATGTTTAGTATCTGAATGTGTGTGCCTGGGGCTAGGTTATAACTACTTTAGCTAAGAGTGTGTGGATGAATTTATGGTGTTATTAGTCATGGTCTTAAACCATACGCAAAGTTGCCCAAAAGGGTTAAATAAAACATGATAGAAGTATAAGATGTTTAAAATAAGTCTTCTGTCTGCATTGCCAGTAGTCCCAACCTTCTCACCATCACATATAGTGTAGCCATTTTTTTGGGGGAAAATATTTTTATTGATTTTACATACACACGGTGAGCACAGGAGTATGAGCATATAAAGCATTGACAGGGCGTTGCGCCGTCGGGTTATAATGCTATTATACAGGGTTGCCCCAAAGTATGTTTGGCATATAGTTCAAGTCCATTGTCCCTGTTAACATTGTATACATACTCCTGGTGTGGCTTTGGTGGCGCTAGGTTTGTTCTTACACATATAACATAAAACATGAAAACATATAGGTGATGGCCGTTTGTTGGTGATCGGAGTGCGACAATCTGCTTAGTGTCTTCTCTGCTCGACTCATTATCTAGGGCGGTTTGAAAGGGACCAGTGCCTTGTCCAGGGATGCCCACATAGCACACTGGACCCCAACAAAGCTGGCAAATCTGAACCTCAGAGAGGATGGCCAATGTTGGAACTGCAACAAGGCAACGGGCGATCTAGCCCATCTTATATTCGAGTGCAGCAAGGTCAAAAATTCTGGGATAGAGTCTTCGCTTTTATTGAACAAACACTAGGATGCAACCTTAAGAGAGAGTTACACACCCTAACAACAGCCCTTATTAACACTGAGGTCACCACACAGCAAGACAGAAACCTCCTAGACTTCCTTCTAACAAGTGCCATAAAGATTATACTGTCCAAATGGAAGAACCCCGCCAAAGTGACTTTTAAGGGGTGGTTAAACATAGTGTAGCCATTTTGAGTAAAAAACAGTTTTGTCCCAAATTTTATAAAACACGTATGGCAATCACCTGCTCTCACTTGTAAAGTGCAAAACAACAAAATGGCAACAATTCACAATTTGTGAATGGTTCATACACAAGGTTTGCAATTCCCTATATATGAATATCAATTAGGCAATCGCCACTAAGAGTTGCAAAAAAATACTGATTTCTTAAAATTTCCAGTTGATGTGCAAAAGTAAAAATGGACCGTAGGAGATCCATTTTGGCCGCTAGGAACCCTAACTCCACAAACAGCTTCACATACTTGTTTGTGTTTATGGCTTCTATAATTTTCTACAAGGTCATTTGATGCTTCACTTCAATGGTAGCCCCCATCAGGTCAGGCAAATTACTGGCCAATCTATTCTAGTATGGCCTCAGATTCAGACAGGCCCACACCACGTGTAGGAAATGCCCACAACCCACTCTGTACCTCAAACAAGTAAGAGAGGATTCTCATCCTTTCACAGCTGCCTCTTCCTTGTGTAGTATATGGGGCATAAGTAAATAAATTAGATAGGCCTGTAGCTCGCTGAAATCCCTATCTCCCTTGGGATCATTAGTGCAGTCTGCCAATCTGTTTCATCCATAGGAGCCACGACTGCCTCCCAACTGGTCCTTAGCCCTTAAAAGACATCTGGGGCCCTATTAAAGATAGGGTGCATTTTTCCCATTTGCGCCACTGCGCACTGTTAAATGGGTGCGCCGTGTGCAAACAGGGAAAGCGCGCCTTATTATGAAGAATACGCTGCCCTCAGTGCAGCCGCAAACTTGTGCTGCCCCAGGGCAGAGCATTCAAGTGAATTACGGAGCAACTGCTTCAAAGCCACTTTGTGTTTCACTGTGCAGGAGGGTTGTCATCTGCAATTTTTAAAGGGATTAGAGATACCATTGCAGACGGTGCACTAAGTGACTGCACCCATCTGAAATGGGAAGCCTGAGGGCTCCATAGGACCCCTATTGTCCCCTTTCAGAAGGCTGCCATCAGAGGCGCACTGATAGTGTGCCATCGTTTTGTGGCATACTTTCAGTGTGCCTCCTTACAGCTTCTTTGCCTTTGCACCCATGTCCATAATAAAGTGCAGGAACAGAGGTAAAGAGATTCACTGATTTTCATGGGACCATACCCCATGCAAATTTGGGAATGCTCTCTTGAGATAGTGCTGGTGCTGCAAGTGTGTCAGCGCTATCTGTGTTACAGAAGGGGCCACACAGGCGTCTGCAGCCCCTTCTGTAATACCAAAGTGTCCCAGGGGTGCACAAAATGAGCGCACATGCCCTTTGTGGCCCAGAACACTTTCTATATTATGAACCCTGGTGTGTGGAAAAACAAAGTCTTTGATGCACGTGAATTTTTTTTATCAGAGAGGAGGGTCATGGAGAACTTCACCTATAATGGGCTTAACAGGGAAAATCCTCTACCTCCACCAGGTATTTCGTCAGGGTATGTCTAAGCTGTGGGTACCTGAAGTATTCAATAAACCAATCTCCTCTCGAAGCTTTGAGAAGGCCCTGATAGCACTGTCCAAGACTACAACCCGAGTGTAGAGACCCTAAAAAAGTTGCAGGACTCTAAACCCTGTAGTACATCCACCTGTAAGATAGTCACTCCCATCTATAGGGGAGTCTTTTGCGTCAGCATCCCCAGTCGCCCAGTTTCCTTGGTCAAATATCTACAAATAGTTTTAGGTAGCTGCCAGGACCACTGCCGGAAGGCAACCCCATATAAGAAGTGTTGCGGGTCATTCCATTCCCAGAGCCCACCTCTCGTTGGGTCCTCCCATGGGTTCGTACATTACTTACTGCTAAATATGCCACTCAATAGTAGGCGAGCAAAGCAGCCATTCCAAGTCCTCCGTCAAATGCGGACAACTTGGCCATACTGACCCTGGGCAACACATTGTTCCAGAAGAAAGAATGTTACACTGTTGGATGGCTAAAGTATTATTGGGGTACTTTATGCATAACATGTTGAAGAACATGTAATATCCTAGGCAACTCCACCATTGTACAAAATAATCGTTACCAATTGTTTACCCTAGCACATAATTTTTGTGCAACGTAACCTAGTGTATGGAATGCAACAGCAGGTTGGAGATGCTCTGTTTTTCTGAGTATCTGTTCTTGAGTTCTTGAGGTTGTTTCCTCATTTAATGGATGAGCCATTGACGTCCATGGATTTTACAAAGGGTCCCATTCGGAGTTATGACTTCATTTCTTTTGGACCGATAACCCTCTTTGCCGGTCCCATTGCAATAGTTCCGAGGATTTACTACAGACCTAATACATTTCACACAGATATTTCACCTACTGAAAGCCTCTGGAATCTCCAGGTAAAATGTGAGGAGAAAATGAGAAATTACAGGATTATTGAGCCTCGAATTACTTTTTCTCCAATTAATACTTCAGTTCTCTAGGGGGCTTTGCTTCAGGGGTTCACTTGTAAACCTTGTTCACTCTGTTTGTCCTCCATAGTTTCTGTTACTCCTGTTATTTACAACACTGGGCGGCGGACTAAACTGGGAGAAATTCACTGACCTCGGTTGTGACTCACATTTGACAGAATTTATTGTCTGTACCGCCTTTCAATTACTAGTTATTCTCAAGCTCTTTTACAGGCAAATAATGCATGCCTGTCTAAAATGACTGTGCTCTAACGGTTTGTATAAAGCTCACTCTGGGTCAGAGCGCTGCATCATCAGCTTCACAAATGTACCTAAAAGGCACCCAGAAGCCCCGAGGCGCAGACAGGAAGACAATTACAGCGACATAAAGCAGCCCAACCCTTTCAGAAAAACTCTTTGTTAATATTTACTGAAGGATGGCTAGGATATTTGCTTTGCTGCTTCTGTGTTTGGACATTTTCCAGTGGCAGCCTGACTTCTCAAGAGCAGGGGACTGTCACGCAGCATGGCACACACCCAGTACCCAGGATGGGAAATCCGGATTGTAACGGAGCGCTTCATACTGAAAAGCCTCACACTGGGATACAATTTCATAGGTGGAAAAGTCTTTCACTCTTAGAAACTATGCTCAGCATTTTGGGCCCGATTCACAGACCTAATTTAAGACAAAATCCTAAACTTACTACCATTTTGGTATTCATAGAAGGCACTTACTCATGTTGGTATTCACAGAAGGCACTTACTCATCAATGAGTAAGTGCCTTCTGTTAATATCAAAATGAGTAAGTGCCTTCTGTGAATACCAAAATGGTAGTAAGTTTAGGATTTTGTCTTAAGTTAGTTCTGTGAATCGGGCCCTTTGTGTCTGGATTCCTATTTTGTTGGCTCCCTTTCAATTCTCTTTTGTTTTTTAGAAATCCTTGGGCATTGCAGAGAGTCACTGAAGAAAAAATATTTTTAGCAGGTATGCAAAGCAATTCAAAACATTGTTGAAGTCAAATACTTCTAAATGGTGAAAGTTGACTGAAGGCATGTTGACAGCAGCTTCAGAAATATGCCAAGGGCATCAACAGGAAGCATTATTAATACTGCAATCTTTTTAATATCATAAGTACCTTCTACGTTGTTCTTATTGGTCCTGGGCCAAAAAACTCAAACAAGGAACCACAGCCCCACTGTGCTTTTACATCCCTTGCACTTATACAATATCCTTCTTAGAAATGATTCTGCAGACAGCAAGGGGCATATTATCAAGGACAGGTGTTAAAATTATCGCCGTTTTATTGAAAGGAAACTGCAGATAAAACGGCGATAATGGGCATGATAATACGCCCTTGTTATTCCCATAGAAGCCCAGGTTAACACCAGAACATGAGCTTCTATGGGAATTAACAAGGGCGTATTATCAAGCCCATTATCGCCGTTTTATCGGCAGTTTCCTGCCAATAAAACGGTGATAATATTAACACCGGTCCTTGATAATATGCCCCCATATTTCTTAGTAAGCATATTATCATTTCATTCGTACATTCTGTCCAAGGCTAAGGAACACTGTACAAGATGCCCTTCACGTTGGTTGTCCGGTTGGAGACAGATTTGAATCTCTAGACAAACGATGACATTGTAGCTGCACCTTTGAAAAAGTGCAATTGGACAGTGTTTTTGTTATATAAACTGCGTCTGAGCCAAATTGGGTAGAGGAGCACTTAACCCCTTTTACACAAGAAAACAATTATCTGAATAAATGTTTGAAAACCAATTTATATATTTCTTGTGTTGCCCTTTGGGCATGCCTGAGTAACAATGAAAGGATGGATCTGTTTCAACAATTTGCTTGAAGAATTAGTGTGGTCATGTTCTAAGGTTGCAGATACCATTTGGTAGCCTGGCCTCTTTAGGGAAACAGAGGTTACTGTGAGCTAGCTGGGAATTAGGTCAACATACACTGATGATGTGTGTGGAACTATTCCCCATATCGTGACATTTATGGTGTCCAGATACAAATTTCTACTTAATTTATAGGAATTGGATGAAACCCTGTTTTATTAGATGTCTGCTGATTTATAGCTGAGAATATTTTCCAGTTTAATTTTTTTTTTTTATTTGATATGCAAAGGCTTTATGCTTACATTTATTCTCTTGTCAGGAGGACTCTTATTAGGTTTTGGAACTGACACCTTAATTCTATTCCAACCTAATTTGGGAAATTCCTCTGTGGAACACTCTTGCTGGATTATTACAATATTAACTGTAATACTTACAAATATTGTATTTGTCCTTATATTACAATATTGATTATTAGATAATATTTATTTTTTATGCTGATTCTTAAAAGATTAATACTTATTGAATAAATAATGAAACTAAAGAATTGGTCAATAAAATCATTTAACTCAAAAACGTCTCTTTATTGACTGTACTAAACTCTTTAGTGAATTTTATCATTTATATGGTATTAGATGTAGATGATTGCTTCTTTGAACAAAGGTCCATTTGACCAATGGCGGGGTTTATTTAATGATTACCCCTGAAGATTAAGATTTAGAAAACCCTGCTCCGTCACCTGCATACTTGTTGCTTGAATACATTACTCACTGCTCACAACAACATCTCATCTTTTGTATGTGGATGTAAGTATGATGACAAGCAGCTGAATGGCTCCATGTATGTTGCTGCCTCGTGTTTTGGGCATTGAAGCAGAGCTTGAAGCGAAGCTCATCAGACATGAGGAATTATTTTACATGTAAGAGAATCACTTGGCTGCCAATTTAAGGTATTTATGAGGCAACAGTGGTACAGCAGAGCAGTTTTCAATGCATGTTTGAGAAAATTTTCTCTTCACCCCTTTTCTGGTGTTCCTGAGTGAATGTTTGTGCACATGATAGCATATTGCATGTCAGATTAACATCACTAGTGGGCATCTTGATTCTGACATAAACATTTCCACTAGCATTGCTAGTATACATACTGCTCACCACACACTGCGTGGCATTTCAACATTTTGGCTGCCCTTTTGAATCTTGATAAGTTGCTCTGTATTATTTCAGCTTGGGCATGCCATCAAACAACAGCAACATCATTGCCAGCCATTTTGAATTGGGTCAGTATTCCACCATTAGTACTTTGAGTGTGATTTTCATTACAAAATGGTGTGGCTATGTTGGAACAGTCTATAAATCTACATTTCTTCTTGGAAGAAACAGTATATTTCTTGTTGGAAGACACAATATAATTAACTTTGTGAAGAGGATTGTTTGGTTTGTCTTACTGCTACTGTCACAGCTTTTTGTTCAACTGTTCTCCCCAAATTGTGTGCATATTATTTTTTTCTTTCAACTTTTTCACCATTCAGTCAATTAATCCTCCACCTTCTTTTATTTAACCCCTGATTGAACCACCCTTCAGAAGGTAAGAGCAGTTTAGGACCTTTAATGCCTACTTAGGCACCATAGATGGGTTCAAATTTAACCCCAACAGAAAACACTGGCTTCTGGAACATTCATTAGGGTTGGAAGGTCGAGAGGATTTCAGACACTTGCTGGCATCTGTCCCTGATGATATAGATTACGTTCTAGATAAATATGAGAAGCAGTCAAAACTCAAAAGACTTGAGGAGAATCTTTCTAAACTGCCGAACCTTGTTGTCAAAAGCATAATTCTGTTTCTCCTGAGCACCACATATGTGGCATCACTGAAGACTTTAGCATCCAAGTGTAAATTCCTGCATGTTAATGACAGATATCAGTTGGTCATTAGGGGCCCGATTCCCGAATGTAAACTTGGACTTCAGGTATAAACTTAGACTTCAGGTCTAAGTTTAAACCTGAAGTGTAACTTTAGACCTGAAGTCTATGTTTAGACCTGAAGTCTAAGTTTATAATTCAGGTCAAAACTTAGACTTCAGGCCTAAAGTTAGACCTTAGGTCTAAATGCAGACTTCAGGTCTCAGTTTACCTTTGTGAATCGGGCCCTGAATGTTATTGTAAGAATATTTAAGAAATAATTTTGACCTACAAAAACCCATCTCTGGATGAAGCAATAGCAATCATTAACAGGATTCAAGATTCTTAGGTATCTGCCAAAGTTTTGAATAATCCTCCGAGCTTTTAGAGCATCAGTGTGAAGCAGAACATTTACATGGGGGAAGAACAAGAAAGATTGTTTTTCTGATCTACTTGTTAGTGACAAAACTGCATTTTCTCAAGAGCAGGATGATGTGGACACTGAATGTTTGGTTTCAAGTATGACTTGGTTGTCAAGCAAGCATGTAAGTGAACTTGAATTCAGAAGGGAGTTGTCCCAAGGATGATGATCTCATCCGGGTTGTGGTGGAAGTGTAGCTTTTGAGAATTTGCTTTCTTTTCATCTTCAAGCCTATGGTAAGACCCAGAATGAGCTTTCTTTGGAGATGGGTTTGATGTTCTAGGCTGATAACGTAGTTTCTCCCTGTAGCATCAAGAGAAGTTTGCTTAAGATTTCTCATGTGGGGCAAATGGGAATGATGGCCAAGAAAAAAGGTCAAGGGAAAGGTTTTCGTGGCCTGCCATGGACAGAGATGTTGAAGGTTGTGTTGGAAGGTGGGTAGTTTGCAAGACCCATAATAAGGGGTTGCAGTGCAGAAGCCCTCAGATGGACAGCGTAGGCTTTCACACTGATGGTTGGGAAAGAATGAGTGTTGATTTTTCTTTGTCATTTCAGGTGTTGCTATCTCAACAAAGGTATGTGATAGGTTTGGTGAACTATGTTTCGAAGTAGTTAGAAGTATGATTTATGAGGTACCAAAATACTGATTGATTTTTTTACTTATATTTTCTTCAGAGAGGGCTTCCCATTGGAGATTCTTTTTGACAATGGCATGCAATGCACTTCTCATGGTAGGAGAGATAGTTTGGATGATGCTAAAATTAAACATTAGAGATGTAGTATGCACCACCACCAAATAAAAGGTCATGTCGAAAGATTCAACAGGATGGTGAGTGGGTGTACTGGGGCAGTGGTTTCGGGCAGTGGTTTCAGGACAGTGCATTGAAGATTGTTTAGAGCCATGTTGTGGGCTCACTGCAATATGCCCAATAGTATCACTGGTGTGACACCTTTCCAGGTATTGAGAAGGAGAGCAGTTTGTGATATTTTTTTCCCCAGGAGGTTGAGCAGTAGTGGAGATAAATGCAGATGGCTGCGATCTGAAACTGGAGAATGGTCAGTGGTGGAATAGTATACGTGTTGTTCAGGTGAAGAATGTTGATTGTGCCATCTCTATTAGAGGTTGTCCTGCACAAGTTAATGGTGGAGTTGCAGCTGGTCATGTCACATGGAAAGTACCTATGCAAACTTTTCGGAGAATGTGCAGTCAACGTGGGAGACACCTCTCTACAAAGTTAAAGTCTTTTATTATATCTTGAATTATATTTCATGCTTGTTTGAGGAACCTAGTTTGCACTGAATTCTTTTTCCTATATTAATCACACCATTTTTCACCATGAGTGTAATGATTTATTTCTTTTTGCCATATATTTTTGTTATCTTTTTGTGTTTGGTTCCATTTTTAATCTCAGTTTTTATTTTCTTGTTCTCTTTGGTTTTTCCTGTGTTGCTTAGGTTTGGGGAGGAGGAGGTGTGTTGTGTCCTGCAAAGCATGTGGCTGGCCACTACAGAGTCCTCATCGCATGTGGGGACAGGAGGTTCTGGAATAGTTGGGCATTGGTAGTCAGTTACTGGTGCGGGTTGGCAAGTTGTTTTGTCCGCTGATGTTGCCCCAAATACTTGTTACTTGAAAAAATGACTTACTGCTCACACCAACATTGCATCTGTAAGCGGCAGCAAGACATATACCCAGGGTCATACTGGCCTTTAAGGCATTCTGTCAGTGACAGAAGAGCTGATCTGGTAGGTCAGCATCATGATACCTAGGAGGACCTATGAAGAGCCCTATAAACAGGGACCTACATGCACTATCATGAATGCTTCAGATGAAAATCATATTGCTGCCTCTATTTTCGTAGGCCTGGTGTCTCCATTTATGCTGTTTTCACATGCTGATGATTCCATTGGTATGAACGGCTTGTCATCAACTCTTTACTTTCTGTTTTCCTACATCAATGGTCAGGAAACCTGCCATAATTCAACTACGGGCGACAGGTCATCCAACCTAGGAGTTAATTCATAACCATGAAAGTTTTGATATTTTTCTCTTTTTTAGGAGCTGTGATATTTGGAGGTAATTCTCCCCTCGCTTTGCTATTTCAACATTCTCCAGGTTTTATTTTGGCTCCTTAATGTTGTCAGGAGCCTGGCTTGGGTTCACTGATTATTTGGGAGTATGCCTATGCCCCAGCCCTTGACCACCCTCCTTACCAGCATCTCACTGCAACTAGGTTTTGGGGCTCAGGTTGCTGCACTATTCACATGCAAATACAGTGGCTGTTTACTAACTCACCTCTTAGCTTTTCCGCATAGGGTCGCAAGCTTTAAAATGCTTCTTGCTACCATTTCACATCATCCATGTTCACCAAAAGTTCTAAACAAATAGCCTTTACTTTCTCATAATAAGAGGATTCCCAGCGTAGAAATGAGCACACGTTAATTTGACCATGTGACACATAGAAGCAGACGCCTGTTGCCTAACCAGTTCTTTAAACGTATAGGGAATACATTTGAGATTGTTAGTCTATTCCTTCACTGGAAGGGTATTTGTTACTGATTACAGTGTATGTTATTATTACCAACAGGATTGCGTTTGCTTCTCTCCCCCAGCACATGCCCTGCTCTGTGACTTACCATCAGCATCTTTGAATCACGAGGTAAAGCACAGCCTCCATAGGCACATATACACATCAGGATGGTGAACTGTTACCATTATTTCTGATAGTCTGACTAGAGTTAGAAATGAAGAGCCTAATGAGGGGTCGGGCGAACTTGTCCTCAAAAATAGTTGAGGAAATGTGTACATAAAGATAAGATTCCAAACAGCATTTCAAAAGCAATCAATAAATACGTCTTGAGACTCAAAAAGGCTTAAGATCAGTAAATTGAAACCACAAAGGTTTATTAAAAAAATATGAAAGTTTAATATAAAAGGCAAAAATGTATAGTCAGTCTCAAAATCAATTAAAATGCATCATTCAGTAACAGGTAATTAGCAGTATAAGCAAAATCTATCTGAAAAATAGTCTAAGTACAGAATATGGAACACGTCAATGGAAAGGCTCAAGGAAAAAAACAAAAAATCTCTGGCTCACTAACCCCCCCCCCCCCCCCCCCCAACACTTCTTTTAATAGATTAATTCACCACAGGAAGCAACGGAAATCACACAGTTAGACTAGAGTGAGCAAACGTATGAACTGAGCATTAAATCGTAATACTGCATTAAAAACAGTAATATTATCCTACCATCCAAGCACTTAATGAATATTCAAGAGTCTCATCTGACCTAATGTCCTCGGTCGTGTTAGCACAAATCTGCTTCCACAAACAAGAAAGGTCTTGTAGATGAATAGACCTACAGTGAACAGAGCAGGCAGAGACCTTAGAGAGCAATAGTTTAATTAAAATACACCCTCCAAGGCTCTCTAAGACGATGTTTCAACCCAAAGCATCAGGGTATGTGGTGTCTCTGAGAAATCAAAGCAGGACTACTTCTAAATCTGAGATGGTGTTGAGGCCTGGTATGGCCTTTTCACAGTTCGGTACTTCACAGCATTGTTGTTTTGATTGCAAAATGTTCACATTACTATGTATATATGATTGAAACCAAAAATAACATTGACAGAATCATGCACAAAATTGCATACAAGATAATGTGGTGTTACGGCCAGAGCTGCTAACTTTGGAACTGGGGAACCAGGTTCACGCCTTGGCATCAGCTCTACGTCCTTTAATTCTGGGCAGAATCACCTAATCTCCCGTGTCTAAAAAAACTAACCCTACTTCCCTAAAGAAAATACTGAATACTTACAGCAATCCTCTCCTGGGAAGCACTTGACCCATAAAGGTCCATGATTGCCAATTTATTCATTTTAATCCAAGACATGTAAATGGATACACGCTGAACAGACTGTCAGACCCCCTCCCAATTACAGGGTGCCTGGCTGGGCCCTATGTATGTAATTTCCCTTGCTTAACTCATTGTGAGTCACATTTCTAAGGGTGTTTACCTCTTTGGTCTGACAGATTACTATTTTAAACCGAGGTGTCCCTCATTGCTAGGTCCTGATGAGACCTCCTACTCTATCAGAGGTCAAAACCCCGTCGACAGGCTTAACAAAACGAACAATTGCACTTATCCTTCACAATTATCACTGAAGGCTCTGAATAATTAAAGTATATTGACTAAAAGGTCGTTTTTGTTTTTTGGAAAACTCAATGTATGTCACAACCTGTCACTTATATATAGTTTTAAAATTCATTTGGGACACCTTACACCTCTTTTCTATTTAGTACATCAATTCTCAATATAAAAAATATTGCATTCTACTCATTGAGCTGTTTGAATTTTCTGTGTTGTTTGTGCACCTCCTCTCACAAGCATTGACATTGTCCTTAAGGATTATTATTATCAGAAATACCATTATTTCTGTTTCATTTTTCCCACAGATACCGTTTTTTGTTGATATAAAACATAACTGGTGCTCATATGAAGCCCTCCAATACCTTTGGGTCGAGTTCATTCAATATAAATCTGCAAAACAAAATGTTACAGTTAGAATTACTTTAGTTGTTTCCCACTTATTGGCCCAGTCTTTCAAAGCCAGGATGGTAAGTCAGAAATGTCTGCTCACACTGCATCTGATTCAGATATCTCCAGCCTCATGCTACATTCTTTAAGAAACATCTTCAAAAACCACTAGTTTGGGCAGCCCATCTACTCCCCACAAACAGGGATGGCAGTGGAAACTCTTCCGCTGCCACCCCGATCCTCCCCTGGCAATCCCATGACGTCAGCGTGCAACGACATCATCAGGAAGCCCTGGACACCCTGGAGCCAACATACTTCCAGACGTCCAGAGGAGCAGGTAGGTGTTTCCTGTTCCCGGTGGGGTTTCTTTGTGCATCGAGCCATTGGGGGAGAGGAAAGTGTTTTTCCTCTCCCTTGATGTCTTTTTGCAGTGCATTCCTGCTGAACGAACGTGCACGGGGTCACGATCGTGCAGCAGGAATGCTCCACTGGGCACCAGAGATTCTTTTTTTTAGAAAATGGAAGCGACCTCCTGGGGGACAGATTGGCCTACTCTTTGTCTGAAAACCCCACTAGAGCCAGGGATTTGTTTTAATTGTGAATGGGGGTGATCCCTTAGGCAAGGATCGCCCCTAATTTTTTTTTTGTACTTGTGACAGTTTTCTGCCCCATCCCGGGGGCAGATCAGACTATTTCTAAGGCCCATCTGCCCACAGGGGTAGAAAAACATCTTTATTTTTGTAGATGGAAGCGACCCCTTGGACAAGGGTCGCTTCCAAAGTGGGCCATTTTCTGTTTGCTGCTTTCTGCCCCCCTCGAGACATATCAGCCTGTTTTCTTTGGCTTTCGGCGGGCATAAATCCCCATTAGACCCAGGGATTTGTTTTAAAAGGGCATCGCCCCCAAATTGTTTTTTTTACACTTGTGGGCAGTTTCTGGCCCCCCCCGGACGGATTGACCCTATTTGAAGTAGAAACCCCACTGGCAACAGGGATATGTATATTTCTAAGTTTAAGTTTGACCCCTTGGGTAATGGTCGCCTTTATTGGTGCTAATAATTTTACAAAATTACTTTTGGCTGTTTTCTGCTCCCTCTGGGGACAGACTGGCCATATTTTGAGGCCCAGCTGCCCCCATAGACAACCCAATAGCACTAGGGCTATGAATATATTTAAATTTGGTGGTGGCCCTTTGGGTAAGGGTTGCCCCAATGGGATGGGGCATCGGTTATTATTTACTTTTAGCTGTTTTACTGTCCCCTTGGTGGCAGATTGCCCATTTGAGTAGTGACAAAGCATGTTATAATATTAATTGTTTTATTTCTTGTGAATTGTGATTGAAATGTTTTATTTCTCCTTTTTATTCTAGTTCAAGTCTTTTGTTCTTTTGACTGATGTTCCAGGCTGCGGTTTCGTCACTGGTGGTTCTGCAGTTTGTGTAGTTGCATGTGTTTGGTAAGAAAATGTTTTTTGTACCATTTACTCTAAATGAGTTTCATTCCCCTGCATGAATGTGTTTTCGTAAATGGTGTAATAATAGCAGTATGTTTAGCTTCTGTTTTATTGAATTTGAACATCTTTTTGCATTTGTGCTCAATGTGTATTTTGTTGTCTTCTGAGTTAGTGGGATATTGTTGGATTTTGCTGTGTCTCAGCAGAGATGGTGCTGGTGAGTGTAGCTGTCTCTGGCAAGTGAGCTGTATATTTTTTGCGTATAAAGATCTTTGTGATAAAGCCACATTTTGTTTATTACTTGTTTTGCACAGTGTTAATTGTTGTTGACTTGTTTGTGAAGTCTCCTTTCTTAGTAAGGATTATGGCTAGCAGCAGGATTACTGCTCAGCAGGTTGTTGGTATGTCTTTTGAGTCTTCCTCCAACCATAGTTCAGGAACTGACTCTGCATCTGAGGCAGGTGAGGGAGTGGAAGATTCTGTCAGTGAGTTTTCTGTCTACGAGGAATTATCGGATGATGAAGCCACTCTTAGTGTAGATGAAGGGCCTGTTTTAGAGGAGGATATTGATGTGCTGACAGTGCAGCAAGAGGAATCTGGGCTGCATGTTGGGTCTGCAAAGCTACACATTGGAAGAGCTGGCCTCTGGGTTGTACCAGGCATGGTGCAGCCGGCATTGCCTGACTTTAATGGTGTTCCAGGGTGTAGAGTGGATATTGAAAACGTTTTGCCTATAAATGTTTTTCAGTTGTTTATGGATGATGTATTTTTGGTGGAGGTTGATGAGGTGACTAATTTGTATGCTGAACAGTATTTGAGGGACAACATGCCAGACTTAGGCTCTATTCTAGAGCTACCTGGAGGACTTCAACAAATCTGGAAGAGTTTAAGAAGTTCTTGGGTTTCACTTTTTTCATGGGCTTGATAAGGAAGCCATTGATGTCTTCATATTGGTCTACTGGTCCCTTGATGGTAACAGCTATACTTCTGGCAATCATGTGTCATGATCGGTATTTGCATCTGCTTCAGATGCTGCATTTTGTGGATAATGGTTTTGCATTGCCACGAGATCACCCTGATTGTGACCGTCTTTTTAAGTTCCGGACTGACATTGATCACTTTGTAGATCAATTTTCTGAGTTCTACGTTCCAGGGAAAGAAATAGCTGTGGATGAGTCTTTGGTCTTGTTCCAGGGACGCTTAGTTTTTAGGCATTACATTCCTAGCACGAGGGCACGCTATGGAATTAAGATGTATATGCTGTGTGACAGTAGGTCTGGATATGTCTCTAATTTTAGGGTGTACAATGGTAGGGACTCCAGGGTTGAACCCCTGGTTGTCCGTCCATTTTCAGAGTGAGTGAGAAAATGTTGTGGGAACTTGGTAGAGGACATTTTAACAAAGGTCACAGATAACTTCTACACTGGTGTGCAATTGTTCATGGAATTGGCCAAAGTGGACACTGTTGCTTGCAGCACAATCCGCTCGAACTGTAAAGGTTTCCCAAAAGGACTTGTTTGTCAAAAGCTTGGGCAGGGACAGTGCAGTGTTTTGCATAGTGAGGAACTTCTAGTTGTGAAGTTTAAGGACAGGAGAGATGTCCACATGCTGAGTACCATCCATGATGAAAGCACTTCAACTGTGACTGTTTGGGGTCAGGTTGCTGAAGTGCGCAAACCTGTGTGCATTTTAGACTATAATATGCACATGGGTGATGTTGATAGAGTAGATCAGAGGTTGGAACCTTATACTGATCTTCGTATGGTTTACACTTGGTATAAGAAGTTGGCTATCAATCTTTTCCACTTGGCAACCTTTAATGCTTTTGTTGTATTTAAGGATTGTTCTCCTGAGTCAACGATGACTTTTGTTAAGTTTCAGGA
The DNA here is from genome assembly GCF_964263255.1 of Lissotriton vulgaris. Classification (NCBI taxonomy): domain Eukaryota; kingdom Metazoa; phylum Chordata; class Amphibia; order Caudata; family Salamandridae; genus Lissotriton; species Lissotriton vulgaris. The sequence continues at coordinate 1,451,413,642 of NC_141689.1, read as the reverse complement.
GTCTGTGATAGGCAGCCTTGTTGTCGTGGAACAGGCAACTGTTCCTAGAGTTGGGGTGGTGGACGATGTGGCTAGATTGAAAGATTTTCATCAAAAACAAGGTTGGTGGAGGGTCTAAGGGGGAAATTATTTAAAGACCAAAGGACAGACTAACCCCTTATCCACAATATAACAATACAAAAAGGACTATCAATGGTCTGTACAAGTGATGGGGGCAAAGAAAAATGTGATGGGCTCTGTGTCTACCTGTAAAGTGTGTACAACAAAAAGTAAATGAATCCCATCAGCCCACCCAATGGCAGAGCTTCATCATCTGGGATAGAACCAAAGATGGTCCGGTTAAGGAGCCACACACCTGTTGGAATTATGTGCTTCTCCAAACCCAAGGAACCGCCAGTGACAGTCCTTTTTGTATTGTTAGATTGAAAGATTGCCACTTTCCTGATCACATTCCTCCCAAGCCCACAAAAGACTTTCCCAGTAAGAGATAAGAGTCTGTTGGCGAACAGGTATGTGGAAGGAGGCTGGTATGTACTGCCAGAGTGTCCTTCTAACCCTGCACTGCGTGTGCCTGCTTGTTTTAGAATGTACCACATGCAAAATAGTTTTTGGGAGCATCCATGTGTAATAAAGTGAACTGCCTGGTCTGATTTGCTTTATATTTTTTGTTCAGTTTCAAGGATGGCATTAGTGCGATGTATTTAGTTTCTGCTTTTGTGTTTCCAGTTTTGTATCTACTTACAATCTGTTTGCGTTTTCTTTATTGTTTAAAAAAAATGAAATGTGACGGCAGTGTGTGTAGACTGGTGCTTGGCTGGCACTGTGCGTTGGCTGGTGGTGTGTGTGGCCTGACGCTTGGCTGGCGGTATGTGTGGACTGCGCTTGGCTGGCGGTGTGCGGGGACTGGCACTTGGCTGGTGGTCTGCATGGACTGGTGCTTGACTGGCTGTGTGCTTGGACTGGCACTTGGCTAGAAGTGTGCGTGGACCGGTGCTTTGCTGGCGATGTGTGAGTAGTGACCTGCTGCTGGTCACTACACACACTGGTAGCTAAACACCAGTCCACATAATCCATCAGCAGGTGTGGTTTCTGTGTAAGGCATGTGAAAGTGATGGGCCCTTGAATAGCGCTGTCTGCTGATGTGAGTATTATGTGCTGGGCCCACTGCTGGCGGTGTGAATGGTTTTGTGTGTGTCACTTATATGAAAGGTGTATGAATGGCCTGTAAAGAGGTTGGTGCCTTTGTCGTGCCTTTACAGTTCATGGGCTGAGACAATGGTTCAGGTTCCTGTCCTTTCAATTATTAGCAGTGCATTTCATTTTTGTGAAATCTCTGATATAATTTTATATACTGCCAATTCCAACCAGTATGTGTGTGTACTTGAGGAACAGATAGTTGTGCAGTAATATGTGTCTTTTCTGTCTTTCTCTGGCAGAGTGAACATTGCCCCTTTTTGCGAATATCATAGTGTGTTGGTTTCGCGGCCGGCGATGTGAATGGTTTTGTGTGTATCACGTACGAAAGGTGTTGAATGGCCTGTAAAGCGGTTGGGATCTTGACGCGGTTTTACAGCCCAGGAGCTGTGAGTCACTGGTTCAGTTTCTTGTCCTTTCAATTATTAAAAGTGCATTTCATTTTTGAGAAATCTCTTGTTAATAAAATGTTATATAGTGAACCATCATTCACGCTAGTGCCAAATCCAACCAGTATATGGGTGTCCTTGAGGAACAGATGGTTGTGCAGTAATATTTGTCTTTTCTGTTTTTTTCTGGCAGGGTGTACTTTGGCCCATTTTGTGAATGTTGTTATGTGTTGGTTCTACGGCTGGCGGTGTGAATGGTCTTGTGTGTATCACATACGAAAGGTGTGTGAAAGGCCTGTAAAGTGGTTGGGGCCTTGATGCGGCTTACACCTCACAAGCTGTGAGTCACTGGTTCAGTTTTTTGTCCTTTTAATTATTAACAGTGCATTTCATTTTTGTGAACTCTTTTGTTAATAAAGTTTTCTATGCTGAGCCATCACTCACCCTTGTGCCAAACCCAACCAGTATGTGTGTGTGTTTGAGGAATAGATGTTTGAGCACTAATAATCAGTGGCGGCTTCTCTGCTGGACTGACACCGGGCTGACACAAATTTCCTACCACCCAGCGTTCCCCCAGTTCTCCCAATAAAAATGGTACCTCACAGGTGTGGGTGGGCCAAGTTCCTAGATGGCAGCTGAGCCCAGGACTAAAAAGGCAGTTGACACCCTTGCAAAACCAGGTCCTTTGATGTCACCACAAACAATATGTTTGATGACGTTTCTTGTCACGGGCACTGGGCCTACCCATACAAGTGAGGTACCATTTTTATCAGTAGACTTTGGGGATTGCTGGGTGGGTGAAAGTTTGTGGAACCACGCAGATTCCAGAACTTTACATCTCAGAATTGTAAGGAAAATGTGTTTGGAGTCCCCTGGGTGTCTAGTTTTCCATTTTTTTTAGGTTTGCTAGGTTTCCCTCGGTGTCAGCAGAGCTAGGGATCAAAACCCACAGCTAGGCACATTGCAAAGAAAGGGTCAGTTATCACTGGAAAAATGTGATGTGGCCATGTTGCGTTTTGTGCCGTTACCTCTCACCGGCACTAGGCCTACCCACACAAGTGATGTGCCATTTTTATCAGAAGACTGTGGGAAATGCTGGGTGGGTGGGGTTTGGAAGGGATTCTGGGTAACAGAACCTGGTGGGAGTCACACAAATCACTTCATCCTGGATTCACCTGGGTGTCTAGTTTAAAAAAATATATAGGTTTCCCTAGGTTCCAGCAGAGCTAGGGTTCAAAATCCACTGCTAGGCACATAGCAAAAAAAGGGTCAGTTTTCACTTATAAAATGTGATGTGTCCAGATTGCGTGTTGGGACATTTCCTGTTGCAGGTACTAGGCCTACCCACACAAGTGACGTAGCATTTTTATTGGGAGACTTTGAGAAACAAAGAATAGTGGAACAAGTGTTCTTACTAATTGAACTTCTTTGCATTTCTGCCTTCCAAATGTAAGACAATTTGTAAAATGAAATCATTTTGAAAAATGACCTCTAGGTCACATGCTTTTATGGGTGCGCACAATTTTGCAGATGTGCAAATAACCACTGCTTCTAAACTCTACATTTTGTTGATATTATATAGGTTTCCTTGGTACCTATTTTTCACTCTTTATATTTTACCAAATGAATTGCTATATTCCGGGTGCACAATAAACAAACATTGGAAGATCCAGCTCAGTTATTGGCTCCGGGTTCCCCAGGTTTTTGGTGAACCTGCAAGTCCTATATATCCCCGCAACCAAAAGGGTCCCACTGATGTAACCGTATATTGTTTTCAACTCAATTTCAATATGTTTTATTTTTAGCTGTTAGTTTCTATAAACAAAATTTGAAGGATCTACGCAAATGACCCCTTGCTGGATTCACTTATTGCTTTCACACCAATTTTTACCTCTAACTGGCAGGAGGTTGAAAGCACAAAAATAGCAAAAATAGGCTAAGTTCCAGTAAAATGCAAAAACAGTGTAGAAAATGTTGGTTTTCTGACAAAAGTCTTCCTGTTCATGAAAGCCGAGAAGATGGTGATTTCAGCACCATAAACTCTTTGTTGATACCATTTGCAGGGAAAAACACAGGCGCTTTCTTCTGCAGCACTTTTTCCCCATTTAAAAAAGAAAATGTAGATGTATTTTGGCCAATTTCTGGGTACCCTCCAGGGGAATCCACAAACCCTGGGTAACTTAAGAATCCTCAAGATGTTGAAAGAAAAAGGTAGCACATTTGGTGTGGTTACCTTATGTGGACTAAACCTACCCCAAATCGCCAAAAAAAAGGCTTAGCACGGGGAGGCCTGGCAGCGAAGGGGGTTATTCTCTTTTTTTGAACTGTATTTTACACCATATCCCTGCAGGGCAGCAACATGCAATACCCATGCTACAAAGCAGAAGTCAATATGTGATGCTATATTCATTAATCTTCCTTGAATACAGAATTGAGCACTATGTTCCTTTCAAATTCCCTTAATTAATTCTGTCTGGAATTAATTATCTACAGTGCAACCACAAGAATGCTACAATCAGTCCCCCCTGGAGCTGTTTCTCATGTGTGTTTTTTTTTGTGAAATAATTTTTATTAGAGATACATAACACAGGAATACAAATATAATCATACACTTCCGATGAAGATATGAGTATACAAGTATACAGTAATAACATCTATAAAACAAGTGAATTAAAGATAAAATATTAAAGGATTATATAACACTTATAGTAATAGTCCTAAACAATGGCTACTAAATAATACATATTAAAAAATAGGACTTAACATTTGTATTGGTATACTAAGAACCTGCGTAAATAGAGAGGGCATACAATATTGAAGAAAGAAAGAAAGTTATTTATTTTTTTATAAAAAGACAGACGGAAGGAAAAAAGAGAGAAAGGAAGATATAAAAGAAGATAAAGAGAGGGAAAGAAACAGAAAAGAAAGAAAATAGAGGAAATATTGAATATAGAGGAAGAAACTAAAAAGGAGGTGAATCCGAAGATAGAAAAGTAGTGAATGGTAGCCATAGTAAATCGGATTTAATTTGTAGATTAATTGAAGCATGAGGCACCGAAGCAATTCTATGTTTATCACATATTAAATTCCACCAAAGTAAAAAGGATATTTTAGAGTCATCTTCCCACTATGTTAATATAACCTTAAAAGCCACAGCAATAAATAAATCAAATAAAATTGATTTGGAGGTCATTTGATCAAAGTCAGGTGACATAGTACCTAAAAAAACATACATTTTGACCATACAGCTTTCCAGAAAGCATGAACCTTCGGACAATAGTAAAGTAAATGTAATAAAGAGCCTTCAGCAGTAAGACATGACCAACAAGATGATGAGAATGATGAACTTATGTAAAAGGAGGGGAATAATAACAACTCTATTATAAATAAAATGTAAGAATTGTGTGATATTTGCAGCTTTAGATGTCTTGAAGAGTTTTTGCCATAACTTGTCCCATTGAGAGACAGACAGTATTTGGGTATATCCTGTTCCCATTCTAGCTCATATTTGATTTTTTCCTTGCGCAATTAGGTGTAGATAAAGTTTTATACATAAACGAGGCACTAGGAATAATGTCAGAAGAAACTTGGTACAAGGGAGTATCAGGAGTGAAAGAAGATGGAATTGGTTGAGAAATGAGTATTGGAGCTAAAATGTTATACTGCTAAATACATGAATTGGGTAATTGAAATGTCTCTTACAACTGATGGAAAGATAAGACCATAATATTGAATATCATTTGACTGACATAAAAAATAGCCTTTTCTTTCCAAGGTTTGTAATAAAATTATTTGTGACGAAATTTGATGTGTTTATTAAACCATAATGAGGATGTGAGGAAAAATTTATATTTATCAAAATTCTTACAGAAAAGTGTATGTAAAAGATATTGAGAGTATTTCAAAATTGGACATTTGGAAATAAAAGTACAATTAGTCATGTATACAATATCCTGTACTGAAAAATCATTTAACAATGAGCATTCAACAGTGACCCAAGAAGGTTTAGGTAAATCCTGATAGTCTTTAGACATAGCATAAAATTGACGAATCAGAAAAGCATTGTGATATAATTTAAAATCAGGAAATCTGACACCCCTCTCAGTTTTGGGATGAAGCAATTTGGATATGGCAATGCGTGCACGCTTATTATAGCAAAGAAACTTAGTACATAATGAGTTAATCTATGTAAAAAAATATTTGGGGATTTTGAATGGTTACATTGACAATGTGAACAGTACTTGGGGAACAATCATCATTTTAATTGTGTCAAGTCTGCCCCACCAATGTAAAAATAAGGGTGACCAAGATTGCATCAAATTTGTAATTTTAAGTTTTAAAGCAGTAAAGTTATGGGATGGTGTATCATGAATGTTAGAGGAGAACCATGTGCCTAAATATATAATTTTTTGAGGACACCATGTAAAGTTGGTAGAATCAAACATATGTCTATAGCATGAAGGGTTTAAGGTTAAAATCTCGGTCTAGGAGAAATTTAGTTTATAACCTGAAATGTTAGAGAATGATGAGATTTTATGTAAAAAGGGGGGTGGAGAAGAAACAGGATTGGACATATATATAAGAATATCATCTGCATATGCAGAAAGTTTATTTTGGTGGGATTTCAGAGTAAAACCAGTAATAAGAGGGTTACTTCTAATGCGTTTGTGGAAGGGTTCCAAACATAACAAGAAAAGTATTGGGGAAAGGCGACAAACCTGACGTCTACCTCTTTGGAGAGAAGAATATGGGGAAAAAAGACCATTAACAAAAACACATGCTTTTGGATTTGTATATAATAATTTGGCATATGAAATAAACTTTGGGCCAAAACCAAACCATTGTAAGGTGCGTATCATGAAATCCCAATTAATTTGATTGAAGGCTTTTTCTGCATCCAAAGATAATGCGGCTAAGAGAGAGGGATATTTTTTACTAAGAGTGAGAATGTTGGAAAACATTCTGGCATTATCAGAAACTAGACGTCCTTTGACAAAGCCAGCTTGATCTGGGTTAATGAGAATAGGAATTAGTTTCTCCAAACAGGAAGCTAAGATCTTTGCAAAAATTTTACAATCATAATTGATAAGTGAAAAAGGACGACATTTTTGGCAAATGAGGGATCTTTATCTGGTTTAGAGATAACAATAATAAGGGCTTCTAAAAAAGAGCCACAAGCCTTAGAATTAGATATAAAGGAACTCAAAAGTTCTAATTATTTAGGGGCAAAAATTGAAGAGAAGGCTAAAAATAATTCAACTGAATAGCCATCAGGGCCAGGAGCCTTTGATTTTTTCAAGGATTGAGAGTGTCAGATAATTGTTGAAGAGAAATATCCTCCTCAAGTGGTGTGCAAATATCTGGGAGAGCTTTAGGTTTGGGAATATCTTGGAAAAAAGCAATAAAGTCTTCTTCAGAAGGCTTTAGTAGTTTCTTTGTATAAGAGATTGTAATATGATTGAAATGTACTAATAATATCAGAGTCAGATGAGATGAGTATATTATTCTGAGGGAATAGGGCCGATAATTTTAAGTTCTGATTTGATTTTTAAATAATTTGCTAGAATTTTCCCTGCGTTGTTTTGTCCTACGTGATATTTCGATGTAATCTTAAGGAGGATGTTACAGGCGTCCACAGTAGCTATTTTATTCAGGGTGGATTTAGCTTTAATTAACTCTTGTAGTGATGACGAGTATTTGGATGAGTAGTAATTGTGTTCTAAAGTTTTGAGTAGTGTTAGGGTTTCTTTATATTTAGCATTCATTAGCTTGTTTTTCTTTGAAGAGTAAGCAATAGTGAAGGCTCTAAAGGATGTTTTAAATGCATCCCAATTATTGTGTTATGAGGTGTCTAAAAAGTTATTAAGAACAAAAAAATCTTTAATAAAAGACGTTGCTTCTGAAATAAAAGTGCGATCTGATAAAAGGTGATTGTTAAAATGCCAGCGGCCTTGTCTGCATGTGGTGATAGATAAATCAATAGAAGTAGAGACGGGAGCATGGTCAGAAATAAAAATAGAGCCAATTTCAGATGAGTGGAGACAAGGTAATAATGATTTGGAAATTGAAATATAATCAATACGAGATCTAGTAAGAGAAAAAAAAATTTCAGAGGTATCTGGATTACACTTTTTCCATGTATTAAATAGGGGACGTGATGAAATGGCAGATTGGAATGATTTGTGGGTTTTGCCTGGTTTAAATTTGCATTTGGATTGTCTGTCTGAAAAAGGGTCCAACCGGTTATTAAAATCACCACCAACCACTATGTTAGAATTTGATACAGATAATGGTTTCAATTTTATAGATTGCCAGTTTAACAGGCCCATAAATATTGAAAAAGGTAATTTGTGTTTTGTAAATGATATCATCAACCATCACCCAGCGTTTATAAGAATCACAATCTAATGACACTATTTGGGCATTAGTAGATTTATGAAACAATATAGCAAGACCACCATGACGATCAATAGCAGGAGTAAAAACAATTTGATTAACCCATTGGCGTTTGAGTTTAAGAGATTCTATATCATTACAATTGGTTTCCTGTAAAAAGGCAACTTGAGTGTTAAGTTTAGCTAAATGAGACAATACATTTTGACGTTTGACAGGATGACCTAGAACACGAACATTCCACGAGACCCCATTAACCATGATGTTGGATTAGGGGAAACATGAGTAAACAGGAACACAAAACTGAATAGTCAACAAAGAAAAAGAGGGAAAGACATTGACCATTATGTGATGAGGAAGATGTATTATTAAAAGTAAAACATTCACCAAAAAACAAGACTAAAAGTGAGACAAAACGATAAAAATAGAAAAGAAAAAAAGAGAAAAAATAGAGAAGAAACAAGTAAACAGATCAAGGAATAACATCCAGATCTGTAAAGAGAGAAGAAAATTGAAAGAGGAGGGGCATAGTGACGCCAGAAGACACAGACCACGATATTAGGTACAAAGAAATAGAGAAAAATTAGAACCTCATGAGTATAAGAAGAACAAGTAGTCAAAAAACATTAAGTAATCAGACTTATTAGAGTCAAATTGACGATCCTGAAATATAAGAGAAGACAATTATTAGTATCCATGTCATGAGATTTAAGATTACAGAGAAAAAGTTTAAGCTTTTCAGGATCATCAAAAGAACGTGACCGACAATCATGAGTAATTTTACAGAGACATGGATGGAGAATTCCATATTGGATGTTGAGATGTCTCATCTGAGGACGTAGAGCAAGAAATTCTGTATGTCAGGTATTTGTTGCATTGGAAATATCTTGAGATATTATGGCCCGACCAAATGAGACGGCATTTAAGTCTTACAGCCTTCAAAACATGCACCAGCTCGGTGAATTCCAGAACAAGCATTATGATTCCACCTGGTTTGGTAGCAGTAGGATGTAAACGACCCAGATGATGTGCTCTTTGTATATTGAGGGGACTTGTAGATACCTGAAAATCTAGGAGTTCTGGAAGGAATTTCTGAAGAAAGGATACCATGGCAGGACCTTCAATATTCTCCAGAAGTCCATAAAGGTGCAGATTATTTCTACGATTGCGATTTTCAAGATCCTCAGTATGGATTTTTAACTTGTGAATTTCTGTTCTAACAATGGAATCTTTGCAGAGTCCTCCTGAATATCGCTAACTCGTTGTTAAAGTTTCAGTACCTTTCCCTCCATAACAATCCATCTTTCCTCAATCTGTTTTTAGTTTTTCATTTGTAGTTGACATAAAAGGTTGAAGCCCACGGACTTCATCCAATATAGAGTCCAGAACTGGATTCTGTCAGGAAAAAATAGGAGAAGGCGGATAATTTGTATGCCTTTTCGGTTTTACACCAGATGAGGAATATCTAGCATTGTGAAGTTCATTAGCCATTTAAATTGCAAAGGAAATCACCTCAGAGATGTAGTAGGAATTAAGAATTCCCAACAAATGCCGTAAAAAATAAACTGGCATGAACAAATAGTACCTCAAGGTGATAAAAAGGATGTAACAAATCCTTCCGTATGAGACAAAAAGTTCAAATTTCCTCTAGTGAGAAAAAGCAACAGGTAAACCTCAAGTGAAGTTTCTCAGAAAATGGAGTATATCTTTATTTGAGAAGAAAACTGCTCCAGTTCCATAATATACTAGTAAGCATATGGAGAAAACAGCATATTTGTGAGCCATTCAGTACTCAGAGGAGCGTGTAGAGTTCATTAGACATCTTAATTGCCAGGGGAATCACCTTAAGAACTGTAGTAAAAGTGAAAAACTCCCAACGAATGTTGTAAAAAACAAAACTGCTGTGAAAAATAATTTACACCATAAGGTAATTGAAAGGTCATAGTTACAGTTCCTTCACTGAGCAAAAATCAACAGGGGAACCTGAAGTGGAGCACATCGAATAGTGAAGTAAAGCTTTGTTTGAGGAGAAAGCGGCTCCATTTCCATATTTTCACAGCAAGTATCTTGATAAAACTGCATATTTGAGGGCTATTTGGTGCTTAGATGAGCTTGGAGCAAAGGATTAAAGAGAAGCGGTATAATTGGCCTCACCATCATTGAAGGACATCGCAAACCGGCACAAAAGAGACGCTCCAGCGTCTTTTTGAGGAGAGAGTCACTGCGATGAAAAAACTCAGGGAAAAATGGCAGGAAACCGTGGAGAACCGGTATCCAGACTCACCGCATCTTCAAGAGCCAGGTCTGTGACTCACAGCGTGAGATACCGGCGACTGAGGCACAAAAACAATGTCGGAGACCTGCGACTATGCAGGGCTCACAGCAGGTCCACCATGTTTCCTCGGCGCGTGAGCAACGCTCCCTCTCATGTGTGTTTTGAACAAATTATTTGCGTAGCATGCTTTAAAAAGATTTGTTTTACAGATAATCAATCAATAGTGCTCTCCTGCCCACCTCCTCCCTCCAGCAATAATTTATTAATATTTTTATACTTTAATAATGTTGGCAAACTATGGACAGAACTGTATGAACTGTTCCAAAGGTTTGATTCAACCACAGTCGCTTAATTACATAGAGATTCATGATGATCCTTGATAGAAGTATATGATGATAATTCCCATAGGACAAAAAAAAGTTTGCAGCAAAAACAGCCGGATGGATTTTCACTAAACAGTTTGCTTTGAATCGCAATCCACTTTCAATTTTGTCAAAATGTAGCAAAAAGCCAAAAAAGTATCAGTCAAATCACAAATCTTATAATAGCTATCATGATGGAATGTGGCAGGACCAGAAAATCTTTTACCAGACTCCTATGTGATGTCTTTTCTAACCCCGCATGACATTATATGCATTCAGGAGCCCTGGCAAGAGACGAATATACCAATAGAAGGATACTGTGAGTGCTACTCCCCCACAACCAGATCACATATAAAGGGTCACTGTAGTAAACCAAGGTATCAGCTGTAGGGTTTAAGTTGAAGTTTATTCATAAATTACAGGTGCTGCGCAGCAGCAAGGCAAACAGCAGAACAGCAAACAGCCAACTGCCTACACTCTTCAAACTAAACACTGTAATACAGTTCTACAGAACATTACTAACTGAGCATTCTACAACCATGAGGATAGAATAAATAAAAACAAAAAAAGCAAATTTAAAAAAACATTGTAATGCATAACAAGAAGCATAGCATAAAGGTGAAGCAATATTGATCACAATAAACTCGAATTGCGACGATATCTGACAGGAATGGATCGTTGGCGAATACTCCTCCGTACAACTCTTTGGTCTTGATTTCACAGCAACAACGAAGGACAGTTGGTGAGTGCAGCAATAATGTTTATTGCGCCAGCCGACACGTGTTTCATTGGAGTGAAATGCATTCCAAATCTTCAGGGCTGGAAATAAAACAACAAAATATCATACTTTTACTGGTGGTATAGATCACCACAAATGATTCAGGTAAAACTCCAACAAAACTTAAATTATTTACAAACGAAGACTCAAGAGAATTCATTGTTCACCAACAAATAATACAACAGAAAACGAGCGAGTCTAAGTGAGAAAAGAAAGGAAAACTAAAGCAGAGCGGAATAATATTGAGTAACTGGTCATACATTTGCACATAATGGACATTTGTTAAAAGGCAATCAGCTTCATTGATATGGATGAACCTGGTGTATACGTGCAAGTAGACGGAAGTCGAAAGAAAAGCCATGAAAAGAATAGTGGAAACCGTGCGTGAGGCTAGAATATTTAAACAAAGTTTTTTCTTTTACAAAAATCTGTGAAGCAAACAGTCAGAAGAACAGTCTAAAAATAACATCATAGTCACCCAGTGCTCATCGGCGTAATAGAATAGGGGTGTGTGATAGTGGGGTGAGTAGTAATTAGAGGACTAGTACGGTGGCATGACAAAATATGATATGAGCAAGGGGCATGCTGAACATACCCAAATCCAAATGGAAAAGAAGAAGAATCCCTGTAAATAATGGGAAATCAAGAGATGGTAAAGAGATCAGAAAAAGACACAGAAACTAATCTCAAGACTATAGTGAATTTCCAATTCAAGGAGGCGAAAACATGGCTTTCCCCACGACTGGTGATAATTCCAACCAGTCCGTTCTAGCCTCACGCACGGTTTCCACTATTCTTTTCATGGCTTTTCTTTCGACTTCCGTCTACTAGGTTCATCCATATCAATGAAGCTGATTGCCTTTTACCAAATGTCCATTATGTGCAAATGTATGACTAGTTACTCAATATTATTCCGCTCTGCTTTAGCTTTACTTTCTTTTCTCACTTAGACTCGCTCGTTCAACTTAAATCTGCTACAAAATCCTTTTTGTGGCACTGCAGAAAAAATAGCGGACACTCAGTGGCTGATTCCATCACAGATCTTAAGGCTACAAAGAACAAAGTCCATCTGACGCACCCTGTTAGCAGCCCTAGAAGCCTTGTTGCTGCGAGCACTTGGCGTTTCCCCAAAGACCAACCTACCCATCCTGCCCATCACTGCCTGAAAAGATTAGCAATGCTAGAATACACGTTCTGCTCAACTGCCCTTTTTAACACCGTCACGTCATACTCCATTCCTCTGTGTTGTAAAAGTGACCATATACCTCAAGTCTGGTCCATAGAAACTCCAATCAACGCTCACACCACTCTAAGCCCTGTTAGCTCAAATGACTAGTAATACTATTGGAGACGGGTCAAATGGAGCTCGGAAGTTGCCACTAAGTATAATAACTGTAATGAACAAACACCTAATTCGGGCAGTCCCTTAATTCATCCAATCAATGACTGGAAACTCCTAGTATAGATTATACTTTTCGCTTTGGTCAGTTGCCAACAAGGCACTTCATCCACAAAACTGTCACCAAGCCAAGATTCACAAAAGATTTAAGGAGGCTGAAAAGGACATTGAGTAAAAAGTTATGATCACTTAAATCACGATCAAACTCCACGCTGCCTGCTGGAGTCGAAACTCTGCGCAGTTTGTACAAAAAACAAATATGCCAAGCTAAACAAAACTATGAGGAATCATTCCAGACTGAACTCTTCCTGGCATGCCGAAACAAAAACTCAAAATGTTTCTGGATAATAATAAACCGTTTGGGTAGGGATCAGGACCAATTAGAATAAATGGAAACAATGTCACCTCAGAGAACTGAACAAAATATGTCAAAACGCTGTATAAAGCAACAACTAAAATGCCTGACCAACATTTAGCTCTTAGCAAACAAACGACCGAACAACAGAAATCTGTGGCAATAGATGTAAATCTTTGCCAATATGTGAAAACTTTCAACGCCGCAGGAATTGATTTGGAAAAGCAGAGCTGATCCCCAGGACCCAATGGCATCCCAACATTGGTCTACAAACATGACATCAATTTCTGGCTCTGAGCTCTGGAAAATCTGTTAAGTTACTGAATAATTACTGAATCTTGTCCTACTTCAGGCTAAGGTTCGATCTTACATCCTATTTATAAAAAAGGTCCAGTTTTGCTCCACAACAGCTATCAATATGTCTCTCTACTGGATGTTGAGGCAAAATAATTTGGGTCGCTCCTTCTGGAGGATCTAGAAGAAAGGGTAGCTACAAACAACATCCTGTCCTTCAACCAAACTGGCTTCAGAGTGCTGTCAGGCACCATCGGTAATCTTTTGGCCCTAAGGACGCTCTCAGCAAAACAAATCAAGAAGAAGCATCAGCTTTACTGTTGTTTTATAGACTATAGCAATGCTTTTGACCATGTTAATCGCCAACTACTGTGGACCAAACTTATAGCCTGGCAAATCCTGGAACCACTGCTCGAAGACATTCTGTTGCTCTATACTAATATATGGACCAGGGTAAAACTGGGATGTCAAACAGCAGTTTCTGACAAAATAAGCACAGAACAAGGTGTTTAGCAGGAGTGCATATAAGCACCAGCTCTTTTTAATCTGTTTATGAGAGCCTTGGTACCCGCATTAAACTTAGAAATCAATCATGCACCAAACACAAGCAAATGATCATATCACCTCACTCCTTACGCCGATGATGTTGTTCTTTTAAGCCAACTCTGAGTGGGCTTCAAAGACTGCCAGATGTCCTACACAATCACTGTTATGTAAACGGTATGTCAATCAACTACGAAAAACACAACATTGTTGTCCATCTGGCGCAATGCATTCTCGATCCTCCTCAACATTCTTAATACTACGAACATTCCTCACGGCAGCAAGTTCACGATCGCACCATCTGCAAACCTGCGTGCTGACCTCACCATTACCTTATATAAAAGCGGCATCATCCTGATCCAAGCTCCACCTAAAGACCTTAACAAGTTTGCGGATCTCTTCCCTCTCCTTAAAAAACATGTGCACGACCCCCCTTCATCCACGCTCCCCCTGCACCTTCCCCCGCCAAAACCTCCTAGGGAACTTACCCTCCCACCAGCCACTCACAACAGTGCTCCCAACACAGGCCTTCAGAGCCCCCCAACTATGCATCTAGCACCTACCAACTGTGACGAGCCCTCACCCCAATCTATATTCCCATCCCTCTCCTATGAATCCTGACACCCCCCTTAAACCAACCCTCTAGACATCCTAGCCCGTCTACCAGGTCACCAACGCAAGCCATCAGTAGCCTCCCTAAACCCGCTACCTCCAATCCTCCCTACCAGCCTCCCAACCTACATTCCCATCCCTCTCCTTCGGAGCCTAACACCTCCCCTTAACCCAACCCTCTAGAAGCCCTAGCCCGTCTATCAGGTCACCATCACAAGCCATCAGTAACCTTCCTAAACCTGCTACCTCTATTCCTCCTTACCGTGGGGATACGGAAACTCATGCTTCTGGTCATCTTAACCACTCCCCTAAGCCTCCTGCTCCCCGTCCTCACACCGTTGGCCCCCTGCCCGCAAGAGCACCCCTCTCTTAGGGATTTGGATACTCTCCATTGCAAAGCTACTGAATTAACCTTGAGCTTCCACAAGTCCTTCATTGACCTCAAAAACCTTCTGCAACTCACCGAGCTCACTCTCTCGAATATCCGGCTCTCACAGTACTCTTCCCCCCACTTCCTACTCCGAACCCCCTCTCGACCCATTCCCGCTATCCCTGAGACACCTGCGCCCTCAAAGGCAGCACTGCTACCTCGCAGAGGATAAAGTACAGGCCCTCCTCCTAACCTACATTCCTACCCCTGCTATGACCAGCCCTCTGGAACTCTCAGAGGACGATATTACAGACCTCCTCGTTAGCGATGAATCCTCATGCTCCTCTGACACGAAGACAGAACAACCTATACGCACGGTTGCAATCAATCCCTTTAGACCAGCCACTCTCCAGAACAGAGGGATAGTCAACAGTAATCTAGCTCTAGTCCCAACCTCCGCCCCTAGTCACGACATGCATACCCCCCCTTTATCCGGTCTCCTCATCAACTGCTGCTCTGGGGTAAAGCATGCCGCTGATGTAGCCAATCTCATCCTCAATCTAAACACGGACTTAGCAATCCTGACGGAATCCAGTCTTAATGAATCCTCTTCGCCCTGCCTAGACCTTCTAGTCGTGCCCAACTATCACATCGTAAGGCTGAACAGGCAATCACAAAAAAAGGGATTGGCATAGCCTGCATCTACCACTTCAACCTCCTTATCACTGAACTTCTAGCCGAACACACGGATTCCTGCGAATATCTTGCCCTCTCGTTCTGCAACAGCACCACCCTTCAGTGCAGACTGCACATCTTTTACCATCCCCCAGGCAAGAATGATACTTTCACAGACTACCTCATGGAAATCATCACAGCCAAAGCCTCCCATAACACCAATGACACTTTTCTTGGGGACTTTAACTTGCATTGGGACGACCCCAAGGACCCACAGTTCAACGCCATCAGAGACTTCTTGGCAGACCAATCCCTTACCCAAGCCTGCTCCCTCCCTACTCACTCAAAAGGTGCCATTCTGGACTGGATCATCTCTAAGGAATCTGTGGTCAAACTTACCTCCATAGACCTACAACACTCCTTAGCACACGTAAGCCACAATGATGTCATATATACAAGTGTTTCCACATTCTTCTGATACAATCACGAAGAGTAGTTATTTCTGGTACATCAGATTCGTGTTTATTCCCGTTCACTGGAAACTTTTCATACAGCCGACACATGTTTCGTCGTATCTGGGAATGTAACCCACGACTTTTTCAAGGCTGCAAAGTTCAAAACAAAAGGAACATAGACATATTGTCATATGTATGTGTACTTAAGACCAATATTTCAAGTCTAATCAGAACCATTGTTCCATATTACCATTCAAGTTTACAGAAGTAGCCCACACCGTGATAAGGTACCGTAATCCATAAGCTAATGGATCAAAAAAGAAACCACATTGCACATCATTCCTTCTCATGTAAGAGAAGTAGCCCACACCTTGATAAGTTCTCATAATTCATAAATCAATATATACAATGTTGACAATTGAGAGTCACAAAACATTATGTGAAAATCTCACTTTGATATAACACAGAATATACCTCTGTTAATTACAGAAGGTCTATGAGCCCGTTATGATTAGGAGAGACCGGGTGGTTGGATGATCTTATTAAGGCGTGATTCGGTAATGAGTGAGTTCCTCGTGGTCAGTGTGTACACTCTGTTCTTTTGAAACCCTACACCAACACCACGTGTCAAAAGTAGTCTAGTGGTTATAATCTTTGAAGTGCTCATATTCTTTATTAAAACGGCTATTCATGCATTGCCAGTGATATCAGAGACAGTTTATGTATATTTGCAAATACCTATTTCCAGATCTGTTATCTTTCCACTGTAAGGGTAGTAAATGAAAAGCAGTGTAAGTATTTTTTTACTTTCTAACGTCTTGATTCATCTTATGGGTACTTAAAGCTGCTAACTTACTCAGTATGCGGTGATAATTCCAACCCGCATGGGGGTTCTACGGGGGTCATCCGTTGTCTATTATTCAGCGTGCGTTGTCCGATCAGTTTCAGGTATCTGTTTCTGCCGGATGGCTGAAAGGAATATTTTTATTAGAACTCTTATTTAATAATATCTTATGATTAATATTATAGGGACTAAGTAGTGTTCATAGACACTCTAAATTCTAGCTCGATTTATGGTGATTATTGGTAAATCCCCTGGCTTATTTGAGTAATATCCTACATCATGTAGGAGTGTTCATAGGCACTCTAGAATGTTGCTCGACTTCTGGTTATTTTAATAAATTCCCATATTCACTCTAATATTATTCACATCGTGTACAATGTTGCAAGTCTTATAAGTCCCTCAATATCAATCAGAGGTTCGACTGTTGGTGTATCATCGTTCATAAAATCCGGAAGAAGTAATCTAGTTTTCTCAAATATTACAATGTCAAATATTAAAGTGACAATATATTCGTGTATCTCTGGATTGGTCCATCCATAAACAGTTGTTAGCTTATTAGGGACGCTGATCGGTATAACCTGCCAGACCCCGTATTAAAGTTGAATGTTCGAGTTTTACGATCCAATTCTAGGATCAGGTAATCTGGTGGTACCCATATACACGCGAATTTAGCAACGCGCTTACCTTTCGCCCGTTCTGTCCTTCTCCGTGAAGTAAGCCCCGTTTACGATCAGCGTGTCCGCTCGATTGCGTTTCTTCGCACACGCCGCTTATTTATTTCAAAACACTTCCGTCTTCGTAGCGTATTGGTGATTGGGGTAAAGAAAGCATGTGATCTAGGCCTAGGCGTTTGGTTGCTGATTGGGGTATAAAAAGGCACGTGATCTTGGTCTAGGCGTTTAGTTAGGTGGTTAGATCCATGGTGGCCATCTTATCATGTTCAACCATTGTGGAAAATATAGGTATATTCTATTTATTTTGTCTTATTTAACTGGTATCTTGGGTTTAAAGATCTATAGTTGTAGTCGAGTGGAATGATTCGAGTGTTCCTTCAGTTGTTACTCATTTATCATCATTAAGGGAAATACTGATTAAAATATAAGTTTATATTAAATATTCGTATGATTATACAATCGAGTTTATTTAGAGGATATTGGTATCAGGGTAATGCTACTGTTTCTTATTATTATTTTAGATGGCCCTCTCTTATTCGGATTTGACTCGTGCATAAGCTTACAAAAGTAATATTGCAGCCATTTCCAACCTTTTCATTTGAGAGGACATTCTTTTTTTTTACTTCAACTATGATAGATATTTAAACGGCTTTTCGACCTCTCATAATTATAGTGGTCGCTATTTCTAGTTCAATGTTGATATGAGTACTCTAATGTTTTAGTCGGTATACCGTACTCCACTCGTTTTTGGGTATATGCATTCCTAATCAGATCAAAGAGTTTCAAGTGTTAAAATTATATTCTATGTTAAAAAGTGCGTCTTTTTGGGACCGTGAGTGTCCCTAATGTGAAGGGACCTGATATTATCGGTGCATAATTCATTATGGTGAAATTAGTGAATAATCATAAAATAACAGTGTTCTATATCAATTGCCACGATTGGATCAGCAGTCAGTTTGTAGGGTATTCCCATTATGATTGAGAGAATAAAGTTCTCAGGCAATTCGTGATCTAATAGTCTCTCCATCATATAGGATCAGTACATGGTCATGTTACTAACATTCAAAACAGGTATATATTTATTAAACAACATATGAGTTCATTGATAAGGTACCTTGTTCACACATTTACATGTAAGGTTCATTCTTGAGTTGTTGTACATTTTTGATGTATTTATAGATAAATATATTGTGTGTAGTATGTGTACCTTATCCCCTACTTCCCTAGGAAGTAATGTAGCTCATAGTCAATGTTTAAGCCCTGTTCTACACTTCGCATCTTCATAATCCATAGGGCTTCTCTCCGTCTTAGGGTCAGCTCTCTATTACCTCCCATAGGATGTCTTGGTGTGTGTTCTATTCCAAAAAATTAGAACGCTCGGTGCGTCGTTTGTGCAGGGCAGATTGACATATGGGCAGCAACCGGGTATCGCATATCTCCTTGTTTTACTGCCCTAATGTGTTCATTGATTCTTTCCCTTAGTGTGCGTATTGTACTGCCTATATATTTCTTGCCACATTTGCAGACTAAAGCGTAAATTACAAATTTCGTCATGCAGTTAATGTTGGTATATATACGGTACTTTCTCCCATATGGACCATCAAATTCCGTTACTTTTTTGTAGGCCCATTTACACGCACTGCAGTTGCTGCAGCTATAGAAACCTGTAGTGTGTTTGTCCAGCCAGGTCTTTCGGTTTTTCTCAGTTGGATAACTAGGACTCAGTATGTTTCTGAGTGTCATTCCTTTTCTATATGTGAGTGTAGGTTTCTCAGATATGTACCTCCTAAGTAGGGTGTCTGTCTGTAGAAGATGCCAATGTTTGTTTAGACTCTTCATTAATATCCCAGACCAGTTATTGTAGCCAGTCACTAGTCTTATTGTGTCATCCTTTTCTCTGATCTTCTGCTGTTCCTTCAAAGTGTCTGCCCGTTTGACCCTGTCTATTCTTAGTTCTAATTTCCTCAAGATGTTCCTGTTATATCCACGATTCCAAACCTGTTGAGAACTCCTTTTTTGTTAGGTTCGAACTCCACATCTCTACTACAGTTGCGTTCTGTCCGTATGAGTTCACCATATGGGATCGCTCTTATCTGGTGTGCTGGGTGTGTACTTGATGCATGGAGAAGTGAATTACATGCTGTTGGTTTTCGATATAGTCTGCTGTGGATTTCCTGATTATGAATAAACTTTAATATTTGACATTGTAATATTTGAGAAAACTAGGTTACTTCTTCCGGATTTTATGAACGATGATACACCAACAGTCGAACTTCTGAATGATATTGAGGGACTTATAAGACTTGCAACATCGTATACGATGTGAATAATATTAGAGTGAATATGGGAATTTAATAAGACATGGACACCGCAAACGGTGATCCCCAAAAGATGGATCCGTGACACCAAGAACCTTGACCACAAGAAACTGGCTGCCCGCTGTGCATCTGACATCCCCACTCCGTCTATAACACCATGGTCGACAACCTCACTGAACGCTATTCCACAACGATCTCCAATATAATTGATGACCGTGCTCCGCTAAAACTGAAAAGAACACATATCAAGAACAGGAACCCTTGGTACAACGGATCCCTTAACAATGAGAGGGGATCCCTCCAGCAAACAGAACGAAACTGAAAAAAGCACCCTTCCGCAGACCATCTTAAACTTCTCCGGCAAGCCAGAACCGCCTATAACAAAAATATCATCAACTCAAAAAAAAAATTCTTCAGAACTGAACTGGATAACGCTAAGAATAGACCTCGCAAATTATTCGAGTTGGTCAAACACCAATCCAACAAACTAGCTAAATCTTCCAAAGAAACCCCTATATCTCCAATCCCATGCGAGCAATTCTCCTCCTTCTTCTGTGATAAAATCTCTGCCCTAGGAAAGGAACTCATGTCTGCTACCTATTCCCAAACCCCTCCGGTTCTTCCTCCACACTCTGCGCTGCCCTCCCAGACCTCCCTCAAAAACCAAGCGTTATGGTCCAACTTCAAAGTCTATGATGAACAATCGGTCGCAAAAATCCATTCCCGCTTTAAGCCCCAACAACTACTTCAACGGCCCTCTCCCATCAAACTGCCTTGCCGTTGCCTCTCAGGCTATCATCCCCTCTTGGACTACAATAATGAACTCCTCCCTCCTACAGGGATCTATTCCTGAATCTCTCAAAGCCGGCCAGGTTGTCCCCATCTTAAAAACCCTACACTAAATCCGGCTTCTCCTGACAACTACAGAGCTATCTCAAACATCCCTCTCCTAGCTAAAGTGCTGGAAAAATGTGTACAACAACAGCTGAGCCAACACATCACCAACTTCCACCTTCTAGATGACTTGCAATCTGGTTTCAGACCTGGGTACAGCACGAAATCCACACTCCTCCACATTGTGGATGATGCCCTTCAAGCACTTGACTAAGGCAAAACTTGCCCCTTGATCCTCCTTGACCTATCCTCGGCTTTTGACACTGTCAACCACGAAATTCTCCTGAATCGCCTCAAACTTAGGATGGGCCTGAATGGCACCGTTCAGGCGTGGTTTAGGTCCTTCCTCCAGGACAGCTCACAGAGAGTCCTGATGAACGGCAACCTATCCGCTTCCTCTCCGATCACAGTTGGAGTCCCTCAAGGCTCAACCCTGTCCCCTACCCTCTTCAATCTCTACTCCGAACCGCTCTCAGGGGTGCTTCATACTGCCAATATCTCCTACCACATGTATGCCGACGACACACAGCTCTACATCAACATCTCTTCCCCAGAGGACATCCACTCCCTGAACGAGGTCCTAAAGGTGAGATTAAGTTCCTCTTAATCTCACCACCTAACGCCAATACAGACATTCAAGTTTGGATCAAGGCTATCACAGCACTAAACTGCTCTCCTACCATTGTGGACCCTGCTAAATCCCTAGTGATTACCTTAGACGGCAACCTGAACATGTGGGGCCATATCACGATGGCCAAAACTGCCAGATTTCATTTGACCTACCTAAGAAACCTGAAACCTTTCCTCGACCCCCCAGACCTAAAATCGGCAATTCAGGCTCTGGTTATCTCCAGGATAGTACACGGTTGCTCCACCCTCGCTGGCCTACCTAAGACCTCTCTGGCACCCTTGAAAGCCTGCCTCAGTGCCGCTGCCAGACTTTTAACTGGCTCTAAGAAGTTTGACCATATCTCACCCCACCTTAAAGCTCTGAAATGGATTCCGCTTGAGGCCAGAATCCAATTTAAGCTGGCTTGCATCACCCACAAGGCTCTCTACTCCAATTCCCCTGCTTTTCTCGCACAGAAACTAGTTTTATCTGGCGGAGACAGAAACTCCCGGTCCGCCAGAGCCCGTTTGCTCCAACCTGAACGCTTCAAGAAAAAAAGAACGTACAATCGGGCTTTCTGCAGAGCCACACCTAGAATATGGAACTCACTCCCACCCGCCATCAGAAGCATACCATCTCTAGCTCACTTCAAAAAGGAGACAAAACTTTCCTAATGGGCAAATTCCTCTCCTAATGCTCTCGTTACATTCTCCTCCGTAACCTGTATTTACCTATCGTTACGGCATTATCCCTGGCCTCATCTCCTTTTGTTACCCACCCTGCTCTTCCCAACAATCTTCCAGGGTGCTGAGACTGCTTTTCTAGCTTATTGTATCATTTGTTCCTATCCCAATAGATTTTCGAATATTATGATTGCTGTCTTGCCATGTATTGTATCTTTCTATGTGTTCCCTATCCCTTCTACTCCCCCTCTTTTTGTCCTGTTATCCCACCCGATACTACAGTAAAGCGCTCTGATACCCTCATGGGTATGGTTCGCGCTCTATAAAACACTAAATAAATAAATAGGTTTTTGGCCAGAAAAAAGATAAAACGAGCTACTGGCACATTAACGCCCATTTCCTACCTATCTTGAATAAATATAAATTTCTGGGATGCTAGCTGGCCAACAAGGGAGGTCACTTAATACACCTAAACTCAATAAAAACCGAAATTGACCTTATTACAAAGTGCCTTTCGAACAATCTTTAAAAGCACAAAAAAGTACTCTTTTAAGCCGATGCTGAAAATAGTGGTTGCCAAACTTATCCCAATGCTGGCATACGAGAGAGAGAGGATTTCCCCGGGAAATAGGGATTTTCTTGCACAGTTCACAGAGTGACGTTTTTAGATGACCATTCAAACTGCCGTATAACACCTCTCCAGCCCACATCAGGATGGAATTTGCAATGAGTAATCAACTACTTGCCCAGAAGGCAGGGCCGGACTGAGAACCAATACAGGCCCTGGCAAAGTGATTGGCCGGCCCCCTGGGGGGGCCACTGAGCTCTTTGCCGGGCCGGTTTTTGGCTGATTTTGTTACAGGGCCGATTTTGTAGGCCCTGTAACAAAAACGACCCCAGGGCCCAAAACCGGCCCCCACCCTTGCGGCGCACCGGGGGATTGCCCGGTGCCCGCAACGGCCAGTCCTGGCCTGCCAGAAAGCTTGTAACCTAAAGTACATGCACTCGGCACGTGCAGTAGAGCCAGGATCATTGAAAAATCTCATTTGGCTTAAGGTTTCGCTCACCAATAGTTCATGTCAATCAAACACCTGGGCCCATGCTTTTTCAGTTGCACTAAAGCTAACAGGTGGTGCAGATCTGTGAAATGTAAAATTATTGCATCCACAAAAGCAGCTTTGAATAGAAAGGTAAAAATGTAATCTTTTGCATCAGACCACCGGGCTTTTTCTAGAAGAGAACATGCTGTGTTGTTCTTTATAGTTATTCCAGAAGAGGGTCTCAAAAATATGTTGTGGAACCGTTCTCATCATATCACAAAGTGAAATTCTGCCAACTTCAGATGGGATGCTTTTCATCATTAGACTTACTACCTCAGTGGGCATGTCAACCCGACATTAAAACTTGCCGCCTATTTAGTTTGGTTGAGGAACTTTATCACATCTGCTCTGCATCTGCCCTGCTCTCCTTGGGGAACGCAGAATTTCTCTCCAGTATCTGCTGATTAAAGAAGATTCACTGACAATTCCAGCAGCCGTTAATTATCTTCTGAACAATGCTCAGGCACATGCTATTTCCAAACTCATAAGATGTCTGGACACAGAAGACAAATTAATAAGGAAAAAAAACAGCGGCTCAAAAGCAGCAGCATCAGAGGGTGTTTTTAGAGTCAATGGTATAATGTTATGCAGCCACGAAGTTTGTTGTAGATAACATGTTTTATTGAGACCACAGATTTTTACACAAACAGAAATAATTGGCCAATTTATAATTCTGCCAATCCCAATGATTTTTACTCTCTGTCTACTAATGATGTGCCTAATTTATATGGCTGCAAGAGAAAAGTATATTGACTATCATGTCAGGCTCACTATAAGAGGTGCTGGAATTCATCGTCAAGAGTGATCAACGTCTGTTCTTTATGTTATCGAAAATGTATATTTTATACATCATATGTTTTATTATCAAAAATGTGCTCTAAACCATCTTTTATATGAATTGATTGAATCTGTACGATTGAGAAGCTGTTACTTGCCGATCATTTTTTAACATAATATGGCTAAAACTTTGGAATGATTTCTTTATTAATCTTTTTTATGGCACCTGGCAATTTAATGGACTTGATTATCTAAATAAACTATTCTGATATATATATATATATATATATATATATATATATATATATATATATATATATATATATATATATATATATATATATATATATATATATCTATTCACTGGGTGGTTCAACTCTCCTCTCGTTTCAGGCGCTGCTAGCAAGTGCGTGGCTTCACGCGGTAGAACCAAACCGCTATATATCAAAACTGTGTTTGCCGCGAGTGCCACCCGGTTCGAAACCAAAAGAAGCCGCAACTCCAGTCAATCCGTTTTTTAAGAAGCAGGTAGATTTATTATCCGATCCTCTACAGCATATTTCACAGCGAAAAACCAACGCGTTTCGTGAGCTCCCCACTCACTTGATCACGGTTGTTACAAACACTGTTTGCTGAAAATAATTTAAAAAGGGAGTCCCTCCCACCTTGGTCACATGATTACAACCATATGTTTTTCTTTCACAATGGCCTTCTGGGACTTGTAGTTCTTAAATTGCATAATGTAATTCCACATCGATACAAAAGAAATAAAATTTGTCCACCCTCTCCCTGCTAGAAAACAGTTTTCAGAATGATATAATTTTCAAAGGGTGTTGCCTCCAAGGGTTTCTTTGTGTGACAGAAACAACAAAAATGATTATTTCACATTTGTGATTATCAAGCATTTGGAGTCAAGGCCGGGTTACTTTCTTAAGTCTTGATACTTCAGACATATTAAATGCCCTCTAGTGGGCTGACTCAGTCATGTGGTACCACATTACTATTATCATTGTATATCATAGGTTACCGTACCCTATTGGTATGCCTCATTATTGCTCTTGCTATTTCTAAACTAAAAGGAATTATTGTTTCCAGCATTTTAAATTAAATATTTTTGAAAAACGTATAAACCTGAAATTCTAAATAATAAGCAGGGTTCATTTATCCGAGTCTATATTTCATCAGACCTATTCAAAGCCCTCTAGTGGGCTGACATTACTGAGGGTAAAGTGTAATATTTAGAAAAGAGTCCTTATGAATTAATGTGCTTTGATATTGGCCCAGATCTTGGCTTGTTTATCTGCTGTGCCGTGGTTTTATGGAGGGAAAAAAAAAGGTTTTTATGGAGTACATCAAGAGAAGCTTTCTATATGTTGTTAGATATGTACATAAAGTTCTTCAGACTGATTCAGTCCGTAAGGGGTCATTGTTCGAAAGTTCAAGATGTGGCGTGATTCCTTTTGGCGCAACAATTTTTCCCGATGTCCTCCCCTTTCTGATGGGGCCAATGTTTCCAATCCCAGAAATTTTAGAAGTCGCCAATTTTCATCATGATCTGTCTCCATGTGTTTGGCCACTGCATTTCCTCTGTCCTTGTTGGTAGTGGCTCTTGTATGTTCCAAGATACGCTTTTTCAGCTCGCAGATTGTGCTTCCTATATAGCGTAGCTGACAAGGACATTCAATCAGATAAACTGTATATTGGCTTTTGCAAGTAATCAGTTCTTTTATCTTCCAGGTTTTTCCATTAGCCATTTTGATTTCATGGGTTTGGCTATCTCGCAGACTTTGCAGTTATAGCATTTGTTGAACCCGACCGTTTTAAGCCATGATGTTTTCTTACGGTTCATGAAATGACTATGGATCAATTGATCTTTCAAGTTTGTTGTTCTTCTGTATGTGACCACCGGGTGATCACCCATCTTTTGACCAATTGTTGGGTCCAGTTTTAACAATTTCCAATTTTTTTTGAGAATCTGGACGACTTGTTTTGATTCTTTGCTATAATCCAATATAAGTCTTATTGGTTCTTCCGTTTCATTTTCTTTGACTTGTGGTTTGAGACAATCTGCCCTCGATTTCTCGTTAGCTCTTTCCCAACATTTTTTGGTCAGGTTTTTTCCATATTTTCTCTTGCGGAATTTCTCCATTGTCATTGCACTATGCTTTTCCCATTCTGTTTTTTCACTGCAAATTCGTTTAATGCGGAGAAATTCCCCATATGGTATACTCGAAATTAGGGCAGGTTGATGAAAGCTTGTGGCTTCCAAGGTGGAGTTTGTGGCTGTTTTCTTCCTGTGTAGGGTTGTCTCCACTTTGTTATTGTTGACATATACTTCTGTATCTAAGAAAGATATAGATTGCCTGCTTTTTGTGTAGGTGAATTTCAATCCTCTTGTACTGTTATTCAAGAGTTCAAAGTATTCTTCGAATTCACTCTCACTTCCATCCCACACTATGAATAAATCGTCAATGAATCTCTTCCATTGTATAATGTGTTGGGTAAATTTGGTGTTTCGGTGATTCCAGGCTATCTCTTCCTCCCACCATCCCATTGCTATGCAAGCATAGCTTGGGCTGAATGAGAAGCCCATCGCAGCGCCATTGCGCTGCCGATAGAGTTGTTCTCCGAAAAAGAAAAGGTTGTTTGTGAGTAGCAGAGTGATCATTTCATACAACATATCATTATGTTCCTTATAATGTATGTTGCGTTTTTCAAGAAAGTATTTACAAGCCCTCAAACCCAAGTCATTGTCAATATTTGTGTATAGTCCGATAACATCCATGGATATCAGAAGATAGTTATCCTGCCAAACCAAATCAGATATTGTACACAGAAAGTCTGTTGTGTCTTTTAGGTATGATTTCAAGTTCTCTACATAGGGCCTTAGAAAGAAATCAATAAAATTACCCATTGGTTCCATCAATGAGCCATTTGCCGACACTATCGGTCTTCCTGGTGGTCTAGTGGAGTTTTTGTGGATCTTTGGTAAAAAGTACATGGTAGCCATTCGAGGGAAATCGACTGTTAGATATTTCCTTTCTTCATAGTCGATTAGACTTCTGTTTTCCCAAGTTGCGAGTTTATGGTCTAACTCTCTTTTTAATTGATCCATTGGGTTTTTCATTAGTTGTTCATAATACTCGGGGTTCGATAATTGGTTCATCGCTTCCTCCGTGTATAGGTCCTTATCCCAAATCACCACGTTGCCCCCTTTGTCTGCCATTTTTATTTCCACATTCTTATCATTGATGAGGGTTGTTAGTGCTTCTCGTTCTTGTGGAGTTAAGTTGTCTTTGAATTTCATTTTTGGAATATTATATAATTCCTGTATTACCGCCTCCCTTTGAAGATATCTATTTTATTGCCCGGAGTAAGTTGCGGATAAAATTTGGACTTAGCCTTCATTTTGCTGATCCCAGCTCCTAGTTGTGGTATTGCTGTTTCCAGAGTTATCTCATTTTCTTCCTCTGCGTTCAGATTTAGAAGGGTTAAATACCCGTCTGCATCTCTCACACTTAGATCTGAGAATAGTTTCATGGGAATTCTGTTGATTTGAGGTTTGTTTTGTCTCTCTAGAAAATGTTTGGCCAATTTTATTTTACGAATGTATAAATACAGATCTATCCTCGTTTGAGCCAAATCCATTTTTCTTGTGGGACAGAAGTTGATGCCTCTCTTGAGTAAGGTCGTTTCTGCTGGTGTCATTATCCTTTTGGATAGGTTGACCACTTGTAATTCTTCCATCATTTGCCCCTCTTCTGTTTCATACCCCTCGTTTCCGGTCCACTTTGTTGATTTTGCGCATTTTCTCCTCCTGCCTCTTCTGGTTTTTTTTGGTGCTGTTGTTGATGACTTCTTTGTCTGGGTTGCCAGGATCTTCCACGGCCTCTTCCTCTTCCTCGCATTTGTCTGGGCGCCCCCTGCTCCTGTTCCCATTGCCGCTGTTGGAGTACGAGGCGCATATCCCCTAAAAAACGCTGCTGTTCCTCATCCAGGTTTAGGTCTTCATCTGTTTGTTCATTTGATGTGATTGAGGATAGGCTGGAGGATGAAATGGTTTTAGTATGTGATGGTTTTTTATAAGGGTCATATTTGCGGGCAAAAGTGAAAATTCTTCCTTCCGCATAGTCGTTTGCGTCCCTTACAAATTTATTGTGTTTTCTCAGTCTCACAGTTTCCTCATGTTGCTCTATTTGTTTTTCCAAATCCTCTTTGAATTTGGTCAATTCTTGATTTAATTTTAATGCTTCCAATTCTTTTTCCACTTCTTTAAGTTGTTCCTTTATTTTCTCCAGGGCAATTTCAATGTGCCTAACCAATATCTTTATTAGGCCCAATGATGAATTCAGAATGAATGCCCCCCATTCCTGTAGCAATTCATTCGTTACATCCTGCTGACTTGGCATCAACATTATTCAGAGTCCCCTTGGAACCCTTTCTGCTTCCAAATATTTGCGTAACGCGATGACTTCCCAGGATTTGTTGATTTCTTTTCTGGTTAGTTTTTCCCAGTGTCTTATTTTGCCTTTTATATCATCCTTCGGTGTATCACTCTGTTTGGCTTGAACTTTCTCCATGTTACCCTTATCAAACATATTAGTGACATGTTCTTTTCTTTTTGCTTCTCTTTTCTCCATTTCTACAGTGCTGTGCAATGCTGCTTTGAATCAATTACTGTAATTTATATTCTCGTTCTGTTTCTTTAAATGACTGTCGGCTTGCAAACTTAATGGGTTGATTTTGGCTCCGTAATGGATGCAAATATCATAGGATAAATACGCGTGTTTCACAGTGTGTCACGCGCTGATTCCAATTGTCCTTGCGCATCAAAAAACACACCCATTATTCAGTCTTCCGTTGCTTAATCGCCAGGCTTTCCTTTTCTTTCTTATTCGTGTTCCGTAAGGGAAATGGCAAACTAGACGTTTTGTTTTTCCATCAACATAGAGAAGGAGAGAGGGGGATCCCATCTTACCTCGGATGTGTTCTCCGGGCAGCGTGGGTTCCCGTCCTCTGCTCACGCTTCTCAAGTTTGCTTCCTTCGGCTCCAAGGTTAACGCGATGAGCACCGCGAGAGGAATTCAAAGTATTCACTGGGTGGTTCAACTCTCCTCTCGTTTCAGGCGCTGCTAGCAAGTGCGTGGCTTCACGCGGTAGAACCAAACCGCTATATATCAAAACTGTGTTTGCCCCGAGTGCCACCCGGTTCGAAACCAAAAGAAGCCGCAACTCCAGTCAATCCGTTTTTTAAGAAGCAGGTAGATTTATTATCCGATCCTCTACAGCATATTTCACAGCGAAAAACCAACGCGTTTCGTGAGCTCCCCACTCACTTGATCACGGTTGTTACAAACACTGTTTGCTGAAAATAATTTAAAAAGGGAGTCCCTCCCACCTTGGTCACATGATTACAACCATATGTTTTTCTTTCACAATGGCCTTCTGGGACTTGTAGTTCTTAAATTGCATAATGTAATTCCACATCGATACAAAAGAAATAAAATTTGTCCACCCTCTCCCTGCTAGAAAACAGTTTTCAGAATGATATAATTTTCAAAGGGTGTTGCCTCCAAGGGTTTCTTTGTGTGACAGAAACAACAAAAATGATTATTTCACATTTGTGATTATCAAGCATTTGGAGTCAAGGCCGGGTTACTTTCTTAAGTCTTGATACTTCAGACAAACATCTCACTTGTAACACCCCCTATAGTATCTATGTGTTGATATGCCCGTGCAACAAATGGTATGTGGGAAGCACAAAACATGTAGCCAAAAAAAGAGTGCTGGAACATCTACGGGCTATCCGCTCCCACAACAAACAATATCCTGTCGCTAGGCATTTTTTTGAATCACATATGCAAGATGAAACTATGATGCGTATGGTAGTCATAGATTGTGTTGATCTAGGTGTGAGAGGAGGAAACTATGAATTGTCATTACGTAAACTTGAATCTAAGTACATTATCGATTTCCAGTGCCTGTCCCCGATGGGATTAAATATGAGCGAAGAGTTATCAGTTCACCTGTACGAATGAACCAATGTATCAATGTATATAATAGGGTGTCAGTATCAGCCGTCTGTTTTTGATTTAAAATATTTTAATCTTTCTAGATATCAATGGAGGACTAGGTGACAGTTCGTAGAATACCATCTGGATGGCATGACCTGCTGGATGATCGGTTTTGGAATAATAAGCCCACTGGGGCAAGATGTGTGTTTTTTGTACAACCACACTACTTGATAATGGGGGTCAACTGCCCAGATATGGAAGGACTAGCCCACTGGGGCTTTGATCTGATATCAGAAATGTGACATGGATATTCGCGAGAAACATAATTGCGAGTAGAGGGCTACCTCCAATCACCTTAGAGCTTTGTAATTGTCATAGCCGAGGAGCCAATAAGTGACCAGGTTGTAGTCGCGGTAATGTGCCTTATCATAAACCCGCGTAAATTGCGAATTATGTACTATTCCAAATACCGATGCATTACCGACTGTGCCATTTCATTATGTGTGATGATTCAAAATTTTCAGTTATATTATAATGAATTATTCATTGCTGTGTAAATACATGAAATTACAACGGTACA
The DNA here is from genome assembly GCF_964263255.1 of Lissotriton vulgaris. Taxonomy (NCBI): domain Eukaryota; kingdom Metazoa; phylum Chordata; class Amphibia; order Caudata; family Salamandridae; genus Lissotriton; species Lissotriton vulgaris. The sequence continues at coordinate 1,451,383,054 of NC_141689.1, read as the reverse complement.
TACAATATGTGATAATTTATTAATTTATAAATGTATACGATTATTATTGGAATCGTTTTGGAAAAGAACATCACATTTTTCAATGAATTATTATACTAGTCCAATATGTCCTCCTTATTTGCACTATTTGTCACATGATTTGCACTGAGGGTATGCTTTGGGATTTTAAAAATGGCCGTTGTGGTAGGCCTGACGAGCGTGATCAAGCCGTAATGGTGAAACGCGTCGTGAATTTTCTCTTGCCATAATAAAGGATTTGAAGCAAGCGCTGGGTGTCCAGGTGAACTTCTTTACATGAGAGGTGATTTGGAGTATATATATATATATATATATATATATATATATATATATATATATATATATGTATATATGTATATAATGATTTCAAAGCTGATCTTTTTACTAACTTAATTTACGTTTTTCAATGCAGCTCTACAAGGAGAGCAAAAACATACAACACAACTTTACAACATAACACGTCATAAAAATTGAACAACAGTAAAAAGCCCATATTGTCTATAAAAAAGACACAAAGGGGGACAAAAGAAGACAAAAAAAATGTAAACTATATTCATTCATATTCGTCTTTAAAGCTAAGTGGCACCATTTTGATCTGGATTTCTCTGTTTATAATACAGAGCCTTGTCGTCCTTTGCCTACACAGTCAAATGTAGAGGCCATTAATCCAGCATTGGTGGTGCCTTGGGATATCTATACCTTTAGAATTTGCTTTTTGGCTCTTAAGCAGCCTTTTCTGAGGCGGGAGGCCACATACACATTTTATAATGTGAACCAAGAGTATTTATGGTCACCCCAAGCATCAATTCGAAACTTTCAAATACCTCATTCCAAAATGTACAAACCTCAGCAAACTCATATTAAATTACCCAAATGACACAGGTGAGACTAAGAAACCAACTCCATCTTTGAACTACTGTGTGGAACATGATTTTTTTTATCGTAGCAAAGACAAATGATCTATATACACCTATTTATAGGCCACCATGCACCACTGCTTTATGTATATGTATCTCTCTGCCAATTTATATGAGAGACAAGCAGAAAAGCCATTGCCATAAACAGAATAAAATTCAAATGAAATGAACGACTTGGCATCAAGTAACCAGCATCTATAGTCCTAAACATATTATTTAATCATAATGCCTCACAATAAGCAACAGGTCTTGATCCTTTGCAGTGGTATAAGATACAGAGTTATTATCTAAGACTGTACTCGTGGTTTGCTGTAGATGTAATTGTTTGAGTACTTTTAGGTAAGGAGGCATAGACTGAAGCAGGGCCTGTAATCTGGTGTAGATGATGAGGCCTAGATCTAGAAATGCAGCCAAGGGCAAGAACATCTTAAATAAACACAAGTTTCTCATTGGCAACAATTTCTACAATTGGTGTCACCAACCATGAACGAATACACTGAGCATAAGTTGTTACACCAAATGTCAGTATATTCAGGTGTGCGAACAAAGCCGAAAGGAAGTGGAGTGCTGTACTGGGTCAAACACAAAGTTACAGTCAATAGGTGGTTCTCAGAGCAGATATGGCCTATCACTGCAATGTGATGCGGTTCTTTAAAGATTGTTTCTTCAGTTACGTCTTAAGGGGCGGCAGAGAAGGGGCAGTCCTGACCGATAAGTTGATGTTGTTCCTGATCATGGGTACATAGACGGAGAAGGTCTGTTGCCTTGATTTTTCCTTTTCTTGCACTTCTTCACCAGTCTGATTATTTCCTGGCTGCAGTTCAGCCAGCAGCCACCAGAGATGTTGAGCTTGTCAGCCAGGTATAGTGCTCGTTACCATGAATTTGTAGGTAATACCGCTGATTTTGAAGATGGTACAGGTTGGCAACAGTAGCCCTTGGAAGTCCATCAGTGTGGAAGGGATGTGGGCACACTTTTTCAAGCACTTGGTGAAGCATGCTGCAGCATGTAGGATGCCCTTAAAGGGTGCCAAAGTGCAGTTCCGGGGTGTAATCAAGACTATGGCTGCCATCAAGATACAAGAGTACAAAGGCCTGAAAAGCAGTTTTGAAGTTGCTTTCTGTGAGGGATGGTTTTACGTTCTTTATTAGAATTCGCTGATATGAGGCCATCTTGGTTTTGTTCAAGATGGATGAGATCTGTGTCCAGGGTGAATCCAAATGACTTGGTGTTGATTGGGTAACATGCTGTATGGCGATCAGTGTGTTGCTGAGGTTAAGAAGGCTGTCTTGTTTTCTCCATGTTTCAGTTTCCTGGGAGGCAAAAGGCCCAGGTGAGGGTGGTGTGCCGGAATGGATGAGGCAATGCTGAGGTCTTAGAATTCTCTAAGAAATTTGTTCTGTCTAAAGCCTGTAGATAAGGTAAGAGGTGGTGCACTAAGTTGTGAAGAGTCGGATGAGACATGCAACAAACTCCATGGATATGAGTGTGGTTTGCTAAACTATAATGCAGGACTGGCAGATCTTATGGCGGACCGCAAGACCTTCTTTCTGATGTGTGCATGGGTGAATATAATAGGACAGTACAATAGTTAGCAGGTTAGGCAGGCACTGTAAATTTAACAAAAAGAATAATAATATACCGGTGGCTCAGTGGACTAATGCATCAACTGCAGGGGCCTGTGTTTGACCTTATGGTCACAGGTTCAAATCCTAGTGGGTCCACTCAGCCTTTCATCCATCTGAGGTCGATAAAATGACTACCATTGAGATGGGTAACAACAAACATCTGTTATTCAGCGCCAAGATGCCTATGGGTGAACGTGCGCTTTACAAATACACATGTTATGCTATAACGATGTAGTGGTAGCACAAGGACTGTGGGCAGCAGTACTTCTTTCTCATGCTGCCAGGTGGTAGTATGTTAGATCCAGGTCTAAACTCTTTCTATTGGGCAATCACGTGCCTTTTTAAAGTTTAATTTAAAACATTGCTTTAAAAAAGCCTGCATGGTACATTCAGGAATGTGAATGGAATGCGGGGCTCCTCCAATCACAGTGGACCATTGCATTGTGGTGTGTGATCGGTGGGACTGGATGCTGCACAACGTTTGCCTCCACCTCGTAAAAGAATCTCATTTACACTGCATCCGCCTAAATGAAGATGTGCCTTGCACTGGCTTGCTTCTTGTCCGGGAGATTTGTACAAACAAGTCAGAATCTAGGGGCATATTATCAAGACAGGCAATAGAATTATCGCCGCTTTAGCGGCAGATAACTGCCGCTAAAACGGCGATAATGGCTTGATAATATGCTCTATGGAATTCCGATTGAAGCCCATGTTAGATGTGAAGGACATCTAACATAGGCTCCAATTGGAATTCCAAAGAGCATATTATCAAGCTCATGCCCCCTAGTGTTTATATTTCTGGAGGACTTTCAGTAAAACGTGTTTAAAGCGCCATCATTTGGAATAATTCAATCCCAAAGCAGTCTGGTATATTCTGCTAAAACGTTCTTAATACCTATCTTCATATTTACTTTTATTTACTTTCAAATTAGTGCCTCTTCTCATTCAAGTAAAATCTCACTTCATTTGCTCCACAATTATATTGCTTTTCAGTTAAAACGTACACCTTGGCCTGGCAAAATTGACAGGTCTGCTTTGAGTTCCCAGCCCGGCCCTGACTGCACCAGCACACCTAAGAGCATTGTTGCAACTAGGCTTGAGTTCTTCCTACTTATTTTGTATTGGATGATTATTATTATTATTATTATTATTATTATTATTATTATTATTATTATTATTATTATTATTATTATCACCACCATCATTATAATATTATTGTTACTTTGCGCTGGTGCCTCCTGCATAGCTGCCCCCTTTCGCATCCTCCCTATTGGAACAATGATGTATCCTACATGAACAAGTGGCCTGCAAATAGTTTCCTTTATGCGATTTGGAGTCCTCTTTTCTAGTCACTCAGGCCTTTTCCAGTTGCAAATCGATTGCTTTTTTTTTCAAATCAAAGGTGTGCATCTAATCCTTCCAACAGTGTCTTCTGTATATAAAATACACTTTCTTGGACAGCTCCCTCATCGGAAATGTTGCAGGCTCAATGGTGTCTCACAAGGCAGCTACTGGTAAAGCCAATAAATGTGGATTTTTAGAGTGCAAATGTTTTTTGAGATGATTGTGAGATCATGCTTGGTCTTTAGTTGCTGTAAGACTTTGGCTGGAGAGGTGTACCATGACTCATCTGAAGCTTTGTCTCCCTGAGTCACGTCCCTTTTACACATATAAAAAAAAAGAGAATAAGTTACACTCGATAACTGTGTAAACAGTCAGATAGGCAAATAGCAATGGCAATAATGTATTGCGACAAGAACACTAATTCCTTCTGCCACAAATCTTACAACAAAGCCAAACAACTTTATTATCAAAACATTAAGGGGCAGGTTTACGAGAAGCTGACGCATCTGTAGAAATGCGCCAGTTTCCCTGCGTCAGCCTGCGATACCTTTGCGCCACCATGGATGCGCTGCATTTACAATATGGCGTACCATGGCGCAAGGATTGACAGATGCATCAGAAATTGTGATGCATCTCTTGGCCCAAAAGTTGCCCATTGCTGGAGTCGTGTCGCAAGCATGACACACCTCCAGCAATGCATGAGGAGGCATATACTCATTGTACTGCGCCACTCCTTACGCCTGCTTCAAGCAGGCATAAGGTTTCGACGCAGTGGCATCTTAGAAGTGGCGCAGTGAAATCTTGTACATTTTACCGTGTCACTTCTACGTGGCTTTCCTGCGTGGGAACGCCCACCCTGCATATACCTGATGCAGGTATAATGTAACGTAGGGCTTTACAACGGGACGCATCTCACTAGATGCATCACGTTGAAAATTGGCCACATTGTTTGCGCCACCGCTGCGTCACAAAAGTGATGCAACGTCAGCGCAAAAGTGTCGCAAGGGGCTTGTAAATCTACCCCAAATTATTTACACTATAAGAAGCAACACCTATTGGCTTTGTCAATACTTGTTTCCCATAAAAATAGTCCAATAGCATAGGGAAGTAACGTTTCCTTTCGAGCGCTCAGAAGCATGTCAGTGCAGCATTCCTTACAAGGTGGATTACGAAATGTAGGAACGCCCAAGAGAGTGTTGTCTCGGGCACCAGCATTAATGCAGTGCCAGGGACACCCCATAGGGACTATTTGTGGTGGAGGATTAGTGCTGCAGAGGGATGAACCACTATCAGCGCCAAACAAATATGTGTTTTAGGGATTAGCACCAAATGCAATCCACTAGCTCAGACTAAATGAGCTCCTCATGCGCATGCGTTCAAGAATACCAATGGAGTATGTCTGTGCAGGCTAACAACAGGCTGTTCAACGTCGATGGATTTCTGTTTTTTACACAATTTTTTCATCTGCAAACTCTTCTTCTGAGGAAAACAACCAAATTAGTTGAACCAATTAATTACTAAACGTTTTACCCGAGTAAGTTGTTTTGGAGGTGTGCACAGCCGTGAAAGGAGCGCCCCAACTTCAGTATATAATTTCCACTTCTAAAATTAACATTTCTAAATAAATGTGCACGTCCTCAAAATGCTAGGCTCGGTAGGTATTAGCCAGCAAAAACATTTACTATTTTTTAAGGGAAGTCGTCTTCGCTATGTTGAAGGATTAATTTTTAAGTACGCCTAGGCAGCGCACGTGCTGTCTTCTCGACACATTCAGTGGGCTTGGAGGCTGCCCATTACTTAGCATTGATCAGCTTCATCGTCACTCTCAGTTGCTTGCATCCTGCTGGTCAGTTCTGCGGTCACCTCATCTTCTTGTGTGTGACCGCCCGCTGGAGCATGACCGTAGCATTTCTGATCTTCCACCGATCGCACTTTTGGGAGCTATTTTGTTTCTTTTTGTCGACGTGCTCTTATGTAATTGGCTCTGTCTTGTATTTCTCCTGTCGCTCCCTCCCTTTCTCCCATTGTCATGTTTACTAATTCCCTCGCACCCGTTTCCTGCGCTGCCTCTACCTCCGTTGTTGTGTTGGCCCCCGGGCTACCGTAAAAAAACAAAGTCAATAGGTCCCTCCTACACACAAGAGCTTTGACAATATGCTTTTGCCATTTTGTACACCCGTGTGGCTGCTGTTCATCATGGCTAAATGTTAGTGGTGTGGAGTGCCCTAGAGTGGAGTGTGCGGAGTAAAGTGTCGGAGAATGGATTTGTTGGAGTAGAGTGTTATAGAGTAGAGTAGGAGTAGTAGAGTGTTGTAGAGTTGAGTAGAGGGCAGCAGAGTTTAGTGTTCAGTGGCAGAGACTGTTGTAGAGTGAAGTGTCATTGAGTGTAGTGTCGAACAGGGGAGTTGAGTAAGTGGAGTGGCGTAGAGTGGAGTGGTTTGGAATAAGGTGGAGTAGGTTTCAGTGGACTGAGGTAGTGGAGTGGAGTAGATTGGACTGGATTGGATTTGGGTAGACTGGGTTGTATTGAATGGAGTGGGGTGGATTGGATGGAGAGGATGGGCAGAATGGGGTGATTTGGATTGGAGTGGAATGGATTGAAATGGGGCGAGGTGGATTGGACTGGAGTGTATTGTCATGGGAGGATTAGATTGGTTTGAGGTGGCATGGATTGGATTAGGGTAAAGTGATTTGGAGTGGGGTGAATTACAGTGTAGTGGAGGGGGTGAACTGTAATGGGGTAGAATGGGTGGATTGGACTGGAGAGGGGTGTATTGGATTGGAGTGGGGTGGGTGGATCAGATGTAATGGATTAGGTTTGAGTGGGGTGGATTGAAATGGGATGGGGCGAGTTAGATTTGGGATTGGTAGTCTGGAGTGGGGTGGACTCAAGTGGGGTGGGGTGGAATGGAGTGGGGTGGAATGGAGTGAGGTGAATTGGAGTGTAGTGAATTGGGTAGGTGTGGTGTGGGATGGGATGTATTGGAGTGGAGTGGGGTAGATTGGATTGCAGTGGGGTGGATTGGGGTAGAGTAAGGTGGATTGGATGAGTGAAGTAGATTGGAGTGGTCTGGATTGGATTAGGGTGGGAGGGTTGAACTGGACTGTGATAAGGTGGGGTGGGGTGGATTGGATTGGATTGAGGTTGGGTTTGGTGGTTTAGAGAGTGGTAGATTGGATTTGGGTGGATTGGATTGGGGTGCGGTAGATTGGATTGGGGTGAGGTGGAGTGGATTGGATTGGAATGGGGTGGATCGGATTAGAGTGGGCAGATTGTTTTGGATTGGAGTGGGGCAGATTGTTTTGGATTGAATTGGGGCTGGTTAGAGTGGGGCAGGTTGAAGTGGGGCATATTGTTTTGAATTGGAATGGGGCACATTGTTTTGTTTTGGAGCAGGTGGATTTGATTGTGGAAGATTGTTTTGAATTGCAGTGGGCCAGATTGGAGAGGGACTGATTGTTTTGGATTGAAGCGGAGAAGATTGGAATGGGATGGATGGGATTGGAGTAGGGAGATTGTTTTGGATTGGGTGGGGCAGAATGGAGTGTGGCAGATCATAGTGGGGCAGACAGTTGTGGATTGGAGTGGGGTGGATTAGAGGGTGGCAGACTGGAGTGGGGCAGATTGGAGTGGATCAGACTCTTTTGGATTAGATTGGTCAGATTGTTTTGGATTGGAGGGGGCAGATTGGTGTGTGGCAGACTGAGCGATGCATGTTATTTGGATTACAGTGGGGCAGATTGCAGCGGGGAAGATTAGAGTAGGCCAGATTGGAGTGGGGCAGACTGGAGTGAGAGAGATTGTTTTGGATTATAGTGGGGCAGATTGCAGCGGTGCAGATTGGAGCGGGGCAGATTGGCGTGGGGTTGATTGTTTTGGATTGGAGTAGGGCAGATTGCAGTATGGCATAAGTGGGGCAGATTGTTTTAGATTGTTTTAGATTAGAGTAGGGCAGATTGCTTTGGATTAGAGTGTGTCAGATTTTTTGGGGATTGGACTGGGGCAGATTGTTTTGAAGTGGAGCAGATTTTCATTGGAGTGGAGCAGGTTGGAGTGCAGAAGATTGGAGTGGGGCTGCTTATTTTGTTTTGGAGTGGGGCAGATTGGAGTGGGTGGGTTGGGAGGACTGGAGTGTGTTGTGGTGGATTGAAGAGGATTGGAGTTGAGTGGTTGTGATAGGAGAGGGGTGGATTGAATTGGTCTGGGTGAATTTGATTAGGTGGGTTGAATTGGTGTGGGGTGAGGTGGAGTGGATTGGCATGGATTGTAGTGGGGTCGATAGGAGTGGGGTTGATTGGGGTGTACTGCATGATTATTTGTTAAAGCATCAAAGAAACAATGTCACTTTGCAATAAAAGGATCCTCATCCTTTGAGAACAGCGCCCACGAGCAAAAACAAAAGAAAGCACGAGTGCAATGTGAGAAAAGAAGACTTGGCAGAAAAAAGAATGCTAACAATAGAAAATAAATCTTTGCAATTTTGTTTGTCCTGCTGGGCACTTTTTTGCCAGTCACACTCCTGTTTGCAGGGCACTAAAACGTAAACAGATCAGAATAGTAACTCAATCCTGTTGGAAGCAGAGGACGGGCCCTGAATAAGTTAAATCAATGAGTATTTGGTTCCGGCTCAACAGAGGGGAACGTAATTAATATTAGGCCTGTTAGTCCTGCCTTGACAAATTACGAGGCTGTAAAGAAGAGTGCCACACAAGCCAACAAATGGTAAGCAGCTTGAGGGCTCTAGCCCTTTTTGCTAACAACTGTGTCTCGCAAGTGAGATGCATGGGCTAGCACATGGTCTTACAGGCTTGGGCCTAAAAAGCGCTATGACCTGGATACCGTTGGCTGCACCATAGCGCTTTTTTACAGTTTCTCCACCCAGTCTCCATCATTTCATCATTACCCATCCCTGTTTCTTCTTCCCCCAACTGCCCCCATTTCTTAATTGTGCGTACACCCGCCCCTAGTTCCCCATTTAATTACAGTCTTATTGCATCCCTTTGATGCATACGCTATGCTGGGCGGCCTGGGACTGATGTTTAGATGACTTTTTCCTGATTTTCAACAATGCTGCAATGCAACTTTACTAAAATACATTGACATTGACAAAGCCAATAGCTCTCACATAGGTGATACCTACTGGATTTGCTAATGCTTTGTTTTGCATTTGGAACTAGTGGTGCTTAAGTGACCCCTGTGCGGGCTTGTAGACAAAAAGAGAGGGGAGATTGTAAAGAAACAATGAAGAATCTGAACAGAAGACAGTTAAGAACAACCATAGCTGAGTCGCAAAAAACATTGGCAGTCGTAGGAGCGAATAGCTAAGTAAGGAATAATATATGGGTATGAAAGTACTACGATCAGGTTTTTGAGCTATAGAGCTGTCCTTCATGCTGCCGTTTTTTAACTATACTGGTGGGGCAGAAGAGTACTGGCAACCTAGGGCCTGCACTTAGGTTGTAACAAGACACAAGAGGGAAAGATGGCTAAGGATAGAGGATGATACAAGCAATAGAAGAGTTATAGGTGGCATACCAACAACAGCAGCTGCTGGAAGCAAACAGGGAGGCACCTGATGCCCCTGAGATCCATAGCTAGAGGCCTGAGAAAAGGACGTAGGAGCCACCTCTCTAAGGGCCTCTTTTATGAGGCTGTGTGTCACTTTTACGCCCCCGGTGCATCACTTTTTGTGACGCACCCGAGGCGTAAAAATGCGCCTTGTTGCGCCATATATACAAAGTGACGCATCTAGGTAGATGCCTCACTTTATAAACCCCAGCACCATATTTTACCTGCGCCAGGTATAATGTATGCAAGGGGGGCGTATTGACGCAAAAAAGGGTCATAGAAGTGACGCAGTGAAATCTATAAGATTTCACTGCGCCATTTCTAGGACTCAAATTCGTCAATTTCTTATGCCTGCCTCACAGCAGGCATAAGACTGATGCTGGCCCTTTCACATGGGGCTTGCCCCATGTGAAAGGACAAATTGCTGGAGTTGCGTCACTTTTTTGTCACACTCCAGCAATGCGTCACTTTTGCATCATACAGATACGTCAGAAATACTGACATATCTGTAACTCCTTGCGCCCTGATGCGTCATACTTTAAATATGACGCATCATTGGTGTCGCAAGGAGGGCGCAGTGAAAAGTGAAGCATCGCTGTTTTCACGCAGCGATGCGTCACTTTTCATAAATGAGGCCCTAAGTGAGGAGGACCAGGAGTAAAACTGGTTTTCTAGGTCAGGGTCTGTTAAGCAAAAGGACAGTGCTTCTCTTGAAGAGGGTCTGTTAAGTGGAAGCTTCGATTCTACCCATACCTTGATTCATCCGAGGCTGGGACAAAGTTAGGGGCAGTTTCCCTGGACATTACCTTGCAGTTCCCTTAATGAAAATGATCTGCAAATGGTATGAACAAAGAGTGATGCTAAAAAACAGGAATATCACCTCCAAGAAGTTGTCAGTGTTTTTCCAGGGCACCTCCAAAGAGGCAAAAAAAAATACAAAGCTCAAAAACAACTTTGCAGCAAAACAAAAGTAGCAACAACACGAAAACAGCAAGTGAGGCCACTAGAAAGTAGCAAGTACCTCAGTGCAAATGGTGTTGAACATTACATAGACGGGAATCCCAATCATTAATGGGCATTGAAAAACATCCTGCTCGCTTTTAAATTTAGATCTTAAGGTGCTCCTTGCATCCAGGCCACAAAGTAGACACATAAATCTCACCTCTAGCCGGCAGGGGTTGCAGTTAGGTGCAGTAAGGATCTCTCCTCTATAAGTCAAAGACACTTGTTGTGCAATGAAAAAAAGCACAGGTGCACCATAAGTTAGGAGTGTGCTAAAAACAACCCAATTATCGTAAGAGCACAAATGGTGATGTCCACAGGTCTGGTTTGTTTGAATGATTTATTTATCAATAGAAGGAAAGACGAACAGCCGACGCGTTTTGTCCCGGATGGGACTTCTTCAGGGCTGTATTTACAAAAAAACACATAAACATACAATGAAAAAAACTTGGACTATTATATAACTCAGCCGAGCATGAAATAGTCACAGTGTTAAAAAAACATTATCGATAATGTTTATATAGAGAACAGTCTTAGTTGCTATATTCCTGAATTCATCTGATCAGAGTTACCCCAAGCTAAAAACAAGTAAACACTGATTTTTTAACACAATTATTGGCAAAGATCAAACTTTCTTATGAACAAAGAAGACATAAATTGTAGACGGAAAGCATTTAAAGTACATTTAGGGGACATTCCCATAGTCCAAAAAATGATTTAATACATTTTAAAGACATTCTCATAGTCCAAACAATGATTAGATGACAGGGTACCAATACCCAAACATTGCTTTCCATTAAGGAGAAAGATGACAAGTGGAATGAAACATGGCTGCCACTGGAATTAAAGATATACAACCACACCTACCAGGAATAATATATCAACTCCTTGGCGGTGTATAGAGGTCAGAGGGTTGCAGTCCATTACGTAGACTCTAATCAAGGTTGTGCCAAGGTGAAGGGTAAAGGAATAAGGGAGAGAAGAAGAATTTTGTTAGAAAAAAATGAATCATAGAGAAAATAAAGAAGCTTTGTAAAGAGGGCAGTAACAAGAGAGAAAAGGAGCCAAAATTAATGAGGATGATAAAACATCATTGATTACCATTCTTAATATTCTAGAATATAGAATCTTCAAAACTCACTTTATGAGAATATATAAGCAACCAAGATCTTGAGGTAATGCCAATCCTTCAAGGTAAATATCCAGCTGGGCTAGGAAGGAAGGCTGTAGGGAGAGAAGGAAAAATATGAGAGAGAAATAAAGGTATAGTGAGTATTTCACTCACTGGACAACCCAAAAAATCTTGATGATGTGCTCCTTATAGAGAAACTGACACAACGGAATAGAAGACTAGTGTGAGTAAATCACTGTGCCTTTCACATGTGATTTATAAATATTGCTTGGTGACCATGGCTTACCTAAATCATTTTCACAGCGATGAAATAACAAATCAATTTCAATCCGAGTACGAATGAGTTTGGATGAGATGCACCAATCACAAGGTGTGCACCTATAACTAAATCAAGGAAAAAGTACCGATGAGAAAATTGAAAATTGGAAGCACATAATAGATACGGCAGATAGGGTTATGATACAGACAAAAAATCACCTGAGAATGTCCAATGAAGCCTTCAACTATTGAGTAGTAATGTGTTTAAAGAGCTCTCCTTACTTCTCCACCAAGATTCTAAATATAAGGTGAGACAATATTGTAGGAATGGTTCATAATATCCTGTGCCTGTCACATGTGATTTGTAGAAATTGCTTGGTGACCGTGAATTACCTAAATCATGTTATCAACGATTAGGTCAACATCACTTTCAATCAAAATACAAGTGGGTTTGAATAAGATGCAACAACGATGGAGTGTGCACCTAAAACTACATAACAAAGAAATACCGATGTAAAATTTAAATGCTGGGATCACATATTGAGTGAAGCAGCGTAGGATTATGATACAGAAGAAAAATCACCTGAGAATGTCCAATGGAGCCTTCAGATGTTGAATATTAGTTTATTTAAGGATCTCTCCTTACTTCTCCACCAAGATTCTAAATATAAAGTAAGACAACATAATAGAAGTGGTTCATAATTACAATAAAGATGGTACATGTGTTGAACAACAATGTTTTACTTGTAAAGGGCTTATCAATGTTATAAACAATATACCTCGATCCCCAAATGTTGTGCTAAGAATGAGGAAGGTAGAAGCTGGAATAACGCTCGAAATACGCACCAGAGCGCTTATGCATAGTTTGTCAATTATGTATGTGTGTTATGAGCTATTTACTCATAACCCACCGGGACCAGTAGGTAAAGTGAACGTTTCAACAAAAAGCTCTCCACGAACATGGGGCAGTCAATAAACAAAAGGTCTAAGTCAGAACAGGGGGGGAAAAACCTACTGCCAAAGAAAGCACGATAATAATACTAAAGTTTAGTTAAAAGAATGCAAGTATAATCAAGATTTATTCTGACTAGCAAAAAGTGACTCCCAGGCATGTTGTTAGAAAAACGCATGAAGCCTGAATTTAGCAAGCCGTCTTACCGCGGAGAAGGTGACACCCGGAATTGGAAGCCCAGACGTAGTATCCCCTCAGTCCGTATAGCGCCTGATGGAGAACATACATGTCCGCGCTTGTATTTATACCCCACAAGATTATTTTAAGTGCATTCACCTCTGTAGCAATGGTATTGAGCCTGATTATAGAAATCCAGCGAACGGCGGCGGCCATCTTAGAGCAGTATAATAGGCTACAACTGATAGTGATCGGTCCGAAAAGTAACAACTATGTGTCGTTGTTTTAATTGATAGTGCATATAAAGCAACATCATAAAGGTATACACTAAATCCTGGCGAGAACTTATGTGACTCTGTGTGAAATTTTTTTAATTCATAATTATAATAACAAGAAGAAATAAGATCTTGGCGGCCATGTTGGAATAGTATATATGTATATTTGAAACCATATATTATTGGCGGCCATATTGAGATGGTGTAAACATCTAACTTGCATACTGGAGCTATAGGAATAATGTTTCTAGAAAAACCTATGAAACGATTTGACCATCCCATAAATTAACAAAGCGATAATATGAAGTTAATTAGGGAATACGAAGTTTGATGAGGGTACTTCGAGTATCAAATCTAATTTTTGGAAAGATAATTTAGAAAATGGTCAGAGGACCGTAAACCAAACTATCAGGGAATTGGGACTCTAATCACTATCCTTAATACGTATGTTTATAAAAACTATGGGGTAGGGGAACCGAGTAAAACGACAGCATACATGGGGGTCATATTGTAATGGCAATGAGTGAATGTTAACTCATTCATATCCGGATGAAAGGACAACCTTGAGTAAGGGAACTTTATTGATATGGTCCCTATGAAAGAAACAGATGGTCCCTAAGAGCAGAGATTGTTTTCAATATTAGCTCCTACATATCCAGATCAGAAGACAACCTTGAGTAAAGGAGCTTTGTTGATATAGTCCCTATGAGAGAAACAGGCGGTCCCTAAGAGCGGAGATTATCGTTAATGTAAATCATAAAAAGAGGCGGTAGAAAAATCTAAAATTATGAAAAAAATAATAACAAAGAAAAAGGTGCTATTGGAAAGTGAATAGTGAATTACAGATCGAACTCCAGTGACATTACCATACCTTAAATTCACTTGTCATAAAGAGGAAAAGCATAAGAGCAGAGATTTTAATGGAGTTCGATCTGTTTCTCTCATAGGGACTATATCAACAAAGCTCCTTTACTCAAGGTTGTCTTCTGATCTGGATATGTAAGAGCTAATATTGAAAACAATCTCTGCTCTTAGGGACCATCTGTTTCTTTCATAGGGACCATATCAATAAAGTTCCCTTACTCAAGGTTGTCCTTTCATCCGGATATGAATGAGTTAACATTCACTCATCGCCATTACAATATGGCCCCCATGTATGCTGTTGTTTTACTCGGTTCCCCTACCCCATAATTTTTATAAACATACGTATTCAGGATAGTGATTAGAGTCCCAATTCCCTGATAGTTTGGTTTACGGTCCTCTGACCATTTTCTAAATTATCTTTCCAAAAATTAGATTTGATACTCGAAGTACCCTCATCAAACTTCGTATTCCCTAATTAACTTCATTTTTTCGCTTTGTTAATTTATGGGATGGTCAAATCGTTTCATAGGTTTCTCTCGAAATATTATTCCTATAGCTCCAGTATGCAAGTTAGATGTTTACACCATCTCAATATGGCCGCCAATAATATATGGTTTCAAATATACATATATACTATTCCAACATGGCCGCCAAGATCGTCTTTCTCCTTGTTATTATAATTATGAATAAAAAAAAATTCACACATGTCACATAAGTACTCGCCAGGATTTAGTGTATACCTTTATGATGTCGCTTTATATGCACTATCAATTAAAACAACGACATATAGTTGTTACTTTTCGGACCGATCACTATCAGTTGTAGCATATTATACTTCTCTAAGATGGCCGCCGCTGTACGCTGGATTTCTATAATCAGGCTCAATACCATTGCTACACAGGTGAATGCACTTAAAATAATCTTGTGAGGTATAAATACAAGCGCGGATATGTATGTTCTCCATCAGGCGCTATACGGACTGAGGGGATACTACGTCTGGGCTTCCAATTCCGGGTGTCACCTTCTCCGCGGTAAGACGGCTTGCTAAATTCAGGCTTCATGCGTTTTTCTAACAACATGCCTGGGAGTCACTTTTTGCTAGTCAGAATAAATCTTGATTATACTTACGTTCTTTTAACTAAACTTTAGTATTATTATCGTGCTTTCTTTGGCAGTAGGTTTTTCCCCCCCTGTTCTGACTTAGACCTTTTGTTTATTGACTGCCCCATGTTCGTGGAGAGCTTTTTGTTGAAACGTTCACTTTACCTACTGGTCCCGGTGGGTTATGAGTAAATAGCTCATAACACACATACATAATTGACAAACTATGCATAAGCGCTCTTGTGCGTATTTTGAGCGTTATTCCAACTTCTGCCTTCCTCATTCTTAGCACAACATTTGGGGATCGAGGTATATTGTTTATAACATTGATAAGCCCTTTACAAGTAAAACATTGTTGTTCAACACATGTACCATCTTTATTGTAATTATGAACCACTTCTATTATGTTGTCTTACTTTATATTTAGAATCTTGGTGGAGAAGTAAGGAGAGATCCTTAAATAAACTAATATTCAACATCTGAAGGCTCCATTGGACATTCTCAGGTGATTTTTCTCCTGTATCATAATCCTACGCTGCTTCACTCAATATGTGATCCCAGCATTTAAATTTTACATCGGTATTTCTTTGTTATGTAGTTTTAGGTGCACACTCGATCGTTGTTGCATCTTATTCAAACCCACTTGTATTTTGATTGAAAGTGATGTTGACCTAATCGTTGATAACATGATTTAGGTAATTCACGGTCACCAAGCAATTTCTACAAATCATATGTGACAGGCACGGGATATTATGAACCATTCCTACAATATTGTCTCACCTTATATTTAGAATCTTGGTGGAGAAGTAAGGAGAGCTCTTTAAACACATTACTACTCAATAGTTGAAGGCTTCATTGGACATTTTCAGGTGATTTTTTGTCTGTGTCATAACCCTATCTGCCGTATCTATTATGTGCTTCCAATTTTCAATTTTCTCATCGGTACTTTTTCCTTGATTTAGTTATAGGTGCACACCTTGTGATTGGTGCATCTCATCCAAACTCATTCGTACTCGGATTGAAATTGATTTGTTATTTCATCGCTGTGAAAATGATTTAGGTAAGCCATGGTCACCAAGCAATATTTATAAATCACATGTGAAAGGCACAGTGATTTACTCACACTAGTCTTCTATTCCGTTGTGTCAGTTTCTCTATAAGGAGCACATCATCAAGATTTTTTGGGTTGTCCAGTGAGTAAAATACTCACTATACCTTTATTTCTCTCTCATATTTTTCCTTCTCTCCCTACAGCCTTCCTTCCTAGCCCAGCTGGATATTTACCTTGAAGGATTGGCATTACCTCAAGATCTTGGTTGCTTATATATTCTCATAGAGTGAGTTTTGAAGATTCTATATTCTAGAATATTAAGAATGGTAATCAATGATGTTTTACCATCCTCATTAATTTTGGCTCCTTTTCTCTCTTGTTTCTGCCCTCTCTACAAAGCTTCTTTATTTTCTAATAATAATAATAATAATAATAATAATAATAATAATAATAATAATAATAATAATAATAATTCTCTATGATTCATTTTTTTCTAACAAAATTCTTCTTCTCTCCCTTATTCCTTTACCCTTCACCTTGGCACAACCTTGATTAGAGTCTACATAACGGACTGCAACCCTCTAACCTCTATACACCGCCAAGGAGTTGATATATTATTCCTGGTAGGTGTGGTTATATATCTTTAATTCCAGTGGCAGCCATGTTTCATTTCACTTGTCATCTTTCTCCTTACTGGAAAGCAATGTTTGGGTATTGGTACCCTGTCATCTAATCATTGTTTGGACTATGAGAATGTCTTTAAAATGTATTAAATCATTTTTTGGACTATGGGAATGTCCCCTAAATGTACTTTAAATGCTTTCCGTCTACAATTTATGTCTTCTTTGTTCATAAGAAAGTTTGATCTTTGCCAATAATTGTGTTAAAAAATCAGTGTTTACTTGTTTTTAGCTTGGGGTAACTCTGATCAGATAAATTCAGGAATGTAGCAACTAAGACTGTTCTCTAAATAAACATTATCGATAATGTTTTTTTAGCACTGTGACTATTTCATGCTCGGCTGAGTTATATAATAGTCCAAGTTTTTTTAATTGTATGTTTATGTGTTTTTTTGTAAATACAGCCCTGAAGAAGTCCCATCTGGGACGAAACGCGTCGGCTGTTCGTCTTTCCTTCTATTGATAAATAAATCATTCAAACAAACCAGACCTGTGGACATCACCATTTGTGCTCTTACGATAATTGGGTTGTTTTTAGCACACTCTTAACTTATGGTGCACCTGTGCTTTTTTTTCACTACATGTTTAAAGTTCTGGCTAGAACTGTCATTGTGATGGCGGGTGTCTTATCGGTGTGCACATAATCCCCATTCAAGTGTTTAAATAAGGGGAAAATTACAATAGTGGCAATTTCTGTATCAGGTGCATTTCTATGAAGGTTCCGCCATCTACCATGTACTAGAACACTTGTTGTGCAATACGGCAACATCGCTGCAGCAGAGGACTTCCCAGCATCCAATAGGCTGCCCCATGAGGAGAAAACAGAAGGCAAAATCAGATAAGTCACATTTGTTTACTTTTTGAGACACAAGAGAAATGGGAGAGGAAGAGAACTGTGATCTCACCGGATGTAGAAGCACAGTCCCATGTCCTCACAACAACATCCAACTACCTGAAGCTCCTGGAGGCAGCACCAGGAGAGACAAGAAACTGTTTTAACTTTCAAAGCACCACCAGAGGCATCCTAAGGAGGGTCACATTGGTTGAGATAGTATCCTCATGGCAGTGTCCTGTGTCTGCATTGAGAACGTTTTGGACAAACAGCAAAGAAAGACTCGATGTACAAGAGTTGGATTTTGTGTTTTTGATGGCTTGTGCTTGTCACGTTCCAATGTTCTAAAAATAGAATTTGCTGAGTCTCAAGTCGGTATTGAGATGGAATATTGAGTTGGAAATGTCGACTTACACAAATATCGAGTTGGAAATATCGTGATTCAGAAATATCGACAGCAAGAATATAGTGGTCAAGAATATCAAATTTAAGGTACGAAATATCGTTTTTCAAAATATAGAAGTCATTAATATTGTTTGCAAAAATATAGTTGTTTAAAATATTGATTTTTTTAGTTAGTGTTATGTATTTTAGTTTATATTTTAAATGTATGTGAAGTTTTTTTTGGTGTAAGTATTGTTTATGTTTTTTAATATGTGTTACATGTTTAGTAGTTATCAATTTTATTTTAATTACTTTTTGTGTTTTTTTAGTTCTTAAGCGGGTTGTTGGTTTATAGGGGAAGTAATTTAATCCTAGTAAATTAATTACTATTTTTCATTTATTTAATTTAGATTTTATTGTGTTAATTGTGGGAGGTGATTTATTTGTAAATAATTAATTAGTTGTTTATTAATATTAATTATTTGATTAAAACTTATTTATGAAAATTGTGTAATTAATTTTAGGTACAGGTTAAGGGTTTATAGGGGTAATGGGTGGGAAGTAATTTATGTTTAATTATTAATAATTAGTTGTTAATTTATATTAACTCATTACTTGATAATAAATTATGGTAATTGTGTGGTTTTTTTAGGTGTGGGTTGTGGGGTTTATGGGGTTAAGGGTGGGAAGCAATTCTTTTTATTAATTAATAATTCATTCTTAATATTGATCAACTAATTGAAAATTAAATATGGGATTTGCGTAATTAAGTTTAGGTGTGGGTTATGAGGTTTATAGGGGTAAAGTATGGGAAGTCATTTATGTTTAATTATTTAAAAATTGGTTGAATATTAATATTAATTATTAATCGATTTTTAATTAGGGTAGTTGTTTATATTTTTTGTGTGTGGGTTTTACTTTTTTAGGTGTAAAGGGTCGGGTCTAAATTATTTTTTACTTTCTTTATAATTAGTTTCTGTATAGTATTAGTTTTTTATTGGAAGATAAGCTTTAATTGTGTAATCAATTTTTTCACAATTTGATTTTACCAGTGATTTGTGGTGATTATAGGAGTAAAGTATGGGAAGTTTATGACATTTTTATGAGTTTTAATTTGTTTTTTAATTATTAATATTTCTTTAATTGGTAAATAATTATGTTAATTATGTAAGTAATATGTTAATACAAATTAGATGTGAGTTGTGAATTGTGTTGTGTTATAGGGTAGGAAATCAATTCAGTTAAATTCAATTCCATTTCCGTCTTTATTCGATCATAAACAATCATAAAAGACAAATTAAGACGATTACAATATAATATAAAAAGACATAACATTGTATAAAAGAATATTTTGTTAAAAAAGCGTGGCATATAAAATCCCAAGACTGTTAAAACAATGATTAGGTTTAAAAGGGAGAATTCAGGGACATAGGTTATTAATCCATAATTACACAGGGCTTGGTTACAGTCTTCAATATTGGACTGAATGGCGTGGGGGAAACTTGAGTACACCAATGCATAAGTAGATAGATTCACATAATGCCTTGCAGATTTCTCCTTCTAAGGACCCAAGTCCAGCTCAGAAACTTGGCCATAGCAACAACTATGACTTCAGAAGTCTCAGTTTTCAAGATACGCAGGGCCGTTTAGCAAGATCTAGTTCCAAATTTTGTACGACCCAGCTTGAGCCATTTCAACCGAGGGCTCTTGTATGCAGGGCACACAAACACAACATCGAATAGAGTCTCGTCCTCAGTTAAACAAGTGTCACATTTTATATCCTGGTTATCCCGCCACTTTTTAGTAAACTATTTTAGTGGGAGTGTTCCCACTGTAAATTGGTGGAAAAGTTTTCTATCACCAGGATGTATGATCATATCCCAATAGGCCTCCAGCTTATGCTCACACTTATATTCAAGAAAGAGGCCTGTGAGGTAACCACTAGTAACCGGGGACAGCGACTTTACATGAACCTTGTCCCTATATAAGGCTTTAAGATCTCTGTTAGATGGAAAGGAATTCCCCTCTGGGTTCTCCCACAGGTGGATGAGGCCCATTTCAGATAACAATACCTTAATCTTTAGTAGTCAAGAAATTGTGTTTGATTTATCTGCTTCCCTAATGGACTTAACAGCTTTTGCATAAGGTGCTAGCTCCGGGGTTGTCCAAAGTCTTCACCAATAGTCAAGTGGTCTAAAACCCGCAGCCTCCTCAAAGGAAATACATGCTAGATCTAAAAGTAGGGGCCTCAGAGGAGAGGATTGAGGAAGGCCGGTCAATGCCCTCAGGAACTTGTTCTGGGCTAAGACTAATGGTAGTAAGTTTTTGAACCCCCAAAGTTCCGCCCCATAAATTATTGAGGCTCTAACCTTCCCTTGGTAAATAGATAGAGCCGGTCCAACTGGTTTGGTTTGGGACAACTGGAATTCTTTTAGGGGGGCCCCGGCAAGTTGATTATGCATTAAGACTAATAGATCTAACTGTGGCTTTCAGTTCAAGCATTTACCCAAAGTAACACCCAGGTATGCGAAGGAGTTGGTTTGTTCCAGGGGCACATTGTTCATATCCACTCTAGCTTTCAATACTTTGTGTTTATGCAAGACCATGAACTTCGTCTTATCGACGTTAATTACTAAATCATTATCGTTGCAGAACACATTGAATCGATCAAGGGCGCATTGCAGACCTGATTGCGTCTTTGACAGAATTAAAGTGTTGTCTGCAAACATTAATAGAGGAACCCTGGATCCAGCAAGAGTAGGTGCATCCGTGGAATATTCGGAGTAGTATGAGATAACATTATTTATGAACAATGAAAAGAGGGTAGGGGCCAGAACACACCCCTCCCTTACTCACTTGTTCACAGGAAAGTGGTCTGTTAGCTCACCCTGCTGACCCCATCGTACTTGGGGATGTAGTCTCATGTAGATTTACAATAAAAGATAAGATCTCAGCAGGGATCCCTGCTTCCCTAAGAACCTCCCACATCTTATGGCATGGGAACTAAATCAAATGCAGATTTAAGATCTACGAATGCTGCATAGAGTGTCCCCCCTCCTAAGACCACTGTGTTCCAGTATATCATCATGAATCTAAAAATGTGGTCGATCATGCTAACAAAATCCTGCATGATAGGTGGAAAATATTTTGTTCTCATCTATCCAACTATTTACCCTACTTAGCACTAATCTCGACCCAATGTTTTGAAGGGAGTCTAAGAGGCTTATGGGCTTATAATTAGATGGGCTGGTGCGATCCCCCTTTTTATAAATGGGGATGATTTCTGCCACACACCAGATTCTGGAATGGGTGCACCTCTTGCAAACCATTAGCAAGGAAGAGGATATATTTCAACCAGTTCAACAGATCTGATTTAATAATATATCCGCCGGGATACAATCCGGTCCAGGAGCCCTACCTGCTGCCATACCTTTGAGGGGTCTCTTGATTTCCGCTTGTATAAAGGAAAGGACTGAGTCCGTCACAGCACAGGGCTGGTACATAGTACTATCCTCGGGTCATGAAAATTGGGACTTGTAATGTGTGACGCAAACTTCTGGTGGAACGTTGTTAGCTGGAGCTGGGCCAGCACTACCACTGCCCCATTTAATTAAGTGCCAGAACCAATATCAGTTTTTCCCATTGCATGTCTCCAGGAGGTCCCTCCATCTATTTTCATCGAAAACCTTCTTTGCCCTGAGTTGTGTAGTCTTGTAATATGCCCTTAGTTCCCTTACCTCCTGTGCTGATCCCACCCTAATGTCTTGGGACAAGTGTCTGAAAGCTATCCTACATTCCCGTCATACCATTTTGCAGCTTTATGAAAGGGGGTTACATTGGATCTTTTGATATTTTTAGTAAAATAGATTTTCAGCTTAGCAAACAGGGACTCGAGGGTCTCTATAAGAATTGAAAGGCTAGCCGCGCTAGAATCAAGATAGGATAGGGCTACAAGGGACTCTACAAGAGTAGACCTTATCTGTGCCATGGTGCCGTCATCTTCAGCGACACGTGCCCATTTTAATCTTCGACAGTTGTTAGACATAACAACGTCTGCCGTGACGGTCTCCGTGCAGCCCCTCAGCAATAAGCGACCCTTTACCTCTAATGTTAACAACAGTGGATCATGATCGCTCTCTGGTCTGGTTAATACTTCCATGTCCCTTAGCCTTGACCACAATTCCAAGTTAATTAGGAAGTAGTCAATCCTACTACTTCTTCTCCCATTATCAAAAGGGGGGGTTGCCTTTGACATCAGATTTGGATCTTCCATTAACCGCCCTGAGCTCACCCTCCGGTGTCAAACTTTTTAATTGCAGTACTGCCTTCGTCCATTTATTAATTGGGGGGAGCGTTAACGATGGAATGCCCCAGGTCGCATCCTCATCGCTAGTAAGACAGGCATCTTCTGGGCCAAGCGCCTCAAACATGCAATTAAAATCCCCCGCAATGACCCAGTTATGTTTCCCTTTCAGTGACTTGATAAAATAATTTAGGCTAGAGATGGTCGGTGAGGCTTTCCCGCCGGCCATTCCTCTTGCATAGACATTAATCAATATAAAATCAGGGACATGTTTAAAATTTATTTTAAAAATCTCTATATCTGGATTGTCAATTCCCAGTTTGGCTACCTGGAAGCCGACCTGCTTTCTTACCCAAACAGTTAAACCTCCCGAGGGGCGCCCCTTGGGGTTCGCAATGGCCGGTTTGCTAAAGGACATATAGCCTGGTCGGAAAATAGCACTCACGGACCAGGTCTCCTGGAAGGCATAATATCATAAAGCTCAATAAAAGTAGAACAATCTGAAGAAGTTGTCTTGGGTGATAAACCAGCAATATTCCATTATAGCAAACTTAGGGGCCCATTAGGATGTCGGGCGGATCGCCACCGCCATGAGGGCGGTGGCGATCCGCCCGACATCCTTGCCCGCCCGTCATATTACTATGCGACCGGGGCGGAAAAGGTTTAATATGGTGGCGGTGTCTATCAGACAACGCCATCCATATTAGTATGGGCTAAAACAGATGCCTTTCCAAGGCGGCAATGCCGCCACGGAAAGGCAGGCGGTCTTCACTTCGGGGGCCCCCAGCGGGCCCACTTGGTGAAGGCGAGGCGGGGGTACCTGTGGTACCCCCCTTCATTTGCATACGCAATGCGGCAGGCACCGCGCGGTGCCTGCCGCTTTGTGTATGCAATTGCATACATGCATTTTTAGCATTGTGGCGGGCGGTGCTGAGAGCACCGCCCGCCACAATGTTAAAAATGCAGGATGCGCCCGCCACTGTGGCGGACGCATCCTAATACCCCCACGCGACCTCCGCCCTTATGGCGACCGGGGCGGAAAAGGTTTAATATGGTGGCGGTGTCTATCAGACACCCCCAGCCATATTAGTATGGGCTAAAACAGATGCCTTTCCATTGCGGCAATGCCGCACTGCAAAGGCAGGCGGTCTTCACTTCAGGGGCCCCCTGCGGGCCCCCATGGTGAAGGCGAGGTGGCCCCCTGGATTTGCATACGCAATGCGGCAGGCACCGTGCGGTGCCTGCCGCTTTATGTATGCAAATGCATACATGCATTTTTAGCATTGTGGCGGCGGTGCCGAGAGCACCGCCCGCCACAATGTTAAAAATGCAGGATGTGCCCACCACTGTGGCGGGTGCATCCTAATACCCCCCACGCGACCCCCGCCCTTATTGCAGGCGGTCCCATTATACGATAGGAAGGAGGGCGAACTAAGTCCGCCCGTCATCCTAATGACCCCTTAATGTGCAGGAAGCGATACCTACACCCCGATCTAACTGCATCAGGGCCTCCAGATGCTCAGATCCCCCAGTTGTAACCAGTGGAGGAGTTGAAACAATCACATTAGAAGCGGCAGGTAAGTTAAATGTGACCTCTGTCGCAGATAGAACTACAGGAGTCAGTCAATCGCACACATCTAAACCAGACAGGGGAGCAAATCTATTAGTGTGGTTAAAATCAAAGAGACTACCTATAGGTTTTTCTGGTGCGAATCTGCTCCCGCCCTCTAATGGAGGAAAATAATGGGGTCTATAGAAGAAACCTAAAGGCAAGAGGGAGATTTTTCCGGAATGGTGCCATTGATTTCTACTTCCTAAGTGACCCAATAAAAATCAAACAACATGTGTATTAATAAAGTTGGCTACTACACAGTCATCCCACCCTTCCTTTGTGGAGTGTCCAACCCAAGATGCACGTCTAGCCATAATCATTTGGTTACTGATATCCCATCTCAGAGCCCCATCTATCTTCAGTTGAGCACTAAGCTAGTGCATTGTTTTAGCTATCAACTGCTAAGTGGATTCTATCTGCCCCTCCTGTAGAGTCGGTACATTCTTTAGGACCACCACAAGAGGAGCAGCGGCCGGTGGGAGGTGTAATACTCTAGGACCATTTGCGCCTATGCTGTGGCCCAGAGAATTCTGCACGGCTAACGTGTCATGGTTGGAGGGCCCATCAGCGGGGTTGACCTAATTTCCAGTCCCAACATTAGATAGGTGTTGGATAGAATTACTGGGAGACCTGCTCCGGGGATTACTACCACCCCCCTTGGTAGGAAATCAAAAAAGTAAATTTATGTATTAATTAATCTTTTTTAATCTAAATAATTTCTAAATAAAATTATTTATTTGTTTGAAAATTAAATCTTATTTTATTTAAAAAGTATATTTGTAGGTATTTGTTATATGCATTTAACATTATAATATGTTTTTAGTTTTTTTTAATCTGCAATATTAAATATATTTGTATTTTAATTTTTGATATTGCCAGCGTGTGCTATATGTTCTGACCTCCCAGTTAAAACTCAGTTTCCGGAACGATTGGTGCAGGAGGTCATCCTCACCAAATCCCTTCCAGCACATGCTGGCAATTTGAGATTCCATGACTGTGTTCCATTTGGATGGATGGGCTCAATTTCCTCGGACCTGATAATTCTTGCGTCGGTGCCTATTCTAATCATGGGTCCCACTCTGCAACTCTGGGCAATAGCTTGCTTAATCTTCACAATGGTCCCAACAGCGCTGGGATGCCTGGCTTCACCTTGGGGGTGTCCAGGAGTGGGCATTTCACAGGTAAAAGCCAGGAAGAGTTCCACAGCGGTATGCGTACAGCGCCAAGACACCTCAAGGTATAAGTGCGCTATACAAGTACGAATTCATTTCATTTCATTTAATTCAACTATTGAGTGCATCAGGAAGCGGGAGAGAGCATTGCAATATCCATGCCAGTAAATGAAGAACTTTCATAAAACACCAGAACTTACCTGTATTCCCTGATGCATTCTGGGAGATGTATGCCCCACCAGTCATATGAGTTATGATGCTTTTAAAAGCGTATGCACTTTGCTTACTGCTTCCTGTCCGTGATCAAGACAGAGCACCGAAACATGTAGGAGAATGAAAGCATTGGTGTTGCGCATTCCTTGATTAAAGCAGCTGTCTCCGGAAACGGGCCTCTGTGGTTTGTTCATATACCTTCTGGTCACATTGGTAGTAGTGACGGAATTGGTTTTTAGCCTCCCTGTAAATATGCGTTTTAAACTAGTTGGATTAGTTGATATTATGCAATGACCAACCGTGTTTTACATATGCATCTTACCATGATTTTAGGGAAGCTTAGTTTTTTGTATTTGCAATGATAGTGAATATTTATATTTTAAAACATTTTAGAATAGTATTTATTATGTTTTATCATTATTCTTAATTGCAAATGTCAATCAATTATACTTTACATTGTGTAAAGAATGTGCAAAAGCTGCTAATTGTGATCACAACAATTGCTACGCACTTCAGTTGGCGTCAAGACATTAAGTCATGAAGTGTTTTCTTTATGTCTATGATTATTAATGGCACAGTGCACTTTAAATTTGCTATTCCGCCCCCTTGACGCTGTCATGTGATCAAGGCCTCGCCAGGCCGAAAAAAACGCGTCATGGCAGAATGGTGTTGGGTTTGAAATAAATCATCACGCACCAGAAATTGGGTTTGCCTCGTCTTTTACCGAATGAATGGCTGATGGGACGACAACATACCGAATATATATATATATGGCGGTCGCCAGTAGGTAGTTATAGTTAGGATTTTTTTCAATGTTAAATCTCAAAATTCTATTTGGAATAACTTTGGCGCCGGTTGACGAATCTGACTGAAAATTTCCCCGAAATGGCCTCGTGGTGCTCCGGTCCTTCCCTGAAAGTTTGGGGGGGATTCGTCAAGCGGGGGCAGAGATAAAAGGGGGGTCCCAAAACGCATTTTCCCGATGTTAATTTCCATAGGGCGGTCGATTTCACTTTTAGCCCGAACGGCTGAATGGATTTCCACCAAATTTGGCAAAATTGTAGGGACTGGTAGCCCGATGTGCCTTTGCTATGTCTCAAGATATGTGCTCCAGTGGATTTTGAGAAATTTAGGTTGAAAAATATATATATATCTATAGCAGCGCCCCGGTACGCGCCCCGGGGAGCGCTCCGGGCGCGCCACGCGAGGTGCGCACGGAAAGCTGATTGGCTCTCGGGTGTCTGTAAACATTCGAAACAGTCCGGAGCCGCCGCCATCTTGTGTCTCGGTCAAATCGAGACACAAGAGGGGGCTAAAACAAAGGGGGTAATGACCATAAGGCGTCAGGGATAGACCCCCTTTGACCCCCTAGGTTTGATGTGGGGGCTATAAAAGGGCCCCACGGGGCATTTAAAATATTCTTTTTTTTCGTTTTGCGCGGGGGGAGCGCCCGGTACGCGCACCGGGGAGCGGCCCGGGGAGCGTACTATAAGGAAAAAAGATGACAGAGTTTTTAAAAAATGAAGCCTTTTTTTAGAAATTGGAGGTAGTTCTAAAAAGAACTTTTTTTTCTTCTTTTTGTTGTTTTATATTTTTTTTGTGTTTTTGAACATTTTGTACTTTTTTTGGCTTTTCAAAACAGTTTTATATTTTTTTTGTATTTTTTTAGGGGGAGAAACAATAAAAGGGAATTGAAACTGGCTCAAATGGAGCAAAAAAACAAAAAAAACCAAAAATTACTTCTTTTTGGGGCACTTGTGATTATCACCTGCAAGGACGATGAGCTTTACGCTTTTTTCAACATAGGCGATAAGCATGCAGAACAAGTGATTTTAAAATCAGCAAATCTTGGCTGAATACAAGGCATCATCTCTGATGTTTCTGGTCCTGATGAAGTGGGTTCGTTTCTTTGGGAGGTGGTCCTTGAAGACTGGGGGAGGTTACTGGCCAGTTCCCTGAGCTCTGCACGAGACGAGTTGTTTGGGTGCTTTCGGGTCATATGACGAATCATGGTATAGTTACCAAATGAATATTTTTTGTTTGGGTTGCCCCTTGAGAGTTCTTCATTGCAGATTAGGCAAGTTACCTTGGCCGCATTCACTTTTTTCTTGCCCTCTGGGAGTGAAAAAAACTCCCATATAATGTGTGGCTTGGGTTTGTATGGGGTATTTTCTTCAGGCAGCCATCTTCTCCTCCCCTCCTCCTCTTCCTCTTCCTCCTCCTCCTCTTCTTGACCACCAATGTAATCTTGAGCTGGTCCTGTTGGTGGTGGTGGTGGTGGGGCAGATGCACCAGCTGCTGCTGCTACTGAAGCCATTATAAAGATCAAAAAGGTACAGAGATGTACAAACAGGTCTTCCTCAGTCAAAGGACAAAGTCAGAATAAGGAAAAAAGGTGGGGTCTTTCATCATTTGGAAAAAAAACTGTCCTGAACCAATGAGAAGTGTTATTTTCAGGTCACAAGACCAGGGGCTTCATCATTATGAAACCAAAACTGTTATGAACCAATGAAAAGTGTTATTTTTAGGTCACATGACCCGACGCGCTTACGCTACGCGCCCCGGGGGCGCGCCCGGGGGCGCGCTGCGGGTCGCGTGGCGTAAGCGCGTCGGATGTTTACGCTGCGCGATCGTATTCGCTCGAGTACTTCCGGGTGCGCTTACGCCATGCGTATCACGCGGACGCAGCTACGCGATACGTCACGATCATGTTTTCGTTCGCGATATTGGCGCTTACGGGGCGCTCCCCGGAGCGCGCCCCGGGGCGCTTTATGGAAGCACGCTTTCCGGGGCGCTCCCCGGGGCGCGCACCGGGAGCGCTCCAAAAAAAAAAGGGATAATTGTAGGGACAGGTAGCCCTATTCTGAAGTGGTTTTTACAAAAATTAACTTTTGAAAAATATGTATTGTGCTACATTGGGCTTTATATATGTTAGAGCCAAAATGTAGCCCAAATGTAGCCCAATGTAGCCCAATGTAGCCCAAAGATGGCCACCAGAGACCAAAAAATACAAATGTAGCCCAAATATCAGCTAGATGTAGCCCAACTGTAGCCCAATGACAGAATGTACCAGAGTGTTCTAAAGAACAACTAGAGTGCTAACAGTCTTATTTATAAAGTGAGACTTATAGTTAAGAATTAGCATTTAAAAAACGTTTGAAATTCACTGAAAAACCATAGGTTTCACACCAGTTATAGTTAGGAATTAGCATTTAAAAAACCAATGAAATTCACTGAAAAAACCATAGGTTTCACACCAGTTATAGTTAGGAATTAGCATTTAAAAAACCTATTAAATTCACTAAAAAAACCATAGGTTTCACACCAGTTATAGTTAGCTGGAAATGTTACTGACATAAAACCAATGAAATTCCACGTTATAGTTAGTTGGACTCACTATAACTTGCGCGCCTGCAATGCACTGCTGATAGACCTCCTTTCAGTGTAATGTAACCCTTGAAACACATATTCAAACAATATAAACTAACATTTTCAAAAAAATGGAGATACCCATACCAGTTACAATAACCAATTCAGTAATTCCACCATCTATATACACATCCACTCATACACCAACAGTTCTATATAGTCACTCATACATATTCTCACTCATCATATATAGTGATACACATATACATCCTGTTACACACCGACAGTCTTACAAAAGTTACTCACACACATACTCACACATGCAAATAAACTATTGAACATCCATTTATTTGCATATACAGCTATACATACATTAGCACATTACTTCTAAGGAAACTTACACATACCTACTCTCTTAAACAATCTCTTATAGAAACACATACTTATTTAAACAGGAACTCTTTCAATCTCTCACTCTAACATATACTTACTTATATACATCAATGCTCATATATACAAGATTAAAACATATGTAGTTACTCATAAAGACACTAGTGAGACAGGCATTCACTCACTAACACACACATATACACACTCATCCACCCATACAGTCCTGCACATATGCTGTCTTCAAAACACATACAAACAGTGAGTCAGTCACCAACCCATGCAGCCACTTATACACAAAGTGAAACACTGATACATATATTTAAATATTTAAAAATTACTCGTTAATATATGTATTCATTAAGATACACTTAATAAGGCAGTTAACCAATCAATTCTTTTAAAAAAAACATCCATTTACACACTTATTTAACCATTTATTCTTCCATCGTCCTTTACAAATACATATATAAAACATATTTATTTTTCATAAAGACACACATTCACTGGATGGTGTCATCAGTGATGTCATGAGTGATGTCACTGACCATGTCATGAGTGATGTAATATGTGACGTCATCAGCAGTGCATTGCAGGCGCGCAAGTTATAGTGAGTCCAACTAACTATAACGTGGAATTTCATTGGCTTTATGTCAGTAAAATTTCCAGCTAACTATAACTGGTGTGAAACCTATGTTTTTTTTTAGTGAATATATATATATATATATATATATATATATATATATATATTACCTACTGGCGGTCGCCAGTAGGTATATATAGTTAGGATTTTTTCCCTATGGGATTTCTGAAAATTCTATGTCTAATAACTTTGGCAATTGTGGACGGAATTGGCTGAAATTTTCTGGAAAATGGCACATTTTGTTTCTGAGCA
This sequence comes from Lissotriton vulgaris, assembly GCF_964263255.1. NCBI lineage: Eukaryota > Metazoa > Chordata > Amphibia > Caudata > Salamandridae > Lissotriton > Lissotriton vulgaris. Next base: position 1,451,352,919 of record NC_141689.1, on the reverse strand, counting down.
GCTCCTGGAAATTTGGGGGGTGTTCGGCAAGGGGGGGCTGAGATAAAAGGGGGGTCCCAAAACGCGTTTTTCCCATGTTAATTTCCATAGGGCGGTTGGCCTCACTTTTAGCCCGAACGGCTGAATGGATTTCCACCAAACTTGGCAAAATTGTAAGGACTGTTAGCCCGATGTGCCTTTGCTAGGTCTCAATATATGTGCTTCAGTGGATTTTGAGAAATTAACGTTTAAAACAAGATATATATCTGTAACAGCGCTCCGGGCTGCACTCCGGTTCGCGAACTTTTCGCGTATCGGAACTTTGCGAAGCGAAGCTGATTGGCTCTCCCGTGTCTGTCAACATTCTAAACAGTCCGGAGCGGCCGCCATCTTGTCTCTCGGTAGGAACGAGAGACAAGAGGAGGCCAAAACAAAGGGGGAAATTACCATAAGGGGGCATAGTAGATCCTCGTTGACCCCCTAGGTTTTATGTGGAGGTTTTAAAAGGGGAGGGTCAAAAAAAATATATATTTTTTTTTTTGCGTGGTAAGCGCCAAGTTCGCGAACCGGAAAGCGTTCTGGGCAGCGTACTATAAGGATAAAAGAATGATAGACTTTTCTAATACTGTATGTTAATTATTTGTTGTTTTTTTTTTTTTTTTTTTTTTGTTTATTTTAAATTTTTATTTTTTATTTTGATTGTGTGTCATAATTCATTAAACTTTTAACATTCAATAAACATATAAAAATAAATAATGTGTCAAACTATTTTTGAATTAAGAAATTAAAATTTATTTTTCATTTTGTTTTTCAAAATTTAAAAGAAAATCTAAAAAATCGTGATAATTTTTTTCTTAATTTTTTAGTAGAAAATCAACTGCATCTACGCATTGCAGAAGTTCATTATTTATTGTGTCGTCGTAGAAATCCATGTCATCTTGTGTCTCAATTTTTTCTTCTGTTTCAGTTTTCATGTTGTTTTGTTGTTCTTCCATTTTCAATTTTGAAAAATGAATTTTAAAAAAATATATCAGTACAGACAGGGCATTGTTGGGTTTCAGTACAGATTGGCAGTTTGGGTATTTATATAGTGTTTTTTTCACAAAGAAAGGTGTCGCCTGCAATTAAGGTCTATTGCAGGGGGCCCCCTCCTTGGGCCTCCCATGGATGGTGTCAGGAGGTATAGGGGAGGGAGAAGGAGATGTTCCCTCAATTGCGAGGAGACCATTCACAGGCACTGAGGGGGCCCATTGTCCAGCATTTTTGCGCCCCCACAGTTTTAACTTTTAGACCACAATCAATTCTCACACCTATGAAGGTGTGAGATATGCGTGTGGATTTAAAGTTAAAATTGTGGGGGCGTCAAAATGCTGGACAATGGGGCCCCCTCAGTGCCTGTGAATGGTCTCCTTGCAAGGGGCCACTTATGTAAATTGGAGGGGGCTTCGCGCACGTTCCTTTTTAGCCTATGATCTTGCAAATTCTTGGAATGGCTCTGCCATAACTAAAACAGAGTAGTCTATTTTTTTCTATAAGTATTACAGAGTGATAGAATATAATTCTCAGAAAATGTTTTTCTAATTAGGTTTCAGTACAGAACATACTTAAGTTTTATAAATAATATCTTACCTTTTAAATATAAGTTGAAGTTATCAGTTGATTTTTTGTTGTGCCCTTCACGAAGTAGCAGTCAAAATGGCTGTGTTTCCTTGTCTTCCTTTATATATATTCAGGTATATAACCAATCAAATGTCAGATAATAAAAGTAGAAAATGAAAGTAACATTTTCATTGGTTGTCAATTCCAACACTTCAGATGTGCTTTGTGAAGTAATTTACCTCACGGTACTTAGAGAGGTCTACAGGCTTAATGGCTAAATGTAATTTCAATCAAATTTGTGAAAATGAAAGGGATTGTTATGTAGTATGAGCTAATCTATATTTGGTGACAGTGTCTCTAGTCGTTTTTCTGTAAATTACTTTCCCACCTTTTTTTAGGTCCGCTTCCCGGAAAGCGGCTCGGTTAGCGAACCTTAAGCGTCACGGGAGTCCACCATTTTGTGTTTCGGTCGCATTAAGATACAAGATGGAGGGCAAATAATGTTTAGAATGGGTAGAAGGGGTCATGGTAGACTTATCTTGACCCCCTAGGTTTTCTGAGGGTGGCTGAGGAGGCTTATATGTGCGGAAAAAAAACATTTTTTTAAAAAATTCCGCGAGGTTAGCTTTCGGTTAGCGAACCGGATAGCGCCCCGGGGAGCGAATTTTGTGGAAAATTAGTGAAAAAAGTTAGAAAAAAATAATAATTGTGAGTGATCAGATGAAGGGTAGCTCTGAGAAGAGCTTTTGGGTTTATGGTACATTTAGGTACTTATAAGTAGGTACCAATGCACAGTCTTAAATTCAGAATGAAAATTCTGTTGCCCTCATCTGAGAAGTGAACTCCATCTCCTCTGTAGATATCTTGCATGTAGTAACGCAAGTTATTGTTGTACAAGGAGCCCATTCCATGGTCTCTCATGAAAGCTGAAACAGATTTGTTTACATGCTTCCTCGCTTTCTCAATTTGTGGACAAAATTGGTTGGACCACCTCCCTTTCTGTCTTTGGCATATATTGGAATATACCAAGGCAGTTTGAGGAAAAAGTGCCATTAATTGCTCAAAGGTGTCCTTTAAAAGCATTTCCAGACTTACCCCAGTCAAAGTGCCCAAATCATTACCTCCACAGTGCACAATTAACAGGTCAGGTTTTGGCAAATGCATAAAGGTTTTCACCAATGGTATCAATTGGTGACATTTTAATCCTCTTTGGCCCAACCACTTAATTTCCACATCTTGTAAATTGAGGTTAGGTAAATTTCTGTTCTCAGCATACCTTTGAGCCCAGTGGATGTAACTATGTCCAACAATCCAGACATTAAACATGGTGGGAGAAGGTTGTGCTGCAGTCAGATGAAGTGTGGTAATGAAAGGGCAGTTGAAACAGTAGGAGTTTGTAAAGAAAAAAAACTGTGGATTTCCAATGCTAATGATTCATTAGCAGTGATTGGTGCATTTCCATTTCTGAAAACAGAAAGTTAGGGTGCATGGATGTGTTCTTTGAAAGATGTAATTTGAATGGTCAAGGAAGAAACATTTAATGAAAGATTGCACTGGATACTATATTTTTTATCAGTGCCTCTAGATAATCTTTTTTTGCAAATGAGGCAGGTGGCATACTTCGCATTGACCTTCTTCTCCCCTCGAGGGATTGAAAAAAACTGCCATATGAAACTTGTTTTCCTTTGGGAAACACGGGGCAACTCCTGTATAAACTGTGGTTCATCTGTGTCCTCTTCTTCTAGGTCCTCCTCTTCCTCCTCTCTGTTGGAGATGAATTGAGATGGTGGTCCTCTCTTCTCATGAGGAGGTTGAGGTGGTGGTGGGGGTCCACCAGCTGAAGCAAGGATAGAAGCCATTGCTGAACTACTGGAAAATGGTCTTTCTCTCACCAAGATGAAAGTCAGAGTGAGGAAAGAAGGAGGGGTTTTCATGATTTGGGAAAAGCAAAAGTTCTGAACCAATGAAAAGTGTTATTTTTAGGTCACATGACCTAGTCATACATCATTTGGAAACCAAAAGTGAAATGAACCAATGAAAAGTTTGATAAACAAGTCACATGACCTGTTCCGCTTACGTTACGCGGTGCGCGCCGCGTCCCGGATCGTTTCCGGTTCGCGGTCCGGAGCACTTCCGGGAGCGCTAACGCGGCGCATCATAAGACGCATTACGCGACAATGATACGTTGCGCTTCCGCGACGCGTCACAGTTCCGCTAACGAAACGTTTACCGGTTCGCGGACTAGGTCGCGGCATCAAGATGAGCTAACGGAAAGCTTCCCGGTTCGCTTACCGGAAGCGAAGAAAAAAAATATTTAAAAAAAAATTATCAATAAACATCTAAAATATATTTTGGGATTTAAAGAAGAATACATTTTACAGCTACAGATGTTAGCTTTTAAAAAACCAATGAAATTCACAGAAAAAACCATAGGTTGTAGACCATATATAGTTAGGAATTTGCATTTACAAAACCTTGAAAATTCACTGAAAAAACCATAGGTTATAGACCATATATAGTTAGGGATTAGCATTTACAAAACCTTATTTTACTCACACAAAACCATTGAAATTTCATATATAGTTAGTTGCGCTAACTATATATCGCGCACCCGCCAACCCCTGCTGATGATGTCACATATTACATCATTCATGACATGGTCAGCGACATCACTGATGACATCACTGATGACATTATCCAGTGACTGTATGTTTCTGTAAAGTTAAAATATGTCTTACATATTGAAGAATGAGTGGATGTATAAGTGTCTGGATGAAGGATTTAGTAGGTGCATGACTGACTGTATGAGTGAGTGATTAAATGTGTCTCACTGAGTGCATGAGTTAGTGACTAAACTGTCTTAATTTGTGCATCATTATGTCTGTTGTTCTGTAAACTGCTGCATGTGTTGATCAGTAGCTATATGAGTAACTATATGGGTTATTGATTGGTTGCCCAAGTATTTGTATGGGACACTGAGTGTGTATGTGGGTGGCTGGGAGGTGTATGACTCTGTGCATAGATGTGTGAGCAGTGGATTCACTAGATGTATGGGTTCAAAAGAGCATGTGGAAACAGCTGTATGGGCGGTTGACTGTGTGCATGAGTGTATTGGTGAGTGAATGGATATCTCAGTGCTACATGTCAAAGTAAGTACATATGTAAAACACAGTACATGTGAGAGTTGACATATATAAATAACTGTGCATGAGAGCCAGTGAATGTGTGAGTGGCTGTATATATATATATATATATATATATATATATATATATATTCACTGAAAAAAACATAGGTTATAGACCATATATAGTTAGGGATTAGCATTTACAAAACCTTATTTTACTCACACAAAACCATTGAAATTTCATATATAGTTAGTTGCGCTAACTATATATCGCGCACCCGCAATCCACTGCTGATGATGTCACATATTACATCATTCATGACATGGTCAGTGACATCACTGATGACATCACTGATGACATCTCAAATGACATCACTGATGACATCACCGATGACATCTCAAATGACATCACTGATGACATCAATGATGACATCTTAAATGACATCACTGATGACATCTCATTTGACATTACTGATCACATCACTGATGACATCATTCATGTGATTATACGATGAACCTATTCAGACTCTGATATAACCTTAGATACACTCAGTGTAAACAGACACTCACAGACTGTCACTCATCCATGGAGCTACTCACACACCTAGTCAGTCATGCAAAGAATCAATCACACCTCCATTTCCTCAACTATACAGTTATACACATCTTACTTATTCAAACATATACGAACACATATTTACTCTCTTATACAATCCCTGATACAAGTTCACAATGATCCATACAGCCACTCACACATTCACTGGCTCTTATGCACAGTTATTTATATATGTCAACTCTCACATGTACTTTGTTTTACATATGTACTTACTTTGACATGTAGCACTGAGATATCCATTCACTCACCAATACACTCATGCACACAGTCAACCGCCCATACAGCTGTTTCCACATGCTCTTTTGAACCCATACATCTAGTGAATCCACTGCTCACACATCTATGCACAGAGTCATACACCTCCCAGCCACCCACACACACACTCAGTGTCCCATACAAATACTTGGGCAACCAATCAATAACCCATATAGTTACTCATATAGCTACTGATCAACACATGCAGCAGTTTACAGAACAACAGACATAATGATGCACAAATTAAGACAGTTTAGTCACTAACTCATGCACTCAGTGAGACACATTTAATCACTCACTCATACAGTCAGTCATGCACCTACTAAATCCTTCATCCAGAGACTTATACATCCACTCATTCTTCAATATGTAAGACATATTTTAACTTTACAGAAACATACAGTCACTGGATAATGTCATCAGTGATGTCATCAGTGATGTCACTGACCATGTCATGAATGATGTAATATGTGACATCATCAGCAGTGGATTGCGGGTGCGCGATATATAGTTAGCGCAACTAACTATATATGAAATTTCAATGGTTTTGTGTGAGTAAAATAAGGTTTTGTAAATGCTAATCCCTAACTATATATGGTCTATAACCTATGGTTTTTTCAGTGAATTTTCAAGGTTTTGTAAATGCAAATTCCTAACTATATATGGTCTATAACCTATGGTTTTTTCTGTGAATTTTATTGGTTTTTTAAAAGCTAACATCTGTAGCTGTAAAATGTATTCTTCTTTAAATCCCAAAATATATTTTAGATGTTTATTGATAATTTTTTTTTAAATATTTTTTTTCTTCGCTTCCGGTAAGCGAACCGGGAAGCTTTCCGTTAGCTCATCTTGATGCCGCGACCTAGTCCGCGAACCGGTAAACGTTTCGTTAGCGGAACTGTGACGCGTCGCGGAAGCGCGACGTATCATTGTCGCGTAATGCGTCTTATGATGCGCCGCGTTAGCGCTCCCGGAAGTGCTCCGGACCGTGAACCGGAAACGATCCGGGACGCGGCGCGCACCGCGTAACGTAAGCGGAACAGGTCATGTGACTTGTTTATCAAACTTTTCATTGGTTCATTTCACTTTTGGTTTCCAAATGATGTATGACTAGGTCATGTGACCTAAAAATATCACTTTTCATTGGTTCAGAACTTTTGCTTTTCCCAAATCATGAAAACCCCTCCTTCTTTCCTCACTCTGACTTTCATCTTGGTGAGAGAAAGACCATTTTCCAGTAGTTCAGCAATGGCTTCTATCCTTGCTTCAGCTGGTGGACCCCCACCACCACCTCAACCTCCTCATGAGAAGAGAGGACCACCATCTCAATTCATCTCCAACAGAGAGGAGGAAGAGGAGGACCTAGAAGAAGAGGACACAGATGAACCACAGTTTATACAGGAGTTGCCCCGTGTTTCCCAAAGGAAAACAAGTTTCATATGGCAGTTTTTTTCAATCCCTCGAGGGGAGAAGAAGGTCAATGCGAAGTATGCCACCTGCCTCATTTGCAAAAAAAGATTATCTAGAGGCACTGATAAAAAATATAGTATCCAGTGCAATCTTTCATTAAATGTTTCTTCCTTGACCATTCAAATTACATCTTTCAAAGAACACATCCATGCACCCTAACTTTCTGTTTTCAGAAATGGAAATGCACCAATCACTGCTAATGAATCATTAGCATTGGAAATCCACAGTTTTTTTTCTTTAAAAACTCCTACTGTTTCAACTGCCCTTTCATTACCACACTTCATCTGACTGCAGCACAACCTTCTCCCACCATGTTTAATGTCTGGATTGTTGGACATAGTTACATCCACTGGGCTCAAAGGTATGCTGAGAACAGAAATTTACCTAACCTCAATTTACAAGATGTGGAAATTAAGTGGTTGGGCCAAAGAGGATTAAAATGTCACCAATTGATACCATTGGTGAAAACCTTTATGCATTTGCCAAAACCTGACCTGTTAATTGTGCACTGTGGAGGTAATGATTTGGGCACTTTGACTGGGGTAGGTCTGGAAATGCTTTTAAAGGACACCTTTGAGCAATTAATGGCACTTTTTCCTCAAACTGCTTTGGTATATTCCAATATATGCCAAAGACAGAAATGGAGGTGGTCCAACCAATTTTGTCCACAAATTGAGAAAGCGAGGAAGCATGTAAACAAATCTGTTTCAGCTTTCATGAGAGACCATGGAATGGGCTCCTTGTACAACAATAACTTGCGTTACTACATGCAAGATATCTACAGAGGAGATGGAGTTCACTTCTCAGATGAGGGCAACAGAATTTTCATTCTGAATTTAAGACTGTGCATTGGTACCTACTTATAAGTACCTAAATGTACCATAAACCCAAAAGCTCTTCTCAGAGCTACCCTTCATCTGATCACTCACAATTATTATTTTTTTCTAACTTTTTTCACTAATTTTCCACAAAATTCGCTCCCCGGGGCGCTATCCGGTTCGCTAACCGAAAGCTAACCTCGCGGAATTTTTAAAAAAAATGTTTTTTTCCGCACATATAAGCCTCCTCAGCCACCCTCAGAAAACCTAGGGGGTCAAGATAAGTCTACCATGACCCCTTCTACCCATTCTAAACATTATTTGCCCTCCATCTTGTATCTTAATGCGACCGAAACACAAAATGGTGGACTCCCGTGACGCTTAAGGTTCGCTAACCGAGCCGCTTTCCGGGAAGCGGACCTAAAAAAAGGTGGGAAAGTAATTTACAGAAAAACGACTAGAGACACTGTCACCAAATATAGATTAGCTCATACTACATAACAATCCCTTTCATTTTCACAAATTTGATTGAAATTACATTTAGCCATTAAGCCTGTAGACCTCTCTAAGTACCGTGAGGTAAATTACTTCACAAAGCACATCTGAAGTGTTGGAATTGACAACCAATGAAAATGTTACTTTCATTTTCTACTTTTATTACCTGACATTTGATTGGTTATATACCTGAATATATATAAAGGAAGACAAGGAAACACAGCCATTTTGACTGCTACTTCGTGAAGTGCACAACAAAAAATCAACTGATAACTTCAACTTATATTTAAAAGGTAAGATATTATTTATAAAACTTAAGTATGTTCTGTACTGAAACCTAATTAGAAAAACATTTTCTGAGAATTATATTCTATCACTCTGTAATACTTATAGAAAAAAATAGACTACTCTGTTTTAGTTATGGCAGAGCCATTCCAAGAATTTGCAAGATCATAGGCTAAAAAGGAACGTGCGCGAAGCCCCCTCCAATTTACATAAGTGGCCCCTTGCAAGGAGACCATTCACAGGCACTGAGGGGGCCCCATTGTCCAGCATTTTGACGCCCCCACAATTTTAACTTTAAATCCACACGCATATCTCACACCTTCATAGGTGTGAGAATTGATTGTGGTCTAAAAGTTAAAACTGTGGGGGCGCAAAAATGCTGGACAATGGGCCCCCTCAGTGCCTGTGAATGGTCTCCTCGCAATTGAGGGAACATCTCCTTCTCCCTCCCCTATACCTCCTGACACCATCCATGGGAGGCCCAAGGAGGGGGCCCCCTGCAATAGACCTTAATTGCAGGCGACACCTTTCTTTGTGAAAAAAACACTATATAAATACCCAAACTGCCAATCTGTACTGAAACCCAACAATGCCCTGTCTGTACTGATATATTTTTTTAAAATTCATTTTTCAAAATTGAAAATGGAAGAACAACAAAACAACATGAAAACTGAAACAGAAGAAAAAATTGAGACACAAGATGACATGGATTTCTACGACGACACAATAAATAATGAATTTCTGCAATGCATAGATGCAGTTGATTTTCTACTAAAAAATGAAGAAAAAAATGATCACGATTTTTTAGATTTTCTTTTAAATTTTGAAAAACAAAATGAAAAATAAATTTTAATTTCTTAATTCAAAAATTGTTTGACACATTATTTATTTTCATATGTTTATTGAATGTTAAAAGTTTAATGAATTATGACACACAATCAAAATAAAAAATAAAAATTTAAAATAAACAAAACAAAAAAAAAAACAAAAACAACAAATAATTAACATACAGTATTAGAAAAGTCTATCATTCTTTTATCCTTATAGTACGCTGCCCAGAACGCTTTCCGGTTCGCGAACTTGGCGCTTAACACGCAAAAAAAAATATATTTATTTTTTTTGACCCTCCCCTTTTAAAACCTCCACATAAAACCTAGGGGGTCAACGAGGATCTACTATGCCCCCTTATGGTAATTTCCCCCTTTGTTTTGGCCTCCTCTTGTCTCTCGTTCCTACCGAGAGACAAGATGGCGGCCGCTCCGGACTGTTTAGAATGTTGACAGACACGGGAGAGCCAATCAGCTTCGCTTCGCAAAGTTCCGATACGCGAAAAGTTCGCGAACCGGAGCGCAGCCCGGAGCGCTGTCACAGATATATATCTTGTTTTAAACGTTAATTTCTCAAAATCCACTGAAGCACATATATTGAGACCTAGCAAAGGCACATCGGGCTAACAGTCCTTACAATTTTGCCAAGTTTGGTGGAAATCCATTCAGCCGTTCGGGCTAAAAGTGAGGCCAACCGCCCTATGGAAATTAACATGGGAAAAACGCGTTTTGGGACCCCCCTTTTATCTCAGCCCCCCCTTGCCGAACACCCCCCAAATTTCCAGGAGCTGCTCAGAAACAAAATGTGCCATTTTCCAGAAAATTTCAGCCAATTCCGTCCACAAACGCCAAAGTTATTAGACATAGAATTTTCAGAAATCCCATAGGGAAAAAATCCTAACTATATATACCTACTGGCGACCGCCAGTAGGTAATATATATATATATATATATATATATGTATATACATATATATGTATATATATATATATATATATATATATATATATATATATATATATATATATATATTACCTACTGGCGGTCGCCAGTAGGTAGTTATAGTTAGGATAATTTTCAATGTTAAATCTCAACATTCTATTTTGAATAACTTTGGCGCCGGTTGACGAATCTGCCTGAAATTTTCAGGAAAATGGTCTCATGGCGGTCCGGTCCTTCCCTGAAAGTTTGGGGGGGATTCGTCAAGCGGGGGCCGAGATAAAAGGGGGGTCCCAAAACGCGTTTTCCCCATGTTAATTTCCATAGGGCGGTCGATTTCACTTTTAGCTCGAACGGCTGAATGGATTTCCACCAAACTTGGCAAAATTGTAGGGACTGGTAGCCCGATGTGCCTTTGCTATGTCTCAAGATATGTGCTCCAGTGGATTTTGAGTAATTTAGGTCCAAAAAAATATATATATCTATAGCAGCGCACAGGTGCGCGCACCGGAGTGCGCTCCAGGCGCGACACGCGAGGTGCGCATGGAAAGCTGATTGGCTCTCGGGTGTCTGTAAACATTCCAAACAGTCCAGAGCGGTCGCCATCTTGTGTCTCGGTAAAATCGAGACATAAGAGGTGGCTAAAACAAAGTGGGAACTGACCATAAGGCGTCAGGGATAGACCCCTTTGACCCCCTAGGTTTGATGTGGGGGCTATAAAAGGGCCCCGCGGGGCATTTAAAATATTTTTTTTTTTTTCGTTTTGCGCGGGGGAAGCGCTCGGTGCGCGCACCAGGTAGCGCACCGGGGAGCGTAAAATGAGGGAAAAAGATGACAGAGTTTTAAAAAAATGAAGTTTTCATTTAGAAATTGGAGGTAGTTCTTAAAAGAACTTTTTTTTTTCTTCTTTTTGTTGTTTTATATTTTTTTTGTGTTTTTGGAACTTTTTAAACTTTTTTTGGCTTTTCAAAACAGTTTTATATTTTTTTTGTATTTTTTAGGGGGAGAAACAAAAAAAGGGAATTGAAACTGGCTCAACTGGAGCAAAAAAACAAAAAACCCAAAAAATTATTTCTTTTTGGGGCACTTGTGATTATCACCTGCAAGGACGATGAGCTTAACACTTTGTTCCCCATAGGAGATAAGCTTGCCACAAGCCTTACAAGTAATTTTAAAATCAGCAAATCTTGGCTGAATGGAAGGCATCACCTCAGATGTTTCTGGTTGCGAGGAAGAGGGTTGTTTTCTTTGGGAGGGGGTCCTTGATGACTGGGGGAGGTTACTGGCCAGTTCCCGGAACTCTGCGCGAGAGTAGTTGTTTGGATGCTTTCTTGTCATGTGCCGAATCATGGTATAGTTACCAAAAGAATATTTCTTATTTGGGTTGCCCCGTGAAAGTTCATCATTGCAGATGAGGCAAGTGACTTTGGGCGCATTCACCTTTTTTTGCCCCTCTGGGATTGAAAAAAACTGCCAAATGAAGTGTGGTTTGGGTTTATAAGGTGTGTTTTCTTCAGGCAGCCATCTTCTTCTCCCCTCCTCCTCTTCCTCTTCCTCCTCCTCCTGTTCTTGACCACCAATATAATTTGGAGCTGGTCCTCTTGGTGGTGGTGGTGGTGGTGGTGGCTGAGATGCACCTGCTGCTGCTGCTACTGAAGCCATTTTAAAGTACAAAAAGGTAGAGAGAGTTCCAAACAGATCTTCCTCAGTCAAAGGACAAAGTCAGAATAAGGAAAAAAGGTGGGGGCTTTCATCATTTGGAAAACAAAACTGTCCTTAACCAATGAGAAGTGTTATTTTCAGGTCACAAGACCAGGGGCTTCATTATTATGAAACTAAAACTGTTATGAACCAATGAAAAGTGTTATTTTCTGCTCACATGACCCGACGCGCTTACGCTACGCGCACGGGGGCGCGCAGCGTAAGCGCGTCGGAAGTTTACGTTTTGCGATCGTATTCGTTCGAGTACTTCCGGGTGCGCTTACGCCGTGCGTATCACGCGGTCGCGGCTACGCGATACGTCACGATCATGTTTTCGTTTGCGATATTGGCGCTCACGAGACGCTCCCCGGAGCGCGCCCGGGGGCGCTTTTCAGAAATACGCTTTTCGGGGCGCACTCCGGGGCGCGCTCTGGGAGCGCTCCCCCCAAAAATTAAAAAAAAAAAATGGGTTAATTGTAGAGACAGGTAGCCCTATTCTGAAGTGGTTTGTAAAAAAATTAACTTTATAAAAATATGTATTGTGCTACATTGGGCTTAATATATGTTAGAGCCAAAATGTAGCCCAAATGTAGCCCAAAGTAGCCCAATGAAGCCCAAAGATGGCCACCAGAGATCAAAAATTGTAAATGTAGCCCAAAATTCAACTAGATGTAGCACAACTGTAGCCCAATGACAGAATGTACCAGAGTGTTAAAAAGAACAACTAGAGTGCTAACAGTCTTATTTATAAAGTGAAACTTATAGTAAGGAATTAGCATTTAAAAAACCTATGAAATTCACTGAAAAAAACCATAGGTTTCACACCAGTTATAGTTAGGAATTAGCATTTAAAAAACCTATTAAATTCACTGAAAAAAACATAGGTTTCACACCAGTTATAGTTAGCTGGAAATTTTACTGACATAAAACCATTGAAATTCCCACGTTATAGTTAGTCGGACTCACTATAACTTGCGCGTGCAATGCACTGCTGATGACATCACATATTACATCACTCATGACATGGTCAGTGACATCACTCATGACATCACTGATGACACCATCCTTGTGACACAGTGACAGACCTCCTTTCAGTGTAATGTAACCCATGAAACACATATTCAAAAATAGAAACTAATATTTTCAAAAAAGTGGATATACCCATACCAGTTACAACAACCAATTCAGTAATACCACCATCTAATACACATCCACTCATGTGTATGTATATGGGTTATTAGATATTTTTATTAGTATCAGTATGAGTGTCTATATGGTTTGGTGGGGGTATTACTTAGCACATAGATGCATGAGTGACTGACTCTTTGTTTGTATGTGTTTTGAAGACAACATATGTACAGGACTGTATGGGTGGATGAGTGTCTATATGTGTTTGTTAGTGAGTGAATGACTGTCTCACTAGTGTCTTTATCAGTAACTACATATGTTTTAATCTAGTATATATGAATATTGATGTATATAAGTGAGTATATGTGAGAGTAAGAGATTGTAAGAGTTCCTGTTTAAATAAGTATGTGTTTCTATAAGTGATTGTTTAAGAGAATAAATATGTGTAATTTTAAATAGAAGTAAGGTGGAAGTGTGTGTATAACTCTATATTCAAATAAATGGATGTCCAATAGTTTATTTGCACGTGTGAATATGTGTGTGAGTAACTTTTGGATGAATGTCGGTGTGTAACAGGATGTATAGGTGTATCACTTCATATGATGAGTGAGTATATGTATGAGTGACTATATAGAACTATTGGTGAATGAGTGGATGTGTATATAGATAGTGGAATTACTGAATTGCTTGTTGTAACTGATATAGGTATCTCCATTTTTAAAAAAATTTCAGTTTCTATTTTTGAATATGTGTCTCAAGGGTTACATTATAGTGAAAGGAGGTCTGTCACTATGTCACAAGGATGGTGTCATGAGTGATGTCACTGACCATGTCATGAGTGATGTAATATGTGATGTCATCAGCAGTGCATTGCACGCGCAAGTTATAGTGAGTCCGACTAACTATAACGTGGGAATTTCAATGGTTTTATGTCAGTAAAATTTCCAGCTAACTATAACTGGTGTGAAACCTATGTTTTTTTCAGTGAATATATATATATATATATATATATATATATATATATGTATTTCAAAGGTCTCCCTGTTCGGAAGCGCACATAGCAGCAGCACATTATGAGCACTCCAGCTTTCAGCATTTGGAGACTGTTCAATTCGCCTAACGAGTTTCAGTGCTATCGCACCTTGGACACAGGCATTTGGATTTCAGTGCATCAATGTTGAAAAGACTCCTCACTTCAGCATTTACTTGTAATGTACTTCCCTCTATTGGGCGGTGACACTCGATCTTTTTCATGTTGCATGCCGTTTTATTTAGTGTCTGTTTATTCATATCACCTTAGTAGGTCCGCATCTGAAACTTTATTGTCCAAATTATTACAGCCCTCCAGTGGGCTCTCTAATTACAGACCACTGGCAATTAACAGCTTTTGGATCTGCTGTTCCTTTCCAGCGCACAGGTAAGTCCAGGCTGGGGCTCCCTTCTCTTGCAGGGACGGTGTAGCTTCCACGGCTAGAAAGCCATTAAAATTGTATGTATTTTAAAGGTCTCCCTGTTTGAAAGCGCACACAACAGAAGCACATTATGAGCACTGCAGCTTTCTGCATTTGGAGACAGTTCAATTCGCCTAACGCGTTTTAGTGCAATCGCACCTTGGTCACAGGCATTTGGATTTCAGTCCGACAATGTTGAAAAGACTGCTCACTTCGGCATTTACTTGTAAAGTACTTCCCTCTAGTGGGCGTTGACACTCAATCTTTTTCGTGTTGCATGCCGGTTTATGTAGTGTCTGTTTATTCTTATCACCTTATTAGGTCCGCATCTGAAACTTTATTGTCCAAATTATTACAGCCTTCCAGTGGGCTCTCTAATTACAGACCGCTGGCAATTAACGGCTTATGGATCTTCTGTTCCTTTCCAGCGCACGCGTAAGGCCAGGCTGGAAAAAAACATAGGTTTTACAGATGTCATAGTTAGGAATTAGCATTTAAAAAACCCTTAGAAATTCACCGAAAAAACCATAGGTTTCAGGGATGTTATAGTTATTTGGACATTTCACTCATACAAAACAATAGAAATTCCCTTGTTATAGTTAGTTGAGCTAACTATAACTTGCGCCCCAGCAATGCACTGCTGATGACATCACATATTACATCATTCATGACATGGTCAGTGACATCACTGACGACATCTCAATTGACATCCCTGATCAGACCCTCCAGCATTTCGCGATTTGGCGATTCACGAAATTACTGCGAAATGGGCAAAAGAGCACGATTACCTCAATTTTTTCCATTATGTCCGCGAGAAAATGGTCTCTCGGCAGTTAGCAAAAAAAAATAAAAAATGGGGAGTTCCTATTTGCTGTACTCACACACATCATTACGTGCGCCCCTACAGCCATAAAAGCTGCTCCCTGCTACATTGCAGTAAATCACTACCAAGTATATGTACTTTCAGCATTAAGGGCGTGATGTTTAGGGATATGTTGTCACCATACAAAAAGAAGGGCCCAAAGGGAAGCTGAGGTGAAAGAAGGGAAAGTGCGGGCACTTATTAGGAAGAATGAATACAAGACACTTCTCCCCTTTGCATGTATTTCTCGGGCGTGTCGTCTGTGACGAAGAGTTTGAGACCTGTACATAACAGGACAAGTGAACATGTGTCTTCCTTAGATATCCCAGGCTGTGAGAATGTGGATGGGAAGGGGCAGGGAGGAGGCCTCAATCGAATCTTCACAGATGAGCGCTGACTTTTTCTCATCACGTCCTACCGGCACAGGTCAAGCACTGCTTCTATTTTGAGTATTTTTTGAGGCGGGGAAGGGGTCCTGTTTTGCATTGTCCTGGCCATCCGCCCTGTCGGTCGATTGTTGCAATACAACAATACAATAATGCAGCATAAAAACACAACAGCGTATAATAAGAGCAAAACACATGACCACCATGTGAAAATGCAATATAAAATGTGAAAATATTCTTTCCACGCATTGCCACCTCCACAAATCTTATTTGCTAACGTGGTAAAAGGGGCTAGCACCAGGCACTGCATTACCACCAAGGGCTTGGAATAGAGCCAGGCTCGTTTTTTTGTGATCTGCCCTTTTCTCTTTGAATACACACTGGCAGGCTGTGTATCTCCACTGCACTAACCAGCATATATCATATTTTATTTCTGTTGCTGACAGCCGTAAAATAAGCAGAGGTCCCCACCTCAAAAGGAGCTTTTTTATGTTCCAGGTTTCATATTGTTTTAATAAACATTTATAGTGTGTTTTGTCCTTTTTAGGATCAGTGTACATTTTTATGATCGTTTAAGATCACAGTGGCATCTTGATGCTGGAGGAAGCTGGCTTTCGTTCTTTAAAGCTTGTTGCATGCCTCTATATTTTGAGCATATCTATCTGGGTAGTATGGAGTGCCATATATACAGTACTACAGCGCTAGCACCAGGCAGCAAATTAAGGGTCTGATCCTGATGGACCCACAAAATACAGATGCAAATTGCACACCTGTTCATTTGAGTTAACTCCGGGTGCACATATTAGTAAGTGCGCAGTTTACTTCCGAATAAAGTTTGCGTTTTCAGGACTGTGGAATAGATTGCACAAGATTCTACCAATTAGTGGGTGTGCTAAGTGACATTTTTTAGCATTCCACTCTTGCAGTCTATACCATTCTTATCCTGATGCAAATTGCAGGCACAAACTCCTGAGTTGAGTGCAGTTTGTCCCCAATTCATAATTGCATTTTGGGTGCAAACAAACGATTTCCCCCAAAACAGGTTTTTCAGCATGATCATAATCAGAGCCTCCGTAGGTGGCGTTCCTAGCCTTTTTTTCCGCTGGTAGTTCCAAACTGTCATAGGTACAATGTGTCACACTCATCAAGTTTGGGTGTGAGACAAAATGAAGGTAAATGTTAAAATCACCATGTTTAAAAAAAGCGACCTAAAAAGAGGGTTAAACTAGTGCTTAACCTGAACGGTGGTGCATGTGGCCCCACTGGTTCTCATTTTTATGGGAGTGGTACTTGTTTTCCATCATTAACAGAACAAGCGAGAGATAGGCAGAAAGGTGGACTGAAGGAGTAAGAGAAAGATGGGAACAGTGATAAAAGCCATGGATTAAAAAGAGAATGCAGAATTGAGGTGGAGGTGCACTGAGATTATGGTAGAGGATGAGAGTCATGAGGTTAAATTAAATAAAGTGCCTTGCTATTAAGCAACCAGAACATTAAACAACATAGGCAGCGGGATCCTAATGAAAACTTTGGACACCGGCACTTACTCATTTACAAATTTGCACAGGGTCATAGCGAATACAATAGCAAATATTATGACATGTTTGGGTCTTGCTGGACCTCATCATTGAGATATATCTTGAGTCTGCACTCAAGCATTCGATCCTGCACCAAACTGTGATACAATATTTCCTCTGGATCTAGTAGTATTTGTAAGCTGGTTTACGTAATTACTACGCCCAGTGACTCGTTTTTCAACACTCTAAATGAAAGCCTTTAATCAGACCCTCCAGCATTTTGTGATTTTGATTCCCAAAATAAGTTAAGAAATACAATGGCTGCTATATTTCCAATTATGGCTGCGAAAAATGGTCTCTCTGCAGATACCAAATAAATGGGGAGTTCATATTGCTTATACACACACATGTTGTGTGTTCAGTGTTGTTTTCTTGTTGGACCATCTCTTAGACGATGCCTGCTGTTTAAGTGACATTTGAACTTCCAAACATTTGCCTTTTGAGGCATTTCAGAGTTAAGTTGATGGCTGTAGTTTATGTGGCGTTGGTGCATAAAAACTGTGCACAGCATCTGCAAGCTTCATATAAACCAACCCACATCTCCAAGGTCAGGGGTGTCTCTCACATCTCCATGGTCAGGGGTGTCTCTGACATTTCTATGGTAAGGGGTGTCTCCGACTTCTCCTTTGCCAGGGTGTCTATGCCATCTCTACGATCTGAGGGGTCTCTGATGTCTTCATGGTCAGGGGTGTCTCTTGGGTCTCCCTGTGCTATTGAGCTTGCCTGAACCTATGCTCCAGAATGTTAACACAAAGGAGAATATAACAAAAAAAAACTCTCTTTGAAAGTTTAAAACGCCTATTTCAAAGTTAAATGCTCTCCTAAATCAGGTTACATTTATTTAAGGCTGAAAAGTAACGATTAAGAGTAAAATAAAGTCCCGCAATGATGGTGCAAAATTTCCATTTTTGTGCCGCTAAATTTCCATTTTTGTGCTGCTAAATTTTCAAGTCTATGCTGCAATATCCTGGAGGATCTAACTGATGACATGATCCCGTGAATGTGTGTTCCTGTAAAATGTAAATATAAATATATATGTGGCATGTGAACAAGGGCTCTTCCAGCCCGAAACACGTCTTGCCCTTCTACCCAGTTGAAAATTCAATAAAGAAACCTGTAATTTATCCTGGTGGTCCGTCTTCTGCTTGCTTCGCCGATCCGAGCTGGGATTGGAGGTGGTGTCCGCAACATTCTATTAGGAATAACTTTGGCGCCGGTTGATGAATCTTCGCCAATTGCTCAAAGAAGATGGCTCCTTCCCTGAAAGTTTTTGGGGGGATTCGTCAAGTGGGGGCTTCGAAAAAAGGGGGGTCCCAAAACGTGTTTTCCCCATGTTATTTTCCATAGGACGATTAGACATGGCTACAGCCCGAACGGCTGAACGGAATTACACCAAATTTGGCAGAGAGGTTGAGTTTGGTTCGCAGGTCGCCCTTTTGCTTAAATGGTGTAAATCCCTCCAGTAGTTCCTGAGAAAATCGAAAGAATTTTTTTTATATATCTATAAGCGCGCACCATACGCGCACGGGTCCGCATACGTGCGCGCACCGTTAACGTATGGTGCGCGGACCTTCGCGTGTGCGAGCTGCATGCTGATTGGCTGCCAATTTCTGTCAACACTCCAAAACGAAATTGTTGGCAGCCATCTTGTGCCTCGGTAGACTGAGGCACAAGAAAGCAGAAAAACAAACTTGTAGAACTCAAAAAGTGGGCAGGGTAGAGGCACCCTGACCCCCAAGGCCTGCTCAGGGGGTCCCACAAGGACCCCTAAGGCCCAAATTTATTTATTTTTTTTAACAAAAAATCGCGGGGTGCGCGCACGTGTCCGTGTAGTATGCGCACGGTACGCGTACTGTGCACGTACCTTTTCGAGAAAGCAGCTTGTTCATTGGCTGTTAACACTCCAAACCAGGAAGTGTTGGCAGCCATCTTGTGCTCAGTAGACCGAGGCACAAGAAAGCAGAAAAACAAACGTGAAGAACACAAAAATGGGACAGGGTAGAAACATCCTGACCCCTAGGCCTTCCCAGGCGGTTCAACAAGGACCCCCCGAGGCTCAAATATATATATTTTTAAATCCCGGTATGCTATTTTTTAAATTACCCCCCGGGGGGGACCAAATCTCAGGGGCAAAGTGATAAAGAAGTGTGGGGGTGCCCAATCCCCCCCACACTGCCCTGGGGACTGCCGCCCCCCGGGGCAAAGCAACACAGCCCCCTGGTGCATACTGGAGGCTCCTGGTGGGCTAGTTGATACCCAGGGACCCCCAGTATGCAAGGGGAATTAGTTCCCCCTCTGCAAACGCGCCAACCAGGGGGCTGCGTTGCAGAGAGGTGTAAAAAGAGGCATAGCCTCATTACACCTCTCTGCAATGCAGCCCACTGGCGCATACTGGAGGTTCAAGGTGGGCTAGTTGGCCCCCAGGGACCACTAGTATGCAAGGGGAATTAGTTCCCACTCTGCAAACGCGCCCGGGGGCTGCGTTGCAGAAAGGTGTAAAAAAGGGTGTGTCCTCATTACACCTCTCTGCAATGCAGCCCCCTGGCACATACTGGAGGTTCCAGGTGGGCTAGTTGGCCCCCAGGGACCCCCAGTATGCAAGGGGAATTAGTTCCCCCTCTGGAAACGCGCCCGGGGGCTGCTTTGCAGAGAGGTGTAAAAAAGGGCGTGGCATCATTACATCTACCTGCAATGTAGCCACCTGGCGCATACTGGAGGTTCCAGGTGGGCTAGTTGGCCCCCAGGGACCCCCAGTATGCAAGGGGAATTAGTTCCCCCTCCGCCAAGGGGCTGCGTTGCAGAGAGGTGTACAAACATTTTTTTTCAATTTATATTAAAAATATGTAATGTAATTTAAAAAATAATATATCTAAAAATAAATAATTAATAATAATGTAGTAAATCAGTATAAAAATATAACAATGATTCAATTATTACATTTAAAAATTACCATTTAAAAAACCTTTGAAATTCACTGAAAAAACATAGGTTTCAGCCACGTTATAGTTAGGAATTAGCATTTAAAAAACCTTTGAAATTCACTGAAAAAACCATAGGTTTCACACCAGTTATAGTTAGCTGGTCATTTTACTCATACAAAACCTTTGAAATTCCCCCGTTATAGTTAGTTCAGCTAACTATAACTCGCGCGCCCGCAATGCACTGCTGATGACGTCACATATTACATCACTCATGACATGGTCAGTGACATCACTCATGACATCACTGATGACATCTCAAAAGACATCACTGATGACATCATCCTTGTGAAAAGGTGGCAGGAATGTCTGACATAATATCGACAGACAGAATATCTACATACAAAAATATCGGCACAAAAATATCGAAATCAAAAATATCGGAGTCATATCTTCATAAAGGTAAGTACAAAACTATCGAAAAATTAATATCGTAGTACAAAAATATCGAAATTAAAAATATCGTTTTTTTAAATGTATTAATAATAATGTAAAAAGAATTTTAAAATACATATAATTTTACAAATATTAAATAAAAATATTAAAACATAATTAAAAAATTAAAACTAATACATATACATTTAAAATAAATTAAACACTTAATAATTTAATGTAATTTTTTTTTTTTTTCATTTAATTGATTTAATGTAAATTTATTTTATTTTTACCCTGTACGCCTGTACCCCAAAAACCCAAAACTGACCCTGAACCCTAAAAATATCCCTGTACCCCAAAAACCCAAAACTGACCCTGAACCCTAAAAATATCCCTGTACCCCAAAAACCCAAAACTGACCCTGAACCCTAAAAATACCCCTTTACCCAAAAACTGAAAACTGACCCTGAACCCAAAAAATACCCCTTTACCCAAGAACTGAAACTGACCCTGAACCCAAAAAATACCCCTTTAACCAAGAACTGTCAGTCAGTCAAAAATAACTTTATTTGGTTTTCACAAACCATAAAGCATATAAAACACATTTCATTTAAAACTTTTTCAGTTCTTAAAATTCCACATACTTCCTTTGTGGCACCAAGCCTTCAGTCTTTGCCCTCGTTTATAAGTAAGCTTTCTACAGCTATCATAAATTTTACCCCCCTGCATATTAAAATGTTTGATGCGGCACCCAGCCAACTTGTCGCCGCCTGTCTGCAGGTGCGGATGTTTAAATCATTAAAAACAGTTCTCAGCAGCTTCCTTCTTTCTGATTTCACAGTTTCACAGACACAAAGCAAGTGGCTCAGAGTTTCAGTGTGATAGCCACATAAACGACATGTCTTTGTTTGATGCTTGTTTTTCCAGGAGGGCGCCAAGTCTAATGAACAAAGGTCTCCAAATCTGTATGCCATGAATCTCCTTTTTAAGGACAATCGGAAATGAGCTGCTAGATAGGGTTTTGGTCTTAGCCGTGTGTAAGAATTTATTATGACCCTTGCGTGGCGGCGTCTTAGTAATCCCCTTTTATCCTCCATGAAGGATAATGCTTTTGCTTTGTTATTGCAAGCTTTTTTAAAAGTGGACTTTTCCATCTTGCTGTTCCAAAGCCCATTGATCTCTAATTCATCCAGTGCTATCCGCAGTTGGTCCCCCCACGTATTTGGGGTTCTTTGCTCCATTTGTTGATTTATTTCGAACCAGCATAAGTTGTTTAAAGTTCCCAACTCTGCTGCTCTGAGTTTCCAGCATAGATTTACCATGGTTGCCTTCCTTTGGAATTCCTGGTTCTGTAATCCGAATTCCAAACGAATTTGTGCTGGCGATGAACCTTTGAAGAGGTTGAATACCGTTTTATAAACCTTGGTTTGTAATTTGTTTAAGATGTTACATTCTTGGCCATGCCAGGTTTCCAGACCGTAGGACAAGGTTGGTAGCAATTGGGCTGCCATGATTTTTAAGAGATGCCCGTGTGAAGGGCTTTCCAGTTTCTTGGATAATTGTTTGTAGGCAAATATTAAGGATTGGGCTTTTGATGTAATCTCCTTTTTCTGCTCCACTGTTGACAGATTTCTTGACATTTTAATGCCTAGGTATTTATAAACACTTGTTTCCTCTATTTGACAGTTCTTTGCATACCATTTATAGTTTACTTGTCTTGGGCCCGCTAATCTTACCACCTTCGTTTTAGATTTATTCAATTCTAAACCTTGGGTGTCCAGGTAGTCTATAAGTTTGTTTATTGTCCTTTGCAGCCCTATCGGAGTTTGACTTACCAGGACAATATCATCTGCATACTGTAAGTATTGAACCGGCTCCTTTGCCAAAATCGGAGGGTGTCCATTTATTTGTTCTAAATGACTGTTCAAGTCTGCTAAGTATAAATTAAACAAGCATGGCGAAAGGACGCAGCCCTGTTTTAGTCAGTTTGTTAAATTTATTTTTGAGGAGACTCTTTGTCCATCCCCAATTTTAACAGTGGCCCATGTTTCACTGTATAGTGATTGTATTGCATTAATCAGTGGCTGTGGCAATCCCCATACTTTAAGTTTCTTCCACAAACGGTCCCGCGGCACTCTGTCGAATGCCGCTTTTAGGTCAATGTAGCAAGCCACTAATACTCCCTTTTTCCTTTCAGCTTTTTCCGTAAGAATTGTCAAGGCTGTTAGATTAGTAATGGTGCCCATACCCCGTCTGAAGCCTGTTTGAAATTTTGGGATGATGTTGTTTTCCTCTGTCCACTCTTGTAGATGTTCCAGGATACATGAGGCATAGAGTTTGGCCTCTACGTCGATCAGGGCAATCAACCTGTAATTCCCGGGTTCTGTTCTGGTGCCGCTCTTATAAATTGGGTGGAACAGGTTACCGCTCCAGGACTGTGGGATCTTGTTTTCTCGGAAAACCTGGTTAAAAAGAGGGGTTAGATATTTTGCCCAAACGTCCGGGTCTCGTTTGAACAGGGCATTGGGTAGCCCGTTTGGGCCTGCTGCTCCTTCCGCTTTCAGATTTTTTATCAATGTTTTTATGTGTTTAACGGTTGTCAAAGTTTGATCATCTGCTTCCCAGCTAAACTGGATTTTTCCACTTTCGATAGTAGTACTGGTTGTCTCGGGGTACGTTTCTTTTTCCTTTACATTCAGTGACCTTGCTGCATCCGCCTTTTCTGTTCCTAGTTCGGGGTTGTACAATTTATCAATGTATTCTAACCAAGTGTTTTCACTTATTCCGATGTTGTATTGCTTTCCGAATCCTTTCATTAGTTTATTGATTTTGCCCCAGAATTCTTTACTGTTTGGTAATTTACTTGCCCACAGCAGATCTTCCCATAACTTTTCTCTGTATTTCCTTTTTTCCACTCTACATTCCACCTTATAGTCTTTTCTCATTTTTTGAATCGATCCGCTGTCTGTTTTTTTCCCCATTTTGATTGCTTGAGCTTTTTGTCTTAGCACTTTGGCAATATTTCTTTTTGTGTTTCTCAGCTGTGTTGTGTACCATGGCTTTTTAACAGCCCCGTGATTACCTTTGCTTATTGGTTTTGCCGGAAATTTGTCCAGGAGTGCTTCACATAGGTTTACCCAGTTATTTAATAATTTTCCTGCTGACTCCTCAGCATTCTCTATGTGTTCGTTCACCATGTTCATTATGTCTTCCATGATGTTTCCTCTCCATTTAAGCTTCTGTAAATTATATATTTCAGGCCATGCTGCTAGTGATGCTACATACTCCTTTTGCTTAATGTTGAAGTATAATACTGTCTCCTGAGGGAAATGATCGCTCTCAGGTCGTGTTGAGATGTAGAAATTTTCTACCTTGGGCGTTAGCTCTTTACTAATTATCGTATAATCAATAATTGATTTTTTTTTTCCACAGGAAAAGGTAATACCGGCCGGTTGATCTCCCTTCATGTTTCCATTTAGGATGACTAGGCCTAGTTTTTTCAGCTTGTTTCGTATATTTTGGTTTTTATTCTTATTCTTAGTCATCTTTCCTCCTGTCAGGTTATAGTTGAAATCCCCTGATATAATCATGTTGTGATATTGATGTGTGACTTGTAGTGTTTTTATTAAGTCTATTAAGGATGACAGTTTC
Source organism: Lissotriton vulgaris (assembly GCF_964263255.1). Lineage (NCBI taxonomy): Eukaryota > Metazoa > Chordata > Amphibia > Caudata > Salamandridae > Lissotriton > Lissotriton vulgaris. Next base: position 1,451,328,402 of record NC_141689.1, on the reverse strand, counting down.
TCCTCTTTTTTGTTCTTTGCCGGATGAATATATATGTTGAGAATTATTAGCTTTTCTCCCCCGCCTTCTCCTTGTGCGGGGAGATTTTCTTCCACTTTTACTATTTGGATCCAGTTTTCTCCGGAATCCATTTCCTCCGTTTTCCAGTCATTTTCTATTGCAATGTATGTGGACAACCCCCCTCTTGGATGCCCATACTTGGAGGTTTTTTCCGCCATTATGTGGAATTCTTCGTAGCCTTCCAAATGCTTTGGAGAGGTGTTCCAAGTTTCTTGTAGCAATATTACTTTAAAGTTACTTAAATAGGTGAGGGTTTCTTCATCTTGTTGCATTTCGTTAAAACCGTGAACGTTCCAGGAGCAGATCATGGTCTTTTTCTCATTTTGAATTACAGCCTTATTGTTTTGTTCCCCCCTTGCTGTGCTGTATTCTTCAGGATCGATGTGAGTTCAAGGTGAGGGCTAACCAGGACCAGTCTTGATTTGCTTCCGACTGGGTGACTGTTTTCCTATCCGTAATGTTTTGCACTCCGGCTCCCCTGCATGTCTTTTGATTTGGTGACGTACTTCTGGCTCCTTTTAGTACCATAGGAGAATTTCCCTTTATTTTCGGAAACCTGGCTGCCTCGTCATTTATTAGCGGGTATGGGTATTTGACTAACGGTGGGTATGATATTATTATGCCCCAGGTTGCAAAGGTCTCCCTGGTGGAGAAGATCAGTTCTGTTGTCTCAATCGATGCCCATGTTGTTCTACTTACTTCCGAATCCATCTCCATGTTTGTTTGGACAAATTCTAGTGCCAGGAGATCGGACAATGGAATTTCCCTTAATTTTGGGATTTCTCTGAATAATCTCATTATGTTACCCCTATTTAATATGTCGTTTTTTCCCTTGGTTTGATATTCGGGCTTAAAGATTAGTTTACGGCCTGTTTCTGCTGGGTTTTGTTGGGGACCCTGATTTCCATTTGGTTCCCTTTTTTCCCTTGTCCTTTCCCCCGCCTTAGCGTAGATCGTGCATTCGATGGTGGGCAGTCCCTTTCAGCTTGATTTCGACGTTGCGGCTTCTTCTTCATTTCGACTTATTTTATCCTCCTTTATGCTGAGTGTTTTTACTGTCCTAGTCTTTTCCATTTGGTTTTTCTCCGATAATGTTTTACACGTCCTGCCATTTTTGTCCAGGGTAATTGATAGATGGCAGTCTGTACTTGTGGCTCTTTCTATGTACAGTCCTGGACTTTTTTCCCTTTTTGACCAATTTGTTTGATCTTCATTGGTTATCCATTTGGTCATTGCCTCCTGATACTTGGTTTTTGAGCCATCATCGCTTTTTGCTTCAGGTGCTGCTTTCTGAGACATGTCTTCTATTTCTTGTAGTCTTGTCGTTTGTTTGTTTTTTTCCCTTCTTATCACTTTTTCCGTCTCCACCTCTGTGTTAGTTTTTGTTTTTGTTTTTGTTTTTTCGATTGCTTTCCACCCTTTTATTACTTTGCTGTCAGCAGGGTCTGGTACACACTGGTTGGTTTGCATGAATGTTTTGCCATCCCTCAAATTGACTAGTGTGTTTGTTTCTTCGATGTTTTGCTGTGTTGTTAGTCCATCGACTGCTTGCTCTTGTGCACTGTTGTTAGCGTTTTGTGCAAAAATGGCATAATTTAGTTTTTTTCCCTGCTTGGTTTTGGAGTTGGCGTTCTTCCTGGCTTTCCGTGCTCGTTTGCGTTGTCTTTTGGTTTGATTTTCCAGTACACTTGGAGCGGCAGATGTATTGTTTTCGCCGTGCCTATTGCCCTTCTCATTTGTTATATTTACCTCACCTTCCATGGAGTATTCTGCAGATTCCGTGCTTTGCCTCATACTTCCTTGTTTTTCGATCATTAAAATTTTACCTTTGTTTTCTAAACAAAATGTTTCTTCTGGTTGTTTACTTGCTTGTGCTGCACGTAGGATCTCTGTCAAAATTTCAGGTAGACATGCCAGTTTATCTATTATTTTGCCACACCCGCAGCTTTGATCCAAAACTTTGTTTTTATTTTGTCTGTCTTTGTTTGTTCCATTAGTTATTTGATCTGCGATTTTATCCAGCTTGTTATTGATTCCTGCAATGTGGGCTGCTATCAGGTTCATTAAATCTACCTGGACATCCAGTTTGTCCGATTGGAAATTTAATACCGTGATTGCTTGCTGTAGGCTTTTTAGTAACAAATCACTCCAGGTGGTTGTTTCTTTGTTTGTTGGTTGTATTAAGATCCCTGATATGGAGTCAAACCCACTTACCGATGAAATGGTGATTGGTGACTGTGTTTTTTTGCCTCCTAGTGGCGAACCACTTCGCCCCATGTTTTCTTCTTTCCAGAGAATGGGGCTAGGGGTGAATTTGATGGGGGTTGATACTGTTCCCATTTCAGCTCCCATTTCCTTTTTTTCCTGCTGGTTTGTGTCTCTACATTTTCCCTGGTTAATTGTCCCTAATTCCCCCTCCTTTTGGGTCTTAAATTCCAGCATCTTTATGAGGTCTTCTTCCTCTGTTATTGAAAAAGATCTTGACCAGTTTGTCTTTTGGATGTTTCCTTGTTGTATAACTTGATCTCTGCCTTCACTTTTTTCCCTTAACATATACCTTTGTACGGTTGTTTCTTCCTTGCTTCCTTCATGAATGGCTGTATGTTGGGATGTTGGTGGAGATGTATATTTGGGTGCCGGGACATGTATTTGTGCTGTCGTCTTTAGAAGCCATTTTTTTAAAGTGGATTTCTTGCAAACCGGTCTTTCATCCTTTTCTTCTGATGCTCTCCCTTCTTTTTGTTGACACTCTTCTGGTTGTCTCGAAGTTGCTTCTAGGTATTTGTCTCCGGCTGTTTTTGGTGTTGTTGCGTGTCTCGGTTTTATGGGAGTTTGTAGGCTTTGAGCCTCTTCTGTGTTTGCATATATTGCCGCCATCGGGTCTTTTAGAAATTGGAATTTGTGCTTTAGGTTTTTCCCACCGAACTTAAATGGCTCTGTAGCTATAGAAAGAATCACACTCTTCTCTTGTGGGTTGGAATCCTCTTTTAGCTTGCTCTTGTTTCCAGATTTATTAGCCGCTTTTGTTTGATCCCGTTTTGTCGCTCTTTTCTTGTTTTTATAAATGGGGGCTTGGCGAACTTTTCCTGACCGCATATCCCCAATTCACTTCTCAGATTGGTGATTAGACTGATCCCGGTGACTTGTTCTGACCCCGGTGATGTTCTTTGTGGCTTCCACTATTACGGCTGTCCCCCCCGCTGCCAGGGTGTTCTTATCTCTTCACTTCACCACGCCTCTCCTCCAGACTCTCGCCTCACTCACAACTTCTGGCGCCTCCTCCCGAGCCGTCTGCTCCTTCTGCGCCCTGCTACGTGACAACTCCCCCACCGTGTCACCTTCTCGGCTACCGACCCTTACGCTAGGTGTGGCGTAAGGTACTGAGGGGTGGCTCGGGGCACGACACACGACACAGGATTGGGGCAGCTGCCGTCAGGGAGGGACTGCGTTGGAGTGTTGTAGTGTCTGGAATTGTCTGGCAATGTGGTGGCTTTCTCTGTCGTGTCTAGTCACTTACAGTCAGTCCCGTCAAGGTATAAGGTGCCTACTTGGATTCCTCTATTGGGGCCTCAGGACACAAGATCTCAAGCTATAATGTTGTAGCTGTTTTAACAGTTTTTTATCAGGCAGTCCACCGTGGTTTTGCTGTTGCCTGCTAAGTGCTGGTGCTTGTATAGTCGCTTGTAGTTTAAAAATGCTTAATTTAAAATGCTTATTTTGGAGCTTAGAATTGAAGTAGTGCGTTTGGTCCCCCAGTAACTCTGTTGTATTTGGTTTCCTGCAGGTTTCCTGGTTTCCTGCAGGGATGCTGCTCGCTGATACTTCTGCTGCTGCCTTCGCCTCACCCTTTTGGCCAAAGACCCTAGAGTCTAAAGTGCTGGCGGGGTATGGCTTCAGGGCCTCAGGGGCTTGGGCTAGTGCTGGCAGCCAGACCCCCCCCGCCCGACCCGCACCCGCTCCCGCTCACCGCTCCCAGCACCCGTCTCCCGACTCACCGCTTCTTGCCGCCTCTCCTCTCTCTCACTCCTTGATGCTGTATGTTGCAGAGCGGGCGGAGTTGCGGTGTGGTCTGCCTCAGGATGCCGGGAGGGGTAGCCTGGGGTAGCTTGGAGCACGACACACAAGCGTCGAAAGATCGTGCAGCTCAGGCTGCCTGGGACAGTTTTTTCCTGTGTCTCGGCTTCTCGGCCTTCCGTCTGTGCAGCTGAAGGAGAGCCGAAAATCAAAGCGGTTGCAGGGTTGCTTGGCCTGGGGCTGTGGTCAGATAACCCCTGAGGTAGCAGGTCCCGCCAAGCTCCTGCTCGCACAGCGTCTGTCCGCTCAAGGTCTGTCTGTCTGTCCGTCGATAGGGCCGCGCACACGCTCGCCACCTAGTAGACACCGAGGAAACTGCACCTCAGAAACTCAAGAACTGAAAACTGACCCTGAACCTTAAAAATACCCCTTTACCCAAAAACTGAAAACTGACCCTGAACCCTAAAAATACCCCTTTACCCAAAAACTGAAAACTGACCCTGTACCCTAAAAATACCCCTTTACCCAAGAACTGAAAACTGACCCTGAACCCTAAAAATACCCCTTTACCCAAAAACTGAAAACTGACCCTGAACCCTAAAAATACCCCTTTACCCAAAAACTGAAAACTGACCCTGATCCCTAAAAATACCCCTTTACCCAAGAACTGAAAACTGACCCTGAACCCTAAAAATACTCCTTTACCCAAAATTAATTAATATTATTTAATTACCAATTAATTATTAATTAACAATAACAATAAAGTAACTATATTAGCACATTAGCTGCAATTAATTTAATTTAATATTTAATATAATTTTTTCCCAATTATTAATTAAGAATAATAAAAAATTATATATAAAAAAATTACTCTAATTAATGTAATTAACTAATTAATATTAATTACCAACTAATTAATAATTAAAAATATGTACAAAATTATATTAATAATGAAGTAATTAATATTAATTAATTACCAATTAATTATTAATTAAAAATATTTACCAACATATATTATTAATTAATTATTATTAAATTACTTCCCACCCTATTCCCCTATAAACCCATAACCCGCTACAGAACATATTTATCAATTAATCAATTAATTAAAATTAATTAAAAATTATTTCTCAATTAATTAATTAATAATTCCTACTAATAATAATTAATTTAACATAATTAAATTACTTCCCACCCTATTCCCCTACAAACCCACAACCCGCTACAGTACTAAAAGACAATATTTAATTAAATTACATTAAAAATAAATAATAAAACATAATAAATACAATATAATATACACAAAATGTATTTAAAAATTGATATTAGTAACATCAAAATTATTTATTTCGACATTATCGACATCGATATTTAAAACTTCGATATTACTAATATCATACTGATATCGATATTAAGACTGTCGATATTACTTACCTTCTATATTATTTCCCATTGATATTTAAACTTCAATATAATTGTATATCGAAATTTAAAACTCGATATTTTGTCTGTGTACCGGTGGCAGACCACCTCTCACTCTAATATAACCTTTGATACACACATTCAAAAATAGAAACAAAACTGTTCAAGAAAATGGAGCTACCAATACCAGTTACAACAACCTATTCCAACATCTTCTTCCACATCCACTCATTCACCAACAGTTACAGTTCTATATAGTCACTCATACATGTACTCAATCATCATATGTACTCATACACCTATACATCCTGTGACACACCGATACTCATCCATAGAGTTACTTACACACATACTCACACATGCAAATAAACTATCAAACATCCATTTACTTGCATATACAGCTATACACACAAACATACGCATACTGACTCTCTTAAACGGTCACTTATAGAAACACATACTTAGTTATACAGGAACTCTTCAAATCTTTAACTCTCACTTATATACACCAATACTCACATATAGTATTTTAACACATATATACTTAGTCATAAAAACAGTATTAAGACAGTCATTCACTCACTAATACACCTATACACACACTCATCCACCCATACAGTCCTGCACACATGCTGTCTTCAAAACACATATAAACAGTGAGTGACTCATTAATGCATCTATGTGCTAAGTAATATCCCCCACCAAACCATGTAAACACTCAGACACTCATACTGATACTCAAAAAAACAACTAATAACCTATATAGACACTCATGTAGCTACTCACCAACCCTTGCAGCCACTTATTCAAAACATGTGTGAGACTGATACAGATATTTACATATTTAAACATTACTCACTAACCTATGTATTCACTAACATACAATTAATCAGTCAGTTATTGTTGGACCTGCGATGGGCAAGCCCAGCACAAAGGGGGTAGCTTGGCTCAAGTGTCAAGGCAAGTGAAGGCTGTTGTGTTAAGCTGGCTTTGACCCAATTATATCTCCTTGTACAACCACCAAAAAGAAGGACACCACACCACTGTTGTAGAAAAATATGATTCCTTTATGTAAAAATTCTCTGTTGTGAATGGGGATCAATTAGGAAAGCACATTTACATTTCTTTTGGGTCACAATTTGCTGGGTTTCGATTTTGGAATAGGTTCAATAAATAAGCTTAGGAGTACAGTTCATCAATAAATAGAATAAATATCAGGAATAAATATTGTCAATAAATAGAATAAATATCGGGAATAAATATCTTCAATAAATAGCATAAATATCACTGTCTGTATAGCAGAATAAATACTCGTTCAGTTCAAGAACATCTACAGATTCATTCTGGTATCGCTGCCACCAATTAAATACTTCAGGAACACTACATTCGCAAATACATTTCAGGTTGGAAAGATTACTCTTACAGTTTATGACGATTTCACCATTAGTGTACACAGGCTTCTCTGGGCACAACAGGGAGTGCTGGGACTCTTTAAGAATCACACGGGGGTTATGCGCGTATATCTAAAAGGCAAGGAAAGTCAGTGAACACTTCATTTACACTCGGCTGCCACCGGGTTGAGATCTCTGTTTGCCGGTGGGGGTCTAAGCGCGCCTAGGGGTTTCTGTCACCGCTAGCACTCAGGCGGCACCAGTTCCAAGTCTTTAGACTGCCGAACGGGCCTGCCGAAGAGGTCACACAATCTTCGCGCTCAGTCAAATAAATGCCAGTTCACAGTTCCTTTATAACAGCGCTTCCCACCTGAAGAAACAGGCCCACCTCACATCGGCTGCAATCGAAAAGCGATTCAGTCGGGTTCAGCACTTCTCTCGCCAGCGACGGGTTCTCAGGGGCTCCACGGACCTCCCTTCGACTTCCTCAAACAGGGATGGTTCCCGCCCACAGCTACAGCCGCCGATCCACTGGGGAGGGGCAGAGACAGTAGTCCCGCCCAACAAAGGCCGGCCTTTCCCCGCCCCGGCGCACCACCTCACCTCAGTCTGCGCAGGAAGCACTCTACGCCGGTGGAGCTCGGAGACGTCCGAGCTCCTCGCTGGAGGCGCCTGTCACACAAGGGGCACAGAAGACGCTCGCGGTCGCGGCGAACTTGCTCTCGCCTCGCGACCCGAGTCAGTCGTAATTCACCACCGGGGGGGGGGCGGGGAGGCACACGAAAAATCGGCCACAGTCTCTTGGGGGTGACGAGGCACTCGCTTGGCAGGCACTGTAGGCGCGAGGTCACCGCACACACAGCTGACTGGAACGCCAGTCAGGATCCACGCCAGTGACTCTTGCTTGCTCTACTGCCCGTGCTACCAGCTGCCTCAGGGGTCAACAGGGCAGGTGTCAATCTGGTGTCAAGTCTGGAATCTCCTTCTTCACCTAGATCTGGAACATCATTATCCTATCTAGTCTTTTGGTCATCTAAAATGGCCGCCAGGGACTGGACCTTATATAGCCAGTGCCCTGAGGTGCTGGCTCGTGCCAGTAGGTTCTAGAACCTTCTTTGGGTTAGGCCAATTACATGGCACTTCTGGGGTATTTGGGTCTCTAACAGCCACCATACTGGGGTTCTAGAGCAGCCATTTTGTGTACCTGGGGGAAATATAGTAATTCCTGTCAGGAATGCGCGCCAAGTAAAAGGGCGCCAAAACCTTGAAAGGTCAGGGTTCATGGAGGCTCCACAGGGAGTCACTCTCATGATGAAAATGGATGGCCACCATTTTGAGGTCATTCATACAGGTTGCCAATCCCAGTCGATAATGTCACAGGTTTCGCCAGGTGTCTTGTGAATAGGTGCCAAAAACCTTGTGAACAACTGGGCGTCAAGGAACATCTAGCCCCATGAAACAGCACACAAAAGGTCCTGGTAGACAAAGAAAAGCGACAAATTTTGGGAGGTACAGGGGAACAAAAGAAATCATAGTGGTGAGGGGACTCTCAGAAGCAGACGGGTCTAACACGCGTCCCCCCCAGCTGAAAGTGGGGAGAGCTACCCAACCCCTTGGGAGTTCTCAACACTAAGGCGGAAATACCTGGAGAGACCGTCTGCATTGGCGTGGTCAACTCCGGGCCGGTGTTCCACCCGAAAGTCCATTCCCTGTAGGGAGATAGACCACCTCAACAGTTTGGGGTTTTCCCCCTTCATCTGCATGAGCCAGCGAAGGGGTCGGTGGTCTGTCTGAACAAGGAAGTGCGAACCAAACAAGTATGGTCGCAGCTTCTTCAGTGCCCAGACCACCGCAAAGGCTTCCCGCTCAATGGTACTCCACCTCTGTTCCCGGGGAAGCAGTCTCCGTTACAGAAAGACCACGGGTTGATCTAGACCCTCCTCATTGAGTTGCGATAACACCGCCCCAATGCCAATGTCGGATGCATCTGTCTGGACAATGAATTCCTTTGTGAAGTCTGGAGCCTTCAAGATGGGAGCGTTACACAATGCTTGTTTCAGAGTGTCGAAGGCTCGCTGACAAGCCTCCGTCCAGATGACTCTCCTGGGTTGCTTCTTGGCCGTGAGTTCAGTAAGGGGTGCCACGATAGTGCCATACCCCTTCACAAACCGTCTGTAGTAGCCTGTGAGGCCCAGGAAGGCTCGGACCTCAGTCTGGGTCTTGGGGGGTTTCCAGGCCATGATTGCCTCAATCTTCACCTGAAGGGGCTGCACCTTTCCCCTGCCCACCAAGTGACCTAAGTACACTACCGACCCCTGTCCAATCTGACATTTGCTGGCCTTGATCGTCAAGCCAGCCCTTTCCAGGGTTTGGAGAACAGCCTGCAAGTGCTGCAAGTGATCCTCCCAACTGCTTCTGAAGACAGCTATGTCATCTAAGTAGGCAGCAGAGAAGGACTCCATCCCGGTGAGGATCGTGTTCACCAGCCGCTGAAAAGTGGCAGGAGCGTTCTTGAGCCCGAAGGGCATGACACAGAACTGGTAGTGTCCATCAGGTGTGGAGAAGGCTGACCTTTCCTTGGCTCCATCAGTCATGGGAATCTGCCAGTACCCTGCAGTGAGGTCAATGGTACTGAGACATTGGGCAGCTCCCAACCGGTCAATCAGTTCATCCGCCCGTGGGATCGGATGAGCATCTGTTTTGGTTACCGAATTTAGTCCTCGGTAATCCACACAGAATCGTAATTCTGGTGTGGCGCCAGGTGGAGCGGCATTGGGCACCAAAACCACCGGGCTAGACCAAGGGCTACTTGAAGGTTCAATGACCCCTAGCTCCAGCATCTTAGCTACTTCACTTCGAATGCTGGCCTTCACCTTGTCAGACAGCCGGTAAGACTTGGACTTCACAGGTGGGCTGTCTCCTGTGTCCACATCATGGGTACACAGGTGGGTCTTACCCGGGACAAGGGAGAACAGAGGAGCGAATGACCCCAAGACCTGGCGACATTCCTCCTGCTGCTCAGGAGTCAGGGATGGCGAGAGTTTTACTCCCTCCACCGACCCATCCTTTTCTTGAGACGCAAAAAGGTCAGGGAGAGGCTCTGTGTCCTCTTCCTCTGATCCATCAGTCACCATAACCAACATGACTTTGGGCCTCTCGTAGTGGGGCTTGAGGCGGTTGGCATGTAACACCTGATGTGGGTGCCGAGGGGTCTTCACGTCCACCAAGTAGGTAGCCTTGCCCATCTTCTCCAACACCTCATAGGGGCCTGTCCAACGGTCCTGTAGGGCACTCAGCTCTCCAGGCTCCATCACCCACACCTTCTGACCAGGCTCCAGCTCCACTGGGTGAGCATTGTGGTCATACCACGCTTTCATCACAGACTGGCTGGCTTCCAAGTTGTCAGAAGCTTGCTTCCACAACTTAGCCATTTGGCTCCGGAAGGCCAGCATGTAGCTTACCACGTCCTGGGGAACTTTCCGAGGAGACTTTTCCCAGGAGTCCCTCACCAGGCTGAGAGGTCCACGTACAGGGTGCCCGTACAAAAGCTCAAAGGGGCTGAAACCCACTCCCTTCTGCGGCACTTCCCTGTAAGAAAAGAGCAAACAGGGTAGGAGGACGTCCCATTTCCTCTGCAGGCTTTCGGGTAGACTTCTGATCATACCCTTTAAGGTTTTGTTGAACCTTTCCACCAGGCCATTGGCCTGTGGGTGATAAGGAGTGGTAAACCTGTAGGTCACCCCACACTCCTTCCACATTGCCCGCATGTACGCTGGCATGAAGTTGGTCCTCCTGTCAGACACAACTTCCTTGGGGAATCCCACTCGGGTAAAGATCCCCATCAGGGCCTTCGCCACTACCGGTGCAGTAATGGTTCTCAGAGGTATTGCCTCCGGATACCTTGTGGCATGATCCACCAGCACCAGGATGAACCTGTGACCGGAGGTTGTCGGCGGATCTAAGGGCCCAGCAATGTCGATGCCCACCCTTTCAAAGGGGGTGCCAACGACGGGAAGTGGTTCCAGGGGAGCCTTCAGCTTCATCCCTGTTTTCCCACTGGCTTGGCATGACACACACGACCGACAGTATGTATCGGACGCCACCCTCATTTGAGGCCAATAAAAGTGGGGGACAAGCTGTGCAAAGGTCTTATCCTGTCCCAGGTGTCCTGCCAAGGGAATCTCGTGAGCCAATTCTAATAGGAAGGCTCAGTAACACTGTGGGACTACCAGGGCCCGTGACAGTCCGTGCACTGGCGCCCTGGGCTCACTGTAGAGGAGTCCATCCTCCCAGTAAACACGATAGTTCCCAGACTCGTTACCTGCTGCCAGGGCTTCAGCCTGTTGCCTCAGACCCTCGAGGGTGGGACATTTCCTCTGTCCCTTGCTCAGTTCCTCCCTGGATGGTCCTCCCTCCACTCGCCACTCAGCGGGGATAGGCAGATCCTCCAACGGAACCATGTCCTCCTCCGCGGACTCTGGGTCCATCTCCTCCGATGGCCTATCCGTCTCACGGGGCACGGACATCGAGGCAGGCTCCTCCTGTCCTCGAGATGCTCCCTCATCGGCAGCTGGGTGGGCCATTGTTCCAGGCTCCAACCCATGCGACTTCTCCTCCCGAGCAGCCGCCGACCTGGTACTCACACAGGCCCAATCAGGTGTACCCAGCATCTCAAAATGAGTCCGGTATTCCACCTCCTCCCAAGCATTGTGCTCCATATCATTGCCCAGCAGACAATCGACTGGCACAGCGGGGCTTACGGCAACTCGAAGTGAACCTGCAACCCCTCCCCACTCAAAGGGAACCTCAGCCACGGGATAGTGGCTCATTCTGCCGTCAGCCATCGCGGCTGGATGAAGTACGCCTGGAATCACCTGCTCTAAGGACACCAGATGACTCCTGACTATAGTCATACTGGCTCCTGTATCTCTCAGAGCTTCCCCTCTATGGCCATTGATGGTGACCCATTGCCCATACTTGGTAGTATTTGGGGGCACCTGGATCTTTGGAACCATCTCCCGATCACCCAGGGACACTAAGGTGACACCCGCCCACTCCCTCCCCTTAACTAAGGGCATCTCCTCCCTGAGCGCTACACTAGCAACTCCCGGGGCCTTTCCTCCAGTGGGAGGGGGTGGTCTCTTTGGGCATTTCGCGTCTCCCTTATAATGTCCAACACCACCGCACTCAAAGCAATGGACAACCCTTGGCTGCTGACTCTGGCCAGGATTAGGGTTCTTTTGCGGGCTAGCCTTAGAGTTGGAGAAGAAACCTTTCCCCTTAAAGTTATTTTGGGGGCCTTTGGAGAACTCCTGTTTCTTATTATCTCCCCCCTCTTTCTTCTGGGGAGCGCCCTGTCCGGACTTCTGAGAATCTCCTCCCGTCCCCTTCGTGGACACTCGGGTACTTACCCAAATGTCCGCCTCCTCAGCAAGCTTACGGGGGCAAGTAAGTTTGCTGTCTACCAGGTGCTGCCTCAGCTCTGGAAGACATTTCTCGAGTAGATGTTCCTTGAGTATGAGATTGTACAACCCTCGATAGTCTTCCACCTCACTACCTTGGACCCACCCATCCAGGGCTTTCTTGGCGTAATCCAGGAAGTCAACCGAATTCTGTGAGCTCAGTTTATGGCTGCCCCTAAACCTCTGCCGGTATTTCTCGGGGGTCAACCCAAACTTTCTAATGAGCGCCACCTTCATGGCGGGGTAGTCTACTTGATCCTCCCGGTCTAGGGCCAATAGGGCATCCCTACCTGTTGGAGGCATGTAGCGATACAATCCACCACCCCAATGCTTCTCATGGATCCCATGGGCTCTTAAGGAGACCTCATAGGCTGCCAGCCACTTAGCTATGTCATCTCCAACAGTATAGCTAGCGACCACGTCCTTGGGTAAGTGAGGCCTGAGTTCCCTGGCAAATTCCTTAGACTTGACACCCTCCGGAGTGATGTTATGGGCCCTGAGGTCGAGTTCTCGTAGCTTGAACTCGTGTTCCATCCTCTTCCCTTCCATCTCCAGCTTAGCTAACTCCCACCTCAATTGTCTTTCCTCTCTTCTATCAGCTAACTCGGTCTCTGACAACCCTCCTGTTGATGCACTGCTGCCCTCCCGTGAGGTTACCTTGGGGCTGATTATCATCTCACCCACCCCCAGGGGACATTCCGCAGCTCTCTCAACGACAGTACCCCTGTCTGACTCCTCCTCCTCTACCATACCCTCTGGATGCGCTTCCACCCAGGCTCGCAGACTAATGCGGAGCTCCTCTCTTTTGGCCCCTCGCCTAACAAACACTCCCCTTTCCTGACAGAACTCTTTGAGCTGCGCCACGGTATAGGTCTCCAGCTCTGACATATCGAATTTGATCTTGTCAGTGAAAAGTGTGGACAACCACCTCGAAGTAGGTTACAAGGATAGGATCTCTGAGGGTCACCTCCACCCACCTCCAGAAGAGAATTTGGAAAAAACAAAATATTGAATTGGAGGGCCGCTGGGAGAAAACTCCGGGTGTGTACCTGTGGCGCACACGGAATTATTATGGGGTCCAAAACAAGCACGGCTCGTAATCCCACCCGTTGAGCACCCATTTTATGTTGGACCTGCGATGGGCAAGCCCAGCAAAAAGGGGGTAGCTTGGCTCAAGTGTCAAGGCAAGTGAAGGCTGTCGTGTTAAGCCGGCTTTGACCCAATAATATCTCCTTGTACAACCACCAAAAAGAAGGACACCACACCACTGTTGTAGAAAAATACGATTCCTTTATGTAAAAATTCTCTGTTGTGAATGGGGATCAATTAGGAAAGCACATTTACATTTCTTTTGGTTCACAATTGGCTGGGTTTCGATTTTGGAATAGATTCAATAAATAAGCTTAGGAGTACAGTTCATCAATAAATAGAATAAATATCAGGAATAAATATTGTCAATAAATAGAATAAATATTGGAAATAAATATCTTCAATAAATAGCATAAATATCACTGTCTGTATAGCAGAATAAATACTGGTTCAGTTCAAGAACATCTACAGATTCATTCTGGTATCGCTGCCACCAATTAAATACTTCAGGAACACTACATTCGCAAATACATTTCAGGTTGGAAAGATTACTCTTACAGTTTATGACGATTTCACCATTAGTGTACACAGGCTTCTCTGGGCACAACAGGGAGTGCTGGGACTCTTTAAGAATCACACAGGGGTTATGCGCGTATATCTAAAAGGCAAGGAAAGTCAGTGAACACTTCATTTACACTCGGCTGCCACCGGGTTGAGATCTCTGTTTGCCGGTGGGGGTCTAAGTGCGCCTAGGGGTTTCTGTCACCGCTAGCACTCAGGCGGCACCAGTTCCAAGTCTTTAGACTGCCGAACGGGGCTGCCGAAGAGGTCACACAATCTTCGCGCTCAGTCAAATAAATGCCGGTTCACAGTTACTTTATAACAGCGCTTCCCACCTGAAGAAACGGGCCACCTCACATCGGCTGCAATCGAAAAGCGATTCAGTCGGGTTCAGCACTTCTCTCGCCAGCGACGGGTTCTCAGGGGCTCCACGGACCTCCCTTCGACTTCCTCAAACAGGGATGGTTCCCACCCACAGATACAGCCGCCGATCCACTGGGGAGGGGCAGTGACAGTAGTCCCGCCCAACGAAGGCCGGCCTTTCCCCGCCCCGGCGCACCACCTCACCTCAGTCTGCGCAGGAAGCACTCTACGCCGGTGGAGCTCGGAGACGTCCGAGCTCCTCGCTGGAGGCGCCTGTCACACAAGGGGCACAGAAGACGCTCGCGGTCGCGGCGAACTTGCTTTCGCCTCGCGGCCCGAGTCAGTCATAATTCACCACCTGTGGGGGCGGGGAGGCACACGAAAAATCGGCCACAGTCTCTTGGGGGTGACGAGGCACTCGCTGGGCAGGCGCTGTAGGCGCGAGGTCACCGCACACACAGCTGACTGGAACACCAGTCAGGATCCACGCCAGTGACTCTTGCTTGCTCTACTGCCCGCGCTACCAGCTGCCTCAGGGGTCAACAGGGCAGGTGTCAATCTGGTGTCAAGTCTGGAATCTCCTTCTTCACCTAGATCTGGAACATCATTATCCTATCTAGTCTTTTGGTCATCTAAAATGGCCGCCAGGGACTGCACCTTATATAGCCAGTGCCCTGAGGTGCTGGCTCGTGCCAGTAGGTTCCAGAACCTTCTTTGGGTTAGGCCAATGACATGGCACTTCTGGGGTATTTGGGTCTCTAACAGCCACCATACTGGGGTTCTAGAGCAGCCATTTTGTGTACCTGAAGGAAATAAAGTAATTCCTGTCAGGAATGCGCGCCAAGTAAAAGGGCGCCAAAACCTTGAAAGGTCAGGGTTCATGGAGGCTCCACAGGGAGTCACTCTGATGAGGAAAATGGATGGCCACCATTTTGAGGTCATTCATACAGGTTGCCAATCCCAGTCGATAATGTCACAGGTTTCGCCAGGTGTCTTGTGAATAGGTGCCAAAAACTTTGTGAACAACTGGGCGTCAAGGAACATTTACCCCCATGAAACAGCACACAAAAGGTCCTGGTAGACAAAGAAAAGCGACAAATTTTGGGAGGTACAGGGGAACAAAAGAAATCATAGTGGTGAGGGGACTCTCAGAAGCAGACGGGTCTAACAGTTATACAATCAATTTTACAAAAAAGTCATCCATTTATACACTTACTTTCCCATTTATTCTTCCATCGAACTTTAGATATAAATATATAAAAAATATTTAGTTTTCAGAAAAACACACATTCACTTGGATGATGTCATCAGTGATGTCATTTGAGATGTCATCAGTGATGTCATGAGTGATGTCACTGACCATGTCATGAGTGATGTAATATGTGACATCATCAGCAGTGCATTGCGGGCGCGCGAGTTATAGTTAGCTGAACTAACTATAACGGGGGAATTCCAAAGGTTTTGTATGAGTAAAATGACCAGCTAACTATAACTGGTGTGAAAACTATGTTTTTTTCAGTGAATATATATACATATATATACATATATATATATATATATATATATATATATATATATATATATATATATATATATATATATATATATATATGTGACCAAGCCCCGTCCGCGGGGCGAAACGCGTCATGGAGGGCACTTGCTCTGCACTTTCCACTGCTAATTAAAAATGCACTGCAACAACTAACAACGTTGGTGTCTGGCTCATCTATTACTTGACTGAAGATTAAGGAGTTGTTTTCGAGGTCTGCGCTCGCCAAATACTGCGACCATAGCAGTTGGGAGTCTGCTGTTTTCATATATATATATATATATATATTGACCGGTTTCGGCGAGATGCCTTCTTCAAAATGCGCTTAGTCCCAAACATCATTTCTCCCGCTTTAAGTCTTCATTTGCAAGCTCCTCCTTACTAAGCATGGGCGAATTTTGCGGATCTCGCGTTCGCGAATTTTGCGGATTTGCGAACTCGCAATCCGCAAAATCCGCGAATTCCCGCGAATTTGCGGATTTTTTTTTTTTTTTGTGTTCGCCCGTGTTTCTGCCAGTTCGCGAGGGTTTTTACAATTTCGCAATTTGCGAACTTACCTGTCGGGTCGCAAGTTTTGCGAACTTGTTGTTTCTACGTGTCCAGCCTGTTTGGGACACTCTTCTTCATCACTGCCACTCTCTATCACCACTGCCACTCTCTGACTACTCATGCCACCCTCTGGCCCACCCATGCCACCCTCTGTTTCATCACCACACCCTCTGGTTGTCCAGTGTACATTATTTTCGGCAAAGCAAAGCACACCTTCCCTGCCTCAAGTGACCTGAATTAATTTGGGGCTGATTAATGTGTCACAGAATATTTTTTTAGCTGGCACCTGCTTCCTTAGTGCGCCCTGATTAGTGATCTTTTGCACTTGCTAAGTGCTTTCATTGTTGCAAAATTAGTTACAACACCTGCCCTGCCCCAACTGACAATAATGAATTAGGGGCTGCTTAATGGATTTTAACTTCCAGCCTGGCTCCTGCTTTTCTCCCTTAGCTGTAATTCAGGACCTTTGTGGCATATGTGTAACTATTCTGAGGTTCAGAGCAGGGTCACATAATAGTTGCAACTGGCAACTGAACTCTGGAGGGGCCCCTCAGGAAGCACTACAGGAAATGGCTACTAATGATGAGCCTGAACTTTTGAACCTGGCAAGTAGTTTCAGTTTTGCTAAGATCGTATTTCTGCAATTTAGCACTTATTCGCGGGGCGCGAAGTTGTACTGGGAAGCCGCGAACTCACGCGAACAGTGCAAGCAGTGCGAGCAAAATCCGCTGCTCGCGGATTTGCGGATTTTGCGGGAGATTCGCGAATCTCGCGGATTGCGAATTTCCCGAAAATCCGCAAAATCCGCAAGCGAAACGGATTTTCCGCCCATACCTACTCCTTACCTAGTTGTGGTTGGCTCCACTGCACCTCGTTATTTTCGGTGAATATGATATATATATATATATATATATATATATATATATATATATATATATATATATATATATATATATATATATTCTCTACAAGATGCCCCGTAATTGAAGACGCACTCACTGTAGATCTACAGTGAGTGCGTCTTCAATTACGGGGCATCTTGTAGAGAATATATATATATATATATATATATATATATATATATATATATATATATATATATATATTACCTACTGGTGGTCGCCAGTAGGTATATATAGTTAGGATTTTTTCTCTATGGGACTTTTGAAAATTCTATGTCTAATAACTTTGGCGTTTGTGTACGGAATCGGCTGAAATTTGCAGGAAAATGGCACACTTTGTTTCTGAGCAGCCCCTGAAAATTTGGGGGGGTTTTGTCAAGGGGGGGCCGAGAAAAAAGGGGGGTCCCAAAACGCATTTTTCCCATTCATTTTTCCATAGGGCGTTCGGCCTCACTTTTAGCTCGAACGGCTGAATGGATTTGCACGAAACTTGGCAAAATTGTAGGGACTGTTAGCCCGATGTGCTCTTGCTGGGTCTCAATATATGTGCTCCAGTGGATTTTGAGAAATTAACGTTTTAAAAAACAGATATATCTGTGACAGCGTCCCGGGTAGCGCTCCGGTTCGCGTACTTTTCGCGTTACGGAACTTTGCGAAGCTGATTAGCTCTCCGGTGTCTGTCAACATTCTAAACAGTCCGGAACGGCCGCCATCTTGTCTCTCGGTAGGATCGAGAGACAAGAGGAGGAGAAAAACAAAGGGGGAATTTAATGAAAGGGGGCAAGGTAGACCCCTCTTGACCCCCTAGGAATGATGTTGGGGTTATTAAAGGGTCCCGTGGGGCAAATAAAAAAAAATTGATTTTTCACGGTAGAAGCGCTTCCCGGTTCGCGAACCGGGTCGCGAAACGGGAATTCGCCATTTTGTGTTTCGTTTTAATTAAATTACAAGATGGAGGAAAAACAATGTGAGAAATGGGTATAAGGGGGTACGGGAGACGTATCCTGACCCCCTATGTTTTCTGAGGGTGGCTGAGGATGCTCATATATGTTGATACATGTCTTCCAGCGGCTGCGCATGAGCGTTTTTTTTTTTTTTGCTGCATGACGTATGTTAACGTTCGATTCGAAGGAAATCAGGAAGTGTTGACCGCCATTTTGTCACTGCGAGTAAATATATTGTTAAAAATAATTGTTATAAATTAAGCCGTATTGATAAACATTGTCTGCGCCATCTTGCCTTTTTTCCAATGCCACACTTTTGTCGTGCACGGCAGCCATTTTAGATGCCTTGACCAGACCCACTCTGCACGCCGCCGATCCTCAGCATGGCTCCCCACCCTCGCAAGCATCTCCCCCACGCACTGTTCACCCCCGCTCTCTCTCTCATGCATGGGCCCTAAACCTCCCCCCATCTGCGCTGCTCTTCCCTGAGAATCACACCCTGTGCCCGCCCGACACCTCCCTTTCACCCTATTCACTACCGCACCCTCTGACACTCCTCTTCCTCTGTGTCTGATTGTCCAGGCCGGTCCCAGGCTATCACCTAGCCCTGCGGATGTAGTTTATGGCCCCAACTGTAAAGAATCACCCCTCTTCAAAGGAGTTACAGTAGATCAAGGCCCCCACCCCATGAGATCCGTCACACCACACGCGTTCCTACTATCTGATAACGATCCTGTATTGTGATTGGGGAGGGGATTCTCACTGTAAGGGTGTGTGGGACCGAGCCTGAAGCGGAAGATTCCAGGGTTGCCTTTTTGTACATCAAAGTCTTCACAATTATGTCTCACATTAAAAATATATAGCACTCCAACAAAGTAGTAGGATTATAACACTTTAATAACTTATAAATATATACAACGCTCCAACAAAGTAAACACGTTAAAAAAAAAAATTTTAAACAACTATTTACATGGCAGCCTGCTGCAACATCCATCTCAAAGCAACAATGGGCTGCTTTGGTTTGTCTTTTAGTCGGCAAAATCCGTCGGCCTGTGAGGTGGCGTCAGTAGCGGTCCGTTGTGCGAATAGGCCGAAGGCAGCACAACGCGCCGAGATCCGGACGGCACCCAGGTGGTGTCCAGTAAGTTGCCTCACTGGTCTGGCCATCCTACAATGCTGCGCAGAAAAACGGCGTGGGGCGCCCCGGGGGGGGGGAGGCGGTGCGAACGGGCCTCCCCCACCTCCCCAGGTGGAAGCTCCTCTGCTGCAGTGGGGCGCCCTTTAGCGTTTCAGTTGCCATTCAGCTGTTTAGCGCCCGCTTTTGCGGCACTGTGCCTCATCCGCCATTCAGCTGAGTTGCGCCCACTCTTGCGGTGCAGCGATAGGCGGCTGCCACAGGACTCTTAAAAAGGCGGCCGGCTCTTCGGATTTGGGCCTGGTCCACTAAAATGGCCCTGGGACACATTTGAACTCGGACATTTGCCTGCTAGGGCTTGGGCCCCATTCTCGAAAGCGTCCCCTCAGCCTTGAAGATTCTACAAAAGTCATCGGGGCCCCCGACTCCCGCAGGCTTCCGGTGGGGAGCGGCTGCCATGATTGCTTGCGGAATGGCCACGACGGAGCTACGAGATGGTGGTGCTCTCATGCTGACGCCAGCTTCAGTCTGAAACATCCAGAAACACTGTAGACTACCAATTCGATGACTTCCGGTGGAGCCCCAACGTGACCCGGTAGGGAAGAACTTGCCCTCCCCTCTTTTGACTGATGGTTCTTGTTGCCTGTCCCCTCTGTTGTCATCTAACGGAACCTTTTTTGGATTGCCGAGTGAGAAAAAAAAAGGTGGGGCTTTCATCATTTGGGGAAAAAAAAATTTGCAATCCAATGAAAAGTGTTATTTTTAGGTCATATGATCAAGCCTTCCACCATTAGGAAACCAAAAGTAAAATGAACCAATGAAAAGTTTTATAAACAAGTCACATGACCTGTTATGCGGCTTTGGGCTATAATAAGCCTACAAACTCCGTTGGCCTGTGAGGCGGCGTCAGTAGCGGACCGATGTGCGAATAGGCCGAAGGCAGCACAACGCGCCGAGATCCGGATGGCACCGAGGTGGTGTCCAGCAAGTTGCACTGGTGTGGCCATCCTACAATGCTGCGCCGAAAGACGGCGTGGGGTGCCCGGGGGTGGGGGGGCGGCGTGAACGGGCCTCTCCCACCTCCCCAGGTGGAGGTACCTCATCTGCAGTGAGGCGCCCCTTAGCGTTTTACTCGCCGTCCAGCTGAGTTGCGCCCGCACTTGCTGCTACAGTAGGCCGAAAGCAGTACAACGCGCCGAGATCCGGATGGCACCGAGGTGGTGTCAAGCAAGTTGTCCTACTGATGTGGCCATCCTACATTGCTGCGCCGAAAGACGGCGTGGGGTGCCCGGGGGGGGGGAGGCGGTGCAAACGGGCCTCTGCCGCTTCTACAGGTGGAGGCACCTCATCTGCAGTGGGGCGCCTCTTAGCGTTTCACTCGCCGTCCAGTTGAGTTCCGCCTGCTCTTGCGGCACAGTGCCTCACCCGCCATCCAGCTGAGTTCCGCCCGCTCTTGCGGCACAGTGCCTCACCCGCCATCCAGCTGAGTTACGCCCGCTCTTGCGGCTACAGCATCTCGCCCACCATCCAGCTGAATTGCGCCCACTCTTGCGGTGCAGCGAAAGGCGGCTGCAACAGGACTCTCAAAATGGCGGCCGGCTCTTTGGATTTGGGCCTGGTCCACTAAAATGGCACTGGGACACCTTGGAACTCGGACGCTTGCCTGCTAGGGCATGGGCCCCATTCCCGAAAGCGTCCCCTCTTTTGACTGATTGTTCTTGTTGCCTATCTCTTCTGTTGTCATTTAACGGAACCTTTTTGGACTGCCGAAAGGGGTTCTGGTCCGACCGCTGGTTGGTGGAGACATTTTGACTATATCCTGGACCTGCCCGGCCTCGCCCAAAATGGCGCCGGTATAAATGGGACTCGTTACTCCTTGTTGTGTACTGGTTGCCCAACCTTGATATCACGAGATATGTATGCAGTTTTGAAGCACATGGTGGGCGGGGACGAGTACTGATTGAACATTTGGACATCCCTATTGATATTAAGTTCTGATGTGTTATTGATTACTGTACTATTGAAAGTTCGAATTAACGTGACCCATGGTACTTGCCCGCAAATGTATATCTAGATAATTTTATTGTAACTGTCCCTGTCGTACTTTAATTATAAAATGTACGTCCACCGATTCCGCAACTGTTAGACACCTTAGTTCTTGCAACCTAATGGCCCGCCCGTTACGTTCTTCTACAGTGTAAATGTCCCCTCATCATATACGATTCCAGTTTGCTCCGTGGCCGGCCCACGTGGTTATAGGCCCGTATTTGTATACTGACATTTTCACAATAAAGGTTTTTAAAATAAAACATGGTAGTAGTACCTAGATTGGTAAAGTTTTGAATAATAGCCACTGTTTTCGAATCAGTAAAAGGCAAGTGAAATAAAGCAGCCCGATTACATGACGGTTAAAAGGTATAATACGCAGGAACGCAGTAAAGGTAAATGGTCAAGGGCTGTTGTGTTTTCCACTCCTGCAACATAAAGTGATCGATAAGAATCCGATATTCATGCCTATCAGAGACCGAGCCTCTTTTGTTCAACGGCTCCCTCATGGGACAAAGAAACGCCCTTTTTCTCGAAATAGGAATATTTTACTTGCCGGACAGTTGTAAATTTCCCGGGAAAATACATTAGCCTGGAACATTGTTAGTGATAAACTGTAAATGCATCTGGGTCCTTTGCTTTACAAGTCAGAGTGAGAAAAAAAAAGGTGGGGCTTTCATCATTTGGGAAAAAAAAATGTTCGAAAGCAATGAAAAGTGTTATTTTTAGGTCATATGACCAAGCCTTCGATCATTAGAAAAACAAAAGTAAAATGAACCAATGAAAAGTTTTATTAACAAGTCACATAGCCTGTTATGCTTACGTTACACGCTGCGCGCCGCGCCCTGGATCGCTTCCGGGAAGCTGCGCCTCGCGCACCGGAGCACTTCCGGGTGCGCTAACGCGGCACGTCATATGACGCATTACGCGACAACGCAGGTCCAGAATATAGTCAAAATGTCTCCACCAACCAGCGGTCGGAACACAACCCCTTTCAGCAGTCCAAAAAGTTCTGTTAAATGACAACAGAAGGGACAGGCAACAAGAACTATCAGTCAAAGAGGGGAGGGCAAGTTCTTCTCTACCGGGTCACGTTGGGGCTCCACCGGAACTGATCGAATTGGTAGTCTACAGTGTTTCTGGATGTTTCAGACTGAAGCTGGCGTCAGCATGAGAGCACCACCATCTCGTGGCTACGTCGTGGCCATTCCACGAGCAATCCTGGCAGTCGCTCCCCACCGGAAGTCTACGGGAGTCGGGGGTCCCGGTGACTGTTGTAGAATCTTCAAGGCTGAGGGGACTCTTTTGGGAATGGGGCCTATGCCCTAGCAGTCAAGCGTCCGAGTTCCACGGTTGCCCAGAGCCATCTTTAAAACACGAAAATGTTTTTACCTACCACGTACTTGACATTTTAAAGCTTTTGATATTTGCTATTAAAAAAACATTGAAATTCACTGAAAAAACAATAGGTTATAGACCATATATAGTTAGGAATTAGCATTTACAAAACCTTATTTTACTCACACAAAACCATTGAAATTTCATATATAGTTAGTTGCACTAACTATATATCGCGCACCCGCAATCCACTGCTGATCATGTCACATATTACATCATTCATGACATGATCAGTGACATCACTGATGACATCACTGATGACATCACTGATGACATCTCAAATGACATCACTGATGACATCACTGATGACATCTCATTTGACATTACTGATCACATCACTGATGATATCATTCATGTGATAATACGGTGAACCTCTTCAGACTCTAATATAATCTTAGATACACTCAGAGTAAATAGACACTCACAGACTGTCACTCATCCATGGAGTTACTCACACACCTAGTCAATCATGCAAAGAATCAATCACACTTCCATTTCCTCAACTATACAGTTATACACACCTTACTTATTCAAACATATACTAACACATATTTACTCTGTTATACAATCCCTGATACAAGTTCACAATGATCCATACAGCCACTCACACATTTACTGGCTCTTATGCACAGTTATTTATATATGTCAACTCTCACATGTACTGTGTTTTACATATGTACTTACTTTGACATGTAGCACTGAGATATCCATTCACTCACTAATACACTAATGCACACAGTCAACCGCCCATACAGCTGTTTCCACATGCACTTTTGAACCCATACATCTAGTGAATCAACTGCTCACACATCTATGCACATAGTCACACACCTCACAGCCACCCACACACACACTCACTCTCCCATACAAATACTTGGGCAACCAATCAATAACCCATATACTTAATCATAAAGCTACTGATCAACACATGCAGCAGTTTACAGAACAACAGATATAATGATGCACAAATTAAGACAGTTTAGTCACTAACCCATGCACTCAGTGAGACACATTTATTCACTCACTCATACAGTCAGTCATGCACCTACTAAATCCTTCATCTAGACACTTATACATCCACTCATTCTTCAATATGTAAGACATATTTTGACTTTTCAGAAACATACAGTCACTGGATGTTGTCATCAGTGATGTCATCAGTGATGTCATTTGAGATGTCATCAGTGATGCCATCAGTGATGTCACTGATCATGTCATGAATGATGTAATATGTGACATGATCAGCAGTGGATTGCGGGTGCGCGATATATAGTTAGTGCAACTAACTAGATATGAAATTTCAATGGTTTTGTGTGAGTAAAATAAGGTTTTGTAAATGGTAATTCCTAACTATATATGGTCTATAACCCATGTTTTTTTCAGTGAATCTATATATATATACATATATATATATATATATTCACTGAAAAAACCATAGGTTATAGGCCATATATAGTTAGGAATTAGCATTTACAAAACCTTATTTTACTCACACAAAACCATTGAAATTCGCACATATATTTAGTTGCGCTAACTATATATCGCACACCCGCAATCCACTGCTGATCATGTCACATATTACATCATTCATGACATGGTCAGTGACATCACTGATGACCTCACTGATGACATCTCAAATGACATCACTGATGACATCACTGATGACATCTCAAATGACATCACTGATGACATCACTGATGACATCTCATTTGACATTACTGATCACATCACTGATGACATCATTCATGTGATAATACGATGAACCTCTTCAGACTCTAATATAACCTTAGATACACTCAGTGTAAACAGACACTCACAGACTGTCACTCATCCATGGAGTTACTCTCACACCTAGTCAGTCATGCAAAGAATCAATCACACCTCCATTTCCTCAACTATACAGTTATACACACCTTACTTATTCAAACATATACTAACACATATTTACTCTCTTATACAATCCCTAATACAAGTTCACAATGATCCATACAGCCACTCACTGGCTCTTATGCAGAGTTATTTATATATGTCAACTCTCACATGTACTGTGTTTTACATATGTACTTACTTTGACATGTAGCACTGAGATATCCATTCACTCACCAATACACTCATGCACACAGTCAACCGCCCATACAGCTGTTTCCACTTGCACTTTTGAACCCATACATCTAGTGAATCAACTGCTCGCACATCTATGCACAGAGTCATACACCTCCCAGCCACCCACACACACACTCAGTCTCCCATACAAATACTTGGGCAACCAATCAATAACCCATATAGTTACTCATATAGCTACTGATCAACACATGCAGCAGTTTACAGAACAACAGACATAATGATGCACAAATTAAGACAGTTTAGTCACTAACCCATGCACTCAGTGAGACACATTTAATTTCTCACTCATACAGTCAGTCATGCACCTACTAAATCCTTCATCCAGACACTTATACATCCACTCATTCTTCAATATGTAAGACATATTTTAACTTTACAGAAACATACAGTCACTGGATGATGTCATCAGTGATGTCACTGACCATGTCATGAATGATGTAATATGTGACATCATCAGCAGTGGATTGCGGGTGCGCGATATATAGTTATTGCATCTAACTATATATGCGAATTTCAATGGTTTTGTGCGAGTAAATTAAGGTTTTGTAAATGCTAATCCCTAACTATATATGGCCTAAAACCTATGGTTTTTTCAGTGAATTTCAATGGTTTTTAATAGCAAATATCTATAGCTGTAACATATATTCTTATTCTAATTCACAAATATATTTTATATATTTTTTTTAAGCAAAGGACCCAGATGCATTTACAGTTTATCACTAACAATGTTCCAGGCTAATGTATTTTCACGGGAAATTAACAACTGTCCTGCAAGTAAAATATTCCTATTTCGTGAAAAAGGGCGTTTCTTCGTCCCATGAGGGAGCCGTTGAGCAAAAGAGACTCGACCTGCTGTCTTAGTCGCTGATAGGCCTGGTTATCGGATTTTTATCGATCACTTTATGTTGCAACAGTGGAAAACAAAACAGCCCTTGCCCATTTATTTTTACAGCATTCCTGCATATTATACCCTACCCCCAAACAGTATTTTGCCTGTTACCATAGTAGTAGTTTATGGAACACTTACGTCAGCACATAGGTTAAAAATTTCACCACAATATGTTGCTAATGAGTGAGCTTCAGCATTATACTTCAAATTATAAATATAATTTCTATTGATGACTGCTACCCCCACAAAAAACAGACGTATGTACTTTTTTAATTAACTTTTATTAAAACAATAACTGGAACTATAACTAAAATATAACACTACAATAAATAACTAGAACTATAAGTAACAAAACAATATAATAAACAACATATAATATGGAGTCCAAAATAAGTATTGTAGTTAATCTGCAAAACAAAAAGAAAATTAGTGTTTAAATTTAGATTGAAGTGACTAAATGAGATCAAACATCACAAGTCAAAGTAAAACTTGACAATATTTATATTTTTTAAAATCTTCGCAGTGTGCCTGAAACGCTTCCACTGGCATTGTACATGCAGACTTTGGTCCACCAAAGGGAACATTTTCTGCATATTTTTAATAAAGCATATGACACAATGCATAGTAACACCGTATTTATTGAATGTTTTGAAATTAATTTTCACAAGTCTTAAAAAAGGTGAATGCAAGAAAAGTTACTTGCCGCATATGCAAGACTGCTTTCAAGAGGAGACCCCAATAAAAAGGACTTGTGTGGAACTGCAAGTATGCTGAAGCAGTTGCAGACTAAGAATCCGGTCAACTTTGCAAGGGAAGAGTTAAGGAGATTGAGAGCAGCACCTTCTGCTTCATGAGAAGGCCCGAGTACCAGTGGAGCAACACCGTCAACCTCTAGAGCACAGCCTAATATTTGTCCCCAATTTGAAACCCTTTAAGAGAAAAAGGTTGGGAGCTTTGTATGCCATCCTAATATCTAATTATCCATAGTTATACAGAGATCCGCCCTCTATCAGACTCATATGTACAAGTGTATATTGTAGATTATCTGCCACCGAAAACCTCTCAAGTACCTATATCCGTTACTTTTTAACTTCGATGAGTAGTCATATTGTGAGTATTTACCTTAAAGTTGTTAATTTTTTATTGATTATTACTCTTTAAGGTATTCCCTGTCTACAAACAGAGAAGAATAGGAATATTCTGTCTCCCTTTGCAGATAGTGAAGGATAGGTAATGTGGACTTTTGTCCCCCGTTGTAATCCGTCATACCTGTTTTTCTCCCCACTGATTGATTGATTGGCTGGACATTTATTGTTCAAGGAATAGTTCTCTTGAGGTATTCTTTGTTTGTAAATAACGTGGAATAGAAATATTCTGTCTAGTCTTTGCAAGTAGTGAAGGGTGGGTAATGCGGACCTTTGTCCCCCGTTGTAATCTGTCATACCCATCTACTCCCCACTGATTGAGAAACTAGTTCCACCCGGACCATTTATTAGAGGTACATCATCTGGCTCAACCGGAGAGTACCCCTAATAAAGAAGACATATGTAAAAAACGAAGTAATCACTATATCCTGTTAAACAGAAATGTTAGCATGAAATACACTTGAAAAGAAAGGGAACGAAATCTAACAAAATCAGTAGGCCACTGATGAGTTTTTGACTTCGCTAGAAATAAGAAACATGGAAGTGGTGAAAAAAGACAAGCTTGACGTTACGGCAGCCACGAGGTAGCTAGGCTCCGCCACCCCCCCACTGCTCCAAGCATGTCTGTCCCACCGCCCGCCACGCCCATTAACGGTAACATGAAATAGATACAAATCAGCAGATACCTACCCCCATTCCGGAAACTCCCGAAGTGCAACAGAGCCACGGTTACGCCCATCCGGAAGATAAGGCCTCGACACGTGCAGGGCGGGGCCCAGCTAACCGCCATCAGCCGTGGCGTGGATGGGCCGAAATGTACTGGTCTCCCGATTCCCTTCTTCTTCCGCCTTGCAGGCCATGGGGGGGATGTCTTGCCTCTGCCTCCGACCCCCCCCCCCCTTCTTATCGCCTGGTCCGGACATCACGGATATCAACGCCAGGTGTCGGC
This sequence comes from Lissotriton vulgaris, assembly GCF_964263255.1. NCBI lineage: Eukaryota > Metazoa > Chordata > Amphibia > Caudata > Salamandridae > Lissotriton > Lissotriton vulgaris. The sequence continues at coordinate 1,451,300,410 of NC_141689.1, read as the reverse complement.
ATGGGGTGCGCTGGGAGGGAGAGGCGGCGCAAACGAGCCTCTCCCACCCCCCATGGTGGGGGCCCCTCAGCTGCACCCCCAACGCTCCACTCACCCATCAAAAGGGTCGTCGCGTAAGGTGCACCAGGAGAGGAGCCGAGGCCGACGGCAACTATAGCTGCGACAACACTGGAGAGGAATGTCTTGCACATGCCACCGACCCTCCCCTCGTATCTCCTGGTCTGGCCCCGGGCTCCCCGTTCGGTCCTGAAGCGGCGCCCTGCAGGCCACGGGGGGGGATGTCTTGCCTCTGCCTCCGACTCCCCCCCCTCTTATCGCCTAGTCCGGACATCACGGATATCAACGCCAGGTGTCGGCGTGGGGTGCGCTGGGAGGGAGAGGCGGCGCGAACGAGCTGCACCCCCAACGCTCCACTCACCCAACAAAAGGGTTCCTCCACTCTTGCGATGCAGCGGCGCTGCACTCACCCGACAAAAGGTCTCGTCCACTATTGTGAGACAATGATGCTCCGCTCACCCAGCGGGGGTCTCGTCCACGACGCTTCTAGTTTCCTGCGTCCAGAAACGTTCTCCTCAACTTTGAAGATTCTATAAGAGCCACGGGAGCCCCCGACCCCCGATGGGGAATGACTGCCATGATCACCCACGGAACGACCACGACGTAGCCGCGGGACGTCGGCGTGCTCATGCCGGCGCCGGCCTCAGTCTTGAAATCACCAAAATCCTGCAAGACTACCAACTTGATCAGTTCCGGTGGGACACCAGTATGACCCGGTAGGAGAGATTGTTGCCTCCCACCCCACTTTGACTGATGGTTCATGTCGGCAGTCCCCTCTGCTACCCTTCAACGAAAACTTTTGGACTGCCGAAAGAGGTCCCGGTCCAACCACGAGTTGGTGGAGACATTTTGACTATACTTGGACCTTCCTGACCTCACCCAAAATGGCGCCGGTACAAATGAAACTCTCAACTCCTTGTTGTGCCCCGATTGCTCAGCCTTGATATCATGAGATATGTATGCAGTTTTTAGCACATGAATTGATATGGGATAAAACTGATTACACGTTCGAACAATGAATTGATATTAAGTTCTAATGCATCATTGATTACTGTATTTATTATTGAAGGTTGGAATTGTCGACACTAATGGTACTTGCTCACAATGAATTATCGATATGATTTTGTTGCACTTGTCGCACTTTTTACTATGAAATCAACGACCACTGACTCTGTTATGTTTTCCACAAATAAATACCCCCCCCCTCCCATTTACAGTTCCAGCCTGCTCCGTGGCCGGCCCACGGGGTTGTAGGCCCGTATTTGGGCACCAACATTTTTATTAAATGTTTTTGAAAAAGCAAACGTAGTTGTAACGCGTAGATTGGTAAGTTTCGAAGAAATAGCCACTGTTTCCGATTATTTTTTTTTTTTGAAAAAGCAGGTGAAATCAAGCAGCTCAATTAGTTAAGGGTTAAAAAGTATAGTACGCAGAAACATTGAAAATATGAATGGTCCAGGTTTGTTGTATGTGTTTTTCATTTTTGTACAGCATAAAGCAATCGATAAAGATCCTGGTATTTACCCTCTACTTTATATGCTACCTGTATCAGGGAAGTTGTTCTAAATGCCCCTAAGCCACCCCGAAGGATTGTCACCTGGCCCCCCTAGTTCGAACGAAAACGACCCCGTACCACTAAAGGTTATCTCTCTTCCTCAAAAATGACAAAAATTACTTTCTAGGACGTTTTGGACATTGATGATTTTCATATGATCTATTTATTAAAGTAATACTCATCCCTCCACATGAAATTAATTTTCAACATGCTACACAAGTCAATCTCATCTGCCCAAAGTTCTTTTGCAGATTTGGGACCGTTTCCCTTGACTCTGACTAACTTATTGCTAAGTCATTGATGGATGTTTTTGCCGAAAGGGGATTATCCACCAAATCTCGAAGTTGTGCTTTAGAATAATTAAGAGGGTGCCACCTCTCCATGTGCCGATGCATGGTATGATTACCATAGCTATATTTTTTTTGGTCCCTCTCGAGAGTTTTTTTTTTGCAGATGAGGCAGGTAAGAACCTGGCATTAACTTTCTTTTCATGAGAAGGAAAAGAAAAAAATTGCCAGATAAAATTCACTTTCACATGGGACGTTCTTGGCATTTCTTTCAGAAACTTTTACATCACTGTGTCATTTCTTTATCTATCCTGGTTAAAGCAATGTCATATAAATAGTTGTTTAAAAAGTTTTTTTTTTAACGTGTTTACTTTGTTGGAGCGTTGTATATATTTATAAGTTATTAAAGTGTTATAATCCTACTAAAAGGGGGTGGGGTCGCACACCACTCACTCACCAGCGGGATCGCCCCTAAGGACTATGGTCAGTGGAGTTTAGTATTCCGCGATGTATCCTTCTTCGCCATCCCTGGACACGTGTTTCGGGGTATTTACCCCTCAACAGCAGGGAATAGGCCATCTTCTTATCTTCTGGGGTTGCCGGTGGCTGCCAAATATTGCCAGGTCTAGTACCACACAGGCGCGCAGGTGCGGGGTCCCAGGCTCGTCAGCCCGACAGCTCGAGGGAGCTTTAAACATTTCAAAAGGGGGTGGGGTCGCACACCACTCACTCACCAGCGGGATCGCCCCTAAGGACTATGGTCAGTGTAGTTTAGTATTCCGCGATGTATCCTTCTTCGCCATCCCTGGACACGTGTTTCGGGGTATTTACCCCTCATCAGCAGGGAATAGGCCATCTTCTTATCTTCTGGGGTTGCCGGTGGCTGCCAAATATTGCCAGGTCTAGTACCACACAGGCGCGCAGGTGCGGGGTCCCAGGCTCGTCAGCCCGACAGCTCGAGGGAGCTTTAAACATTTCAAAAGGGGGTGGGGTCGCACACCACTCACTCACCAGCGGGATCGCCCCTAAGGACTATGGTCAGTGTAGTTTAGTATTCCGCGATGTATCCTTCTTCGCCATCCCTGGACACGTGTTTCGGGGTATTTACCCCTCATCAGCAGGGAATAGGCCATCTTCTTATCTTCTGGGGTTGCCGGTGGCTGCCAAATATTGCCAGGTCTAGTACCAAACAGGTGCGCAGGTGCGGGATCCCAGGCTCGTCAGCCCGACAGCTCGAGGGAGCTTTAAACATTTCAAAAGGGGGTGGGGTCGCACACCACTCACTCACCAGCGGGATCGCCCCTAAGGACTATGGTCAGTGTAGTTTAGTATTCCGCGATGTATCCTTCTTCGCCATCCCTGGACACGTGTTTCGGGGTATTTACCCCTCATCAGCAGGGAATAGGCCATCTTCTTATCTTCTGGGGTTGCCGGTGGGTGCCAAATATTGCCAGGTCTAGTACCACACAGGCGCGCAGGTGCGGGGTCCCAGGCTCGTCAGCCGGACAGCTCGAGGGAGCTTTAAACATTTCAAAAGGGGGTGGGGTCGCACACCACTCACTCACCAGCGGGATCGCCCCTAAGGACTATGGTCAGTGTAGTTTAGTATTCCGCGATGTATCCTTCTTCGCCATCCCTGGACACGTGTTTCGGGGTATTTACCCCTCATCAGCAGGGAATAGGCCATCTTCTTATCTTCTGGGGTTGCCGGTGGCTGCCAAATATTGCCAGGTCTAGTACCACACAGGCGCGCAGGTGCGGGGTCCCAGGCTCGTCAGCCCGACAGCTCGAGGGAGCTTTAAACATTTCAAAAGGGGGTGGGGCCGCACACCACTCACTCACCAGCGGGATCACCCCTAAGGACTATGGTCATTGTAGTTTAGTATTCCGCGATGTATCCTTCTTCGCCATCCCTGGACACGTGTTTCGGGGTATTTACCCCTCATCAGCAGGGAATAGGCCATCTTCTTATCTTCTGGGGTTGCCGGTGGCTGCCAAATATTGCCAGGTCTAGTACCACACAGGTGCGCAGGTGCGGGGTCCCAGGCTCGTCAGCCCGACAGCTCGAGGGAGCTTTAAACATTTCAAAAGGGGGTGGGGTCGCACACCACTCACTCAGCAGCGGGATCGCCCCTAAGGACTATGGTCAGTGTAGTTTAGTATTCCGCGATGTATCCTTCTTCGCCATCCCTGGACACGTGTTTCGGGGTATTTACCCCTCATCAGCAGGGAATAGGCCATCTTCTTATCTTCTGGGGTTGCCGGTGGCTGCCAAATATTGCCAGGTCTAGTACCACACAGGCGCGCAGGTGCGGGGTCCCAGGCTCGTCAGCCCGACAGCTCGAGGGAGCTTTAAACATTTCAAAAGGGGGTGGGGACCCCGCACCCACGCGCCTGTGTGGTACTAGACCTGGCAATATTTGGCAGCCACCGGCAACCCCAGAAGATAAGAAGATGGCCTATTCCCTGCTGATGAGGGGTAAATACCCCGAAACACGTGTCCAGGGATGGCGAAGAAAGATACATAGCGGAATACAAAACTACACTGACCATAGTCCTTAGGGGCGATCCCGCTGGTGAGTGAGTGGTGTGTGACCCCACCCCCTTTTTTGAAATATTTAAGCGGGCTGACGAGCCTGGGACCCCGCACCCGCGCGCCTGTGTGGTACTAGACCTGGCAATATTTGGCAGCCACCGGCAACCCCAGAAGATAAGAAGATGGCCTATTCCCTGCTGATGAGGGGTAAATACCCCAAAACACGTGTCCAGGGATGGCGAAGAAAGATACATCGCGGAATACAAAACTACACTGACCATAGTCCTTAGGGGCGATCCCGCTGGTGAGTGAGTGGTGTGCGACCCCACCCCCTTTTTTGAAATATTTAAGCGGGCTGACGAGCCTGGGACCCCGGACCAGCGCGCCTGTGTGGTACTAGACCTGGCAATATTTGGCAGCCACCGGCAACCCCAGAAGATAAGAAGATGGCCTATTCCCTGCTGATGAGGGGTAAATACCCCGAAACACGTGTCCAGGGATGGCGAAGAAAGATACATCGCGGAATACAAAAGTACACTAACCATAGTCCGTAGGGGCGACCCGCTGGTGAGTGAGTGGTGTGCGACCCCACCCCCTTTTTTGAAATATTTAAGCGGGCTGATGAGCCTGGGACCCCGCACCCGCGCGCCTGTGTGGTACTAGACCTGGCAATATTTGGCAGCCACCGGCAACCCCAGAAGATAAGAAGATGGCCTATTCCCTGCTGATGAGGGGTAAATACCCCGAAACACGTGTCCAGGGATGGCGAAGAAAGATACATCGCGGAATACAAAACTACACTGACCATAGTCCTTAGGGGCGATCCCGCTGGTGAGTGAGTGGTGTGCGACCCCACCCCCTTTTTTGAAATATTTAAGCAGGCTGACGAGCCTGGGACCCCGCACCCGCGCGCCTGTGTGGTACTAGACCTGGCAATATTTGGCAGCCACCGGTTACCCCAGAAGATAAGAAGATGGCCTATTCCCTGCTGATGAGGGGTAAATACTCCGAAACACGTGTCCAAGGATGGCGAAGAAAGATACATCGCGGAATACAAAACTACACTGACCATAGTCCTTAGGGGCGATCCCGCTGGTGAGTGAGTGGTGTGCGACCCCACCCCCTTTTTTGAAATATTTAAGCGGGCTGACAAGCCTGGGACCCCGCACCCGCGCGCCTGTGTGGTACTAGACCTGGCAATATTTGGCAGCCACCGGCAACCCCAGAAGATAAGAAGATGGCCTATTCCCTGCTGATGAGGGGTAAATACCCCGAAACACGTGTCCAGGGATGGCGAAGAAAGATACATCGCGGAATACAAAACTACACTGACCATAGTCCTTAGGGGCGATCCCACTGGTGAGTGAGTGGTGTGCGACCCCAACCCTTTTTTGAAATATTTTAGCGGGCTGACGAGCCTGGGACCCCGCACCCGCGCGCCTGTGTGGTACTAGACCTGGCAATATTTGGCAGCCACTGGCAACCCCAGAAGATAAGAAGATGGCCTATTCCCTGCTGAAGAGGGGTAAATACCCCGAAACACGTGTCCAGGGATGGCGAAGAAAGATACATCGCGGAATACAAAACTACACTGACCATAGTCCTTAGGGGCGATCCCACTGGTGAGTGAGTGGTGTGCGACCCCACCCCCTTTTTTTATAATCCTACTTCTTTGTTGGAGTGCTATATATTTTTAATGTGACACATAATTGTGAAGACTTTGATGTACAAAAAGGCATCCCTGGAATCTTCCGCTTCAGGCTAGGTCCCACACACCCTTACAGTGAGAATCCCCTCCCCAATCACAATACAGGAACGTTATCAGATAGTAGGAACGCGTGTGGTGTGACGGATCTCATGAGGTGGCGACCTTGATCTACTGTAACTCCTTTGAACAGGGGTGATTCTTTACAGTTGGGGCCATAAACTACATCCGCAGGGCTAGGTGATAGCCTGGGACCGGCCTGGACAATCGGACACAGAGGAAGAGGAGTGTCAGAGGGTGCGGTAGTGAATAGGGTGAAAGGGAGGTGTCGGGCGGGCACAGGGTGTGATACTCAGGGAAGAGCAGCGCAGATGGGGGGAAATTTACGACCCATGCATGAGAGAGAGAGCAGGGGTGACCAGTGCGTGGAGGAGATGCTTGCGAGGGTGGGGAGCCATGCTGAAGATCTGCGGCGTACAGAGAGTGGGTCTGGTCAAGGCATCTAAAATGGCTGCCGTGCACGACAAAAGTGTGGCATTGGAAAAAAAGCAAGATGGCGCACACAATGTTTATCAATACGGATTAATTTATAACAATTATTTTTAACAATATATTTACTCGCAGTGTCAAAATGGCGATCAAAACTTCCTAATTTCCTTCGAATCGAACGTTAACAGAAGTCAAGCGGCAAAAAAAAAAAAAAAAACGCTCAGGCGCAACTGCTGGAAGACAAGTATCAACATATATTTATTTATTTATTTATTTATTTCTGGTATTTGTAGAGCGCGACACTCATCCCAGGGGATATCACGGCGCTGTAAGAAAAGGAGACTACTGAAACTGTGCTGGGGAGTTCGTTTTTGGGAAAGAGGTGAGTTTTTAATTTTTGGCGGAATTGGAGGTAGTTAGTGGTGTGTCTGAGGTCCACAGGTAACTCATTCCATCTTTTAGCCGCCAAGTATGAGAAGGCGCGTCCGCCAGTCCTTGCTTTGTAAATGCGCTTGGATTTCGCCAGAGCTGAGTTGTTGGATCTTAGATTCCTGTTGGGGATATAGAATTCGATTTTCCCTTGAAGGATGGTGGGGCCCGTTTTATGAAGGGCTCTGTGCGCGTGGCAAAGTAGTTTGAAGGTGGCCCTCTGACGCATTGGTAGCCAGTGAAGTTTTTTTAGGCATGCAGAGGCCGAATCTCGCTTGCCTTTGTTACAGACCAGTTTAGCCGCCTGGTTTTGTAGGACCTGTAGGCGGGAGAACAGTTGCTCGTTCATCCCTTCGAACAGGGCATTGCCGTAATCTAGGCGGCTGACCAGGAGGGCCTGGGTGATTGTGCGTCGACAGTCCAGAGGTATCCAGGAGAAAATTTTTGCCAAGAGTTTGAGAATTGCAAAACCTTTGCCCCAGAGTATGCGTATGTGGTCTTTCATGGACAGGGCATCGTCCATCATGATGCCAAGGTTTCTGGCGTACTGTTTCGGGACGGGGGCTAATCCCAGAGACGGTGGCCACCACGTATCGTTCCATGAGAGTTTGGCTCCTCCGAACAGTAGTATCTCCGATTTTCCGGCATTTAGTTTTAGGCAGTGGTTGCGCATCCATTCTGCCATTTCGAAGAGACAGCTGTGTAGTTTTTTTCTTAGTTGTTTCCGACCCTTCATCCATTGTCACCATCAGCTGAGCGTCATCGGCATAGGAGCATATGCCGATGCCCCACTTTCTTCCAATGTCGGCCAGAGATGAAACGTAGACATTAAAGAGAGTGGGGCTTAGTGAGGCCCCTTGTGGGACCCCACAGCCGATGGGACAGGGTTTTGAGTGAAATTGGCCCATGCGCACAGCTTGGGTGCGATTGCTAAGGAATGATTTAATCCATCTTAGCGCTGTAGATTGCACTCCTTTGCTCAAGAGGATGTTTATTAGGCAGTCGAGTGATACCGTGTCAAACGCTGCTGACAGGTCTAGCAGCATCAGAGCCACAGATCCCCCTGGGTCTGTGATGCATCTGATACTGTCCGACACTGCCAGCAACGTTGCCTCGGTGCTGTTGTTGGCTCTAAAGCCGGTCTGGGTGGGGTCCAGAAGTGAATTGTCTTCTAGGTATTTGGATAGTTGTATATTAACCATTTTCTCCAAAGCCTTGGAGAGGTAAGGGAGCTGGGAAATTGGCCTGTAATTCTCCGGGTTGAGGATGTTGGATCCGGCTTTCTTCAGGAGGGGGGTTACAGATGCGTGCTTCCAGGCTTCTGGAAAAGACGCAGTGGTGAGGGACTGGTTAAAAAGTTTGGTGATGAAAGGGCAGAGTGTCGGTGCAATTTCAGAAAACACGAAATGGGGACATGGGTCTGCAGGAGAGCCTGATTTGATTGTCTTTAGAACCGATAATACCTCGTTTTCGGAAAGTGGTTGAAAATTGGTTAGACGTGGGGAATTGCCTGCGTCTGGATGGACATTGTCTTTGTCTGATGTTGGCGAATTTTCGTCGGGGTTGTCGGGCAGGGAAGGGGAATGTGAAGGGGTGAAGGTAGAGTAAATTTTATTAATCTTCTCGACAAAGAAGGTGCTAATACGTTCGCAGGCCTCAGTTGAGGGGGTAAGGGTTTGTGAGGTGCTGGATGGATTACTAAGCTCCTTTACAATTTTGAACAGTTCTTTTGCGGAGTTGTGGTTTTCATGGATTCGTTGCGTGAAGAATGCTTTTTTCGCATCTCGAATGGCAAGGATATATTGTTTCCGCTTTGTGACATAGTTTGCTCTGGTTTCTGAATCTTTGGTTTGTCTCCATCGATATTCAGTTTTCTGGCATTCCTTTTTGAGGCTTTTAAGGAGAGGGGTGTACCATTTTTCCCTGGTAATTGTTTTTTTCTTAGGTCCCGCAGGGGTGCTAGTTTGTCTAACGTTTGGCGAATTCCGGTTTCTAGCAAAGTGAGGTTATTACAGATGGAGGAGTCATCCTGCAATGTGACATCTATCTCAAGAAAGTGATTTTGAAAATTGGAGTCATTGATTAGTCTCCAGGCTCTGTTGGTGGTGAAAGGGGTGGGTCTGGTCTTCGCGGGTTTACCGAGAAGTTTAAAAGAGAAGGATAGCATGCAATGATCAGACCAGGACAGGGGGAGGATTTCCTTCATGGTAGTCGACTCAATATTAGTAAAAAGGAGATCCAAGGTTTGTCCTGCTGAGTGCGTGGGGCCCTCAACCAACTGCTTAAGTTGCAGAATTTCCATGTCATACTTCAGCTGTGACGATCCAGGGGCATTAGAATTTTCATAGTGGGCATTGAAGTCATCAATGACCATATAATTTTTGTGTTTCAGGCAGGATGGAACCAGTTGGTTCAGTAGTTTGGTGCCTATGCTGGCTTGTTGTCCTGGCGGGTTATAGACAACTGCACCGGCTAGTATGATGAGGTTCTCCACGAGGATTTTTAATGGTAGAATCTCATGTTCGGGGTAGACAGTTGTCGTTTCCGTGAGACATGTTAGGTGGTCTCTGAAGATCACAGCGACTCCACCTCCTTTTTTTTGGCTTTGTCTATTTTGTGTGATTATTTTGTATTCAGGGGGAAGGGCGTTGGCCAGGTCTGGAGCGCTGGCGTCAGATAACCATGTTTTGGTAATAAAGACCAGGTCAGGGGTCCTAGATGTCAATATGTCCCAGATGTCAAGTGCGTGTTTAGGAAGAGATCTGGCATTAAAGTATAGGCATTTCAGCTCCAGCTGATATATGAGCCTCCTCAACCACCCTCAGAAAACATAGGGGGTCAGGATACGTCTCCCATACCCCCTTATACCCAATACTCACATTGCTTTTCCTCCATCTAGTAATTTAATTAAATCGAAACACATAATGGCGAATTCACGTTTCGCTACCAGTTTGCGACCTGGTTCGCGAACCGAGAAGCGCTTCTACCGCGAAAAATCAAATTTTTTTTATTTGCCCTACGGGACCCTTTAATAACCCCAACATCATTCCTAGGGGGTCAAGAGGGGTCTAATTGCCCCCTTTCATTAAATTCCCCCTTCGTTTTTCTCCTCCTCTTGTCTCTCGATCCTACCGAGAGACAAGATGGCGGCCGCACCGGACTGTTTAGAATGTTGACAGACACCGGAGTGCCAATCAGTTACGCGAAAAGTACGCGATCTGGAGCGCTATCTGGGACGCTGTCACAGATATATCTGTTTATTTAAACGTTAATTTCTCTAAATCCACTGGAGCACATATATTGAGACCCAGCAAAGGCACATCGGGCTAACAGTCCCTACAATTTTGCCAAGTTTCGTGTAAATCCATTCAGCTAAAAGTGAGGCCAAAGGCCCTAAGGAAAAATGAATGGGAAAAACGCGTTTTGGGACCCCCCTTTTTTCTCGGCCCCCCCTTGACGGAACCCCCCCAAATTTTCAGGGGCTGCTCAGAAACAAAATGTGCCATTTTCCTGAAAATTTCAGCCGATTCCGTCCACAAACGCCAAAGTTATTAGACATAGAATTTTCAAAAGTTCCATAGAGAAAAAATCCTAACTATATATACCTACTGGCGACCGCCAGTAGGTAATATATATATATATATATATATATATATATATATATATATATATATATATTACCTACTGGCGGTCGCCAGTAGGTAGTTATAGTTAGGATTTTTTTCAATGTTAAATCTCAAAATTCTATTTGGAATAACTTTGGCGCCGGTTGACGAATCTGCCTGAAAATTTCCTGAAAATGGCCTCGCGGGGTTCCGGTCCTTCCCTGAAAGTTTGGGGGGGATACGTTAAGCGGGGGCCGAGATAAAAGGGGGGTCCCAAAACGCGTTTTCCCCATGTTAATTTCCATAGGGCGGTCGATTTCACTTTTAGCCCGAACGGCTGAATGGATTTCCACGAAACTTGGCAAAATTGTAGGGACTGGTAGCCCGATGTGCCTTTGCTATGTCTCAAGATATGTGCTCCAGTGGATTTTGAGTAATTTAGGTTCAAAAAAATATATATATCTATAGGCGCTCTCCCGTGCGCGCACCGGAGTGCGCTCCAGGCGCGACACGCGACTTGCGCGCAGGAAGCTGATTGGCTCTCAGTTGTCTGTAAACATTCTAAACAGTCCGGAGCGGCCGCCATCTTGTGTCTCGGTAAAATCGAGACTCAAGGGGTTTGAAAAAAAAAGGGGCAAATGACCATAAGGGGGAAGAGTAGACCCCCTCTGACCCCCTAGGTTTGATGTAGGGACTAAAATAGGGTCCTGCAGGGCATTAAAAAAAATTTTTCGTTTTGCGCGGGGGAAGCGCATGGTACGCGCACCGGCGAAGCACGGGGAAAATCCAGGACCATATTTATGAAGGCCTTGCGCTGTTAGTTTTGCGCTTCTTGTGCGTCAATTTTTGTGACGCACCAGCGGTGTAAAAAAATGCGCATTGTTATGCAATATTTAAAAAGTGACGCATCTATCTAGATGCGTCACTTTTTAAATATAGTGCAACGAGGTACATTTTATTACACTGCTGGTGTTATGCGTCACTTTTCTGTGCGCACTCCTTATGACATTCCAGATGTGTCATATTTAATGTATGACGAATCATGTTGCAAGGAGTTACAGATACGTCAGTATTTCTGACATATCTGTAAACATAAAAGTGATGCGAGGCAGGTGCAAGATTTTGACGCAACAGCATCCTAAAAGTGACGCAGAGAAATCTTATAGATTTCAGTACGTCGTTATTACCAAGCTTTTTGCGGGGGAATGCCCCCTTTGCATACATTATACCTGACGCAGATATAATGTGGCGCAGAGTTTTAAAAAGTGACCCATGTACCTAGATGCGTCACTTTTTAAAAATAGCGTCAGGTATAATGCATGCAGAGGGGGTGTTCTCCCGCAAAAAGCTTTGTAATAGCGACGCAGTGAAATCTTTGAGATTTCACTGCGTCAGTTTTAGGATGCTGTTGCGTCAAAATCTTGTGCCTGCTTTACAGCAGGTGTTAGACTGAGGCAAGACCTTTCACATGCTGCTTTCCACATTTGAAAGGACACATTACTGGAGTTGCGTCACTTTTGTGACGCACTCCAGCAATGCGTTACTTGGAATGTCATAAGGAGTGCGCACAGAAAAGTGACGCATCGCACCAGTAGTGTAAAAAAATGTGCCTCGTTGCGTTATATTTAAAAAGTGAGGTATCTAGGTAGATGGGTCACTTTTTAAAATCAAGCGCCACATTATATCTGCGTGAGGTATAATGCATGCAGAGGGGGTGTTCCCCCACTAAAAGCTTTGTAATAGCGACGCAGTGAAATGTTTGAGATTTCACTGCGTCACTTATAGGATGCTGTTGCATCCTTTAAATATAGTGCAACGAGGCACATTTTATTACACTGCTGGTGTGATGCGTCACTTTTCTGTCCACAGTCCTTATGACATTCCAGATGTGTCATATTTAATGTATGACGAATCATGTTGCAAGGAGTTACAGATACGTCAGTATTTCTGACATATCTGTAAACATAAAAGTGATGCGAGGCCGGCGCAAGATTTTGACGCAACAGCATCCTAAAAGTGACGCAGAGAAATCTCATAGATTTCAGTACGTCGTTATTACCAAGCTTTTTGCGAGGGATTGCCCCCTCTGCATACATTATACCTGATGCAGATACAATATGGCGCAGAGTTTTAAAAAGTGACCCATGTACCTAGATGCGTCACTTTTTAAAAAATAGTGTCAGGTATAATGCATGCAGAGGGGGTGTTCCTTGCAAAAAGCTTGGTAATAATGACGCAGTGCGTCACTTTTAGGATGCAGTTGCGCCAAAATCTTGCGCCTGCTTCACAGCAAACCTTTCACATGGTGCTTTTTCCATGTGAAAGGACACATTACTGGAGTTGCGTCACTTTTGTGACGCACTCCTGCAATGCGTTACTTTTGTGTTTACAGATATGTCAGAAATACTGACATATCTGTAACTCCTTGCGAATTGATTAGTCATATATTAAATATGACATATCTGGAATGTCATAAGGAGTGCGTCCAGAAAAGTGACGCATCGCTGTTTTCACGTAGCGATGCGTCACTTTTCAGAAATGAGGCCTCCAGTTTATTCACTGTGTCATAACTTTCTTTTCTAACACTCACCTTCTTTCATTCCTCCTACTTCACTTCCTTTCACCTCTCATACCTTTCTGTTCTTTCTTACTCATTCTCCTTTCAATTATCAATGCACTATATTTCACTTACTCTTCATTTTTTAAGATTATAGCTCTTTGATGAGAATTGGAGGTAGTTCTGAAAAGAACTTTTGGTTTTCTTCTTTTAACTGAACAGGAACAAAAACAGGGAATAGAAACTGCTCAACAGGAGCAAAAAGAAAAGAAAAAAATTAGGGGTGGGAAGGGCAGTGATGGTTCTCCAATGCCCGAACCATGAGCAGGACACTTTGCTCCCCATAGGTGAGGAGTTGATTGCAGTATCTGCATCTGACGACCCCATGGTTAAATGCAGGTTGAATGTTTGCTACCTGCCCCTGCGATTGTTCTCTTCCAGAAGAAGTTGCTCCTCCTGTTGATGTAGAGGCCCCATCTCTGGGAACCTCTTGTGCCAGAGCCCTGACCCTTTCCCGGGCAAAATTCTGGGGGTGCCTCCTCTCCACATGGCGAATCATGGTGAAGTTGCCAAAAGAGTATTTTTTTGGGGGGTTACCCCGTGACAGGACCTGTTTGCAGATCCTGCACTCTACTTTTGGTGCATTCACCTTCTTCTGGTCTGCTGGAAACTTAAAAAATTTCCAGATGAAATGTTCTTTGACCTTCGGCTGAGGAGGCTCTTCATCAATGAAATCATTGGAGTCATCTTCACTGCTGGATGGTCTGGCAGCCATGATGAATCCAGGAATATGGAGCAGCAAAAAAGGCAGGTCTTTCAGTCACAAAAGTGAAAGAAGAAGTGAAGGAAATGGGTGGGGATTTCATTCATTGTAAAAAAAAACTGTTAGCAACCAATGAAAAGTGTTATTTTAGGGTCACATGACCCGACGCGTTTACGCTGCGCGCTCCGGAGCACTTCCGGTGCGTTTACGCAGCGCGATCGTAGGCGCTTCCGGGGCGCAAACGTGGCGCGATCGTAGGCGCTTTTGCGTGCGTTTAGGCGCCGCGCACGTAGGCGCTTCCGAGGGCACTTACGTTGCGCGCCGAAGTGACGTCATCAATCTTTTATAGAAATGCATAATCATTTTCCATATTAAAAAAAACAAATTTTATTTGTATGGTACGAAATGTTTTGCATTATTATTAACTTTTCATTCATATTTTTTTTTCACGAACGACAGTTGCGCTCTGGGTGCGCTTTCAGATGAGCTCTCGGAGAAGCTTACAGGAGAGCTTAGCTGAAAGCTTCCCGGAGCGCGCACCCAGAGCGCAAAAGAAAAAAATTATATAAAAAAAATGAATACTTAAAAAAAAACAGCAAATTGTAAAAAAAAAAAAAGGTTAGAAACTCGATATACAAAGGAATTAGCATTTTAAAAACCTATGAAATTCACTGAAAAAACCATAGGTTTCACACCAGTTATAGTTAGGAATTAGCATTTAAAAAACCTATGAAATTCACTGAAAAAACCATAGGTTTCACACCAGTTATAGTTAGGAATTAGCATTTAAAAAACCTATTAAATTCACTGAAAAAACCATAGGTTTCACACCAGTTATAGTTAGCTGGAAATTTTACTGATATAAAACCATTGAAATTCCCACGTTATAGTTAGATGGACTCACTATAACTTGCGCGTGCAATGCACTGCTGATGATGTCTTATTAAGCCAGTTAACCAATCAATTTTTAAAAACCATCCATTTAGACACTTATTTAAACATTTATTCTTCCATCAACTTTTACATATACATATATAAAATATATTTATTTTTCAGAAAGACACACATTCACTGGATGGTGTCATCAGTGATGTCATGAGTGATGTCACTCACCATGTCATGAGTGATGTAATATGTGATGTCATCAGCAGTGCATTGCACGCGCAAGTTATAGTGAGTCCATCTAACTATAACGTGGGAATTTCAATGGTTTTATATCAGTAAAATTTCCAGCTAACTATAACTGGTGTGAAACCTATGGTTTTTTCAGTGAATTTAATAGGTTTTTTAAATGCTAATTCCTAACTATAACTGGTGTGAAACCTATGGTTTTTTCAGTGAATATATATATATATATATATATATCCACAGGTATGGCTCAAAACAACTTGTAGTCCAATGGCGCTCATCCACCGGTGCCGACTTCAAAGCAGAGCCCGCTTTAATAAATTCTCCAAAAGCTATCAGTCGATAGCGCAAGTCAGCACTCAACACAGGAATTCTTTCCCAAATCGTCACGGTTTATTATCAGAAAGCAGCTTTCTGATAATAAACCGTGACGATTTGGGAAAGAATTCCCGTGTTGAGTGCTGACTTGCGCTATCGACTGATAGCTTTTGGAGAATATATATATATATATATATATATATATATATATATATATATATATATATTCACTGAAAAAACCATAGGTTATAGACCATATATAGTTAGGAATTAGCATTTACAAAACCTTGAAAATTCACTGAAAAAACCATAGGTTATAGACCATATATAGTTAGGAATTCGCATTTACAAAACCTTATTTTACTCACACAAAACCATTGAAATTCCATATATAGTTAGTTGCACTAACTATATATCGCGCACCCGCAATCCACTGCTGATGATGTCACATATTACATCATTCATGACATGGTCAGTGACATCACTGATGACATCACTGATGACATCTCAAATGACTTCCCTGATGACATCTCAAATGACATCACTGATGACATCACTGATGACATCTCATTTGACATTACTGATCACATCACTGATGATATCATTCATGTGATAATACGATGAACCTCTTCAGACTCTAATATAACCTTAGATACAATCAGTGTAAACAGACACTCACAGACTGTCACTCATCCATGGAGTTACTCACACACCTAGTCAGTCAATCAAAGAATCAATCACACCTCCATTTCCTCAACTATACAGTTATACAAACTTTACTTATTCAAACATATACTAACACATATTAACTCTCTTATACAATCCCTGATACAAGTTCACAATGATCCATACAGCCACTCACACATTCACTGGCTCTTATGCACAGTTATTTATATATGTCAACTCTCACATGTACTGTGTTTTACATATGTACTTACTTTGACATGTAGCACTGAGATATCCATTCACTCACCAATACACTCATGCACACAGTCAACCGCCCATACAGCTGTTTCCACATGCACTTTTGAAACCATACATCTAGTGAATCAACTGCTCACACATCTATGCACAGAGTCATACACCTCCCAGCCACCCACACACACACTCAGTCTCCCATACAAATACTTGGGCAACCAATCAATAACCCATATAGTTACTCATATAGCTACTTATCAACACATGCAACAGTTTACAGAACAACAGACATAATGATGCACAAATTAAGACAGTTTAGTCACTAACCCATGCACTCAGTGAGACACATTTAATCACTCACTCATACAGTCAGTCATGCACCTACTAAATCCTTCATCCAGACACTTATACATCCACTCATTCTTCAATATGTAAGACATATTTTAACTTTACAGAAACATACAGTCACTGGATGTTGTCATCAGTGATGTCATCAGTGATGTCATTTGAGATGTCATCAGTGATGTCATCAGTGATGTCACTGACCATGTCATGAATGATGTAATATGTGACATCATCAGCAGTGGATTGCGGGTGCGCGATATATAGTTAGTGCAACTAACTATATATGGAATTTCAATGGTTTTGTGTGAGTAAAATAAGGTTTTGTAAATGCGAATTCCTAACTATATATGGTCTATAACCTATGGTTTTTTCAGTGAATTTTCAAGGTTTTGTAAATGCTAATTCCTAACTATATATGGTCTATAACCTATGGTTTTTTCAGTGAATTTTCAAGGTTTTGTAAATGCTAATTCCTAACTATATATGGTCTATAGCCTATGGTTTTTTCAGTGAATATATATATATACATACATATATAAACATATATCATCTGTATATCTATATAAATACAAACATAAATGCATGCATACATATACTTATATGCATTTTAGGGTTGTTAGGGCGTTTTCGTGTGTATTATGTTGCTTTTTTAGGGCTTTTGGGTCAATTAAGTAGGGTTCCCGGAGCCTAGGGCTGAGGGGCCGGTTCAGTTTCGTGCGTATTGGTGTTGGCAAGGTTTTGAGGGATTTTGGCGGTTTTTGGTCGAGATTTGGCCGTTTTATGGCTTTTTTTGTGTTTGCGGGGGGCGCGTATTCGGGTTGAAATTCGTCCCCGTTCCAGTGGATGGATTGGGCTGATTTTTGGTGAGATGTTAGGGAATCGCTGGAACTAGTGTCCAGCCAAATTTGAAGCGGATCGGAGCAGTGGAAGTGCTTTAAAGAGCAATTTTTGTGCGGAGTAGCGAATTGTCATGTTATTCAATGGGAGTTTTTGGTGCGCATGGAGAAGGTGAATTTGGGGTGTTCCAGTTGCGCTAGAGGGACGGGGCTTGGGTGAGCTGTAGGGAGAGTGGATCGGCAGGTGTGCCGAATTTTTGGGATTTGTTGGCCGAAGGGAAGGGTGTGCTTGGGCAAAGTCGATTTGGTGAAAACGGTGCGTTATTTACATGAAAGTTGAAAAAACACTAATAAAAGCAAAGCTAAAAAGCCACCTCATTACAAACAGAATGGCTTTAACTTAAACGAGGGCGAGATCTATTGCATTTTCAATGCTTGTTTACTTTGGTTCCATCAAGAAGGCATTCAGATGTGTCACACATTTGCCATAAATTCTGAATGTTAGCACTCTAGTTGCACATTAGATCACTGTAGTAAAGCTACTGCTCACCAGGGACGTCTGCTGCTGGTATTCAAAGTGCATGTTTCAGTCTGCATGTCAGAATTTTTTTAATGAAATAGAAGAGGATTTGAGAAGTCACTCAAAATGATCCCTAATTTTTCTTTCTGAAGCACTAATCATACTTTCTATGGCAAAATTAACCCCCTCATGTTGTTCCTTTTTAAATTGAGTGTTTTCAGACTTACCACTTCATTCCAATCAAGATGGCTTCTGGTGTGCCATACTTTTGTCATAAGTAAGACTGTTAGCGCTCTAGTTGTTCTTTAGAACACTCTGGGACATTCTGTCATTGGGCTATACTTGGGGTACATCTGGGTGATATTTGGGCTACATTTAGGCTCTTTTGTCTCTGGTGGCCATCTTGCGAGACTATGTCAGAATTTTTTAATGAAATTGAAGAGGGTTTGAGAAGTCACTCAAAATGTGCCCTAATTTTTCTTTCTGCAGCACTAATCATAATTCATATGGCAAAATATACCCCCTCATTTTGTTCCTTTTTAAATTAAATGTTTTAAGAGTTACCACTTTATTCCAATCAAGATGGCTTCAGGTGTGCCATACCTTTGTAATAAGTAGGACTGTTAGCGCTCTAGTTGTTCTTTAGAACACTCTGGGACATTCTGTCATTGGGCTATACTTGGGCTACATCTGGGTGATATTTGGGCTACATTTGGGCTCTTTTGTCTCTGGTGGCCATTTTGGGAGACTGCATGTCAGAATGTTTTAATGAAATAGAAGAGGATTTGAAAAGTCACTCAAAATGTGCCCTAATTTTTCTTTCTGCAGCACTAATAATACCTTCTATTGCATAATATACCCCCTCATTTTGTTCCTTTTTAAATTAAATGTCTTAAGAGTTACCACTTTATTCCCATCACGATGGCTCCAGGTGTGCTATACCTTTGTAATAAGTAGGACTGTTAGCGCTCTAGTTGTTCTTTAGAACACTCTGGGACATTCTGTCATTGGGCTATACTTGGGCTACATCTGGGTGATATTTGGGCTACATTTGGGCTCTTTTGTCTCTGGTGGCCATTTTGGGAGACTGCATGTCAGAATGTTTTAATGAAATAGAAAAGGATTTGAGAAGTCACTCAAAATGTGCCCTAATTTTTCATTCTGCAGCACTAATCATACTTTCTATGGCAAAATATACCCCCTCATGTTGTTTCTTTTTAAATTAAATGTTTTAAGAGTTACCACTTTATTCCAATCAAGATGGCTTCAGGTGTGCCATACCTTTGTAATAAGTAGGACTGTTAGCGCTCTAGTTGTTCTTTAGAACACTCTGGGACATTCTGTCATTGGGCTATACTTGGGCTACATCTGGGTGATATTTGGGCTACATTTGGGCTCTTTTGTCTCTGGTGGCCATTTTGGGAGACTGCATGTCAGAATGTTTTAATGAAATAGAAAAGGATTTGAGAAGTCACTCAAAATGTGCCCTAATTTTTCATTCTGCAGCACTAATCATACTTTCTATGGCAAAATATACCCCCTCATGTTGTTTCTTTTTAAATTAAATGTTTTAAGAGTTACCACTTTATTCCAATCAAGATGGCTTCAGGTGTGCCATACCTTTGTAATAAGTAGGACTGTTAGCGCTCTAGTTGTTCTTTAGAACACTCTAGGAGGCTGCAGTAGAACACAAAGGAATCAACTGACAGTCTCTGTCCTTGTTGGATGTACATGTTTTACTGAGAATGTCAGACTTCATTTTCACATGACTGAGAAAGATAATGTGAATTTACAGAAAATATGCTTTCAGTTTAGCTTATAGATCCCCTTCCAAACCACTGTGGGAAAATCATGAGATATTAGTTTTCTTTCAAACAATATTCATGATATCACAGCAGAAGGTTTTTTCACATGGTAAAATCACCTTAGAACCCACCACAATTCCTAAAACGAGTATGGTACCATCAACAAATGATTTATAATGTAACTAAAGTCCTAAAACCCTCTATTATCTACAATGCTTTTTAATGAGGTGCTATCATGTATATTGGTCCCAAGATGGCTGCCAACACTTCTTGGATAAAGTGCTGACAGCCAATCAGATCAGATGTGTGGTTAGGCTCCGCCCAGATATATATATTTTTTTGAACCTAAATTACTCAAAATCCACTGGAGCACATATATTGAGACCTAGCAAAGGCACATCAGGCTAACAGTCCCTACAATTTTGCCAAGTTTCGTGCAAATCCATTCAGCCGTTCGAGCTAAAAGTGAGGCCAACCGCCCTATGGAAATTAACATGGGAAAAATGCGTTTTGGGACCCCCCTTTTTTCTCGGCCCCCCCTTGATGAAACCCCCCCCCAAATTGTCAGGGGCTGCTCAGAAACAAAATGTTCCATTTTCCTGAAAATTTCAGCCAATTCCGTCCACAAACGCCAAAGTTATTAGACATAGAATTTTCAAAAATCCCATAGAGAAAAAATCCTAACTATATATACCTACTGGCGACCGCCAGTAGGTAATATATATGTATATATATATATATATATATATTACTGGTGGTCGCCAGTAAGTAATTACAGTTAGGACCTAGGAAATCCGCAACATTCTATTGGGCATAACTTTGGCGCCGGTGGAGGAACTTGCGTGTAATTTTCCAAAATTTAGCCAGCTCCGTTCCGCTTCCTCCCTGGAAGTTTCGGGGGGATTTGTCAAGCGGGGGCCGAGAAAAAAGGGGGGTCCCAAAACGTGTTTTCCCCATGTTAATTTCCATAGGACGAATAGACAAGGCTACTACCCGAACCGCTGAACGGAATTACACCAAACTTTGCAAAATTGTAGGGACTGGTACGCAGAAGTGCCTTTTCTATATTTGTTGAAAATTGCTCCAGTGGTTTTTATGAAAATTAGGTTAAAAAACACATATATATCTATATGCGCGCTTCCAGCGCTTACAGATACGTGTACCGGGGAGCGCACCCGGCGTGACACGGAAGTGCGCGAGCTGAAAGCTGATTGGCTCTCGGGTGTCTGTCAACATTATAAACAGTCCGGAGAGTCCGCCATCTTGTGTCTCGGTAGAATCGAGACACAAGAGGTGAAAATAAAAAGGGGGAAATAATTATAAGGGGGCAGGGTAGACCCTCCCTGACCCCCTAGGTTTTCTGAGGGGGGCCTGAAAGGACCCTTAAGGGCCAAAAACTATGTTTTGTTTTGAAATTTTTGCGGGGTAAGCGCTGGGTGCGTTCCATGTGCGCTTCCCGGTAGGCGTACCCAGAGCATACCACAGGGAAAAACAGTGAAAGAAAATACTGAAAAAAACATAGGTTCAGAAAAAAAGAATTGCAAAATCTAGTTACTGGTATTGATGTGTCAATAATTTTAGGAATGGTAGTTTGTATTTAACACTTGGTGTATCAAAGGTTAGATTAGAGTGTGAGCAGGTGCATCGTATTATCACATGGATGATGTCATCAGTGATGTCATCAGTGATGTCATTTGAGATGTCATCAGTGATGTCATCAGTGATGTCACTGACCATGTCATGAATGATGTAATATGTGACATCATCAGTAGTGGATTGTGGGCCCGCGAGTTATAGTGAGTCCAACTAACTATACCGTGGGAATTTCAATGGTTTTGTATGAGTAAAATGTTCAGCAAACTATAACTGGATAACTGGTGTGAAACCTATATATATATATATATATTCAATGAAAAAACCATAGGTTTTAGCCCATATATAGTTAGGGATTAGCATTTACAAAACCTTGAAAATTCACTGAAAAAACCATAGGTTATAGACCATATATAGTTAGGGATTAGCATTTACAAAACCTTATTTTACTTGCATAAAACCATTGAAATTCACATATATAGTTAGTTGTGCTAACTATATATCGCGCACCCGCAATCCACTGCTGATGATGTCACATATTACATCATTCATGACATGGTCAGTGACATCACTGATGACATCACTGATGACATCTCAAATGACATCACTGATGACATCACTGATGACATCTCAAATGACATCAATGATGACATCAATGATGGCATCTTAAATGACATCACTGATGACATCACTGATGACATCTCATTTGACATGACTGATCACATCACTGATGACATCATTCATGTGATTATACGATGAACCTCTTCAGACTCTGATATAACCTTAGATACACTCAGTGTAAACAGACACTCACAGACTGTCACTCATCCATGGAGTTACTCACACTCCTAGTCAGTCATGCAAAGAATCAATCACACCTCCATTTCCTCAACTATACAGTTATACACATCTTACTTATTCAAACATATACTAACACATATTTACTCCCTTATACAATCCCTGATACAAGTTCACAATGATCCATACAGCCACTCACACATTCACTGGCTCTTATGCACAGTTATTTATATATGTCAACTCTCACATGTACTGTGTTTTACATATGTACTTACTTTGACATGTAGCACTGAGATATCCATTCACTCACCAATACACTCATGCACACAGTCAACCGCCCATACAGCTGTTTCCACATGCACTTTTGAACCCATACATCTAGTGAATCAACTGCTCACACATCTATGCACAGAGTCATACACCTCCCAGCCACCCCCACACACACTCAGTCTCCCATACAAATACTTGGGCAACCAATCAATAACCCATATAGTTACTCATATAGCTACTGATCAACACATGCAGCAGTTTACAGAACAACAGACATAATGATGCACAAATTAAGACAGTTTAGTCACTAACCCATGCACTCAGTGAGACACATTTAATCACTCACTTATACAGTCAGTCATGCACCTACTAAATCCTTCATCCAGACACTTATACATCCACTCATTCTTCAATATGTAATACATATTTTAACTTTACAGAAACATACAGTCACTGGATAATGTCATCAGTGATGTCATCAGTGATGTCATTTGAGATGTCATCAGTGATGTCACTGACCATGTCATGAATGATGTAATATGTGACATCATCAGCAGTGGATTGCGGGTGCGCGATATATAGTTAGCGCAACTAACTATATATGCGAATTTCAATGGTTTTATGCGAGTAAAATAAGGTTTTGTAAATGCTAATCCCTAACTATATATGGTCTATAACCTATGGTTTTTTCAGTGAATTTTCAAGGTTTTGTAAATGCTAATCCCTAACTATATATGGGCTAAAACCTATGTTTTTTTCATTGAATTTCAATGGTTTTTTAATAGCAAATATCAAAAGCTGTCAAATGTCAAGTACGTGATAGGTAAAAACATTTTCGTGTTTATGCACGCTGATGTGCTTTGAACGCTGCCCCCCCCCCCCCTCTTTTCTCTTAGAAGTACTCTCTCTTTGCAGATAGTGAAGGGTAGTTAACGCAGGCCTTTGCCCCCGTTGTAATCCGTCGTGCCTGCTTGTCTCTCCATTTGATTGATTGTTATCCAAGCATTTACTATTTTAGAATTTATTCTCTTTGGTTCATTCTCTATTTACTAACAAGCACAAAGCCGCAATACTCTGTTTAGTCTTTGCAGATAGTGAAAAATCGTGTAAAAAATAAATAAATAATTGAGCAAAATCAGTAGGCCACTAATGGGATCTCTTTTTGACCTCGCTAAAATAGAAACATTAGGAACAACCCTTCATGAGAAATACGAAACTAGTGAGATGAACTGAGCTCCACACCATGATGGCTGCAAGACAGCTCGGCTCCGCCACCCACCCCGCCCAAAATAACGATAAACTCTATGCAAATATTATAAATATATACAACACACCAGCAAAGTAACAGGGTAAAACATTTTATTAAATAACTATTTACATAACTATTTTATACTTTTTGTTGCCTGATCCGGCTAGCTCAATCGATCGAGCATGAAACTCATGCACTCTGATAGCAAGCGTTGCTGCTGATGCTATGCAAACAAAAACTGGTTTTCAGTTTGTACATTCTTCAAGATTTTTCATCCAAGGCTGGTTGAGAGTTTGTAGAACGATGGCTTCAGATTTTCAACATACGGTGTGGTGGCGCGGACTGGGAGGGTGCGCTTGACTTCTGCCCCCTCCCCAAGTCGTGTTGCCCTGGCGTGGCCTAAGATCGCCCCGACATAGGCGGCCGGCTCCTGGGGTCCGGCGGAACTTTTTGCCTTTTGATGACTCTTCCATTCTGGACCTTATCCCACAATCCGTTTGACCTGAAGACACGCTGTAGTGGGGCGCCCCTTTACCGTTTCAGTTGCCATTCCGCCCGCTTTTGCTACACTGTGCCTCTTCCGCCATTCAGCTGTTTACTGCCCGCTCTTGCGACTACAGCGTCTCGCTCACCATGTAGTTGAGTTGCTCCCTCTCTTGCGATGCAGCTATAGGCGGCTGCCACAGGACTCTCAAAATGGCGGCCGCCTCTTCAGATTTGGGCGTGGTCCACTAAAATGGCCATGGGACACCTTGGAACTCGGACGCTTGTCTGCTAGGGCTTGGGCCCCATTCTCAAAAGCGTCCACTGAGCCTTGAAGATTCTACAAAAGTCTTGGGGGCCCCCAACTCCCGCAGGCTTCTGGTGGGGAGCGGCTGCCATGATTGCTCGTGGAATGGCCACGACTGAGATACGAGATGGTGGTGCTCTCATGCTAACGCCAGCTTCAGTCTGAAACATCCAGAAACACTGTAGACTACCAATTCGATCAGTTCCGGTAGCGCCCCAACGTGACCCGGTAGGGAAGAACTTGTCCTCCCCTCTTTGACTGATGGTTCTTGTTACCTGTCCCTTCTGTTGTCATTTAACAGAACTTTTTAGACTGCTGAAAGGGGTTGTGTTCCGACCGCTGGTTGGTGGAGATATTTTGACTATATTCTGGACCTACGTTGTCACGTAATGCGTTATATGACACGCCGCGTTAGCGCACCCGGAAGTACTCCAGTGCGCGAAGCGCAGCTTCCCGGAAGGGATCCGGGGCGCGGCGCGCAGCGCGTAACGTAAGCATAACAGGTCATGTGACTTGTTAATAAAACTTTTCATTGGTTCATTTTACTTTTGTTATTCTAATGATGACCTAAAAATTACGCTTTTTATTGCTTTCGAACATTATTTTTTCTTAAACATGTATGTTATAATGTTCCAGGCTAATGTATTTTCCCGGAAAATTTACAACTGTCCTGCAAGTAAAATATATTCCTTTTTCTAGAAAAAGGGCGTTTCTTCGTCCCATGACGGAGCCGTTGAGCAAAAGATGCTCGGCCTGCTGTCTTAGTCGCCGATACGCCTGAATATCAGATTCTTATCGATCACTTTATGTTGCAGGAGTAAAAAACACAACAGCCCTTGACCATTTATCTTTACTGCGTTCCTGCGTATTATACCTTTTATCCGTCATGTAATTGGACTGCTTTATTTCACTTGCCTTTTACTGATTCGAAAACAGTGACTAAAATTAAAAACTTTACCAATGTAAATACTACTACCATGTTTTGTTTTAAAAACCTTTATTGTGAAAATGTCAGTATACAAATACGGGCCTATAACCACGTGGGCCGGCCACGGAGCAAACTGGAATCGTATATAATGAGGAGACATTTACACTGTAGAGGAACGCAACGAACGGGCCATTAGGTTGCAAGAACTAAGGTGTCTAACAGTTGCGGAATTGGTGGACGTACATTTTGTAATTAAAATACGACAGGGCCACTTACAATAAAATTATCTAGATATACATTTGCGGGCAAGTACCATGGGTGACGTTAATTCGAACTTTCAATAGTACAGTAATCAATAACACATCAGAACTTAATATCAATAGGGATGTCGAAATATTCAATCAATTCTCGTTCCCGCCCGCCATGTGCTTCAAAACTGCATACGTATCTTGTGATATCAAGGTTGTGCAACCAGTACACAACAAGGAGTTACGAGTCCCATTTATACCGGCGCCATTTTGGGCGAGGCCGGGCAGGTCCAGGATATAGTCAAAATGTCTCCACCAACCAGCGGTCGGACCAGAACCCCTTTCGGCAGTCAAAAAAGGTTCAGTTAAATGACAACAGAAGAGATAGGCAACAAGAACCAACAGTCAAAAGAGGGGAGGGCAAGATCTAAAGCCATTGTTCTACAAACTCTCAAGCAGACTTGGATGGAAAAATCCTGAAGAATGTACAAACTGAAAACCATTTTTTGTCTGTATAGCATCACCAGCAACGCTTGAGTCAGCTTTGTGTGAAGCCGCCATTTTGATTCAATCAATAGCGTCCCCCTGCACACATTCAGGGACCTGGTCGTGTCTAAAGGTCAAACGGATTGTGGGACAAGATGCAGAAAGGAAAAGGAAAAAAGTTCCGCCTGACCATGGGAGCCGGCCGCCTATGTCATGGGCGATCTTTGGCCACACCAGGGCAATAGTGAAGCTGCAGCAGGTGCAAATAAGCTTCAGACAGTGTTACAAGCGCTGCTCAGAACTCTCAACTATGACACCACCTCCGTGCCATCCGGATCTTGGCGCCTTGTGCTGGTTCCGACCTATTCACACATCGGTTCGCTACTGACACCACCTCATAGGCCAACGGGACACCCCACGCCGACTTTCGGCGCAGCATTGTAGGATGGCCACAGCAGTGCGGCAACTTGCTAGACACCACCTCGGTGCCATCCAGATCTCGGCACGTTGTGCTTCCTTCGGCCTACTGTAGCCGCAAGTGCGGACGCAACTCAGCTGGATAGCGAGTGAAACACCAAGGGGCGCCCCACTGCAGCCGAGGAGCCTCCATCTTGGGGGCGACGCACAGCATCACATTGCTTTCTCAAACAGCCCCCACTGACTGACGCGACCTCACAGGCCAACGGGGCGCCCCACGCCGACTTTCGGCGCAGCATTGTAGGATGGCCACACCAGTGCGGCAACTTGCTGGACACCACCTCGGTGCCATCCAGGTCTTGGCCGTTGTGCTGCCTTCGGCCTACTGTAGCAGCAAGTGCGGGCGCAACTCTGCTGGACGGCGAGTGAAACGGTAAGGGGCGCCGCACTGCACATCAGGTGCCTCCACCTGGGGAGGCGAGAGAGGCCAGTTTGCGCCACCTCCCCCCCCCCCCAGGGACCCCACGCCGACTTTCGGCGCAGCATTGCAGGTTGGCCACACCAGTGCAACTTGCTGGACACCACCTCGGTGCCATCCGGATCTCGGCACGTTGTGCTGCCTTCGGCCTATTCGCACATCGGTCCGCTACTGACGCCGCCTCACGTGCCAACGGATTTTCTACGCTTTTTATAGCAGCGCGTAACGTAAGCATAACAGGTCATGTGACTTCTTTATAAAACTTTTCATTGGTTCATTTTACTTTTGGTTTCCTAATGATGGAAGGCTTGATCATATGACCTAAAAATAACACTTTTCATTGGATTAAAACATTTTTTTTTCCCAAACGATGAAAGCCCCACCTTGTTTCTAGATGTTTCAGACTGAAGCTGGCGTCAGCCTGAGAGCACCACCATCTCGTGGCTCCGTCGTGGTCATTCCGCGAGCAATCATGGCAGCCACTCCCCACCGGAAGCCTGCAGGAGTCGGGAGCCCCCAAGACTTTTGTAAAATCTTCAAGGCTCAGGGGACGTCCGAGTTCCAAGGTGTCCCAGGGCCATTTTAGTGGACCAGGCCCAAATCCGAAGAGCCGTCCGCCATTTTAAGAGTCCTGTGGCAGCCGCCTATCGCTGCACCGCAAGAGTGGGCGCAACTCAACTACATGGTGAGCGAGACGCTGTAGCCGCAAGAGCGGGCGATAAACAGCTGAATGGAGGATGAGGCACAGTGTAGCAAAAGTGGGCGGAATGGCAACTGAAACGGTAAAGGGGCGCCCCAGTACAGCAGACGAGCCTCCACCTGGGGAGACCCGTTCACGCCGCCTCCCCCCCCCCCCCCCCCCCCGGGGCGCCCCACCCCGTTTTTCGGAGCAGCATTGTAGGATGCCAAAACCAGTGCGACAACTTCCTGGACATCACCTGGGTGCCATCCACATCTCAGCGCGTTCTGCTGCCTTGGGACTATTCGCACAACAGACCGCTACTGACGAGGCCTCCCCGCGCACCCCCCGGGACGCCCCACGCCATTTTTCGGAGCTGCATTGTAGGATACCAAAAACCAGTGCGGCACCCAGGTAACATCACCTGGGTGCCGTCCAGAACTCAGCGCGTTGTGCTGCCTTGGGACTATTCGCACAAAACACAGCTACTGACCATTGTTGCTTCTTTTTTCAAAAAAATGTTTAAATGTATTTACTGTTTTTGTTGCGTTCTATATATTTATAAGTTATTAAAGTGTTATAATCCTACTACTTTGTTGGAGTGCTATATATTTTTAATGTGACACATAATTGTAAAAACTTTGATGTACAAAGAGGCATCCCTGGAATCTTCCTCTTCAGGCTCGGTCCCACACACCCTCACAGTGAGAATCCCCTCCCCAAGCACAATACAGGATGGTTATCAGATAGTAGGAACGCGAGTGGTGTGACGGATCTCTTCGGGTGGGGGCCTTGATCTACTGAAACTCCTTTGAAGAGGGGTGATTCTCTACAGCTGGGGCCATAAACTACATCTGCAGGGCTAGGTGATAGACTGGGACCGGCCTGGACAATCGGACACAGAGGAAGAGGAGTGTCAGAGGGTGCGGTAGTGAATAGGGTGAAAGGGTGGTGTCGGGCGGGCACAGGGTGTGATTCTCAGGGAAGAGCAGCGCACATGGGAGGAGGTTTTTCTGGCCCATGCATGAGAGAGAGAGCGGGGGTGACCAGTGCGTGGGGGAGATGCTTGCGAGGGTGGGGAGCCATGCTGAGGATCGGCGGCGTGCAGAGAGTGGGTCTGGTCAAGGCATCTTAAATGGCTGCCGTGCTCAACAAAAGTGTGGCATTGCAAAAAAGACAAGATGGCGCAGACAATGTTTATCAATAAGGATTAATTTATAACAATTATTTTTAACAAAATATTTACTCGCAGTGACAAAATGGCGGTCAACAGTTCCTGATTTCCATCGAATCGAACGTTAACAGACGTCACGCAGCAAAAAAAAAAACGCTCACGCACAGCCGCTGGAAGACATGTATCAACATATATGAGCCTCCTCAGCCACCCTCAGAAAACAAAAGGGGTCAGGATACGTCTCCCGTACCCCCTTATACCTAGTAATTTAATGAAATCGAAACACAAAATGGCGAATTCACGTTTCGCTACCAGTTTGCGACCCAGTTCGCGAACCGAGAAGCGCTTCTACCGCGAAAAATCAAATTTTTATTATTTGCCCCACGGGACCCTTTAATAACCCCAACATCATTCCTAGGGGGTCAAGAGGGGTCTACCTAGCCCCCTTTCATTAAATTCCCCCTTCGTTTTTCTCCTCCTCTTGTCTCTCGATCCTACCGACAGACAAGATGGCGGCCGCACCGGACTGTTTAGAATGTTGACAGACACCGGAGAGCCAATCAGCTTCGCTACGCAAAGCTCCGTTACGCGAAAAGTACGCAATCTGGAGCGCTATCTGGGACGCTGTCACAGATATATCTGTTTTTTAAACGTTCATTTCTCAAAATCCACTGGAGCACATATATTGAGACCCAGCAAAGGCACATCGGGCTAACAGTCCCTATAATTTTGCCAAGTTTCGTGCAAATCCATTCAGCCGTTAGTTTGCGACCCGGTTCGCGAACCGAGAAGCGCTTCTACCGTGAAAAATCATTTTTTTTTATTTTCCCCACGGGACCCTTTAATAACCCCAACATCATTCCTAGGGGGTCAAGAGGGGTCTACCTTGCCCCCTTTCATTAAATTCCCCCTTCGTTTTTCACCTCTTCTTGTCTCTCGATCCTACCGAGAGACAAGATGGCGGCCGCACCGGACTGTTTAGAATGTTGACAGACACCGGAGAGCCAATCAGCATCGCTTCGCAAAGCTCCGTGACGCGAAAAGTACGCGATCTGGAGCGCTATCTGGGACGCTGTCACAGATATATAAATTTTTTTAAACGTTAATTTCTCAAAATCCACTGGAGCACATATATTGAGACCCAGCAAAGGCACATCGGGCTAACAGTCCCTACAATTTTGCCAAGTTTCGTGCAAATCCATTCAGCCGTTCGAGCTAAAAGTGAGGCCAAACGCCCTATGGAAATTAACATGGGAAAAACGCGTTTTGGAACCCCCCTTTTTTCTCGGCCCCCCCTTGACGAACCCCCCCCAAATTTTCAGGGGCTGCTCAGAAACAAAATGTGCCATTTTCCTGAATATTTCAGCCGATTCCGTCCACAAACGCCAAAGTTATTAGACATAGAATTTTCAAAAGTTCCATAAAGAAATAATCCTAACTATATATACCTACTGGCTATCGCCATATATATATATATATATATATATATATATGTATATATATATAGCAAGGTGTACTGATGAATGAATGAGTGTAAGAGTCAGGATGCATGATTAAGTAGATGTGTGACTGACTGTATAACTGAGTGATTAATTGTGTCTTTCTTAATGCATGTGTTAGCAATTGATACAGACATTCACACAGTTTAAGTTCTCAGATGGTGTGTAAGTGGTTGCACGGTTTGGTTAAAGCTAAAGGAGGATCTATAGGGGCGCTGCTGATAGTATAGTAGCCATATCCGTAAGAAAAAAGCAGGTCTTCCTCACTCAAAGAATAAAGTGAGAATGAGCAAAAAAGGTGGGGGCTTTCATCATTTGGAAAACAAAACTGTTCTGAACCAATGAAAAGTGTTATTTTCAAGTCACATGAGCCGGGCTTTCATCATTTGGAATCCCAAACTGTTTTGAACCAATGAAAAGTGTTATTTTCAGGTCACATGACCCGACACGCTTACGCTACGTGCCCCGGGGTGCGCCCGGCGGTGCTTACGTAGCACGTTCGTATGCGCGTGGGTGCTTCCAGGTGCGCTTACGCCGTGCATATCACGCGGACGCGGCTACGCGAAATGTCACGATGATGTTTTCGTTCGCGGCATTAGCGCTAACGGGACGCTCCCCGGTACGCGCCCCGGTACGCGCCCCGGGGCCGCCTTAGCAATGCGCTCACCGGTGAGCGCATCGGAACGCGCCCCGAGAGCGCTCCGGGGCAAACAAACAAAAAAAAAAAAAACATAAAAAAAATAGTATTACATAATTATAAAATATAAAATTCATCATAAAAAATATTACATTTCATACCTATAGAGATTTGCTATTAAAAAACCTATGAAACTCACTGAAAAACCATAGGTTTTACACCAGTTATAGTTAGGAATTAGCATTTTAAAAAACCTATGAAATTCACTGAAAAAACCATAGGTTTCACACCAGTTATAGTTAGGAATTAGCATTTTAAAAACCTATTAAAATCGTTTATTTCCATGTGTCAGTATGTGTGTGAGTAACTTTTGGATGACTGTCGGTGTGTAATAGGATGTACAGGTGTATCACTGCATATGATGAATGAGTATATGTATGAGTGACTATATAGAACTGTTGGTGAATAAGTGGATGTGTATATAGATGGTGGAATTACTGAATTGGTTGTTGTAACTGGTATGTGTATCTCCATTTTTTTGAAAATGTTAGTTTCTATTTTTGAATATGTGTTTCAAGGGTTACATTACACTGAAAGGAGATCTGTCACTCTGTCACAAGGATGGTGTCATCAATGATGTCATGAGTGATGTCACTGACCATGTCATGAGTGATGTAATATGTGACGTCATCAGCAGTGCATTGCAGGCGCGCAAGTTATAGTGAGTCCAACTAACTATAACGTGGGAATTTCAATGGTTTTATGTCAGTAAAATTTCCAGCTAACTATAACTGGTGTGAAACCTATGGTTTTTTCAGTGAATTTAATAGGTTTTTTAAATGCTAATTCCTAACTATAACTGGTGTGAAACCTATGGTTTTTTCAGTGAATATATATATATATTCACTGAAAAAACCATAGGTTTTACAGACGTTATAGTTAGGAATTAGCATTTAAAAAACCTTAGAAATTCACTGAAAAATCCATAGGTTTCAGGGACATTATCGTTATTTGGACATTTCATACATACAAAACGATAGAAATTCCCCTGTTATAGTTAGTTGAGCTAACTATAACTTGCACCCCTGCAATGCACTGCTGATGACGTCACATATTACATCATTCATGACATGGTCAGTGACATCACTGATGACATCTCAAATGACACCACTGATGACATCATCCAGTGAATGTGTGTTTCTGTAAAATGTAAATATGTTTTATATATATATATATATATGCAGAGGTGTATTGAAGAATGAAGGAGTGTATAAGAGCCAGGATGTATGATTAAGTAGGTGTGTGACTGAATGTATAACTGAGTGATTAATTGTGTCTTACTTAATTCGTGTGTTAGCGATTGATACAGACATTCACACAGTTTAGGTTGTCAGATGGTGTGTAAGTGGTTGCATGGTTTGGTTAGACGCTAAAGGAGGATCTATATGGGCTACTGATTGCTTGTCTAAGTATCTATATAGGCGCCTGAGTGTCTGTGTGCGTGGGTGGGGGGTATGACTCTGTGGATAAATGTGTGAGTGGATAATTCACTGCATATATGTGCTCAAGTCTGTATCTGTGAACAGCTGTATGGCTGGGTGAGTTTGTGTATGGATGTCTTTGTGAGTGAATGGATGCCTCAGTGGTACATGTGTGAGTATTGAGTAACTGCATATGTCAAAGGCAGTATATGTGAGTGTTGGACTGTATAAATGACTCTATGTGAGAGTGAGTGATTGTGAGAGTGCCTGTATAGACCAGTGTGTGCTTGTATTAGTCATTGTATTAGAGTGAAAGTATGTGTTAGTATATGTATAAATAAGTGATATGTGTATAACTGTACAGGTGAGTAAATAAAAGTGTGATTCATTATTTCCATTACTGACTACGTGTGTGAATAACTCTATGAATGAGAGCAGTGTCTGAGTGTCTATACAGATGTGTGAGTGGATATGATAATGTTGTATTGATAGCTGACTTTATGTATGAGTGACTGTATGGGTGAATGAATTGATGTGTGTATGGACAGGAATTAGTCAGTAGATATGTACTAACTGATATTTGTATGTTCATGGTTTCGAAAATTATAGTCTATTTTACAGTGGGTGCATCAAGTGTTATATTAGAGTCTGATGAGGTGCATCAGATTGTCAAGTGAATTATGCCATCAGTGATGTCATCAGTGATATCATTTGAGATGTCATCAGTGATGTCATCAGTGATGTCACTGACCATGTAATGAATGTAATATGTGACATCATCAGCAGTGCATTGTGGATGCACAAGTTATAGTTATAGCGCAACTAACTATAACAAAGGATTTTCTTTTGTTTTGTATCAGTGAAATGTCCAAATAAGTATAACGTCCCTGAAACCTATGGTGTTTTCAGTGAATTTCTAAGGTTTTTTAAATGCTAAGTCCTAACTATAACGTCTGTAAAACCTATGGTTTTTTAAGTGAATTACGTGTTTTTTTAAAATGTTAATTTCATATTTTATTATTTATAAAACCTATAACTTTTCTATTTTTTTATAGAATATCTTGCAGCTCTATTATCCTTATTTTAAGTTTTAAAATTATGTAATATTTGATATCTTCCCCAAAACATATGTATATAATTTTTTCTATTTTTTTGGATAAAACTAAAGTCCCGTACCGGTAGTCTACCAAACTCCATCAGCACGCGAATCCTATCCACCATATTGAAATGATGCGCATTTCCTATCTGACGGGTTCGTGGCACCGTGTCCCCCCTAACAACATATACAAATAAGGTCACGCCAGCTGCTAGTTTGGTATGCAACGGGTACGTAGTACCAAGGCCCGCATTACATCATGTACGTATGGGGTCGCACCCGCTGCATATTGTGTATGTGACGAGTGCACGCTGCCAGGCCCTGTCTTACGTCATAGACGTATGGTGTCGCACCGGGTACGCCATTCTCTCATTTATTTTTATGTCTTAAAAATATTTGTAAATAACTTTAAAGTGTATATGAGAGTAAGAGATAATCTAAAATATTTTAAACATTGATATATTTCTAACTGTAATATTCTTATTTTATTATAGTAAATAACGATTGCCATGTGACCTTAAAAAAAAGTATTTCATTACTTTATTTTATTTCCCATTGTAGCAGTTGCAAAACGCCACCCATTTTAGTCATTCTCTCTACAGATTTTGATGAGACACACTTCTTCTGCTTAGAGAGCTTTTTTGAAACTTTTTGCTATATACACATATCTTACACTACACACAACATGCAGCCACCATCTTCATCAATATTCATCATCTGTAAAGTAACCTTCCACCTGTGAGAGCCATACACCTAAAAGTTACATAACCGAAGTTTTCCCCACTACCAGAGGTAACATGGTTGCATACGCTGTCCACAGCACAATGTAATGTAGCACGGCTCAGAGGCAGTATCATGCATAGATAATGAACACACGGACACAGATAGACAGTGGAAGTTGGTATGCGCACGTGCGCTAGACACATTTTTAAGGGTCATATATCCAGTGACGTCTGTAGTGGATGCGTGTGGAGTGAGTGTAACCAGCCCTCAGGGAATGGTTGTTGCTATCATCAACTACAACAGTAATCATTGGATCACACACAGACATTCAATAATGAAAGAATCAATAGTTTGTGCTGCAGTAAGGTAGGGACAGTAGATGTGAAATAAGACAGAAAAATATTCTATTGTAAAAGAACTACAACTTGTGGTATACTGAGACAATCAATAGATCTGAAATAATACACAAAAAGATTGTATCATAAAGGGTCCATCAGTTCTAGTGCACTCAGATAGCCACATCAAAAGCATTCAGCATGTGCACAGCCAGTGATGATGTGTGCTATGGGCGGGCTGTACTAGGAGTAATATCTGTTGCCATCAACACATCATCATCTGCAATAGCGACTGATCTGAATCGTGAACACTGGTGTCTGCAGTGTAGGCCAGAGAGAGCGGTCAGCAAGGGCCCACAGCTACGTAATGCGGACTTGAGCTGCCCAGTTTGTCATACACAAAGCAAGAAAAAGCATATGTGTAGTCTGCGATGATGCGTATGTGTGGTGCGGACAGAGCGCACTACAGCAATGTCTTTTCCTACAGGAATACCTCATCTACAATACCGACTCAATCTGAATTGTGAACACTGCTGTCTGCAGTGTTAATTGAAGGCAGTACTCACACTGACATCCATGAATACTTTTTCTCACTTCCTCTTCACAAAATATAACAACATAAATTACAGAAAATTCTGCAATAAATAAATCAAAACAATTCAAATTGCGATTTGTGCTTTCCACAGGGTAGACTATTCAGTGTTCCTTTGGACTGAAAATGGTCATTGTATTAAACCTATAAGTCATCTAAAAAAAACATTCTTCTTCGGGGGCGTGGCCAAGATGGCGGTGTGAGCGGACGTGCTCTGCCAGGCTCCCGCCGCCGGTCGCCGGATTTAGCACTACTATAGCACCGATCCCAGCCCGAGGGGTCTCAGGGAGCGCCTGACACCGGCGTTGTTGAAGCAGACTCGCCTGCGGTGGGTGCTGGCGACTGAGGGCGCCTAGTTTCTACCGGGACTGGCCGAAGCTATCGCGGCCGTTGGGGCCTGGCCCGTGCGGAGCGGAGAGAGCGAGGCCGTGGTGGGCGGAGCCCGAAGGCCGCCTTGGAGACACCCTGAGGGGACGGCGGTAGTGGCGACAGGTCCGGCCCGCGCGGCATCGCGCGAGGCTTCCCGCAACCCCTGGCGGAGGCTTCTGCGGACCTGCTGTCCCATCCGGGCATCGGAGCCACCCCCGCCCTGCCACCTGCCGGAGCTGTCGGTGTGCACCGGGAACGACGACGGCAGCGCCTGGGAGGCCCTTCCAGCGACCGGAGGTGAGGTGCGGGGGGAAGACGATCGGCCCCCAGCCCCCAGCGGGGTGGACCCCCGGCGAAGTGGGGGTGATCGAGGGGGGGTGAGACAGTGGCATTGAGCCCCCCCCTCCTGCAGAGCACCCGCTTTTCCCCTCCGCCCGGCGGGGGCTGAGC
Organism: Lissotriton vulgaris; assembly: GCF_964263255.1. NCBI lineage: Eukaryota > Metazoa > Chordata > Amphibia > Caudata > Salamandridae > Lissotriton > Lissotriton vulgaris. The sequence goes on along the minus strand of NC_141689.1, from coordinate 1,451,264,265 downwards.
AACACGACAGCCCACCATTTTGGTAAACCTGACATCGCGCCTGGGCCGGCGCCTTCGGTGGGCCTGCGCTCCCCCTCTCCATCGCCTGCTGCCACCACACTACCTCCCTGGGGGCTGGCACCACACCAGACACTCGCCCACACCGAGCATCGGGCGACCAGCAGCAGCGGCCCGACCTGCACAGAGAACACAAGCACGTGGCAGGAGGCCGACCAAGGACCACGCACCTAGCACCTCTCCTGCTCACTCGGTGGCTCCCTACCCCGTGTCTGCCCAGATTCCTCAGCGCTGGCCCGCCATTTGATCCCTGGACCCGGTCCTGCTCCTGCCGCCCCCGAACGGCTCGCCGATCCCCGAGCTGCCCACGTGCCTGACACTGTAGGGCTTTGGCGCGCTTGAGGGTTGGGGGCCCGCAGGCCGCCGATACTAGTGGCGGCCGATCAGCACACCGGGGAGGGCCTCACAGGATCGTGTCCAACGGGAGGACCTGGAAAGATCGCACCATCACAGAGCTCTTCACCCCTAGCACTATGGGGAAGCGAACGGACGTCGCGACGACCAGCCACCGGGTGGGCTCCGAGAAGAAAGCCTCGGACTCTCCGTCCTTGGGAAAGGTGGACCCAGAGGGCCCCGTCACGTGCTCCTTCCTAGAGTCCCTCTTTACTGGTTTGCGCGAGGACATACACGCCCTGAAGAAGGAACTCCAGGAGGAAATAAAGGAGGTGCGCCGCGACACTGACGCCCTTGGGGAGAGAGTTGCGGATTTGGAGATGAAATGCGACACGCGGGATGCAGAGCTCGAGGCACTGCGGCAAGAACTGGTATGCATACATGATCAGCAGGTAGACCTCCAAACTCATGCTGAGGACTTGGAAAACCGCTCCAGGCGGCACAACATTAGAATTCGGGGAGTGAAGCTGTCCCCAGACACGGAGGATTTCTTTCAATTCGCCCGGGAACTGTTCGACCACATCCTGGGCCGGCCGGCGGATTCCCCCCTGGGTCTGGACAGGGCACATCGGACGGGCCCACCTAGAGCTAACGCGGCCCACCCAGCAGACATTCTGGTGTGTGTGCAAGACTTCAGGACCAAAGAAGAGATCCTCAACAAGGCACGTCAGATGGCGCCAGTCACCTTTGGCACACATTCCCCAACTTTGTACCAGGACCTCGCGGCCCTTACTCTGGAGAAACGTCGCACCTTTCGGCCGGTCACAGCGGAACTACGTAAGCGCAATATCTCCTACAGCTGGGGGCACCCCTTCAGACTGGTGTTCAAGCTCGGCAACAACCTCCACCAATTGTGTTCCATCAGGGAGGCCTGTAGCCTCCTGGGCATCGAGGAGCCGACAGTGGACGAGGGCCCTACCGGTGGGGGGCCTACCGGTGAGGACACAACCGGGCGATGGAAGCAGCAACAACGTCGCCACAGACTGCGGCGCCCCGCAGCAACGGAGATAGAGGAGGGTCAACGGGCAGCGGTGGAGACCGTCGCGCAGGGCTTGGCGAAGCCGGACAGTGGCTGACCCCCAACTTGAGAAAGCACGGACCTAGGCGGATTCGATGAGGCCGGGACTGCTTGCACCGGCGGCGGGTGCGGAGGCTTCAGACTCCGCACACTTTCCCTGCTGTAACCCTAATGGTCTGCCCACGGCGGCAGACGGGGACGAACTCTGTCCACCAACACCGTTGCCATTGCCTGCATACCAAGGGAATACCTTACCACGGGTCCAGCGGACTACCACCTGGACCTGGGACTATGTTTGATCGAACTTTTTTCATGGTTTGGATGAAGGGATCGGGGGAGGGCCGGGAGGGGGGAGTTGCACCAGTTGGGGTTGGGGGGGAGTTGAGAAGGGGGGGGCGGGGTGGGAGGGCTCTCCTTGTCCAGGGGGTTCTAACCTAGCAGATGGGGTCAGCGGACACATCCGCGCTGTGCAAGACATTGTCCTATGGCTCACGCCCACAGCCCGGGGGTGGGTCCCAGCACCTTTCTTATTGCTCCCGCCATGACACGTCACTTGACTATACTCTCACTTAATGTGCGGGGCCTCAACAACCCTATCAAGCGCAAAGCGATACTGTCCTTCTTGGAGCGTTCGAAAGTAGACATATGCCTCCTCCAAGAAACACACGTTGTCACTAAAGACCAACACAGGCTTAAATCGCGCTCCTTCCCTTGGCAGTTTTTCTCCTCCTCCCAGAAAAAGGTGGCCGGGGTAGCAATCTTAGTAGCCAAGTCCTTCGAGGGGAGGATCATACCGAAAGAAGCTGAGATCAAGGGGCGGCTCCTCCTCCACAGTTTCCAGGTTGCGGGCCAAACACTACTAGTGGGCTCTGTCTACGCGCCGAACGAAGGACAGGAAAAGTTCTTACACGCAGCACTAGAGTCAGCCACTACTACCACACACCCACACTTACTAATTGGTGGAGATCTTAACCTAGTGTTCCACAACACAGCAGACCGCTCGGGTCAGAGACTCGGACAGGTGGGGGCACTCACGACATCAGGGCATACGCACCTTGCAGATCTAGGCCTCATCGACCTATGGAGGCACGCTCATCCACAAACAACTGCCTATACATACTACTCGGCGGCACGCAAGACCTACGCGAGGTTGGTCTATTTTTTGTGTTCCTCCCAGCTGGTGGCACAAGCCACGGACGTGGAGATACTCCCGGTCTCGCTGTCGGACCACTCACCAGTCGTGGTGACCTTTCAAATGGCGCCCACGCCGGCACCCCAACGACACTGGAGGCTGGGGAACGGACTTCTGCAGCTACCAGACACCCAAGACAGGCTTACAACCGCGATCACTCAATTCTTGACACATAACGCAAACGAGGACACAACTAAGGCCACGCAGTGGGCGGCCCTCAAGACGGTCCTCCGCGGTGAAATCATCTCCATCGCCGCCGCTAACAATAAAGAAACGGCGCTGAAACGGGCCGAACTCACTCAGCGGGTGGCTGAACTGGAGCAGATGCACCAGCGCACTGGGGCCGCGCGGGCGTGGTGCCAGTTGTGCACCGAAAGGAAAATGCTGGCTTGTCTGGACTAGGATGTGGCGGAATACGCCGCCATGCGCCTCAAGCACGCATACTACACCGGGGGGCGACCAATGTGGGAAACTCTTGGCGAGTAGACTGCGGGCGCAGACTCAGAGGCAGCAGGTACGCTCCCTCCAATCGGCTTGTGGCACCCAGATCACGGAGGACGCGGCCATAGCAGCGGCCTTCGGTAACTTCTACGCCGCCCTCTATGATGCGGACCGCCTGGATCCGAACACCGGAATAGACTATTTGCGAGGCGCAGCACACCCCACCCTAAATCAGGCACAAGCGGACTTCCTAGATCGGCCCATAGGCCTGGAGGAGGTCATTTCGGCGATATCCCGCCTCAAGGACCAGACGGCTACACAGTGGCCTTCTATAAGGCCTTTTGCCCACAGGTTGCCCCCATCCTGCGTGACCTGTTTGATACCTTTGATCAACCCGGTGCCATACACCCAGACCTGCTCGAGGCGTCCATCTCTGTGATTCCCAAACCCGGCCGCGACCCAACCAAATGTGGCTCCTACAGGCCTATTTCTCTGCTGAACATAGATCTGAAGCTTTACACCGGCATCCTCGCAGGTCGCCTAGCACCGTACATGCAGCAACTGATAGACCCTGACCAGTCGGGCTTCATCCCCCAAAGGCAGACCAGTGACAACACCCGGCGAGTGCTCCACCTCATTGAGGCCGGGTCGCGTACAAGGCCGGGCTGTATGCTTCTCACTATCGATGCTGAGAAGGCATTTGACAGGGTGCACTGGCCCTATCTTGACCAAGTGCTGCGACACTTCGGGTTTGGGGAAACTCTCCGCCACCGCATCTTCAACTGTTACCGCCGACCCAATGCAGCAGTGCGAGTTAACGGCCATACCTCCCCGAGATTTGACATCGACAGGGGCACCCGTTAGGGCTGCCCGCTCTCTCCACTCCTATTTGCGCTCTACATGGAGCCGATGACGCAGAGAGTGCGGCACCACAAACTCATCTCTGGCATTCCATTCGGAGCAGATACGCACAAAATTAGTCTATACGCAGACGATATCCTACTGTCCCTCACCAACCCGATGCAGTCACTACGCGCACTCTTTGCGGAACTCCATGCCTTTGCACTGGCGTCGGGCTTTAAAATTAACGAGGCGAAATTGGAGGCCCTGAACATCTCACTGCGGCCTGACACACTGGAGGAGATCAAAGCGGAGTTCAAAATGCAGTGGTCAGACGCCTCCGTCTCCTATCTGGGTGTCCTCCTGACCCCGACAGTGCAGGGTACAGCACGGGCCAATTACGAGGTGCTTACGAAGAAGCTCCGAGAGCAGCTACGGCGTTGGAAGCCTCTCACGTTATCCTGGCTGGGTCGGATCGCAGCAGTCAAAATGACACTGCTGCCCCAGATTCTATATTTGTTCCAGACGCTCCCCTTGAGACCGCCGAACGGGTGGCTTCAACAGACCCAAACTGAGCTGTCGCGATTCATCTGGAACGGCCGTCGACCGCGGTTTAAACATGCTATCGCCACTCTGCCTCCTGCCTACGGGGGGGTTGGTATACCCGACCTCACGCTATATTTTCAGGCGGCACAGTTGCGCACACTGGTAGAGCGGCATCAATTAGAGTCGGGCAAACACTGGCTCTTCCAGGATAAGGCGGTAGCCGGTCACACACTGCAAGGTATACCATTCCTGCCACGCCGGCATAGACTCCCCAACCTCTACGCTTCTAAAATCACGAGCACAGTCCTAGAAGTGTGGGACAGGGTGGCCGTGACAAAGGGATTGACCTCCTTTCCCTCGCCGATGACCCCGATTTTCGACAACCCGGACTTTACGCCTGGCCTGGACACTAGAGCGTATGCAGCTTGGAGAGCGACTCCCTGTAGAGATGTGGGTCACATGTTTGACCTCAAGGGTGTCCTTCCGTTCCACAAAGTTAAAGCAGACTATGGCATTGCCGAGACAGACCGCCTACAATACCTGCAAGTGCGACACTGGGTGCTTCACCCCTCAATCCAACCGGGAGCCCAACGACACCTCACGCCTTATGAGAAGTGGTTGCTGACCCGCACTTCGGATAAAAAACTGATCTCAGACCTCTACCAACAACTACTCCTCACTAACATTCACACATACAACGCAGGGCGGGCTAGGTGGGAGAGAGACCTGGGGCGACAACTCATAAGGAAAGAATGGGAGGGGGTTTACCACAGGGCCAGACATTCAGCACACCACACGGGTCTCACTGAGACACTAACCAAAGTCGCCACGTACTGGTATCATACACCCCAGAGGTTACACCAATGGGACGCCCGGGTTAGCGACAGATGTTGGAGGGGTTGCGGGGTACTAGGGACACTAGAACACTTGCTGTGGGGCTGCGACGCGCTCCGTTCATACTGGACTCCTATCCTGGATCTCATAGACTCCCATCTGGACACGCAGCTACCCTGATTCTCAGCCTACATCATACTGGGCCTCCCAAACGCCCTCATGTACCCCCTGAAATCCTGGAGGGGGAAACTGATCGCACTGGCCCTGGGGGCGGCAGTCCAGAACATTGTAGCCCACTGGAGGGCCGTCCACGCCCCACAACAGTTGGGTTGGTTGCACCGCCTCTGGGCAATACTGGGGATGGAGAAACTGTCACTAGCCTCAGCAGGGAGGGGGCGGACTTTGCAGCGCTTTGGCAGCCCTTCCTTACCCTACTGACCGGGGAATTCAGAGAGGTGAGCTGTCCCCGCTATCTGCGTCTGTTACGCCTCGCAGAAACCCCACTCCCGGAGCCCAAGACACGCACGCACAAGCGCAAAGCCCCAACACGTGCAGCACCGCCTGACTTGTAGAGAGTCAGCAATGACCTACTGCCTATACTTAACTAATGGACAAGGAGAGGGGAGGGAGGGGGAGGGAAGGGTACTTAGGGGTTGTTTTCAGTCCTGATTTGGGGATTCCTATTTACTCTTGCATTATTGTTAGCTTAGCTTGCACCTCTATAGCACCTCTTTTGACGCGGCCGGCCCTGATGGGTTGTAGGCGGCTTGCTGTGTTAACAGACGCAGACCCCGATGGGGACGCATTGGGCGCCGGTGGTGCCCCGGAACTAGGCTGCCTCATGTCGGAGCCGGCACGGACGATGTTGAGAGGTGCATTACGCTTATTTTTGCTCAATAAAAGATTTAATACATAAAAAAATTCTTCAACCAAGTATTCTAAAAGAATATTGTGTATATTTCAATAGGCGTTCTTTGTCAGTCAAAAGTACTTTATTCGATTATTTAAAATCATAAAAGTAAATGTGTGACAGTTCGTTCATTTGTGCATATAAATACATCACATATCAACATTTAAAAAACAGTTAAAAAGGTTCACCAGTTAATAAATATTAAAACAATTTGTAGATAATTTAAAAATCAAATTCATTCATGCAGATTTCAAATAGTTGATCTCTTAACCTTTTTCCGTATTGCTGCTACCAAAAAAGTTGCAACACCAAACATTACTCGAGAGCTACTTAAAAGTTGCAAATAAGTCAATGCGGGTCTAACTTGTATAAACCCAGCCTCCCTCAGTAACGGCTTTAAAAAAGTTTGCCTCGGTTCAGCATAATGATCAAAAAACATGATAAAATGCAACGTGTTTTGGGAAGAAAAATTATCACAACTACATGGGGGAGGAATCCGGTTTACCCCACACTGGAAAATGACCTAAGGAGTAATGAATCAAATTAAACCTAAACCTAAACCTAATTAAGAGGTGCCGGTGGAACAGGATTGTGACAATTTTTAAATATGGTTCTAATGACATTGTTGTCAACAGAGCATAATTTGCTCTGACATAGGGTTTTAACAATTCCCGTTCCTCTCGTTCTGAGACTAGCATACCCAAGGCATTCTTCTTCGTCCAGGCTATATCTTCCTTTTTAATTAGCTCCGGAGAACAATAAAGTTCAGGGCGTCCAAGTTTCAGAAACATTGCCTTTACATATACTAGTGAAGGTACCCTGTCTATCCTCTCTAGAGCCATACAATCTCTCAATATTAGGTGGTTCAGTGTTATCTCCTGGTTCAGCCAGGTCTTAATCCAGGAAATCAACGGGCCACCTTCAGTAGATCACTCACATAATCCAACCCCAGTTCAAAATGAATAGAGAAAGTGGGAGTTGAATTGGGGACTGCCAGAAGGGATCTTAGAAATTTATTCTTGGCCACCTGTATCTTTTTTTGGGGTATATAGCCCCATAATGAGGCACCATACGAGGCTATGGCCAGGCATTTTGACTTATATATATTTAAAAGTGCCTCCATAGGCCTCGCTCCCAGCCGTTTTGCGAAGGCCATAAGGGCACATGTTGACCTCGCCACCACATTAGCTTTTAGCTTCTGCTGAGGGCCCCATGTGCCTCTATCATCAAATAAAACCCCAAGATATGTAAAAACAGATACCCCGGAAATGTCTGTACCGTTACAAAAAAAGCGTTTAGGTTTATGTCCCCTCCGGCGTCTACCCACAATCATAACATGTGACTTTGAATTATTGACCCTGAGATACAGGGAACCCATGAATGTTCCAAATGAATCTAGTAACCTCTGGAGCCCAAGGCCCGTCCTAGCCAACAGTACTGCATCGTCCGCGTACAGGAGAACCGGTATTGCCGATCCCCCTATACGCGGAACATCGAGTGAGGCACCCTCCAAATTTTTATCTAGGGTATTAATATATAGAGTAAAAAGGAGGGGCGCCAGGATGCAGCCCTGCCTGACGCCCCGCCTTGAGCTAAAGTGACTAGTGCGGCCCCCCTCCCCAGTAACCCTGACCCATGCTAAAAGCCCTTGGTGAAGAGCAGCCAAAGAGTTTACTAACGCTGGGTCAATCCCTATGTTCAATAAATTAGCCCAAAGTTTTGGCCTGTTCACCAGGTCAAAGGCCAAAGAAAGGTCCATAAAACCTAAATAAAGCAATCCTTCCTTAGCCTGTGTATATTTGCTTATCAACAGATGTAGGTTTAAGCACTGATCTAAAGTGCTTCTGTGCTCCCTGAACCCGTATTGTAGATTGGATAAGACCCCTCTTTCCTCCAGCCAATCCCTAAGTTGGTACAAAATGACTCTGCCTAAGATTCTCACGGCAGAGTCAATCAGAGAGATCGGTCTGTAGCAAGAGGGATCATCCCTTCGGCCCTTTTTAAAAACTGGTACTATTACAGAGGTTGACCAGGATGCTGGGAACCCATTGGCAGTTGACGCATTAAAAACATTGGTTAAAATTTTTGCCCAGAATTTGGGTAAAGTGCTATACAGATCCGCTGGGACCCCATCAGGACTTGGGGCTTTGTGTTTGGACATTTCCAATATCGCTTTGTGGACGTCCTCTTCTTTGAAGAGGAGAGGGGACACAGACTGTATGGGCTCATACTCAATCTCTTCACTATCGCTACTCTCACTAGCATAGATCCCTCTAAAGTGAGACAGTCATTTTTCATCTGGTATCACACAATCTAAAATAGACATCTCTTGCCCAGAAAAAAAGGGATGGTTTATTATAGCTCAGAATTTACTGCTATCCCTTAAAACTTCTACTGATAAAAGGTTATTCCAGGCCTCAGATTTAATGGCCTTTTTCTGATTATAGATTGCCCCTTTATAGGCCTTCCTTAGGGTAGCCACTAACTCTCTGTCTCTGGGCTTTTGCTTTAGTGCCTGTAAAAGCGCACCTTGTGCTTTGGAAGAATAGCCATCCAACCATCTAAAAAGCTTGTTAGGGCCCAATTTATTTTGTACCATTAGGTCAGCTTCAATCTGGGTGCAAATAGTGACGTACGCCTCAACAATATCACTTCTTGGGGCTGAGCTATCTGGACAGACTCCTAGTGGGTCCTCTACCTTTTGGAGAAAACCCTCGATAAAGGCCTCAGGGATCAACTTCTCCCATTTGAGTCTCCTTCCTTGGTCTTTTGGGGTCAGATGGATACAATCTGTTGTTAGTTTGTTCCTACTATTGAAGACCTCACCCCAACTAACATCCAGGGTCACAGGGTTATGGTCACTAAAACCTGATGGAATTGTCTCATACCGAGTAGCCCTATCTATTACCCCGGAGGAGACAAAGATATAGTCAATTACCGTATCCGAGTCTCGGCCCTTAAAAGTGGGGACCCTTGTCACCGCCTGGTCGCATGCCACCTCAAACAAATTGTGACTTGCTAAAAGGTCCTCTAAGACCTCACCCTGACTGTTATGTTTGAAGTGCGGGATCAACGAGCCTGGAGGTCCAAAATTATTGTCCAAAACACAGTTCCAGCCACAGGGATGGATATTAAAATCACCCATAATAATGGTTTCTAATAAAGTGTCGTGTGCTGACTTATAATCATGTAAAACACTCGCCATGGAGCCTAGATGTTGATTCAGAAATTCCTGCTCACTGGAGTTATAAAAATTAAGTAATAAGAAAGTACATGAGTCCGGCCTAACCCACTCCAGGATCAATAGGTTATTAGACCCGGACTCCAGTTTAGTAAAAGAGCCAGTTAATTTTAACGAGGTAAGCATTGCCAGACCAGCCCTTTGGTCTACCGCCTAAACCCGGGATAGCACTAACTATAAAACTGGAGTACCCATCCAGGAAAAAATCCGTTGAAGTATCCCATGTTTCTTGTAGGGCTAGAATTTCATAGTGATTAACAAAATCTACCCATATTTCATCATTCTGTTTTGTTCTGATACCTGCCACATTGCAGCTCAATATTTTACAGCTGGGAGGACTACCCAGCCCAGTCTTGTGGTCCCCTGCTCTCTCCTGTCTTTCAGGTAGTCAGTCATTGTCCTCCATATTGGATAAAGGAAAGAAATGGTTTGACAAAACTATATCTGTGGGCCAACTTGTTGTAGCTATATCGGGGATACTAACCGAGGGTTTTCCTATATTGTCCTTTTTCTCCGCTGCTCTGCCCTTGCTTACTCTTACGAGCCTTTGGTGGGGATCAGACCATAGATTAACTCTGCGGGACATATTATTGTGGGCCAACAAGGGTGATTTCATATTACTACCCGGTGGGTAGACATACCCCAGGAGCAGAGGCCTAATGCCACCAACCCTATTTCAGAGGCTTCTCAGAACAATCTATTAGCTACATTTGGAGTATTAAAATTAACTACGATACAATCCCCTGGAATGGACTTTTTCCGCTGGCCATCCCACCCCACCCGTCTCGCCATAATAATATGCGAGGAGATCTCAGTATTACCACTACTCATTTGAGCACACCAGTTTTTTGCTTTATCCATAAGATCTCGTGTAGACTCCCTAGTATTACCAATCAGAGGTGGTACCCCAGCCAGAATAGCCACCAAGGGTGCCGTATCTGGTGGGAGATCTAAAATAGGTCCGCCCCATGATCTGATCCCATACCAGGTGGGAGACTTGCTCTAGTTGGTGGAACAGACCCTTGTTCTGTCGAGTTGGTCTTACAGTTAATGGGGGTTTGGGACTGAGGAGTTTTGATTTTAATCAGTTCCCCAGCCCTCTCGGCATTTTGTGCCGGAATGGGGGGCGCATCAGCCATAATACTGATGCTAGTATCTTCCCGTGTCCTTTTAACCCCACTAGTGATATTCTCTTTATAGGCAGGGCCACTTGTTCTACAACAATCCTTGTGTGTTTTTATAAAATTGTCAATATTTGCACATTTAGTGGCCAAACTAGCAACACAAGTGTTCAAAGAGTCCATGATGTTCTTAGCTAGGTCAATTAGAACAGGCTCCAGACGTAACTCAAACATTTCTTCCACAAGGGCCTCCAAATGATCAGTTCCAGTGATATCTACTTGCTGTGGTACCACACCAGGTATTAACTTTTTAGTTGACTTCCGTTGTTTCCTTCACTTCCCAACCGGGCCTGAAGGTACTTCCACAGTTTTAGCCCCAAGATCTAAAGAGTAGGAGGACCCCCCAGCACCAATAATTTCTTTTTCAGGACCAATAACATAATTATTCTCCACATGTGTAGTGTCCTTGATCAACACAACAGGGTCCAAAGGAATAGGGGGTCTTAGGGCTTGTTCAGGCAAGCTGCCGGGAGCCTCATCGGGGGAGACAGATGTTACCAGACCTAGTTCCTTTTCCACATTTGCGATCTCTACTCTCAGCACCTCCACTGCTGAAGTCAAATAGGAAATGATGGCTTTTTTTGCCACCCCTTCTCCAAGGTTATCTTTTTTGCGGTTACCCATTTCTCCAACCAGGAGTGGTGGCCCGAGCCGGCCTCCTCTGGCCATGGATGGCCACAGATGGCCCTCTCTCTGCCCGGGCTCAGCCTGGCGTTGCCCGCGCGCATCCCGCGACGCGGGAGGAGCAGCTCGTTTTTATGCGCCTCCGGGAGCGGGAATGTGAGGCGGCAGTCAGCGTCCCCGTCAGGCAGGCAGGGGACGCTAGGAAATGCAGTTTTTTGGTGGCTCTCCCCTCTCAGCGGCCGTGAACCCAACAGCGGCGGCGGGGGAGAGCGGAGGTGTCCACGGGTCTCCTTCTACAGCAGTCACGCAGATGGGTGAATAGCAATGCACCCAATGAGCTAGGCATTCTAGTTACTTGACTACTGGATTCTGTAATTAAACAATCACCACTCGATCTAAATTGTGAGCCCTGCTGACCGCAGTGTAGGTCAGAGGCACTATTCAATAATGCCTCACAGCCACGTACTGTTGAATTCGAAAGCATGGAGTTGGTTGCACCAGATCAGAGGGGGTACATAGAAATAATCATAGACTTGAACTTCTGACATCCTCAATCATACAATCAAGACACCGTTTCGCTGTTCGGACCTGCTGTACCGTGGTGTATTCCACTGACTGCTGTCAACTAAGCACAATAATCATGTGCAACAGTTAGCTACGGAAGCACCGAGTCTGATGCACCTCAACGGAGGGAGTTCTATGAAAACCAAGCAGCAGGTAGTATCGGACATCTTCCATTGTGGAATCAAGACACCGTTCCACTGTTGGGACATAGAGTTAGTTGCACCTGATGGAGGTGGTACACAGAAATAATCACAGACTTTAACTTCTGACATCCTCAGTCATAGAATCAAGACCCTGTTCCACTGTTTGGACCTGCTGTACCACGGTGTACTCCACTGACTGGTGTCAGCAAAGCACAGTAATCATGTGCAACAGTTAGCTACGCAAGCACAGAGTCTGATGCAGCTCAACGGAGGAAGTTCTATGAAAACCAAGCATCAGGTAATATCAGACATCGTCTATTGTGGGATCAAGACACTGCTCCACTGTTGGGACCTAGAGTAGATAGCACCTGGTCCAAGGGAATACTAACATCTCCACTCTCAGATGCAGTTCTTAATCATGTGCAGCTGTTAGCTACGGAAGTACAGAGTCTGATGCACCTCAACGGAGGGAATTCTATGAAAAGCAAGCAGCAGGTAATTTCTGACATCGTCCATTGTGGAATTAAGACACCGTTCCACTGTTGGAACCTAGAGTTTGTTGCACCCGGTCAAATGGAGTACATTCATCTCCACTCTCAGATGCAGTTCTAACATCGGCCATTGTGGGATCAAGACGCCTTTCCATTGTTGGGACCTAGAGTTGGTTGCACCTGGTCAGAGGGGGTACTAAGTGTGAGCGGGAAATCCGTTACGCTCGCAGATTTTGCGAATTTTTGGGATATCCGCAATCCGCGAATTTTGCGGATTTCCCGCAAAATCCGCAAAAAAAATCCGCGAGCGTAACAGGTTCAGAAGTTGAACCCCCACTCATGCAACTATTTTACAATGGCGCCAGCAAGCTGCCAGCGCCGTTGTAAAATAGTTACAAAGTTAGCTTGCACAGGAACCACTAGATAAAACGAAGCAGGTGCTGCTTTATTTTATCTAAGTGCTTGCTGTGCAAGCTAACTTTGTAACTATTTTACAACGGCGCTGGCAGCTTGCTGGCGCCATTGTAAAATAGTTACAGCTCACAGCTCACTCAAGGGACCCCTGCGCCCTTCGGGACGATTGCATAGTAACACACACATGGACGCTCAAACTAGTTGATGCTCAAATTCAGTGACTCATTCATTAGCCCAAAAACAATCGTGAGCGTCGTCGAGGCTGGACAGGTGTGCCTTCTTCCCAAATCTACCGTGGAAAATCAGCTCTGATGCTGGATAGGCTTTGCATCCTTGACTTTCACGAGCGCAATACCCGTGCTGTTCCTGTGACCAGGAGCTTCTTTCTCTTCATCTGCTGAACTGATCTTTCTCTGACCTTTTATTCACACAAGATGAGGCACATACCCTACTGGGCACATTGTGTTCGCACGGGTTTCTGCAAGTTCGCACGCGTTTTGTACAATTTCGCAATTTGCGAAATTGTACAAAACCCTCGCGAACTTGCAGAAACCCGTGCGAACATTAAAAAAAAAAATTCGCGGGAATTCGCGGATTTTGCGGATTGCGAGTTCGCAAATTTGCGAACGCGAGATTCGCAAAATTCGCCCATGCTTAGGGGGTACACAGAAATGATCACAGACTTTAACTTCTGACATCCTCAGTCATAGAATCAAGACCCCGCCTCACTGTTCAGGCCTGCTGTACCGCATTTCAATTTCAACTTCATGCATAGCAATCGCTGCTTCATTTTCCGGTATTGGTTGTCCAAGAGGAGCTTCTCTACATGGACCACTAGTTTGACTATCTTGAAAACTTTCATTAAGTATTTCAGCTGTAATAGTCTTTTCCTGTTCAACTTCATCATTCAACATTTTTAAATATATAGGAAAAATTGTACATGCAATGCTATCTTTACAAGCATTAATAGAATCTTCGTAGCAGTCAAAGTCTCCAAGTAATTCACTTTCGCTACGCCATGGTTTAAACTGTTGCAGAAGTGCTAAATACTAAAATTCTCGGTTATCTGAAGTTCCACAACTAAGTTTCTTGTGGTTTATGACATTACCCTTTGCATGTTTTTCTAAACAACCATGACATCCAACTACTGCATATTTTCCTTTTTTTAAATTCTGTTTAACATTTCTTTTGAAGCTGTAATGTTGAAGTAATTCTTACAGACATAGCTGTTCCATATGTCAACTCCTTTTCGGATAGTATGTGTCTGACATATTAGTTTTAAGAATGTCTGTACTGTCTGGTTAATTTTCTGCTAATTCTTCAATTTCTCCAAATGATTTTAACACTCTATTTCGTTTGCAGGCAAGAACTAAACTTCCCCAAATGATTCCTCGTAACTTTGAATATAAACTTGAATAGTACAAGCGGTCTGAACATTCATACGATCCAATTTCTCGGTGGGAAAGCATTTTCTTACTAAGGCTTTTCTCTTGTGCAATTTCTTCCCACATTTGTTGCATCTCTGTTTTTTCTGATTTTGTTATGTACGATGTAAAAAAACACGCAACAGCAATTGAGTTATCTGCAACATACTGAATGTCCATGTTCACATTCCACAATTTTAAAATGACTGGATTATAATAATTGATATACTTTGGCACTTCTGACCTTTTTAAGTTGTAGGTATTCTTTGAAGATTTGTGAGTTATTGTGTGCCTTACAGAAGACTGGACAGGGAAAACCAAACCGACATTTGGTGTAAACTTTTCCTTTGAACTTGTAGTTTCTTCTGCAATACATTCTGCAACAGCGTCTTTAGAAACGTAAAACTTGCTGTCTCAACTTCTATCTCCTTCTTCTCTTGGAATCTCACATGTCACATACTGTTCGATGAAAGACAATGCAGTTTCATCAGAATCATTTCCAAATTTAAGTGCATCCTTGATCCATAGTAGCATATGTATATGAGGTGCACCTCTTGCCTGATACTCCTTTCTCCTAAAGAAATCGGTAACTTCTCCAAGAGGTGGATTCTTTTTATTGCAGTTATAAGACATCACAGCTTGAAACATATGATTAAAATATCTGCACACATTACAGGATCCAATGAACACAGTTCACCAGGAGTCTTTATTTCAAAAGAATTTATATTGGAATTTGCTTCTCTTAGAAACTCAAGCAAATCTTCCCATGCATTCTCTGCACAGCTAAGCGTGACAAACCATGTTGGTGTACCTAAGTTCTGTAACATACACTTGAGTTCTCCATGACGACGATACCAATACTCATTTGTTCCTCGTTGATGTGCCTTCAAATTGATTAACTGTGCTTCTAAATTTTCATCTGTTTCTTGAACTTTCTCCACAAATTCTTTCGCAGAAAGAAGAGATTGATGAACTCCAGTATTAAGTATTAAGTATGTGGTTCACTGTGTACGACAGAGTAGACATATCACTTTCAAACAAAAGGTGAAATATGTATGGAATGCACTGTCGAAATCTAGGATCTTCAGAACATAATCTTGTTTACCAATATTCTGAAGCTGCAATCCATACAGGTCGATCATCATACCATCCACCTTCTCTAGTAGGAAACAGCTGTGGAAAACAATGACCTTCCAAACTTTTTTCCCATACACTCATTGGAGTTTCCTGTGCTTTTTTCATTTCAAATAAGTCAATGCTGCTTCCTATTACTTCTTTTGAATGCAAATGACATATTGTGTAATATTCTTAAATCTCTTCAGTCCTTGACTTGTCCACTTTCTCTATTTGACTACTTGATATTTCTAAACGTATTACCTGTTCATCCACATTTACAGTTTTGTAGAAAATATTGTTCTCAGTAAGATATAACATAGCCTTTTCAACTTTATTAACCCCTTCGGCGCTCATGACGGAATGGTTCCATCATGAGCGTCGGTTTGGCTGTGCGCATGACTGTACCGCTCCGTCACAGCCCTGCCCGATCAATAGAACCTTCAGCACAGCGCGGAAGGGGTTAACATCCACAAATTCTTGCCATATTTTCTGACTCTTTGTTGGTACACCATTTACTAGAATGACTACTGCCTCATTTTCCTCTTTCTCTCCAGAAATACTTTTAATATTTTTCTTAACCCCTTCGCTGCTAGGCCTTTTCCCCTCCTGTGCTGAGCCCTTTTTTGGCAATTTGGGGTAGTGCGCGCTTAGGCCCCTGTAACTTTTTGACCACATAAGGTATCCACGCCAAATTTGCGTCCTTTTCTTCCAACATCATGTGGATTCCAAAGGCGCCCAGGGTTCGTGGATTACCTTGGAGGGGTCCCAGAAAGTAACCAAAATATAGTGATTTTTTTGTTTTTTTCAGAAAAATGGGAAAAACGGGCTGCAAATGAAAGCCTCTGGGTTTTTCCCTGAAAAAGTTATCAAAAAAGGGTTTGTTGGGCTGCAATCTCCATTTTCATAGCTTTTAGGGAATGACAGTCTTTTGTCAGAGAACCGACATTTTTTACACAGTATTGGCATTTTTCTGTGACATAGCCTATTTTTGCTATTTTTAGAGCTTTCCACCTCCTTCCAGTTAATGGTAGAAAAGAGTTTGAAAGAAATACTGGATCCTGGAATGCTGTACATTTTCGAAAAGTAGATAAAATTCCAAATTCAGAAAGGGGTCATTTGTCTAAATCCATGAAGGTTTCTTTATAGAAACTAACAGTTAAATATTGGAATAATTGAAAATTTGTTAAAAAAACCAGCCTTTTGTCTCAACGTTTTCACCTATAACTTTTTCTAATTTTGAGAACTCTTGGAAATCAATATACCGTTACATCCGTTAGACCTTCCTGGTTATGGGGATATATAGGACTTGTAGTGTCACCAAGAACCCGACGAACCCAGATCCAAAAACTGAGCAGCAACTTGCAATGGTATTTTTTCATTTACCGGGTATAGAGCACTTTGTTTTGGAAAATGTATACATGGAAAAATCTGTATGAAAGACACCTATGTATTTCTGAATTGGGTACAAATTATAGAGTTCAGAAACAGTATATAATTGCTAATTTTCAAAATTGGGAATACTCATACTAGCATGAGAATTATTGATCATTTTTCAAAAATATTTTTTTTTAAACACAATGTCTTTCATTGAAAGGGAGAAATGCATGAAAGCTCAATTGGTAATAACAGTTAATTTACAAATCTGAATTACCCCAATTCTCCCGATAAAAGCGGTACCTCACTTGTGTGGGTCGGCCTTGTGCCTGCGACAGGAAACGGCACAAAATGCAACGTGGTCACACCTAAATTTTGCAGTTACAAATTGACCCTTTTTTGGCAAAGTGCCTACCTGTAGTTTTTGCACCCTAGCTCTGCCGGCACCTAGAGAAACCTAGCAAACCTATACATTTTTGAAAAGTAGACAGCCAGGAAAATTCAGGATGGGGTGACTCGACTGCCTACCCGCAGGTTTTGTTACCCAGAATCCCTTGCAAAGCTAAGAATTTGACAAAAAAACACATTTTCCTCACATTTCTGTGGAGGAAAGTTCTGGAATCTGCGTGGATCAACAAAGTTCTATCCACCCAGTGTTCCACCAGGTCTCCCGTAAATAATGGTACCTCACTTGTGTGGGTAGGCATAGTGGCTGCGACATGAAACAGCGCAAAACGCAACGTGGTCGCACCTCAATTTCCCAGTGAAATTTTGCGCTTTTTGGACAAAGAGACTACCTTTTGTTTTTACGCCCTAGCTCTGCCAGCACCTAGGGAAACCTAGCAAACCTTTACATTTTTGAAAACTAGACACCCAGGGGAATTCAGGATGGGGGGCCTCGACTGCCTACCCCCAGGTTTTGATACCCAGAATCCCTTGCAAAGCTAAGATTTTGACAAAAAAAACACATTTTCCTGACATTTCTGTGGTGGAAAGTTCTGGAATCTGTGTGGATCAACAAATTTCCACCCACCCAGCGTTCCCCCATGTGTCTCAGAAAAAATGGTACCTCACTTGCGTGGGTAGGCATAGTTGCTGCGACATGAAACAGCGCAAAACGCAACATGGTCGCAATCAATTTTCCAGTGAAATTTTGCACTTTTTGGACAAAAAGACTACCTTTTGTTTTTGCGCCCTAGCTCTGCCAGCATCTAAGGAAACCTAGCAAACCTACACATTTTTGAAAACTAGACACCCAGGGAAATTCAGGAAGGGGTGACTCCTCTGCCTACCCTCAGGTTTTGTTACCCAGAATCCCTTGCAAAGCTAAGATTTTGACAAAAAAAACACATTTTCCTGAAATTTCTGTGGTGGAAAGTTCTGGAATCTGCGTGGATCAACACATTTCCACCCACCCAGCGTTCCCCCTTGTCTCCCGGAAAAAAATGGTACCTCACTTGCGTGGATAGGCATAGTGGCTGCGACATGAAACAGCGCAAAACACAACATGGTCGCACCTCAATTTTCCAGTGAAATTTTGAGCTTTTTGGACAAAAAGACTACCTTTAGTTTTTGCGCCCTAGCTCTGCCAGAACCTAGGGAAACCTAGCAAACCTATACATTTTTGAAAACTAGATACCCAGGGAAATTCAGGATGGGGTGACTCCTCTGCCTACCCTCAGGTTTTGTTACCCAGAATCCCTTGCAAAGCTAAGATTTTGACAAAAAAAACACATTTTCCTGACATTTCTGTGGTGGAAAGTTCTGGAATCTGCGTGGATCAACACATTTCCACCCACCCAGCGTTCCCCCTTGTCTCCCGGAAAAAATGGTACCTCACTTGCGTGGATAGGCATAGTGGCTGCGACATGAAACAGCGCAAAATGCAACATGGTTGCACCTCAATTTCCCAGTGAAATTTTGCACTTTTTGCACAAAAAGACTACCTTTTGTTTTTGCGCCCTCGCTCTGCCAGAACCTAGGGAAACCTAGCAAACCTATACATTTTTGAAAACTAGACACCCAGGGAAATTCAGGATGGGGTGACTCCTCTGCCTACCCCCAGGTTATGTTACCCAGAATCCCTTGCAAAGCTAAGATTTTGACAAAAAAAACACATTTTCCTGACATTTCTGTGGTGGAAAGTTCTGGAATCTGCGTGGATCAACAAATTTCCACCCACCCAGCGTTCCTCCATGTCTCCTGGAAAAAATGGTACCTCACTTGCGTGGGTAGGCATAGTGGCTGCGACATGAAACAGCGCAAAACGCAACATGGTCGCACCTCAATTTTCCAGTGAAATTTTGCGCTTTTTGGACAAAAAGACTACCTTTAGTTTTTGCGCCCTAACTCTGCCAGCACCTAGGGAAACCTAGCAAACCTATGAATTTTTGAAAACTAGATACCCAGGGAAATTCAGTATGGGGTGACTCCTCTGCCTACCCCCAGGTTTTGTTACCCAGAATCCCTTGCAAAGCTAAGATTTTGACAAAAAAAACACATTTTCCTGACGTTTCTGTGGTGGAAAGTTCTGGAATCTGCGTGGATCAACAAATTTCCATCCACCCAGCGTTCCCCCATGTTTCTTGGAAAAAATAGTACCTCACTTGCGTGGGTAGGCATATTGGCTGCGACATGAAACAGCACAAAACGCAACGTGGTCGCACCTCAATTTCCCAGTGAAATTTTGCGCTTTTTGGACAAAGAGACTACCTTTTGTTTTTACGCCCTAGCTCTGCCAGCACCTAGGGAAACCTAGCAAACCTATACATTTTTGAAAACTAGACACCCAAAGAAATTCAGGATGGGGTGACTCGACTGCCTACCCCCAGGTTTTGTTACCCAGAATCCCTTGCAAAGCTAAGATTTTGAAAAAAAAACACATTTTCCTGACATTTCTGTGGTGGAAAGTTCTGGAATCTGCGTGGATCAACAAATTTCCACCCACCCAGCGTTCCCCAAGGTCTCCCAAAAAAAATTGTACCTCACTTGCGTGGGTAGGCATAGTGGCTGCAACAGGAAACGGTTCAAATCGTACGGTGTTGAATTTACAATAACCAATAGCAACATTACCTTCTTTTTTGGGGGGGGGGACTGAGTTTTTGGACCGGGGCTCGGCGGACATCTTTGGAAAGTACCAAACCCAAACAGTTCTGAAAACTAGACACCCGGGGGAGTCCAGGGAGGTATGGCATGCGTGGGTCCCCCAATGTTTTCCTACCCAGAAATCCCTGCAAACCATAAATTTAGGTTAAAAAAACAGTTTTCCATACATTTTTGCGTGGGATCTCCGTGTTGGCACAAATGTCCTACCACTAAGCGTTCCCCTTGTTCTCCCAAGTAAAATGATACCTCACTTGTGTGGGTGGGCCCAAGGCCTGTGTCTAAGGCAGGGGGGCTTAATTTGTAAAACTTAAATACTACTTTTTCAAAAGTCATTTTCGGACTGTTCTGCTTTGGGGCACCCACACAAATCCCAAAAACTTCTTCATCTCTTCAACATATGTGGGAGACCAATGGGTAGCTCTAGAATGGGGCTTAAGGCTGGCACTGTGGTCCCTCAAATACTGCTCTGCATACAAATTAGTTTGCTCCACAATCTCTTGCAAAAACTCATCGTCAAAAAACAACTGAAAAAATTGAATTGGCAGAAAATTGTCAGTATTCACTCTACACCCTGGAACACCAGTGAAGTCTGGCAATTCCGGCTGCACCATGCCAGGGGCAACCCAGACGTCATCACTAACATCGGAAGAAGAAGCCACCCTAGCCTGCAGCCCAGATGCCTCTTGCTGCACTACATCAACGGGAACACTAGCATCCCCAGCTGCCTCTTGCATCTCAAAATCAACAGAAGAACTCGCCTCCCCAGATGCCACTTGCTGCTCAACAACAACAGAAAGACTAGCAGCACCAGATGCCTCATGCTGCTCTACAACAGGAAGACTAGCAGCACCAGATAACCCTTGGCGAACCACAGCAATGTGAAACCTTTTGGGCGCAGCCTTTACCACACTTGCCTCTTCCCGACGAGAAAAAAAGGGAAACCTTGAGGACCTAGGCTGCCGCTCAGATGGCTCTTGCCTCTCTACCGGCACATCAATGTCCCTCTCTACCACAGGCACTTCATCAGCACTAGAAGAATCATCATCCGATGATGATGATTCCATGCGAAGAGAAAACTCACTGCCTGAATCTTCTGCAGCTTCCTCATGCTCCGAATCGGAGTCAATGTCTGGACAATGCTCAGAGGAAGACTCAAAAAGCAAAATAACAACGTGCTGAGCAGTCATCCTGCGAGCAGCCATTATCCTTACAAAGCAAGAAGACTACACACACAAGTGAACAACAAGCTACACTGTGCAAAGTAAGAAGTAAACATGGTAGAGTCTTCACAATACAATACAAAAAAAAGTTAACAATCAAGAACCACAAAGCCACACAAACAGCAATAACTAGACTTTTCATAAAAACACATTCATCTAGGGAAAGTAGTACAAAAAACATTTACTTACCAAGCACATGCAACTACACAAGCTGCAAAACTAGCAGTAACTGAACCACAACCTACACCAATACAAACAGCAAAAGCCTGGATCAAAAACAAAGAGGAAAAAAAAATTAATACTACATTTCACAAACAACATAACAAATGAACAAACAACACACAAATTTACCCACAAAATCACATCCACACAGATGGGCCATCAAAAAGGGCAAAACTGACAAAAGTATGGGTTAATTTGCCCACCGGGGGGGCAGAAAATCTAAGTTAAAAATCCAACCCACCAGGAAGCGACCCTTGCAAAAGGGGTCACTTCCTACAATCTAAAATAAAATCCCTGGTGCTAGTGGGGGCATTTCCACCGCACAATCGCAATGCTGTGCGCAACCGTGAGGCTGGAAAGAGACATGAGGAGAGAGGAAAATCACTTGCCTCTCCCCTGATGCCTCTTTGCGGCCCCACACCACCCAAGACTCTCAAAAATAAATTAACACCTCCAGGCGCAGGAAGCAAATGGCTTCCCGACCGCCTGGGAATCCCTGAAGATGTTGACGCGTGCTGTGCGCACTGACGTCATCAGGGATTCTCATGGGGAGGGGGGCAACAGAATTACTGTGGATAACTGTGATGCTGGACAGAGGCACTTGCATCCTTCACTTTCACAAGCTAAATCCAAAAACAGTTCCTATCACCAGGAGCTTCTTTCGCCCCATCTGCTGCTCTCATCAGTCTGTGAGCATTTATACACATAAGAGGCATGTGAACACGCACAGAAGACCCCCGTTTGGCCCCGCCCACCAACTAGCGGAGTGCACCATCTTTCCTAAATTTACCCACTATGATGGACAGCTCACTCAAGGAACCTGTGCATACATCGGTGCGATGGCATAGTAACACACACGGTCACTGGAGACAAAGCAAGCACTTGAGTTGCAGCACAAATTCAGGAAAACATTCATCAGCCCAAAAACATTTGTGACCTTCCCATTATGATGGACAGCTCACACAAGGGACCCCTGCGCACATCTGTGTGATTGCATAGTAACACACACATGGACACTGGAGACAAAGATGGCGCTCGAGTTGCAGCACAAATTCAGGAAAACAATCATCAGCCCAAAAACATTTGTGAGCTTCCCACTATGATGGACAGCTCACTCAAGGGACCCCTGCGCACATCGGTGCAATGGCATAATAACACACACAAAGGTCACTAGAGACAAAGCAGGTGATCGAGTTGCAGCACGAATTCAGAAACACATTCATCAGCCCAAAAACATTTGTGACCTTTCCACTATGATGGACAGATCACACAAGGGACCCCTGCGCATATCTGTGCGATTGCATAGTAACCCACACATGGTCTCTGGAGACAAAGATGGCGCTCGAGTTGCAGCACAAACTCAGGAAAACAATCATCAGCCCAAAAACATTTGTGAACTTCCCACTATGATGGACAGCTCACTCAAGGGACCCCTTCGCACATCGCAGCGATGGCATAGTAACACACACATTGTCACTGGAGACAAAGCATGTGTTCGAATTGCAGCACAAATACAAATAAACATTCATCAGCCCAAAAACACTAGTGAGCTTTGCCTAGGCTGGACAGGTGTGTTTTTTAGCCACTTCAGATAAACACATAAGTATAAGTAATGAAGGACAGAGGCACTTGCATCCTTCATTAAAATGAGCACTATAATTGTAATTTCAAAATGACCCCCATCAGCATTTTTTTTTACAAAAAACAGCCATTTCTAAACATTATATGCACGAAAACACTTCAAAGTTAATGTTCCCCCAAAAAGGGGAGCGACCCTTCCCCAAGGGGCCGCTCCCCGAACAACGAAATTGGACAATAAAAAAAAAATTAAATCCCTACCATTCCAGCTGCACGATCGCACGATGGTGCAGCAGGAATGCTCTAAAGTGGCATCGAGGGAAAGGAAAAGCCTTTCCTTTCCCTCGATGCAAGTTTCAACACAATCCCCCCGCCCCAGCTGCAAAACGAAACTCTTTTCCCAACGACGCGCAGGAAGCAAATGGCTTCCCTGCGCGTCGGTAAACAAAAGGAACCTCCGGTGACGTCAGCGCGCCTCGTGCGCTGACGTCATTGATGACGCGGGCGGGGAGGGCGGGGGGAGGCAGGGGAAGGTCTTCCCCTGCCATCCCTGCAGAAACGAACAAAATCGGGCAGACTCGGGGGGAGCGCTCATAGTTTGAAAAGGATGAACAGATTGAATTAGAACAGACTCATATATATTCAATTCCGCCAGTTCCTCCAGAATAGCTACTAATTCTAAGTTATTATGTACTACTCTAGCAGGCCTTTTGTTCTCTTCTAATTTGTTGTAACAATATTTACATATACGTTGATTACTACCTAACTCAAATCGACCTTCTACCAACAAGTAAGTTGCTAATTCTACCTACTTACCATTGTTCTCCTTTTCACTTTTTAAATACAAATCAACATTCCTACTTTGACTTTCATAATGAGTACGTCAACAACAAACACAAACATAGGGGCCGATTAGGATGGCGTGCAGACTTTGCCTGCCCGCCACCCTTGCAGAAAACGGGACCGCCCACGAGCTGAGCGGTGGTCCCGCACTGCCTATTAGGATGCGCCCGCCACACTGGCGGGTGCATCATGCATTTTTAACATTGTGGCAGGCGGTGCTCTCAGCACCGCCCACCACACAGAGCTAAAAATGCATGTGTGCATTTGCATACACAAAGCGGCAGGCACCGCGCAGTGCCTGCTGAATTGTGTATGCAAATGCAGGGGGTACCACAGGTACCCCCATGTGCACCCCCCTTCACCATGGGGGCCCGCAGGGGGCCCCCAAAGTGAAGACCGCATGCCTTTCCATGGTGGCATTGCTACCACGGAACGGCATCTGTTCAAGCCCATCCTAATATGGCTGGCGGTGTCTGATAGACACTGCCACCATATTGAATCTTTTCCGCCATGGTGGCAAGGCGACCGTGGCGGAAAAGTGGCGGACAGTCTTTCCGTCCGCAGCGGTCCGCCCCACCATGCTAATATGGCGGGGGGGAAATGGGTGGCAGTCGGACCTGGATGTTGGGCGGATTGCCACCGCCCGCATGGCGGTGGCGATCCACCCAACATCCTAATGGGCCCCCTAGTTTGGTATTTCAGAGCACACTACATTAAACTTCCCAATTTCTTCTTCAAACTGATCAGTACAAATCACTTTCCCATCTGCTCCAACATCTGTAGTTGACAAACTTTCACTTTCTATGGACTGCTCTTCTGAACCAAAATATTGCATTTCAATATCATCACACTTTTTTTGAACATCTGATAAAGGACCATATAAAAGACATGTATTCATTTCACTTAAACATAATGCAGGACTTTTTACATGATACAGTTTCCTTACAAACTTACGCATTTCTGAATGGTTTACTGCTAACATCCTCAAATGATGAAAAACACTTTTACAAACTTTTCTTGAAAGACAAGCCAGAGAATTCCCATACTTCTCAGTATATTTTCTTACATTACATGGATCTGGTCCTTGTAACAACTTAAACTTCTGTTTAATACTTTTCTGTGTGTATGCTCGTACCAAATTTTGCATTATATCAATAGATTTCTGTTGAATACTACAAATACTACTACAACCCCACCTATACACAGGAGCTTGTGGATGTTTTCCTTGCACTTATTCAGCTATTAACTCTTCTGCACTTTTACCAAACATTTCCTCCTTTGGAAGGGGACAACCATCCTGAGCTTTGTAAATGACCTCCAGTATCAACTGCAAATAGTAAACTATTTTCCTGGAAGTAATTTTCATCATTAAAAATGGCTCACTAGTAGAAGTATGTTTCCAATGTTCACTAAAGATTTTACAAAAGTTGGCTCTGTTCACAAGTCTCTTTCTTCTACTTTTGACTTTCAACACTTTGACTATTTTATCCAATGGTTTAATTCTCTTCAAAATCAGAATGAATAACTTCTGTTTTAAATTGAAATCAGTATCCACTATACTTTCAATACGCTGCTTCTCTTTGAATTGCAACACTTTCCTTTTATATTTGCAGCATCTTTTCATTAAATTCTGAATCACTCTAGATCAAAAAAGTCTCTGACGGATTTCTTGAAATTGCTTTTGTCTCCGAGTAACAGATACTGTTTCTTTATCATGTTTCCTTTTCCTGGTATTTGAAATTGAAGTCTGCTTCACCTTACTTGAAAAATTCTTCTTTTTGCTTTGTGTGATGTTTTTTTACATTAAATGTTCATAATATTTTTTTCACAAATTATCTAGTTCTTTTACTAGAACAAACAGTTTCTGTACTACTCACATTTTTCTCTAATTGAAGATCTTTCCTTTTGGTCAAACATATATTTGTCTTCTATTATCTTTTTTTTCACTTCTTCTAGGCATTTGCAAATTTTAATTCAAACGAATTTTTTTTCTGAAAAACAAAAAATAGAATCAATTATTTTTTACATGTGTTCACTATGTTAAAATAATAACATACAATTACAAAACTTCTACTAACGACTTCCAGACCCAGTGCTGCAACGTGACAGGGAAGCAATAGGATGACAAGTAGTGCCATAGAACATACAGCAAGTATTTATTTATTATTTACATACACCTTTACAATTTATATGTAACTGCCCTACCTCATACTTTTCACGTATCCGCCACACCCCACCACCCCACAGCATTCTCTCTGCAACCCACCACAGACCACTTTATAGATAGTATTTTTAGGTCTCGCGACCTATCGATGTGCGCAAGCGCATCGAGCGGAGCGAGAATTCAAGTGGCGAAAACATCGTCAAACCAAAGGGCTTTCAGCCCCGCGGTTTTCATGCTGTTCACGTGAACCACGTGATAACATGCACGCGCATTCAGGGCCAGCCAGCCCAGCACATCAAAGGGCTTCTCCTCCCCTAATTATTCATGGCCGGCCGCAGGCCGGCCGTACTTTCAGTTTCCCGAAACGGCTTCTCCTCACCTAATTAGGGGAGGAGAAGCCCTTTGATGTGCTTCACACCAATGCGCCTCACAGTCATTCCTCTTGTTTGTATTTGCTTCAGCTGCCATTCTCAGACTCCACGATCTGCTCATGTGACATGGCTGCTCCACAAGACGCTTTACACATTACACTCATCTGCCTGAAGTGGGAGGGCATATGTCATACTCATCTGCCTGAAGTGGGAGAGCATATGTCATAAGTACATATGTCCTCTTCTTTTGCCTCTGAGTTTTAAACAAGCAAAGCTGGTCCTTCTGTACTTGCAGTTTCACTTCTAATGTGTGTTGTTATTTATCATGATTTTTAGCTGAGGTGTATCATGCTCGTTCATGAGTTTGATCTTTTCATACTGTGAAATGTTTTCTAAGTTGTTTTTGATTGTCTTACCGCTGGAGGTCTCCCTGTGCTACATTTAGCCTCTGACACATGCAATGCCACTCAACCACTCAACGCCACGCAACAACGCAACGCCACTCAACCGTGCAACGCCACTCAACCATGCAACGCCACTCACACATGCAACGCCACTCACACATGCAATGCCACTCACACATGCAACGCCACTCACACATGCAACGCCACTCACACACGCAACGCCACTCACACACGCAACTCCACTCACACACGCAACGCCACTCACACACGCAATGCCACTCACACACGCAACGCCACTCACACATGCAACGCCACTCACACACGCAACGCCACTCATACACGCAATGCCACTCGCACATGCAACGCCACTCACACACGCAACGCCACGCACACACGCAATGCCACTCACACACGCAATGCCACTCACACACGCAACGCCACTCACACACCCAATGCCACTCACACACGCAACGCCACTCACACATGCAACGCCACTCACACATGCAACGCCACTCACACACGCAACGCCACTCACACACGCAACGCCACTCACACACGCAACGCCACTCACACCCACGCAAGCCCACTCTCACACACGCAACGCCACACTCACCCATGCAACGCCACTCACACACGCAACGCCACTCACACATGCAACGCCACTCACACACGCAACGCCACTCACACACGCAACGCCACTCACACACGCAATGCCACTCACACACGCAACGCCACTCACACATGCAACGCCACTCACACACGCAACGCCACTCACACACGCAACGCCACTCACACACGCAACGCCACTCACACCCACGCAAGCCCACTCTCACACACGCAATGCCACACTCACCCATGCAACGCCACTCACACACGCAACGCCACTCACACACGCAACGCCACTCACACACGCAACGCCACTCACCCACCCAACGCCACTCACCCATGCAACACCACTCACCCATGCAACGCCACTCACCCATGCAACAACACTCACACATGCAACGCCACTCACACATGCAACGACACTCACCCACGCAACGACACTCACTCAAAGCCACTCACACCCACGCAGTGCCACTTTCACACACACTGTGCAGTGCACAATAGGTCTCACAGTAGGAAAGTTGGAGATATTGGTTTTGTAAATGACAAAGCCCTTTATGTTTTTAACATGCAAAATAAAAATAAAAGGCATTGTTATTTGCAATTGTAATAGCTCCAACTTTCCTACTGCGAGACCTTTTGGCAACGCCAGTGCTTGTTTTAAATTGTAATCTATGTACTTAGGATGATATTATTAACCAAACGGCACACACAAAAATTACTATTATTAGCCTAACAATTTTATCTACAACTTCGCAAAGATAACACTGCACCCATGGCTTTAATTGGGGGGACTGTGGGGGTCTGAGCACCCGCACCTTATTTTTTGGGCGCCTCAAAACGGGTCTTTATGGGGCTCTATTTTCGGGCATCACAAAGGTAGTCGTTTTTTGTATTGCACTGCAGTGCAGGCACATTGCTCACTACTGAGAGGTGCAGACCTCATGCCAGGTGAGTCGCATTGTAGGAAAAGGGAAATCCTTTAAAGAGAGCCATTTTCTCTCAGGATTTCCCTTCTCTTTTTGCAATGCAGGAGCAACATCATCGTATGGTGATTAGCTGACAGACAACCAGGCACGCAACGTCCATTGCCCCGGACTCTCTGAGACAGCTTCCCGGACGCACACATAGAGCTGCACCTGAGTATTTCATAGGTCTTCAAAAGCCCATTTTTTTTTGTAAATGAGACTGTAGGGGGTTGTAGGAATAGAACGGTGACCAAGTCTGCTTAGGTAAGGCTTTATTTTTCCAAATAGACGCTTGTGTCGGCTTGTCAGTCTTTCTGTGGCAAAGGTGCTGGGATCCGTCGTGCCCGGGACCCTTTTGCTTCTTCTCAGGGTGTTCGGATCTGCTTCCCGGGGTCCGGTTCATTTTTACGGTGGCCCCTCCATGACGATGGTACGTGAAAGAAAAGGGAAAATCGTGTAAGGAATCCGTGCCGTATTACTATGAAAAGGGACCAGGGAGTGAAGGGGCACCACACACTCTTATGAGCCTAAAACAAAACCTATAGAAGAAAGCGTGAAAGGTGCTCGGGAGCGAGGGAGCAGGCAGGGACAACTGAGAGGGTCCTACAACTCCCGTTTAGCTGTTCGAGCTGTCCCTCCTCCCGACCCACCCCGAGAACGTCTCCCGTACCTGAGCAAGCCACACCCCTCCTGGGGTGTGGCTCGGCAAAAAATGGGAACTTTGGCCTCCTGACTCAGCCTGGGATCCTGATGGTCTCGTCCCTCGATCCACGCTACCGTCTCCTGCTTCTCCTCTTCTCACAACGAACACTCCTTCCCCTGGGTCTTCCTCTTCTGCTCCGGTGTTGACGTACACCCACTTCCTGGGTTCCCCGGTCCTTATCGCTATGAACACGTTGACGTCACGTGGGGGCGGGGTCTCATCATCCGGGAAGTTCCAGTTAAAGGAGCCGTCGTGCTCTTCCTCAGTATGTCTCAATAAAGTGAAGTTTTGAGACCTCCAGTCATCCTGCTGAGAGGAGATAAGAGGGGGAGAGAGAGGTGTTGCGGTCTACCTTTCCGGATTGTGTTCATGTTCCCTGCTCACTGGTCCTGTCCCGTCACATACTTCCCCCCTTGGATTCTCCCGATTGGGGAGAGGGAATACTTGGGACAGATAGTACGCATTCCCGTTTTCTTTCCACTTTCGATGGCGTACCTCAAAAGTAAAAGGAAGCAATGACAAGAACCAGTGGAGTACCATGGGGTGTTGGGCTTTATTCCGGCACATCCACTGCAAGGGGGCATGGTCTGTGTACAGAATGAATGGTCGACCTACCAGGTAATACCTTAACTTATCTATGGCGCACTTTATAGCTAAGCACTCCCTTTTGATCATAGGATACTTGCACTCCCTAGGGAACAGTTTCCGACTAATGTATAGGACAGGATGTTCCAGACCATCCCCCGCTACCTGGGACTACACCACTCCCACCCTAAAGTTAGAAGCATCAGTGGACAATATGAAGGTTTTGCTAAAGTCTGGGGAGGTCAGTACGGGGCCTGTAGTGATGGTGTATTTCAGGCTCTGAAAGGCATCCAGCATCTCGTTAGTGGGATGAAGTAATTGCTGCTGTCTAGCTTCTTTTCGTAGGATGTTTGTCAAGGGGGCTGCCAGTTCAGAATACTGTGTGACAAAGCGTCGGTAATATCCTACCAACCCCAGGAACGAGCATAACTCTCTCTTGGTGGTAGGTAAGGGAGTCTTGACTATTGCTCTTACTTTTTCAGTCTGTGGCGCGATCGCCCCGTGTCCCAGAACATATCCCCGATACTTCACCGTCTGATAGGCCGCTCAAGACTTCTGGAATTTATAAGGAGGCCGGCTTGTTCTAGGGCTTGTAGGATGATTCCCAACTGTCGTAAGAGCTCTTCCCATGTTGCACTGAATACAACTATGTCGTCCAGGTAAGCTGAACAAAACAAGGGGTAGGCCTGGAGGACGGTGTTCATAAGCCTTTGGAACATGGCAGGTGCTCCATGGAGGCCGAAAGGAAGAACGTTAAATTTGAAGAGGCCTTCGTCCGTTGCGAACCCGGTTTTCTTTCAATCCTCTTCTCACAGGGGCACCTGCCAGTACCCTTTGGTTAAGTCAAACGTGGTGATGTACTTAAAATCAACCTATTTTTCAATTAGTTTGTCGACCCTTGGGATCGGGTAGGCGTCAAAGGTTGATATCAAATTCAGGGCACGGAAGTCCATGCATAAATGAGTTGACCCATCTGGTTTGGGGACCATCATGATGGGTGAGGACCTATCGCTTTTGGATAGATGTATAACACCCAGCCGTAACATCTCATGCACCTCTTTTCTTACTGTTGCCCTCTTCCCAGCGGGTATTCGGTACGGCCTCTGTTTTATGGTTTTCCGTCCTGTCTTTCGATACTGTGTTTGGCTGCAGTGGTCTTCCCTGGTGTGTCCGAAAAATGGCTGAAAACAGGTTCAACGTTTGGTAGAGGTCTTTCTTTTCTTCCTTGTAGAGTTCCTCGTTAACTATGAGCTGGTCGAGAGTGGTATTTCCTGAGGAAGAGGTCGGTAATGTCAAGAGGGCCCCTTTGGGTAAGGGCCCCAATAGGTTGATATGGTAACATTGCTTTTGAGTTGGTGAGATCTGAACTCGGTGCATGGTATTACCAAGGGCCTCTAACACTTTATATGGGCCCGACCACTCGCTGTGAAACTTCTGCGTTGAGGAAGGAGCAGGACCAATACCCAATCTCCGACCAATAACCTCCTCCATTGTTTCCTTTATCATAGTGGTAATTCTGTTCCCCCTACTCATCTCCAAGTTGGAGTAGGCCAGGTCTCTCCGCTTTCCTAGCTTGGATCTCAGCTGTTGCTTGTATTCTAGAAGGGACCTTTTGTTGTCTTCCCCTTCCTTCTCCCAGGTGTCTTTGATAATTTGGGGGAGGGACCTGGGTTGCCGTCCGTATAACATCTCAAACGCCGAGCCACCCATGCTGCTATGGACTTGAGCTCACAGTACGTATAATGCCAATGGTAGAAGACTATCCCAGTCTCTGCCTTCTACTGCTAGCATTTTCTTCAGGGTGGTTTTTAGGGGCCGGTTGTACCTCTCGAAGAGGTTGTCAATATGGGGATGGTATACAGACGTGCGCAGGTGGTGTAGATCCAGGGATTGGCATACCTCCTTGATCAGTCGAGACATAAAAGGCGTGCCCTGGTCTGTCAAAATTTCTTTTGGGAGTCCTACTCTTGAGAATTGTTCTAGGAGTCTGTCTGCAATGTTTTTAGTGGTGGGTGCTCTGAGCGGAAAACTCTTCCGGTAATCTTGTAGCATAGTCCAAGATCACCAGTGCATAGAGGTCACCTCTCTGGATTTTAGGTGAGGGACCAATCAAGTCCATACCGACTCTCTCTAATGGTTTTCCTAATACCGGCATGGGTTGAAGAGGAACCGCAGGTGGGTGTTGTAGGTTCTTCTTCTGGCACACCTCACATGTATGACAATGCGTTTTGATATCTTTGTAAACACCGGGCCAGAAGATGGGTTGCAATACATTCTGTGTGTTTTTCTCCGTGCCTGAGTGTCCTGCTGTGAGGTGTGTGTGGGAGAAGAACACTATCTGTTTCGGGAAGGACACCGGGACCAGGAGTTGTGTTCGTTCTTCAGGGCCCCCTTGGAGGTACAGCAGGTTCTTTTTGATCAAAAAACGGGGATAAGGAGGGGGCAGGTTACTCTGGTTAACATCTGCTGCTTCCCAGCCATTGAACAGAGTAGCATCGTTGGCCTGGGCAAAGCGGAAGCTCCCGTCCAGAAGCCATGGCTCCAGGGTAGCGAGGGCAGGTATGGTGGGTCTCCTGTTTTTCTCTCTATAGTGCGTTGAAACAGGGATAGTAAGTCTGGGTTGTCAATACCTAGGATAAGGTCTTCGGGTAGGGTATCAACCACCCCTAACCGTACAGTGCAAGGAGACCCGGCTATTGGAGCAAGGGTAACTACTGCAAGGGGATAATGTTTAACATCCCCGTGTATGCACCGGATATTCACTAACGGTTCGGGGAAATATTGGGAGGGCAGGATGAGGTTCTTCTGTACTACGGATTGTCTACACCCAGAATCTAACAAGGCCCTCACTAGCTTCCCATTCACCTGTACACATCTATAAACGGAGGACCCCATTTTGGCCGTATACAGCACTGACTTCGAGATGTACCCAACTTTCATGGGTTCGTCCGCTGGTTTCCTTTTGGGACATAGGCGGGCGATGTGGCCTCAATCGCTACATTCAAAGCACTCTGGTCCCCTGAAAGTTGGTATCTTTGATGTGGCGGGTTTGTTCTTTGGAACGTCCACCAAGGGCTTCTTTTTCCTTTCAGTCTTTGGGAGCAGGGCGCTCTTGTTTGACTTCTCGTTGTCCCATAGTAAGGTCCGTGTTTTTTTTTTTATTTAAAAAAAAAACTTTATTTTAAAGAATATGCCCAGTACAATTACACAATTGTCAAGTTGCAGGAGACAAGGCGCATCAAAGCGTTACAGTACCTCAGAGATAATCACATGTTCAAATGACAATAAAAACATTATCCAGGAGAGTTACCAACAGCTCAGTGAAAAAGGGCAGGAGCGGGCACCAAGAGGGAGAAACATCATGTGTAAGGGAAGGAGAGACAAGGGCGGGGGACTGTGTACCAGAGGGGGCCAGCTAATGGACCAGCACCGGCGCCACCGCGGGCGGGGAGCCGGCGGGGAACGTGGGATAGGTCGTTGTTTGCTGAGGGGCATGGCTTGCAAGATAGGTAACTAGTGGCCCCCATATATCTAGAGGACGAGTTTTAGCCGGTAGGAGATCCTAAAACTCAGAAAGGAGGGTGTGGCAGCAAGTGCGTCTTCCAACCAGAGTGGCAACCTAGGCGTCCGCCTGCGGCCCCAACACATGGAGACCTTGCGCCTAGCTAGAACAAAGTTGTTATTTCAAGATGTAGATACAATGGAGATTAGTGATTGCTATGTCTGTATGAAATTACCAGCGTTAGTATCAGATGGAGTTACATACCACCATTTACCTTTAACATATGGTATATCACGTAGTGTTCTAGCACAGTCTGTTTTATGCAACGGGAAAACTTCAGTATTATCACTCAGACTTAGATGCAGTATTTCCAGAGCTTCCTATTCAAAAGAATATGAATCCAGTACTTAGTAGCCAGGATGTACAGTTCATGGGTGAGTTTTTCTTAACAATGAAATCAATAGATATAGTCAAGGCTCACAAGAATAATTAAGAATAATTTAACTTGTATATTACGTGAAGAAGAGAAAGTGTTTTTTTAAATTAGTTGAGGGAAGGTGACAGGTTTTTCAAAAGAAAGCTGCTGAACAGAAAACCCATGTACCATCATAGGCTGGGCAAGAGGGAATTTATGCAACTGGCAAGGCTCATGCTGCGATGTCCCCGGGCTTTGTGAAGAAAGGGAAAACCTGCCTTCATAGGTTAAGGACAGATTATAATACCGTATTTATTGGTTCCAGTGAATGTGAACAAAACTTCCTAATTTTGGGAGGTTGGGGACTAACAGGGGGAACTGATTCAGTAGTGCCTGGGGTTTACTATGTGTTTGGGAATAATGCTTATTATAAGTTGCCTGCACAGTGGTACGGAAGCGGCTACTTTGGAATAGTATTTCCGAAAATTTACCATGTAAAAAGAATCACTGGAAACAATGAAAACACTAATGGACTAACACGAAGAGAGATCTAGTTTTTCAGAAATAGTAAGTGGTATATTTGGTGCATTGATACCTTCAGTGGGAGTCATTCTGAATTGGGAAACAAACGAGAGGGACGAGGGGCAAGTTTAATGAGGTCCAGAATACATGCCCCACAGAGACAGTGTGCAAAGAGGGTATGAAGTTCCTTGAGGTCTGAGTAAATAAAATGAAGGTGTAGGTGGGGAAGACATCAGCATAAGGGTGTTGTCCAACCTAGAAGAAAAACAGGGAAGGGGAATTTCCCTTGTTGGAACTAGGGCTCTCACACACCTAGCAAGCTAGGTGTCATGCTTCATTATATGGGCCTGCCCCTCGTCAGGTCGGCGCTGCAATACCTGACGGGCACCCAGTCCGGGGCCCTTTAGCAGGGATCTTTTGTTCCTGCTGGTGGGCGCAGTGGGGGTGAGGGGCCTACTATGTGTAGATGTGAGTGAGTGAATTAAAACAGGTCAGTTAGTCCTAGTGATAATTTATTCTGGAAGGTAAACTGCCTGAGTAAATACAGAAACGGTGGCCATAAACTAGATCTAAGGTTTCTAGCTGTGTATGCTCTACTCTCTAGAGGTCAACATGTCTCGTGCTCCAAGCGTCAGGAGGATCAAAGTACTTCATCAGGACCATACATAACTATATACACAACATGATAAGTGGAGCACCTACATACCATGTAGTCAGGTCAGTACCCCAAAAATGGGAACACAAGAACATTGTAAATAAAACGTCAACGTTGCGTACAATTTACTCAGAAGGGGTGTGATTGTGGGGTTGTGTTTATATACCCATGCTCAACACCGTGTTTGTGGTGTAATAAAGTTCATGCGTCAGTCAATTAGTGTAATTCAGCTATTCATGGTAGACGCATCGGCATAAAAACATAAGGCTGCAGGACAATCATTTAAAAAAAACTATTGCAGGCAAATAGTTATACAGTGCAGGCAAAACTGGAAGAGGCTCACCACAATTGCTGCCTATTGGGGCTCGCAACGGAGTCTGGCGGTCTATGTGGACACCAATGTGTGTCTAGGGGGTAAGGAAGGAAAAATGGTTAGTGGTTAAAAGGATAAATCACCTCTGTCAAAATGAGGTGTAGGGCGGCTCTGGTGTCTGAAACAAACAAGGGGCAAGAAACTGTGGCGAGTGACAGTGGTGTGCTCCCGTCTCCCCAAATGCCCAGAGATTACACCTGCAGAGACTGGAGGACCCTGGTTGTGGTGCTCAACCCGGGACAGAGGACACTTGCGGGAGTGTGCACGCTGGCTAAGAACCATCCACCACGGTGCCTGTCCCTAGGAGATGCGCACCACACGAATACACAGGTTAGTGAAGCTTGCTTATATATTTACTAATGATAACACAAACAAAGGACTGCAACTGCTTTAAACAGTAAATATTTATTGCGCATGCGTCAACTGCAACTACGCAGTATGGCTAGCTATTGCTTGGAGGGAAATTCCTGCACATGAGCAGAAGACGCTAAAATGGAGTCTTGAAGGCTCGCGTGCTTGGCATTTGCTTGTTTGAACTAAATCGAGTGCTTTTTACTAAAGCTAACGTAGGGATAAGTCTAATAAATAAACTGGAATAGAATAGAGGTGGGTGGTATACAGTGAAACCATTCATTTTTTAAAGTAACATGTGTCTTTCTGACTTTATCACAAGTGCTTATTTGGGCCTCTCATGTATATCTGAAGTTAGCTGAGTCAAGTGATGATGACTACTGAAAGTTAACCCGGGATGCTCACTTGGAAGTTGAACTAAAGCCAAGGTCGCAAAGTGTCCTAGCTTGGGAACGGACTGTGAAAAGTTCAACGATGTGGACAAGTAATCAGACTGTATACAATTTTGTTGCAAATAAATGTGAAAGCGGGTGTGAAATAAAATATATGAATAAAAACTTAAGGGGATGGGTTTGTGAACAATGGACAAACTGATTTGGATGACATGTAAGCATGGTGTGATGATCTCCCCCCTTGCCTGACCAATTAGATTTTGTATTTTTACGATATTGAAACTTTAGTGGGTGGAACATGAAGAAAGCAAGGTATAATTGAGATAGCTTTAGTTAGTTAGCAGAGATCGGGATGCTGTCTGTGTAGCAGGAGTTGCTGATGCTGGGAGAGATGCTGTGAGATGTTGATGAAGAGCCGAATGCAGTACCATCTACCCTAATTTAATTGGGTTAGATAAGAAGATAATGGAGGAATCTGGAGGAAGAAGAGACTGTCAGAGAGGGATGTTACGCAATGGTCGGTATCCTAGAGAGGTCATCTGTCATGTCCTGGTTCCTGTCCTGAAGTCTTTGTTGCCTGCTCTTACCCCCCCTCCCCGGATCTCTCCCCTTGCCTGCTTTTTCCCTTACATATATGACCTTTTTGTTTGTCTCGACCTTACTTGAAATTATGTTGTCAGGCTCTAATAACTGTGTAACCTTTGCAACAATGTATCCTTCAACTATGGTCTGATACTCATGTAAAGCGGTCTGATACCTTCGGGTTTAGCCAGCACTATATAAATCTTTTAAAATAAATCTATCCCGGGGTACGCTTATCAGCCCTTTGGCCAGGGAGTTGGTCTTCACACGATTCTTGGTCATTATATTTTCACGCTGTTTGCAGATGTTCTATTCTCTCTGTTCTCTCCCTTTCTGAGCATTGATCATTGCCTGAGTCCAAAGTATTTATTTGACAAATTAATTGAATTATCTCTCCTAAAAATGATGGTGACTGCACAATGTATTTGGGATGGTTCACATGCGTTTGAAATTTAGATAATGATTTAAAACATTCCCGAGTCTGTGGTTATTTACATTGAAGAAAAGAACAAGTTAGGTTATGTCCTTTTCACCATCGACTAGTTCAAATAATGGTCCATCGACCAGAGGAAATAACTTTTTGATCAATGAAAGGTTAGTTTGGAATATTAAATAACTAATCTTGAAAACTGTAGAGAAAAATCATAACCTTTGACTCCAGCAGTTTACTCAAGTGACTGTGTGTGTTTGTGGGCCCAGGTGAGTATATGATAGTGGAGCATTTGTTGTTGTTGGTACACCACTGGATCACTGGCATCCACCAAATAAACATTGGACATAGAGATTGGACTAGTGTCTGAGACTGAAAGCACATTTGGCCACGTGCATTAAGCTAAGGAATAGTGATTCCTAAATAGCGATTCACAAGAAATCGCTATCAGTCGCGGCTCCTCAAGGGAGTGCTGCGGGGTGGTGGGGTGGGGCAGGGGAGGGGCAGGGTGGGTGGTAGTAAACTCTCTCATACAGCCGAACTGAGTTAAGTACATAAATAAATAAAACAAATTACATTGCGCGCGCTGCAACCCAATCGGCGGTGCAGTGCTCGCAATCTAATTCGTTTTATTTATTTATTTATGTACTTGACTCGGACTGGCTGTATGCCGGAGTTTACTACCCCCCCACTCTATCCCTCCCCCACCCCGCCTTACCGCCCTGCTGCACTCCCTCGAGGAGCCGCGACTGATCACTATTAAGGAATCGCTATTCCTTATGCATGCAGGCTTTGCTAAAATATTAGCGATTCCTACCCATTCCTTACTTGTGAATCACAAATAGCGATTCAAAATTAAGGAATGCCTTCCCATTCATTCCTATCGGCCTAGAGGCCCATAGGAATGAATGGGACAGCATTCGCAATTTGCGATTACCAAATAAGTCATCGCAAATTGTGCATGCAATCTCAAGAATGCAAGAGGACCAAAAGGGCACTCTGATGAACCCACAACAAAGGTAAGCATGCACATGTGGTGGACCACATTGCACTTAGAAAAATGCATGTTTGCGCATTTTTCAAAGGAATTGCAACTTACCAACAACTTTAAGTTTATGCTAATGTGCAATTCCAATTTGTGAAAACGCAATTTGCAAATGCATAATGCATCGCAATCATGTATTCGCAATTTGCGATTCCCTAACTGCATTCGCAAAATAGGTAATCACAAACATTGTGATTGCCTGTTTTGCAAATGCCTTTGGGTTTGATGCATCGCAAATAGCTGTTTACCGCTTTCAAACCGGCCGATTCTGCAATTCGGCCCGTTTGCGACCAGTAAAATGCTTGATGCATGTGCCCCATGTCTTTTATGGAAGAAATATCGCTTTCAGAACTGGCAAAGCGCCTGTGTTTATGACTCATGATAAAACCTTTAAAAAGAAAAAAAAACAATTTTAGTAATGACTCTTGGAGGAAGTCCAGGGGGATGGAATGTTATCGGTGTGGGAGTAATAATGATCTGTCTGTCTTTTGATCGTTTTAGTCACAGTGCTAAGTGCAAACAAGCATTTACAATGCAATGGTCTCGGCAATATTATAGGTAGAGCTATTAGAATTGCTCATTATTTTTTTATCTTTTTTGTATCCCTAAATAAATGGCATTGTCATTTGTATTGGCATTAGCTTTGTTTTTTGCATATGTGATACCTATTGCATTAGCAGAGAGAGAGTGAGGTAGTGAGATAGAGAGAGCGAGTGAGGTATTGAAATAGAGAGAGAGTGAGAGAGAGTGAGGTAGTGAGATACAGAGTGAGGTAGTAAAGAGTGAGGTAGTGAGAGGGATGTTGTGAGGTAGTGAGATATAAGCATAGAGTGATGTTGTGCTGTAGTGAGATAGAGAAAGAGGTAGTGAAAGAGAGTGAAAGTGAGTTAGTGAGATAGAAAAAGTGAGGTAGTGAGAGAGAGTGATTGAGGTAGTGAGTGAGTTTGTGAGGTAGTGAGATAGAGAGAGGTCGTGAAAGAATGAGGTAGTGAGGGTGAGAGTTGTTGTGCTGTATTGAGATAGAAACAGAGCGATGTTGTGAAGTAGTGAGCTAGAGTGAGGTAGTGTATGAGAGAGTAAAAGTGAGTTAGTGTATTTGAGAGAGAGAGAGAGTGCGGTAGTGAGATAGAGAGAGTGAAGTTGTGGGGTAGTGAGAGAGTGATGTAGTGAACTTTACAGAGAGTGTGTTGTGATATAGTGAGGGAGAGATAGTGAGGTAGTATATAGAGAGAGTGTGAGGTAGTGAGATAGAGAGAGTGAAGCAGTGAGTTAGAGAGAGAGAGTGAAGTTGTGAGGTAGTGAGAGAGTTGTGAATTTTTGAGAGAGTGTGTCGTGATATAGTGAGGCAGTGAGAATGAGATAGTGAGATAGTAATAGATAGAGTTAGGTAGTGATGTAGAGAGAGTGAGGTAGTGAGATAGAGAGAGTTACGTTGTGAAGTAGTGTGTTAGAGAGATATAGTTCCTGTGGTAGTGATATTGTGATGTTGTGAGAAAGAGAGTTGAGTAGTGAGGTAGAGATTGAGGTAGAGAGAGAGTGAATGAGAGATAGTGTAGTAGTGTGAAAGATAGTGAGTTAGTGAAAGAGAGAGTGAGGTACTGATAGAGAGAGTGAGGTAGTAGGGACGGTATAGTGGAGCTGAGGAGAGAGTGAAGGGATGGTGCAGTGAGAGGCTGAGGAGAGTGCATCAGTGAAGGGACGGTACCATAAGAGGCTGAGGAGAAAGTGCAGCAGTGAGTGATGGTGCAGTGGAGGAGTGAGGGCTGCAGCCTGGATGGGGGCGGGGCTGAGCAGAGAGTGCAGCAATGAAGGGACGATGCAATGGGGGGCTGAGCAGAGTGCAGCAGTGAAGGGACAGTGCAGGGAGAGGCTGAGCAGAGAGTGCAGCAGTGAAGGGACGGTGCAGGGAGAAGCTGAGGAGAGTGCAGCAGTAAAAGGACGGTGCAGTGGGGGCTGAGCAGAGAGTGCAGCAGTAAGAGGACGGTGCAGTGGGGGGCTGAGCATAGAGTGCAGCAGTGAAGGGACGGTGCAGTGGGACTGAGGAGAGAGTGTAGCAGTGAAGGGATAATGCAGTGAGAGGCTGAGGAGAGTACAGCAGTGAAGGGACGGTGCAGTGGGGAGGAGGAGTGAGTGCAGCAGTGAAGTGACCGTGCAGTGAGAGGCTGAGGAGAGTGCAGCAGTGAAGGGACTGTGCAAGGAGAGGCTAAGGAGAGAGTGCATCAGTAAAGGGATGGTGCAGGGAGAGGCTGAAGAGAGTGCAGCAGTGAAGGGATGGTGCAGTGAGAGACTGAGGAGAGTGCACAAGTGAAGGGACGGTGCAGGGAGAGGCTGAAGAGAGTGCAGCAGTGAAGGGACGATGCAATGGGAGGCTGAGCAGAGAGTGCATCAGTGAATGGACGGTGCAGGGAGAGGCTGAGCAGAGTGCAGCAGTGAAGGGACGGTGCAGGGAGGGGCTGTGGAGAGAGTGCATCAGTGAAGGGACGGTGCAGGGAGAGGCTGAGGTCCTTATTTTTTCTGAAAGTCCATAGGTCGCACACTGCTCCACCCACCAGCGGGTATACCCCTGAGCATCATGGTAAATGCAGTTCTCTGAAGCGTGTGCGCTTTTCGTAGAATCTCAAGTGTAAATGCAAAGTTGCAGGCCAACTCTGGACACCGGTGTTTCAGGACTGTTATCTTTCATCAGCAGAGTTTAGGCAGTTCTTTGGGGTTTGCTGTGCAGGCTGCCAAGTTTTATCGGTTCTGGTACCTCTCACGGCACGCAGGTGCGTAACCGGAGCTCGTCAGCTCGTGTGGCTCAAGGGAGCCATATAAAGTGAAAGTCCATAGGTCGCACACTGCTCCACCCACCAGCGGGTATACCCTGAGCATCATGGTAAATGCAGTTCTCTGAAGCGTGTGCGCTTTTCGTAGAATCTCAAGTGTAAATGCAAAGTTGCAGGCCAACTCTGGACACCGGTGTTTCAGGACTGTTATCTTTCATCAGCAGAGTTTAGGCAGTTCTTTGGGGTTTGCTGTGCAGGCTGCCAAGTTTTATCGGTTCTGGTACCTCTCACGGCACGCAGG
Source organism: Lissotriton vulgaris (assembly GCF_964263255.1). NCBI lineage: Eukaryota > Metazoa > Chordata > Amphibia > Caudata > Salamandridae > Lissotriton > Lissotriton vulgaris. Next base: position 1,451,223,360 of record NC_141689.1, on the reverse strand, counting down.
TGCGTAACCGGAGCTCGTCAGCTCGTGTGGCTCAAGGGAGCCATATAAAGTGAAAGTCCATAGGTCGCACACTGCTCCACCCACCAGCGGGTATACCCTGAGCATCATGGTAAATGCAGTTCTCTGAAGCGTGTGCGCTTTTCGTAGAATCTCAAGTGTAAATGCAAAGTTGCAGGCCAACTCTGGACACCGGTGTTTCAGTACTGTTATCTTTCATCAGCAGAGTTTAGGCAGTTCTTTGGGGTTTGCTGTGCAGGCTGCCAAGTTTTATCGGTTCTGGTACCTCTCACGGCACGCAGGTGCGTAACCGGAGCTCGTCAGCTCGTGTGGCTCAAGGGAGCCATATAAAGTGAAAGTCCATAGGTCGCACACTGCTCCACCCACCAGCGGGTATACCCCTGAGCATCATGGTAAATGCAGTTCTCTGAAGCGTGTGCGCTTTTCGTAGAATCTCAAGTGTAAATGCAAAGTTGCAGGCCAACTCTGGACACCGGTGTTTCAGGACTGTTATCTTTCATCAGCAGAGTTTAGGCAGTTCTTTGGGGTTTGCTGTGCAGGCTGCCAAGTTTTATCGGTTCTGGTACCTCTCACGGCACGCAGGTGCGTAACCGGAGCTCGTCAGCTCGTGTGGCTCAAGGGAGCCATATAAAGTGAAAGTCCATAGGTCGCACACTGCTCCACCCACCAGCGGGTATACCCCTGAGCATCATGGTAAATGCAGTTCTCTGAAGCGTGTGCGCTTTTCGTAGAATCTCAAGTGTAAATGCAAAGTTGCAGGCCAACTCTGGACACCGGTGTTTCAGGACTGTTATCTTTCATCAGCAGAGTTTAGGCAGTTCTTTGGGGTTTGCTGTGCAGGCTGCCAAGTTTTATCGGTTCTGGTACCTCTCACGGAACGCAGGTGCGTAACCGGAGCTCGTCAGCTCGTGTGGCTCAAGGGAGCCATATAAAGTGAAAGTCCATACGTCGCACACTGCTCCACCCACCAGCGGGTATACCCCTGAGCATCATGGTAAATGCAGTTCTCTGAAGCGTGTGCGCTTTTCGTAGAATCTCAAGTGTAAATGCAAAGTTGCAGGCCAACTCTGGACACCGGTGTTTCAGGACTGTTATCTTTCATCAGCAGAGTTTAGGCAGTTCTTTGGGGTTTGCTGTGCAGGCTGCCAAGTTTTATCGGTTCTGGTACCTCTCACGGCACGCAGGTGCGTAACCGGAGCTCGTCAGCTCGTGTGGCTCAAGGGAGCCATATAAAGTGAAAGTCCATAGGTCGCACACTGCTCCACCCACCAGCGGGTATACCCCTGAGCATCATGGTAAATGCAGTTCTCTGAAGCGTGTGCGCTTTTCGTAGAATCTCAAGTGTAAATGCAAAGTTGCAGGCCAACTCTGGACACCGGTGTTTCAGGACTGTTATCTTTCATCAGCAGAGTTTAGGCAGTTCTTTGGGGTTTGCTGTGCAGGCTGCCAAGTTTTATCGGTTCTGGTACCTCTCACGGCACGCAGGTGCTTAACCGGAGCTCGTCAGCTCGTGTGGCTCAAGGGAGCCATATAAAGTGAAAGTCCATAGGTCGCACACTGCTCCACCCACCAGCGGGTATACCCCTGAGCATCATGGTAAATGCAGTTCTCTGAAGCGTGTGCGCTTTTCGTAGAATCTCAAGTGTAAATGCAAAGTTGCAGGCCAACTCTGGACACCGGTGTTTCAGGACTGTTATCTTTCATCAGCAGAGTTTAGGCAGTTCTTTGGGGTTTGCTGTGCAGGCTGCCAAGTTTTATCGGTTCTGGTACCTCTCACGGCACGCAGGTGCGTAACCGGAGCTCGTCAGCTCGTGTGGCTCAAGGGAGCCATATAAAGTGAAAGTCCATAGGTCGCACACTGCTCCACCCACCAGCGGGTATACCCCTGAGCATCATGGTAAATGCAGTTCTCTGAAGCGTGTGCGCTTTTCGTAGAATCTCAAGTGTAAATGCAAAGTTGCAGGCCAACTCTGGACACCGGTGTTTCAGGACTGTTATCTTTCATCAGCAGAGTTTAGGCAGTTCTTTGGGGTTTGCTGTGCAGGCTGCCAAGTTTTATCGGTTCTGGTACCTCTCACGGCACGCAGGTGCGTAACCGGAGCTCGTCAGCTCGTGTGGCTCAAGGGAGCCATATAAAGTGAAAGTCCATAGGTCGCACACTGCTCCACCCACCAGCGGGTATACCCCTGAGCATCATGGTAAATGCAGTTCTCTGAAGCGTGTGCGCTTTTCGTAGAATCTCAAGTGTAAATGCAAAGTTGCAGGCCAACTCTGGACACCGGTGTTTCAGGACTGTTATCTTTCATCAGCAGAGTTTAGGCAGTTCTTTGGGGTTTGCTGTGCAGGCTGCCAAGTTTTATCGGTTCTGGTACCTCTCACGGCACGCAGGTGCGTAACCGGAGCTCGTCAGCTCGTGTGGCTCAAGGGAGCCATATAAAGTGAAAGTCCATAGGTCGCACACTGCTCCACCCACCAGCGGGTATACCCCTGAGCATCATGGTAAATGCAGTTCTCTGAAGCGTGTGCGCTTTTCATAGAATCTCAAGTGTAAATGCAAAGTTGCAGGCCAACTCTGGACACCGGTGTTTCAGGACTGTTATCTTTCATCAGCAGAGTTTAGGCAGTTCTTTGGGGTTTGCTGTGCAGGCTGCCAAGTTTTATCGGTTCTGGTACCTCTCACGGCACGCAGGTGCGTAACCGGAGCTCGTCAGCTCGTGTGGCTCAAGGGAGCCATATAAAGTGAAAGTCCATAGGTCGCACACTGCTCCACCCACCAGCGGGTATACCCCTGAGCATCATGGTAAATGCAGTTCTCTGAAGCGTGTGCGCTTTTCGTAGAATCTCAAGTGTAAATGCAAAGTTGCAGGCCAACTCTGGACACCGGTGTTTCAGGACTGTTATCTTTCATCAGCAGAGTGTAGGCAGTTCTTTGGGGTTTGCTGTGCAGGCTGCCAAGTTTTATCGGTTCTGGTACCTCTCACGGCACGCAGGTGCGTAACCGGAGCTCGTCAGCTCGTGTGGCTCAAGGGAGCCATATAAAGTGAAAGTCCATAGGTCGCACACTGCTCCACCCACCAGCGGGTATACCCCTGAGCAACATGGTAAATGCAGTTCTCTGAAGCGTGTGCGCTTTTCGTAGAATCTCAAGTGTAAATGCAAAGTTGCAGGCCAACTCTGGACACCGGTGTTTCAGGACTGTTATCTTTCATCAGCAGAGTTTAGGGAGTTCTTTGGGGTTTGCTGTGCAGGCTGCCAAGTTTTATCGGTTCTGGTACCTCTCACGGCACGCAGGTGCGTAACCGGAGCTCGTCAGCTCGTGTGGCTCAAGGGAGCCATATAAAGTGAAAGTCCATAGATCGCACACTGCTCCACCCACCAGCGGGTATACCCCTGAGCATCATGGTAAATGCAGTTCTCTGAAGCATGTGCGCTTTTCGTAGAATCTCAAGTGTAAATGCAAAGTTGCAGGCCAACTCTGGACACCGGTGTTTCAGGACTGTTATCTTTCATCAGCAGAGTTTAGGCAGTTCTTTGGGGTTTGCTGTGCAGGCTGCCAAGTTTTATCGGTTCTGGTACCTCTCACGGCACGCAGGTGCGTAACCGGAGCTCGTCAGCTCGTGTGGCTCAAGGGAGCCATATAAAGTGAAAGTCCATAGGTCGCACACTGCTCCACCTACCAGCGGGTGTACCCCTGAGCATCATGGTAAATGCAGTTCTCTGAAGCGTGTGCGCTTTTCGTAGAATCTCAAGTGTAAATGCAAAGTTGCAGGCCAACTCTGGACACCGGTGTTTCAGGACTGTTATCTTTCATCAGCAGAGTTTAGGCAGTTCGGGGCGATCCCGCTGGTGAGTGAGTGGTGTGCGACCCCACCCCCTTTTTGAAATATTTAAGCGGGCTGACGAGCCTGGGACCCCGCACCCGCGCGCCCGTGTGGTACTAGACCTGGCAATATTTGGCAGCCACCGGCAACCCCAGAAGATAAGAAGATGGCCTATTCCCTGCTGATGAGGGGTAAATACCCCGAAACACGTGTCCAGGGATGGCGAAGAAAGATACATCGCGGAATTCAAAACTACACTGACCATAGTCCTTAGGGGCGATCCCGCTGGTGAGTGAGTGGTGTGCGACCCCACCCCCTTTTTGAAATATTTAAGCGGGCTGACGAGCCTGGGACCCCGCACCCACGCGCCCGTGTGGTACTAGACCTGGCAATATTTGGCAGCCACCGGCAACCCCTGAAGATAAGAAGATGGCCTATTCCCTGCTGATGAGGGGTAAATACCCCGAAACACGTGTCCAGGGATGGCGAAGAAAGATACATCGCGGAATTCAAAACTACACTGACCATAGTCCTTAGGGGCGATCCCGCTGGTGAGTGAGTGGTGTGCGAGCCCACCCCCTTTTTGAAATATTTAAGCGGGCTGACGAGCCTGGGACCCCGCACCCGCGCGCCCGTGTGGTACTAGACCTGGCAATATTTGGCAGCCACCGGCAACCCCAGAAGATAAGAAGATGGCCTATTCCCTGCTGATGAGGGGTAAATACCCCGAAACACGTGTCCAGGGATGGCGAAGAAAGATACATCGCGGAATTCAAAACTACACTGACCATAGTCCTTAGGGGCGATCCCGCTGGTGAGTGAGTGGTGTCCGACCCCACCCCCTTTTTGAAATATTTAAGCGGGCTGACGAGCCTGGGACCCCGCACCCGCGCGCCCGTGTGGTACTAGACCTGGCAATATTTGGCAGCCACCGGCAACCCCAGAAGATAAGAAGATGGCCTATTCCCTGCTGATGAGGGGTAAATACCCCGAAACACGTGTCCAGGGATGGCGAAGAAAGATACATCGCGGAATTCAAAACTACACTGACCATAGTCCTTAGGGGCGATCCTGCTGGTGAGTGAGTGGTGTGCGACCCCACCCCCTTTTTGAAATATTTAAGCGGGCTGACGAGCCTGGGACCCCGCACCCGCGCGCCCGTGTGGTACTAGACCTGGCAATATTTGGCAGCCACCGGCAACCCCAGAAGATAAGAAGATGGCCTATTCCCTGCTGATGAGGGGTAAATACCCCGAAACACGTGTCCAGGGATGGCGAAGAAAGATACATCGCGGAATTCAAAACTACACTGACCATAGTCCTTAGGGGCGATCCCGCTGGTGAGTGAGTGGTGTGCGACCCCACCCCCTTTTCCTTATTTTTTCTAATTTGATTTGCCTTCTCAAGCTTTTGATTTTTAAGAAACGTACTGGAGTGGAACCCCAAACCAATTCCAAGCACCTTGAAAGAGTCACCAGCATCCCCAGCAGCCACTGCCTATTGGAGCAGTACCAGGTCTGTCCTGAATATCTGGAGTGGTATAGTTGGCAAACACACATGTGGGCTGGCAGGGCGGTAAGTGGGCCGGGCCCCCCGAATCTCACACGAGGTAGTAATTAAAACTAATATTGAAACAGGTCACCATTGGGCCCTATATTCAGGTCCTTAACTTCACTGGCTAAAAACACTGATTGAGTTCTAAATAATTCATGTAAAAAAATGTAAGTAATCCATGTCAGTATTTTAGTTCTTGTTTCTATTTCCTGTTTAACGTTCTTAAGAAATGCAAGATTAAGTAAACTATTTCCAGGGTGCTGTGTTTCTTTATTTTTCCATGAAACATTTTCTCTTGAGTAGGTGTTTATAGCGGGCACAATTGAGAGCTCTGAAGGTGAGGCTGAAAGCAGTGCGAGTTTAACACAGTGCTTGTCAGTGACTTCAAAAGGTGTTCGGAATACGTGGCCATCCAATGCTTGGCCTCTTTGCAGGGTGCACAGAGCAATGGGCGGGTATTCCCGTTGCAATTGTAATTCTGTGAAAATGTGTGAGGAGGTGCACAGGAGTCAAAATATTGAGGTGGCAACAGTAAAAACAATATTGTCAGAACACAATGTAGCCAGCTCAAGGCTTTGTATGCAGTGTGCAAGCTGTGGCCTTAAATTCTTTCAATTGGACCAACTGGATTAACCTTCCGGAGAATAATGACTTGTGCACTGTACTCCTGTACTGTGCACACGCCGCTCAAACCATTAACATAACAAGAAGCGCCTAGAAGCACAGAGGGCTGAGCGCTTTACAAATACCCTCCTTGGGCACTCCCGGTTTTACAATAGTTAAGCACCGCAAGAAATGGGAAATATCCCTCCCCTCCGGTGGGTTGGAGTTGTGGGGGGGAGGGGGGGCAGGTCGGAATTAGGGAGAAGAAAAAGGAGATACGAGATTGTAGGGAAAGGAGGGGAACCGAAGAGACAAAGAGTGTGGACAATGCAGAGGCAATAGAATGATGGAGGGAAAAAGGTGCCAGATGAGAGTGTCAGATAGATATGGGGAGAAGTGACAGGGGCAGGGGAGGAGGGACCAATGCACAGGTGACAGCAGATGAACCTGGTCAGAGTGGGAGAAACAAAGAAAACGATACAGAGGGTGCAGGAGAGAGAGCGGAAGGAGAAGTAACAAGTGGGATAGACAGAGAGAGGTGGTAATGCGGAGGGATGGGGGAGAAGAGGCTGCCAGAGCAGAATACAAAGAGAAAGAGAAAGAGAAAGAGAGAGAGAGAGAGCGAGAGAGAGAGAGAGAGAGAGAGAGAGAGAGAGGCCTGTAGAGTGGGTGGGAAGAATAGTGTGACCGAGGCACAGTGGTGGGAGGGAGCGTTAGAAGCCCAGTAAAACACGTGTCTGTTTATTGGAATACACAAAGCGTCTGCTGAGTACGAGCACAGCGTGCGACGTACTTTGAGCCTGAGGCCGCTCTGTGATGGGGGAGAGGGAGGGGCAGGTGTGAGAGGCGCCATGACAACAAAGGATGCAGGAAAAGCAGATGGTGCACGCACGTGCATTCATGCTTGTGGCCAGGAAGCAGAGGCTGGGTAGCACTTTTGAGCTCCCCTTTACAAAATGTCGCGGAACAAACGGCGCATGCGCTGTTTTAGCTCGACGTAAAAAGAGAGATGTACTAGACTTCCCTATTGGTATTCTGTGGTGCCATCCATGTACAATATTTTCTTTTGTGATGAAATGCTGCATTATAAAGATTTCATTTGTGAGGCTGCCAGGTCAGTAATGACCTCACTGTTGGCTAAATTAGATCATGTTTATACTGTTTATCTTAGAATTCCCCTGGGCTTAATGCATAAATTGTGGTGTCTGCAAAATGCTGGAATAGGAGTACCGTTAGAAATTGCACACTGCCATCACCTGACTCCAACCCATTGCTCACTGCTTCAGCTTTTTCTCCTGGAAAAGGGTTCCTTTAATTTGCTTTATGTGCTACTTCTGCAGTTTGTTGTTTCTGTATAAGAGTTCTTTCCATGTTAACCTGCAGAGACATTGCAGCCAGCTGGGGCATAAGGTGTCGGGCAAGGTCCAAAGGTCAAGAGATGCTGATCAGGACTCTAACTTTTTCGGTCATGATGGCATAGCTTAGCATCCACCCCCCCCCTTAAAGCCCTTAAAGATCAATTCCTTCAGGGACCACTAACCTTTTAGAAGTATGTCCAAAATTCACCTTTCTCAAACTAAAATATGTATTTGTTGTACTTTGTGTGGAGAGCTTTATACCTCTAAACACCAAGAAACCACTTTGATGTTAAAGACTAGCACTTAAAAAAAAAAAAAGGATATGGCAGAATATCTATAACAGCTGAGAGGTCTCCATGTCCGAGACCTCGAAGCACTTGCAGAAGCTGCCCCTGCCCAGGAAGCGGCCGCGCTTGTAGCGCCGTCCGGTGCGGGGGTCCGCCAGGATCTCGGGGATCTCCTTGGGCACCTCCTCGGGCACAGCGGCGGGGGGCTCCTCGGGCACTGCGGCGGGGGCTGCTCCTCCTCGGGCACCGCGGTGGAAGGGGCAGCTGCCCTCCCGGGGATGACGGGCATGGCAGGCAGGGTCGGATTGGGATCACACTTCGGCCTGGGCACCGGAGGTGCGCTGCAGCTGTGGGAGGGAGCCAGCACGCAGCTCGCGGAGACACTTTCTAAAGAGGAGCCCCGGGCGCACTGGATAGTGCACGGCTCGGGGCACCTCTAGGACGCAAACCCACTCGGAACACCTGCCCAAGCGGGCAGGAAACAAGTGAGCCCAACCCCACGGGGAGGGTAGTGGGAGGGAGCAGGATCGAATCACGAGCTGAAAAGCGGGGAAATCCTGAGCGCACTGCGGTGCTCGGCTCGGGAATACCCCGCAAAAATCGGGAAAGACGCATTCAGGCTCATTTGAGAGAAACTACATTGGAGAGACCCCGGGCGCACCCCCTTTGGAGCTCGGCCCGGAGAGACTCCAAGGAAGGAAATAACAGCATTCCGGAGATTCCTTTTCAAAGAATCTCCAAGCCGGAAAGAATCGCGAGCCCCCAGGCGCACCAGCTGGTGCTCGGCCAGGGGGCACTATTGTATGCACGCAAGCAGACATCCACTGGCGGCGCAAGGACGACCCTCGGGTCCCCACCCCCACCCCCCCCAGGAGCAGGAAGCATTTAAACAAAAGCAAGCCCCCAGGCGCCCTTAGAGGCTCGGCCAGGGGGCACGCAGGCGGACAAAGTGCAAACCGAGCCCCCAGGCACCCTCAGAGGCAGAGGCTCGGCCAGAGAGCACGACGTGAGGGAAAAACAAAGGAGATAAATAACGCGAGCCCCCAGGCGCACTGTAAAGTGCTCGGCCAAGGGGCACGCAGGAAAACAGAAGCACACGACCCAAACCGACCTCAGGAGGGCTCGAAGCGAGCTTCAAAATGGCCGAAAAAAGCCCCGAGATTTTTTCGGATTTGGGGGCGTGGTTTTGTGGTTCTGAGTGACGGACAACTGCATTGACTATTGCATGGTGTTTGTCCACCGAAGATTTATCTTTAGTGCAATAGTAGTTTGTACAGCGCAGCACTTGATATGGTATAATGGTTGTTTTAACCACAGAGATGACAAATACCTAGCACTTGATTCAACTTTTTATACTCTTCCATCATTTATGGTGTTACAGGGAATCAGCTAGTAGGCAGAAATGTGCCTTGGGATGACAGAGCATCAGAATGTAGGGACTGAGTCACTCTACAAGTTCAGTATCTTTGGCCCAAATTCTGGCTAGCTCACAGTGCCTCACCTGAACTCCTAACCTTCCCAGAGTAGAAGGTGATTTTGAAACATGTCGCTCTAGTCCCCCAGGGAACTGTGGACACAGATCCTCACCTTTCTTTTTTCACTCATGCATACCCTTAATAAACAAAAAAGGCATGATGTAAGTTTATAATACATTTATTGAAAATATGGTGATCTATTATGAAGCTAATATGCTGCGATAAGAAGGAAAATAAAACTAAGCAAAGTAATCAGCATTACTAGCAGACTGTATACAATAAATTACTGCACAATGGTCAATTATCTATCTGTTTATGCCTTTCCTTACTATGTGAGCGAAGGGATATATTACTGATCTCTGGGATTGGCAGCAGATCTCTTACCTGGTGTACGTGATTAGGTGGTCCGGATCATGAGTGTGAAGTTTACAGAAGGCTGCATGTCAGGCTCTGCATGTGTCTGTTTCAGTACAGGTCTCTCTGACGGAATTCTCCTCTCTGCCCAAACAGACAAGACACAGTTTATATGGAAAAACTACCATGTTGGAAAACTGCAGCAGAGCTATGGTGTTATGTCTAAAACTTTAGGAGCTGTAGTTGACCGGGCAGAAGAAAACAGTACATTATGTAGGCAACCTTGTACAAAATGTGAAGGCCGGCTCCTGAGAAGAATCACTGAATAACAAAACAACATATACAGTTTATTCCTAAAATAATGCCACAAAAACAAACTTGTTATGTGTGCTATATAAGGCAATGCAGCCTAAGATATCTAATACGCAAAATTAAGGGAGAACCAAAGAGGGCCCAAGAGGGAGATCAATACAGTGGATACTACTGATGTGCATATATAATGAGTGCATAGACTGGGCATGCTAAAGGTGGGCTACTGCTGGGCCCTACCTTGCAACCACAACACAAGTACTGTTTGCGAGCATTAAGTTGTAGTTTGTCACACGCGGTACAATTGCACTAGGAACACATGGCCATGGTGAATCTTTTACATTGTTTCAATGAGGCACACTAAGTTGACAAGAGATGCCACTGGTATAACACCATTGTTCAATGCAAGGTGGCTGCCTATTGACGATAAGCGTGACAGAAGGACATTTTATGTTGTGTTTTGCAGTGTGACACTTGATGGAGGGTCTCCGTGATGACATTAGAGGGATTATGAGATTGATATGGCCTCAGACATACGATTAGTCACGTATATGCACATAGGTAATAGGTACAACATTTCTGCATGATCAAGGTGAACCACAAGTTGTGCCACACCTTGGGAACTTTAGCATGTGTGCTTTCATCAATCATTAAGTTATTGGTCTTGACTCACCTCATACTTGTATATACAGTACGGATTGACTCAGGCACACAGAGGTCCATAAGCACATAAAGGTAAACAGACTATCCATGTACCTGTTCAAATGCCCTGCACTATTGTTTGGAGGAATAACTGTACGTTCGTGATGACTTGAACCCCATCATTTTGGGTAATGATCAAGGCCTAAATAGCAGCACTGGTTAGCTTTTCTTGTGATGGATTTACGATGAGCAGCTACACAGCATTGGTGATTGGTGGCCACTTGGGTACCTTTGGTGATAGACTATAGGGCCTAATCCGAATACATGTTGTCTAGATTTAAGGAGGCATTACTATAATTCCATGTGGTGCATCCCTGAAGTAGGCAGTGCGCCTAGGAAGTGGTGAGTGTTTCTGAGGCCTTATAATCTTACAATATGACCTGTTACTAAGCATGTGCTTAAAATCCGTTCCGCTCGCGGATTTTGCGAATTTTCGGTAAATTCGCGATCCGCGAACTCCCGCGAATTTACCGAGAATTTGCAAATCCGCGAGCGGCGGATCCGGGGGCAAAAGTTGAAGCCTGGCCTGTTGTAACTATTTTACGATGGCGCCGGCAAGCTGCCAGCGCCATCCTAAAATAGTTACTAAGTTAGCTTCAACAGGAAGCTCTAAGAGATAAAATAAAGCAGGTGCTCGATTTTATCTATTAGAGCTTCCTGTTGAAGCTAATTTAGTAACTATTTTAGGATGGCGCTGGCAGCTTGCCGGCGCCATCGTAAAATAGTTACAACAGGCCAGGCTGGTGTGCTTTTTATCCCAAATGTACAGTGGAAAATCAGCTGTGATGCTGGATAGATGCTTTTGCATCCTTGACTTTCACGAGCGCAATACCCGTGCTGTTCCTGTGACCAGGAGCTTTTTCTCTTCATCTGCTGAACTGATCTTTCTCTGACCTTTTATGCACACAAGAGGCATGTGAACTCGCATGGAAGCCCGCACGTTTGGCCCCGCCCACACACTCGCGGTTTGCACCGTCTTCCCGCCATTCACCCACTATGATGGACAGCTCACTCAAGGGACCCCTGCGCCCTTCGGGGCGATTGCATAGTAACACACACATGGTCGCTCGAACTAGTTGATGCTCAAATTCAGTGACTCATTCATTAGCCCAAAAACAATCGTGAGCGTCGTCGAGGCTGGACAGGTGTGCCTTTTTTCCCAACTCTACCGTGGAAAATCAGCTGTGATGCTGTATAGAGGCCTTTGCATCCTTGACTTTCACGAGCACAATACCCGCGCTGTTCTTGTGACCAGGGGCGTCTTTCTCTTCATCTGCTGAACTGATCTTTCTCTGACCTTTTATGCACACAAGAGGCATGTGAACTCGCATGAAAGCCCCGCATGTTTGGCCCCGCCCACACACTCGCGGTTTGCACCGTCTTCCCGCCATTCACCCACTATGATGGACAGCTCACTCAAGGGACCCCTCCGCCCTTCGGGGCGATTGCATAGTAACACACACATGGTCGCTCGAACTAGTTGATGCTCAAATTCAGTGACTCATTCATTAGCCCAAAAACAATCGTGAGCGTCGTCGAGGCTGGACAGGTGTGCCTTTTTTCCCAACTCTACCGTGGAAAATCAGCTGTGATGCTGTATAGAGGCCTTTGCATCCTTGACTTTCACGAGCACAATACCTGTGCTGTTCTTGTGACCAGGGGCGTCTTTCTCTTCACCTGCTGAACTGATCTTTCTCTGACCTTTTATGCACACAAGAGGCATGTGCACTCGCATGGAAGCCCCGCCCCAAGTCCGCGGATCCGCAAATCCGCAAAATCCGCGGATTTTGCGGATCCACGATCCGCAAATCGGCAAAATCCGCGGATCGTGGATCCGCAAAATCCGCCCATGCTTACCTGTTACTCCTACAGTTGAGGTGTATATTGAGTGAAAATTGGTTCTAGGCTTTTGTCCCCTCTTACAGGCAGGTTCTGAGCCAGATAACCTAGTCCTAAAGAGACCCCTTCATTCATTTAGGGTTGAAACATCAACATGTATCCCCCTCCCCCGTTTAAAGATTGAGTGTGATTTATAGTTAGTTATTTTAATATTTTGAGTTATTTAATTTGTAATGCGCAAACAGATACCCACATTAGGGTTTTAGGGATTGTGTATGATCCACAACTCCCTAACAAGCATATCTTAAATCAGGTATTGAACCTGGAGCCTGGTACAGTGTCTTATGTGTATATTTCTATGTATATATGCACTCATTAGAGCACTGCGTCGTCTGCACTTTTTGTACAATGTCATTCGGACTAATAAATATATTTTGTGTGCCACATACTAGCAACAGGAACCCTCTCAATTCTCTAATTTTCTTTGGATATAATTCAAGTAATAAGTCATTACTGAATTATTGGATTAATATATTGATTGATGGACTCCCCTAACAGTTCATGAGGTGTCCACATGTTAAAGGAGACACATGGTACATTGTATACAAAGTTGGTTCTCACCCTAGTCCCTGTTGGCATGTATGGTTGTCCTTGTAATATACTACATGTTTGCACATATGTTTGACATGGAACCGGATAATACTTACAACAAAAGCCTCCTGCATGTATTTTTATTTTGCCCGAAAGACTATCAGGTCTATACATTTTATAAAGCTCCTTGTATTGAAAGATTAAAACATAACACTTAGTTATAATGGGGATATGATTTGGAATCTATTTTGTTGATACAAGTCTGGGATGCTTGTGCACCTCAGACATTACTTTATTTATTCAGTAGGATATTACTTACCTCTGAATCACTTGTTAAAAAAACAATCCCTTCAATGAGATACTTGCTAGCTTTGTCAAAGGGCTAGTGCATATCTCAAGCACACATACGTTTTGTTGTTCCCCTGTAGTTGAACGTTTGAACAACATCAGGGATCAAACTAACTTCATCTTTCAGTACACAATACATTTGAACTTTCCCAGTGTCTTTTGGGCAGTCTCTTAGGTGCATATTCATCATACAATGATGATCGGCATGTTTTGGATCAATTGTTAGCAATTGCTTTCCAACAAATTACTAAACGTTGGAAAGTTGCTCCACTTACTTGGTGGAGTAGTGTTTACTATAACCATAGTCTTGATCATGCCTTTGTTTCTCCTTTGCCACTTGTTGTTAAGCAGACTCATTATGGTCTCCTGCTGCAACTTTGCTAAATATTCAACAACCCATACAATGTAGCAGCCCTCTCTGAAAGAAGTTTTCAAGACTGCTGTAACATTTCAAAGAAGGAGGCGGGACAATTGCATAGTTGGCATTCCCCCCTACAATGGAAGATACCACAACTGCCTAATGAGGTTGTCTATTTAAACATCTTAAATGTGTATTTATAACACAACTAAAGTTTGTGCTTATCATATTATATTTGTTTATTCTAATGCCGTACGTTACCTATGATTTGTAATACTGATTATCATTCCAGTGTTTTTATGTATTTCGTTTTTACTCGTAACCCCTATGCCGCGAGTCAAATTCTGTCACGGTGCGAGGGGGATGGGCCTGGGCGTGGTGCTCAGGTACCCAGGTCGGTTCCCGGCCGTCATAAATCATGGTGGGCATGTGCTCATGACGGCCGGGAGCTGTCCTAACTCCGCCCACCAATTAATTTGCCTGCACATGCGGGGAATTAACCACGCGTGGGCAGAGCGGCAAAGGTCGGACGGCTTCCGGCTGTCATAAGCACACAACTACCGTGACTCATGATGGCCGGATGCCGTCCTGAGCATCGATGAGGTTAATGAACATTTTTCAAACTTAAAAAATAATACATTACATTTAAAAAGTGGGCCAATAAATGAGTTGGTTTGTTTAACTTGGCATAAAATTAATGAAAACTTCAGTTCCAGGTGACACAACTGAATCATGACTCTACCGTAAGGTGCAGTATGGAAACACAACTATTATCAAGCCTGCCTAATTAGGTTTTCTATTAAACATCTTAAATGTGTATTTATAACAAGACTAAAGTTTTTCCTGATCATATTATATTTGTTTATTCTAATGCCGTACGTTACCTATGATTTGTAATAGCGATTATCAATCCAGTGTTTTTATGTATTTAGTTTTTACTCATAAACCCTTCGCCGCACGGCAAATTCCACCGCGGTACGAGGGAGACAGGGCAGGGCGTGTTGCTCAGGTACCCAGGACAGCTCCCGGCCATCATAAACCATGGTAGGCCTCTGCTCATGACGGCCAGGAGCCGTCCGCACTCCGCCCACCAATTATTTTGCCCGCACAGGAGGGGAATTAACCATGCGTGGGCAGAGCGGCAACGGTCAGACGGCTCCTGGCCATCATGAGTACACGACTACTGTGATTCATGACGGCCGGGTGCCGTCCTGAGCCTCGATGAGGTTAATGAAGATTTTTTCAAACTTAAAAAATAATACATTAAATTTAAAAAGTGACCTATAAACGAGTTGATTTGTTTAATTTGGCACAAAATGAATTAAATCTTCAGTGCCATGTGAATCAACTGAATCATGACTCTACCGTAAGGTGCACTATGGAAACACGACCATTATTACAGTTTGGTGACTCTTCTAATGCTGTTTGGCGGGAATGCCACTCCCTTCAGCGTCTACCTCGCAATGGCATTTGCTATGAAGGCAGAAGAATTTACCATGTAGAGTCACATTGTTTAGTCTGCAAAAGCCTTTGTTTTTAAAAAATAACCTCTAAAACAATTGCACTGACGTGCAGGGAGTTTTCTGATTGCACTTGCCAATGCTTTATGTCTTTGCTTGGGACTGCTATGCTGAACAGGGCTGAGGCGAGGAAATTCTAGTAAGAGTCAGGTAGCCATGTCGTGGCAGCAGAGTGCAGAGGAATCCCAAGTCAAGGGCTTCCACTGGCAGAAGGTAGCTAAAGGCTCAGTGGTGGAAACCATGCAGTTCAAACACCTCCGAATGAAGTAATGGAACCAGGAGTTTGGCAGGCGGGTAAAACGCCAATTTTTCAGTGTTCCCCATTCCACCAAAATCTAAATAACCAGCCAGGCCTGTAAAATTAAGCAATACTGTTGGTTTACTCCCTGCTAAGGGCTGGCTGGTCTTGAGTGGCCCCTTCATTGTGCACTGTCTGCTATGCTTCAGAAATGCCAGAACTGATGGTAAACAGCCACCTGATTTGATTGGAATTCTCAAAATTTGGAACAGCAGCGATGAAGATTAGATCAATCATATCAATCAATCAATTAAGCACTATTTGTATAGTGCAGCTTACCATCCTATAGGGTATCCAGGTGCTTTGCTGTAGGTATCAGTCAAAGAGCCAGGTCTTGAATCCCTTCCTGAAGTGGGTCAGCGAGGGTGCGGTGCGGAGGTAAAGGGGGAGGGCGTTCCAGGCTTTGGCGGTGAGGTGTGAGAAGGATCATCCTCTCGAGCAGCGGATAAGTGGTATCTGTGCGATTATGAGGTGCTTGAAGCGGAGATTTATGGTCGGTTGGTGGAAATGCATACGATTGTTCATGTATGTGGGTCCTTGGTCATAGAGGGCTTTGTAGGTGTGGGTCAGAAGCTTGAACTGGCATTGCTTCTAGACGGGGAATCAGTGCAGGTCCTTTAGGTGGTGGGTGATGTGTGTCCTCTTGGGCATGTTGAGGATCGGTCTGGCAGCTGCATTCTGGTTGGTCTGGAGTCTTTGCATGAGTTTGGTGGGAGTGCCTACATACAGTGCGTTGCTGTAGTCTAGCCAGCTGGTGATCGGGCCTGCAGCACCGTTTTCATGGTGCTGATGAAGAGCCATCTAAAGACTTTGTGGAGCATGTGGAACATATATAATTGTGGTAGGAATCTTGATCTGGCCAATGAAGTTATGTAAATTGTGTTAAACTAGGACAGGAAATAAGGTTGGGCACCAAAATAAATGTAGCTGACATTAGCAAATCAGATAGTTCAAAAATGTTGCTGACCTTTCCAAGTGGGGGCAGTTTTCAACCTATGAAGACATGCTGTTTTTCAAGGTATGGGAGACTGCATGAATTTGTGCTTGCTGGAGACAATGTTTGTGGTAATATCAGGGTAATCAACAGTAAAACGCAGCCCATCAGACCACAGAACAAACCCACAAGCAAGCAAAAAACAGGCCCATACCAACCTATCAGACTGGTACTTTTGGCACTGCCAGATTGTCCTGTAGGCCAGTCTCCCATGGTTTAAAGGCCGTTGTTTTCTAGTCTATTGTTTAAAAGTATTTATTTATAGGCATACAATGTGTTTGTATTTATTTATCACATGTGTAGTTTATGTCGGGATGATACATGTTTTAATTGCATGTATTTTTTTTGGTTTTTAAACTGAAATAACCTATTTTTGACTAACTGCTACCCTTCAGATGTTCTGATAATTTAAACCTTTACATTATGCAGGCACTTCTTTCTGAGCACATGAATCCAGTGCCAAAGAATTTGGGGGGTCCTTGTACAGTTATACACAGTCTTCTCCCCCACTCATTCGGTCACTAACAACTGACCTCTTTCTCCCCCTCACTGAGTCCCGAGGAGTCATAAATATCTCTTCCAGTGAGCAGTAGTCGCATAACAGATCAATCACAAAATACCTTAATATGCGTGGCGTAACATAAAGTGGTGTACCATAACATACATTACAGTACTATAATGTAATGTACTGTATGATGAGCAGACATGACTGACAGGCATATTAAGAGTCTTAGTTATAGAACTACATTTAATAGTCCAATACAGGCTCCACATTTGACTTCAATGTTCCCACCAACCTGAGGATGTCGCCTAGCAACAGTGACGCTCGAAGCTATAGTGGAAAGTCATCCTTGTGATCTGTAATCCAGGGTGCAGGCGGGTTCAATCTGTACTAAAACCAATTTAGGAAATAATCCCTGTGTTAAGGCCTGCCTCAGATCCTGGTATGCATTCCTGGCACTCTGCATTGCACACATAACAATGACTTTGACTTTGCAACAGATGTTCTGACCCTATCTGTGGTGTTGATGCCACCACCTGTCTACATCTTTCTCCTTTACGTCGTGCAGGCATCAGACGCTTCTGGCGTGAACATCAACACCAGCCCAGCTCAGGGTTGGCCAGAGTACCTCCAGAAAGCCCTGTACGTTTTAATCAGACAGCGCTATGGGTTCTGGGAAGTTCCTCGTTATAAGGGCTTACCTACAAATCGCAGCATACAAGGTGCTTAGATTCGGGCTAAGAAAATTGGCTTACTCAGTGTGCTCGGCATGATGGGGTATATAGTGACTGCAACCAACACTTGAATAAAATGTGGCGTACCTTCAAGAGGAGTTTGTGTCCTTTCTTTGCGAGGGAAAGCGGGGAGCTGCAGACCTGTTTTTGTATATATATATATATATATATATATATATATATATATATATATATATATATATATATATATATATATATATATATATATATCTATATATCTATATAAATATCTATATAAATATCTCTCTCTCTATATATATATATAGGCGGTAAGACACTTTTTAAAAGCAAGATCTATTGCAT
Source organism: Lissotriton vulgaris (assembly GCF_964263255.1). Taxonomy (NCBI): domain Eukaryota; kingdom Metazoa; phylum Chordata; class Amphibia; order Caudata; family Salamandridae; genus Lissotriton; species Lissotriton vulgaris. The sequence continues at coordinate 1,451,205,371 of NC_141689.1, read as the reverse complement.
TCTTGGAACATTCCAATATGCTGTTAGACTTGACTGAGTTTTGCCTGACGCATAACCATTTTATTTTTGATGAGTTGGTCTACCGTCAGTCACAGGGCACGGCGATGGGCACCTGCTTCGCCCCCAGCTACGCTAACATCTTCATGGGGTGGTGGGAGGAGCAGGTGTCCAATGAACTAAACGCCTTTAACAACCAGGTTGTCCTGTGGCTGAGGTTTATCGACGATATTTTTATGATTTGGAATGGCTCCGAAGTATCGGCTAGACAGTTTGTGCACCAGCTTAACAACAACACGGTGAATTTACAATTCACAGCGGAAATACACACGTCCAGAATTGAGTTTCTGGATGTGCTAGTAGAGATACAGGGGACTAAGGTGATCACTAGTCTTTTCAGAAAAAGCACGGCGGGCAACAGTCTGTTGAATGCAAGAAGTGCACACCCTAGACAATTAGCGGATAGTATCCCCTATGGGGAACTGTTGCGTGCTAAACGCAATTGCAGTACTAGCGAGCAGTTCGAGACAGAGAAAGCAAGGATGATAACACGTTTCAGAGAAAGGGGTTACAACAACAAAACCATACAGGGAGCAGTGGCGAAAGCTGATACTAGATTAAGGAGGGACCTCCTTAACACTAATGCAGACACAGAAACTGAATCGAAGATCAGGTTTATAACCACCTTTTCAAGCCAGTCTAGGGAAGTGAGTAAGATCCTTAACAGACACTGGCATGTGTTGTTGACAGACCAACATCTGAAGCCACATCTGAAAGAGCACCCCCAGGTCACCTTCAGAAAGAGCAAATCATTGAGGGATGAATTAAGTCCTAATGCAGTGATGGGAGCGAATAAAACTAAAGACATACCAGGATTCAGATGCTGTAGATCTTGTAAAGCGTGTCGCAATAGTGAGAACCGCAGGGAAGTCCTGGTACCTAGCACGGGTAAAACCTTTACAATACGTAAAACCCTAACCTGCAACACCATGTATTGTGTGTACCTGTTAATCTGTCCCTGCAATAAGTGGTATGTGGGGAGCACGACTCTGAAGGCAAAGGAGAGAGTGCTCCAACACATGAGGGCCATAAAAAATCATAATGCGCAGTACCCAGTTGCAAGGCACTTCTTTGAGCAACATTATCAAAATGAAAATCTACTCAAAATGGTGGTGCTGGACAAAGTAGACCTAGGACCACGGGGGGGAGACAGAACCACGTGTCTGCGAAAATTAGAATCAAGAATGATTATTGATTTTGAGTGTACTTACCCACAGGGGTTGAATAACCATGAGGAATTGTCTGTTCACCTAGAAAAGTAATTATCATGATCTGACGCTTAGTATGCAATGCTGATAGAATTGAAGCATAGAATGCTCTATTTAAATTTTGCATGTATAGTATCAGCATGTCCGCAAAATGCCGCAAATAATGTACGCCTAAATTGTAAATACCACCTTGTTTTTAATTAATTCACAGATTCTATGCACTTTGGGACTAGTGGAGTTGATATTCCTGGATAGGATCCATTGATAAATTAATGAGGAATGGTCGCTGTGATGCATTGCCATAAGACCAAGCATGAGATGCTGCTGAACCAATGTCCTGCACATAACTGCCATCCAGACCGAACCAACATCCTGATGGGATGTTACTTAACTAAAGACCATGTTTATATTTACATTTGCAAATATGATAACAGCACTTTATGCCCACTGGGGCGGAATGTGGAGACAAGTAGTCGTATTTTATGTTTTTGTAAATAATAGCCCACTTGGGCGGTATTCGCTATAAACATGACGATGGGGGTAGGAGATGACCTATCTGTAAATATGGTTTTCTTTCTTTTTACATTTTGGAATAGAATATTATGTTTGGGTTCAGGCTGATATGATGGCGGAATCAAGTGAATATTTATAACCTTGGTTCTTTGGACTTTCGTTTAAAACCTTGCTGCATCGTGACCATATAATGTACCACTCCAATATGTCCGCTCTTTATTGTGCACTGGGGGGTGTTTTGGAAAGTCCTTCTTCTATGTTTAGATTGTGTTAATGGTAAAAGGACTGAGATTGTGTATCCTAGACAAACGTGATCAAGCCTGTTTGGTGAAACGCGTTGTTTGTTTTGCTGCCGAATAAATTCTTAAGCACAGCAACTTCTGGAGTGTTGTCGTAACGTTTCCTTGTACATGGGAAATTTCTCTTGGATATTTGGGCCGCCGGGACCCTAATGACGACCCGCTCGTGAGCAGGTACTGGCCAGATACCGGAATTGTGGTTTGCAATATATATATATATATATATATATATATATATATATATATATATATATATATATATATATATATATATATATATATATATATATTTATATATTTATATATATATATATATATATATATATATATATATATATATATATATATATATCTATATCTATATTCAATGAAAAAACCATAGGTTATACTCCATATATAGTTAGGAATTAGCATTTACAAAACCTTATTTTACTCGCATAAAACCATTGAAATTCCATATATAGTTAGATGCGCTAACTATATATCGCGCACCCGCAATCCACTGCTGATGATGTCACATATTACATCATTCATGACATGGTCAGTGACATCACTGATGACATCACTGATGACATCTCAAATGACATCACTGGTGACAACATCCAGTGACTATGTTTCTGTAAAGTTTAAATATGTTTTACATATTGAAGAATGAGTGGATGTATAAGTGTCTGGATGAAGAATTTAGTAGGTGCATGACTGACTGTATGAAAGAGTGATTAAATGTGTCTCACTGAGTGCATGGGTTAGTGACTAAACTGTCTTAATTTGTGCATCAGTATGTCTGTTGTTGTGTAAGCTGCTGCATGTGTTGATCAGTAGCTATAAGAGTGGCTATATGGGTTATTGATTGGTTGCCCAAGTATTTGAATGGGAGGCTGAGTGTGTGTGTGGGTGGCTGGGAGGTGTGTGACTCTGTGCATAGATGTGTGAGCAGTTGATACACTAGATGTATGGGTTCAAAAGTGCATGTGGAAACAGCTATATGGGCGGTTGACTGTGTGCATGAGTGTATTGGTGAGTGAATGGATATCTCAGTGCTACATGTGCAAGTAAATACGTATGTAAAACGCAATACATGTGAGAGTTGACATATATAAATAACTGTGGATAAGAGCCAGTGAATGTGTGAGTGGCTGTATGGATCACTGTGAGCTTGTATCAGGGATTGTATAAGAGAGTAAATATGTGTTAGAATATGTTTGAATAAGTAAGGTGTGTATAACTGTATAGTTGAGGAAATGGAGGTGTGATTGATTCTTTGCATGACTGACTAGGTGTGTGAGTAACTCCATGGATGAGTGACAGTCTGTGAGTGTCTGTTTATACTGAGTGTATGTAAGGTTATATTAGAGTCTGAAGAGGTTCATTGTATTATCACATGAGTGATGTCATCAGTGACGTGATCAGTGATGTCAAATGAGATGTCATCAGTGATGTCATCAGTGATGTCATTTGAGATGTCATCAGTGATGTCATTTGAGATGTCATTTGAGATGTCATCAGTGATGTCATCAGTGATGTCACTGACCATGTCATGAATGATGTAATATGTGACATCATCAGCAGTGGATTGCGGGTGCGCGATATATAGTTAGCGCATCTAACTATATATGGAATTTCAATGGTTTTATGCGAGTAAAATAAGGTTTTGTAAATGCTAATTCCTAACTATATATGGAGTATAACCTATGGTTTTTTCATTGAATTTCAATGGTTTTTTGAAAGCTAATATTTCTATCTGTAAAATGTATTCTTCTTTAAATCATAAAATATATTGTACATGTTTTTTATACATTTAAAAAAAAAAAAAAATTGTTCCGCTCCTAGTCCGCGAACTGGTCAGCTTCCCGTTAGCTGAATTCAAAGCCGCGACTTGGTGCGCGAGCCGGTAATCGCTCCTTAAGCGTGACTGTTACGTTATCATGACGTTTTGCGTTGTCGCGTAATACGTTATCCGACGCGCCAAGTTAGCGGACTCGAAAGCGGATTGGATAGCGGCGCAAAGCGTGAAACGTAAAGACAGCAGGTCATGTGACTCGATAATAACACTTTTCATTAGTTCATTTCACTTTTGGTTTCCTAATGATGTAATACTAGGTCATGTGATCTAAAATTAACACTTTTCATTGGTTTAGAACTTTGGCTTTTCCCAAATGATGAAAAGCCCTCCTTCTTTCCTCACTCTGACTTTCATCTTGATGAGAGAAAGACCTTTGTACAATCCAGGGAAATGGCTTCTGTTGTTGCTTCTGGTAGTGTTCCCCCACCACCACCTCCACCTCCTCATGGAAAGAAAGGACCACCAACTCAACCAATCTTTCAAGAAGAGGAAGAGCGGGAAGAGGAGGAAGAGTCTGAATATTTGCCTGAGGAGCCCAGGAGATACAACAGGAAGGAAAATTTCATTTGGCAATTTTTCAAATTTCCACCAGGGCAAAAGAAAGTGAACGCCAGGTATGTCTTTTGCCGAATCTGTGATGAACGTCTTTCTAGAGGCACGGATAAAAAATATAGTTATGGGAATTTCACTATGCACAGACACATGAGCAGGTGGCACCCAAATAACTACAGTGCAGCTCAGCTTCGAGACGAACAACAGAATTCACCAGCAATAGCCAGAAGATCGGTTGTGCCAGAAGTTACGGGACCTGAAGCAAGGGAGCTGATCCCAAATATTCAAATGGACATGGGGGAAGTCAAACAAGTTTGTGTGAGGTGCAATCAAACATTATGCTACCGCGAAAGTAGTATAACTCTTATCATTAGAGCCATCAAAAATCATGTATGTCCAAAACGCCCCCAAAAATAAATTCTTCTTTTTTTTGTTGCTCCTGTTGAGCCCTCTTCGATGAATCATTTTTGTTTCCCCCCCTCCCCCCAAAAAATAAAAAAAAATACAAAATGTTCAGAAAAAAACAAAAAAATTTAAAAAATGTTCAGAAAACTAATAAAAAAAATTTAAAACAACAAAAACAAAAAAAAAGTTCTTTTCAGAACTACCTCCCCATTATTAAAAAAAAATTGGTAGAATTCTTTGAACTCTGCCAAGCTCTATTTCTATTAGTTCGCTCCCAGTTCGCACTCCGGTACGCGAACTTTGAGCGCACCCAAAACATTTTTTTTAAAAAAAGGAACAGTAAGTATAAGGAAAGAAAACAGACAGCTATGTTACTATAAAGATAGCTATAGGGAGTAAAGAAAAGATACTGTGACCCGCAATTCACTTCTGATCATGTCATATATTACACTATTTTTCACATAGTCAGTGACATCATCAGCAGTGGATTGCGAGTAACAGTTTTTTTTGTTTACGTCCTATAGCTGTCTTTTTTGTAACATAACTGTCTGTTTCCTATCCTTAAACTTACTGTTCGTTTTTTTAACGAAATAACAGATATGCCCAATTATTACATCATTCATAACATAGTCAGTGACATCATCAGCAGTGGAATGCAGGTTAAAAAAGTAGAAAACATTTACCTTATAATTCTTGTTAATTTTTGAAGAAAATTTTTCATACATTCAATCTGTAAAAGAGAGAACAAACATTTCCAAAAATATTAAAACATGTATTTAAAAATTAGAAAAAAGAAGGGAAAAGGTTCAAGAAGAAACACTTTTTAAACAACTTTGACACTTATAGAAACCTCTACTTCTCTACGACCCCTACACAATCCTAAATATATTTATTTTCAACAAACAGTATCTTCATGCTGATGAAATGAGGCCTATTTTGAAATATGATGCTTCTTTTGCATTGCTTATGTCTCACAATAGTGATGCCATAACAGCGCAAAAGAGATGTGAAACCATCATAAAATTGTGTCTAACATTTAAAATGATTATTTTAGGATGCAAATAAGATGTGTGCTTTCAAGAGCTTTCTTTGAGGTGAGGCCTCTTTTCTTTTTTTAAAAAAAAACAGTACCCAGAAGTACAGCACTGTAAGCATTAAAATTGACACTTACAGAAGACTCAGCTTACCCATATGTACCTCACATTTCTAAATGTATATCATAAGTACAAAAACCATAACATTAATTATACATGTTAAATGGTTTATTTTTGCTGTTCTCAGAATGTATCAAATTTCACTTAAATCAGTGACTTGAAGGTATTCATCATGTAACAGCGGGGGAAAAAAAACACAATCAAAATGACTGTGTTTAAAAAACCCATACAACCTAAGAAATCTGATTTCAAAACTCCTTAAAATTGACTTACTTTCAATGACGTCGAATGATCTCCTATAAACAGCATCCACTCTGTTGTGCTATAAATATTTTCAGCCCGCCACTTTCTGAAAGAAAACCTCCATCGATACGTAAAATATGTTACATAGAAAAAAAACTTCTCTCATTCTATCACATGTTTCCACTAGGCCAAATCATGTTGCCGCGATTCGCAAGTCTTATATTTCTTCCAATCAAATCCCGACATTTTCTATTTTCGCAACTTTCAAAAATAAAATATTTGAGATTATTTTCGCAATCCTGGACTACTAATATCTTACTCTTCTTTGTCACTCATGTTCTCCTTTTCCTATGACACTGATACTGCTTACTATGAAGCAGACCTACTTGCATCAGGTTTATATAGTTGGATTTTTAATCTAGACAGCATTGCAGACTTACATTCCCTCTACTTAAAATTTTGGTTTTAAAAACACCAGGTAAGAATTTTTAAGGTCAAACGGCAATTTTTTTTTGAAAGTTACAACGGAATCATTACAGAATGACCAGCCGTTTCCAGACTTTAAGTAAGCTGTATAATGTCCTGATGTTGTTGATGGACCTTCATGATAGATAATTGCTACAGTTACAAAAGTCCTCCCTGATATTGACAGCTGAGAAGCCACAATTTTTTTTATTAAAGTTGACAATTTTGATCCATCAGGCCTACATCGTTGGATCATTAAAATGACATACTGGCTATATCTACGTATAAATAATGTTGACATCATATCACATTTACATTGGCTACACTCCATGTTGTGATCCGCTGCATTTACTAGCTTATTAAAGGACACTGATTTACTGTCTGGCAAAGTTAAATATATAAATCTTTCTGAGTCTACACTAGTAGTACTTGATACCATACAGTTCTCGCAGTCATGCTGCCATTGATAAGAAAGCCCAAACAGGTGATCTACATCTACACCCTCATCTTGCAATACATCAAGCATATACATTAAAAACTCTTGACAATCTTGCTGATTATTTTCAGAGAAGTCTGTTTGACCTGAACATTCATCTAACAGATAACGAACTTCAGACACACTTTCTACTTTTGTTCGATCAGTGCTACATTTCTCTAACACAGAATTCAACAAGCAGCATAAACTTTGCTCCGAATTGAACACAATCTGTTCTTTTAAACTCTCTAGTGAAAAGAGAACATTAACCACTACATTTGCATAGCAGTTGACACCAGAACTGTTTTCAAATTGAAAACCGACAACATCTTCAACAGAATCCACTTTCTTTCTGCTAACAACTTTCGGTTCATTGACTTTTAGTCTTTTTGCAACAACCTCCCTACTATTACTGATATTTCTACGTTTCTGGCCTACCACACGTTTCTCAAACAAAGGATATTGAGGCAAATGTGGCGCATACTCTCTTCTTAACCTATTGTATTCCTTAACACAATCTAGATCCGCACAAATGTTTGTGACATCACAGTCAATCAAGTACAATCCCGATAAAGTTCTAACTCGTGACAATGCCACATATGCCATACCCTCCTTGAACACAGAACTGCCAATATTCACCAATGCACAGTCTACACTTAAACCTTGCGATTTATGGATTGTCACCGCATATGCCAAGCAAACAGGAAACTGTTTACGGCGAACATATAAGTCTTTAACAAGCAAAAACCTAGCAGAACAACGACCAATTTGCTGTACTTCCTCAATGCCATCAAATTTAATTCTTAAAAATTCGATTCCATCTCTATTTTTGTATTTCTCCAAATCAACAACATTACCCATTGATCCATTTACTAGACCTCTTTCTACATGTAAATTCCTTCTCAAAATGATTCGGCAATTTAAACACACATTCAAAGTCTTTTCAAAACCCGCTGTTTTAGATATAGTCTTCTCTAATGAATCCAATTTTGATTTCAAATTGTCTGACAAAATAATTGTTGATCCCATGTGCTCTAATTTGTCGATAGCTTCAAGTTTCACAATCTCTTGCTTTTCTAAATTCAACATTTTATTGTTGAAGATGGCACATTCTGCAAGAGTTGGCATGAGACATATCCCGGACTTCTTCTCAGTAATTTTCTGAAAAATATTCTCAGGCACAATCTCTTGTTTGGGATATAAATTTGACAGTAATCGTGCATTTAAAGCTTCTCTCCCATGCTCGGTCACTTTTCCAATTCTAATATCTTGTAGAATATTCTTGTAATCTTCATCCTTTGCCTGACGCATATTTTCATGCAGTTCTGCATAATTGAAGTTTAACCATATATTGACGTTGCCAATGCTCCCTAGGCACTTCCTGGTATCTTCATGTGTGAGTATTTTGAACACAGGTTGACCTTTTACTGGTGTCAGCTGCAGAAGATCTCCGAAAACAATGATGTGTTTGCCACCAAATAACACATCATATTCAGTTTTAAGTACTTCTTGCATTCTCAAATGCACAAAGGCAAGCATGACATTGGAAACCATGCTTACTTCGTCAATGATAAGTAGTTTCATTTTCCTCAAGACTCTTGAAACTTCACAGCAAGCATCTCCAGATAACTTGTTGTATTGTAATTTGTTGTCATGCTCCACCGGCAGCATCAGTAGACGATGCAAAGTAATACCTTTAATGTTATGTGCTGCCAGTCCAGTAGGAGCGGTGACAACACAAGACAGCGATGACTTAGTCCTTTCCTGCAAATAACAAGAAATTGCTTTAATGAGGAAACTCTTTCCAGTTCCCGCTTCTCCACTCACGTACAGTCGGACAGGCTTCAACGACGTACATGAGCACTCTTTGTTCTCATGACTTAATCCGTGCTCAATTTCCTTGGTAACTTCATCATATATTTTCCTCTGCTCAACGTTGAGTTGTTTTTCCAAGTCTTCTAAGTTAACTGAATCCTCCTGAGCATGTGCCATGGCTCTTTCCACTTCATTCATAGCAGTGGCAGCTTCATTTTTGATAATAGGTCCTCCAAGTGGATCTTGACTCAATGAAACAGAACTCTGACTGTCCTGAGAACTGTCTCTGGCAATCTCGGCTGCAATCGTTGCTTCCTGCTCAATTTCCAAAGTTAGCATTTCTTGATATTTAGGAAAAGCAGGACATTCTATGGACTCCTTGGCTGCATTAAAAGAGTCTTCGTAACAGAGGAAATCTCCAAGCAGTTCCTCTTCTGCACGCCAAGGCTTGAAAAGTTGCAAAAGTGCTAAATAGAAAAACTCCTTTCTTTCTGGAGATTCACCACTCAATTTTCGATGGTTTACTAATTGGCATTTTCTTTGCTTGACCAGGCATCCCTCACTTCCAATTACAGCATACACTCCTTTCTCAATATCTTCTTTGATGTTCCTCTTGAATATATAATTTTGGAGAACCTCATATAGACAAACATTCTCAAGGTGACTGCTTCGATTTGGATAATATGTATCCAACATGTTGGTCTTCAAAATGTCGGTACTGTTTGGCTCCTTTTCCGCCAAATACTCAATTTCCCGGACAGGTTTTAGAACTCGATTTCGCGTTGCAGCAAGACCAAGACTCGCCCAAACGATACTCCTAGATTTGGCATAGAGACTTGCTGAAGACAATCGATCTGAACATTCGTAAGCTCCGATTTCTCGATGCGACAACATCTTCAGACTGAAACTATACAACTTCTTGCTGAGGCTCTTTTCATGGGATATGTCCTCCCACATATCCTTCAGTTCTGTCTTTTCTTTTTTGGTGATGTAAGATGTCACATACCGAGCCACAGCCATGCAGTTGTCACCCACAAACTGTATATCCATGTTAGCATTCCACATGGACAAAATCACTGGGTTGTAGTCATTGATGTACTTGGACTCTTCGTTCCTTTTCAAATTGTATGTATTTTTGGGTGATTTCCTCGTCACATTATGTCGTAGTGAAGACATCAAACTGTTCACTTTTCCTTTAGAAATCACCGGCCGTGGAAAGTTGAAACGACATTTGGTGTAGAACTTGTCCTTGTTTCAGAATTTACGACGACAGTACTTTCCACAACGATGGCTTTGGAAACGTAGAACTTGTTCTCTTAGGCTTTTCTTCTCCGTTGCATTTGGAACAGCACACGTAGAATACTGTTCTATGAAATTCATCACTAAGTCATCGGGATCTGTTCCAAATTTAGGAGCATCCTTGATCCACAACAACATATGTATATGAGGAGCACCTCTTGCTTGGTACTCCTTTCTCCAAAAGAAATCCAACGCCTCTCCAAGAGGTGGATTCTTCTTATTTGTGATGAAAGACATCATAGCTTCAAATTTATGATTGAAGTACCTGCATACATTCACAGGATCCAAAGAACACAGTTCTCCAGGTGTCTTGAATTCAATGTTTTCAATATTTCCATTTGCTTCTCGTAGAAATTCAAGTAAGTCTTCCCAGCCATACTCGGCACAGCTCAGAGTGAGGAACCATGTCGGAGTTCCTAAGTTCCTCAGCATACATTTTAAATCACCATGACGACGATACCAATACTCATTAGTACCACGCTGACACGCCATGAGATTAATTAAGTGAGAATCCAAAATACTATCTTGGACATTAACTTTATGCATAAAGTCTCTTGCCGAGATATTTCGCATCTGTATACCACTTTTCAAGATGTGGTTCACTGCATATGACAGTCCAGACAGATCGCTTTCAAACAGGAGATGAAACAAATAGGGAATGCATTGACGAAACCTAGGATCTTCTCCATACAATCGTAAAGTCCGGTATTCAGACGCAGGAATTTGATGAGATCGCTCATCATATCTTCCTCCTCGACCTGTGGGAAATAGCTGTGGGAAACACCGAGCTTCCAAACTTTCCTCCCAAACACTAATGGGACTCCCTTTGGCTTGTTTCATTTGAAACAACTCAATAGCATTCCCCATGACTTCCTTGGAATGCAAAGGATGAACACTATAATGTTCATATATTTCTTCACTTTTAGAGGCCTCTACTTTCTCAATTTGCCCAGCACACAAATCGCTATCCTCTTCATCACTTACTTCCTCTTCTGCAACATACACATTCTTATAATACTTATTATTTTTCTTCAAATACACTGTTGCCTTTTTGACTTTCCTAACATCCACTAAATCTTGCCATATTTTCTTATTCTTTGTCGGAACCCCATTAACCAAGATAACCAGAGGTTCCTCTTCCACTTCTTCTACTCCAATTGTGTTAATGTTTTTATTCAAATCTAAAGGCAAATAAACAACTCTTCCCTTTAATCCTCTCTGTAAATCTGCTGGAGGCAACTTCCCTGTCTTTGGCTCCATTCTTACAATAGCCTGAAAGGGATGAATACTTTGAATCAAAATAGATTCATAAGTATTTAAATCCTTCAATTCAGAAGGAATCTCAACCAATTCAAGATTATTATGAACTGCCCTAGCAGGCATCTGGTTTTGGTTTAATTTATTACAACAATAAGTACACACACGTTGATCTGATCCCAAATCAAAATAATTTTCTACCATCAAGTATGTGGCAAAATCCTTCCATTCACTATTATTTTCCCTTTCACTTTTTGCATATAAATCCACTACCTTAGTCTGATTCTTATAATAAGTACGTCGACAACAAACACAAGTGAAATTAGGCCTCTCACTTGATTTCATCTGAAACGTGGCAATTTCCTTCTGAAAATTATCTGTACTGTAAACCTGTACATTATCTTCCACATTACTCTCTACTTCAGGGTCAATTTGAACATTCTCATCTTTACTACTAAAGTAACAAAACTCAATTTCTTCACAAATATTCTTCACATCTATTTCAGAACCATGCAAAAGAGCAGCACATAATTGTTTAAGCATAATTGCTGGACTCTTTGCATAATACAACATTCTCACTAATTTTCTCACTTTATTATGATGCACTGCTAGCATCCTGAAATGATGAAAAACACTTTGGCATACTCTCCTGGAAAGACAAGCCAGTGAATGACCACGCAAACCTGTTATTTGTCTCACTCTGCAAGGATCTAAATCTTGCAACAACTTCATTTTCTGCTTCAAACTTTTCTTATTAAATGTCCGTATAAAATCACAAAGCAAATTGATGGAAACCTGTCGCACACTGCAAATAGAACTACACTTCCAAATGTACACAGGAGCCTTAGGACGTCTTCCTAAAACCTCATCACTTAGCGCCTCTTCTGTCTCTGTTGTCACAAGTTTTTCTTTTTCAACTGGACAACCATCCTTCACTTCATAAGCTCGACCACTGATGTCAACTGCATGCACCAAATCATTATCCTGAAAATAACTCTCCTCATTAAAAAATGCCTCAGAACTTGAACTATGCATCCATTCTCCGGAAAAAACTTCGCAAAAGTTGCTACGATTTACTACTCTCTTCCATCTACTGTTTGTTTTAAAATCAGAAATTACCTTGCTTAGTTTCCTAATTCTATTGATTACCAAAATAAACAACTTTCGCTTAATTTCAAAAGCATGATCAATAATTTTCTCGACATTTTTCTTCTTCTTATAAAATGCCGCTTTCTGTTTGCATTTCTTAATATTTCTTAATAAATTAACTATTATCCGATTACGGAACATTCGTTGTCGAATGTCCCTAAACTGTTCTTTCCTTCTACTATCATGCACAGAGTTATCTCTTCCTCTACCAGTAACATTTTTCATGGGTCTTTTCTTTCCATTTAAATTACTCTTCTTTTTCTGAACTGAAACATTTGGGCGAGAAATACTTTTTTTACTACAAATATTTTTTAAGAAAGACTTTGTGCTCTTACCCGGAGCTTTCTTGGTGTTTTGATAAGTATTTAGGGAAGAGGACTGCTGCAATAAAACATCACCGTGCTGTCTTTGACGTTTTCGAGCCTTTATAATTCTATTTTTGGTAGGCATTTTCCAAACTAGGAAAGAATCTGCAGTTGAATCTGTTGAAAAATATAATAAAAAATGTTAATAACCACTATTACCAAACAGTAAATGAATAACAGTCATCAAAAACTTAATGCCCTTCTTATTATTTAACATAGCAAATCAAGGCATATGACTGAGTATGATGTTATTTTTCTTTTTTAAATGGAAAGCGTTCTTCATGGTGCAAGTTTCTTGTAAATACGCTCCCACCTGCGAAAAGGAACTTAGCAATGCAAAGCTGCTTGGGTCCCCAGTGTCTGTCAACATTCTAAACAGTCCGGAGCGGCCGCCATCTTATCTCTCGGTAGGATCGAGAGAGAAGAAAAGGTGAAAAACGAAGGGGAAATTTAATAAAATGGGGCAAAGTATACCCCAGTTGACCCCCTAGGAATGTTGTTGGAATTTTTTAAAGGGTCCCCTGAGGAAAATAAAAAAATATATATTTTTCACGATAGAACCGCTTCCCAAACACCGAACTGGTCCGCAAACTGCACGAGAATACGCCATTTTGTGCGTCGTTTTAATTAAATTACTAGGAATAAGGAGGTGCAGGAGACGTATCCTATTTCCTTATATTTTCTGAGAGTGGCTGAGGAGTCTCATATATGTTGATACATGTGTTCCAGCGGCTGTGCGTGAGCTTTTTTTAAATTTTTGCTGCGTGACGTCTGTTAACGTTCGATTCGAAGGAAATCAGGAAGTGTTGACCACCAATTTCTCAGTGCGATAAAATCTTTTGAGATATATTATCAAGCCTGTGCGCTAAAATTATCGCCGATAAAGCGGCGACAATGGGCTTGATAATATGCTCTGTGAAATTCCAATCGAAGCCCATTTTAGATGTCTTCACATCTAGCATGTACTTCGATTGGAAATCCATAGAGCATATTATCAAGCCCATTATCGCCGCTTTATCGGTCGTTTTCGGCCGATAAAGCGGCGATAATTGAAGCGCACAGGCTTGATAAAATACCACATTGTTATAAATGAATACTTATTGAGACACAATGTCTGCGCCAATTTGCCTTTTTTACAATGCCACAATTTTGTCGTGCACGGCAGCCATTTTACATGCCAGGCTGGTCTCAGCCTATCACCTAGCCCTGCGAATGTAGGGAAATATTATCAAACCTGTACACTAAAATTATCGTCGCATTATTGGCCGAAAACGGCTGATAAAGCGGCGATAATGGGCTCCATAATATGCTCTGTGGAAATCCAATCGAAGCCCATGTTGGATAACATGGCTAAAAACTACTCAACACCATTGTTTGGACATTATTAACATGGCTATGTAACTCCCATAATCAAAATTTAAATTTGCCAAGCACACTTGTGTTACTGCATGCCAGAATGCTACACCGAATATGCAATTACAATTTCGCAAAGTAACAAAATCTATTTCTATATCACTACAGACAAAGCCACAATTTAAAAACACAGCTTTCTTCATCATTTTCTCCTTAGCGATAAAAAGCGGTAGCAATGCATGAATATCACGCTGAAAAGTCAGCGATATTCATGCATTATCCTGCAAATGCTCTTAGCCATGTTATCCACCTCCCATTGGATAACATGGCTAAGAACTGCTCGCAAATGCGAAAAAAAACGGTCGCAATGCATGAATAACGCTGAAAAGTCAACGATATTCATGCATTATTCAGCAAATGCTCTTAGCCATGTTATCCACCACCCATTGAATAACATGACTAAATACTGCTCAGAGCCCCATGAGGAACGCTTTCCATTTAAAAGAGAAAACATATCATCATAGAAAAGAATCGTTTTTAAACACAGCATATAAATCAATTGTATACCTGCATTCAAGAGGAAATGACTGAAAATGTCCTTGAGACACACGAAAGCGTTTTCTAGAATACCCTAGCACCATTTTTCCGACATTATTAACATGGCTATGTAACTCCCATAATCAAAATCTAAATTTGCCAAGCGCAGGTGAGAACGTATTTACAAGACACTTGCCCCATGAGGAATGCTTTCCATTTAAAAATGAAAAAATAACATCAAAGACACTCAAATGCCTTATAAATATGACCCAAAACAACCTATGAAACTCTAACAGTACATATCCAAAATTTAATTGTTTTCAAAATGGTTTTTAAAAACAACATATCTGTTTCAGCTTACATAAAAGACCATGGAATGCGCTTCATATACAACAATACCTTGAGTTACTACATGCCAGAATCCTACACCGAATATGCAAATACAATTTCTCAAAGTAACAAAATCTATTTCTATATCACTATAGACAAATCCACAGTTTTAAAAACACAGCTTTCTTCATCATTTTCTCCTTAAATCATTCTATTCTATATCTAAAATAAATAAATCTTTTCTCACCTTAGCAAATACTTTTTGAGTTTTGAAAATAGTCTCAGAAATACACCAAATTGTCTTCAGCAGAAGAAAAAGGATGCACTCCAGAGGCTGCAGCTATTGAAAGCACAGAAATACAGATATTCATTTCACATATCTCTCATATTAGCCAATCATAACTCTTCCCTCACTTTTTTCAAATCAAAACCCTTCCCCCCCCTGCCCTCTCTGCCTTTTTTTTGCTTAGCAACGACCTCCTGAAAGACCTCTCATGTTTGCAAGTTCACACAACAATGTTTCAATTGAACTCTGAACTCTCAGTGCACCTGCGTATCCAGTGCAATCTTTCATTAAAAGTTTCTTCCTTGACCATTGAAATTATATGTTTCAAGAACACATCCATGCACCCTAACTTTCTGTTTTCAGAAATGGAAATGCGCCAATCACTGCTAATGAATAATTAGCATTGGAAATCCACAGTTTTTTTTCTTTACAAACTCCTACTGTTTCAACTGCCCTTTCATTACCACACTTCATCTGACTGCAGCACAACCTTCTCCCACCATGTTTAACGTCTGGATTGTTGGACATAGTTACATCCACTGGGCTCAAAGGTATGCTGACAACAGAAATTTACACAACCTCAATTTACAGGATGTGGAAATTAAATGGTTGGGCCAAAGAGGATTAAAATGTCACCAATTGATACCATTGGTGAAAACCTTTATGCATTTGCCAAAACCTGACCTCTTAATAGTGCACTGTGGAGGAAATGATTTAGGCACTATGACTGGGGTTGGTCTGGAAATGCTTTTAAAGGACACCTTTGAGCAATTAATGGCACTTTTTCCTCAAACTGCCTTGGTATATTCCAATATATGCCAAAGACAGAAATGGAGGTGGTCCAACCAATTTGGTCCACAAATTGAGAAAGCGAGGAAGCATGTAAACAAATCTGTTTCAGCTTTCATGAGAGACCATGGAATGGGCTCCCTGTACAATAATAACTTGCGTTACTACATGCAAGATATCTACAGAGGAGATGGAGTTCACTTCTCAGATGAGGGCAACAGAATTTTCATTCTGAATTTAAGACTGTGCATTGGTACCTACTTATAAGTACCTAAATGGAACATAAACCCAAAAGCTCTTCTCAGAGCTACCCTTCATCTGATCACTCACAATTAATACTTTTCTCTAACTTATTTCTGTAATTTTCAACAAACTACGCTCAAAGAGCGCTACCCGGTACGCGAACTGGAAGCTAACCGCCCAAAATTATTTTAAAAATGTTTTTTCTCCGCACATATGGTCCTCCTCAGCCACCCTCAGAAAACCTGGGGTGTCAAAATACTTGTACCGTGTCCCCTTCTACCCTTTCTGAACATTATTTAACCTCCATTTTATATGTTAATTCGACCGAAACACAAAATAGTGGACTCCCGTTACGCTTCTAGTTCGCGGACTAAACTGCTTCCCGGGAAGCGGCCCAAAGAAAAGGTGGGAAAGTAATTCAAAGAAAAAGGACTGGAGACACTCTCACCAAATATAGATTAACTCATACTACATAACAATCCCTTTCATTTTCACAAATTTGATTGAAATTCCATTTAGCCATTAAGCCTGTAGACCTCTCTAAATACCTTGAGGTAAATTACTTCACAAAACACATCTGAAGTGTTGGAATTGACAACCAATAAAAATCTTACTTTCATTTTCTACTTTTATTACCTGATATTTGATTGGTTATATACCTGAATATATATAAAGGAAGAGAAGAAAACACAGCCATTTTGACTGCTACTTCTTGTTGTACATCACATTTCAATACTTACCTAAGACTTCAACTTGTTTCTGAAGGTAAGTTGTTATTTTTAAAAATGAAGTATATTGTACACTATAACTTGATATGGTAGACTTTTTCTGATACATATACACTATCCCTCTGTAGTAGTTATGGATTTAGATAGACTTCTCTGTTATAGTTAGGAATGGAGTTAGGCTTCTCTTCGTTAAATTACATACACTTTTTTATAGTCCTATTCCCACTCTGATACTATACACTGCCAAAAGAAAAATTCACTGATAAAAACTACCTATCTAAAATTAATCCCAACAGTGCCCAATCTCTACTAATATATATTTTTTTATTCAAAATTTCAGGCAAAATGGAAGGCGAACAACAAGTTTCATTTTCAATTGAACTGCAGGAGAGCAGCCAAGACAAACTTGATGACTTTATGGATGACAGTAGAGACCACGAACTTCTACAATGTGTTGAAGCAGTAGACAACCTGCTTCAAAATGAAAAACAATTACACCCTATAATAAATTATGACATTTCTGACAATGAAATGTTAGAAAATTTAATAAAGTATGAAACACAATCATAATAAAAAAAAAAAAAAATAAAGAAAACAAAAAAAAACCAACAAAAACAACAAATAATTAACATACAGTATTAAAAAAATCTATCATTCTTTTATCCTTATAGTACGCTGCCCAGAGCACTACCCGGTTTGCGTACTAGGAGCTCACCACGCATAAATAATGTTTTTTTTTTTTTTTTTTTTCCCCCTGCAGAAACCTTTTACAACCTCCACATAAAACCTAGGGGGTCAGGGAGGATCTACTAGGCCCCCTTATCGAAATTTCCCCCTTTGTTTTGGCCTCCTCTTATCTCTCGATCCTACCGAGAGACAAGATGGCGGCCGCACCGGACTGTTTAGAATGTTGACAGACACCGAAGAGCCAATCAGCTTCGCATCGCAAAGTTCCGATAAGCGAAAAGTATGCGAACCGGATCGCTGCCCGGAGCGCTGTTACAGATATATATCTTGATTTAAACGTTAATTTCTCAAAATCCACTGAAGCACATATATTGAGACCTAGCAAAGGCACATCGGGCTAACAGTCCCTACAATTTTGCCAAGTTTCGTGCAAATCCATTCAGCCGTTCGAGCTAAAAGTGAGGCCAACCGCCCTATGGAAATTAACATGGGAAAAACGCGTTTTGGGACCCCCCTTTTTTCTCAGCCCCCCCTTGACGAAACCCCCCCAAATTTCTAGGAGCTGCTCAGAAACAAAATGTGCCATTTTCCTGAAAATTTCAGCCGATTCCGTCCACAAACGCCAAAGTTATTAGACATAGAATTTTCAGAAATCCCATAGAGAAAAAATCCTAACTATATATACCTACTGGCGACCGCCAGTAGGTAATAAATATATATATATATATATTTATATATATATATATATATATATATATATATATATATATATATATATATAACCTACTGGCGGTCGCCAGTAGGTAGTTATAGTTAGGACCTAGTTTCCTTAGGAAATCCTCAACATTCTATTTGGATTAACTTTGGCCCCGGTGGATGAATCTTCCCAAATTTCTCAAAGAAGATGGTTCGGTCCGCTGCGGTCCTTCCCTGAAAGTTTGGGGGGGATTCGTCAAGTGGGGGCTGACATAAAAGGGGGTCCCAAAACGTGTTTTCTCCATGTTATTTTCCATAGGACGTTTAGACACGGCTACAGCTCGAACGGGTGAATGGATTTATAAGAAATTTGGCAAAACGGTAGAGTCCAGCTCGCAGATTACGCTTTTTTTTGAATGGTGTAAATCCGTTCAGTAGTTGCTGAGAAAATTAAAGTTGAAGTCAATTATATATCTATAAGCGCGCACGGGTGCGCGCACTCGTGCGGCTGTGCGCGAGCGGATTTTTTTTTGTTGCTGTGTGACGTCTGTGAACGTTCGATTCGGAGGAAATCAGGAAGTGTTGACCGCCATTTTGTTAGTGCGAGTGAATATATTCTACATTTCAAAGCGTTGAAACATGGAAAGGGTACAAGGTAGAGATTGTCTGGCCGCGTAGGTTTTCTCAGGGGGTGCAGTAAGGCTCTTGAACGCGAAAAGAATTAAACATTTTTTTTTTTAAAGTTGCGGGGTGCGCGCACCCGGTTGCGCACACCTATTTACAAGAGTGTGAAAATGGAGATAAATCAGAAGTTTTAGTGCTTAGATATAAGGTGGCTCTGAAAAGAGCCCCTGTGTTAATTGAGTTTTTTCTGCATTTATAAGTAAGTACCGATGCAGAGTCTCATGTTACAGAGGAAGATTCTGTTTCCCTCATCCGTGAAATGAACACCATCTCTCCTATAGATGCCTTGCTTGTTGTAACGCAAGTTGTTGTGGTAAATAGAACCCATGCTTTAATCTCTGAGGAAAGCAGAAACAGATTTATTTACATGTTTCCTTGCTTTCTCAATTTGTGCACAATGTTGATTGGACCAATTCCATTTCTGTCTTTGGCATATATTGGAATATACCAAGGTAGTTCGAGGAAAAAGTGTCATCAATTGTCGAAAGGTGTCTTTTAGGAGCATTTCCAGACCTACCCCAGTCAATGTACCTAGATCGTTGCCACCACAGTGCACAATTATAAGGTCTGGTTCTGGGAGATGCATAAAAGTTTTCACCAAAGGTATCAATTGGTGACATCTCAATCCTCTCTGGCCAATCCACGTTATCTGCACATTTGGTAAATCAAGGTTGGAAAGTCGTCTGTTTGCTGCATATTTTCCACTCCAGTGAAGATAGCTGTGTCCTAAAAGCCAAACCTTCATTTTCAAGGTAGATGCACTCGTACTCCGATGGGTTCTGGAAGTGGAATGGTAGTTAGAAGCTGAAAGTCAGGATAAAAAAATGGATGAGGCTTGGTGTGGTTGAAAAAATAAAAATGATTGGTTGATTGTAATACCTCAAGATTGAAGACTACGTTGCATGTTAATGTTTATGTAAAACGAAAAGTACTATTGGGTGTCAAAAAATGACATGTAACAGAGCTGTGGATAAGCAGGTGTTTCTGGAGGGAAAACAGTCTTCTTAGTTTGATGTAGAACGTTGAGATATGAACTTTTGACCTGTGCCTTCAGCCAGGTGCAGAATGAGGTGTTACCATGGAAACAGCCAGAGAAGGCAGTGGGTGATGGGTGACCTTTCTGTGACAATGAAAATATTGTGAGGAACAACCAACTGCAATGTAAATTTGATTTCAAAATTTTGCGGGAAGAAATATGATTGGTTGAAGACACATATATGAGTCTGTATTGACAGGATATCTGTGCCATTGAATTTTGGTTGCAGTGATAGAAGCATTATTGAGAGTTCCGTCAAACGAATATCTGTTTTGTGACTGTCACTGTTCTACATCTTACAGAGCATTGGTAAAGGTAAGTCTGTAACTGTTTGCTTTGTCATGTACTGTAAAATGTGGTTTAGTCACTAAAATTGGTTCATTTTCCTCACAGTCTCTGAGTAACCTCATTTTTGGCTGTCATAATGTCTTGTATTTTTAAAACTATTTTTCCATTTCGTTTCATCACTCTTTATCGACATTATTTGTTTGCAATTATTAGTTTTACATTTTGCATAATAAATTTCAATAAGCTAAATGGTGTTCAGTTAGGTTCTTATGTAATCTTTTACTGTTCGTTTTTTAAATTCACTGTGAGTCAGAGACGAAACTGGAACGAAATTTTGGAGGGGGGCAAATTAAAAAAAAATTGTTAGGCGAACTTGAATGTTTAATTAGTTGGCAGAGTAAAGGTGCAGGGGCTTTTAGGAGGGGTACAATAACTGCAAGGCCTACTTAACATTCAAATGGAGGTTTATAGAGATGTGAAACGTTCAGGTGGGGCGGTGTGTGTACCTAGAATATATATGTTACCTTAGGCTGCTACACCAGACGGGAGGGGGGTGTGGGCCTGAAGTCCTGTGAATTTAATGGGAGTTGCGAGCCTTTTTTTCATATTCTTTCCAATGTAAATTATAGTTTTGTATATAATTTTGGTGAACAGCAAAAAATGGAATATAAAATATGTTTAATATAGACAGAAATTATTTGTGTGATTTTGAAGCGTTTACATATAATGAGAGTAGTTGATTTTCAAATGAAAAAATAGTATTAGCAGAGACACAGATAATGCAGATAGAGAGAGAAATGGTACATTACATGTGATACCGTCCTCAAAAAGTGCTAATGCTTAATGTATTCCTAAACTTTCTGTCAGACGACAAAATTACAGTGTGGTTCGTGGCCGCGGCCTGCACTGGTGGGGGTGGGTGAGAGGGGGAGGTGGTCAAGTAAAATAAAATGAAAAATTGTGACCATGAGGTTGTACACAGGTTCGTGTAGTACAAATGTGAAACCATCGTCTAAAAGTGGTAATGATTAAGGTATTCATAAACTTTCTGTCAGACGACAAAATTACAGTGTGGTTTGTGGCCGCGGCCTGCACTGGTGGGGGTGGGGTGAGAGGGGGAGGTGGTTGAGTAAAATAAAATGAAAAATTGTGACCATGAAGTTGTACACAGGTTCGTGTAGTACAAATGTGAAACCATCGTCTAAAAGTGGTAATGATTAAGGTATTCATAAACTTTCTGTCAGACGACAAAATTACAGTGTGGTTTGTGGCCGCGGCCTGCACTGGTGGGGGTGGGGTGAGAGGGGGAGGTGGTGGAGTAAAATAAAATGAAAAGTTGTGACCATGAGGTTGTACACAGGTTCGTGTAGTACAAATGTGAAACCGTTGTCAAAAAGTGCAAATGCTTAAGGTATTCATAAACCTTCTGTCAGACGACAAAATTACAGTGTGGTTTGTGGCCGCGACCTGCACTGGTGGGGGTGGGGTGAGAGGGGGAGGTGGTCGAGTAAAATAAAATGAAAAGTTGTGACCATGAGGTTGTACACAGGTTCGTGTAGTACAAATGTGAAACCGTCGTCAAAAAGTGCTAATGCTTAAGGTATTCATAAACTTTCTGTCAGACGACAAAACTACAGTGTGGTTTGTTGCCGCGGCCTGTACTGGTGGGGGTGGGGTAAGATGGGGAGGTGGTAGAGGAAAATAAAATGAAAAGTTGTGGCCATGAGGTTGTACACAGGTTCGTGCAGTACATGCCTTCATACATTGAGGTAGCAGACCGAGTATACAAATATCTCTCTCCCTCCTGCCGTTTGACTCAATCTTAAAGTCCCTTCTGCTTTCCGTCTCCGTTGCCCTGTGTTATCTTACTGTGTGTGTGTCAGTCTGTGTCTGCCTTCAGTCCGGGCTGAGGAAGTTTGCTGTGCAGGCACACACAGATAGTCGCATCAAAGTACTTGGCAGGTTTTCAAAAAACTATTTATGTAATTGAGATGCTTTTTTGAAGCGCTAGTGAATGTCTACTTTCACAATTACTGCTCGGTTGGCTCCACAGAGCAGAGGGTATGTCGTATTTGACTTCTTAGTGCTTTTTCATCTGCACTGTGTTCTCTGGTGGCTGGCGGAGAAGTGTTTGTTATTGTGGAGATGAAAGCGTGATAAGTAGTGAAATACGACATAGCGTCTGGTCTGTAGAAGCGGGGAAGCAGTGATTAACACTGAGTAGTAATGATTAAGGTATTCATAAACTTTCTGTTAGACGACAAAATTACAGTGTGGTTTGTGGACGCGGCCTGCACTGGTGGGGGGGGTGAGAGGGGGAGGTGGTTGAGTAAAATAAAATGAAAAGTTGTGACCATGAGGCTGTACACAGGTTCGTGTAGTACAAATGTGAAACCGTCGTCAAAAAGTGCAAATGCTTAAGGTATTCATAAACTTTCTGTCAGACGACAAAATTACAGTGTGGTTTGTGGCCGCGACCTGCACTGGTGAGGGTGGGGTGAGAGGGGGAGGTGGTCGAGTAAAATAAAATGAAAAGTTGTGACCATGAGGTTGTACACAGGTTCGTGTAGTACAAATGTGAAACCGTCGTCAAAAAGTGCTAATGCTTAAGGTATTCATAAACTTTCTGTCAGATGACAAAATTACAGTGTGGTTTGTGGCCGCGGCCTGTACTGGTGGGGGTGGGGTGAGAGGGGGAGGTGGTAGAGTAAAATAAAATGAAAAGTTGTGACCATGAGGTTGTACACAGGTTCGTGCAGTACATGCCTTCATACATTGAGGTAGCAGACCGAGTATACAAATATCTCTCTCCCTCCTGCCGTTTGACTCCATCTTAATGTCCCTTCTGCTTTCCATCTCCGTTGCCCTGTGTTATCTTACTGTGTGTGTGTCTGTCTGTGTCTGCCTTCAGTCCGGGCTGAGGAAGTTTGCTGTGCAGGCACACACAGATTGTAGCATCAAAGTACTTGGCAGGTTTTCAAAAAACTATTTATATAATTGAGATGCTTTTTTGAAGTGCTAGTGAATGTCTACTTTCACAATTACTGCTCGGTTGGCTCCACAGAGCAGAGGGTATGTCGTATTTGACTTCTTAATGCTTTTTCGTCTGCACTGTGTTCTCTGGTGGCTGGCGGAGAAGTGTTTGTTATTGTGGAGATGAAAGCGTGATAAGTAGTGAAATACGACATAGCGTCTGGTCTGTAGAAGCGGGGGAGCAGTGATTAACACTGAGTCAAGCGGAACTGTGGCGGTCCTTGGTAACAGTAATAAATTATTTTCTTACAGAGGTACAACTGTTTGCATGGTGCGCGACCCACTAAGAAAGGGTTGACGGGCCGTCATAGGCCTGCAGGTTCTAGTATGAGTAAGTCAGGTCGACAAAAGAAAACATGAAGTTAGTACAGCTGAGGTTACGTGGAATACATGAATATTCTTTTAGTATACAATTATTTCAGTTGAGATTATGGATTAAAAGAGAGAACGTGTATATTTGAAATGTTTATTCAGAAATGCACTGTTTTCAAGGCAAGTCTCTTATCTAATACGAGTACAGACATTGTAAGAAACAAAGTAATCGGTATAGTCACTAGTACATAGAATACAAATGGTATAGTTGATGTAAAATGAATATGGTTTAGCAAAATTAATTGTACACTGTTATGAGGAAGTACATTATATTTTATTAAATCTAAGAAGGTGTCTTGCCTTTCAGTTTAGGAACGATACATGAAAATGCTAGTGGTTAGACATCAGCTCATTAACAATCAGCTCTCTGCATGCGAAGCACTATCAAGTTTGTGTTATGTTGTTGTTTAAGGAAAAAAAAAGGCGCCAAAATTGAGAAGTTGGCTGGAGGTGCATGTATGTAATCTGTTAGAACGTTCGAAAATTAGTGTTGAGAAGAACTACTGTATTGACATATCTTTTGAAGGTTTCAGTACTCCATCTGAAAAACAGCACGAAAAGTAATGGAAATATTAGTGAAAGAACATATTTTTCTCGTATGCATTAAAAATATTTCAGTTCATGGAAAACTAAAGCAGCAGAGGTGTGTGAGGCAGAAATAAGCAGTTCAAAGGAGAAATGGCGTTTACACTTATAAAAAACTCATGCTATCTTTACACATTAATCAGGGCACATGTAGCAAATATTACCCAGTTTTGCTCCGAGTACGTTTGAAATAACATAAGATAAGATATGCAACTAAATTGTTGACATTAGAGTTTAATAAAAAGTTAAGTTCGAAATGGAGTAGCTGAGGAAAACAAATGTAGTCCACATAAAACACAAAAATCTGACCAGCAGGAAATTATAATGTCCACTGTTAGTAAAGCCAATAGGTCTGTTGATGTAAAAAAAAATCCAAGAAAACGAGAAAAAGACAGGGATGCAAAACAAAATGTGGACGTCAATGGCTTGCATAAGAGTCATCCTACAATTGTGTAGGCGAAATAAGCAGCTACCGCTTCTAAAAGGAAGTCACTGTTATGATCCGAAAACATGTCAGCCATCCAATTGAAAAGAGGAAAAGAACATACATGGTCTTTAATTACCGGAACCTCTAGTACCATCAGAGGGCAACTCAGTGTCTTTTCTATGTAGCTGTGTGCCAGGAAATCTTGCGCCGCTGCGAATATATTCCAATGACCCAGAACTCCTTGTATCGCTGCAAAGGCCATAATCCCTCCGTTGGAACAAAGCTGTTCATGATCAATTAACGGATTCATGAGATGATTGTAATTCACTTCCGGAGACACCAAATTGCAGAGACATAAGTCCAGGGCCCACATGAAATCACAACTCAGGCAATGAAATAGAGGCTGCACACAGGTGAAATAGGAACATCGAAATGATAATCAATATGATGCACTCAAAGTCGAGAGTGGTAAGATGCCGTAGTACTCAAGCATCCTCTGGCAAAATAGTTCTAAGTGCTCCGGCTTGTTTGCGAAGATAGGAGGGACATTCATTTTGTAATAAACAAAATAGGAACACAAAAGTCGCAGTCAATGGTAGTAGAACAGGAGGTCCTGAAAAATAGGTCGCCGACTATGGAGTGAAGAGTAGCAGAATGACTTCAAAAAATTTCGGGCAGACAAGTCACTAAACCATTGCTTAGTAGTTATAAAAAAAATAGGGCTGTCTTGAAGTGGAGGATGCGTTAAAAATTAAGGGAGTCACCTCAGCAAATTTTAAAGGAAGGTCACTATTTTATAAGGAATGCACTTCTCTGTGAATATTAGCTAAGTGAAAGATATGTTTGCGAACAGATGGTAGGGTAACTTGTTTTTGTGACAATAAGGCTGTTGTTCATGTCTTGGGATTCAAGGCCTGATTTCACGTCCAGATGGAAACATCAAGGTTCCCATGCGGGGATAGATAAACTATTTTCTTAAAGGGAAGCATATGCAGAGTGATTATTACCGCGTAAGCTTTGCCGTTTAAAAAGTCACAGTAATTTTCATTACATGAAAAAAAATAACCACTGTTGAAGAATAAAGAAAAAGTCGGCATTATAGCAGGCACTGGTGTATGTTTGAAAAGACATGCAACATTACAGCGCTTCTAGTTAAATAAGTCATGTGATTGAAAGTGCCTTCATGTGAACGACTAATTACATGTTTGAGTATAGTCATTTCTATAAAGATTTAAGGGCAGATTAACATGCTCCGTGTGGCAGTTTTGCTTCACTTGTCACATGTTAAAAGTGATGCTAAACTGGCGTAAGGGGATTGTAAATCTGCCCAACTTTTTTTGCCGTCTCAAAGTCATTTGTAAGTGAAAGGGAGCGACTTAGTTTTATGACTGTAGGAGGTACTGAGCCGGTGGTATCTATTTATGTGAAGAAATTTATAGAATTTAAAAAGTGAAAAAACCGGAAAGGTAGACTAATTAATTTGTGCATTAGCCATGTTGCAGTTGTGGCTTCGGATACTAAAAAGGGAAAAGTGTTTAGGCGTTGAATGTGGAACATTGAAAAAAAAAACGTGTGTTATGGAAAGCAAACGTGGTTTGAAAATGAAATGTAAAGGTTTAAAGCAGGGGTCTCCAAAGCGGTCCTGGAGGGCCAGATGCATGCCAGATTTTAAAAATTACTACATGTATTTCAATGGGGATATCCAAAAAATATTGCATGGATCCAGCCCTTCAGGACCGGTTTGGAGACTCCTGGTTTAAAGAGAGAGGAGAAAATTAATATAGTTTCAGGGCTTTAAGTTGGCCGGGTCTGTTCGAGTTTCAGCACAGGCAGTTTCTTAAAGGTAGGCTTGCTGTGTATTGGGCTGCACTTTTGAGGCCTGGCGTAGGCAGACTTTTTAGTTAAGTTGTGCAGCTATTAATCTGTGTCAAATGTATTAGTACTTAGTTGCTGTAGGTATGATGTTACGTGTTGTACCATACCTATATGTAAAAAATTAGAGGGCAAAATTTACAGTGTGGTTTGTGGCCGAGAGCTGCAATGGTGGGTGAGAGTTCAGAGCGGAAAGTGTTGGGGCTAAAGGGAAAAAAGAGTTATGAGTTCAGATTATGCAGAAGTTCTTGTAACAGATACGTTCTTGCACTAAGTTAGTGGAGTCAGTATACATATATCTAAGTTGCTGTTTTCGTTTTCTCAACATACTGTTTTTGTGCTGTTTACTTTATATATTTTAGTGTGTCTGGCTCGCCCTCTGTATCTCTGTCTACTGTGCAGTTTTTCTCCATGTTGGCTATTCTTTGATTTTTACCGTTGCTGTCTCTCATACATTTTCTCTCTATGCAGTTGTTGTTCTCCCTCTCATGGGCCTTTAACCCCTTCGATGCTGATGACAGAACGGTTCCGTCATCAGCATCGGCTGAGCTGTGCTGATGATGGAACCGTTCCGTCATGACTCCGCCCGCGCAAGGCGGAGTCAGCATGGGCGGGGAATTCGCGCCGCACGGATGCGGTTAATTATGAAGGCCTTGCGCCGCCGGTGCATCACTTTTACCATGGGAAAAAGTGACGTTTTTGTCACGCAAGGCTTTCATAAATGAGACGCTTTGTGTCCTATTCTTGTTGTTTCTCTTGGTCTCTTTGTGTTGGTTGTGCTTTTCACTATATTTATTCATTTCTGTGATTGTTTTATTTTTGGCCTGAAAGCACTCTTACCTTCACTGTCCCTTGTGATATCTCTCTCCTTCTCGTGCTCTTTTTGTATGCTTCTCTGTGTCCTGTTCTCAGTTTTCCTCCTAGATTGTCTGTATGGTGGTGTATATCTCTTTTCCTCTTATTCACTCTTCTTCTCTCCATCTTTCTCTCTCTTCTGCTTTGTTTGTCCATCTCTGTGTTCCTTCTGATCTCTCTCACCCTATTGTAGTGTTTGCCTGCTGTCCTCTCTGTCTCTGTACCTCCTGTCTTTTGTATTCTTTGTTCTTTGTCTGTTATTTCTACTTTGTGACTCTGTCTGTATGGTCATCTTTTTCTTTATTGTACCTTCCCTTTGTTTCTTGACTTTTCAGTGGTGGTGTTATTTTTCTGCCTATCTCTTTGTGCTTTGAATGCTAGTTTGTCTCTTTATGTTCCTCTTCCTGCTACTGTCTCTCTCTTTCCTGTAGTCTGTATCTCTCCTGTCCTGTATCTATTTTTTACACTATATTTGATATTTTATTTTATATTTAGTTATGTCATGTGTTGAATAAGCAATTATTGAACTTAGTTAGGCATTAGGATATCTAATGGTAGAGAATCTTAGGGAATTTACCTGCTATGCTTGTTCTTTACTACAATGGCTCTATGTTGTGTAATAAATATGTCTGTAATATGTTAATTACATTTCATTATTCTCTTTTTTACAGTGTTTGGTGCTGAACAGTATAACCTGACTTCCACTCTGCTGAATTTCACAAATTATATTCTTTTTTTCAGGTGAGTTGGTATTTTTGAAAGGCAAATTTTTTGGGTGCACATTAAAATAATAAAGAAGATTTTTTTAAACATTTGTAAAGTTTCGGTTTGGACCATGATTTTATCTTCTATTTTTGCCATGTCTGTATCTGCTTGTACTAGATATGTATTTTGAGATATTTTTCCAGTGACAGTTGAAATTAACTTTTTATGGGCCTGGTGCTTGTGTTCTTTTTGATGGAGTTCTGGTTTACGTATCATTTGAGTATAATTCTTTCCGGTTTCCATGGAATAATTCTTGTGAAGTGTTCATTATTTTTTAAATCATGCTGTATTATCTTTGGCAGTCTTTTTTCTTCATTTACAGAGGGGTATTATGATATGGCTCTTGGTGTGATGGCTATCTTTCCTGTATATCTCTGACTGTACTATCTATAGGCACTGTTTTACATATATTTGCAGAGCTTTATTATGATGTGGTTCTTCATGGTTAGCATGAAGTTTTGTATATGCTATGAAATTCACATGCTGAGTATGCTGTTCAAACATAAAAGCAACTGTCTCTGTGGGAAGTAGTAATATGTTGAGTGAATGTTATGGTTTGTACAATGTGAGCTTTCCCTTCAGAGTGCATATAGTTTGAATAGCACTTTGTAGTGGTGAACTCAGAAAATGGATCTCTAAAAAATTATTATAAAGTTTATCAATATTTCTGATATCTAGAAAATCTAAATACAAATTTTACAGTAAAATGTATTTTTACAGTAGTAATTATTTAATTATTTAATGCAAAAAAAGGAACAGTGTTAATGTTTAGGGTTATACTGCCAATTTGTTTTCAAAACAAGAGGAAGGTGCTATCTTAATATATGTAGTTAATACGTTAGAAATTATAAAAAATATATGTAGTTAAAAAATTAGTAAAAGTACTTTTAAGTTATATATTTATGAAAAAGATATAATTTAGTCTTTATATTTTTTTAAAAGGATACAGAAGATCGAACAGTAAATAGAGATGGAGAATTGTTCTCAAGAAAAAGAAATGTATTTTGAAATTATTAATGAACTGATGAACGAGTTATTAGAAGCAGTGTTTCAGGAGGAAATAACAAATGAAAATGATGACTTTATGGACATTTCATTGGACTCTGCTTACTTAGAGATGGTGGAAGGGGATGAGGAGTGTTTTGAAGATGAGGACTATGATTTACAAGAAGTTCCTGATGACGTTATGCTTGAAGTTCTTTTAAATTATGAAATTTTAAATAAATAAAATTAATTTTGATAGTAAAGCATTCTTGAAGACAGTTTTCTTGTCCTATTCGTCGTTCATCTGCTTTATGAGAGTGACAAGACATGTTCTCATGAAGTGTAGAAGAGATTATAGTAAAAAAGATTAAAGCACTTGGATGACCGATTGTTCTTGAAAAAAGTGTACTGTTTGTATGCTTTAAAAAATAGAATTAGAAAATACGTCTATAATGTTAACACAGCTATGGACTGTCATAAATTTAGAACCAACATTCACTACAGGATTTCCTACTCTGTTCAGAGACTGTTTCTTTGTCTTTATTCGACTTATAAAATGAATCTGTGGTTTTAATTTGTATGTTATATGCTAGTAGCCAACTATAACATTTGTTATGTTTGTCTTTTACAGATTGTCATTTTCATCAGAAACGTAAATTAGAATGCCGACCAGAACTGAAAAAAAGAAAGCTCTATAAACGGACATACACTTTGAAGAAGAAAGAAATTCAATAATTATCAAAACAACAAAGGACGGATAAAAAGAAGAGTGCTCCTGGTAGGAAAACCAAAACTTTTTTTAAGACGATTATGTCAAAGGAAAAGTGTTATCGATAACGTTCAAAAGGAAAAAGAGTTATCAGTATCGAGAAGGAGAAATGGAACAAAACATAAAAATGTTTCTGAAATCATCAGAGAGGAAAACCTTTATAGTAAAACTCGGACGAATCAGTTTACGGAAATCAGGAAGCGTATGTTTTATAACAGAGTAGTTTCGAATTTATTAAAAAAGGAGAAAGTTTGTAAAAGGAGATCTGCTTTTTATAAGAAGAAGGAATATATAGAGGGTGTTGTTCAGCGCGCGTTTGAGACAAAAAGAAAATTAGTAGTAGAATAAATACACTAAATAAGGCAATCCTAGTTTTAAAAGCTAAAAGTAAATGGAAGAGACGCATAAATAGAAGTAATTTTTGTAAAGTGTTTTCTGGGAAGTGGATGCATACTTCAACTTCCGAGCCATTTTTTAATGAAGAGAGTTACTTTCAAAGTAACGATTTGTTGCATGCAGTTGACACCAGTGGTCGAGCATATGAGGTGAAGGATGGTTGTGCAATTGAGAAAGAGAACATTGTGGTTAGAAATGCAGAAGAGGTGATGGCTGGAGAAGTTTTAGAGGGATGTCCTAATGTTCCTGTTTACAGTTGGAATTGTAGTAGCATTTGTAGTGTACGACAGGATTCAATTGATTTCTTTCGCAATTTCTTACGTAAGTACACTAAGGAAAGTCTTAAAAAAAATTGTAATGTTGCAAGAATTAGATCATTGCAGAGTGCGAGAACAAATAGCTCTGCAAGGCCATTCTCTGGCTTGTCTTTCTAAAAAAATATGCCAGAGTGTGTTTCATCACTTCAGGATGTTAGCACTACATCATACCAAAATGAGAAAATTAGTGAGAAAGTTGTATTATACAAAAATCCAGCACTTAAGCTTAAACAGTTAAATAGTGCTCTTTTGCATGGATGTGAATTAGATGTTAAGAAGATTTGTGCAGAAATTGAGGTAAGTTACT
This sequence comes from Lissotriton vulgaris, assembly GCF_964263255.1. NCBI lineage: Eukaryota > Metazoa > Chordata > Amphibia > Caudata > Salamandridae > Lissotriton > Lissotriton vulgaris. The sequence continues at coordinate 1,451,173,933 of NC_141689.1, read as the reverse complement.
TTGGTCCAGAGGAAGATAATGCAGAAACTGATATAATTATAGAAGGAAATGTGTTAGAAAATGTTGGAAATTTTAATATTGAAAATTTTGAACAGGAAATAGCAAAGTTTAAGGTCATTGCAGGTGAGAAACCAAATTTTCCTTGTGTGTGTTGTCGACGCATTCACTACAAAACTCAAACTAGGATAGTTGATTTATATTTAAAAAGTGAAGATGAAAGTAATAGTCAATGGAAAGATTTTGCAACTTATTTGATTTGGGTTTTGAGCAACGTATTTGTAAATATTGTTATAAATATTGTTATAATAAATTAAATGAAAATAGAATGCCTGCTAGAGCTGTCCATAATATTCTTGAGTTGATAAATATTCCATTCGAACTGATGGATTTAAATACTTATGAGACTATTCTGATTCAATGTGTACATCCTTTTCAGGCTATTGTTCGTATGGAACCTAAGACTGGCAAATTAAATCCTTCAGATTTACAAAGAGGATTAAAGGGTAGAGTTGTATATTTGACACTTGATTTAAAAATAATATGGAAACAATTGGTGTTGAAAATGTAGAAGAGGAACCTCTAGTTATTCTAGTTAATGGTGTACCTACAAAGAGTAACAAAATCTGGCAAGATTTAGTGGATGTTAGAAAAGTCAAAAAGGCAACGTTGTATTTAGTCCAAAATAATAAGTACTATAAAGATGTATATGTAGAAGAAGAAGAAGTAAGTGAAGAAGAGGACAATGATTTGTCTATTGGACAAATTGAAAAAGTTGACTTATCTAGAAATAAAGAAATGTATGAGCATTACAGTGTTCATCCACTGCATTCCAAAGAAGAAATAGGGAATGCTATTGAATTATTTCAGATGAAAAAAGCAAAAGGAAATCCTATTAGTGTATGGGAAGAAACTTTGGAAGGTCATTGTTTTCCACAGTTATTCCCTACAGGTGAAGGTACACGATATGATGATCGACCTATGCAGATTCCTGCATCTGAGTACCGGACAGCAAGATTATATGCAGAAGATCCGAGGTTTCGCCAATGCATTTCATATTTGTTTCATCTTCTGTTTGAGAGTGACTTATCTGGTCTGTCTTATGCAGTAAACCATATCTTAAAAAGTGGAGTTCATCTGCAAAATATTTTTAGCAAAGGAATTTATGGATAAAGTGCAACAGAAAGATAGTGTTTTGGATTCACACCTAATTAATTTAATGGCTTGTCAGCGTGGTACTAATGAGTATTGGTACCGTCGTCATGGAGATTTGAAGTGCATGCTTAGAAACTTTGGAGCACCTATTGGTTTTTAACTTTAAGCTGTGCAGAGTATGCTTGGAAAGATTTACTTGAATTTCTTCGGGAGGCGAATGCAAACATAGAAAATATAAACTACAAGACACCTGGAGAACTGTGTTCGTTAGATCCGGTTAATGTTTGCAGATATTTTAATCATAGACTTGAAGCTATGATGTCTTTTATTACAAACAACAAAAATCCGCCTCTTGGTGAAGTACTGGATTTCTTTTGGAGAAAAGAATATCAAGCAAGAGGTGCTCCTCATATTCATATGCTGTTATGGATCAAGGATGCTCCTAAATTTGGAACAGACTCGGATGAGACTGTACTGTCTTTTATTGAACAGTATGCCACTTGTGACATACCTAATAGTACAACTGATAAGGACTTAAGAGGAAAAGTGTTACACTTTCAAAGTCATCATTGTGGAAAATATTGTCGGCGAAAATTCAAATGTCGTTTTGGATTTGCACGACCGGTACTTTCAAAAGGAAGAGTCAACAATTTGATGCCATCTTTGCGACATAACATCAGAAGAAGGTCACCTAAAAATACGTACAATTTAAGAAGAGGTGAAGAATCCAAATATATAAATGACTATAACCCAGTCATTTTGTCCATCTGGAATGCTAACATGGACATACAATATGTTGCAGACAACTCTATTGCTGTGACTCGATATGTAACGTCTTACATCACGAAATCTGAAAAGACGGAACTGAAGGAGATGTGGGAAGACATTTCTCATGAAAAGAGCCTAAGCAAGAAATTGTATACGTACAGTTTGAAGATGTTGTCTCATCGAGAAATTGGAGCATACGAATGTTGTGATCGGTTATCATCAGCAAGTCTTTATGCAAAATCAAGGACTATTCTCTGGGTGAGTTTGCGTCTTGCAGAAACACGAAACCGTGTTCTGAAACCTGTGCAAGAAATTGAATATTTAGCCCAGAAAGAACCAAATAGTACAGATATTCTGAAAACAAATATGTTGGATACATATTATCCAAATAGAAGTACTCTGCTTGAAAACATTTGTCTGTATGAAATACTTCAAAACTACACTTTTAAAAGGAATATTACAGAGAATATTGATAAAGGTGTGCACGCTGTAATTGGACATGAAGGATGTCTGGTGAAACAAAGAAAAGGACACTTGATTAATCATCAAAAACTGAGTTGCGATACACCTGACAAAAGAGAATTTTACTATTTTGCTCTTTTGCAACTCTTTAAACCATGGCGTACAGAAGAGGAACTACTTGGTGACTTTGATAGTTATGAAGATTCATTCAACGCATCTAAAAGTAGTATCGAATGTCCTGTTTTTAGTAATTATCTCCAAATGTTGAATGATGAAGTAGAGCAAGAAGCAACAATTGCAGCGGAGATTGCTAGAGATAGTTCACAAGGTAGTCAAAGTTCGGCTTCATTAAGTCAAGATCCACTGGGACAACCAATTATCCTAAATGAAGCAGCCACTGCCATGGATGAGGTGGAAAGAGCAATGCAGCAAGGTCAAGAGGAAGTAATAAACTTAGAAGAATTAAAGAAGCAATTTAATCTTGAGCAAAGACAGATATATGATGAAGTGACAGAGCACATTGAGCATGGCTTTCGTCATGAGAAAAATGATTGCTCATGTATGTCATTTGAACCTATTCGACTATATGTAAGTGGAGAAGCTGGAACTGGTAAAAGTTTCCTAATTAAAGGAATTACTACATATCTACAGCAAAGAACTCAGTCAACACTGTCGTGTGTTGTTACTGCTCCAACTGGATTGGCAGCACATAATATTAAAGGTATTACTTTACATCGTTTACTGATGCTGCCAGTTGAACATGAAAATAAATTACACTATCACAAGCTATCTGGAGAAGCTTGTTTTGAAGTTTCTAGAGTCCTTAAAAAAATGAAACTTCTTATTATTGATGAGGTAAGCATGGTATCCAATTTAATGCTTGCTTTTGTGCATTTAAGATTGCAACAGATAGTTAAGACAGAGTATGATGTGTTATTTGGAGGTAAACATGTCATAGTTTTTGGAGATCTACTGCAGCTAACTCCTGTGAAAGGACAACCTGTATTTGAAACTGTTACGCATGAGGAGACCAGAAAGTGCCTGGGCAGTATTGGAAATTTTAATATATGGTCACATTTCAAATATACTGAACTGATTCAAAATATGTGACAGGCAAAGGATACTAAATATGGAAATATTCTTCAAGATATAAGGGCTGGAAAACTAACTGAAGATGCGAAAGACACTCTACGAACACGATTACTTTCCAAGCTGTTTCCTAATGAAGATAATGTACCTGAGAAAATATATAGTAAAGAGGTAGCAGATAAGTCAGTCATATGCTTGATGCCAACTCTCAAAGAATGTTCAGTTTTTAATGAGAAAATGTTGAATTTAGAAAATCAAGAAATTAAGAAACTGGAAGCTAAAGATAGAATAGAGCATGAAAGTAGTACTATTGTTTTGTCTGAAAAGTTGAAAGTTAAAATTGGATTCTCTTCAGAAATCTATATCTAAAACTGCTGGCTTAGAGAAAAATCTGTATGTATGTTTAAATTGTCGGATAATTTTACAGAGAAATTTAAATGTAGAAAGAGGATTGGTAAATGGAGCAATGGGTAATGTTGTTGGTTTTGTCAATTACACAAATAGAGATGAGATTTAATTTTTAAGAATAAAATTTGATGGAATTGAGGAAGTTCAACAAATTAGTCGCTGTTCAACTCGTTTTTTGCTTGTGTAAGACTTATATGTCCGTCTGAAGCAATTTCCAATTTGTTTGGCATATGCAGTGACTATTCACAAATCTCAAGGTTTAAGTGTAGATTGTGCTTTGGTAAATATTGGAAGCACTGTATTCAAAGAGGGTATGGCGTATGTTGCTTTATCTCGAGTTAGAACTTTATGTGGACTTTATCTAATTGATTATGATGAGACAAAGATTAGTGCAGATTTAAATTGTGTGAAGGAGTATAATAGGTTAAGAAGAGAATATGCTCCAAGTTTACCTCAATATCCTTTAATTGAAAGGCGTATGGTTGGTCAGAAAAAGAGAAATGAGGAAAAATGTACCGAAGTAGTTGAGAAACGAAGAAAAAAGATGTAGCTGTCATTGGTAGGCGTAAGACAAAGGTTAGTATTGAAGAGATTGTTGGATTTAAGTTTGAAAAACAGGTCTGGTGTCAACTGCTATGCAAATGTAGTAGTTAATGTTTTTTTTTCTAAAAATGTTAAGCAACAGATTGTACAAAATCGAGAACAAACATTTTGTTGTTCATTAAATTCTGTATTTGAAAAATGTAGCAGTGGTGATAGTGAAGTAGCAGTGTTTCAGAACTAAGGAATGTTTTAGACATATGTGCAGGACTAAATCAATTTTCTCAGAATATTCAGCAAGATTGTCAGAAATTTATTATGTATATGTTTACAGTTTTGGAAGATGAAGGTGTAGATATTGATAGTCTTTTTGGCCTTTCTTATAAATGGGAACATAAGTGTGATAATTGCTCATTTTCAAGTATTACTGATATACACAGTGAAAGATTTATATATTTAACATTACCAGACTGTAAAGAAGTGTCTTTTAATAAACTAGTTAAAGATGCGCATCGGAACATTGTCTGTTCTCAATGTAAGTCTGAAATGTTATCAACTTTATTTATCTACAGATATGGACAATATGTAATTTTAATGTTTCAACGATGCAGAGCTGATGGGAGTAAATTGTCAACTTTAATAAAAAAAATTGTGGCTTCTCAAGTATCTATTTCTAGAAGAACATTTGTAACTGTAGCTATTATTTTTCATGAAGGGCATTCAACATCATCAGGACATTACACAGCTTATTTGAAGTGTCCAACAGGCTGGACGCTTTGCAATGATAGTCAATTGACTTTTAAGAAACGTTTTCCTTTTGACTTAACTAACTCTTATCTGCTATTTTTCCAACCCAAATTTCAGTAAAATGACTTGGTGTAGGAAGATTAATACTGTAAAGATATGAAGCTCTGTTGTTTAGAAATATCATGTGACTGAGGGTGTGCAAATCTAGAAATGAAATTGGTATTTGGCATAGTGATAGCATCAGGTACAAGTTTACTTAATGTTTGATGGTACAGAACACGTTACAATTTTTAACTGGAAAGATTCAGAAAAGAATAGATAAGACTAAGATTAAGAAATTTCAGAAAATAACTACTTAACTCATAGTATTTGGCCACGCGGAAACATATGAGACAAGAAAATGAGTACTTCAGATAATTATTTTAGAACATATATGGACACAAGTTTTTTGAGAGGTATTTAAAAGATAACGACTTAACTTATACAATTTGGCCACGCGGAAAGGTATGAGAGAAGAAAATGTGTACTTAAGATAGATTTTTAAAGAAGATACTTACACGGGGCTTTGTTGAGATATATTTAAAAATAGGTGGTATAGTTTAATTAGTTTGTAACTGTGGAAGATGTAGTGTGCTTACTCAAGAAATTGTGAATTAGAGAAAAACATTTAAGACATGTTTTTTTCAGGTATTTATATTATGTATGGAGATCTTGTATGGGTTTTTTAAACACAATCATTTTGATTGTGTTTTTTTTTCCCCGCTGTTACATGATGATTAATATTGAAATCACTGTTTATAGTGAAAATCAATGTATTCTGAGAACAGGAAAAATAAACCATGTAATATGTTGTTTAAGTTATTTTGTTACATTGAATTTAGAAATGTGTATTATAACAGATTTTTTTACTGTCTTCCACAGATATTACATTTATAAGGTAAGTACAACTAATAACATCCGAACTAACATTGAAAGACCGACTTAAGAAAAGAGTGCATGTCAACTTTCTGCAGAAAAGATTTTTTATATAACAAAAAGAAGTAAATGTAATACACATTTGCCAAATATAGGTAAAAATATCTCCGGCCCGCCTTGATAAAGAGGGACATCTGGGAAATATAAACAAAGCTATTAGCAGGGGCGTAGCTCCAGTTGGGTTGTTTGAGGTGTCTAAAACATGCATTCTGTAGTAAATAGTTGAGTGCAAGTGCTTTTAGTCTGGTAATGTTAAGTGTCTGTTGGATTTCAACTAGGATTTTTACATGCCCACACTGACAAAAACACACACACTCTCTCGTCCTTGTTTTAAAGACCTCTAAATTGTGATAAGTTTGAAATATATTGCGGTTTAAGTACCACCCCTAACAGCCTGCCCCTTAAGTACCCCCATATAATGTGCTTTATCTGTATGTCCCAATGTGATTGTTGTGAAATCTGAAGCTCACACCCCAAAACATACTGAGCAGGCTACGCCATGGTTATGGGGGATGTGGGGGGGGAGGGCGGGGGGGGCTGAGCACAGTCTCTCCTTCCACAAATAAAACATACAATAGAGATGCTGTGCACTGGTATCTTTCTCTCTTGCTCCACCTCCTATCACTTTCAGAATCTCTGCTGCCAAATAGAGGATCACTGATTTCTATCCTCTATGTCAGACACATAAAATATATTTCAACATCCTATCTATTACATCCTTTCCAAGTGGTGGATAAAAAAAGAAGTAAGTAAACGCAACTTCTCTTTGTATAAGAAGGATGAGAAACATTCTTTTAATAGGCAAAGGTTTTCTGGACATCAGCTGGAGCAAGTTCCTTTCCCGGCCCATTGATGTATGGAAAAGGATGGTGACCTGTGTAGGTTCAACAGCACTGGATCCATGACAGACTTGGAGAGTAACTACTGAGTATGAGCCTGGATTCTGATGATTTTTGTGAGTTGTTTTTATATGCCTTGGCTTGTAAATACTGGCCAAACCAATGGCCACAGTATCATCCCCTATCTTGGATGGTTAATATACCTGTGCCAATGCATTGCATGTAATGTTAGATCTAATTAGGATAGGTTAGTAGATAAATGCTGTTATAACCTTTGACCACAATTGCTCCCTTTCTTTTCCATCCATGTAAAGGCCCCTCATCATCTCATGTGCAGCGGGTGGTTGTGGGTTTGCTCACTTGGACTCAGAGTCTCCATTTTCTTCCTGCCCCAGATTGGTTCCATCTACCCTTTCTGTTGTTATCTTCCTTCATCATCACAGCATGGTCTTCTGTCACATGCCAGTGGATGAGACGACAACTCCTAGGGCAATCAATCAGCTACAAGCAATCCAGATCAGTGTTTGCTAGATTGGTTGTGCATTGGGTTTGCGCCACACTAACTCATAACACTACAACATTAAACACAATTTCTCTCACCATAATGTGCACCACACAGCTCAAAGTCATACCGTTGTCCAAGTGTTTGCTCCTCAGTGGTACATCCTTTTAAATTATACTGGCAAGTGTTATACTATCATTAATCCTGTAGCTACTAAGCCTTTCCCCTAGAATACTAAACCCTTTTATTGTATTTGGAATACTTTGCACTTTAGCTTTCATAACTTTTTTCCACATGAAGTATCCATGCCAAATTTGCAACACTTTTTCGCAACATCATAGAGATTCTAAGAGTACCTAAGATTTCTTAATTCCCCTGTAGGGGACCAAGAAAATACTCAAATAAAGCTAAATCTTGTCGTTTTGGGGAAAAAACAGCTTCACATGACAGTGACTGTTTTTAAGTCTTAAAAATGACATAAACGAAAGGTTTGTTATGTCAAAATCACAAACTTTCAGTGCTCAATCAATAAAAACAGTTTGGGCATTTTACTTAAAGGTTGGGCATTTTTCCTCAGTTTTGTACTTTCAACCTGCTTCTAGTTTGTGGTAGAAACCGCTGTTAAACACATGGGTGATCTCAGAATGCCATAGATTCCTGAAATGTAGACAACATTCAGAAATTCAGCAAGGTATCATTTGTGTAGATCCCTTAAGGATTCCCAAAGAAATATATATATATATATTTTAACGAGTAGGAAAAAACAGCCAATAGTGCCTATGTTTTCATCTGTAACTTCTTGCAATGGTCAGTTCACATAATCAATGTACAGTTACATCCATTAGAAGCTTTTAGTCGTGGTATATAGGGTATATAGGGTTTGTAAGTTCTCTAGGTACCCAAGGTACTCAGACCTAACAACTGAGCTGCACCTTACAATGGTTTTTTATTGTATACCGACTATACAGCAATTCATATAGAAAAATATACAGAGTGAAAAATAGGTATGAAGGAAACCTATGTTTTTCGGAAATGTACAACAGTTAATGAGTGGTTATTGGTGCATCTCTGTTTTTGTGATTCAGAGGGTGTTTCTCAAAATGTCTTCTTTCTAACACACTGGCTTACATTTGGAAGGCACAAATGCAGCCAAATACAATTAGTAATAACAAATGTTCTATTATTCTGTGTTCCCACATGTCTCTCCCTACAAATGGTATCCTACTTGTGTGGCTGGGCCTACATCTGCGACACAATACACTCCAAAACACGACCTGGAGACATTATAGTTCACTCTTAAGAATCAATGGGTTATTTAGAACATGGGTAGCTGCCGATTTTGAGCATGAGCTCAGCTGCCACCCAGAAAAACACACCATCTTGAAACATTTTTGAAAACTAGACATCTGAGAGAGTCCAGGGTAGTGTGACTTTAGAGGCTCTCACCAGGTTTTTTAACCCAGTTGCCCTCGTAAGCCTCAAACTTTGGCCAAAGAAGCACGTTTTCCTCACACTTCTGTGAGGAAAACTTCTGTTACCTGCAGGAAGATACAAATTTGCTATCACTCAGCATTCCCCCAAGTATCCAGATAAAAATGGCACTTCACTTGTATAAGTAGATCTAGTTCCCTTTACAGGAATGGGTTCAAAATGCAACAAAGACACATCACATTTTCCAACTTTTCAATCTTTTTTCCCCAAATTTGACACTTTTTGTGCAATGTGGGTCGCTGTGGATTTTAGGCCCATGCTCAGCGAGAATTTAGGGAACCTAGTAAATCCAGCTCATTTTTGAAGACTAGACACCCGGTGGATTCCAGGGTGGTGTGACTTGCTTGTCTCTCACCAGGTGTTTTTAACCAGAAGCCCTTGCAAATCTCAAACTTTGGCTAAAACACACATTTTTCACACAAAATTATCAACAGCTCTCTCCAACAAGGAAGCATACCTGACTCCCTCAAAGTTGGTCAAGTCACACCTCTACTAAAGAAACCTACAGCCGACCCCTCTGATCTCAACAATTACCGTCCCATTACCAATATTCCCACTCTCGCCAAACTGCTGGAAAAATGCGCACAACTACAATTGACTAAACACATTGAACAATTTGATCTCCTCAACCCTCACCAGTCAGGCTTCCGGGCAGGACACAGTACAGAAACTGCTATGACTCACATAATTGACAACGCACTTCAAATGCTGGACCAAAACGACACCTGCCTCCTCATCCTTCTTCATCTCTCTTCAGCATTCGACACCGTTAAACATGAGAATTTACTAGATCTACTAAAGACAAGAATGGATTTATCTGGAACTGTTCATAAGTGGTTCACTTCCTTTCTTAACAACAGGTCGCAGAAATTCAAGAGCAACAACCTGATGTCCTCGCCAATACCTGTAACGCTAGGCGTCCCCCAAGGATCCTCTCTATCCCCAACTTTGTTCAACCTAGTCATGGAACCTCTCACCACCCTGCTACAAGCATCCAATGTACACTTTCACATGTACGCCGATGACACTCAACTTTATCTCAAATTACAATCCCCCAAAGACATCTTGCTCCTGAACTCAACGATCAGAGGCACCCAATCCTGGCTTGCCGACAATCATCTCAAACTCAATCCCTGAAAACAGAGTTCCTTCTGATCTCACCACCAGCGAAGATCTCCACTACGAAAATTTGGCTTAAACACCTAACTGCACTCAATGTACAGCCCACCATCGTGGACTCAGCAAAATCTTTGGGCATAACACTCGACACCAATCTCAACATGCAGCAACATATCAGCAAGGCAACAAAGGGAGCGAACTTCCAGATCAATACCCTGAGGAAACTTAAACCCTTCCTCCCAGCCAAAGACTTCCAAACCGCAGTGCAAGCTCTAGTCATCCCTCGAATTGAATACAGCAGCACCGCCCTCTGCGGACTCCCCCTAACTACAACCGCACCACTGAGAGCTTCTCTAAACGCTGCAGCGAGACTCATCACTGGGTCAAAAAAGCACTCCCATATTACCCCTGACTTGAAATCCCTGAACTGGCTGCCTTTTGAAGCCAGAATACATCTGAAAATCACCTGCATGACACACAAGGCGGTACACCTAAACTCACCCTGCTACCTCGCTCAGAAACTGAAAATCTCGGGCGGAGCGAGAAACACTAGAGGCACAAACAATCTTCTGCTGAAACCTCGAAGATTCCGGAAGGAAAAAACATATAAGCGCTCCTTCTCAGGAATGGCGCCTAGGATCTGGAATTCACTCCCTCCCGAAACCAGGCTCATCTCCTCCACTACACTCTTTAAAAAAGAAGTAAAAGCTATCCTCATGGCTAAATACACTTGAACTATTATCTCGAACTCTCTTAATACTCTGCACCAATCTGTACTACATGTTTGACCCCTCTGCTTATTTGTATGAGTTGTCTTATTATTCACATGACTGGCTTTGCAGCCACCTATTTGTACTGTTCGATTTATTGATTTATATGTCTGACTTTGCTCCCTCATGTACCCCTCTATGTAAAGCGCTCTGATATCTGCAAAGATCTTGTCCGCGCTATATAAAACTTTCAACAACAAAAAAAAAGTAAATAAATAAATAAAATAAATACAATTTTCCTCACATTCCTGTGAGGAAAACGTACTCCTGAAATCTGCGTGGAGTTGCTGATTTCCTACCACCCAGCGCTCCCCCAAATCTCCTGGTAAAAATGGTTCCTCATTTGTGTGGATAGGGCTAGTGCCTGCAACAGGAAAGGACCCAAAACACAATGTGGAAACCATCAATATTTCTTGTCACAAAAATCAACTGATTTGGTAATGGGGGTAGCTGCGTATTTGGGTCTGGCCTCTGTGACTAGCCAGGGAAGCCTATCAAACCCAGACATTTCGAATACTAGCCACACAGGGGAGTCCAAGCTGGTGTCCCTAATGTGGGTACCACAAAGTTTTCTTACCCACAATGCTCTGCAAACCTTAAACTGAAGTCGCACATTTGTGTTGCATTTATGTGATAAACACTTCTAGATTCCGCAAGGATCCACAAAATTAAAAGCATCTAAGGTTCCCCAGCTTTTCTCGATAAAACCACTAGGATCCCACTGACTATGATTTGATCCATTCCTGTTGTGGACACTAAGCCCTGCCACATAAGTGAGGTAGCGATTTTTTGGACAACTGAGGGAACACTGCGTGGTCATGAATTTGTGGATCCCTTCATATATTAGAAGATTACGTCACAGACACATATCTGGGGTTGGTAGGTTTACCTTAGAGACAATGTACACCTTGGCATGAAAGTCAGAAAAGGCAGATATTACTGCACACTCATCTACTACTCAAGTACACACACATACTAGTTGGATTTGGCACAAGGGGGTGTAAACAGTTCAAAAAGTAAATATTATTAACAAATGATTTCATGAACATGAAAACGCGGAAACCACTGATAATATGATAGTTAAAATGTAAGAATACTGAGCAAGTGGCTCACAGCTCTTGAGCTGTGAAGCTATGACAAGGCACCAACTGCTTTACAGGCCATTCACGCACCTGCCACGTGTCATACACAGAAAACCATTCTCACTTCCAGCTAAAGGCCCAATATATTACAATAGTCACATCCACAAACAGTTCCATTAGGGCCCTTCACTTTGATACGCCAACAGGACTGACTCACCAATCACACCACCTCATGGCTGCTGATGTGTGTGTGGACTGGTGTTTGGCCGGCGGTGTGTGTATGTAGTGACCAACAGCAAGTTACTACACACACACACACTGCCAGCAGCCGGTACACACACTGTCAGTCACCTGCTAACACACACAAACCACCAGTCATGACACAACAGGACAGTTTAATTTTCTTAGTCAATATTATTCTGTCTTCCTAACTGCAGAAAATAAACTACAAAGAAAATGCTTTATTTTTCGTGGAAGTATAGTGTAGGTTTTTAGAAATAATTCTCTGTTTTGCTAAAATAATGTAGGCTGTACAATTGTTAGAGGATGTGCTTTTCCGTACTCCTGTCCTTCAAATGTTCAAATGCTTCCTTAGAGTACAGATATTTAACCTGTATCTAAAAAGTGTTTTAGAGTTCTTTCCTGTCTAAGCGAGGGTGTAAATGACATGAATGTAACTATTTCAATGTTTGAACACATTTGTAGCCAGGTCCTTTTCCTCTTCCTCTCTTGGAAGTTATACAATATTTAGACAAAGAGTGTTTAGAAAATAGTAATAAAGTCACTGTCAGTAGACTGTCACACCATCGTGAATATCCAATAGAGAGGCTTGCTGAAGTGAGAGAATACAATATCTTAATGGAAGAAAGTAAGTAGCGTACTATATGAGATTCCTGTGGGAAAGTGTTCCTTGGCTCGTTCACAAGATTGGTGACCTGTCCCTGTGTTCGTGGTATGCTGAAAGCCCTGCTCATTCCTGATTCTCTGGCTGGCGATACCTGCTAATCCTAAGAGACTTTCCCTAGAGATTTTGCACATAATCGGCTGGAGATGCTGCTCATGCTATTCCCTAACGGCCATGGGGTTAGATTTTCGGACTAATTGAACGCTGCTTATTAGTATTTAATTTCATAAGTGAACTGAATTTCGCTAATGTTTTCTCTCTCACTCCTCTATACCTGATGTTCTGATGTATTCATAAATGAACTATTATGATTATTGTGAATATATTCTGTATTTTTATGAACCAAATAATGACATTCTAATTTGTATTTTGTGCTTGACCATTCATATTATGAAATAACAAGAAAAATGAATAGAAAAGAATATTGTGCATCTTTAGTACTGAGTTATTTGGATATGTTTATGGTAACCAAAGTTTAGTATATTTCTTCATTGTAGGTTCTCGTTGAGAAGAAGCTTTCTGTCTTTCATTATTTAGTCCCTTTTAGCTCTACCAAAGATTCATTGGAGGACCTTTGATATTGCTAACTGTGTGATAATGACTCATGGGCCCGTCGTTAGAGTTACGTTTCCGATTAGTATATAGTGCTGGTGTGGATAAATGAGCTGACAAAAATAGTGTTGGCGTGGATAAGTGACCTGACAAAAATCTTCCAAAGGTTCCGCTGCATCACCACTACACATACCATCAATAACCCTTCACCACACACTACACCAGTCTACACTCAGGACCACCAGACAACAGTCCTGAAACACCTTAAAGTATATAAAAAGTGATGTATGAATGCTTGAATTAATCTCAGCCACTGGTAATTGCTTGGGGACACATCCCAGTCCATTGTTATTTTGCACACCATGCCTCGTCAGTTTAGACCCAGCTATAAGCAAATCTGTCTTGACCATGGTCCATTGAGAACAGTCCAGCCCAAACTGCCAGGCCTGACCCTCCCTGAAATGGAGCTCAAGCAAGCCAGGACTGGTTTCACTCTAGTTAGGGATTATCAGCCAGGTATAGCTTGTTACCAGTGACACACCTATCGCTAGCTAACTAAAAAAGCCCCACTGGGGAAGAGGCCCTTGCCAAATTGCCGCTTCCCACAAAAACATACACTAAAAAATCCATGGTGTCAAGTGGGTTTCCACTGCCCTGTGGGGGTAGGTCCACCTATAAAAATGGTGATCTGCCACAGAGGGGCATAAATAAATGGTAATTTCCTGGTTGAGGAAAACAATCCTTGCTTTAGTGGCAGCTCTGCAAAAATGACCCAAGATCCATACATCCATGTTGCCTAGTGATTTTCCACCTGAACAGCTAATCTGCCCCCTGGAGGGGGGGAGGACAAAAAATAATTTCCCACTCGAGGGAAGTGACCTTTTCCCAAGGGGATACTACCCAAAATGTGAGACCTCGGTCCCACCTGTGATTCCACAGCATGATTGCACTCAAGAGAAACAATGGGAGCAAGGAACAGTGCTTTCCTTTCCCCCAGTGTGCCTCTTGCTGCCTGATTCCCCACCCCCTGTGAGAGGACTTACCTAAAGAGAGTCTTCCTTGCTTAACATGCTGGAAGCTCGTTCCCTGCTGCTATTGATGAAGTTGGTGCACCATGCACTCACTGCCTTCATTATAATGCTGGTGGGTAGGGGTCGGGTTATGGTCAAAGCCAAAGTTTTTCCACTGCCATCCCTGGTGTGGGATTGTGGCGGGGTGCACATATCCTTATTAACTAAATGGGTTAATCGACATTTCTGTTGTGAAAAGTTAGATTAAACCTACTAAATCCACAACTCTTAAAACAGCATCAAAGTCTATATTTCGAAAAGGTAGCTCAAAACCTGACAATGAATTGAAGCCGAGCAATAGACAATTGTACACCCCAGGAGAACACATCAATTTGCAAAGTCCTTCAACATACAAATCCACACAAATAATCTTCCTATCTTTAAAGTTGTGATACAATTTCCTTATTTTCAATAACGGAGAAAGAAAAAGGGATCACTGGTTCTTTGCTGTCCAGATCACCACAGTGAATAGGGGTTTAAGGCCCAGGTAGAATTAAACTATAATTTGCTCGAGTTTTAAGTGCCTTATGTCATTACACACTACTAGGTATTCCTCAACATTTTCTCCTATTTTGCAGTTTTCAACTATCCTGCCCACCTTGATTCCTCTCTTATTCCAAATAAAGGGCATTCCCATAATCCAGTCTTGAAATTATTGTGGCGGAGACAATTGTACGAAGCGTGGAAGGGGAAAGAAGAGGGACTAGCTTTCGTAGCTGTCTAATTAGGTTTGTGCAAGTCCCAACAACAGAGGAAATCTGGCTCACCATTGACAGCTCATGGTCGATCTTTATACCGAGACTTTTTACATTAAGACATGGTTTCGGGGTAGGGCCAAGATCTTGGGGCCAAAACAGGTCACACCAAGGTGAAGCAGCAGTTGAAACCACCAGGACCTCTGTTTTGTCCGGATTAATCTTCAACGAGTTCGCTGTCATCCAACTCACAGTGTGTCTGAGAATATTTTGGGCTTGGATCTGTGCAGAAGCCGTGTTGTCAATGCTGAGTCGGCATAGTTGAAAGTTCTGCAGCCCATGTTTACCAAAGAGTCAATTAAGGGTTGCAGATAAAGGTTAAATAAAAGTGGGGACAGTGCAGATCCCTGTGGGACTCCGCACTCAACGGTACCCAGGTCTGATGTACAGTCCCCTAGTTGAATCCTTTGAGTTCTCCCAGAAAGAAAGGATTTTTGCCATTGATAGGCTAAGTCTTGTATCCCAAATGCGGCCAGTCTGTCCAGAAGCAGGGTGTGGCTGACAGTATCGAATGCCGCTGACAGATCTAGTAATATCAGGGCACTCGGCTTCTTACTGTCAGCCATACCTCTGAGCTCATCCAGCACTGAGAGCATCGCCAGTTCAGTGCTGTGATGCGCACGAAACCCCGCTTGATGCTCCTGGAGTAGATAGTGTAACTCCAGGAATGATGAAAGAGACATCAAAATGTGTTGTTCCAAAATCTTGGACAGAAAAGGCAGCTGGGATATTGGCCTATAGTTTTTTAGGTTGGCAGGGTCAGCCCCTGGCTTTTTTATTAGGGGCCGAACTCGTGCTTCTTTAAGGCTAGAGGGAAAATGGCTAGTATCTAATGATTTATTCAATAAGGAGACAATATGACTCTCTAAAGTAGGGAGCGCCAGTCGAAAGACGCTAGAGGGGCATGGGTCTGCTGGGGAGCCTGACTTGGTTCAACTCATAAGCTGCCCGAGGACTGTAGAATCTATCAAGGGAAACTTAGAGATGGTATATTCTGGGGGGGGGAGTTGAGAGTGCAGTAATGGAGGGTGACTGCTGGAGGTATTCTTGATGTCAGAGAGAATATTTTTCACTTTATCAAGAAAATAGTGTTAAAAGGTGTTACAATCTATCGGGGTTTCTGATTTTTCTGCTTTCTTACTCAGCTCTGTTAGAATTTTAAAGGTTTCTTTCTGGATATTATCCGCGTTGTTAATTCGGGATTCATAGTATTCTGCTTTTGCTGACAGAATACACTTTTTATACAGCTTAAGAAATGCTTTATAATGATCCCGATCTATGTGATCATTTGTTTTCCTCCAGCATCTCTCTAAATGGCGGAGCTTTCTTTTGCGTTCCCACAAAGAAGAGTTGAACCACGGGGCCCCTTTTACTGCTCCATTTATCTTCTGTTTCCTTTCGGGTGCTATTTGATTGAAGGCCTGACTAAGATTTTGCATCACATTCACATATTCCTGATCTAGATCACCATGGGTATCAGGTAACTGTGTATATTTAAAGAGGGTGTCCGTCAGTATTTTTGAGTCAACTTTCCTCCATTGACGTACTTTTTTAATTTTTGGGGGTAGTGGTTGAGACAGGTACCCATCTATTGGGATATCACAGTTTATTAAGTAGTGATCCAACCATATACAGGGTAGGATGCCAGTGAGAGCTACCTCCGGATCTGAGTTCCAGATAAGATCGAGGATATGGCCTTTATTATGTGTGGGTGCCTCTACTAGTTGTTGGAGCCCAAGTGTGGTCATGGTGGTCTTCAGCTGTCGAGTTGCCAGATCTTTATGAGTTTTGTCCCAGTGGACGTTAAAATCTCCAGTTACTAAGACTTTTTGGTAGCGTGTACAAATATCTGAGATGATGGGGGCAAGTACGTCACTGAACAATGGGGTAGATTTTGGGGGGCGATAGACTGTAAGAACAGCAAGGCAGGTGTTTTTAAAGTGATCTTCACCCCAGATCGACTGTTTCTGCTATTAATTTGGTAACTGTTAAATGTTTTTCAAACAGAATTGCCCCCCCCCTGACATTATCTGCACGATTGTGCCACATAGCGTCATATTCGTTTGGGAGGGCGGCTATGATATCTGGTAGTGAGCTGTCGCCCAGCCACGTTTCTGTGAGAGTTAGGACATCTATGTCCTCATTCTGAAGGAGGGTAAAAATTTCAAGATGATGTTTTTGTAACGATCTTGTATTCAGGCTAGTTAACTTCAGAGTGGGTAGATTCATGGTCATGCTACTATTGGTCCATAGGATGCCGGTCTCCTTTAGCTTGGCCAGAGTAGTTGAACTTAGGGTATAGGTACTTGAATCTAATCGGTGTAACTCATCTGGGGGATACATCAGTCGACGGCCAGGGGGATAGGCCCCTCGGCCCGGTTGTGCGCGGACGGACGCAGACAGGCTGGACTCTGGCACGACTCCAGCGCAGGTCCGGTGCATCCGCTGTACGCATCCGCTGCGCGGAGACATGACTGTCCCCTTTTAAGCGCAGATAGAGCGTGTCCCAGCAATAGCCCACACCCAATATGGCCACCGTCAATCACTCGCCTGACCGGAACCAGCTCTCAGCGTCAATGCTCGGCCGAGAGCGGTCCAGTGGCGAGGGGGGGGGAGAGGTCACAGCACAAAGTAATCACAGGTAAAAGATAAAAGCTTATTAAATCAAGCCCAATTGAAAGTAAAACGCGCAATTTTAAAATGCGCTAAAGTGAGAGATAGACCTCCCGGATTCCACCTCAGGAGGGGGAAAGATCGTTCTGCCAAGACAAACGCCGGGCTCCCAAAGCCCCTTTTAAGCGCAGCTACAGCGCGTTCCAGCAATAGCCCACACCCAATATGGCCGCCGTCAATCACTCGCCTGACCGGAACCAGCTCTCAGCGTCAATGCTCGGCCGAGAGCGGTCCGATGGCGAGGGGGGGGGGGGGGGTCACAGCACAAATTAATCACAGGTAAAAGATAAAAGCTTATTAAATCAAGCCCAATTGAAAGTAAAACGTGCGATTTTAAAATGCGCTAAAGTGAGAGATAGACCTCCCGGCTTCCGCCTCATGAGGGGGAAAGATCGTTCTGCCAAGACAAACGCCGGGGTCCCCAAGCCCCTTTTAAGCGCAGCTAGAGCGCGTCCCAGCAATAGCCCACACCCAATATGGCCGCCGTCAATCACTCGCCTCACCGGAACGAGCTCTCCGCGTCAATGCTCGGCCGAGAGCGGTCCGGTGGCGAGGGGGGGGGGGAGGTCACAGCACAAAGTAATCACAGGTAAAAGATAAAAGCTTATTAAATCAAGCCCAATTGAAAGTAAAACGCGCAATTTTAAAATGCGCTTAAGTGAGAGATAGACCTCCCGGCTTCCGCCTTAGGAGGGGGAAAGATCGTTCTGCCAAGACAAACGCCGGGCTAACAAAGCTCCTTTTAAGCAGAGCTTGAGCGCGTCCCAGCAATAGCCCACACCCAATATGGCCGTCGTCAATCACTCGCCTGACCGGAACCAGCTCTCAGCGTCAATGCTCGGCCGAGAGCGGTCCGGTGGCGAGGTGGGGGGGGAGAGGTCACAGCACACAGTAATCACAGGTAAAAGATAAAAGCTTATTAAATCAAGCCCAATTGAAAGTAAAACGCGCGATTTTAAAATGCGCTAAAGTGAGAGATAGACCTCCCGGCTTCGCCTCAGGAGGGGGAAAGATCGTTCTGCCAAGACAAACGCCGGGCTCCCAAAGCCCCTTTTAAGCGCAGCTAGAGCATGTCCCAGCAATAGCCCACACCCAATATGGCCGCCGTCAATCACTCGCCTGACCGGAACCAGCTCTCAGCGTCAATGCTCGGCCGAGAGCGGTCCGGTGGCGAGGGGGGGGGGGGAGAGGTCACAGCACAAAGTAATCACAGTTAAAAGATAAAAACTTATTAAATCAAGCCCAATTGACAGTAAAACGCGCGATTTTAAAATGTGTTAAAGTGAGAGATAGACCACCCGGCTTCCGCCTCAGGAGGGGGAAAGATCGTTCTGCCACGAAACCTCAGACTCACACCCCCTAACACATTTTTGAGTAACCTCTCCACCTACCAACAGAAACACTTGAAAAGTTTCAGACCTACACATTAGTGCTGCTATTTGCAGTTCCAATCTAACAGCAACACTGCACACCTAATGCAGAGACCTAAAGACACAACTGACAACTAGCATGTGCACAGTTTCCAGCACATACTGGCAGAAGTCAGGATGTTTTATGATGCATTCCCGCTCTAAATGTTGAAGGGGTCAGGGGGAGCTCTGTGGAGCCCAACTTCGGACCCGATTCAGAAAGGTAGACTGAGACGTAAGTCTAACTTTACGAAATTAGGTATTCACAAAAGGCATTTATGAGTAGTAAAGTTAGACGTTTGGCTCAGTTTTGGTCTCAGACAAATGTCTAACTTTACTACTCGTAAATGCCCTTCATGAATAGCAAAAGTCACAAAGTTAGACTTTGTCTCAGATTACCTTTATGAATCCGGCTCATAATACTGCTAGGAAGCTTGTCATCATGTTGCAGCCTGAAGGTGAATAGCACGAGGATTTACCTGGGCATATTCCAGAAGAGAAAAAATACAAGTCCCTCCCAACCCGCCTCCCTATTGCCTGTGGTCTTTGGCACATACTGTACTCAAAGCTTAACATGAGGCACAATACAGGTTTTTTCCTCTTAAAGCTCATTTTCCTTTGACCCTAAATAACTTGTGCTCTACTCATATTTATCAACCTTTAAAAACAAGCAGTGGAATAACGTGTGAAATTTACAGAGCAGCTGTAGTGAGACTGAAATTAACGTATACTTGTAATAACCCTAGTCAAATCTCTGACTGATCATTCCTGCACCCCTACACCACATGCAGTTCAATCTTATACAGGCCTGAAGCCTGAAGCCCATGATACAAAAAATAGGGTGGAGATTTGAGTTATTCCTGCTATTACATTTATGGTTTAAATCTTTTATTGAAATTTAAAAAAAACATTCAGCATTTCGAGGGCAGTGCCCAAGCAGTACATCACGACCAGGGAATACCCTTGCCAGTTGATTATGCAGTATCAGACTTGAGGCGATGAGATAAACAATACAGAACTTCAAAGAACTGTGTGGGTCCCATCCTCCCTCCCCCCTCCCCAGACCCTTGTCCACAAAAAAAACAAAGCTAGGGAAGATAAACAAAGGGGAAATGTCCATTCTAGTGCAGTTAAGTAGGGTAATACGTCAAGTCCCCACGGCTTGTGGGTCCGATAGACGCAAAAGGCGCAGGTACCTAGGACAGGTGACTTCCCTAAATTCAACAGAGAGGAGTGAAAAGAATGGCTGCCAAAGATCGTTGAATGCTGACTCCTTCCCTGCTATGGTTAAGGTCAATATCTCCATTCCAAGTACATGCCAGAGGCGGTGCAGCCAGCCTGAAAAAGAAGGGGTCTGGGGAAAACGCCAGTGAACCAAGATGTTTTGGATGGCTGAGCCCAGTGCTATCGCAATAAGGTGACCTCTACGGGATTTTAGAGGGTACGTGAGTGGGTTCGGGAGACCCAGGATGACATACGCTGGGAAGTGTGGTATCTGTGTATCTAAGTGTTTGTCTACATCGTCGAGTACCTGGGTCCAGTAGGATTGAAGCTACGTGCAGTCCCACAGCACGTGCACCAGAGTACCTGGGGTCCCGCACCCATGCCAGTATTCCGCTCCCTTAGTAGGATCCATTGAGTGTATGCGCTCCGGGTATAATACCAATAGGTGGCCAGTTTGGTGAGTGTTTTGGTCAATCCCATATGATATGCTGAATGACAAGCTCTATGGTATATCTCTTCCCATTCCTTTCTGCTAAGTGTTCTGCCTAGGTCTCTTTCCCAGCACTCTTGGCGAGCATTGTACGTGTGTGTGTTCTTATGTAACAACATTTTATACAAATCTGAAATAAACGTCTTATCCGAGGAACGTGTGAATAGCCACTTTTCATAGGGGATGAGAAGTCTGCTAGCTAGGGGTCTAATCTGGCTGTGTAGGGCCCAGTATCAAATCTGAAGGTAAGTAAGGCAGTCGGTTTCGAGTAGCCCGTAGTCTAGTTTAAGTTGCTGGAACGTTATAACCCCATCCAAGTCAAACAAGTGGCCAAGGGAGCGACACCTTGCAGATCGCCAATGCGCAGAAGTGGTTGCATCTAATCCCAGTTGAAAGTCAGGATTGTCAAATATGGGGGTCATTGGTGAAGGGAAAGTGGTAAGACCTTGCATGATATTAGTACGGTCCCATGTGTCAAGTGTTGTTCAAGTGATTGAAGATGTGTATAGGTTAGGTGGTCTGAGTGCATTACGGAGGAAGGGGATCCCCTGTAAGGGCCTGCCAGCTATTTCCTGGTCCTGAAACAGCCAATGTTTCTCAGACTCTACTCAGCTCCACTCTACAAGGTGCCATAATTGCGCTGTTTGGAAGTACAGCTGAATGTTGGGCATGCCGATACCTCCTTCCTCGGGACGTAGGACTGCTATTGCGTGCTTCGTCCGTGGCTTGCGCCCCCCCCCCCAGATGAATTGTGCCAATTCATGCTGAGTTCGCTGTAGCCACCCTAGTGGGGGCCGGAGAGGCAAGGTTTGGAGATATATTAGAGCTGGGGCAATATAGTCATTTTTACTGCAACTATTCTGCTGAGCCAGGAGAGCGGATAGTGCTTCCATTGGCTCAGTTCTGTGCGTATTTTCACCCGTAGTTGTGCATAATTAATGGCCACAGTGGCTGGCAAGGATGAAGCAAGCTGAATCCCGAGAAAGGAAACCGAGCGTGTCGTCCATTGTATGGAATGATGGTCCCGCAGGAGTTCCTGTGTGGAGGGGGAAAGCGAGAGGTCAAGTGCCACCGAATTTCCCATATTCACTTTGAATCCTGAGAGTTGGGCGAATGTCTCCAGTTCTTGTAAGCATGCCGGGAGTGCGAGTGTCGGGTTCGACAGCAAGATGAGGACATCGTCTGCATATAGACTAATCTTGTGGGTGTCTCATCCAAATGTGATTCCCGCTATCTCTGAGTTGTGTCTGAAATGGGACGCCAGAGGCTCCATGTAGAGTGTAAAGAGAAGAGGCGACAAGGGACATCCCTGTCTCGTGCCTCTCTCCACCAGAAACGTAGACGATGTATAGCCATTTACCCGCACTGTGGCTGTAGGGTATTTGTAACAATTGAAAATACGTGTGCGAAATTTCTCTCCCATCCCAACCTGTTCAAGGACCTGTTCCAAATATGGCCAGTGGACCTGTCAAAGGCCTTTTCGGCTTCTTTGGTTAGTAACTTGGAGCTTGGACACTTTCTCAATAAGGTGCAGAGCCCGTTTTGTGTTATCACTGGTTTGGCACTGGGGAATGTAGCCCGCTTGATCAAGTGCTATCAAGCCTGGCATATATGGCGCGAGGCGTGCCGCCAGGATCCCGGTGTACAGCTTGAGGTCGACGTTGAGAAGGGATATAGGGCAGTAGGCTCCACATGCCGTTCTATCTTTGCCTGGTTTTGGAATAACTAATACTGAGGCCTCAAGCATTTCTCCTGGTATCGCCCCGGGTTCCAAAAACGTGTTAAAGAGCTTCGTAAGAATTGGGGCCACCGACGCGCAGAAGGTCTTATAGAAAATTGCCGAAAAGCCGTCCGGTCCAGGGGCTTTGGCCGGCTTAAGGTGTGATATAGCCGCAACCACCTCTTCGATCTGTATGTCCTGATCCAGCAGGTCAGCCTGCGTTTTTGCTATTACATTTATAACAAAAATAAACACCCACCATTCACTGCCATGCAGACATTTAATATAAAAAACATTTCCAATGATGTAAGCAACTAGGAGAAGCACAGGAAAGGCTCAGAGGACAGCAGGGTTATCAGCAGCCCACTTTATCAACCAATCAACTGAAAATAGGTGCAAATTGTGCATGCTAAAGGGTTAACAGGATCTGTACAGCATTTAAAACATCTGTGTATATATTCATTTTATGCACCTGGTAATTAATGGAGGTAATTAATGGATCTACTGATAAAACATGGTGTTAAGGGATAAAGCCGTTTTGTTCTGCAAAGCCATTAAAACTGAGACTAGTGGTCATATGACTATTTGGGAATGTCAATACAGCTCTTGAAAGTTAAGCTAATGCTTTGCAAGAGAATGACTAAAGCAAACTCAAACAGACCACTGTTTCACTTTCTTAATTTAGAAGCTGTTAAGACCAGATCAGCGGGTGACATTGTTTGAGGGTAGATGGTTTTCCTTGGTGTTCAGCAGTGTGAGGTTGGTCGAAAGTTTATATTTAATTTATAAGCGGTGTCTGACAGTTAGTGTGAAAGTAAAATGAGTTCAATGAACTGCAGGCAAGGGCCTAGGCATGCTTGCTGACACACACCTAGTGCTTGTAAGTTTATCGGCAGTGTGCACCCACCTACTGTGTGCAACCAGTAAAGCGCGCACTAAGGCACCTACAGAATTAGAACAGCCTACTCTGACCAGATCTGACTCTGTTCACACTCAGGCACATATTCAGTGTGCAGGCTTGGCCAGTATACGCTTACAGACACACATCCAGTGTGCGCATGTCTCATAGACACACAGAATGCACAGGGCTAGAGAGGTGTTAACTCAACTCACAAACACAAATCTAGTTTTTACCAGTGTCAGGACTATAGGCATCCTCATTTTTGCATACCGAATGCATGCAGGTATCATGAGTGATGAATAACACAGAAAAAGGTGCCCCCATCAGTTTGAGGAAAGTTTAATTTGTGCCTGGGAGAAAACAACGTTTTCTGTAAAACCCGCACCCACCAGGTTTACCACTTGGAGAGGTAATGTAGTGAATTGAATGTATTTTTAAATAAAGGTATCTCTCTCCCCCTTCCCCACTCCTCCCTGACAGACCATCTCATCTAACATAGTCATTAAAAGTGCTCCCGCGTGACTCGTAGGTCGCAGCATGCCCTGTTCCATAGCGGAATGGGAAGGACCCAATGATGAAGCATGCCACCAAGGGATAACCCTGGTGGGTGAGGGTTTACCAGAAAACTTTGTTTTCTCCTAGGCGCAAATTAAGCTTTCCTTAAACTGCTGGATGCCCTTTTTTCAGTGTTATGAATTGTGTTTGGAGGACAGCGCCTCTCTTTATCCTCTCACGCCCTCTATTTTTTTTATTGCAAAATCAAGCACCCAGTGTTCACCAGCAATGCGGCTGCCCGAGGCCACGCAGTGGCCATTAGGAGGGCGGCCCCTTGGACACAGAGGGCTTCCCCGTGCCCGTCTCTAGCCTCTCTTCTCCCCCGGGCAGGCGGAGTCCCGAGGGGAGTTAGGAGGAGCTGGGTGGTCACGTCCGGTGCGGCAGGCAGGGTGAGGGGTACTTAAGCCCCCCTCGCCATTTTCTCTGCCTCTTTGCCGCACCGGACACGTCCGCGTCGTACTGTCCTCATGGGGGGGACACACTTTTTGTCGTCGTCATTGTCTCCAGGCCTGGTCTTGCTTCGGGTTCCCTTGTGCGACATCGCACGGTGAGTGCAGCGCCTCTGGGCCAGTCCCAGGTTGTACGGGGGACATGACTTGGTCTTCAAGCACGTGTGCGGGGTTGCGGGCACTTCCCTCTCCTCTGTGCCAGGCGAGTGCGTTGTCCTCCTGGGCTGCTCCTAGTGTAGTAACTTAGTTGTCGGTTTCCTTGAAGATTGCGCAGCGGTTACGAAACACATCGAAAAGGTGGCCACAGTTGCACCCTAACTGAGGTGCCTTTCACCTCCTGCATCTTCCGGCTCCTCGCGGGCATGTTTGTTGGCAGGCATAGAGGGGAGAATTTTGTGAGAAAGAGTGATTAAACCGCGGTTTGTGGTGGATAACATGGTTACGTTGATTGGCTGCCCGGCATTGCGGGTGGAAATGTCACGGCGGTTAGTCAACTTTGGCTGCGGCGTCCCATATTCCTCACACCCCCTTGACCGCTAACCGTGCTAATTGAATGTGCGTTGTCTGGCCCCGCCTGGGCGATCTGTTTGCGGGAGAGGTTGGTTTGTTTTGTGGCAGCTGCAGGCTGGCAGGGCTCACACGGTCGGCTTGACCCTGCACGCCTCTGACGACTGGGCGCATCGAGGTACGGGGCAGCATAGTTCGATCATACGCCCATTTGTTGTTTGCGGATGTGTGTTTTTATTTTGTTTTGGCCTCGGACATTTCTCCCCCTCCCCCCATGGAGGAGTAGAACGATCAGCCATTTGCTTGCAGGTTTCACTGCACGAGATGGGGGTCGCTGTGTCACCGGGTAGGGGCAAGAGGGGGCCCATTAACATAGACAGGACCCGCTCTGCCTCCGCAAGCGCTCCTGCTGGCCAAGCTGTGGCGGCCCCTCAAAACCCTGTGTCTGCCCCTAAGCGGGTCTGTTCCTCTCCTTGATCTCCACGGAGTGGCGAATTAGATAACTGAGCGGCAGAATTTTGGTACACAGATACAAGTTCTTACTGCGACCTTAATTGCTCGTACGCAGTGCATACTTGTGTGTGCACAGGTACGCACAGGCGAAATAAAGGCACGCTATCCAGCTGCTCTACACGTTACTGCCCGGCCTCCGTTGTTGGAAGGTGACCTGGGGTTTTTGATGTCTGTCTCGTAGCCATTGGGTGCGGCGTTTCAGGTGGCATTGAGCCGTAGTTTCTGCCGTGAGATGGCTTAGTGCCCTTGGTTTCAAGTGGGTCCCGTGGTTATCGGGTGTGCAGAGGCAGTCGGGTCTCTGGGGTCCAATTTAGCTGTTATTGAAACCCGACCTGACGGGATGAGATGGTCACCAAGGACGGTGAACTTTGGCTCGTGCTGTACCCCGCCAGTGCAATGGTTCAGTCTGTGTTCTGGGAGCTGTGGGGGAGTGGGCTGCGCTCCCATTCTGGATTCCACCCCGTTCTGGATTTGGAGGATTCCACCGGGTTTGGTGGCTTCGTTTGTGAGTCACAGTCGACCCTGGAGAGGGAACTGTGTTTGATGTGGTTGGCATTTCGCCCCTGGTGGGTGCAGACGATAGAGCCCATTTTAAGAATTCCTGCTCAGCGCAGCTGAGGATGTGGTGCGTTCTTGTTCTCAGGGTAGGCTACTTGCACCTTACGCGGTTCATGTATAGAACCTTGTGTGGCCGCATCTCGCTTGCAGCTTGCTCCCGTGGGATAGCAGTCCCCTTGGATTGCGGGTGCGCTCGCCAAGACTTTCGGGTCGTGCCCGTTCGGTCCTTCTCTAGGTCGGAAACCAGTTTGAGGGCGGATGCCGTTATGGTTGATTTAGTTACCCACGTTTAGAGGCGTGGTAAATCCACTGTTCTCTTTTATCCATGGCACAATGAGTGGTCACACCAACCGGTTTTTATGAATATGAGCCGAGGGCTCGTTATAATTGTATTTGCTTGCCCTCCTTTGCGGACTGACACTTGTGCAAGTCGAGGAGGGCTTCTGCGGTGCCCAGTGAACTGCCTCGGCAGTCGGGCGGGGCGCTGTGGTCCATATAGCCAGGGCGCTGTCAGCCCGGGTACGTGTAAGGGTTGGCCTGGCAGGGGCGCTTTGTTGCGGCCATTTTGTGTCCTAGGCAGCCAGTGGGCACTGCTCACGTGGTTTGGGCGGCGGGTAGCGTAGCGGCCATCTTGGCGACTCGCACCTCGTGGACGTGGACGCAATGGTCCGGCCATTTTCACACAAGCCCCCATTGGCGGGTGAGGCACTAGTCCGAGTGCACCCACCATACAACTCGTCGTGAGTTCGAGTATGCTATTGCTGGTTTACTTGGGTGTCGATAAAAGGCTTCTCCGGGTATTTTCCTGCGGCCGAGTCTGCACTGGGGCATGTGTATGCATTGGCGGGCGTTCGCTTTTCAGCTGTTTCTCATCTGTGAGCGCCACCTCTCGCTTTAAGACGACAGGGGCATCCCACTTCCGATATCCGAATCGGGTGCCCTATTTATCCGTGAGCGGAGGGAGACGATTTTGCGCCTAGTCTTGGCTTTGTTTCATTGCCCTGGAGCCGTTGCTGGTTCCATGTGTCGGGATACCAGTTTTTCTCCGCTCCCCCCCCCCCCCCCTCTGCTGCCCATTTTGGTCGGCGGCCCTCGCGCTCTCCCACGCCCCAGCCCGCCTGCCTTTCCTTTCATTCTGTTGTTGCCCGGGGTTGCCAAATTGGGTTGTCGGTCGGCAGGTTATGGCTCTCACGGTGTTGGAGGCAAGTGGGACACGCATTGGACATCGGCGCGCTCTCATCATACGGAAACTGTTCCCTCGTTTCCGGTTCGAAATTTTAAAAGTGATTAATGATTTGAAATTTTACATCATTAGAGGGTGGACGTAGCTCTTGGAGGTAGAGAGCAGGTTTTGAAGGTTTATGGCCCCGGGTTCGATCTTCAGCATCCCCATTATTGTGGTCAGACCGAGGAAGTAATATTCTGCATTAGGTTTAAGAATATTGCATCATTCGAGGGTGGATGGAGCTCATGAGGTAGAGAGCAGGTCTCGAGGTACATGGCCCCGATTTCAAGCCTCTGCACCCCCCCCCCTTCCTTGGTCAGACTGAGGAAGCTATATCCTGCATTTTATGTAGCGGCAGGTATTAGGGAAATATATGTACTAATTGTTACTGACAGACATTGCTGGGCACCATTAGCCAGTTCTCATATGTACATGGAACTAACTTGAAAGTTCTCTGTAGTAGTCCAGTAGACATCTGTAAACCCATGTTACAGCTGCTTGATCTAGTAGAGACAATTTCTACAAAGACCATGCTTTTGATTACCAATCACTGCTTTCCTCTGTCGCACTAATCAGGGCTATGGGTGACAGACTGGCTTCCTGTGTGGTGGTCAATTTTGCTGAACCAACAAGTGGAAGCGTTTCTACTTACACAAAGTATGCCCTGCTACTGTGTTTTGTGTACACCTTACATAGCTAACCTAGTTGCAAGTAGATAAGCGACATACGTGGGCAAATGTTTCAGGGTATAGCTAACTTGCCATGACAAGTGGTTATGTGACTTACGGGCAAGTTACATATGCTTCTTTGTACGTGTAGAGATAAGTGCATTACATGTCAGAAAGTTTCCACTAGAACTAATTTTGCAGGCTGTGGTGGATGCAAGCACTATGTGTTTCAAAATAGCAGTTGAAAAGTCGTCGTAGTTGCATGACACGTTCCACACCATTGATCTTGGTGCTGGAGGAAGGCATGTGTTTGCCTCACCCTACCCTTACAAGTAGATACTTTGCACATTCTAGTTTCCGTACCTGACAAGCAGTTTTGGCCTTGGTGGCGTGGGGGGCATTGCTGGCCCCACTGCATTGCTGAGAATTTGTATGGGCATCAAGGGGGGCAGGGCGCTGGGGTACCGCCCGAACTCACGATTCAATAGTTGCGCAACGCGTGGTTGCGGCAGAGTGATCTTTTATCAGCACACTGCCACTCATTATGCCATTAGTTGGGACTTATAGGTAGGACACTTGTGCAGCAACTCTGGCGGGTTGTCCTCCGGGCGTCTATGCTAGCGTTTTATCTTAAAATTACCAGCCCATGTTTGCGGCTGTAATGTCAGAGATTCAACAAGTATGCGGCACGATAGGCTAGCCCCCAGTTTTGTCTTCATTGTCGCTGCATCTTCTTGTATTTTAGTCATTGCCGCAGCAGTTAACCACATGCGTCAGGCGCGTTCTTTGAACAGAATGGTCATTTGGGAGCACCATTGAACACCTTCTTATAACATACGCTATAATTACATGGAACATAGTGACATGCATGACCAAATATTACAAATAGAAGGTATAGTGCTTTTCAGAAGGAGATAGTGACATGTGGTCAGGTTCTAGAGTGAAAGTGCAAATAGAGGTACAAGGCTGCATTACAGGCAGACTGTCTTTCACAGCACTAGCAGTGGTCGCACTTGTGCAAGTCCGGGAAGCTACAGTGAAAAAAGAGACAGCAAACTGGTTCCCAAGTTTAGCAGGCTCCTGACTATACTATCTCAGGCATGTGTATGTAGGGCATGGTATAGCATAAGCACTGCAAATTCATGCCTCCCAGTCTTCACTAGATTCAGGCATGCCCATGCCACACCCGCTGGCAGAGGGCTAGCTATGTTGCGGCTGCAAGCAATCCGGGAAATAGTTGGTTTCACACTCAGGGTCACTTGGGCAGCAGGTCCTGGGAACCTCTAACTAGGGCAAGATAAGAGATGACTGCCCGGCACTTCTTGGGGCACGTCCTTTTTAACGATACTAGTGGGTAGTACGTGTATACAGTTGGCTATTTTCCTTAGCATAGGTACAAGCGGGCTATGGGTTGCATCCCTGTTAGAGCTATGCCTTAAGGTACTGCCTGGCTATTTGTTTCAAGCTTGGCATGGCTAGGCTCTGCCATGGTCTTCCCCGTCAAGTTGCTGGGGTTTTTTAATGCCGGGGCACAATATATTGCACAAGTACGCCAATTACGAATAGGAGCTCACCTGTGCCATTCTAGGGGGAGGGGGCCCTTCCTTTTCCCCGCCTAGCGCTGCGGGGTACCCACCTGTCTCTTGATAACTTTTAACCTCACTGGGTGAGAAAGCCTGCCCGAACTTACTTATGTGCAGCAGGGTCCGTCACTGCTTTTCCAGCACTAAGTGCACCGGCGCTCAGTTCAGGTTTATGACTCCTGGTGCGTGGCACAGTCTTTCAATTTCAGGCACAACACTGTCTGGCTTTTAGGACAGGGAGTCCCCCCCTTGCCAGCCGTTGGCTTTACTTGGCTGGATATGTCAGGTGCAGGCTTGTTGCCACCCTCTGAGCGCATGGGAGTATTTGGGGAACTTTTTAGGTATGGAGTACTGACCGGTATTCAAGCCTCTGTAACGAGATAAGCGGCATCCTTGTACTCCAGGTATCACACTCTGCATTGTTTTAACATGTGTTTCTCTCTGTTATGTTAGTTGAAGAAGCCAGCTAACGGCAGCCAACATGCTGGTAGGGGCTTCCGCTGCCGAGTCCCCCTGGGGATCGACAGGCTCCCTGGGGTAATTCCCATGTACATACTACCTAGGGCGGACAGGCTCCTTAGAAATTCAGAAGTTGTGTTCATTCTTAAGCTGATTGTGATCGGCACAATTCGGTCCTCTAAGCTGTGGTATGGCGGAGGCTAGAATTGCGAGGTGAATAGTGTGCAATTTTAAGCCTAATTTTCCTATAGACTACGTAGTAAGAAAGCAATGGCCGGACGACAAAGACCAGCATCTGCCTGTCAACCGCCATTCTGTAATGTGCTGCAAAATATGAAAAATCTTGCATATAGTTATGTAATTTCCTTCGTTTTCCAACCATAACCTATTTAGTTATCAGGGAGATGGACAGGTCTGGGTGGAGGCTCGTTCCTGATGATGGTGATCGGACAGTTAATACATGGAGTAGCTGGGGCAGCGAGCCCTGTAGCTTACCCCACAGCTTTGCATTGTTTTATTTCGTTCTGAAGTGCTCTGACAGTTGTGTTTATGTGTATTCAGGACATAAATAGCACTAGGTTGATGATCTTTGTGAGAGGTGCCTCTGTACCTGGCGGATGTCATGTTTTGGCAGAATTGTGCGCGTGTGGCGGATGTTCCGTCTAGGGCGCATGGGCAGAGCTCAGTTGATGGGCGCCTCAACTGAGTTTCAGTCAGCGGGTAGCATTCCGTATAGTGCCTGTACTGTATAAGTAGCCTGACCTCTGTCGTGTGGGGAGCGTACGAGCTCCTTAAACCACGGCACATTATGCAATAAGGTACAAAGAGTTTAATGTGGAAAGCGGCCTCAGTACTCCAGGATACACGCGCTGCATTGTCTTCACATTTCAGAAGATGTGTTCATTATTAAAGCATTAGTGAGGGGCACATTTCGGTTCGCCATGCAGTGGTTAGGCTGAAGGCCAGAAGTGCGAGGTGAACAGCGTGCAAGTGAGCCTATTATCTCAGGGACTAAGGAGTATGAAAGTATGTCATCCTAACAACAAAGACCAGCTCCAGTCTGTCAACTTGCCATTTTTGAATGTGCTGCAGAAATAAGAATATTTTCTTTCTGCTTGTGTTAGTTTCTGAAAGATGGAGCAGCTGGGACATCAGGTCTTTAGCTTACCCTACATTTTCTTTCAGTAATAGCGAAGTGCTTTCTCCTATAATAGAACTTCCAACAGTATGCCCCCTTTTATTGGATGCTCACAATGCACTAATAATCAGTGAGACTTTACGGTCAAGTACTGGTCTAAGGCGGTGCCTCTTGGTTACTATTGGGATGGCTTGCATAAGCAAATTTAAGCTACAATAGGATAAAAACGTGTTAGTATCCCGTATTAAGGACACTGCTAACAGAGAAAAAGTTAATTGCAAGACAGATGGACAAAGGTTGCAGGTAGGAAGGAAGCTAGGTAGTGTGGGCCCGGGCGGCGTCGGTTGCCGCTGGCCGGGCTGTGGCGGAGTTACAGGGCAATCCAGAAGCAGAGAAGTTCAGCACTGGACCTCAGCGGGCACATAGGGGTGCCAGAGTCTAAGACCTGGGGCCTCATGGGAGGTTCCGGGAACACGTGTCGGCGCCCCATTCATCCTTCGGGCGGTTGTGGGCCTGTGCAACTGGGGGTTTGCCTAGTACGCCCCGCAAGGGGCGTGAGTATTATGTTTACCATAAGGGGCAGCACATGGTGGTTCACCACGGTGCTGCCTGGCTCATCAGGCGGGCAGGTGGCGAGAATGTGGCCTGCCCTTGGATTGCCCATAAGATAACCCACTAGGATTACATAACGTTGTAATGTAATAAAATAAACCTGCAGCAGTTTATTCCCAATGTAACACTGGTGTCTAGTGTGTTATTTGCGGGAAGCATGCTAAGTGTGGGGTGGGGGGTCCTGTTGTCCTGAAGTGTCTATGGCAGTTACACACACTGTGTGTGCATGTCTCATGCTGTGCACCCAGTTATACACAGAATATGCACAGATGGCTGGAGAGGTGTTATATTCACAAGCACAAAGCTAGTTTGTGCCAGTGTCGAGACTGTATGCACCCTCCTGTTTGCACACCCAGTGTATGCAGGTATCCTGACTATGTGCAAGTCAAACACCGACTGTGCACTGGCAATGGCAGGTATACCCACAGTGCCCACTTGTTTCCTGGCAGTGTTAACATACAGGGTAGCGGCAAAGCATTACCAGCCACACAGAAATTGTACACACAAAGCACTCTGCAAAAGCTGCCTCCTCTAATACACTGCAAATCAATGTATTTGTATTGTGATCTGCATATAACTTGTGCTTATAATTACACTTAACACACTAATTATTGCAGGCGATAGCACGGGTAGGAGGCGGGGCTTCTATTTAGACTGCTTCTGTGACAAGTCTGTCCATGTGAGAGAAGGGGGCACGGGGCAAATCTGAGTTCGATTTAGGGGGGGTGGATGGGGCGAGACGAAACCTACAGTCACCATACTCTTTGACACAATCATTCCTGCTTACAACCCTGTGTATGTTTAACAAAGCAAATAATCTTCATCAAAGAGATATTTCGGTGCATTCTATGTGCAGAAATATTGCATGCACACTCCCAGATTACCTGAGACTAACGCAGACAATGAAAAACCTAAATACAAAGAACTGGCACACATACGCATGCAATCTGTGATCGTATGCCTATCTCTGTGTGTCATTATATGTGTGTCTATTTTGCACCTGGGCAAAACACAGGTGCGGAGAACAAGCACCTTCAAAAGCGCAGTCACATGACTTTGAAAGATCTGACCAGGGCAAAGCATGGTATGTAAGGCTGTGTCAGCTGTTGCAAACTGTTATCTCATATTGTAGTGTTTGGCTTTTATACAAGAGTAGTGTCAGGAGCAGCCTCACCATGGAGGCAGAGTAGTGAAACTTCTTTCTTTCCTATGAGGTATTTTAACACCTCATCCCCACAGGTTCGTACCAACTGCATTCAGGAATTACTTGAGGAGTGTACAACACTCTTTCTTTCAAGCTACTGGGAAATCATGCTGCCATGTGAGAGACACTTTTTACATATTTTCCAAGCAATTGTGTTCCTTTAGAATCACCTAGTGTTGGGATTGTTTAGTCGATGTTTTAAAAAGAAGCGGTGTGCGGCTACAAATACGTGCCTATCTGCTGATGTAAGCGCTTACAAACCACTGAAGTCCCAAAAGTCGGCTGGCAGCTCTAAGAAGCTCTGTGACAGCTTCAGTTTTTTGAGGAAACAATGTTGCTTCCAATAGCTGCAGTTTGGAACAGTCCTGCTGTGTATTTTTTACATCCCCAGCACTAAGCTCAGCGTTTTTATAGAATGAGCACACTGAGCTAACTGTGAATACATAATCAGTGCGTCAATGAAGTGTTCTAGAGGAATTATCACGCAACGCTTACACTAAAAACAAACAATAAGCGCATGTCCATGTGCATGAACGGCCTCCACCCACTATACACCACTTTAAGTAAGTTGAAGGTCCCCATCCAACTGCCAAGGAATTGACGCAGTAGAGTTGCGGTGTCAGCCACATACTATACACAAACCCTCAAGTGTGTTCGGGGGTGAATAGTGAAGCCATCCTAGCCCACTCCAAGAGCTGTCAAAGCTTCAGGTCTAAGTGGTACCACCACACTCACGCTTTAAGATGGGTCCGCTTTCTAAAGCCCGAACGTCCGCCACCAGAAAAACACTTTGCCCTTCTCTGACGTAGCTCTGAAGCATGGCCAATTGTGCCACAGCTCAGCTGATTGGTTGAGTAAATACTAGCATCAGGGAAAATGTGACGGGAGTTGCACAAACCTTGTGCTGGTGATCGAGGCTCAGCAAAGCAGAAATACAAAAAACAGCGGTGATGCGGGGGTAGGTGGGGGAAGGCATCCAGCGGCAATGGAGGAGGTGGGAGGGACAGATGTCCTATTAAGATGCAAGGACCTACAGCACAAAAGCTGCACACAGGCAAACAATAACAGAGCAGGAAACACAGAAAAAAATAGTCCCCCACAGAACAGATAAACAACCAAAGCGTAATGATACAGTACTTAGTCCCTGCTCCGTGAGAGGAATGGAGGGACAATGAGGCAGAGCTGACTACTAGCAAGCAAAGATTTTTAAAGGACACTGAAATAGACACCTGAAAAGCAATGGCAAGCAATGGGCAAACCAGACACAACAAGCGCTGTCTAGGTTCAACCTTAAAATGGTGAGCCGACAACAAGAAAAAACAGACATACTGAAGAACATCACTAATATTGTCCCAAAGAGACATGATTGTCTTCACTAATATGAAGAACTTTTCAGCTGCTGATACTATTGAAATGTACTGTGCTCCAAGGTCCCGCCTGTTTTACAGAATTTGAGCCATTAAAGCAGGGAGCAAAGCCTCATCGTTCCCGTGATGACAATGGCCAGGTGCTGCACTGAAAAATAATGAGCGTGGACTTCACACATTTGTAAAATTGCAACTCAAGAGCACACACATGGTCATTCAGGTCAGCAGACATCATGTTCAGTTTCCTTAGAGACAACAACCTATTCCGTAGCTGTCACCCATGAATCCAAAGGGTACAGAGTTAAGAGTTAAGAGTTAGTGAACAATAGGGGTTTAGCTCTTGGTCAGAAAGTAGATAAGGGACAGGTGACCCTTTCACTCATCTCAAAGGGTGTGACTAGCCCAGCAAGTTATAGGTATCTTGAGTATTATAGGATTGGGAAAGAGTAGGAATATTGATAATTTTTACTAGGGATGTTTGAACAACGA
The DNA here is from genome assembly GCF_964263255.1 of Lissotriton vulgaris. NCBI lineage: Eukaryota > Metazoa > Chordata > Amphibia > Caudata > Salamandridae > Lissotriton > Lissotriton vulgaris. The sequence goes on along the minus strand of NC_141689.1, from coordinate 1,451,138,964 downwards.
ATCGGGTAATGGATGTGTGTCAGAAGACTGTGCTTCACCTTAAGCTCGCTAGACAGAGACCAGCCATTGGCATATCCAACTTGGTCCGGCTTCAATAAAAACAGCCCAGCCTAAACTACCAGCCCACTCCTTTCCAGAGTAGATCACATGCAACATCAGAACAGTTTTGGCCTATTACGTCAACTGGCACAGTGAGCAGCGGGCCCACATCCGGGCACACCCATCATACCCGTTACACTCAAGGCATCTCAGTATAAAAAACAAGAAAGTTATGAGTGGAATGGCTGAATTAATCTCAGTCCGTGGTATATACTCGAATCCACGGCCCAGTACATCATTTTGTGCTCACTGTGGCATTCAAGACAGAAACCAGACTGTTGTATATATTTTAAAACATTTTCTTCGAGGCACCTGCCCAGAGTTACAGAATGATTGTGTGTCACTGGAATTCTGTGGGAGACAAATGGAAGAAGAGGACGAGCAAGTAGTCTCGTGGCTATGCTCCTGCTATTGGTGTTCTTGACTTACAGTAAATACCTAGATTATTTGAGGATCTTTTCATTATAACATAGCGATGATCATCTGGAACACCATTGATCCACAAATGTAATTTTGATTGGCTCCACATCTGGGTTAACGGAGTTGTGAAAGTTTTACTTTACAGTTGCTGAAACCTCATCTACTAATTTCGCACAGCACAGCGGTGGGTAGCAGTACTGTTATTTTAAGGTATTCTACTTTATTTGGGACACTTACTTCAATTTTTGTAAATTCCGACCTACACTGTATTATTTGAAGATTCAGGTATAACGGATATGCCACTTGGCTTTGAGGTTCATATTACTAAGTGCAGCTCTGTCTGCCAGCACTGCTTTCTCGTGCTGACTGTTTCTTCTGGTGTGCGTTGATTCTTGTGACCATTCAGTTTGTATGTGTTAAAAGTTCACACTGAGGATCCTTATGTGCCACTACCTTTGTTGTTTTCGTTCTCCTCAAATTCGAAGTACCGCATTGGTACCTCACCCGTCATCTGCTATCTTGATGAGATTATGGAATGAGATATCCCTGCAGGATTTCAGGTGATCTATCTATTCAGTGTTCTTTTATTTGGATATCGGAATCACACAGAATATTCTTAATCTTAGTATTTTTATCTCACATTATTCTGTGTGTAGCTTACCTTTCTGAACTGGTCCATTATTTAGGGTAAAAAAAGACATAATTGTATTCTTATTTCCTGCTATTAATATTTTAGCTTGATCATAAATGCTCAAAGTTTTCATTGAAACCCTCCACCCGCAAACATTCTGGTCTGTAGGTAGAAATACTTGTATGAAATGGGCAGAATGGAACTCTTACTTCCGAAATTATTTAGGCACCATTAATGAAGAAAATAAAAGAAATGGCAGCAGAACAAAAGAAAATGATATTCTTATATTTAGTTGTGCCTGATGCATATAAAGTGTGTAAACACATATCTAAAGATATTGATCGGGATGGGGAAACTAATGTATTTGACAAATTTATTGCATATGAGTATCAAGCGGCTCTTAAAAGATTGACTGTACACTGTAAATTTGAAGGATTACATGAAGAACTTATTAAAGAACAAGTGATCATGCATACCAATGATTTAGCAATTCAAGAGAGATTATGAGTTATTTGGGACTCAGATCTTAGTGATATTTTAGCAACTGTAAGGAAGTCAGAGCTATCTTGTAGGAGTGCCAAAGAAGTGAGGGTAGGCAGTAAGAATAATCTAGAATATGTAATATGTAAAATAAAAGGACAGGAAATAAAATGTTCAAAGCTTTAAAAAAATAAACCTAAGGACATAGATCAAGCTAAGAAAGGCCTAAGATGCTGTAATGAATGTGCTTTGCACTAAAAGAACACACCCTAACCCAACACCCCCAAAAGGCAAGGCAAAATCCAGCACTTCCTTAAGGCGGGGTAAGAAAACACACCCAAATGTAGATAAAATAACATATACAAGTTTATTAATGCAATAGTTTAAAATGACAGGCTGAATATATCAATCATGGCAGACTCCCACATATCAAGTAAGTTATTAATATGAACGATTGAAATAGAATGCAATATGTACACAGGTAGCAAAGAATAGAAAATATATACCAGAGAGAGAAAGAGAGAGTGGTTAGGAACACCTCACGGACTGATTCTGCAACATCCTTGCCAACTCTACCCGGAGTAAGTCCTTTTCAATAGCCCAGGAAGCAGTTGGGTCGGGACCCAAGTTCCAGCACCAATCCACAACAATACGTCTATTCTGTGGTGAACTTCCACCTGGCCCACGAACGCTTCCAGCTTTAACACCATTATTCAACATTGGACAAAGCTTCTAGAAAACCCTGCCCCTTTCAAACTGGGGAAAAAAACGAGCTGGCTAGTACCAGTCTGCGTCAAGGTCAAAACAGTGGCTGGCCAAGCCTCTGTATTTTGACTCGGAGGCAGAGTTGTACATTCCACAGATAATATCCAGTTCACTCTGGTTGGTGAAGAACGAAAAATAAGTGAGGATCAAAAAACATGTCCTCCCCACTATTGCAGGTAGGTGCAATCACATAACATGGCATCAATTATGAAAATGGAGTCAGTTATGCAATCACTGCCATGCACACAGAAAAGCTTAAAGCAAGATAGAGTTAGGAAGCAAGATGACATGAAGCCATGTCAAAGCCAATAGTAAGAACTCTTAATATAATGTACTGTACTACTCCGTGAAGTCTCCGGCTGATACAGGCCCGTCATACATTAAGGCTAGGATAAAATAACACACTAAAGTCAGTTTAAGATGGTGGTAGTCGGCGGTCATCATGGGGTTCTCAACCACAAAAGTAGCTCTTTTACTACAGATACTATCAAAGGTATACAGTAAATTTTGTCCTGCTCTGAAGCAAAAGTGTATGTCTTGTGGCATGGCTGGTTATTTTTAAAAGGGTGTAGGAAAAAGGAAAACATAAAAGTCCATTGTGTCGACAAAGGCAGTTCTAGTGATAGGGAAGAAGTTAGACAAATTTACATTATCTCGGACTCCATAGAATCTTTTGTTTTGAGGATTAAGACCAAACGTTCACACAGAAAAAAAACTATATGATGTGTGTTGGAGATATTAATATACAAATGTTTGCAGCCTCAGGTTCTCCCTACAATATTGTGAATAAAGAGAGCTCAAGGAGGGATTGAGTGAGTAAAAATGTGGAGGGATTGTACAGATTGGACATACTCCCTGAGAGGTTCATAACAAAAAGAATAGAAATGTAAAGGTATAGATTGTTGTAGTTCAGATTTAAAAGCAGGAACACTTTTGGTAAACTTTATATAGCAATAAAAAAGTCCTTCAGTTCTGGATTGCCATGATCAAGTGAACCTTTATATGATTCTTAATCGTAACAGTCCAAAACCAGTTATGATAATTGATGAAGGTAAAAACACAGGAAATGTCATGATAAATGGATTTTCGAATATGATTAGGGGAAACTGGTGCTCCATGGGACCAAGACCATCAAAGCTAGAGTATACATGGATGGCACCTTACTAGAGCAAACACATATGTTTACCTACTTGGGCGTTACATTTAATGAAAAACTAAGCTGGAAGCCCCAAATTGAAATGATGGCGCTAAAACATGCTCAGTTGGCTGGCGCCCTGATCAAGGAACATAGGTTGTCCCAAGCTAAACCAATTGCCCCCATATTAAAATTATATACAACTAAAGTTAGTCCAGCCATAGTTTATGGTGCAGAAATATGGGGTTTTAGCAAACTAGCTCCCCTTTCAAAGGCACAAAACAGGTTTATGAGATCTATAGTTGGTCTACCGCAATCATCCCCCCTATTACCCCTGCTCCTCGACTTGGGCTGTTATGCTATCGAAGATGTAGCACAATATAGACCATTTGCATTCTGGAGGAGGCTCTGGATTACTCATTGTATGCCAAGGCCTTATTGGAAGTGAGGAGGTTGAGCCGATCACATAACATCCCATGGTTAACTGCAATAAGGTCCCTGCTGATTGAAATGGGGATGAGTAATTTATGGGAACATCCTGAGGTTGCGGATTTTCCACCTAAGAAGACCTATAAAGCAGCATATTGGGAGCTTGTTAAAATAAGAGTTTTTTTCCCATACAAACCAGTCTCTGACAAGGGTTTTCCTCGACATTAAGGATGAAGCCAATATGGAAGAATATTGGGATCTTATCACTAAGCCGCGTGATCGTAAACTCTACCACCAGTTCAGAATAGGCGCACTGCCGCTACGCTGTTTTACAAGCAAATGGAATCCTGTTGGTAGCGACAAGTGCCTTTTCTGTCAAGACCATAGTGAGAACATAGATCACTTCCTATTTGTATGCCCAGCTTACCATCTGCCTAAGATAACCTGGCTTAAACCAGTGTGCCTGCTCATGAACACAAGATCGGTGATGGTTGCCAGGAGAATTCTTAAATCAGACACTACCAATTTAGTTGTGACTGGAGTGTCAACATTTCTAAGTTGGGCGTGGGCCATATGCACCAAAAAGGGGGGGGTCAGTAGTAATACACAATGTAAGATGGGATGTATCTGAGGGGGATGAGTTGAGCTTGGAAGATGGCACGCCCCCTTGTAAAACAATTGTTGTTGAATTAAGTCTGTAAGCTGGTTCACTAATTTAATCTCTTTTTAAGCAACTGTTTTTAAAATATACTTGTATTTATTTATTAATTTATAGTGATGTGTACAGAACCAAGGTTTATCTTTTCTATCACTATGGTGTATTTTAAGTGTTGGAATGTTTATATCAATTTTAGATACTATTGTCTTTGATGATGAACAATGGCAATAAAGACTTAATTAACTGAATTGAATTGGAAACATTTGGAACCTCAAGGTCTTCCAGCAGCAGATTGTATTGAAAGAGAATACTGGTCCTAAGAATCATATGGTTAGGAACATGCCCATTCGGGTAGGGAATGAAGTAGAAAAAGAGCTTAAAAAATTAGTGACTGAGGGCAGAGAAGAGCCTATAGAGTCTTCAGAATAGATTTCTTCAGTAGATGATGCCAGGCTTAAAAATGGAAAAATTAGTTTATCTATTGACCTTCACTATGTTATTTACAATACCTTGGTGGATAAATTTCCCTTTCCCAAAATAACGGAGATGGGTGCCTTGATTACAAATTCTAACGTTTTAGGCACTTTTTATGGTGCAAACAGTGTATTATTCATAGTGACCACACACTTTTAGGTAAACAACTTACTATTTAAAGAATGGTTAATGCATCTACAAGAATTGCATGAACTTTCATGAGGTTGTAGAACTTCATTTATAAGATGGAATACGTTCCTGGAAAAAAAAACATTTAACCACAGATTTGTTATCAAGGATGCCAGGAATATGTTGCTAGTGAGCGGAAGGAGTATCAAGTTGCAATAATCCATGATCAGAGTATACAAGTTACTGCTGAGGCAGAAGGGAGGGAGGACTTTAAGAAAGAATTGGCACTGCAAGAGGTTATGAATTAGGTTTATTGTGGTTGTCCATCGTTAGAAATGGGGTTCTGTTTGGCTAAGGTACACACTCAGGACATGAAGAACCCACCACTCTAGTGAGAGCAAGTAAGATACAAAACTGAGATAGCTCACCCTCTGGTAGCTTGGCAACGAGCATGCAGGCTTATCAAAAGAGGCAATGTGTAAAGCGTTGGTTCAAAAAACACACACAGTAACACAATAAATACACCACAAAAAGACTCCACACAGGTTTGTAAAATAGCATATTATTTTCTGAACAAAAAAAGCCAAAATGATAAACATTGAAAGAATACTTTTCAAGTTATGAGCATTTGTTTAAGGATATGCGGTAAATATACAGTGCTTTACAATTTTGAGTGTTGGGAGAACACTTGCATCTTATATGTTATGCACAGTCACACCGACCAAGTTGCATTGAGCCGGACCTCAAAAAGAGGTTTGTTACTTTTGCAGGTGAAAAGTAGTAGTGCAAGTCATGCCAAACAAGCAGGAGCACTGGAGATCCTCAATGAGTCCCCCAGAACGACACCCGTCCCTTGTACACAGTACCTCCTCCAGGCACTCCAGTCCAGTAGGTTAAACCGCTGACTGGGGGGCCTCATAGACAAGGCTCTCAATGCAGCGAGCGCTTGCCCGAAGCCACGCTGAGTTGGTGCGAAAGCAGTGTTGCAGCAGTTTTCCTTCTGAAAGAATGAGGGCCCAGCATTGCCCAGCAATGCTCCAATTCAACCAGCAGCATCTCTCTGCTGCAGCTGCCACAGGCTCGAAAAGGCAGGAAGGTGCCCGATCTCTCTCTCAACCAAGTGCGCGTTTAGAGCACAGCACAAGTGTGCAATCAGACTTAGTCCACTGCCAGCAAAATGGCCCGATCCCTCTCCGAGCAAAGTGTGCGGTTTGAGCCCAGGAGAAGAAGGCGATCAGGCACAATCTGCAGCAAGCTGAAGTGCAGTTGCCAGACTCACGATGATCAGAGTCCTGTGGAAGTGGTGAAGCCTTTTACGGCCCTGGGGCTTCGAAACAGGGGTCATGCCAACAAGTCCTTAGAGAACACATTCTAGGTAGCACAGAAGAAGGTAGCAGGCAGCAGGCCAGCACAACAAGGCAGGTAGCAGAGTGACAGTCCCTCCAGCAACAAGCAAGCAGCAAGAAGCAGGCCAACACAGTAAAGCAGTTAGCAGAGTCTCAGTCCCTCCTGGCAGCACAACAGTCCGTCTGGCAATGTGCAGATGTAGAGCCAGTGGTGTCTAATTACAAGTCCAACAAAGTGTCTCATTTGAAAGAGTCAGATCCCTGGTGCTTATACCCAAAAGTCCCTTTGATGTAGATGGGGGGCTTTAAAGGAGCCCTCTGAAGTGCATAAGGATCCCTTTCAACCCAGTCCTGTCTGCCAGGCTACTGATGGGGATCAATCAGCCCTTGGTGTGTGGACAGGACAGTACCTATTGAAGTGTAGGTGCCAGACCCTCTCACTCCTCCCTGCCCTGGAAGACCCATCAGAATAGAGATGAATGCAGATGCAGTTGAGTGTCTTGTGTTGTGGCTGTCTATACGGAACGCACAGAGGTAGCTGGTGCCCAGACATGTATTGGAGACAGGCTGACAGGAATATAGATCAGTAAGTACAGAGACATGTCAACTTTTTTAAAGTCATTATAAACAATGGAGTATTCCCAAATGGTCCCTGCACCTGGATATCAGTTATTATAAAGAAACAGTGGTCCTGGACCAATTATTCAAGGAAGAGTTAGATTAACAGAATTATCAACTTATTTGAGCTTACATTAATCAGCTCACAAGCGTCCGTAAATCGTGAAAATAATTCAAACAAACAGATGTGTAGAAAACCCACTAAGCATTATTATAATATATTTATCAAGTCATTTAAAGGAACAATCATTAGAGGGTCAAGAAGGTAGGAGAATGTTCTAGGGAACGTATAAGAAAAAGTGCTTGAGTGTATATATAGGAGTCAAGAGAGCTCAAAGTGTGTAGAAAAGTAAAGGGCATGTATTTACAAGACTGTACAGAACTGATATCCAAGAAACAGTTAGATGCAACCTGGCCACATGTAAATTATTAATTTCAATTATATTTTCTAAAGTTGTAAGGAGAGTTTCCTTAAGGCTGTAAACAGGGGTAATGGGGAAGGGGAAATTGGTCCAGGTAGCGTCGATTTTTCGATCTGGCTTATCAGCAACCGAGGGACTTTAATACCTCAGCCATGCGGATCTTCCACAGGACAAGGGGACAGGTGAAGTCACCTGCATCAATCTTGCAATGCTCTATTGGAGTCCAAAACCTGTTTACACCAATGCCCGTAAAGTGTCAAGGGCCAACAAAGGACAAATCCGTATTACACAGCCTCCCCATTCTGTCCTATGGGCAAGATGGTCTTTCAACAGTGAAAAACGAAATGGAGAGTATTTCACTGTCAGGACATGGTACACACCTTAGTACATGTCCTACCTTTCACATGCATAAACAAAAAAGGAGGGAGAAGGAGGTTAAACCAAACCAGGTCGTCCTCCAGTCTGTGTACGAAATACAGGAACCCTATGTCAAGGGTCCAGAGACCTGGTAGGTGTTTGTATGGTCACTGCTTATTAAGTCAGTGTGTACCAAAGATGTGTAAAAAAGAAAAATTTCTTTTTAGAGTCCCCTCACTCACCGGGGTTGCCCCACGGTGACATGCTTCATCATTGGGGCCATCCCAGTTCTCTACGAAAAGGGGCGTGCTGCGACAAGGCGACTACGCAGGAGCACTAGTTTTGTGAGATGACTATGTGTGGTGCATGTGTAATGATGATGGAGTGGGTGTGGAATTAAAATATACCGTGCTAGTGGGCCTCAACAATTTATTTCGCTCCTAGTGTGGTATAAAAAATTAAAAAGGGGTAACACTGTCTTCTAACTTTTACTGAGTTAGATCAGTGTCAAAGGTCAACATGTTTCAAGCTCCCCTAAGCTTTTCTTCAGGACCATACAGGGTCCAGCCCTGTATTGCCACTCCTGTTTTTCAAATGAAAAAGTATTGCTAAAAATACCTATTTACAATGAACGCTGTTGTCAATAAACATGCGTGTTGTTATACATACGTTTTGTATTTCACTTCGATTTATAAATGAGTATAGAATTACACCCCATGGTCTTAGGCAAGGGCAGGAACGCCTCGTGGAAACATTGTTCCTATCGGCAGACCCGCTCGGTACTACCTGGTGTCTCCTCGCCGGACTGCGGTCCGGCGAGGAGACACCAGGTAGTACCGAGCGGGTCTGCCGATAGGAACAATGTTTCCACGAGGCGTTCCTGCCCTTGCCTAAGACCATGGGGTGTAATTCTATACTCATTTATAAATCGAAGTGAAATACAAAACGTATGTATAACAACACGCATGTTTATTGACAACAGCGTTCATTGTAAATAGGTATTTTTAGCAATACTTTTTCATTTGAAAAACAGGAGTGGCAATACAGGGCTGGACCCTGTATGGTCCTGAAGAAAAGCTTAGGGGAGCTTGAAACATGTTGACCTTTGACACTGATCTAACTCAGTAAAAGTTAGAAGACAGTGTTACCCCTTTTTAATTTTTTATACCACACTAGGAGCGAAATAAATTGTTGAGGCCCACTAGCACGGTATATTTTAATTCCACACCCACTCCATCATCATTACACATGCACCACACATAGTCATCTCACAAAACTAGTGCTCCTGCGTAGTCGCCTTGTCGCAGCACGCCCCTTTTCGTAGAGAACTGGGATGGCCCCAATGATGAAGCATGTCACCGTGGGGCAACCCCGGTGAGTGAGGGGACTCTAAAAAGAAATTTTTCTTTTTTACACATCTTTGGTACACACTGACTTAATAAGCAGTGACCATACAAACACCTACCAGGTCTCTGGACCCTTGACATAGGGTTCCTACCTTTCACATGCACTGCACCCTGCCCAGGGGGTACCTTGGACCTACCATAGGGATGTCTGATGTGCATCGAAAGGAAAGGTTAAGGCCTGGCAAGAGGGTGCACTTGCCGGACAACATGGCAGTTTAACAAACTGCGCGCAGGCACTGCAGTGGCAGGCCTGAGTTCTCTGTTTAAGGCTACTTGTGTGGGTTGCTCAAATTGCACTGCACCCTGCCCAGGGGGTGCCTTGGGCCTACCGTAGGTATGTCTGATGTACATAGAAAGGGAAGCGTAAGGCTTGGCAAGTGGGTGCACTTATCAGCACAACTTGGCTGTTTAACAAAATGCGTGCATGCACTGCAGTGGCAGTCCTGAGTTCTCTCTTTAAGGCTACTTGGGTGGGTGGCACAAATAGTGCTACAGGCCCACTAGTAGCATTTGCATTACCAGCCCTGGCACAGATAGTGCACTTTACTAAGGACTTTACTAGTAAGGCAAACATACCAATCATGGACAACCAATTACCATCACACTTTACACAGGGTGCACTTGCACTTTGACACTGATCAGCAGTGGCAAAGTGCCCAAAGCATCACAGTTGCCAACATCATGTCAGAAAACAAGGTCTAGGGGGAAAGCAACATGTTTAGGGAACTTTAGCCAATAGGGGGCCAAGTCCAACACAACCCCCTCCCAGCCAAAAGCCAAAGTAGACCAATTAATTACCTTTCTGGACTTCCCTACTTGGGGCGATAGAACACAGACACAGGCCCGCTACCACAGGGACGCCGTCCTGTTCTATGACTTTCTGACCCCAGGGGATTCTCTTGGTCACTATTCCCTGGGCCAACTATGCTGCTCCATGGGTACTTCCTGGCAGATGGGGGCGCTCCGGGGGTGCTGGGCCCTTGCCAACTCCCACCAAGAGCAGTACCCCTGGAAGACCCATCGTCAGGATACTGTCTCCAGTTATCCTGTCCTCCAGGTTAGAGGTGGATTTACCCTGGTCACTTCAAGGGGACCTAGCCCTATTGGGTGGGCACAATCGCACAGGTTTACCCACGGGGATACCTTCCTCCCTTAAGCTTCCATTTAGATTTCTGTGCCTGCCATTTAGAAATGGCACCCACAAACTTCAGGACCGCAGGAGCTCTGGTTATTGATGCCCCAAGGCCTCCTGATGCTAGGTGTTCTTCCTCACACGGCTGGCAAGTAGGCGCTAGGCCACCAACCTGGTGCTCCTCTAGGGAACCCTCCAGTCTCTGGGGTGGGGTGGTGAACCCTTGGGGGCGCTGCTCACACTCCTTCCCTCTATTTTGAGACAGGGCGATAGCCCATATGCCCCCCACTAGTCTGGGACCTTAATGTACTACTTCGCCTCTCTTCCTTTCTTAATGCCTCCACAGACCCCTGGACCCATTACCAGGGGTCAGGCTCTTGTGCCAGCTCCCGGGAATCAAAGAGCTCACACCCTAACATGGGTTGGCGTAATCCTGGAAAACAATTACTGAGCCTAGGCTCCCTAGCAGCAAAATTGAGCAACCCCTTCAAATCATTTGTCACGCTAACCATCACCCAATCATTCAGTGCACGCTTGTACTCATCCACACTTGGCACAGGCTGTACACTGCCACTATTCAAACTGGACTCTGCCTGTTTAACCTCATATCCAGTTCCCTCATGCTTAACTCATGAGCTAAGAGAATCTTTTTCTCTTCCAAGGCGAGAGCGTTCCTGCTCTCCTCTGCTCGATTTTCACTTTCAATGAGCAGCGTCTTCTCTTCTGCTTGAGACTTAAGTTTTAAAACCTCCAACTCATGCCCTCTGACACTTTGGTTTTCCTCCAGCTCCTCTGGGGAAACACTCCTCCCTGAATGGCTACTACCAGCCCCTGAGGCTGGTCCTTCCACTTGCAAATCCCGTAGACCAAATCCATCCCCTGGGTCATCCTTATCCACCTCAACATCACCTGTCTCCTGAGCTCCTTTGGCTTCCTACAAGGCCCTCAAGGCCATTTGCAGCTCCTCCTTCTTGGTGCTACTCTTCATGGGACATCCCAAAGCTCTGCAGAATTGTCTCAATTGATCAACTTTGTAGGTAAAGCAATGCCTCAATGTCGAACTCTAATTCTGCAGCCTCACTGGCTATTTGACTCCTCTGAGACATGAAGTGTGGCTTAAAGGTCGCTCAAAAATAGAACCAATAAAATAAAAAAACACAATATGTGGTTGCGTCGTGGTCTGTGCTACTAGTGATGTACACCAATTACTGTGAGTGAATTTGCAAATACACGTTCAATTCCGAACCCGATGACCATCAACGGTAGGTCCCAACCACTGCCTCCAATGTAAGGCCTGGGGGTCGCTAGTTGGCTGAGGTAGGTACCGTAGGCCAAATAGGGACCCTTGCTTCCACGTCAGGGAAAGGAAGGACACCTATTCAGATAGCCCCCGCCCACCCCTTTGGTAGCTTGGCACGAGCAGCCAGCCTTATCTTTAAGGCTATTGTGTAAAGTATTTGCAACAACGCTCTCAGTAACCCAATGATAACACCACAAATGGACTCCACACAAGTTTCATAAAAACAAGTATACGTTTTTATAAAAAAGATATACAATGAGACCACACAATATAAATCCAACATTCGCGTATTTGTAATATTCCTCCTGGCCGGTTGTTAGGCCAGCAGCCCTTGTAAGTTCTGGCGATATTAATGAGCAATTCTTAATGATCCACTGCAGTCCTAATGCAATGCTTTGCAGTTCGTAATGCAAGAATCAGGCACTTTGCAATGTAAAAATAATGCAGTTCGTTATGCAACAATCAAACAGTTCGTAATGCCAAAATAATGCAATGCGTAAGACAACAATCAGGTAGTTTGTTATGCAACCTAACGCAATGCGGAATGCAAAAATCAGGTAGTTCATTATGCAAAAATAGTGCAATGCATAATATAACAATCAGGCAGTTCATAATGTAGAAATAATACAATGCGTAATGCAACAATCAGGTAGTTCATAATGCAGAAATAATGCAATGCGTAATACACTAATAAGGTAGTGCAAAATGCAGAAATAAGGCAAGGCGTAATACGACAATCAAGGTAGTTCGTAATGCAGAAATAATGCAATGCGTAATACAACAATCAGGTAGTTTGTAATGCAGAAATAATGCAATGCGTAATACACTCCAGCACCGATCACGGTGCCTTAGGCGGTCTCTCTGCCACTTGTATTGACTTGCAGTCAGCTTCCGTCAACAGAAGCCTCCACATGGGTATGGTGTAAACCAAAGTGCAGCTCCGCACTCCGGACCCGGTACTGCCACTCCTTGATAATACGGGCCGCTATATGAGCCAAAGCAGAGGCTCGTGCTCCAGGAATAGGAGAGGCCGGGAGCGACCCCACACCCCACCCCAGGCGGCGACACACGTTACCTGGGGGGGTGCGGCCTCGCCCTACTCTCGTCTTCCCATGACTTGGGCCTCTGATCCAATCTTGCAGGCTGCAACAGAGCACAGGCCGGTTGTGCGCGATCACAGGGCGCTACTCATGAAAGTCTGAGGCTGCACGAAGCACACGCACACAGTGTCGCTGAGACTCACTCGAACTCAGGGTGCACGATAACAGGTCAATCCTCACAAAGGTCTAAGGCTGCACAAAGCACATGCACACAGCGTCGCTGAGAAGCACTTGGACTCTGGGTGCATGATAGCAGGGCAATCCTCACAAAGGTCTCAGGCTGCAAAAAGCATACACACACAGTGTCGCTGAGACTCACTTGGACTCTGGGTGTGCATGCTAACAGGGCAATCCTCACAAAGATCCCAGGCTGCAAAAAGCATACACACACAGCGTCGCTGAGACTCACCTGGACTCTGGGTGTGCATGCTAACAGGGCAATCCTCACAAAGGTCTCAGGCTGCAAAAAGCACATGCACACAGCGTCGCTGAGACTCACTTGGACTCCGGTGCACACGATCACAGGACAATCCTCACGAAGGGCTCAGGCTGCAAAAAGCACATGCACACAGAGTCGCTGAAACTCACTTGGACTCCAGGTGCCCACAATCACAGGGTAATTCTTACGAGGGTCTCAGGCTGCAAAAAGCACATGCGCAGAGCGTCACTGAGACTTGCTTGGACTCCAGGTGCCCACGATCACAGGGCAATTTTTACGAGGATTTCAGGCTGCAAAAAGCACATGCACACAGAGTCGCCGAGACTCTACTGGAAACTTTTGAGTTCCTAAGCTTCCGCAACAGGGAGCCAGCTCACCTCAGGCCCTTGGGGATAAGTTACTTCCGGACACAGCACACAGCAAAGTCCTTCCAAGCAGGGGGACACGGCACACAGCAGAGTCCCTTTAGCCTCTCCTTGGTTAAAGGAGCAAACTGCAGGCCAGGCTCAGAACACACAGAAAGGGCCAGTCCTTTCCTTCAGTCTCTTTAGCTGTTTCTTCCTTGGCAGAGGTTCCTCTTGACCAAGGAGTGTTTCAATCCTTTACAGTCTTGATCACTCATTTCTCCATTCCAAAGTTCAGGGGCTTCATCTCCCATAGTTATACCCCTAAATGTCTTTGAAGTCTTTGTGTTCAGGGGGGCACTGACCCCTGTTCAAAACGGTTCTGGGTGTCTTCCTGCCAGTGACACCTTCCTTTGATAAGTGGGGGTCTGGATTCTCAATCACACAGCAAGAGATGGGACCATTGTTTTATGGCAGCAACCCAGGCCTCTTCACCTCTAGGGACAACTCCTCCCCCCTACACTACGGATGCAGGTCAGCCAGTTGCTGTCTCACCTCCTCCCCTGGGCCAAGACATTCACCAGATCTTATCACTTTCAAATCCAGACAGTCAATCCACAACCAAGCAGAGACACACAGAAATGTTAGAGCACAAAAACCCAGCCACTGCTAAAAGAGTCAGCTGCAGAGGAAGGATTTCTATTTATTTGTATGTCAATATATCGATCTTGCATTACTTCTCGATGGCTAGATCCTGACCCACCGGCTTTTAATCATTGGCAATTGAAATTATTATCTATATACCAATTAGAGATCGCTGTTTATAAACTGAAGGGGACTAAAAAGAAAACATTTAGCTGAAGTGTATGGGCTCCTATTTCAGAATGGATTTGAGTTTTTTTCAGAATTCTTTTTTTTTTCATTGATTGATTGTTTCATGTACCTGCAATGTTGTCTCTGTTTTTCTCTTCTTTTTTATGTTATTGTATATAATGATTGTTTTTCTGGTCTCTGTACTAAGGAACTCTAATTTTCTTTTACTTTCTGTGTATAACTGTCTGCTGACTTAAAATAAAAAAAAATATTAAAAAAAATAAAAGAGTGGTTTCTAAACAGACAATGCAAAAACCACCTTCACAAAAAGATATGTTATTGAATTGAGAGTTCAGGCATACTAAACTTCCCCTCTCCATCTTAAGCCTTTTGGAAGACAGGCTGGAAACATATTACACAACCTCCCCATTCTGGCCTATGGGCAAGATGGCCTTTTATTAGTGAAAAACGAAATGGAAAGTAGTCCACTCTCAGGAGATGGTACACACCTTAGTACATGTCCTACCTTTCACATGCACTGCACCCTGCCCAGGGGGTACCTTGGACCTACCATAGGGATGTCTGATATGCATAGAAAGGGAAGGTTAAGGCCTGGCAAGTGGGTGCACTTGCCGGACAACATGGCAAATTAACAAACTGCGCGCAGGCATGCAGTGGCAGGCCTGAGTTCTCTGTTTAAGGCTACTTGTGTGGGTTGCTCAGTTAGTGCTGCAGTCCCACTAGTAGCATTTGCATTACCAGCCCTGGCACACATAGTGCACTTTACTAAAGACTTTACTAGTAAGGCAAACATACCAATCATGGACAACCAATTACCATTACACTTTACACAGGAAGCACTTGCACTTTGACACTGATCAGCAGTAGCAAAGTGCCCAAAGCATCAAAGTTGGCAACAACATGTCAGAAAAAAGGTCCAGGGGGAAAGCAAAAAGTTATGGGAACTTTAGCCAAAAAGGGCCAAGTCTAACAATGAAAAAGCTACTTCTCTCTGATCAAGAATTACACTTAAGCCGTTATAAGAGAATTTCCAATGCTAACCTGCGAGAGGGGTAGGCCTCAAAGTAGTGAAAAAGGAATTCAGCTTTGTCACTACTAGTGCATACAAAACATATGAGTACATGTCCTTCCTTTTATTTGCAAAGCTCCCTGCCCTTAGGGCTACCTAGGGGCTTCCTTAGGGCGACTTATATGTAATAAAAAGGGAGTTTAAGACTTGGCAAGTATTTTTTAAATGCCAGGTCGCAGTAGCATTAGACCGGCACACACAAGTACTGCTGTGGCAGGTCTGAGACAGGTTTGAAAGGCTACTTCTGTGAGTGGCACAGTCAGTGCTGCATTCCACTAGTAGCATTTATAGTTCAGGCCCTGGGTATATGGTATACCACTTTACAAGGGACTTACAAGTAAATTAAATGTCAATCAAGGATACAACAATTACATACATGCTTAGGGAAGATGCACTTTAGCACTGATTAGCAGTGGTAAAGTGCTCCGCGTCCTAAAGCCAACAAAAATAGTTCAAAAAGAAAACGAGGAAGGCAAAATATTTGAGGTGACCCTTCAGAAGGGGCAATTTTCCAACAGCCACATAAATGCATGCTTAGTCCTCTTTTGAAAATATTTTGGAAAGTAAGAAACAAGTTATCTCTTGCTAAAGAGTAAAGATATAGTTGGGAGGAGTGTCAAAGTGGTTCCACCTGCTAATTTGAGAAACAGAGAAGTAGAACATTGGCATGTAGGACATTATGGTATTGTTAAAACGAAACAGTCTGCAAAGAAATACTTTTGATAGCCAGGGGCCTGAAGATCTTGTTGAGATAATTGCATAGCATGAGCCAATTCGGGTAGGTCTTTTGAAACCTTGATGCACAATATGTGTGAACCTGTTGTCGAGGAAACCCTAGGGAATCTGTTGCTATTGATATAATTGCCCACATAGGCTGGCCTCCTAAATATATCATTGCGTTAATGGATGTGCTTCAAACGTGGCCTGTGGTCAAGATTGTTGACAATGTGGATACTGAATCTGTGTTAGTTTTTGTGGATTTAATTTTTGTGGATGAAGTTGTTTATCTGTCCAGGTCATAGGTGGCAATGGAATAAATGTATATCCAATAAGGATAAAAAGTATTTTGAGAAGGTTGGTATAATCACTGCACCATTACCCTTTATATTCCCAGTGGCAACAGCATGATTGAATGGTTCAATAGAGTGATCAAGGGGGCAATTCGTTTGGCAGTGAATAATAGTGAGGACTGAGAGATAAGAGCTTAGAAAACTGTATGGGTGTAGAGAACAAAGTTATAGGAGGGAGAGGTGCGATAACTAAAAGTATTCATGCTTGTTTATTGGAGTTTTCATGTCAAATATATTTATCAAGGAGGTAAGGAAGAATATTGTTGACACACATAAGAAATACAAAGAGGTTTATGATTCTAAGAGAGGTTTGAAGGGAGTTGAATTAGAGGAAAGCATGTTTGTTTTAGTTAAAATACTGTGGAAGGTACATAAAGGTGATAGTCCATTTTCAGACACCCAGAGGGTCACTAGAGTTTAGTGTAATGCTGTGCAGTTAAGTACTAGGTAAAGTTTGGAGTCTCAAATAAATTGCAAAGGGTGATTCTTCTGCATGTAAGTGGAAAGTGGAAAGTTGAGTTGACTAGGAATTTAGATTTGGATGATTTGGAGGATAATAAAACCAATATAGTTGGCCTTGTGGGTTCATCAAATGGTAATACAGAAGTAACAGAAAATGTCAATATTGAAGTAGATTTTGGGGATACTGTAGTTGAAGATTTCTAATAATATTCAGTTAGAAATTATAGTAATTACAATCCAAGTGTTTGTCATATTTCACAAATTATTGATAGCACTTTTGTCAAAAACTGTAACACACAAAGAGTGAGAAGGAACACTAAATTGCTTTCTGGTTACATGTGTGAGTAGGGGAAAGGTTGGAGGTGTGTTATTCTTTCCTTTTGTTGTTTTGAATTAGTTTACCTTCATGTTAGTTTTGTGTACTTACTGGTTGCAATGTTTTTGAATTTTGCTGTAAACTCCTTCTGATTTCCTTAATGTTTTTTGTTTTGTTTTGTGGGAGATGATGCAATATATATATTCAATATTCAATGTTATGTACGAAGCACCTGCCCAGAGTTCCAGAATGATTGTGTGTCACTGGAATTATGTGGGAAACAAGTAGAAGAGGAAGAGCTTTGTTATGCTCCTGCTATTGATGTTCCAAAATTGCAATAAATACATATCTCTTGGATATATGAGGGCCTTGTCATTGCATAGACATATGGAAACAGACTCGGTCCTGCTCCAATAAGTACATTCCAATCCGAGGTGCCAGGAGAGGTCCATGCCAGACCAGTGACAGCTGGCATCTATGGGGAGTGGTACTCGGGCAAATGGGCGTGGGTAAAAAATAAAATAAAATCCACTTACCTGTGACACCTCCTCTTCACTGCACATCTTTCTCCTGCAGTCTGCTGTTCAGAGTGGGCCCCAGTGATGTGTGTTACCCAATCCTGGTGCTGCTTTCATGCTGCATGAGAGGAATATATGATTATACCACGATTTCAATTACCACGCATGGCTTTACCACGCAAATTTTACATCGCAAGTGGCTTTACCACGCTGGTATTTACAACGTAGGATTTTACTACGCGTAGAAACGTCTTACCTGCACGTCTTTCTCTACGAGCCCTTACTTCCATCCTCCATGGAAACAAGCGTCAAAACACGTATACCAAAATAAAAAAAGGACTGCTTTTTTGACGTACACGGCACGTCTTTGGGGGAGGCACTTTCCTTTTTCTTCTGTGGTACTGAAGTTCGTTTTTTTTTATTTAAGTAATCCGCTCCTTTGTTTGTTTTTTGGGGGGGAGACCCCCCCAGCCCCCCTCCGAGCCCCCCCCCTGCCCCCCCAAGCCCACGCAGAACGACTTGAAGGAATACCACGTCTCCCCCCCAGCCCGTGGTAAAGACGTCGTGGAAGGCACCCTCGTTGTAAAGAAGTTTGCGTGGTAAGTGTCACGTGGTAAAGGTTATTAGTGGTAATGCCTTCGTGGTAAATGATGTTTCCCGCATGAGAGCAGCACCAGGATTGGATGGAGTGGCCGCTCTCGGCACTGCCAAGGGCACTGGAGGCATGCACTTGCTATTAGTCTTGAGACAGCTGGGTTAGAGGTTTCCAAGTGCACATGGCTGACTAGCCTTTGCAGGACGGCCGGCCAAAGCGACATGCACACTTTTGAAATGAAGTGCCCGGCATTCCACCCTCCTCCTTGCTGCTGCTCTCAGTTCGCCCCGGCCTGACTCTCAGTTCGGGACAGATGAATACAAAATAAAATGGTAAAAAATTAACTTTATTACCATTTTATTTTTCATCTCTGGGGCTTGGGGGCATTTTGGTTAACAGTGTGACGCTCCTCCACTCTCGTGGTTGAGCCGCCCCTGTCGGGAACACACACAATCCTTTCTGCCTTACTGTCGTCAGCGCATATTACCCCGAAACTTTTTGCTTTTTCCCCGAGAAGTATAAACTGGTGTAAATAGCCAACAAGGGGTCCATTTACAGGATGTGTTAGTGTTTATTTAGAATATACGTCTGTCTTCCCAAAATGCCACTTTGAATTAATCAATTAGAGTAAGTCAAACCAACGAGGTTATAAAGATAGAACAAACATGAAAAGAAACTGGTGACAGATGTGATTGTATTTCACTCAGTTCATGCATTTTATAATAACATATGATGACTGAAACATTGGCAATGGGTACAAAACAAGCAAAAAGGACACATCTATCCAGTGATAATCAAATACAGAATAATCTTTTGGAACACTGCTTGACAAATGTGTGACCAGTCTAATTTCCACTGGGAACAAGATGATTTTCACTGATCCGAAGTCACTCTCAATACAAAACCCTAACCAATTCAGGGCCCCACATGACACTTCCAGCCCACAAAACGACTAAACTCTTAGCTCACACTTCAAACTGTGCTTTTCTTTCTAACCTCTGCCTTCAACTACTCCCTCTCAAGGTCAACTCGATTGAGGGCTGTACAAAAACTATTGCTGTCCTTTCCTCTCCATTAACTATTGTCCAGTAGACCAAGACTTTTCTTCTCCAAGGTACTGGAATCCCAGCTTTTCAATGGAAATTCTATAGTTCTCTTTTTTCCTAAAGTGTTTTCAACCCATTCTCATCAGACATCCAGGTTCTTCTTTAAACTGAAACCGCATTCTTGCCTGATGCGAGAGGGCCAATTTAATCTCATCTGCTCACCTCCTTCGCTTATTTTTTTCCTTATTATTCATGATCTGTCTGTGACATTTGATCCTGTTCTCCTCTCGTCTCTCAGACCTTTCCCTCTCAGTGGCATTGGACTCTTGAGAGTGCCACCGCTGCCTCACAGAGTTGGGGGGTGGAGTGTCTCTCAATGATCTGTCCAAGGCTAACTCCAATTATCCCTGCGTACAACTGCTCTTTGGAACTTTTTCTCATTTTACCTTTCTACTGGTGACACACACCATCTTCTCCTTTACCTTTCCACTGTTGACGCACACCATCTTCTCCTTTACTGAAGGAGAGGTGTGACGCAGCGGCCAGAGCAGCTGACCCCAGAGCACGCGGCTCATGGTTCGATCCCTGCGGCAGCTCAGCATAATGTTACTCTGGGCAATAGCTCACTTGATCTCCCTGACGGCCCCCCAGCGCCTGGATACCCTTAGGGGTGATAAGCCTGCGCTTTACACATGTGGAATTATTATTATTACCTTTCCACTGATGACACACCATTTTCACCTTTCCTCTGATGACACACCATCTTCTCCTTTCATATTTCCACTAACGACACATGCCATCTTCTTCTTTCATCTTTCCACTGACGACACACACCATCTTTTTTTTTCATCTTTCCACTGACGACACACACCATCTTCTCCTTTCATCTTTCTACTGACGACACACACCATCTTCTTCTTTCATCTTTCCGACACACACCATCTTCTCCTTTCATCTTTCCATTGACGACACACACCATCTTCTTCTTTCATCTTTCCACTGACGACACACACCATCTTCTTCTGCCCATGTCTCCATTCATGAATTTGGCTGCTGTACAGCTATCAGACATTGGAAGGCCTTCAGATCTGTCCCATTGAGCTCTTCCAAATTCGAGACCCTTGTCATATCCCTCATCTGCACCCATCCCTCTGTCTAGTTTGGTCCATTTTTTGCCCGCTAACTTCACTTTTTCCTCAGTTAGAGACTATTGGGTTCTCTTCAGGCATTCTGTGTGTAAGGTGTCCTTTCTCAGCATGCTACCAAGTACTAAATATAACAACACCACCAAATACGTTAATCATTTCTCATTCCACAGCATGAGATATTAACAGCGTGGAGAAGTGTGGCTCAGGGATTAGAGGCGGCAGACCCGGAAGCCGAGATCGGCCCTGGACCAGGGTTCAATTCCCAGCCTCGGCGGGTCTTGGGCTCATAAAACAATCCACGGACTCGATAATTCTCGCTCCGGTGCCTTCTCGACTCACGGGTTCACACTCTGCGACTCTGGGCAATAGCTTGCCTAATCTCCACAACGGCCCCTCGCGGCGGGATGCCTGGCTTTCACCTTGTGGATACCCTGCCGGGGTTATCTCACAGGGGAATACCAGGACGGGTTCCCTAAGCAAGCGCTTAGATACCGACCTCGGTCAGTGATTTGCGCTATATAAATACATTTACATTAAGTTACTGTTACTTACTAAATTAGATTACTACAATAGCGTGCACATGGGTATCCCTTGAGAGTCCTTTGCCCCATGGATACGCTTTTTAATTTTCTGATTGCTAATTCAAAACAGTCCTAGAATATGGTAATTTAACAGTGCCAGGGCCTTCCTACATTATAGAGCATCATAAACCAAAAGAAACCGACGGATGGACATGAAATCTCCTGGGCTCCTTTGAGAGGGGGAAAACTACTGGAATAGATGAAAGCGCTCTTTGGAAATACATTTTATATTTTGTCTGCATTTTCTGTTTACCCTTTTCAATTATATTTTTTACTGGATACTTTTTGGCAAGAAGCCAGTTCAAATGAGGGGCCCTGATTTGTGTGTTAACATGGCAGCAGTGACTCACAATTTAAATCCTGCTGCAGCCTTAACCCATATGATGATGATGGTAGGAACTTTTGCTTAGGAGCCTTGGGGCAAAAACAATTTTTGAATGGCAAGATTTGCATACATGGACAATTTATGGAACAATTTGATTGTTTAGCTGTGTTATTTAATCCTTTTATCAAATCTCTACATTAGACTGCAAAGTGAGAGCAACTCTCAAGCGGTGGATGGCATGGCCAGGAGCCGTAGCAGAGCTGGTCAGAGGGCATCACACGTTCCCATTACACCATGTGTGATCTGCTGTTGTTGAGAGCAATTTGCTCTGAGAGATGTTTAAGTCAAATGGTGTCTTTGCAAAGTGGGCCAAAGTTTTTCACACACCAGTCCGGCCCTTTCGAATTCTAGATCAGCTGCAGATTGTTGTCCTTCTCAAGAATTACATGTTTGAAGGCTATTTTGGTGTAAACCAGTTGGTGACCTGCATTGTCTTTTATAGTTATGGTGTATGTGATGCCATATGCCTCTTGATACTAATGGGGCATGTTTCATAATCACTCATTTAGAATGTAGAGGCTGAAGCTGATGCTTGCCAAGCGCGGAGGATTATAAATCTAAAAAACATTAACAAAAGCAAACATTGATTCACTTAAGTTGGTTTATGCTTTTTATTGTGTTCGTACAAAGTGGCCATATTGGAGCTTGTGGCTAACTGTAAACAGAGAAATAAAATCATACTGAAATTTGTAGAAGTGAAAAGTGGAAATAAAGATTGATCTGAAAACCGCATTCAAAAACAATAATTTGACCATGGTTCCTCTTGCTAAATGGTTTCAGGGCGAGTTCCAGAAAAGACAGTTAGGTTGAAAGAATATTTGGCTTGCTTATGAATTCCTTATTACCAGCATGTAGTGTAAGATTTTAGTGAGTTCACTCTCGGCGACATTAAAATCTATTCAAGTCAAAACCACTTTATTCGATTAATTAAAATCATAAAAGTATACTAAACATTTATAAAACATGTTTAAAAGTCAATTAATTCAAGATGGCCGCTGGCCGGAGGCAAGATGGCCGCTGAGGGTTTCAGCGAGTAAGTCGCACATTTTCACTTCTCCCTGCCACAGGCCTAATGGTTGACTGAATCGATGCTGGAACCTGATTTGGAAAGCAGTACTTGGCAGCATAACACACAGCTTCATTGCAACAGGAGCTGCAGGAAAGACGCCGGATTCCTATCTCAGGAATTAAGTTTAACAAAACGGATCGCCCTGAAGATTTGGAGAAATATTACAGCAAGGTCCAAGCTGTTTTTGAAATCTTGGTTCAGAATGCCAACGAGGCTGCAACGAGTGCAGGATGCAAAAGACGGCAGAGAAAATAAAAGCGGGAAGCCCGGCGAAACTGACTCTAGCAAAGCCCTTAATGCTAAAGAGAAAGTCAAGACGGATATGAAGCAAGACACCAAACATGATACAAAAATGGATACAAAAGTATCACAGAACGCGGCTCAGAAAGCCGGTGCTATTCCCAAAAAGCCAACTCTGAGGAAACCGGGCGGTGACAACTCAGCCTCGGCTAAGGATAGTGGAAACACCAAGAAGACGAAAGAGAGTGCTATGCGCCAGCCTTCAGTGACGGAAAGTTTTTCAAATATACCTCTGAATCCGGGCGGGATCTGCAGCGGTAAGATTGTATCCATGTCCGATGCTGGTCCAGTACCTGCTGCTACAGTTGCCGCGGAAGCTAAAGGAGTTGTGGATCCTGTCAGCAAGGTCCGTGGGCCGACACCGGCAGTGGGAGAGGGAGAGAAGGCAGTGAAGGGCGCCAGCGCGGGCGCTGGGATAGCGGTAACCAAGCAACAGGGAGAAAGACCCGCTGCAGGGAAGCCGTCTGAGGCGATGCCTGCATACACTGTTAGCGCTGCTGTCAGACAGGGGATTGAGAGAGATGCAGAGGGTGAGAGTACTGCAGTGGCTACTTCTGCACAGCTCTCAAGCAAAATGGCCCCAGGAGAACATCATACACTGCATAAGGTTGGTAACGAAGTGCTTGAGGTTAACGCTCTGAATGCGCAATTATCAGATAAAGATAGCGGCTTGACAATATCTATGGATTGCGATGAAGGATTAGCGGATGGTTTGTTAACAATTGACACTGCACAAGCAATGCCTCCGCTATGGGAGAATGAAGTAGAAATGAATTTGGAAAGAGAAGGAGGGAAATCAGGCGGTGAATCATCAGCTTCTACCTCCCACTCCACTGAATTGCATTTTATATCTGAGGCAGCCTCCGCGGAGAGGTTCTACTCGGTAGAAGAAGACTCCCAGTCACAGTCGCTTCCTACTGGAGAGAGTTCTGATGAATCAACTGGGGGAGATACAGGTAGTAGCTCTCCGGTTCAGAAATATACTAAAAAAAAACGTCTATCCAGAAGAAAACCATCCTCAGCAAGCAGCACTACAGACCCCACTAAAAAACTAGCCTGGGATTACTCTACTACCACATTCTCCTTTTTAGAGCAGGATAGCCCGGCTACAATGATTGGAGAGCAGGGTTCTTTGCAGCCCACACAACCACCTGTTACTCTGGATCTATTATTCAACACTCTGAAATTGATGCAATCCGAGGCTAGAGGGGAAAGTAGGAGAGCTAGGCATGAGGCTAGAAAGGTACAGAACAAATTGAGGAAGATAAGTCAAAGGCAGGACGAGATGGCGGAGAGGGTGGCACACGTAGAAGAAAGAACTGGGAAAGTGGAGGACGACCTGAGAGAGATTAAATCATACAAGGAAGAGCATCAGAAGGTTGCTGAAGATGTTAACTGGAAACTCGAGGATTTTGAGAATAGACAGCGTCGAAATAACATCAGACTGCTAGGAATTGAAGAAGGACTGGAAGGAGGAGACATCAGATTGTTTGTGGTGAATTTGTTAAAAGGAGCTTTCCCAGAACTAACATCATGGCAATGGGAACATGAAATCCAAAGAGCCCATCGCTTTCCGTTCTTTAAAAGAGGGCAGGAAGGGGCCCAAGGGGGTAAACCAAGGGCAATTTTGATTTTTGTTGGAAATTTCCTGCTAAGGCAGCTGATCTTAGATAAGGCCAAACCTGAGTCAAGAAAGTCTTTTAATAACGTGTCATTTTTTGCAAGGCCTGATTTTTGCCATGCTACGGTAGAGCGTAGATGGAGATTGAGGCAGCTGATTCCGAGTATACAATCTCTGGGTTCAGAAGCCTACCTTCTCTACCCAGCAAAGCTGAAAATAGTAACTAAAAGTCAGGTTAAGTTCTTTTTTTCTGAAATTAAAGCAAAGGCCTTTATGATTGAAGTTTTGGGGTATAAGGACAGTTAACCAGAATATAGTAACTGTTTATTTGAAATAGAGGGGGGTAGGAAGGCGGGGAGAAGTGGCGACTGCTGATTCTCTGGCGATCACACATAGGTCATGCTTGACCTATTTGCCTGTAGGGGAGGGTGGGGGTGGGTTAGGCTGGGGTGGAGAAGGGGGGGAACACTAGAGGGGGGGGGAAAAAATGGCACACATCATTTGTAGTAGTGTATACACAGAGCTCTGGTAAAAAGATGGTATTGATTTTAAGTATATGGTGGAACAAGGAAACAAAGAGAGTAAGAGGAAACTGGGAGAGTAGGACGGACAGGATGGATATAATTCTTGAAATTCTGAATGGCATGTAGAATTATGTCAATGAATGTGTGTGGCCTTAACGACCTCCAGAAGAGATTAAGGGTCTCTGCTTTTTGTAAGGCATTAAATCCAGATCTGATCTGTCTCCAAGAGACCCACGTTGAGGGAGGTAAAGGTTTTTTGTTAGGACAGCTGGGGTTCGAAGTATTAGCTTATACTACACAAGCTTCAAAAACACGAGGGGTGGCAATCTTGGGAAGGGGGAGAGAGTGTTTGGTGATTAGGAAGAAGGTAGATAAGTGGGGAAGATGGGTTATGGTGGAAGTAGTATTCAGAGGAGCTAGATTTACCTTGGTCTCAGTCTATGGCTCAACAGCCGATGAATCAGACATATTTGAATTTTTGGATCAGGAATTGACAACATGGGTGGATCCTATCGTATGTTGTGGGGATTTTAATATTAATCGACCAGCCAGTATAGAGCTTCAAAGGAATTTTGGTTATACTGGGCGTAAGAAGAGGGTACATAAGGCGATAGTAGATCTGGCTACACATAATGCTTTATCAGATGTATGGGCAAATTTGAATCCAATGAGTGATGGGGACACTTTTTTTTCAGCGTCCCATAGAATTACTGTTAGATTGGATTATTTCTTAATCTCTAATGTGCTGTTATCTAATGCATCTATTACAAAGTTACCACGTATGATGTCAGATCATAACCCGTTACTATTGACATTGAATCTCAGTGGAATAAGCAGAAAGGTGTACAAATGGACATTTGAAAGAGCGCTGTTGAAAGACGAAAGCTACTGTAAGCATATGATGAAATGGATAACTGAATTTTGGCTTAATAATAAGGGGAGCACAAGTAGTGGTAATGTCTGGGATGCTTTTAAAGCAGGGATTAGAGGCGAAACGATTAGTTTTACATCTTTTCGACGGAAAGTTGAAAGAGAGAAGTCTGAACAACAGATGAACTCACTTTTGGCTGCAGAAGCAGAACTTAATAGATTGATTATAGCCGGGAGTCCACTGGATCAAAAAATACTAGAAATAATGATGTTAAAGAATGACATTGCTGAAATGGTTACAAATAGAACAGCCATAAACTATCTCGCAAAGAAGGAACAGGTGTTTGAATATAGTGAGAAGGTGGGGCATATCCTCGCTGTTAGGACGAGGCAGAAAGCTAATGCTGGTGATATTAAAAGCATGGTAGATAACTTAGGAAATGTGATATTAGATTCGAATGGTATAAGGAATGAATTCTGGGAATACTATACGAACTTATATGACAGCGACTACAGGATGGGATCCGAGGAAATAAATAGGGAAATAAGAGATTATTTGGGAAATATACAGCTTGATACGCTGGAAATAGAAGATCAGACTAAGCTAGATTCCGATATAACATTAGAAGAAGTTGCATTAGCACTTTCGGAACTCCCATCTTCTAAAGCCGCAGGTCCAGATCTCATTCCAATTGAATTTTATAAAACATTTTTTTCCTCTATAAGTGCGGAGCTTTTAGATACTCTCTTACAAGCACAGAGAGAAGTCTCAGTTCCAGATTCATGGGGAGGCACGGAGATCATTGTCATTCTTAAAAAGGGCAAGCCTCCTACAACACCAGGGTCGTATAGACCAATTGCCCTTATGAACGCGGATGTGAAATTATATTCTAAAATTTTGGCAACAAGGCTGTCTACCATTATTGAAAAATTAGTTGCACCAGAGCAACATGGATTCATTCCAGGAAAAGGTACCACTACACATGTTCGAACAGTAATCACTTGCTTTGATGCTATGGAGGTTATTGGCGGCCCGCTGGCAGCCATGTTCCTCGACGCCGAGAAGGCTTTTGACAGGGTGGCTTGGTTATACTTATGGGAAATAATGAAAGTATATGGTTTTGGCGATAAATTCATAAGGGCAATTCAGGTTCTATACAAGGCACCTACAGCTAGAATTAAAATTAATCGAGACTTAACGGCACCTGTACAAATTAAAAGAGGTACTAGGCAAGGTTGTCCTAGTTCTCCCCTTCTTTTCGCATTATATATGGATCCATATTTGCATTATTTAAAAGCTAACCCGAATATTCCACCGCTCATCTCGAATGGAGCGGAGGTTAACGTTCTAGCATATGCAGATGACGTTGCTATAATCACTCCAGACCCAGCCAAAGCAGTGGAGGAGGTTGAGCGGGAGGCTAGTAAATTTGGAAGAATATCTGGGTATAAACTAAACAGCGCAAAGACACAAATCATCCAAAACTCTGTGGTCTTATATAATGATGCTCGAGTGGTTCCCGCAGCAACATATTTGGGAGTCGAGATATCACCTAATCTGGACACAGTGGTAGGACGGAATATCTCTCCGTTAATTAAAGATGTAAGTACAGATCTGGCCAGAATTGATAAGCTTAAACTTTCGCTAGTAGGACGTACAAATGTAATTAAAATGATTATTCTTCCCAAATTCCTTTATTTTTTTCGCACTATTCCTCTTTTTTTTTTAAAGAATCTGGTTTAGTAAACTAGAATCAATACTTAATAAATTTATATGGTCTTATGGGAAAACGAGAAGAGCCTATAAGTTCATGACGCTACCAAGGGTTAGAGGAGGGTGGGGGGTCCCAGACTTCAGGCTATATTACTGGGCATCTGTACTACAATACACCCAGGGTTTGCTGGGGGCTGATAACCGAGAGGTGAATGTTAGATCTTGCTCGACAATGGTATATTCTATTGTACTGGGGGCAGATGCCGCAAATGCTTTCCTAATTCATGCAGATTTTCTTTACTATAAGCATACACGATTTAAAACAGTTAAAGCTGCATATAATATCTGGATAGCAGTAGCAAAGAAATGCGGACTAGGAAGATACAATAGGTATACTAGATTGTACAGGAATAGAACACTACCCCCCTTGATATTTTCAGATTCCATAATGGCGGAATGGGATATGCAAGGCGTAAAAAGTATAGGGGATTTGATGGGAACGGAGGGGAATATATTACAATTTTCAGATCTGATGGGTAAATTTGGCATTACAAGAAATAGTTTTTTTAAGTATCTGCAAATCAGGAGCTTTTTGGGTAAGAAAAAGGGGGGAGAATCCGGATTTCGGAAAAGTAACCTTATGGAATCTCTAGCTCAGGGGGGAGTGTGTTCTATACGATTCTTTTATGCCAGTCTAGCAGGCCTAAAAAAAGACGATACTGAGAAATTTGGAGATAAATGGGCAGGGAAACTAGGTGTACAGAGTCAATTCTTTCTGGATTCACTAGAGTTAGGATGTTCTGTGCTGTGTTCTGCTCCTCTTCAATCGCAGCATTTTAAAACTGTATTTCAACTCTATCATACACCGGACCGCATTGCACAGTGGGGGGCGACCACAGGGACAACTTGTTTTCGATGCAATGCTCCAGTAGCAGATAGTATTCACATTTTCGCACTGTGTCCCCAATTAGAGAATCTACGAAAGGAGATTGAAGATTTTATGAGGTTTACTCTGGGTGTAAATGAGACTTTAACACCAATGGTTATCATGCTAGGGGTTAGGGGTTATAGGGACGATAATACTGAATTTATATTCCTAGCGATGGCAGTGTACAGACTATTAATTGCAAGAGCATGGCGGGATCCTATCCCCCCTACAATACAACAATGGATTGCTTTGTTATTAGGGATATTTAACCTTGAAAAAGGTATATACGCCAGGAAGGGTAAAAGAACTAGAAAATTGGGATTAAAAATTTGGAATCCTATATATCGGTGGAAAGAGAGAGTAAGGATACCCCTTGGTTAATAATTTATAAGGCTTGTTTTCCACCTGAAAGTGTTGATGACTTATAATTTTTTTTTTTATACATAGTAATTATTTGGGTTATACTGTGTATCGAGATCTCTGTGTATGTAAATGACAAATTGTTGTATGATGTGCCATAAAAAATTTTAAATAAAATTTAAAAAAAAAAAAAAAAAAAAAAGTCAATTAATACAATTTCAGTCATAATGGCAATTAAAACCCGTTATAAAAAAATAATTACACAATTTCATTTCCATTCGAGCCCAACAATCCATTATTTAAATACATGATACAGAATAGTTAGCTTTCAGCGTTAAGAGTCCAATCTTGATCTCCTGATTCTTACAGATACAGCTAGAAAACTGGCGACACAGTACATAATTACGGGGGTTTCCATCATTTGCAGAAATAGCAATGCGGGCTCATACTGCGAAAATCTCATCTCTTTCAGCATTGGTTTTACAAACCGATTCCGGGGTTCGGAATACCTGGGGCAAAAAATCAAAAAGTGCGCAGTGTCCTGGGCGGACTGGTCATCACATTTACATGGAGTAGAATCCTCAAGCCTACACCAACCTTTCACATCCCAAAGAACCATATGGATTTGATTGAAACAGAATTTTGTCAGTAACCATCTATGGAAAAAGTTTGTCACCACTGGCAAATAAGGAGCCAACTCAGGAAATGTTGTTACCATTACATGTGCCCTCACTGAGGGTTTACCTAGCTCATCCGCTTCACGCTCGGCAACACAGAGCCTAGTGAAGTTAATCTTCACCCACACTAGATCTGCTTTACACAGGGATTCTGGTCTAGCAAAAATCTCAGGGCGTCCTAGCTTCACGGCCAAGGTCTCTACATAGGACAACCACTGTATATCCCTCATGTGATCTAGTTTGAGGCAATCTTTTATGATTTTATGATTAAGACTAAGGTTCGGATTTAGCCAGAGCTTAATCCATAACAGGATCGGTGCTAGTTTTAACATGTCTGTGATGTATCCCAGTCCTAGCTCAAGGTGTAGGGAGTATGTCGCTGTTGACTGAGGTAGACCCAGCAATGACCGCAAGAATTTGTTTTCCTCCGTTTGGATGCGGTCAGGTTTTACAAACCCCCAAATTGCAGCCCCATATCTTGCAATGGAGACTGTCTTGGCTTTGTAAATAGCCAGGATCGCCTCTGTCGGTTTCCCCCCTAGTCTTTTAGTGAACCCCAAAACTGCGGAGGCAGAACTTCTCACCGCATTCGCTTTGGATGTTAGCTGTGGTATCCAAGTACCCCTATGATCAAATACTACACCCAAGTAGGTGAAAACCTTTACGCTAGAGATAACCTCACTGCCACAGAAAATCAATCAATCAATCAATGACATTTATAGAGCGCGCTACATACCCGTAGGGTCTCAAGGCGCTAGGGGGGTGCCGCTACTGCTCGAACAGCCAGGTCTTCAGCTTCTTCCTGAAGGAGAGGTGGTCTTGGGTCAGGCGCAGGTCGGTCGGGAGGGAGTTCCAGGTCTTGGCGGCCAGGTGGGAGAAGGACCTTCCTCCTGTTGTCGCTCTTCGGATGCGGGGGATGGCGGCGAGGGCGTGGTTGGCTGATCGGAGGTGGCGTTTGGGAGCGTAGAAGTTGATCCGGCTGTTGAGGTAGCGTGGGCCTTGGTCGTGTAGGGCTTTGTGTGCGTGGGTGAGGAGGCGGAAGGTGATTCTTTTGTTGACGGGGAGCCAGTGAAGGTCTCTCAGATGTCGGGTGATGTGGCTGGTTCGTGGGATGTCGAGGATGAGTCTGGCTGAGGCATTCTGGATCCGCTGGAGTCTCTTCTGGAGCTTGGCGGTGGGACCGGCGTAGAGGGCGTTGCCGTAGTCCAGTCGGCTGGTGACGAGGGCCTGGGTGACGGTCTTCCTGGTCTCGGTGGGGATCCACCGGAAGTTCTTCCGTAGCATGCGTAGGATGTTGAAGCACGCCGAGGAGACGTTGTTGACCTGCCTGGTCATGGAGAGGGAGGAGTCCAGGATGAAGCCCAGGTTGCGTGCATGGTCTGTCGGTTTAGGTGCGGTGCCCAGGGCGGGAGGCCACCAGGAGTCGTCCCAGGCGGAGGGGGAAGAGCCCAGGATGAGGACCTCCGTCTTGTCTGAGTTCAGTTTCAGGCGGCTGGTCGTCATCCACTCGGCTACCTCTTTCATCCCTTCGTGCAGGTTGGCTCTGGCGGAGGCGGGGTCGTTGGTCAGGGAGAGGATCAGCTGAGTGTCGTCGGCGTAGGAGATTATGCTGAGGTTGTGTTTGCGTACGATGGCCGCGAGGGGGCTCATGTAGACGTTGAAGAGGGTGGGGCTCAGAGATGATCCTTGAGGGACGCCGCAGATGACTTCGGAGGCCTCTGACTTGTACGGTGGTAGGCGGACTCTCTGTGTTCTTCCGTCGAGGAAGGAGGTGATCCATTCCAGCGCCTTGTCCTGGATTCCGATGTTGCTGAGGCGCTGTACTAGGGTGCGGTGGCAGACCGTGTCGAATGCCGCGGAGAGGTCTAGGAGGATGAGGGCCGCTGTTTCTCCATTGTCCATCAGGGCTCGGATGTCATCGGTGGCGGCGATGAGGGCGGTCTCGGTGCTGTGATTGGCTCGGAAGCCGGACTGTGAGGGGTCGAGGGATCCGTTCGTCTCGAGGAAGGCGGCCATCTGCTTGTTGACGGTCTTCTCGATGACTTTGGCTGGAAACGGGAGGAGCGAGATGGGGCGGTAGTTCTTGAGTTCGGTGGGGTCCGCTGTTGGTTTCTTGAGTAGAGCGCTGAGTTCGGCGTGTTTCCAGCTCTCAGGGAAGGTGGCGGTGTCGAAGGATGTGTTGATGATGTCTCGCAGGTGGGGAGCGATGACAGCGTCGGCCTTGTTGAAGACGTGGTGAGGGCAGGGGTCGGTCGGTGATCCGGAGTGGATGGAGTTCATCGTGCGGATGGTGTCTTCGGTGCTGATCGGGGTCCAGGCGTGGAGGGTGGTGGTGGGGGGTGATTGTTCGGTCATGGTGTGCGTTGGTTGGTTGTTGAAGCTGTTGTGTATGTCCGCGATCTTGTTGTGGAAGTATGAAGCGAGTGAGTTGCAGAGGTCTTGCGATGGGGTGATGTCGTTGTTTCCTGCGCTGGGGTTGGAAAGCTCTTTCACGATGTTGAAGAGTTCCTTGCAGTTGTGTGCGTTGTTGTCCAGCCGTTCCTTGAATGCTGTTTTCTTGGCGGCGCGGATCAGCTGGTGGTGCTTCCGGGTGGCAAGCTTGAAGGAGGTCCTGTTGTCCGGTGTAGGTTCCCTTCTCCAGACTTTCTCGAGGGCTCGGCAGTTCTTCTTGGAGCTCTTGAGTTAGTCGGTGAACCATGGGGCTTTCTTGCTGCCGGGTCTGCTGGGCGGGGTCCTCAGCGGGGCGAGCTCATCCGCGCAGCTGCTGATCCACTTCGTGAGGTTGTCGGCGGCCTGGCTGGGGTCCTCTGAGCTGGCAGGAGGGTGCTGGCTCAGGGAGGTGGCGAGCTGGTTATATAAGAAAACCATTGTCTAAGTACAAAACACAAATGTACGATATGCATTATAGTAGACAATGCAAAACATCAAGGTACCTTCATGGAGGCTTGGAAACTTCTTGTTGCAAAGGAGAAATCGGCAAGGAATGTCTGGCACTGTCATCAAACAAGGAGGTAACAGGTTCCCACAAAACTTTTCTTTTCATCGCCAGGGACAATGGGTAAACATAAGTCGTGTCCAATCTATGATTATAACATACTGCATACCACCAGGCCTGGTAAGATATTTTGGTGAAGTCTTTCCAATTGTTGGTGATTTGCTGAAAAGCAACTGCTAACAGTAAGTCTATAATTCTAGTACCCAGAGTGCACTGCTTCCAAATAGGAGAAACACTTCCCAGAAAGATGTGTGAGACAGAAAAGGGGTGTGTAGAGAAAAAAAATGTGTTAATCTGGGACCAAACTTGCCTCCAAAAGGTGTGCACTAGGGGGCAATCAAAAATCATGTGAAAAAGATCTGCACCGGACCTGGAACATGACCAACAAGAGTCTGTGACGTCTGGAAATTGCTTGCTAAGAGTGAGTGGGGAGAATAATAGGCGATTATAAATAAAAAATAACGTCTGAGTCGCATTAGCAGCTCTGGAAGACTTACGTAATTTAAGCCAAATTTTATCCCAGAGAGCAATGGACCAAGATACTTGTAAGTCTGTTTCCCAATTCTCTTCTGTTTTCGTTTTAGACCGAGGTGCAGAGGGAGATAAAAGAGAAGCATACATTTTTGAAGCTTTGGCACGTTTGAGGAGTAAAGAATATAATGACGGCATGCTAGAGGGAATAAGGTAGACAGGAGAGGGAGAGGCAAGAAATGTAGTGCGAGTCTCTTGAAGAGCAGATATTAACAGTGCAAATTTGGTACGGAAGGAAGAGGGAAAATGGAACAAGGAAGTAGCTGAAGAAAAGGAGAGAGGCCAACCTTGATGATAAAGTTGGTGAACCCATATGAGACCACAAGATCTCCATGCCTTCCAAAAGATGGGCTTATTATTAATCAAGATAGAGCTATTCTGCCAGATGGGTTGGTCAAAAAAGGATGGGATGGGGAGACTAGGGAGAAGTTTAAATGTGTGCTTAACAATAGGAGTGGCTACATATTGAGGTTTGCTAGAAAACATAAGATACTCCTGAAAAAGGAAGGGAGAAATAAAGGATTGCTCTAGATCTAACCAGAGAGGAGAAGAAGCGTTAACATCCAAAAGCCATCTGGAAACTTGGTGAAGCAAGAAAGACTTATGATATAAAGAGAAGTTAGGAAAGTTCACCCCGCCCTCCGACTTGGGACGAGACAATTTGTTCAAGGACATGCGAGACTTTTTGTGCCCCCACAAAAAGGCCGAAAGGATAGAATTAATTTTCTTAAAGTATTTGGAAGGGATGGATAATGGGATATTGGAAACAGTGAAAAGGACGATAGGGGATAACATCATCTTAATCGTATCCAACCTCCCCCACCAAGATAAGTAAAGGGGGTGCCATTTAGAAGTGAGGGTGGTTAGCTTTTGAAGACAATCATCTAAACAGCGAATAACTGTACCTTTAAGAGATGTCGTAAAATTAAGTCCCAAATATTTAATGGAATGAGAATTCCAAGAGAAGCCTGAAGCAGTGAAATCATTTTTAAGAGTAAATTTCGTAAGGGGTAGGATTTCGCACTTATCCCTATTTAATTTGTATCCAGGTACAGAAGCAAACGAATCCACCTCAGTCATGAATGCAGGTAGGGAAGAACTAGGTTGGGAGAGGAATAGTAGGACATCATCAGCATACGCTGCCATCTTAATATGAGATTGCTGGAAGGTGTAGCCATGGATGTCAGAATTTTGACGCATTCTTAATAGGAAAGGTTCTAGAGCAAGATCAAACAGAAAAGGGGAAAGAGGGCAACCCTGACGAACCCCTCTCTTAAGAGAGAAGTATGAAGAGAGACTGCCATTTGCCGAAATGGCCGCCCTTGGGTGAGAATATAGAAGTGAAATTAATGAAGAAATCTTTGGTCCAAAGCCGAACCACTTCAAGGTCTGAAAAAGATACAACCATTCAACTCTATCAAAAGCTTACTCAGCATCAAGAGCAATGGCTGCGAGAGAGTAAGACAAGCGAGAAGATTTAGAAATGATATCGAAGAATAATCTGGTATTATCTGCAAGAAATCTACCCTTGACAAACCCGGATTGTTCTTTGCCCAGAAGATCAGATAAATGAGATTCCATACGCAAAGCCAACGCTTTCGAGAAAATTTTATAATCAATATTTACCAATGAAATTGGCCGATAGTTTTTACAATACTGCGGGTCTTTGCCCGGTTTGGGGAGAATGCAGATAAGAGCATCCGCGAAGGTGCTCGAGGCAGAGTCAGAATCAAGAAAGGAAGAAATTAGAAGATGCAATTTGGGGATAAGCAACTGGGAAAAGTGAGAAAAGATTTCAACAGTAAACCCATCAGGTCCCGGAGCTTTCCCATGTTTCAGAGTCTGCAGAGCCCGCCGCAAGAGTGCCGCTTGCGTTATATCTGATTCCAAGGAAGAAAGATCGGGAGGCAAAGTAAAAGGAGATTGAATGTGGGAAAGGAATTGGGAGATGGATTCTACCGACAAAGTAGATTCAGATGAATAAAGAGATTCATAAAAACACTGAAATTCTTGCAAAATTTCACTGTCTTTATGCTTAAGGGAGCCATCTTGACCGTGAACAGTATCTATGTTAACACGATTTTGTTTAGCTTTTAAATAATTGGCCAACAATTTCCCCGCTTTATTTTGGCCGCCGTAAAACTTTGCGCTAGACTTTAGTAAATAATTAGAGGCACTATAGGTAGTATCCTGGTTAAATGTAAGTTTGGTAGCTATAAGTTCATTTAAACAGTCTTTGGATTTGGAAGTGTAATAAGAATGCTCAAGACTTTTAATTTTGGAAAAAAGATCGTTGTTGGATTGTTGCTCTTTCTTTAGTTTTCGAGAGACAAATTGAATTATAAAATCCCTAGCAGACGCTTTAAAAGCATACCATACTACAGGAAATTGAGTTTCGTCAGATTGATTTAGCAAGAAAAATTCATGAAAAAAAGATGTAAAAGATGAGACAAAAACGGAATCAAGAAGAAGAGAATTATTAAAACGCCATTTCTTAGTGGAGTTGGGTTTGCATAGAACGTCCAATGAGATCGAAACTGGGGCATGATCAGAAATCAGAATAGATCCAATGTCAGAGGAAATGAGGGATTGAGACAAGTGATGCGAGACAAAAAA
This sequence comes from Lissotriton vulgaris, assembly GCF_964263255.1. NCBI lineage: Eukaryota > Metazoa > Chordata > Amphibia > Caudata > Salamandridae > Lissotriton > Lissotriton vulgaris. The sequence goes on along the minus strand of NC_141689.1, from coordinate 1,451,103,051 downwards.
ATAGTCCAAGCGCGATTGAGTATGATGAGGTGGGGAAAAAAAAGAGTATTCACGCAAAATAGGATGACATAATCTCCATGCATCGAGAAATTTAAATTGATGAATGAGCTGTGTGAAGGATTTATGCGATTTGTGAGGAATGTATGCAGTGGATGATTGTCTGTCAAGGAATGGATCAAAAACCTTGTTGCAATCTCCAGCTAGAATGAAATTATCAGCATAATGTTGCGTGATATGAGGGGCTAGGGAAGAGCAAAACAGGGCATCACCGGTGACTGGGGCATAAACATTAAGAATGGACATGGGAACTCCATCCAAGGTAAAGTGAACAAGTACCCATCTACCTAAAGGATCAGCATAACTTGTGACATCCTTAACAGGGAGGGATTTACGAAACAAAATCATTACCCCATTACGTTTGCCATCACCTGGGGAAAAATGAACCTCCCCCACCCAACATCGTTTTAATTTGACAGACTCATCAGCAGAAAGGTGAGATTCCTGAATACAAGCTATATCAGCGTGAAGTTTAGCTATATGGGACAACACTCTCTGCCGTTTATTTGGCGAGTGAAGACCCCTAACGTTCCATGAAACAATTGTCAACGGCATACCATAACATGAGAGAAAAGAAACCTAAAAAACCAGGCATATTGTAAACGGGCTAACAGTGAAACAATCATGCATGTGAACAGCGAATAATAAGAAATGAGCAAACTTATCATAAATATCAATAATAAACAAAAGGCATAACATGAAAGATACCAAGTTACTCCTATATGAGAAGAAAAGTAATAATGAGACTGAGGAGAAAAGAAGAGAGAAGAAGGAAGAAAAACTGAAGAAGAAGGAAACATCAAGTGAATGGAAGAAAGTAATGGAGAAGAGTGACAGAAACAATCAGAGGACAACAGACAGAAGCATACAAAGTAAGCAAGGAAATGAAGAAAGTAATAAAGCATTATCAAGTAGTCGGGAAAAAGGGTGAGAAAGCAAGTTGGAAAAAGAAGCTCGTGAATAAGAAACCACAAAGGCAATCCCAACCAAATGACATAAAACACTAGGAAAAAGGAGAAGAGAAAAAACTTACATAGCATCTCGAACATAACAAAGCAAAGGGTGGGAGGGTGTAGGCCACGTGAACGATGGGGCGACCATAGCTCAGAAGGGAAGACTAAGGAAGGGAGGAGACCCAACGGACGTCACTGACATAGGGAAGAAGCCAGCCAAACCGGGTAAGAATCTGTACAAGAAAAGAGAAACATGAGTGTGAACATAGTGGCAAAAAACACAACATACAATATATAAGGAAAAACCAAAGCAACCATAAAAAAAGTATCTGTGAATCAGTGGAGCAACACCATTTCAACATTATACGGTTACTTAGAGCTAGAGGTACACGCAGTATCCATTTTCTCACTAGAGTGTGAATAGAGAAAACTTTTCAGCTTCAAAGGGTCAGCACAAGTGGTAGTCTTATTGTTAATAGTCACTTTAAAAAGGCAGGGATGGAACAAGCCATATTGTGCTCCCATTGAGCGTAACTGGGGACGAAGGGACAAGAACTCCTTACGCCGATCCGCTGTTGATTTGGCGTAATCCTGTGAAAAGAATAAAGGATGACCAGACCAGGTAATGTGATTCGTTGCTTTTGCCGCAGATAAAACTGTTAGTAGATCCGTTTATTCAAGGAAGTACATGATCACACCTCTTGGTTTCTTTGGTGTAGATACAGATGAGGGCAAGCCTCTAAGTGAGCCCAGACGATGCGCCCTTTGAATATTCAAATTAGTTTCCTCTGGCAAATGAAGGAGCTTTGGTAAGAAGGATTTGAAGTAGGCAATAGGGTCAGAACCTTCCAAACCTTCCTCAAGGCCGTAAAGACGTAAGTTATTTTGCCTACTCCTATTTTCTAAATTTTCGATCTGTTTATGTAAACTGGAAACTTGTGCGCACACTGGATCGACCTTAGAAACAGAGGACTCCATTGAAGCAACATTCTGCTCAAGTGCGGTAATCCTTTCCTCTACTGAGAGCCATTTGTCAGAAAGCTGTTGAAGTGTGGACTTAGTCTCCTCAATAAAAGGACGCAATGCCCGTATTTCATCTAGAAGTAAGTCAATGGTGGTGGCAGGGGGCGCCTGTGCAGGAGGCGAAGGAGGGTCTTTTTTTAATCTTTTAATTGTACCTTTCTTAGTAACAGGCAGTGGAGCAATTGAAGAGGACGAACCCTTAGCAGGGGTGGTATCAGGTAAGTCCTCCATCGCTAGACACTGATAGCGGGAGCCTGTATAGTCAAAAATCTTCTTAACAGTAGTAGTAGAGGGCTTACGCAAATCTTTATGTAATCTCCCCATACAAAAATTGCACAGATCTAACTATGAAATGAAGGTGATAAATAAACACAAGGTAATTTGAGCAGGCAAAAGAACAGAATATATGAAGGAGTCAAATTGAACACTCAAAACATGTCAAAACAATGTCCCCTCTAACCCCACATCGCATTACTGCAATACATGTCCATACAAATACTTGTATGAATAAAAGTAAATAAAATGCATTGACTGCGCATCTCTGAAAGGCAAAATGCAATTATAGAAGTTCCGGAAGGTCAGGGAACATGCACAAACCACCCACTAGGAGGAACATTGTGACGTCATATGCAAATATAAGGTGCACACTAGAAATATTTGAGAAGAAAAATAGCGTGAGACCAAACCATACAGTAAAACACCAAACACTGCATAAATATCATTGAAATCCAGTCTAAGTATTCAAATCCACAATAGATAAGCAATGTGCCAAGGAGCAATACAGAACTTATGAAGTTAAATACAGCATATGTGGTGAAAAAAAATAATATTAATGTCAAATTGCCCAGGACAATGAATAATATAAATGCATGTCAGAAGCACTGAAGTAAAACATTAGGAGTCCAGTTGAAGCATTGTAGGCGCAGGCATGGCACTGTGAATGAAAGTCAAATTAAAAGAAAGGCTGCGCACTATTCCTGATGAGGTAACTCTCCAATAATGCTAGTATAAATAAGAGGCAATTCTGAAGGCACTTATAAAGGAGGAAGAGCTCATCCGCGGCACAGCAGGAGTTAAGGCTGTGGTGACGCAGCAAAATAAACAAACGTGGCTGCTGAGGAGAAAGCGTTCCAAGATTGAAGAGAGAGCATTTATTTCAATAAGGCATGCCGGAATAACAGAGACCTGGCCTGCAGCATATCACAGGACTGTGGGGGGAGCGGTGTCAGTCTTGAACAAACAGTCACGCAATGCGAGCCGCTAGGAGCCGAGCTCCGTCAGCGGTGATATAATATGGCGGCCGTGACCCCTTTGAAGACTCACTTGTGGCAGGAAAGGCTCATGAATGACGTAATCTCTCCAAGAAGGCTAGCAGGCAACACACCTCACATTCCGGTGTCCTCTCTATCAGGACCAGCTCGGAAAATCTTCATGAGTGTCCCGCCAGGTCTCCTGTCATCCCCGCATCCTGGGAGAGCTACGGTGAGGCCGCCATCGTCGTCGGGCGGTAGCCACGCCCCCCTTCCGTTTTCAATTCTAAGTTTGTGAGCCTGCAGACCAAGCATTCTTAAACTATGCTGCCTACCAATATGGATGAAATGTCACTCCTGCACTTTGTAGTCCTCTGGCTTATGCAACATTTCCTATTCGTTCATTGACACATGTATAATTGATTGTCTCTGCATAATGTGTGTGTGATGTAAAATGCTCCGACACTCTACACTGGTTGAGTGGGGCTATATAACTAAATGCATCTGAAAGAGAGTGGTTATGGAGACTTGAGAGGCACTGTTAGAAGGTGGTGGTGAGGCAATCGATGGTGGATGTGGTCGCTGCCTACATCATGTATGGGCGGTTGCCAACAAACACTGTTGCACAGGGCTCCACCAGCACTAAAGCCTGCCCTGGGCATACCCATCCAAAGGGTGAATTGCTTAATACGTAACCAGGGAGCTTAAGTTCAAATCCCAGCGGATTGACTCTGTGTAATGTGTGTGATTCAAAATGCTCTGACACCTACACTTGTATGAGTGGGGATATATAACTAATTAAATGCATCTGAAAGAAAGTGGTATGGATACTTGAGAAGCACTGTTAAAAGGTGGTGGTGAGGCAATCCTTGGTGGAGGTGGTCACCACCTAGAACATGGATGGGGGTTGCCAACAAACACTGTCGCACTGGGCATCACCAGCGCTAAGGACGGCCCTGGACATATCCATCCAAAAGATGAATTACAGAAAACGTAACTAGGAAACTTAATTTCAAATCTCAGCTTCCCCACTTGGCCAAACTGAGTAACCCTTGGCAAATCGTTTTACTTCACTGTGCCTCATTTCCCTAGAATGGGCAATAAAGAGCACTGTGAAATCATTCAGTTCAAGATGTGCCCTGTTCAAGAACATGTATTTATTTGTTTAATATAGCACAAACAAGACCCATGAGGGTATCAGAGCACTTCACAGTTGAGCGATGGAGAGGAAGCCTATAGATCAGACAACTGTGTGATCAAAAGTACAGGGGGAGAAAGGCTCTAGGCTGACATAATCATAAACAGTCTAAGCATGTATTAATGGTAAGAGACATGATTCAGAGCAGGCCTAGAGAATAGAGGAACGAGAATAAGTGAAGCAAAAAAAGACACAGAGGAGGAAGCTAGGGGATCTAATAACAAAGTAAGTATGAAAAGTACACAAAGAGGTAAGTCTCTGAAAACCCAAATCAAAATAAAGGAGAAGCAGATGAGTCTTTGAGAGCTTGTCAGGCGAGGGGGGTTCTATGGGAGGACTTGGTTCATAAATAGCGCTTTAACTACATTTCTGTAAGTTATTGTTGGGGGTTTCAACCTGATTTCAGGGCGCAGGGATTTCCAATTTCTCATGGCAATACCCGAGAAATCTTGATCGTAAATTTTGTGCTGGCATTTCTGGAGGATCTGGAACCACCAGATAGCACACGTTTCTGGCTTCTGTGTGAGTATAGCAGGGTGTTGAAATGTAAGGCTTTATGGGTCATGCAAGTAATTTTAGTTGTATCCTTGCTTCATATAGGAGCCAGTTTAGGGATTTCCGCTCCAGCGTTATAAGGTGGTATCTTTTTGAGCCAGTGATGAGTCTAGCAGCAGAGTTAAGAGAGGCCCTTAGTCGAGCCATCCTCGATCTAGGGAGGTCACAGAGGGTTGCGCTTCCATAGTCCAACTTGGAAATCACCAGAGCATCCACCACAGATTTGAAATCATTGGCGGGGAGAAAAGATTGTATTTTACTTAGGATGCTCATTTGGAAGTTCGCTCCCTTGGTGAGAGCATTAATGTGCTTCTGCATTTTTAGGCTCTTGTCTAGCATTATGCCCAGTGAGCTTGTGGAGTCAATGATGTGTGGTGTGCAGTTAAGAGCTGTTAGCTGATTCATCCTTTCTCTGATGGCAGATGACTGTTTAGGTGGGGTGATTAAAAGGAATTCAGTTTTCAGAGTATTTAGTTTGAGATGATTTAGAGTAAGCCAGTTTGGGGTTTTTAGTAGAGTGGTGTTGAGGGATCTGATATCATCTGGGGAGGATACTTTACTTATTTAGGTACCGTTGGGTGCCATCAGCATAAATGTGATAATGGTTAGTGGATGGTTTCAAAATTTTAGTTAAAGGCTCCATGAACAAGTTGAAGAGAGTTGGTGAGAGTGTGAATCTTTGTGGAACCCCTAGATTAACTAAGTAGGGATTAGCTAGAGACTGATTAACCTTGAATCTTTGAGTTCTATTGTGGAGAAAAGATGCAAACTAGTTTAGGACGGGCGCTGAGAGGCCCATCCTAAGTTCCAGTAGGTCGAGTAGGCAGTCATGTTTAACTGTATCGAAAACTGAATGTTTTTGCTCCCCATGCAATTCCAGTTTAGACCCAGCCATATGCAAATCAGTATTGACCCTGTTCCCCATGGGACCTGTCCAGCCAGAACTGCCAAGCCAGGTCCTCCCTGGACTGGAAACAAGCATCCTAGGGCCAGTTTCAAGGTTTCATCCCTCATCAGCCAGGCCAGCTTGACTCCAGTGGTATGGAGAGTACGGGACCCACATCTGGGCATACCCGCCCCACTCGGGGTGACAAATGCAAAAAGAACAACGGATGGACAAAATGCTGAAAAATGTCATAGATTCACCCCAGTACAGAGATCTGGGCCTAAGTCCATTGTTTTTTTGCTCTGGGCGAGTAGTGAGCATGAAGACTAGTTTGGCGAATGATGGAGAGGGGCTCAGACCCAGGTGGTGATGATGGGTTGATCTTGAGTATGCAGATATCACTGGAAGGGTGAAGAATGAAAAGGGAATGGTCAAGATAGACGTAATGGCTGGGGAAGGACATTGCGTTCGGGTCAAAGAGATTGGCTGAGGGACTCGGACGACTTTGGGAGGGGGCGGATTTTGCATTAGTTACCGAGTTTTTGATGGTAGGGAAAAAAATCTTCAAACATTTTGAGGTTGTGTACAGGGTATTGGATAAGGATAATTCAATTATTGTAATGGGAGATGGTTGCTTCAAACTTATAAATAGGTGAGGGGGCATACGTGTTTCTTAGACCATGGGGAGATTTTTGGGATGTGGTGATAATAAGCAATGAATATATAGCGTTCCTCCATTGAGCACGTCTTTTTGTATATAAGATCAGATCACTAATTATAGCTCCTCTTTTTATGCAGAAGAAAGAGTCAAAGATAAGAGTTTCTAGGTGGGATTTGAGGAGTCTGTGTTTAAGGTTTTTAGATGATTTCCTTGACAAGTTGGGACGATATATGATTTTATATGCATTGTGGCCTGAAAGCTCCAAGTGAGCACGTTTTTTCATGTCTGTATATTCAACAGGCAGTGGAACACAAACATTGGCCCTATATAATGCAAATACAAAAATGATATCTTCCTGGTGGACTCATGGCAACTCTGCCTGAGCACAGAGGTAATCTTTAATGTTTTCTTAATTTAGTTTAGTAACGATTATCTTCAATAAAGGTCACTCAAAGCACTGATATACTATAATGCATTCGATTGAAACACAAATGTCGAAGGAATAACCTTTTTTTATTTTCAAATCATTTTTATCATAGCTTTACGGTCATGATTTACCTGCTAAATCTTATAATGCATGGGCAACGGCAAAGCCAATATGTCTCATTACCTTTGTTAATGCTTCCTGGCACTGGCAGGCAAACATACGAGGCAAAATCATGTGAGTGCATGGCATGCAATGTTGGTTTGGGTTTCCTAATAAAGGAAACTCATTCCAAGATGGTCATCGATGAGCATGAATGTGTTGTGACGTGTTCAAATGAAGTAAGAGGCGCAGACAACTCTTGTAGATGGTATCAGTAGATTTATTCTTGTAGTAAATTACAGTCTTTCAGTTACAAGAAGATCTGTAGCAAATCAGGTAGTCTCTGGTAATGCCCCACTAGGAGCAAGGTCCACTCTGCTCAACCCATCACACCAACTGAATCTCTCAACATACAAAGCAACCCCAACATTCCACGTGACATCATCGCAGGCTGAGCAGGCAGAGAGAGAACCACAGAGGAGAGACTGAACTGGCAATAAGCACATTACAACACATCCCCTCCTTAATAATTAACCAATCAAAGGAATGTAAAAAAAAGAGAATGTATTAATACATAAAACCAAAACATCCCCTAAACATACAAAAGAAAAGGAGAAGATGAGAATGCATTAATGAATACAACCAACACATCCCTCCCCTTTGATAATGATCATAAGCACAAAAAATGAATAGATGGAAAACGCACTTTTGACAGAAAGAAGAAGACACAGTATCAAAACAATATATTACCTCCTTCTCCCTGAAAATGATCATAAACAAAAGAAATGCAAAACAAGAAAACACCTTCTTAAAAACCAATAAATCCAAAACCGCACACAATACTTAATGTGCCATACACTAAAGCAGTAGAAAAACTGCGGAAACAAATCAACCACAATACTAAACCAGCATAAACTGGGGCAAGACAGGGATCTACAACCCTAACTGCACAAATCCCAAAAACCAAGGGTAACAAGTGTGATAAGAGGAGTTAGACTACACTTGAGGTAACTCTCCATGTGTGTACCCGTCACACACAGTCTGAGTAGCGTATAAACATAACACCAGATAACCAAAAACCTAGGGTATCCCTTAACTCCACGTGTGTAGCCATCACACACAGCATACACACACAATCAAAACCTAGGGTATCCCTTAACCCCACGTGTGTAGCCATCACACACAGCATGCACACACAATCAAAACCTAGGGTATCCCTTAACCCAAAATAAATCCAGGGTAACTTTTAAACCAATGACACTCACGCTAAACTATGGGTATCCTTAAACCCATGACACGCTCGCTAAAACTATTGGTAAACCCCAACCCAACACTCGCAAGCACTCTATGGGTATGTCTCAACCCAAAACAACAAATTCTGAAAAGGTATGGAGATGCAAAACGAAAAATTGGAACAGCCATCACCCTCAAAATGACAATTTTAAGCTGTAAGAATGACAAAAGATTGCATGTTAAACATGTTAAGCAATAAAAAAACAATGCAAATCACAGTATAAATCAATACAAGTTGAGCCCCCACATTGCAAAACATATATGCTAAAATGTACATAAAACCAATAAACTCAAACACCGGTGAGCGACATCTCACCCGAGGATCTCCATCCAAAAAAACATTAGACAAAAGAGTCTTCTATATATCTTTATTTGCCCTGTGGAAATCATGAATTAAATTGTAAAACATGAAGAACATCGCAGTCTTGAATAAAAAAAATCATATGAAGCGTCAACCATAAAGTGTACTGCAGTAGGAGGAAATCGTAGATAAATCACAAAACTCTGAATATTCACAGAAGGTATCCTTTGTGTAGAGTTTGCATGAGAAATCGAAGGTAAGTCTAAAAATAGTTCAAAATGTAGAAAGTCTGGGCGAAGCAACGCTATAAAACAGAAATGAAGACAAACCTCAAAGCTCTCCGTGAACGATGTTGTGTCCGGTTGAGTCCAGTAACCAAGGATACACAAAATGGCGGCTTACGTGCTCAGATGATGTTTAAGCGCAATGACATCACACGCCATACGCACAGCCAGGCAGTCAGTGAAGTTCCACAGCGTGAGGAAGAAGAATGGCCGAACGCAGAGGAGACCGAGCAGCGCGAGCAAGAAGAGAGCGAGACAGCATGCAAGGCGCGCTCAATAACGGTAAGAACAACCGTTATAAATCAAGGGTAAATAAAGGCTTACATTAGCTGTGTTAGTTCGGTTTCTTCCCAAAACAATAAAAGAAAAACGTTACCTTGGTTTGTTTCCGAATCAATGCAACAAAGTTCACGGAGGTTAGACAAAAGTAAAGATGAATTAACATTCGATTTTCAAGAAAAGTAGAGAAAGTCACTATTTATCCAACAAATCCAAACGAAGTTATATATCCCAAAAAAAAAACGCTCTGAAATCCTCACGTGAAAGCAAGTCCTGCCTGCACACATCGCTGCATCTTTTACTGCAGACAATACCTAAGGCGCATCGCTGCTTTCCATACAGATATCCATACCTAGCACTCATCGCTACTTTCTACCACTGGGGTGATGAGGCATACACTTTAAAACAGCTTATTTGAAGTGTAGTTTTCCTTTAGCACTTGTCATAGCTGCCAATCCATTGAAGAGTCAGTCAGAGTCAATGCAGGGATAATGTAGCAGAGACTTTCAGTCATTTCTCAAAGGCAGCAAGCAGACAAACAGAAACCGGCACAATCTAGTCAAAGAGCGACCGTTGACAGGGTCACTGGTGGGGCATATGGGGTGCCTAGTTTCATCCACTCCACTTACTTGAAGTCTAAAAGTCTTTTGGTTCCAAGTCTTTATATCCATATTAAAAACGCTACTTCCTTTGCTTCAGTTTTAAAAATCAAATCAGTCCAAGGTAGCTCCATGGGTTCTTGGACAACTTAGCTTCTGCCCCAGAGTCGAGTGAAAATGCAGGGAAACAGCCGAAAACGGGAATAAGTGCACAACATGGAGGTTACCTGGAGTGAACAAAGCAGTCAATAGGGAGTCCAAGCAGGGAGATTAAAATCCAAGAGGCTTAGTCCGGTGATATCAGTCTAAATCCAAGTCCAAAGAGATCCGGTAGAGAGATCCAGGAAGCACAAAAATAAAAACAGATAAATCCCAAATCCATAAATCCACAAGTCCAGAATAAGGTTATTCTTTTAAGAGGTGACACTTTCTTCCCAGGTTGTAGGCAGGCAAATAGAAACTGGCACAATCTAGTAAGGGCGACCGTTGGCAGGGTCACTGGTGAGGCAATTGGGTGCCTAGTTTCATAAAATCCATAAGTTAAAGTTCACTTACTTGAGTCTTTTAAGTCCCATAGTTTCCAAACAGTAGGAAAATTTCTTAAATTCCTTACTTCTTCAAAGGGCTTCATTTACTTCAGTCTGAGAAGTCAAATCCAATACAAGGTAGTTCCATGGGTTCTTTGAATCGTCGCCAGTGTTAAAATGATGAAAGAGGCGTGGACGAGGTGAAGTAGGTAATAAGATCTCTACTTTATTCTTTAGATCTCTTCATAGTTACAGGTGACCAGATGTAGTTAGATCCATAGGAATGCCCCACCAGGAGCAGGCTCTCCACTGCTCAGCCCATCCACCCCAACTGACATACTCTTCCAAACCAACACAATCAACATTCCATCTGATGTCATCACTGGCTGAGCAGCAGGGAGAGAACCTCAGTAGGGAGAGTGTATTAAGTAAAGGTACATTACAACATGATGCATGTACTTTCATACATCGTTTGTGGCACATGCATGTATAATGATGCATGGCAACAATTGTATTTACCTTGGTATATTAAAAGGGATTTTTTTATGCACACAGAGGTAGAGAGACTTCTGGTAGTAGTATGCAGCTTCCTGTCCTCAAAATAAGTAAATAATAAACAAATAAAAAAACTTATAAGGCTCAATAACAAAAAATCAGAACCCTTAGTATGCTCAGTAACAAAAGAAAACAGTACTCTTAGTATGCTGTGCAAGTATACAAACTGAAAGCCCCCGGGGAAAGACCAACTCAAGAATATAGAGGAATTACACTGAAATCAAGAAAAGAGAAAGAAGGCTACAACAAAGACATCCATCTAGAGCCGTGGTACTCATGGTACGGCCCAGTGCCGCCCGTGGCCCGGCAGGCCTTCCTTGGCGGCCCGCGAACCTTGCAGGTAATATAACCATGGCCCCCAGAGAGAGAAAGTTGAGAGAGAAAGTTGAGAGAGAGAGAGAGAGAGAGAGAGAGAGAGAGAGAGAGAAGAGAGAGAGAGAGAGAGAAGAGAGAGAGAAGAGAGAGAGAGAGAGAGAGAGAGAGAGAGAGCGCGAGAGAGAGAGAGAGAGAGAGAGAGTGGAGAGAGAGAGACAGTGGAGAGGGAGGGACAGTGGAGAGAGAGTGGAGGGAGAGAGAGAGACAGTGGAGAGAGAGTGGAGAGAGAAAGAGTGGAGAGAGGGAGAGTGAAGAGAGAGAGAGAGACAGTGGAGAGAGAGAGACAGTGGAGAGAGAGGCAGTGGAGAGAGAGTGGAGAGAGAGGGGAGAGAGAGAGTGGAGAGAGGGAGAGACAGTGGAGAGAGAGTGAAGAAAGAGAGACAGTGGAGAGAAAGTGGAGAGAGAAAGAGTGGAGAGAGAGATAGTGGAGAGCGAGTGAAGAGCGAGTAGAGAGAGAGACTGACTGACTGACAGAGAGGCTGACAGAGAGACTGACAGAGAGAGAGATTGACTGAGAAAGTGCCTGACAGACTGAGAGAGAGACTGACTGACAGAGAGACTGACTGACTGATTGAGAGAGAGACTTAACTGACAGGGGAGACTGCCTGACAGGCAGAGAGACTGGCTGGCTGACAGAAAGAGAAAGACTGACTAACTGACTGAGAGAGACTGGCTGACTACGAGAGAGACTGCCAGAGAGAGACTGACAAAAAAGGGAGAGACTGACAGAGAGAGAGAGAGACTGACTGACAGAGTTAGAGAGACTGACTGGGGAGAGAATGACTGACTCAGAGAGACTGACAGAGAGAGACTGGCTGACTGAGAGAGAGACTGACAGAGAGGGAGACTGAGAGAGAGTGACTGACTGAGAGACTGACTGACAGAGAGCGAGAGAGACTGACTGACGGAGAGAGAGACTGACTGACGGAGAGAGACTGACTGACTGAGAGAGAGAGAGGCTGACCGAGAGAGACTGATCGAGAGAGAGAGACTGACTGTCAGAGAGAGACTGACTGACTGAGAGGGAGAGACTAAGAGAGAGACTGATGGGAAAGAGAGAGAGATTGACTGAGAGAGAGACTGACTAAGAGAGAGAATGATTGACAGAGAGAGAGAGAGAGAGACTGACTGAGGGAGAGAGGCTAACTGACTTAGAGAGAGAGACTGGCTGACAGAGAGAGAGAGAGAGAGACTGACTGACTGAGAGAAACACTGACTGACAGAGAGAGACTGACTGAGGGAGAGAGAGATTGACTGACTAAGAGAGAGACTGACAGAGAGTGAAACTGATTGACTGAGAGAGAGAGAGGAACAGAGAGAGAGACTGGCACAGAGTCTTACTGACAGAGAAAGAGAGAGAGAGAGACTGACAGAGAGAAAGAGGGAGACTGACAGAGAGAGAGACTGAATAATAGAGAGAGACTGACTGACTGACTGACTGAGAGTGACTGGGAGAGACTGACTGACAGAGAGAGAGAGACTGACTCACTGACAGAAACTGACTTACAGACAGAGGTACTGACTGAGAGAGAGACTGACTGAGAGGAAGAGACAGAGAGACTGTGATGGAATTGGGGTCAAAGTGTGTATGAAGCTATGCAATGCCTCTTAACCCCTTCGATGCTGATGACGAGCTAAGCTCGTCATCAGTCACGGGGGCGTGTGCGGATGACGAGCTGAGCTCGTCATGTAACGCAGCTTTTGTAAAAAAGCCGCACAGCGCAAAAATGACCGCCGCAGCGATGCGGTTAAGATTGCGATTGTCTGCTAATAAAAATGTATTATCAAAATGTGCTCTTTGTAGTTACATCTGCGATTGAAATACAGCATTGTCACAATGTCCAATTTTTTTAACAGGTTTTTTTCTTACTCTAAATACTCGCCACCCCCCCCCCCCCCTACTGACCCCACCTCCCCTCTGACCCCACACCTACCGGTGCGGCCCCCAGCTACAAACCACACTGTAATTTTGACCTCGCATCCCCCCCCCCCCCCCCCGAAAATGTGTGAGTACCAATGATCTAGAGCAAGGGTCTGACAAAAAGCCCCCTCCAAGACCGTGATGTATTGGAAGTAGGTCTGCCTACAGACAGCCTATAGATGAAGCATGAACAGAGGTAAGGAGACGGGGTAAGGAAAAGAGCGTGAAAAACGTGCATTCACTGATGAAATAACATCAATTGTTTTAATGGATTGTACAATATAATGCAAATGGTTAAAAAAACTGCCAGTCTCACTCTAAGATTACATTTTCTCCTAAACTTGGGATTTCAGTCATTTTCTCTGAAACGCATTCTTGGAGAAGAACATAGTCACGTACTCGAGGTTTATTCTAGTCTCTATGGACTATATCCGGCCGGGTGCCCCCTCTGCTATTCCTGCGTTTAGGAACGTGCAAGTTCAGCGGCCTGCCAAGGCAGAGTCTACGCGCAGGTCACAATCTGCTCCGCGTGCGTCACGGCGCCGTTCCCCGAGGGAGTGACACAGCACGGCTATGTTCCAGCGGGGACGCACGACTGCACACTGCGAATATCCCAGCGTCACCATGACTCTCGTCTCTCGTTGGCATGCGCAGATTCAAAATACCGGAACAGTGGCCATTTTTGGTGATAAGACAAGGCAGGATGTTTGACCAGATTTGTTATAATAAACAGCTATCCTTTTCGTTGTGCACAGAAATCAAGCTAGATTGTGCAGCATAGCTTGAGGCGCACTATCAAAGTGGTGTGTGCAATACAGACATTATCTTGCAGTAAATAAACACTATCCAGCAGGATTCTAGTGAGCACCGCAGACTATTATGAAAGGATCAGTTAAAAGCATGCATGCCAATAGACCCGAGGCAGGCGGGAGACTCTCGATTTTTTTGTATCAAACAATGTCTCTCTTTTGTTTGTCTCCCGGCTCAAATTGCCGCTGCTTCAATAGAACTGGATGGGGGACATTCATTCTCCCGAATATATATATATATATATATATATATATATATATATATATATATATATATATATATATATATATATATATATATATATATATATATATATATATATATATTGTACTACAAAGTGCCCTGAAGCTTTGAGAAGGCACACGCAGTACTCTTGCTAACCAGCCTTAAAAATGCAGCTTGTCTCTGTGCCCCTGTAATTAGCATATTTCGCCGACGCGTTTCAGAGCTCAAGGCTCCTTCTTCCTGGGCTGCTCGTTAATCATCACATCAAGGGCTCACAAGCAATTTCCGGCATTTTTTATTTCCTTAAAGGCCCACAGTGGGCGTTGAAAAATGCAGATATTTCGAGATGCATGCTGGAACACGCAGTGCCTGTTGTGAGCAAAAGCCATCATCCTTTATGTAAGTTCGATGCAATGTTTAAGAATTAAAAGCAATTGAAGTCCTTAGTAGGATAGGGCATTTGAGGCAAGTTCATTGAGCATATAGAGCGCTGCGCTGTGTTGTTACTGAATAGTTCAGGTCCTCAGCCTCGTTTCTTTCACGACGGTGCTCTCCTCCACGGCCAGGCTGCCGTGTTGATATGTTGTACTACAAAGTGCCCTGAAGCTTTGAGAAGGCACACGCAGTACTCTTGCTAACCAGCCTTAAAAATATATATATATCGAGCAAAGTGCGCACCTGCGCTTGCAGCAGTCACACACAGCGCGCCGTGCCTTCCAGCTCTCTGTCACCTCGTGCCCTGGAAACCCCACTGCTCCTGTGAATTATTCATCCTTGCATGCACCCTACGCGTTTCGAGGCCAACGCCTCTTCTTCTTGGGGCTGACGCAGAAAACAGGCTGTGATTGTGCCTTTGAAAGTCCAACTTTATTTGGTTTAGACAGTGCCGCCCATAATGGGCGTGGCTAATGCATGTTCTACCACCAGGATTGATGGTCCTTGTAGTCCGAGGCACAATTGACAACAGACCCTTCAGTGGGTTTCCTGATTTCAAGCATATTCGGATGTCTGTGTTCATCCCTTAAGTAGGGGGAGAAGGTAGGGATTCAGGAACAGTCATTTAAAGCGGAGCGCTGTACCTTCAGAAGCGCTGCTGCGTGCAACGCTCAGGTCTCCCTGTGCTGTATATCCAGTTCTGCTTCTGCCAGGGATGGTGCTCTGCTGCACGGCCAGGGGCAGCCGTATAATACAAATCGAGCAAAGTGCGCACCTTCGCTTGCAGCAGTCACACACAGCGCGCCGTGCCTTCCAGCTCTCTGTCACCTCGTGCCCTGGAAACCCCACTGCTCCTGTGAATTATTCATCCTTGCATGCACCCTACGCGTTTCGAGGCCAACGCCTCTTCTTCTTGGGGCTGACGCAGAAAACAGGCTGTGATTGTGCCTTTGAAAGTCCAACTTTATTTGGTTTAGACAGTGCCGCCCATAATGGGCGTGGCTAATGCATGTTCTACCACCAGGATTGATGGTCCTTGTAGTCCGAGGCACAATTGACAACAGACCCTTCAGTGGGTTTCCTGATTTCAAGCATATTCGGATGTCTGTGTTCATCCCTTAAGTAGGGGGAGAAGGTAGGGATTCAGGAACAGTCATTTAAAGCGGAGCGCTGTACCTTCAGAAGCGCTGCTGCGTGCAACGCTCAGGTCTCCCTGTGCTGTATATCCAGTTCTGCTTCAGCCAGGGATGATGCTCTGCTGCACGGCCTGGGGCAGCCGTATAATACAAATCGAGCAAAGTGCGCACCTGCGCTTGCAGCAGTCACACACAGCGCGCCGTGCCTTCCAGCTCTCTGTCACCTCGTGCCCTGGAAACCCCACTGCTCCTGTGAATTATTCATCCTTGCATGCACCCTACGCGTTTCGAGGCCAACGCCTCTTCTTCTTGGGGCTGACGCAGAAAACAGGCTGTGATTGTGCCTTTGAAAGTCCAACTTTATTTGGTTTAGACAGTGCCGCCCATAATGGGCGTGGCTAATGCATGTTCTACCACCAGGATTGATGGTCCTTGTAGTCCGAGGCACAATTGACAACAGACCCTTCAGTGGGTTTCCTGATTTCAAGCATATTCGGATGTCTGTGTTCATCCCTTAAGTAGGGGGAGAAGGTAGGGATTCAGGAACAGTCATTTAAAGCGGAGCGCTGTACCTTCAGAAGCGCTGCTGCGTGCAACGCTCAGGTCTCCCTGTGCTGTATATCCAGTTCTGCTTCAGCCAGGGATGGTGCTCTGCTGCACGGCCAGGGGCAGCCGTATAATACAAATCGAGCAAAGTGCGCACTTGCGCTTGCAGCAGTCACACACAGCGCGCCGTGCCTTCCAGCTCTCTGTCACCTCGTGCCCTGGAAACCCCACTGCTCCTGTGAATTATTCATCCTTGCATGCACCCTACGCGTTTCGAGGCCAACGCCTCTTCTTCTTGGGGCTGACGCAGAAAACAGGCTGTGATTGTGCCTTTGAAAGTCCAACTTTATTTGGTTTAGACAGTGCCGCCCATAATGGGCGTGGCTAATGCATGTTCTACCACCAGGATTGATGGTCCTTGTAGTCCGAGGCACAATTGACAACAGACCCTTCAGTGGGTTTCCTGATTTCAAGCATATTCGGATGTCTGTGTTCATCCCTTAAGTAGGGGGAGAAGGTAGGGATTCAGGAACAGTCATTTAAAGCGGAGCGCTGTACCTTCAGAAGCGCTGCTGCGTGCAACGCTCAGGTCTCCCTGTGCTGTATATCCAGTTCTGCTTCAGCCAGGGATGGTGCTCTGCTGCACGGCCAGGGGCAGCCGTATAATACAAATCGAGCAAAGTGCGCACCTGCGCTTGCAGCAGTCACACACAGCGCGCCGTGCCTTCCAGCTCTCTGTCACCTCGTGCCCTGGAAACCCCACTGCTCCTGTGAATTATTCATCCTTGCATGCACCCTACGCGTTTCGAGGCCAACGCCTCTTCTTCCTGGGGCTGACGCAGAAAACAGGCTGTGATTGTGCCTTTGAAAGTCCAACTTTATTTGGTTTAGACAGTGCCGCCCATAATGGGCGTGGCTAATGCATGTTCTACCACCAGGATTGATGGTCCTTGTAGTCCGAGGCACAATTGACAACAGACCCTTCAGTGGGTTTCCTGATTTCAAGCATATTCGGATGTCTGTGTTCATCCCTTAAGTAGGGGGAGAAGGTAGGGATTCAGGAACAGTCATTTAAAGCGGAGCGCTGTACCTTCAGAAGCGCTGCTGCGTGCAACGCTCAGGTCTCCCTGTGCTGTATATCCAGTTCTGCTTCAGCCAGGGATGGTGCTCTGCTGCACGGCCAGGGGCAGCCGTATAATACAAATCGAGCAAAGTGCGCACCTGCGCTTGCAGCAGTCACACACAGCGCGCCGTGCCTTCCAGCTCTCTGTCACCTCGTGCCCTGGAAACCCCACTGCTCCTGTGAATTATTCATCCTTGCATGCACCCTACGCGTTTCGAGGCCAACGCCTCTTCTTCTTGGGGCTGACGCAGAAAACAGGCTGTGATTGTGCCTTTGAAAGTCCAACTTTATTTGGTTTAGACAGTGCCGCCCATAATGGGCGTGGCTAATGCATGTTCTACCACCAGGATTGATGGTCCTTGTAGTCCGAGGCACAATTGACAACAGACCCTTCAGTGGGTTTCCTGATTTCAAGCATATTCGGATGTCTGTGTTCATCCCTTAAGTAGGGGGAGAAGGTAGGGATTCAGGAACAGTCATTTAAAGCAGAGCGCTGTACCTTCAGAAGCGCTGCTGCGTGCAACGCTCAGGTCTCCCTGTGCTGTATATCCAGTTCTGCTTCAGCCAGGGATGGTGCTCTGCTGCACGGCCAGGGGCAGCCGTATAATACAAATCGAGCAAAGTGCGCACCTGCGCTTGCAGCAGTCACACACAGCGCGCCGTGCCTTCCAGCTCTCTGTCACCTCGTGCCCTGGAAACCCCACTGCTCCTGTGAATTATTCATCCTTGCATGCACCCTACGCGTTTCGAGGCCAACGCCTCTTCTTCTTGGGGCTGACGCAGAAAAAAGGCTGTGATTGTGCCTTTGAAAGTCCAACTTTATTTGGTTTAGACAGTGCCGCCCATAATGGGCGTGGCTAATGCATGTTCTACCACCAGGATTGATGGTCCTTGTAGTCCGAGGCACAATTGACAACAGACCCTTCAGTGGGTTTCCTGATTTCAAGCATATTCGGATGTCTGTGTTCATCCCTTAAGTAGGGGGAGAAGGTAGGGATTCAGGAACAGTCATTTAAAGCGGAGCGCTGTACCTTCAGAAGCGCTGCTGCGTGCAACGCTCAGGTCTCCCTGTGCTGTATATCCAGTTCTGCTTCAGCCAGGGATGGTGCTCTGCTACACGGCCAGGGGCAGCCGTATAATACAAATCGAGCAAAGTGCGCACCTGCGCTTGCAGCAGTCACACACAGCGCGCCGTGCCTTCCAGCTCTCTGTCACCTCGTGCCCTGGAAACCCCACTGCTCCTGTGAATTATTCATCCTTGCATGCACCCTACGCGTTTCGAGGCCAACGCCTCTTCTTCTTGGGGCTGACGCAGAAAACAGGCTGTGATTGTGCCTTTGAAAGTCCAACTTTATTTGGTTTAGACAGTGCCGCCCATAATGGGCGTGGCTAATGCATGTTCTACCACCAGGATTGATGGTCCTTGTAGTCCGAGGCACAATTGACAACAGACCCTTCAGTGGGTTTCCTGATTTCAAGCATATTCGGATGTCTGTGTTCATCCCTTAAGTAGGGGGAGAAGGTAGGGATTCAGGAACAGTCATTTAAAGCGGAGCGCTGTACCTTCAGAAGCGCTGCTGCGTGCAACGCTCAGGTCTCCCTGTGCTGTATATCCAGTTCTTCTTCAGCCAGGGATGGTGCTCTGCTGCACGGCCAGGGGCAGCCGTATAATACAAATCGAGCAAAGTGCGCACCTGCGATTGCAGCAGTCACACACAGCGCGCCGTGCCTTCCAGCTCTCTGTCACCTCGTGCCCTGGAAACCCCACTGCTCCTGTGAATTATTCATCCTTGCATGCACCCTACGCGTTTCGAGGCCAACGCCTCTTCTTCTTGGGGCTGACGCAGAAAACAGGCTGTGATTGTGCCTTTGAAAGTCCAACTTTATTTGGTTTAGACAGTGCCGCCCATAATGGGCGTGGCTAATGCATGTTCTACCACCAGGATTGATGGTCCTTGTAGTCCGAGGCACAATTGACAACAGACCCTTCAGTGGGTTTCCTGATTTCAAGCATATTCGGATGTCTGTGTTCATCCCTTAAGTAGGGGGAGAAGGTAGGGATTCAGGAACAGTCATTTAAAGCGGAGCGCTGTACCTTCAGAAGCGCTGCTGCGTGCAACGCTCAGGTCTCCCTGTGCTGTATATCCAGTTCTGCTTCAGCCAGGGATGGTGCTCTGCTGCACGGCCAGGGGCAGCCGTATAATACAAATCGAGCAAAGTGCGCACCTGCGCTTGCAGCAGTCACACACAGCGCGCCGTGCCTTCCAGCTCTCTGTCACCTCGTGCCCTGGAAACCCCACTGCTCCTGTGAATTATTCATCCTTGCATGCACCCTACGCGTTTCGAGGCCAACGCCTCTTCTTCTTGGGGCTGACGCAGAAAACAGGCTGTGATTGTGCCTTTGAAAGTCCAACTTTATTTGGTTTAGACAGTGCCGCCCATAATGGGCGTGGCTAATGCATGTTCTACCACCAGGATTGATGGTCCTTGTAGTCCGAGGCACAATTGACAACAGACCCTTCAGTGGGTTTCCTGATTTCAAGCATATTCGGATGTCTGTGTTCATCCCTTAAGTAGGGGGAGAAGGTAGGGATTCAGGAACAGTCATTTAAAGCGGAGCGCTGTACCTTCAGAAGCGCTGCTGCGTGCAACGCTCAGGTCTCCCTGTGCTGTATATCCAGTTCTGCTTCAGCCAGGGATGGTGCTCTGCTGCACGGCCAGGGGCAGCCGTATAATACAAATCGAGCAAAGTGCCCACCTGCGCTTGCAGCAGTCACACACAGCGCGCCGTGCCTTCCAGCTCTCTGTCACCTCGTGCCCTGGAAACCCCACTGCTCCTGTGAATTATTCATCCTTGCATGCACCCTACGCGTTTCGAGGCCAACGCCTCTTCTTCTTGGGGCTGACGCAGAAAACAGGCTGTGATTGTGCCTTTGAAAGTCCAACTTTATTTGGTTTAGACAGTGCCGCCCATAATGGGCGTGGCTAATGCATGTTCTACCACCAGGATTGATGGTCCTTGTAGTCCGAGGCACAATTGACAACAGACCCTTCAGTGGGTTTCCTGATTTCAAGCATATTCGGATGTCTGTGTTCATCCCTTAAGTAGGGGGAGAAGGTAGGGATTCAGGAACAGTCATTTAAAGCGGAGCGCTGTGTGTGACTGCTGCAAGCGCAGGTGCGCACTTTGCTCGATATATATATATATATATATATATATATATATATATACATACATATATATACATATATATATTAAACTCCCACTTTCCTCTTATAAAATGTAGGCAGGTATGGTTAAAAGAATATTTAGAATGAGTGCCACATATTTCCATTCCCATGTAAATGCTATTGAATGTGTACAGAACATGCGATGCCTCATGCTGTTTTTGAGAGGCAGCCATTGGACAATGTACGGTGTGTACCCAACTTCAGACATTGCATTATAACCCCTGTAACCCTCTCCCTGCCAACTAATCACATTTTGCTCTGCGTGCAATAAACATGGATTGCTTCAGCCAATGCCAACTTTAAAATGCCACCTTTCAACAGCGCTTAAGAATAAGTGACTCCAAACGTGACAGCTAAAGGCATGCAATAATGTACCAAAAGGACTGGATAAACAACCTACGTTTTCATCTGTTAAAAGAGACAGCTTTTTAGGGAGGATCCCTGTGTTGGGGATTACATTTTCTTGGTGAAAAAAGCGAATCATGTTAGTGGTTCACTGTATTCCTCTCACCGAGGAAGGAATATTTAGTTCATCTATAGCCTATATAAATAGGCCCCATACTCTACATGGTGGACCTGTGCACTCTCAGCTCTAGGTGCAAACTCTCCCCCCAATTTGTGTGTCCTCCCTCCTCCTCATCTAGGTGGACTCTGCAGACCCATTCCTGTGGCACCTTTCACATTCCGTGGATCTCACTTATCACTCTTATATGGGATCGACAAAGGTGAATGTTATTTGTTCTGGCTTGTTAGTGAAGCCATTGCTGCCTTGATTTGTGACTTGCCACATTTATTGTCCCTGTTTGTTTAAATTATATGCTTATGGTCTCCCAACCCAACTCGGACTTTTGGGCTGAGGCTGCCTGTACCCAGTGCATGATCAAAGATTGTCAGTCATTCAGAAAACTTTATTTGATTTAACCAATGCAGATAATAGAAGTGCAAACACATAAAGTCATCTCACGGTAGGGTGACCAGATCTTGAGAACCAAAAACCGGGATGTTTGGGAAAATAGAAGAAGGACTACAAATTTTCATCTACGAAATTGCGCCAAACATGACAGCTGTCATCAACGTAGGATCACAGAAGATGCATTAAGTAGTAAATAAAATGTAATTTCTACAACCAACATCATACCTAATAATTAAATTGTATATTTACAATAGTTGCTAACTAGCACAGCTTTAGAACAACTCAAAAAGTGCCTCTCACTGTTTTCAGTCGGACCCCCTGTAAAAATCTGGACATAAGCCAAGAGTGCCGAAATCTGCCAAGACAGCTGGTGAAAAACCAGAACTGTCCGGGCAAATCCGGGACGTCTGGTCACCCTATCTCATGGCAAAATGAAAAATACAACAAAGTGAAACAACAGATAAAATAAATATTTACATCTCAGCACTTCGATCTTAAAACACCTGATAACAAGCATTTGCAAAGCAATCAGTCTCGCATTTGGGAGCTTTAGAGCGATTGGTGTTGCAAAGGGCAATGACTTTTTACCATGTGAGTGGAATTATCTGGGTTGAATTGGAATTGTTAGTTGTGGAATTGTGTGGGATGGTGAATAGATAGGGTTGAGAGCTGCACAGAATAGATAGAAAGGAAGATAGAGAGGGATAGGTAGTTTGTGCATGAAGTGGTGAATGAACTCCATACAGAGGAGCAGAAAGAGTGTGCAAAAGAGAGAAAGAAGAGGAGAGCAGTGCACAAACGCATAAAGAGGGTGCACCTGTGTATGCAGAAGACACCCCAAGAAGAGGAGGAGAGCGTGGGTTTGAGGGATGGCAATTTTGAAAAGGCATGGGAAAGAAACTGTGTTCAAAGACCTTAAGTGAACCAATAAGAGAGAGGTGGGAAGACTGTGTGAGAGAGGGTGAGAGAAGTGTGAGAGAGAGTACAGGAGAAAGAGAGAGAGGGATGAGTGGGAGGGCCATCCAGAGTGGGAGGCGAGAGGAGGACCAGTGCACTGTGCGAGGAGGTACAGTGAGGTAGAATGTGTGTACGTAAAACTCCCTTGGTGTATTGCACAATATCAATTATGAGTGCGACAAGAAGCTGGAAGCTCGAACGGAACCTTGTGCAGCGGCAAGTCTTTTGTTGTATGTAAACAATTGACGTGAGTGCATGGCTCCTAGTCTGAAGCAAAATGTAATTGAAAGGGTGGGGGTGTCATGGAAGAGTGTCTGATTCGCCAGCCAATCCAAGCTGGAAAAAGTGATTTTCTTGTTCTTATTTTTCATTTTAAAGCACACTATCACTTGTACAAGCTTTAGAGCGCTGTAGCAAAAACTTTGCAATAAAAAAATGGGATGCTCATTTTTTATTTGCTTTCAGAGAATACAATAAAAGGCTAACCGGGTACAAAAAAAGCATTTTTCTCTGTGGCTGTATATTGACAACAGAGATTGGGCTATTGGCTTCGTACTATTCTGCTAGGGTTCTCCTTTCCTTGAGATTAGAGAAGCTTTGTAGCCTTTAATTAAGGACCGTTGTGCATGACAACCCCACGCCTCTCCTGTAGGTGGTAATTGGCATAGGAGAGCCCGCAGAGTCTCCTGTGAAGCAGAGGGCTGAGGAATGTCTGCATTTTACAGCCCACATTTGACTGCTGGGAGCCACAAACAAGAAGACATTATGTACAATTGAACAACCCTATTAAATTAAATGAATACACAGAATAATATTCTTTTAAAGTACCTTAGTACTGAACTGTAATATTGTTATATCTTCAAGAGGGAGGAAATTAACATGTATAAGGATAAAGGCGAGCCCATTCATCAAAAGTAGTTGGAGGGGAAATTGCAAAGCCACACCATAGAGTACGGTATCACATACACACGAAATGGAAACAGAGCTTTATCCTGCTTGATTCGACAAAGGTTGTTGCCTCAAACGAGATGCAGACTAACGAGATTCACATGTTAGAAACAGAAGGTGCAGCTCCCAGTATTGAAGGCTATGGGAATTTATATTAGTTGCCAACTGATGAAATAACGTACAAGCCTAGGAACAGCATAGGGGAATCACATACAAAACAAGCATTGGCATACCCAATAGGTCTCGCCTTTGAGACCTTATAAGTGTTTAGACATGCAACAGTTGATGTTGTTACACCAAGGATATTGTGCTGCATAACTAACCACTTATAAGGTCCCAAAGGCGCGACCTATTGGCTATGCCAATGTTTTTTTTTTTTACTTCAAGCCATGTAGCAAAGCAGCTCATGCTTCCTGGGGCAGAAGCTGCCAATCTTTTCAATTAATGCATTCAAATTGGATGAGGAGCAGTTGGGTGGATAATAAATCAAAAGATTCCTAGAGCATCTAGGGAATGACCTGAACTGAACAGACTCGCGTGAAGGCAACTGGTTGCTCGAAGTGCTGGATAGGGCCTTCTGAATCCATGTGACATAGGGGCAGTATCTTGTAATCTTACGACAGAGATGATTCCTGAATCAGAGTACGCACTTCGATGCAAAACGGTCATATTTGATAGGATAGACCTATTTGCAGTTTAGAACCTGGTCGCTTAATTGTCGGATTATGCAGATGGGTAAGGTAACACTGTGAGGGCATATATAGAGGTGCAATCTTTGCAAAATACCATTTTTTATTGGAGCGCTCAGTAACTTTGGAAGGTACCACCACACTTATATTAGCAAGGAGCCGTGTACACCTTAGAAATGCTTGGGTGGCCAATAGAACCAAAGTGGCCTTTCACTCTTATTAGGTGATACGTTTTGATGACTTACCGGAAACATCTCTTCTGTTTCCAGGTACACCGTGCATGTTGTGATGGGAGGTGGGGCCACTGCTGTGTATTGTTTCAGTGGTAATGGGGCACAGCATTCACCTCGCTACTTCAGTGCAGGCAAGTGCAGGGAGCCATGGGAGGTGTAGTCTTCACAGACCATGGAGCAGCTGAATCGTACCTGGCAGTACTGGATGTTCGGTGGCAGCTATAGACAGTTTTACTCAGGCTCTATTGTTCTGAGAGGCGGGAGCGGGGACCCAGCAGAACCACTCCCCTTCTTCAGTCCCATCAGACCGGAGCCAGTCAATGCCCGGCCGGGCCCAGCACCAACACCAAAAATTGCTCTCCAGGGATGCGAGGCTGCTAGTAAGGGTAATGGAAGGGGGAAAAGTAAATAGGAGAGGGGGCTCTGAGTTGATGTCCGAAAATGAGGGGTGCAAAGCTAATCCTGAAATGCAAGGGATGGGGCGCAAAGCTGTAAAATGGGGGAGTAGACTGACCCCACTAATGGAAAAGGAGAGTCTCCCTCGTTCCCCCAAAATGGCAATTGCATTGTAGGTTGGAGGGGTTCGCTGACTTAAAACATGCACCTCCCCCTAATGTTTGTTCAGTCCGATTAGAGAGGGGGTCCGATCAGAAGGTACATAGTTTTCTTCTGATAATCGGTGAACGGGGCCTGTTGCTACGTATGCAAAGAATTTAGCTTAAACTCTGATATTCAAATATTTTGGTACAAAGGCTCGAAAGCATTTTTCCATGCGAGAGCTAACTAAATTTCCATGCTTGAAAGAAACCAGAGGCTCGTGCTCCACAACACTTTTTGCATGAAGAACGAGGCTGCAGGTGAACTGTTTATCTTCCCATACTGGATAAATCTTGAGCCAGTTGTTTATGAATCTCAGTAATAGCTTGCCGGAAACCAGCAGCTCTCCTGTCAGCAGATAAACAAAGCCAGCGACAAGAAGAAACAAGCAGACGCAAAAGTGAACGCGACCGCCATCTGTTTCCAATTAACATGACTGCGAGACAGGCAAATGTAAACAAGCGTGGGCGCGATAATTGGAAACAGCACAGCTGCTCGCTCCCGCATGGTAAACGCCATACATGCACGAGTGCTCATTGGAAACAGTGCAGTACATGCACAAGATTCCCAAAAAATCCTGAGTGATTCCAAGAGGTCACTTCTAAGCAGCGCTTGCGCGCTGCCTAGGCGAGACCTAAAAATTACGTTGAACGTGCTCACTCCCATTTATCGCAAGCTTTAAACACAAAAATGGTGCATGCAAATTGTTAAACAAACAGCATAGATAGTTGATATTTTGTGTGCCGTGTTGAAAGAACTGCAAAACCCATTATATACTGTGCTAATAATACGTAACCCGGTGTACTCATGCAGTATAAATACTGTAGTATTCTGTACTGCTGACTATGTCAAATTCAACAATGGTTGAAATTAATAATATGGGTTTTGCAAGTTATCGGTTAAAAATTGAATGGCAAGTATGCCCCAAATTTTAAAATCATATGGCAGCTCTTTAGAAAATATACAAGTACCGGCATGACAACATACCTGCTACAAATCCTTTACTCCGTGTCTAATGTGTCCCCACCTCCTTCGGTGAAGGGCAGTTAGCAGTTCTGGGGTGGACCCCCTAAAGTGCCCCTCCTTAGTAAACTGATGTCTCTGAAAGACAAAGAAACTGCCTCAGTTATTATTGCTCCTTCCTGGTCACCAACAATAGTTAG
Organism: Lissotriton vulgaris; assembly: GCF_964263255.1. Lineage (NCBI taxonomy): Eukaryota > Metazoa > Chordata > Amphibia > Caudata > Salamandridae > Lissotriton > Lissotriton vulgaris. Next base: position 1,451,076,802 of record NC_141689.1, on the reverse strand, counting down.
TTTGCACATGCATTTTGTTGGTGCCAACAGAGTTAAGAGAAAAGGATACTTCAGGATAAGGGAAGACACATGAAGTGAGTCCAACAGTGGTAATTAAGAGTACCATAGAAGCTATACTAGTGGACTTGCTCATGTGTAAAATTTATAGTACCAGATCGGCACCTTTAACCTTCAGGGCAGGTGCTCATCCTATTTCTTCGTGGTAAATGGATGCTGAATGGGGAGGGATGAAAATACGTTCACTTGGGTTAATTAAATGTTGAATAGGTATGGAAATGTAGCTAAAGGACAATCTGATTCAAACATAGGTAGGGTTCATGTGTAGCGGGATGGGGAAGTTAAAAGTCCTGTTGCCATTTGGGAACGTGGCCTTGGAGTCTTTGCCAGAATTGTCTACATTGCACTATGATTGTGTTGCCCGTATGTGTATAAGATGCAGGCTTTGTGTGGGAATGGGTTGTGTGGTATTGTGGGTGTGGTGCTTCACACACCTTGGGTTTGTTGCAAATGTCCACTGCGGCTGCATCCCTGTAAATTGCGTTGAAGACTTTTTCTTTAAAAGTGCAGCCCCCTGGGGCCCCCAGCGCCAAGCAAGCACAGCAGGAGCCAGGCACCATCAGCCAAAACTGAAAGCCTGAACAAGAAGCTTCCTGATATCTGAACAAATACACCGTACGCAGGGGGAGGAGACATGAAAAGGGGAAGGCTGGTGTAGAGGCCTGGGAGCAGGCATGTATGAGCTAAAAAGAGAGGGAGGGTAAGCACACGGAGAGGGTAGGAGACATGCAAGGGCCTGAACGTTTTAATTGATCATTAGAACAAGCTGTAGGCAATCTGGCAGAAGGAAACATTCAAAACACACAGAAAATAGACCTAAAGAAGCAGCAATCTCAGAGGGGTGGTAGGGGTGGGCAAGCAGTGTTGTGGGAGGGGATAGAAGGTGGGGAGGAGACACCTCAGGGAGAATAAGTGATGGCACTGCAAACAAAGCCCAATTTATTTCAATTAAACAAAATAAAAATTAGCTGCGACCTCGGAGGGGTGGTGGAGGCAGGCAAGCAATGTTGTGGTAGGGGGGAGTCAGTGGGAGGGAGGCACAGGGAGATTCATTGGCAGCACTGTAAATGAAGCGTAATTTAATTTCAATTAAACAAAATAAAAATGAGCTGCAACCTCAGAGGGGTGGTGAGGGTGGTCAAGCAGTGTTGTGGGAGGGGTGAGGGGGGAGGTACAGGGATATTAAGAGAGGGCACAGCAAATAAAACGACCAATTTTTCATGCACAAGTAATCATAACAGAACACTTAACGAGCAGAAGTAGGCCAACAAAAAAAAAGAGTGCTCTCCAGTAAGAATAACCTGAAGAGTAAGAGCACATGTAACAAGGGCTGTCCTCATGGAAGGATACAAAACCCCAAAATGAGAGACTATTAAGTATATTCACCAATCAAATCCGGCATTCACAAAGGACAGTAGGAGGAACCAATGGAAAAGAAGGGTGGTTCTTAAAGGCCATATGCTAGATATAGCATGTCTCGAAGACACAGGCGAGACCTAAAAACCATGTTAAAGAAAAACATACATTGGCAGTAGATGAAAATTTGATCAAGAATAGACAATCTATCGCTCCTGGGTATCCTTCAAAGAGCATACACTAAGGCTGCATCCCTATAGTTTAACATTTGAGGCTCATGGACATATTTTATTCATCATTTACTGTGGCTGACTTTCCAGGTTATGCCAGTGAGCCACTTTCCTGTCACTCCTGAATGGATCCTATAAACCATTTCTCTTATGGTTGAAATCAGAGAACTTCCGTGGGTTGTACCTTTCTTGCTCCTGGATGGCTGCCATAGAGCATTTACCCTGGCTGTCTGTAATCAGTACACTCTGGTGGGTCATATCTTTGTAGCTTCTGGGTTACTTTTAAAGAGTATTGCTACTGCTATGCTTCTGTTATGCTGCTTCTGCAACCTTTCTAACTTTCTGCTGTAAGGGATGCACCTGTAGATCAATCCTCATGGCTCCTGGATGACCTGGCGTTGTGCTTGTACAACCCTACTTGATAAGACTTGGGGCTCCAATTAATTCAATTAATTCACTGTTTGGTGCTCCCCTTATTGGTGGTTGAGCCATTCATGTAGCTAATCCATTTTAGATTGAAATTAAGATTTCCTAAAATTGGTCTACCTTAGGTGTGCTGCCCTTACAATGTTGTTGATGATTCAGTTCTCATGAAGGCCTTATTGAAATTACTTGTCTTCCTAGGGGTTAAAAAGTTAACTTACTTGCAATTGAACACCTCTAAATGTTACCCCCAAAATATGTGTTCTATAACCTCTGTTCTCATTTCACCAACTTCCAAATTAAGATGACTGTTATATCAGTTTTTTTCAGTCTGTCTGGCAACCATTAGTTCTCTTGCATCTATCATTGTTTTTACATTTCATTGATCACATGTGTGACACGAGCACTGTGCCATTACTTCCTTTAGCACATTGATGTTCATTTTTTGTAGTACAATCTGTTGATTGCACCATACTATTTTCCGTATTTTATTGTATATTTATTGACTTGACTTCAGAACTGCAATGCTCTCATATGATGTACTTGCATAGACATATGTATTCCTGCAGAACAATTTTGTGGGATATCAATTGCTGGAATTTTACAAAAATTAAGTAATGTTTAGCCTTGTTTAATCCCATGAGCACTCAAAAAGACTGCTCAGTACTTAGGGTTAGCTATGACGCAGATGCCAAGGGTTATTGGGTTTGCCTCCTGTGTTTTTCCCTTTATTGACTCCTGTAATTTGTGAGGGCCGTCTGTATGCAGTTAATGTCTGCAGGTAAGTATAAGTTTACTGTAAAGTAGATCTGTAATTACCAATGTATACAAACCGTGTCAATATCTTGGTCCTCCATACTTTGACTGCGATGTTATGATAGCATGATATTGTGGATTCGATATATAGGTGGAATACCCTTTTGTATGCATCTTTTGATATTTTCTATGAACTGATCAGACAGTTATTCCTTTTTGTCACTTTGAAGGTCATTATATAAATGTTCCCTTTTAGTTACCCAGTACTTCATTATTCAAGGAGCCATTATCTAAATTAAAATAAATAAATTAACAGATTTTCCGTAAATTCTTTTAGAAACAAATTTGTAAACTTACTATGGGGTCGATTCCAATCCCATAAGGAAGGCTTTCCCAGAACTGGCCGGAGTTGGAACCTCCAACCGACTCGTACTGGAAGCCGCGTCTGCCAACCGACAAAGTACGATGCTCGAAATCCCTTACTTACCGAATGACTCAGTCACTTCAAATCCGTCTTCGTTTCCCCAACGAGAAGCCTCCGTAAAAGCTGAATGGGGGTGTACGGACACATATTCCCTGCCCAATTCAAAACGCCAAAGTACGATGTGTACTTCACAAGCGCCTAATCTGTCACCACTACCCACTTCACAGCATCCGGAAGAGGAGTATATCAGCTCCGATTCACGCCACAACACGGTCCCTGCGAACAAGACAGTCATCCATGTATTCTATCGCTCACATCATACCCATACTCTACGCCTACGGCCAACACTACAACCCCATCAGACGCGTTCGTCACAGACGGTAAGTCAGACACCTACTGCACACAAAAACGCCACCACCCCGTGAAAGGCAAAAATACGTACAGCTTAAGAGAAACTACAGTCACCATTGTGGTGGGTGGAAATCTTGCAGCATTGTCTATCCTATAGGGGGTGGGTGATGGCTAACACACCCATCATTGTCTACCCTATAGTGGGGTGGATGACTAACACTCCCAGCAATCTAATGCCCATAGGGGGGTGGATGGCTTACACTCACAGCAATCTAATGTCCATTATGGGGTGGATGGCTAACACTACCAACATTCTCTACCCTATGGGGGGTGGATGGCTAACACTGCCAGCATTCTCTACCTATAGGGGGGTGGCTGGATGGCTAACACTATGAGCAATCTAATGTCCATTGGGGGGTGGATGGATAACACTACCAGCACTCCAATACCTATAGGGGGGTGGATGACTAACACTCACAGCTTTATCTACCTATAGGGGGATGGATGGCTAACACTCACAGCAATATAATGCCCATTGGGGGTAGATGGCTAACACTACCAGCACTCCAAAACCTATATGGGGGTGGATGGCTAACAATCACAACATTCTCTACCTATATGGGGGTGGATGGCTAACACTCACAGCATTCTCTACCTATAGGGGGTTGGATGGCTAACACTACCAGCATTGTCTACCTATAGGGGGATGGATGGCTAAAACTCACAGCAGTCTACTGCCCATTGGGGGTGGATGGCTAACACTACCAGCATTGTCTACCCTATAGGGGGATGGACGGCTAACACTACCAGCATTCTCTACCTATAGTGAGGTGGATGGCTAACACTTACAGCATTCTCTACCTATATGGGGGTGGATGGCTAACACTCACAGCAATCTAATGCCCATTGGGGGTGGATGGCTAACACTACCAGCAGTCCAATGCCTATAGGGGGGTGGATGGCTAACACTACCAGCATTCTCTACCTATAGGGGGGTGCATGGCTTACGCTCACAGCATTCTCTACTTATATCGGGGTGGATGGCTTACACTCACAGCATTATCTTCCTATAGGAGGGTGGATGGCTAACACAGCAATCTAATGTCCATTGGGGGGTCGATGGCTAACACTCACAACTTTCTCTACCTATAGGGGGTGGATGGCTAACACTCACAGCATTCTCTTCCTATAGGGTGGTGGGTGGCTAACATTACCAGCATTCTCTACCTATAGGGGATGGATGGCTAACACTACGAGCAATCTAATGCCCATTGGGGGTGAATGGCTAAAACTACCAGCTAACACTACTTAGTTAATATTGATTAATTAATTGTGTAATTAATTTTAGGTGTGGGTTGTGGAGATTATAGGGGTAAAGTGTGGGAAGTAATTTATGTTTAATTAATTAATAATTAGTTGATTATTAATATTAACTAATTAAATTATATTTTATTAGGGTAATTGTTTGTATTTTTTGTGTGTGGATTAGACTTTTATAGGGGGAAGGGTGGGGATTAAATTAATTTTACTAACTTTAGAATTAGTTGTTGAATACTATTAGTTTTTTAATTGAAAATAAGTTTTAATTGTGTAATTATTAGTTTTACAGTTTTATTTTAGCTGTTGTTTGTGGGGATTATGGGGCTATTTGTGGGAAGTTTACTAATTCTTATGAGTTTTAAATAATAATATTTATTTTATTGGTATTTTGTTTGCTTTTAATTTTGAACTGACTGGAGTGAGAATATTAATTGTTACTCCTCAATCCAACACTTTCCCTACTGTTACACTGAATGGACTAGGAATAGTACATTTTATCCCGCTTCTATTCAACAATTTCCCTACTTTTGCACTCACTGGAGTGTAAATAGTAATTTTTACCCCTCCGCTATCCAACACTTTCCCTACTGTTACAATTATTGGAGTGGAAATAGTAAATGTTATCCCTCCGCAATCTAACAATTTCCATACTGTAGCACTGACAGGAGTGGGAATAGTAACTTTCCCTACTGTTACAGTTATTGGAGTGGGAATAGTACATTTTATCCCTCAGCTATCCAACACTTTCCCTACAGTTGCACTCACTGGAGTGGGAATAGTAATTTTTACCCCTCTGCTTTCCTGCACTTTCACTATTGTTGCATCATTGGAGTGGGAATAGTAATTTTTACGCCTCCGCTATCCAACACTTTCCCTGCTGTTGCACTGACTGGAGTGGTAATTTTAAGTTGAAAGATTTTTAAATAGTTTAATGTTTTTTTTGATAATAGAATGTTCTTTTTAATAGATTCAATGTTATTGGTATATATGTATATAATTTCTTGGTAGTCCCACTTTTTCTTGTTTTTCTCGTCTGCCTCCTACATCTTTGGCTCTATCTCCATCTTTCAACTTTCAGTTTTTATTTCAAGATTCCAGATATTTCTCCTCGCATACCCACACATGTGTTGGACTAAGCATTATCATATGATGTTGTAGCGCTCACTCTATGCATTACGCATAACTACCACATACCCTGATATGAATCCATTATTTACATCAGCCAATTACCTGGGGATGTATGCCCCCTACTGTTGAACCTGATTTCTTGTATTTATACAATAACATATGTGCTCTATGTCTAATATGTATACTGAAAATACTGCTATTTGATTTCATACAACATAGAGCATTGTTCTGCATAGATGCCTCGTAATGTATATATTTACTTAGTACCTTGTAACCCCCCTTTGTTCACTAGTGTCACTTGTGCACGATAACTTTGCTGTACATATATCAATAGCTCAGCAATACTTTTCACCTCACACTATGCATGCCGAGGACTCACAAAGAAGCGTGATGGTTAGTTGTTGTGTTGTTACTATCATTGGCAGCACGGCAGGGGCAATGTGTGGTGCAAGCTGCAGTGGCCTCCTTACGAGAGCTCTGACACGTATTTTTTTTTTTTACAAATTAAGCACTGGCTTACTGTAATGCATTTAATATGAATACTCTACCCACTGAATGGTACAGATGTAACATCTACAGTTAGCTAATCAATATAAAGTCGATTAAGATTACCTACTTGCCTTATTTCTTTATTTAGGGAGTTACAAGTATAAAGTGCTACACCTCGTCCCACCATTGTTTCAGAGTCCTATACTGGTTTACAAATCTCTGAATTTAAGGTTTTGTGGTCGGAGGAGTTAACCCAAATGCTGGTCAGTACTGTAATATGATATTCTTCTCTTGTTGCCCCCATATGTATTGTCAGGTCTTATGCACTACCTTACTGTTAACAATTCATCAGCTGAATGCTACCTTGAAATTGTTAATTATCAGGAGCACTCTAAAAAAGATGTGCACAGGTGGTCCATCAAGGTAAGAAATAAAAAATTCCAGAATTTGATGCTAGACTCCCAGTGATCTACCTCCATGTTTCTTTCATCTGATAGTGCTCTGTTGGATAAGGTGCAGTTTGAAGGTTCCCAGGGGAGGTGTAATATGGAGCCAGATTTTGACGATATATAGATCCTTTTTTCCAGAAAGCCTTATGGATGGTACTAGGGCTTTCATTACAAGTATGCTGGTTTTCGGTGTGGGGATATTGGAGGGTTTTGGAGCAGCATAAAATTGTCTCTACCCTCATTATTATTGATTAGGCCACATATGTATATTGAGGCCGTATTTATTCATGAGATATAATGTAACCCACAAGTGAAAATTGCACTTAAACACTTAAAGTCACATACGAAGTGCATGCGCTATGTAATCACAACATTTAAAAATGTATGAGTTTGTGCATGCTTTGTTTTCTGTAATGACGAGTTATAGTTCATATGCATTTATAAGAAGATGTTTTGCTTTTTACTATATAATGGAATGTGTATTCATAAGAAATGCATTTACTTTCATAACATGACTGTTCATGTATTAGCATTTATCTAGTATAATGTGCATTTAAGTTTTGAATTTCTTAACTTGACCAAAGGCCTGAAGTATTTGGGTTTCGCAACATCTAACTTTAAAAAAAAAAAATTATTGAGCAGAATTTGTACCAAAAACACTTAATTTCTAAAGAAAAAGAAAATAATGCAATCATCAGCCATGACTAATATGGATATCAAATCACAAAAGGGGTACAATTATTCATACATACTATGGAACAGAGGTAAAAATAAATAACTTTGAAAAAGAAAATTAAGAGCATACTTAAATGCAGGAGATCTAAAAAGTGAAAATTCATTACTAGGGTTCCCGAAGAATATACAGACTAGAGTAGAGTAATGTGCATTATTATGGTTCCTTATAAATACAGTAAATTGCATAGGCAGAATTTGTACAAAAAACACACGGGCGGGCGGAGTTTCCTGTGCCCGACATCGTCTCTGTCAAAAAGGGACCGAACGACACCCGGTTCGCGGTCATGATCGACTAATTAGGATGGTGCTCGGTTGCACTCCTATACTTTACAACGAGAGCATGGCTCCCATTGTAAAATGTGAGGTGCAGTTCATCCCTGCACCCCGTGCCTGCCACAAGGTGCAGGGATCTACAGGAGGGCATCATAGGTGCCCCCTCAGCTTTCAATCGGAGGCCGCGCACCAAAGGGGGCCCTGCTGGTGGCCCCTAAAGTCGAGTTTCAACAGCCTTTCATGTCGGGTAGGCCGGCACAGAAAGGCTGTTTAAACCTAACATCGTAATCCCTTGGGCGGAAAGGGCCGCCCTTGGGAACACTGGCTGCATTCCGAATGGCAGACGGGCTCTTCGAGCCTATCGGAAGCCAGTCAGAATGACTGTTCACATTCCTTTCCGACCGACTCCATCGTAGTGGGTCAATCGGAAAGGAACCAACCGGCATATTATGATGCGATCAGAACGGCTCCGACTGACGGTCGAAGCCGTTTCCGACCGTATTGTAATTAGGCCCATAGTTTCAACAGAAAAAGACGAAAAAAATGCAATCATCAGCCATGATTAATATAGATTACAAATCACAAAAGGGGTGCAATTATTCATACTTAGTATGGACAAGCAGTAACTATTATCTCTAATCAAAATATATAACTTTGAAAAAGCAAATTTAGGGCATAGTTAAATGCAGGAGATCTAAAAAGCAAACATTCATTACTAAGTTTCCTTAAGAATTTGGTAAAGTGCATATACAGACTAGAGTTGAGTAATATTCATTGCTACGGTTCCTTACAAATATAATAAAGTGCATAAACAGAACAAAATAGTGGCCAGATACGAATATCTCTCAAGATCATATTGCATAAAGAGATGCAGATCACTTCAACACATAGAGGGGCATTTTACAAAGAAGTGGCAGAGTGTGTCGTTAGCCTCCTTGGCTTAAGGACATGCTCCGCCACTTCTGAATCATAGGGCTGCACCATATTTACATGAATATAGTGTAGCCCTGCGTTTCCCCCTGTGCGTGGTGCTAAGTTTAGCAGCCTAGCACCAACGCCGCCACCCTTGCACCATAGAGCAATGGTGTCTGTATTGAGGGGAAGATTGTTTATGTGCCCGGAGGGTCTGCTTCCAGCACATAAACAATCTTTAAATGCTGTTTTGTAACTTTTATGTGTGCTGCTTAATGCAGTACACATAGAAGTTGCAAAACAGTATTTTTTAAAAATGATTGTTTATGTACAGGAAGGGGGACTTTCCTGTGCATAAACAATCAATGGCGTTTTGCTGTTTCCATGTATGCTTCACATCGAAGCACACATGAATACAACAAAAACGAGGAGCAATAAAACATTTATCCTGGTTGCGCCAGGGTAAGACCAAGTTTTCCCTGGTCTTAATTTTGATGGTGTCCCATACTTACTCTGCCTTTGGAAATAGAGGGTAGTTTCAAAATCAATGGGGTTTGCAGTGGAACGCCCACAGCAATACCCATTGCCTTCCCCTTTCACGCTTCCTTGTAAATATGGCGAAGCCCCTATCATCACCATAAATTCACTAAAATTGATGTTGTGGTGGCGATAGGGGCTTGTAAATATACCCCAATGAGCTGTAAGACAGCAATGATATTTCAATCAAAATTGATTGGGTCAACTCCTCGACCCTGTGGCATAGTAGAGAACTGCTGTAACCCAGCCCTTGAAGACCTAAAACAAGATTCACTTCAAGAGGATCTCAAACTATTGTGAACCACAAAGCCCTGATTTTCAATTAGATCGAAATACTACCAAGAGGCATTGAATCTCTTTAAGCCCCCGACCCTCTTTCGATAGGCTGCCTTGAACTGCATTGTTCTAATCATTTTATTCAGGCATTCTTGATACACTGGGACCTTGCAGGTTTTCCACATTTGCAGAATCAGAGAGCGGGCTATAGTAAAAACAATTGACATTAATCGCTGTCCTGATTTTGCTAAATTTGAATATTGACCATTCTCTAAAAGACGAAAAAGTACCAAGGCAGGATCCAAATCAATTGTTATCCCCATAGCCAAGCTTAAAACAGAAGACTACTGCTGCCAAAAGGGCATTAACATAGGGCAGAAGTAAAAAGGGTGTGGCCACCCCCCTCACATCACCCTGGTGCTTACAACGAAAACAGCAGTTATCAAGTGCTGGAAACATTCTATTTAGAGCTGCTGGAGTGTAATAGGCCATCCAACGAGGAAGGAATGACATCTGTTAGGAGTTAGTTGCTGTCAACCACTTATGGCCTAAAAGTGGTATGGTCTGCCAATCCTCCTCTGAAAAATGGAAATGTGTTGTTAACCGGATTTTATCTAATATATTTTTAATGACATTTTCTTGCACCTCTCAATTCCATATTAAGTGATGACAGTTTCCTACCTTAACCATCCTGGACCTAAAAAAAAGTTCAAAGTGCAGTATGAATATCAAGTTTAGGATCCAAGTGTTGGGCCAATAGAACATGTCTTTTAACTTGGATAATTGATCTTGACACCCGATACATCACAGAAGCTTTGCAACTCTTGTGTTAGTGCTTTAGTGCTGGCATGTTCCACGTCAGTCCAGTTAAAAAGCACAAAACATTATTTGTAAACACGACCAATCGGTAGTAACCGCATCTGTATACCATGGATATCAGCATTAGAATTTACCTTTTGCAAAAGTGAGAGAGTGAAAAACAGTGGTGAGCTAGATTAGCTCTGCTTGGTCCTTCTGATGAGTACTACTGGCTGTGTTAGTTACCATATAATTTACATTTTGGCTTTTCATTTCATTAGTGATACAGTACACTTTGATTTCCGTACCAGTGACAATGTTGGTTCCATCTTCTCATCAGTTACTGCATCTACCTGTTGAAAGGAGTTATACACCAGAAGGGTCTGGAAAGCTTTTTACCTTGAGGCAGTAGAGTCAGCTAGTTGTAGGGCGTTATTACGTGGCATCTGCTAGAAAGCATTACTTACCTCCTCTTCCAGTGGTAGCTGGCATCTACGGGGGGAATTCAGGTGCACAGGCAAATACAATTGAAATATTAAACACTTACCTTCAACACAACGTCCTCTGTGTTGGACCTCTTCTTTTGACCAATGAACAGGAACTGGATGTTGCAACTCCCTTGACCAATCCTGGCGCTGCTCCCAGCATGAGAGCAGTGCCTTGATTGGTGTGAGCGGCCTTTCTCAGCGCTCCACAGCACACTGGAGGCCTGCACTTGCTCTCAAACCGGTTGCCTTAAGACAGCTGGGTTGAGAGGTTTAAAGTGTGAATATCCAGCTGGCCGTCACAAGACAGCCAGCCAAAGAGACATGCACACTTTGAAAAGTGCCCAGGTAACCCACCTTCCTCCCTTCTGATTTCATTCAGAAGGCCGCGCCCCGTCCTGATGCTCTGTTCAGGACGGGTAGATGAAAAATAAAATGGTAATAAATTGTCATTTTATTTTTTCATCTCAGGGGCTTTGTTTGGGGGGTATTTACGTGGGGCAACACTCCTCCACTCCAATGGAGGAACTGTTCCTGTCCTCTTCTGAAATAAGATCATGGAAAGAGGCTATTATCTCAGGGGCAAAGTCTCATATTTGTATGTCTTGGTGATATTTATCCTTCTTTTTGGGTTGCATACCTGAGTCTAATACAAATCATTGTAATAATTTCAAAATACTTTGCCTATATTGTGGAGGTTGAGTGGAAGGTGCCTTTTTGATCTATGGTTTTATTTAATGTGGCTTCTGGGTCTAATTTTACAAGCTAAAGGTCTGTCCACCTTCACGACCTCCTTCCCCCATCAGAGTGGAACTGTCTGATGCTTAACATTAGCATCAAAATTAACATTAAGATCATTTCATTGGCAAGGTAGCGAGCTCCCTCAGTACTTTCCTTAATTCTGCTTATGTCTTCTGTGACCAGGTTCGCTTTAAGTTGGAATTCTCACTGTGATGTTTGATTCTTAAGATTGCCTCTTTCTTGCTTTGTAAGCCTGATAAATGTTGATGTATGGGCTATTGACTCACCTCTTATCACTGCTTTGGCAGCATCCAAAATAATTGTGCTCTAAGCCATATTTCGGTGATATTTGCATTGAAGTGATGGCTAAGAGATTTCTTATTGTACTCTTTCTGCACAGGGACACTTAACACTGCATACTTTATTTCTCATTGGGATGGGTAAGAGGCCTCCTGGGGAAACTCGTATAAGACCACAGAGACTGGGGCATGACTAAATATAATTTTGAACTCGATAGAGGCGTGGAACGCAGCTTTGTCTAGAGCCATACTAAGTAAACGAATGTGTAGTAAACTTGGCTGCTTGCAGATGCTCCCCCACACTTTTTGTCCCATTTTTAATTGCTAGATGCTGTCATAATTGATCTGAGAGTGGGCTGGGTCTTTTTGGCCCAGCACCAGTGCTATGTCCCTTAAACTGTAAATGTGAATTGGTACACCCAATTGGCAAGTACTTTTACACCCGTAATGGCCAGTGGTACCCAGGGCAGGGATGTAAAAGGGGTACTAGGGCTACAGCACTTATTGGGCCAACCTGAGTTATCTGAGTAAAACCGAAGTCTGCGGGTCTGCCATGTCAGACTTGCATGAGCAGCTTGCCAGTTCGAGTTCTACCCTGCACACACCTTATTTGATAGGGTCACCTCACTGCATTTAATATATCAGTCACCCCTAAGGCAGGCCTCCTATAGCCCAGTAGGTAGGGTGCATTATATTATATGTGTGGGAATATCTGTGCTGGCATATATTGGCCTGTGGTAGCATTCTAAACATAATCCTACCATAAGTGACCTGCGGTCCACAGGATAACATGAGCTAGCATGTGGGCATTACCTATGTGTCCAGCTCCATGATGGCCCGGATGATTTTTTTCATGTTTGGTGTCAAACACTGTGCTTTTTAACCCCCGACACGATGGTGGTGTTGAGGTTTAACTAGCATGTAGCTAGGTGGCACTTTAGTCAGTGTCCACCAAGTTAACTCGGTGTTCTCGTGCATTGGTGGGCTTTTTCAAAGGTTTGCCACCAAGACAGAAGTCTGACCTCATGCAAGACAGTGCCTGCAACTCACAGAGGCATGAGACAATGACCTGTCTAAGCAGGAGGTGAGACTTCCGGCCACACAGAATGGCTAATGATTAGACCAGTGCTGCAGTGAGCCTCAAAAGCCGCACTAGCCCCGCTGGACATAGGAACATGTCCCCCACTGGAGGACAATGCTCTCCCGGCCCCAGGCACTGTTTTTCACTGGCAGGTAGGAAATTAGCAGTCTAGGAATCGTCCACTTCCACAAAGCGGACCACACCTCTAGGGTGTTGCAGCTGAGGTGTAGAGTCACGGATGACTTTGGCCATCTTGAATTTAGGCTAGAAATCAGGGTCTGACTAGTTTTAGTGATGTAGACCCATAGAATGTTGTCACTACTGGGGCTGATTAGCCGCTGGACTAGACACCCATTGGCTACTGGTCATCACACCCACTAACATCCCCTAAATCCAGGATTTAAGGGGCACACCACCCACCAGAACCTTAGATTCAAAATGAAACAAGAAGAGTCCTGTGTCTGCACAAGTGCCAGACTGCACAAAAGGAAAGGCACAAAGTACTGCAAACGTGACAGCCACCCTGCACCCACTGGACTATGACTCACCCATTACCAGAGACTGCTATCAAATGAAAGGTGAACCTCTCTGCAACCTAAAGACTTCACAAGAACTACCTAGGACTTGAAGTACTAGTTTCCTGCAGTCAGCAGGACCACACCGTACTTGCAAAACCACTAAAGGACTGTCTGCTGGGCTCCAAAGTGTATCTACCCAAAGAAAAGTGGTAAGCCATCTTCAACGATCTGTGACTTTGACTCTCAGCAAGTCTCAACTGTCTACATTGCTCCCCTGGTCTTCTGTAAGAAGATTTCCCAAGTTGCTGTGTTTGGCAGTGCCAAGGCTAGTTGGTGGTCCTTCAGACTACTACCAGCTTCACTTGACGGTTCGAGAGGAGAGATCAAGCTGCCAGTATAACCAACCCCTCTGTGGCTCCGTTGTGAAGATGAAGCATTTGTTTTCACCCGCTCCTGGTGCATCTGCCAGCACAAGTTGACGCAGATCCAGTTCAGCGCCACAGATAGCCAAAAACACCTCTGCTCCAGAGTCCCCTGAAGCAGGTAGATCGGATCAGCCTGGAGACTCCAGGTCCAGGGCCAGATCTTTGCTTAAGTTCCAATGGGTTTTGCTCAACATGCTCTGCAAGTACCTTTTTGCTAAGGTCATCGTTCCAATAGTGCAAGCCTGATTGGCTTCTTTTTGTTTGACAACTAAAGTTTAACTTTGCACCCCACTCCCCTGAGCCAGTTAAAATTGTGTTAGCTGTTGTGAACTGGTTTAGGGACTCTTGAGGTCTTAGCTCTAAGTAGGTTCCATTGAGCTCACCCTTTAAGTAAACAATTGCATGTCTGTGTTTTTCCCATTGACTGCAACGTTAATGTTTTCATATTGCAAAGTACTGAATAACTCCAGTTACACTGGTTGTATTGATTTTGTGCCAATTACTTATCATCCACGTTGGTGATGTGAAATGCTTAACACATGTTCCTCTAAGTAGCCTGTCTGCTCTTTGCCACTCTACCAGGACTGGGAGAAGGTATACTGAGAAAATACCCGGTATCCATCTTTGTGAATTGTCCTAGTTACACACCGTAAGGCACCCAGCCTTACCACATAATATTTCCACCTTGTATTATTTATTTTTTATTCATATTTTTATTTGGATTTAAACAAGAAATACATAACTCATGAGTGTGAGATAACCAGGCATCAATACACATTGACAATCGCTGATAGATAGAACAGGTCGTGACCTCCTCCCCGAGCAAGGACAGGGCTCCCCAATGTATGATTACAAAGGTACATATACAGGAAGACCCCTCAATAACTGGCAACAAATCTGTAGACAATGTAGGCAGTAGGACAGTCAAGGCGCAATTCCCCGTACCCCCCAACAGGCTCGATCTCTCCTCCCCCAACTCAATCTTCAGGCAATACCAGGGAGTCCATATATTATGAATTTTTCGAGGACCTCCCCTCGCTATATACGTTGTTTTCTCTGCTACCATATACAAATTTAAACAGTTCCTCTATTCCTGTATGGTAGGAATTTGGGAAGTGCCCCAGTAGCGAGCTATGTCTCTTTTGGCAACTACCAATCCCAAATTGACCAAGAGAAGCTTATATCATGGAAGATCCACTTCCGTATTGAACCCCAATAGTATAGAGTGAGGTTGTACCTCCAGGCGAGCCCCCAATATAGAATTCAATTCCCGCACCACGGTGAACCAGTACATTTGTATCCGAGCACACTCCCAGAGTGTGTGTATGAATGTTGCCCGCTCTGCATGACACCGAAGGCACTCCAGGTTTTCTGTTCTGCCAATCGCATGCAGCCTTGCCCTATCAAAGTAAGCCCTATGAAGGATTTTGTACTGTACAAGGCGCAGTCGCAGCCTGATTGCAAATTTACGGGGATGCATAAGGGTGGCCTCCCAATCAAGGTCTTCTAGCGGGCCCGTAGTACGTACCCATCTAACCCTAAGTTGGCCCAAGTTATCAGGAATATTATCAATTTGTGTCCTATAGGTTAGTGAGATAGCCTTCCAAGGAATCTCTTCCTGGAGGAGTCTTCCCTCCAAGGGGGAATATTCTGGGAGCGTCACCTCCGCAAGCCCTTCGGCTCGCCAGGCATGTCGAAACCGGAGATAGACATAGTGTTGGTTTGAGTGAAGTTGGTAAGTGGCCTGCAGGGAGGCGAAGGACGCCAATTTGCCTTTGTCCAGGACATCTACTACTTTGGAGATTCCTATTAAGTCCTAACTATGGAAACCTCTCAGTTTCCTAATTTACTTCAATCGGGTCCCTGCCCATACTGGAGCCTGCCTAGTGAGTTTCTTGTCCCATCTGTTTCTCTGCGCGTTTCCATGCTTCTATCATCCGATGCGTGGCCGGGTGGAGGCGGGCGGTGCCCGGCCCACCATACAGGTAATGTAGTAATGTATGATCTTGGAATTGTAGTCGCTCCAAGCGGGATGATCACCTGGAGCGTGGCCCCATTCATTGACTATAATAAGATGTGCTGCCCTATAGTAGGCCCTAACATCCGGTAGGGCCAGGCCCCCGTTATACAGATTCAATTGCATTGTTTGCAATGCTATACGTGGGTGGGCCCCATCCCAAAGGAGGGTACGGAGTTCCCCATCAAGGGATGCAAATATGGCATCTGGTATTTTGCAATACATATTCTGTAAAAAGTATAACAACTGCGGAAGAGTTATCATTTTGTACATTGCCGCCCGCCCCATGATTGTCACAGGGAGTCTCCTCCACCTCTTAACATCTTCTTGAAAGTTGGAAAGGATATGTAGAATATTGTGTTGTAAGCAAGACGGAGTATGAAAAGTGATATACAATCGAGATATCGGAACCCATCCGGAGACACCTTCAGACAGCTCGGATAGGGCTGAGGTGTCACCACCCCTGTCACTGGGTACAAGGTTGATTTATTTCAGTTAATCTTATACCCTGCATGACGACCATAATCTTCAAAGAGTCGAAGAAGTTTAGGAAGAGTTTTAGCCGGGTCTGTCACATATAGCAGAATATCATCCGCATACAACGATATGCGTTCCTCTGCAAGGTGGCCGGAGTCATCGAGAAAGCCCCCTAAGCCTGGGGTAGATTGAACTATACATGCCAGGAGCTCCAAAATAAATGCAAATAGTAAGGGCGATAGGGGACAACCCTGCCTCATACCGCGTTGGATAGCCCAGTTGGAAGATAGTATCCCATTAACTCACACTCTAGCTTCAGGTGCATTATATAAGAGAACCAGCCACTCCCTGAACCCAGGGCCGAAACCACATTTTTTCAAAACACACCACATAAAGGCCCAGTGAATGGTGTCAAATGCCTTCTCGGCATCTAAAGAAAAGAGTAGATGTGGAGCCTTGCGGCCTTGAATCTTGTCCACCCAGTTAGCCACGCATCGCAAATTAAAACGGGTAGCTCACCCAGGCATGAATCCAGACTGGTCACCGTGGACCAGGGGGCCAATGACTGCCAGGAGGCGCTTCGCAAGTACTGTGGCCAGAATTTTAGTTTCGACATTAAGCAAGGATATGGGACGGTAGGATCCACCCTCCTCCGGCAGTTTCCCACGCTTATGGATAACCACCACAGTGGCCGACCAAAGATCTGGAGGCAAGCACCCTTGTTCCTTGGAGTCCAGGTATATCTGTAATAAGTGCGGGGTTAATATACTACTGTTTTTTTTTTTTAATTCCCCCGAAAGTCCAATCCGACCAGGGGTCTTACCGGATTTTGGCCGACCAATTGCCTCAGTAATTGGCAATTTGATTGCGTCCAAATATTGAGTGATATGGTCTATGCTCACCTGCGTTTTGGCTATGTAAAGGTCTTTATAGTACTTAATAATAATAATAATAATACAGCATTTTATAGAGCGCGAACAGCTACCTCGCAAGGAGGTGTCCCGGTGCTAGAGAACAGGTTTGACCATGAGGACTGGAGTGATAATGCCTAGCGCGGTTGGGTAAAAAGCCAAGTTTTTAACAACCGCTTGAAGCAGCTTTCAGAAGGGGCTTGCTGAATTGCTGGGGGCAGGGAGTTCCAAAGTGTCGCAACATTAGCCGAGAAAGTTCGTCCTCCCAGCCGAGCCCTTTTTACTCGTGGGACGGCAAGCTGAACGCGGCAATTGGAACGGAGAGCACGGGCCTGGGTGTATCTAGGGAGCCGAGTTTTCAAGTAATTGGGGCAGGTGCCAAACAGGGATCTGAAGGCCAGCGTGAGTGCCTTGAATTTGATTCTGCTGGCTACTGGTAACCAGTGAAGTGACCGAAGATACGGAGAGACCGAGTGCTTAAAAGGGATCCGCATAAGCAGTCTCGCAGCCGCATTTTGGACCAGTTGAAGTCTATGAATTAGGTATTTTGGTAGGCCCAGATAGAGGCCGTTAGCGTAATCCAGCCTAGATGTCACTGTAGCATGGATTACTGTTTTTCGGCAACTCTCTGGTAGAAGTCGCAGAATCTTACGAAGATTCCTCAGCTTACTCAAACAGCAGCCGACTACTTGCTGGATGTGCAAGGTAAAGGACAAACTGTCATCCCACCGCACTCCCAGATTTTTTGCCATTTTGCTAGGTGACGGGGCTTGTCTCATCTCCGCTGGCCACCACAGCTCTGAGGGTGGAGGGAGGCCTTTACCAAAAAAGATCACTTCCGTTTTGTTAGCGTTGAGTTTTAATTTGTTTGTGTTCATCCAGCAGGCCACATCTTGGAGACAGCCCTTGAAACTCGAGAAGGACTCCTCCGACACCTCTGAGTACGGAAATACCAATTGGGTGTCGTCGGCATATGAAATTGCCTTAACTCCCCAATTGGCAATCAACGTAAAGAGTGGAGCAAGGTAGATGTTGAATAAAAGGGGGCTGAGTGCCGAACCTTGAGGGACGCCACAGCTGAGGACTTTAGGTGTTGAAGAGACAGTCCCCAGCGCCACGTTCTGTGTTCTCTGAGTCAGATACGAGTGTATCCACCCCAGTGCCTGGTCCTGGATGCCTATCTCAGCCAGTCGCATCAAGAGTCTAGCATGGTCAACAGTGTCGAAGGCGGCCGACAGATCCAGGAGTACCAGCATCGCTGAGCTTCCTGAATCCATCGACCACCATACTGACTCTGCCACCTCAATTAGTGCTGTCTCCGTGCTGAAGCCGGGTCTAAAGCCTGATTGCGTCTCATGCAATATCTTATTGTCTTCAATAAATTTGCTCAGCTGGCGCTGTATTATTTTCTCGAACATTTTGCCCGGTGCTGCTAGTAGAGAGATCGGGCGAAGATTGCTGAGGTCTTTAGGATCCCCATTTGGTTTTTTCTTAAGCGGGAGGAGAGTGGCATGTTTCCATATGTTCGGGAACATCCCGGAAGAGATGGACATATTCCAGATCTGTTGTAATGTGGGCGCCACAAATTCAGCTATGGTACTCCAGAGTTTAGGTGGACAAGGGTCGTCCGGTGAACCTGACTTGCAACGACTTAGTTCTTGCATGACCACACTCAGGGATATCGGCTGGAATTGTGCTAAGGTTTCACCAACCACCTCTTTGCTAGCTAGATCCGTTTTCACCGTTTTTTTCTCCGGCCCAAAGGACTCATAGACTTGTTTAATTTTATGGTCAAAGAACTCTGAGATGTTTTCGCACAGAGTGGTTGACGGGGAGACCTCCCTCTCAACACACTTAGGTTAGAAAAAGGACTGTACCACCTTAAAGATCTCTTTGCTCGATTGTTCTGCCTGCTGGAATGAATCTGCGTAAAACTGTTTTTTTGCCTTTCTAATAGCCTTGTGGAATTTTTTGGATGCTTCCTTAAATCGAGCTTTTTCTAAGGGCCCGTAGTTTACCCTCCACAGTCTCTCCAGCCTCTTGCAGGCTGCTTTCTCTACTCTAAGGTCCTGAGAGAACCAGGGAGCGGAGGGGGAATCCCGTTTAGATATTGCGCGTGTGGCCGGTGCAATGGAAGACACCATATTCCCGACCCAATCATTGAGTAGCTGTGCGTCTATGTTAGCATTTAAGGTAAGAGAGGGAATGTTCTGAGCCAAAACAGGGCCCATGATAGCAGGGACTAGCTTCTTCCATTGTCTCTTCATAAAAGAGCATTTGCTTATAGCAGGTCTGTCGGCCGCTAAATTTAATTTAAATGGGATCAGTAAATGGTCTGACCAGACTAATGGTAGTGGTGCCTCTGCCTTCACATCGTTAATATTAGAAAAAATTAGATCGAGCGTGTGACCCGCTCTGTGCGTGGGGCCCTCGTTAATCAGTCTCAGCTTAGCTGCATTTAGTGTGGATCTCAATAACTCTGCAGGGGCGCAGTCCTCTTTATCCATATGGATGTTAAAGTCCCTGAACACAATGAATTGAGGATAGAGGAGGGAGCTCTGAACAATCGTCTCCAGCAGAGTTGTCAGGTTGGGATCCTCTCCGCCAGGCGGGCGGTATATCACTAATCCCGCTAGGGATAGCTGAGGACTCATCTGAAAGCAGAAGTGTAGCCCCTCTATTCCCTGAATCAGGGTAGGGGCAGAGGATGTTAGTGTAAGCTGTTCTTAGTAAATGCCCCTGCAATATCTGTTGGCGTAGTATACACCTGTTTGCGATCCTTAATAGCGCCTACCCACCTTTGCCTCAAGCTCCTTTCTGCCCAACCATGCAAGGAGTTTCCCCGCCCTATCTCCCGTTTCATAGAGCCGGTGTACGACATCCAGCTGTTGTGACCGGACTGCGTTGGTTGCCAACGAATGGTACTCCCGTCTGGTAATTCTAGCTGGGCCAGCGCAAGGGCGTCTGGATTATCAATAAGTTTACTTTCTAAATGCAACAGATTGGCCTCCTTGAATTTCCCTTTTCTTTTTATAGGCAACAATATTCTGTGCTCTGTCTCTGAGTACCGCCTTGTAGGCCTCCCATAGGGTAACGGCCAATTGGACTGAACCACTATTCTCTTGCAAGTACAGTTCCGATTCTACTCGTAATTCATCCGCCGTCTTTTTATCTTTTAGGACCAAGGAGCTTAGTCGCCAGTTTGTTAACTTCTTCCCTTCCCATTGTCAGCAAGAGTGGGGAGTGATCCGAAATGCCCCTGGCCAAATATTCTATTGAGTCCACCCCAGCGATAGCCCCCGCTGGTGCAAATAGATAATCCAGTCTCGGGAATACCCTATGTACCCCTGAAAAATAAGAGTAAGCCCGGAGATTCGGGTGGTGTTGTCGCCACAAATCAGTCAACCCCAGTGCGTGTTGGAATTGTGCCAGTGCTGTGGGGTTATGGTGTCCTAACCGTGGTTGTGTACGATCTATCATTGGTTCGATAACATCATTAAAATCTCTCCCCAGGATGTGTGTACCAGGCCCAGATAGCAGGACAAGCCCTGTGAGCTTATCTAGTGTGCATTGCTGCAATTGTGGAGAAGCATACACACTTGCCACAAATAATTGCTTGTGTCTCCAGGTGCCCTGCACCGCCACATAGGTCCCATCTGGGTATATCCACCTGTGGGTGACATGAAATGGGGGGGACTTTTTGACAAGAATCGCAACCCCTCTGGAGCCTTTAGTGAAACCGGCATGAGACAGAACGGTGTAGTGCCCTCTGGCCAAAAAGGGAACACTCGACCCCATCAGATGTGTCTCTTGCAGAAGTACAATATCAGGTGCATGTCGTTTAATATAGGCTGAAACCAGAACCTGCTTAATTTTGTTGCCTAAGCCATTAACATTCCACGTAAGGACCGTGAAGCATTCTTCAGTCATCATGGCCTCTCAGTAAAGTTACAGGGTCCCTCCCACAAGGAGTGCCCCTTCCCATTCCTTCTCTCCCTAGTGCCACACTCAAGAAATATAACAGAACCAACAAAAACATCAAAACCCCCAGCTCGACTAGTAACCATGTCACACTGTGGTCATGTAATAGCTGCTCATCCCCCTCCCTACACTCTTCAGGTACCCGCACCATCCCCCAATTCATCAACATGACAACTCTGGCACAGGTATTCTGCAAGAGGTCTGTCACCCCCTCTCTACCCCCTAACATGAGCTAGAGCAAAAGAAATACAAGAAGCGCTCAAAATATACTTCCCCTTGTTAGGCCCCTTTCTCACAGAGTCCTGATGGCCTCAGGGTCGTACTATCGTCCTTCAATGTTCAAAAACAAAAAATAGAGTCTCTCTGTCCCCCCTCCCCACACTCTGCAGGCACCCCCACCACTCCCAAACTTGCCAACAGGACAACACTGGAGCAGGTAGATCACCCAGAGGCAGCGTCGGATTGGTAACGGGGGCATTCGGGCAATGCCCGAGGGGCCGGGGTCCGAGTTCCAGTTGAGGGCTGCTTTTGAGCAGCCTGGGGGCCAATTTGGGCGGTGTCTCTGTTGTTCGACTATACCGCCAGCAGCCCAGTGGGTGTCTGAGTGGCTTTTCTGGAGGGAGATGGGCACTCATTATCTCCCGTATAGCAGCAACAGGCAGAGGTGTCACCCCTTTTCTTTTGCTGGGCCTCCTATTAATGTAGGCATACTGAGCGGGGCGGGGGGGGGGGCCTGAGCAGAAGTGGCCTGACTTGTTTTCAGGTGTATTTCACTAGTGTAAACTGATGCGTGCATTTTTTTTACCCCTCCACCCCCACCCCCCCTTTAATGTAAAACTACGCTGAAAGCAGTGATTTGAGGGAAGGCATTATGCAAATGTGGGCCGATTTTTTGATGCGTTCCCGGGCCGATTTTTAATCCCAATCCAACCCTGCCCAGAGGTCTGTAGCCCTCCTCCCCAACTCACTCAACTCAATAATACTACAGAAAAATCCAACCCTCTTATACTTTCCTCACGTGCAGCAAAAAGGTCCATATTTCCTTGATATTGCCGGGGCAATACAGCATCTTGACTGAGGGCATCTGGCACCAGAGTTTCATTCCTCCTCGCCTTTGTTCAGGGGGCGCAACAAACGGGGATCTCCATTTGAGGGGTCCAGCGGCTGGGGGGGTGCCCCCGGTTGAGGCCGAACCCTAGACATCCTGTGCGCCCTTTCTATAACAAAGCAGGAGGACAATGGCACTGCTGGTAGGGCGTCTTTAAGAAAAGTCATGAGGGGGGAGGAGCTACGCGGGCATCCAAGATGGTCGCGTGAGCAGAGAGCTCCCGAGACCCGCGCCGTCCTCCTTTATCCATCCTTAACCTATCCTGGTCATTTTGACGGGCTTTTGCAGCACTATCATCGCTGATGCTACTGATCCCTTTCCGGTCGAAATCGGACCTTGGGGACCATTTTTCTGCAACTTGGAACTTTCTGGCCTGCCCGCTGGCGCGACCGGGGACTTGGCTGCCCACTGTGGCCGACTTGTAATTGAACAACAACGGCTGCCTGGCATCTGGCCCGCCGGAGGTGTATTGCTTTCACTTTCGGTTTCCTTCCCTTTGTTCCTGTCTCCTCCTACTCTGCCTCGCCTGCTGCCCTCTCGATCTGCACGGTCCTCCGTTGGACTGGCAAGGAGGCCGCTACACCTCTGTCTCACTGGCGCATCGGAGTTTCGAGACTTTTCTACCTGCGCGTCACCTCCTTTGGCTAACCGGCCAACTCTGAAGGCGAGATGGCGACGAAAGTGGAGGCCGAAAGACGCCGGAAGGCTGCGACCCGGGGGGGATCGATCCAGACGAACATGATCGAACGCTATACCCAGCCGAGAGGCTCCCCCGGGGCCGTATGCATGGGTGCTGAAGGACTTCAAACGGACACATCCTCTACGTCGGAAGTGTCGCTCCAAGACCTTATGGCTGCCATCACTGGACTCAAGGCCGACATGGGCCAACAATTCGAGGCCGTAGTGACCAAAATAGACACTGTGGCGGTGGATGTGACTCTGATTCGAGCCGACCTGGCCAAAACAAACGAGCGGGTGAAGGCACTGGATCTTAAAACGTCGAGCCTGGTGAACGACATGGCTGAGGCGCAATCCGAAATTGGCAATCTGCGTGCATCGCACGACTTGCTGCTCAAGCGGATGGAGGACTATGATAACAGGGCCAGGCGGAACAACATACGCCTTGTCGGAGTTCCGGAAGGCGATGGTTTGGTAGCGACCGATCTTCTGGTCGAGGAACTAATAGTCGCCCACCTGGCTCCGGCGGGACTTAGTAAGTTCTTCGCCGTTGAGCGCGCCTACCGTTTCCCCGGAGGTCAAGTGAAGCCGGGGAACCCGCCGAGGCCTATCATTGCCAAGCTTTTTCATTACCGGGACAGGGATGCTATCCTCCAGGCTGCCCGTAAACATGGTCCCCTGAAGTATGACAATAACTCTGTCTCCATATATCCCGACTTCACTCCTCAAGTGCAGCGGCAAAGATCAGGTTTCCTCGGAGTGAAGCGTCGCCTAAGGGACCGGGGACTGAAATATGCCATGCTGTTTCCGGCCCGGCTCCGGATTGAATATCGGGAACGTGCCTATTTCTTTGATCAACCTGACCGTGCAGCCGACTGGTTGGACTCGTTGCCGGCAGATGACTTTGGGAGCGGAGGCCCTGGTGGTGCGGAAGGTGGTGCAGAGGCCCAGGAGTAACAGATGCCCTGGAGGTTCCGATTGAGACTATGCAACGTACTGTACATATTGACTTATTCTCTAATGACTCTGCCCGTGGCGGTGCGGTAACGGGTGATTTCTCCCTTCCTCCTCGGGGGGTTCTTTGTGTAGAAGTATGGGGCGACAGGCACACTGCAGTTGGGGGTGGCTTTTTAGTCAGCAGGGGTGCAGGGAGGGGGGTGTTGTAACGGGTTTGGGTTCCGGGGTTGGTGTTTGGGGACTGGTTTGTGTTTCGTTTAATTTGTTTTGTTCTTTGTTTCATGGTATTTCATATCTTGCAATGATTGTTCATAGTGGGTCCTGCTGGGGGGTGGGTGTGGAATGTTTTTGCCGTAATGGGGGGGGGTGAACTGCGGATTCTTTCTTGGAACGTAAATGGTTTGGGCGACAGAATTAAGCGGGGCATTGTACTGCAATTTTTGAGGCGCCACGCCCCTGATGTTGTGTTCCTTCAAGAGACCCACTTGATTGGTAACGCTTGCAAGGCCTTAGACCGCCGGGGTTATCGACTGGTTGCACATGCGGGTTTCACCTCGGGTTCCCGAGGTGTGGGTATCATGGTAAAGTCTTCCCTTGCTCTTGCTATTGATGATGTTATCCTTGATGAGCGTGGGCGGTATGCTGCTGTTTCGGGGAGGTGGGAGGGTAAACAGGTCGTGTTTGTTGTTGTCTATATCCCCCCGGGACTGCAGGCTACCACTTATGCTGATTTGGGTAGGACTCTTCTTGGGCTGCCAGATGGCTTGTTGGTCCTGGGCGGGGACTTCAATTCTGTCATGTCCGGCGACTGCGACCGACTACCCCCTAGAGTATTGCCACAGTCCCAGATGTGGCTCAGTGAAATGGCTGACACTTTTGGCTTAGTAGATGTCTGGCGCTCACTACATCCCACGCTCCAACACTACACTTTTCATTCTGGCGCGCACGGCAGCCTCTCCCGTATTGATTATTTTCTTATGTTAGCCTCCACTTTGTCCACTGTTCGTGAGATTCGACATCTCCCCCGGGGTATCTCGGACCACTCCCCCCTGCTGATCACGACTTCTGTGGGTGGTCTGCATGGTAACAGAGTTCCCCCGATCCCTCCCTGGCATTTTAAAAACCCCCGGCTCCGATCAGACTTGATTAAGGCAATAGATTGCTATTTTTCTGAGAATCTGGGCTCTGTCACTTCCCCCACTGTTCTCTGGGAGGCCTTCAAGACGGTTATTCGGGGTTCCGCCCTGTCACTCATTGCTACTGAGCGTAGGGTCAAGAGGGAGGCTGTTGTGGCTCTTGAAACTGAAATCACTGCGCTTGAAAGTGAGTTGGGTGGGAATGATACGCCTGCACTGTTGCATGAATTGGAATTGAAACAAGCAGACTATAAGGCCTGTGTCACCGATGCTGCTAAATTGATGCGGTCAAATCAACTTGGTCGACTGTATGATGTGGGTGACAAGGCTAGCAAGCTTCTTGCGTGGCTGGATAAGACTGAGCGTGCGAGTCGTGTTGTTCCCTCCATTGTTCGTGATTCTGGTGTGACTGTCTCGGATCCGGGTGAGGTTGTTGAGTGCTTTGTTGACCACTTTCGTATGGTTTATACGCCGGTTAGTGATCGAGATGAGGCCGACTCCAGGTTCCTCCTGCGTGACATTGCTCTGCCTACTGTGTCTGATGAGGACTGCCTCGCTCTGGAGGCCCCCTTTACTGTCGACGAGATTGCCCTCGCAATCCGTTCCCTTCGCTCGGGTAAGGCAATGGGCCCTAACGGACTCCCCATTGAACTCTACAAACTTTGTCCCGACAAGATGGCCGCCCACCTGCGTCACATGTTTCTTGAGGCGGTTGGGGCCGGATGCCTCCCCCTTGAGCAGCGCCTTGCTACCATAGTGGTCATTTATAAGGATGGCAAACCTCGTGACCGTTGTGCCTCGTACCGCCCCATCTCCCTCCTTAATGCGGAACCTAAAATCCTTGCTAAGGTGCTGGCCAATCGGATGCTTACTGTCATTTGCGACTTAATCCATCCGGATCAATCCGGTTTCATCCCTCACAGGAACACTGCCCTTAATTTACGTAGGCTCCACAGTGTCCTCGCGAGAGCTTCTATTCTCGCCGAGCCAGCAGTGATCGCCTCCCTTGACGCCACGATGGCATTTGACACCATTGAATGGCCTTACCTATGGGCAGCCCTCGCCAAATTTGGCTTTGGCCCCAACTTCATCGCATGGGTCAAGCTTCTTTATGAACAGCCGCTAGCTCAGGTCGCTGTGAATGGGAGGTGCTCAGACCCCTTTCCTTTGGGCCGTGGCACACGTCAAGGATGTCCCCTTTCTCCGCTTTTGTTCGCTTTGGCACTCGAACCTCTTGCCGCGTGGCTCCGGTGGGAACCCTCGATCAAAGGGATCCGATGGTCCCCTGACCTCGAGGATCGTGTCTCCTTATATGCGGATGACATCCTCTTTTATCTTACTTCCCCTCAGAAGTCACTCAATGTTCTCTTCGACGTCCTCACGTCCTTCGGTAAGAACTCGGGACTGGTCATTAATTGGACCAAGTCCTGTGTCTACGCCATAGCTGGTACTCTACCGCCTCTCCCCCGTAGATTTCCCATCCTAGTAGCGACTGACGGTTTTAAGTATCTGGGGGTCCATGTATCCATGATCTCTTCGGTCCGCTATGAGCGGAACTTGTACGCTCCGCTCCGCAGACTGAAGCAGGATGTTCGGCGATGGCGCGATCTGCCCTTATCTCCATTGGGCCGGGCGGCGCTCTTTAAGATGATGTCGCTTCCCCGCTTCCTCTATGCCCTGCAAAATTTCTTCGACCCCGTTCCTGCCCGCTATTTCCATGAAGTCGAAAGTTTGCAGCGGCAACTTATCTGGGATGGCCGTGCCCGCATTGCCTTATCTAAGCTCACGCTCTCCTGGTACGATGGAGGTATTGCGCTGCCGGATATTAGACGGTACTACTGGGCCTCGCACCTGAGTGCCATCAACCATGCGACATATTCTCCGGAGCCAGCCCCTGCCTTTGCTTTAGATAAACTGTTGTTGCCCGGCGGTAACTTTAATAGGGCACTATACTCTAAGGCCCCCTTTCGACTCCTTACGGGCCCAACGAAATGTGCAGTGCGGGCATGGCGAGATGCTACGGTGGCCACGGGCTGGGGTGGTAGACTGACACGTATGACGCCACTGTACGACTCGGAGCGACTGGGCAACCTGTGGAAGACGAAAGGGTTTGAGAAATGGGACATGATTGGGATTAGTACTGTGGGGGACCTTTGGACACGTGGCGCTGTTAAGTCCTTTGCATCACTAAAGCTGGAATACCGGCTCGATGATAGGGAGCACTTCCGTTATATGCAGGTTAGACATGCCTTGTCTTCTGTCTTCCCCCCCGGTACTGACGTTCCGCAGTCCTCCCCTCTGGAGGATCGAGTTCTAGATGGCCATGTCCCAGACAGTACCATCTCCTTAATCTATAAGAAGCTCATTCATAACAGAGCTGACCAGCTCGAGAAGCTCCGGGCTGCCTGGACTGCTGACGGACTTGAATTGGACGACGAGGACTGGCAGTCCGCTGTGTCCTCCCCTAAGGAGGTGGCTTTTCCGGCACGACTTCGCTTTGTCCAATTGAAAATCCTTCATCGCGTGTATCTTACTGGAATGCGTCTGGTGCGAATGGGTCTGGTTGCTGACGGACGCTGTAAGCGTGGGTGTGGGATGGATGGTACTTTTCTTCATGTTCTGTGGGAATGTCCAGTGATTGTAGCGTATTGGTCGAGGGTGCATGATGTTATGAGTCGTGTCACAGGGGTCCCATTGCTTCCTGAGGCGCGTCGTTGTCTGTTGAATGTGTGGGAACCGTCTGACTGCACTGTTGCCCAGACACTTTGGGTCACCCTAGGCAATATGATCGCGAAGAGGGATATCGCACAGCTCTGGGGCTCCCCTAGACCGCCAGTGCTCAGTGCCTGGAAAGAGAACATGGACTGGTCCATGTTTCGAGAGAAGACGGTATATGAGGCCCGGGGGCGCCCAGGGAAGTGGTCCAGGATTTGGGCTCCCTGGAATACTTACCGTGGAGACATCTGTTCCCCTCCACTTGACTACGAAGTCCCTCTCCCCTCCTCTCCGTGATTTACGTTCCTCTCCTCTACTCACCACATGCTTTGCTCTCTTATGCGCGCCACCCCCCCCTTACACTCGTTTCTTCTCCTAAATCCATTCCCCCCCTCCCACCTCCAGCAACCCTTGCCACTATGATACCATGTGTTTGTTTGTTTGTGTTCATTTCGACAAAAACATAAAATTAAACCTCTCTTATCCTATTTGTATGATATTACGCTCATGCCGATAATGTTGATGTGATAGATTGCTCCAGCAACGTACTGCCTCGTATTACATTTTTTGCTCAGCCAGTTTTTGTCATAGCGGCCGGCCCTGTGGGGTTGTAGGCAGACGCTGTGTATTGTGCATTTGTAAATAAAGGTTTAAAAAAAAAAAAAAAAAAAGTCATGAGAAAGTGCCCTGGGTTCATACGCTCTGTATTTTCGGGAAAACCCATGAAGCGCAGGTTGTTCCTCCGGGCCCTATTTTCGGCATCATCAACTCTCCTGGCAACCTCCTTCACTGAGGCCTTAAGGTCTTTCACATCTTTAACTGTGGTCTGAGAAGTGTCTTCAAGCTCAGAAACACGTTGTTCAACTTCAGTTACTCGCTCGGAGACTTTGCGCAAGTCTTGTCGGAGGAAAGAGCCCTCCGTCTGTACCTATGCCAATTTGCCCTCCAGACTCTCCTGAGAAGCACGGATCACATGTAGGATGACTTCTGTTTCCGGAAGGGGAGCAGGGCCCCCTTCCGCCCCAGCGGGCGGGGAAGAACCTTTGTGTACCGGTCCATCTTCCCCTGTTTGGTGTCTTGGGGTCTTTATCCTTTGTCATCGTGTCCGAACCGTGTGCACTCCAGCACCTGCACCCCGCAGGTGTGATCCCTAAAAAACGTGGCAAACAGGAGAGAAAAGGGGGTCTACGCTCAGCCGCATACAAGTGTTAGGACCACGATGTCGGAGTAGGCACCGGTCAGGTCACCCTCCTACTTCCAGCACAACAAGCGACACAGAGAGGAAGGAAGAATGCAGGACCTCGCAAGTGAGGAATCCCTAGCGTGCTGGACCACCGATGTCTCCCAGTCTCATACGGTTCAACCCTGAGGTCAGGAGCTCAAGCCAACACTCACCCAGGACCCCATTCCCCTAAAGGCTGCCTAGGGACACCTCTCCGGTCTGCGGTGCAGGGAGCCCTCAGTTCAGCTTACCAGGTGCTGTGACCCTGGGTTAGTTCCAACAGGCAATGGGGGAACACGGTCCTCTACAGTGAAGTCAAGCTGCAGGCAAAGGACCCCAAAAGCTGGAAGCTCATCTGCAGGGGCTCACATCCACCAATTTCAGGAGGCAGCATGTGCAGTCTGAGAGGACAGGGGGCTCTGTTATGCACCATAACTGTCTGGCCTCAGCAGTAAGTCTCCACCACCTGCCAAAGTTCAATGAGGGTGTCCCAGTACTCTGAGCATGTCTCCACGTAGACAGGGCCAAGCAACATGTAAAGTTTTTAGTTCCTGGTGCCCCAGGTGGTATGCACTGATTAAGATTGCCTCACTCACCGCCGATGCCCTCAGGGTCTCACGCCAGCAGACCGGGATGCAGGCGCCGCCTCGCAGACACCCCGGTCCTCCCTCGCTGGTTATTTCGGTAGCCCTCTGTTATCACCAGCCCGCACAGCACTGTCCACCGGGGGCGCGCTTCACTCCCCGGCCTCCACCTCCATGAGCACCTCATACCCCCACAGCCTCGGCCTTCAAAAGCACTGTCTCTGTCGGGATGGCTGCAGGCAGTACGAAGCTCAGGAGTTTCCCCCTCTGTTCTCACAATGGTCAGCCTTCTGGGACCCACCGCAGCCCTCCGGGCGAAGGCTCCATCTCGGTGGCTCAGAGCCGCCCTCTGTCTGTCCGGGCTGCCATCTGTCGCACTGGCAAAAGCTCTGGATTCTGCTGCGGAGTCACCACTAAACTGTAGATCAGGCACATCTCCGCCCGCTCGACCTCTTCATGCACAGGTACGTGGGTCTTGTGGCAGGGAGAAACAGGATTCTGACAGGATTAAAGTCGGGGCCAGAGGAGCTTGCTAATAACACGGCTACCCGGCCATGTTGTTGGCCATGCCCCTCTTCACCTTGCGTTATTGGCGTTTCAGTGGTTGGATTCCTGAACTTGTGTTTCACTTCATCACTTAAATATAAGTATATGTTTTGTACATAAAAAATCCTCAATTGACTTTAGATACAAAAATGATTTTTTTCAAATCGAATTTTAATTAAAAATTGCCCGGGCCCTTTGTTACGTCCCTATAGAAATAGAAATTAAAAAGTAAAAAGTTAAAAAGTGTTTTTCAATTTTTAATAAGTACCGACTTTCAAAATAAAGTAAGCACAATGGAGAATGCACAGAATCTCAAGGTAGTCACTCTCCCAGCTCTCAGGATCCAGGATCTTAGAGCTTTGTGCAAAGTGAGGGTGTTCAAAGTCACTGCCAGAAAGGAGTATCTAGTACAGGCCCTC
Source organism: Lissotriton vulgaris (assembly GCF_964263255.1). NCBI lineage: Eukaryota > Metazoa > Chordata > Amphibia > Caudata > Salamandridae > Lissotriton > Lissotriton vulgaris. The sequence goes on along the minus strand of NC_141689.1, from coordinate 1,451,045,988 downwards.
CAAGGGTATAAGGATGAGCAAGACAAAGCAGACGACCTCTCATCAGTGTAGCCTGACCCATAGGAAGCTGTCTTAGCTTAACAAGTAGGGGAAGAGGATTAGAATTGGGATCTCCTGCACTTCTGAAGACCACCCTTGCCTGCAATTAGTAGCAGAGGACTTCTAGAATTGTAAGTAGGGTAGTAGGAGACCTCAAGGACAAGCTTGCCCAAATATCCTTGAAAGAGCAAAAGCTTAAACTTGAGGATAGGAGACTATCTATAGAAGAGAGAAGTGCTAATCTGGGCCTAGAGCCCAAGGATAGGAGCAGCAAGGTTAATAGGGTCAGGGAGAAATTCTGTGACCTCAAGATTCCAAAGGGTATAGTCTCTAGTTACAAAGATTTAGATACCATTTCAAATGGTTTGCAGCTTTTGAGAGAACCTGCGCCATAAGAAGAGTAGGTCCCCAACACTGGGCCTCATTACTGTGGAAACTATTGCCAGTTAAGGGCAGAGATAGAATTCAAGCCAAAAATCGTCCCAAAAGACTATTCGAAATAATCAAATTGCAATCGAAGGGTCTATCCCACTCCCCCCAAGCCAATCCAGAAACACTACCCATTGTAAGGAATTTGCTTCCTTTTTCATAACGAAAACAGAAAACATAAAGATAGACCTACTTAATGTGCCACTATCGCACTCCGACTCACCCACAATCTCCTCACTGACCCATCTCAGGACACAGCTCAGTGGTACCGCTAAGCTAGACCTAAAAAATAACGCCTCCTGGACCAACTTCAAGTTCTACAGCGAAGAAAATATCCTAGAGACACTCACGGCTTTGAAACCCTCCAATCACTTCACAGACCCTCTCCCAGCAAACCACTTCAAAGACTTCATTCCAATTCTAGTTCCTCTATGGACCAGGATCATAAACACCTCCCTTATGCAAGGAATGATCCCAGACATCCTCAAAGCTGGTCAGGTATCCCCCATCTTAAAAAAACCCTCAGCGGACCCATCAGACTTGAACTACTATTGCCCAATATACAACATCCCTACACTGGCCAAACTACTCGAAAAATGTGTGCACATGCAGCTCAGCCACCACATAGATCAATTCAACCTGCTCAATCAATTCCAATTAGGTTTTCGTACAGGACACAGTACCGAATCAGCCATGACACACATAATAGACAATGCACTAAAAATATTGGATCAGAACAAAGCCTGCTTACTCATCTTGCTTGACTTATCCTCAGCTTTCGACACCGTCAAACATGACAACCTACTAGACCTCCTGAAACATAGAATGGGTCTATCTGGAACAGTTTTAAACTGGTTTACGTTTTTCCTCCAAAACAGAACACATAGACTCAAGATCAATCAATACTTATCCAAGCCGAGTCCAGTCATCTTGGAGTGCCACAGGGACTCTCCTCGACACTCTTCATTCTGTTTATGGAACCAGTCACCAATCTTCTCAACTCCGCAAATGTCCACTACCACATGTACGCAGACGACACGCAACTCTACATTAAAGTCCACTCTATTGAAGACATCAAGTCCCTCAACTCAACGCTACAAAAAACGCAGACCTGGTTCGCCAATAACCACTTAAAACTAAACACCCTCAAAACAATATTCCTCTTAAATGCCCCACCCAACCAAACAACCATCATCCGTGAATGGATGAAGCATCTAACAGCACTCGATGGGCAACCCCTCATCATTGATTCTCTAAATCACTAGGAATTACCCTTGATTATAAGCTAAATATGAAGAAGCATATCAGTGCTGCAACTAAAGGAGCACATTTTCCCATGAACATCTTAAGAAGACTGAAACCCTTCATACCCGCAAATGACTTTAAACAGGCAGTTCAGACTCTTATAACCCCCAAAGTGAAATACAGGAGTGTAGCTATCTGAGGCCTTCCCAGAGCATCAACAGCCCCTCTTAGAGCGTCAATCAATGCAGCAGTGAGACTCATCATAGGCTCCAAAAGAAACAGTCATATCTCCCCTGGCCTTCATGCACTCAACTGGCTTCCTTTTGATGCCAGAATCCATATGAAAATTGCCTGTATGACACATAAGGGATTACATCACAAAACCCCAAGATACTTAGCGGAGAAATTGATCCTATCGGGTGGAAATAGAACCACTAGAAGCTCCCACAATCTTCTACTGAAACCACCACGTTTTACCAAGTAGAAAACATATAACCGTACCTTCTCAGGAATGGCTCCCAGGATCTGAAATACCCTGCCTCCAGAAACAAGACTGAACCCATCCACAGCATTGTTAAAAAAAGAAGTGAAATTTATTCTCTTGGCTAAATTCACTTGAACTGTTTCATACATTCTTTTAGAAACCTGCCAATATGTAATAGCTATCACTAATCTATTTACTTAACCTATAGTATTTTTATTTCTATACATGTGTATTCTACCTATATCCAACCTGTAAACCGCACTGTATGTTATCTATACCTGCCCTGTAAAGCTCTCTGATACCCGCAAGGGTCTTGTTCGCGCTATACAAAACCTTCAAAATAGAAATAAATAAATAAATACATAAGGGTAACCCAGAGTAAGTACCAAGGTGGGGGGACTCCAAGAAGGGTGTACAGTCTTTACACCAGGGGAGAGACAAAGGCAACAACCAATATAAAAAGTCAGAGACCTCTTCAAGGTCCAAAAGACTTTCAAGGAGGGTGGGCCCAGAGACTCTTCCTAGTCCAAAGGAAAGTGGTATCAGGGTAAAAACTGAGACCCCAGGAAGGCAGGTACGGGCTTTGACTGTCTGCAGCCTAGGCCCAAGAGAGGTGGCCCAGCTTGTTCCAAGATGGTGGTTAGCACTGGGCTGTCCAGTGTAGCCACAGGAGAGGACTTCTCAGATGGTGAGGAAATGCTCTTAGCACTTAACTGGGAAAAAGGTCCAGATGTAAGCTGGCAATCCCTGAGAGTGGTAGTTAACACTTCCAACCCATTTTGGTGGATGTCATCCCTACTTCAGGCCTGTGAGACACAGGCAAGACACACCACAGTGGTGGTCAGGTTGGTGTCTCCATATGAGTATGTGTAAGGTGAGACCAAGACACTAGGGGTAGTCCCTGGGGAGGTCACTGTTAGACCAGTAGCCCTAGTGTTCCTAGGGAGGTAGGGTACCCTTAGCAGACACAAGGTGGTGGTCAGTTCGCTTTTCAACCATGAGATAGTAGAGTACTACCTTAAGCCGTGAGTGGTGATGTGTCTGACTCTACGATCTTTTATATTATAAACTCACCAGTACCTGAGCGTTCTTGCATTGTGAGCCGTGAGTGGCAATGTGTTTCACTCTACGATATTTTCCAATATAAACTTACCAGCACTTGGGGGTTCGTGCATTTTAAGAATTTCTTAATACAAGGTGGAAAGAAGTTGTTTTTCCTGAAGAAGGCGGGGAGTTATTTAATTGGACCCACCGAAATGCGTTGATGCCTTTTTCTTAATGGAATTCATCAAGGTTAAATCACAAATGCTACACTTGTTTTATTGATATCAAACAGGAATCTCTCTGTTTAAACTGTGTGCATATATTCTTATTACCTATATGTCTGATTACCGTGATTTTTCCCTGATTTTAAATTACTGTTTCTTGCTGTTTTTTGTCCCACTTTTACAGTCTAATGTTTTGCTGTTTGCGAAAAAAAATTAACAAAAAAATAAACATATTGGTACTTTATACCAGTCACTGAATTGTATGCTTTTTTAAACTTGTGAGGTATTTGTGCATGTGCTGTAATTTGTAATAAATTGAAAGTAATATTTTTTTTATTTTGTTTTGCACCGATTTGATTCTCTGGCTCATAGAGTGTGGTTTCCGAAGTGAGTCTATCGTGGCTGAAAGGGATTCTGAGTGTGTTTGTGCGACAACCAATATATTCTGTTCCCTAGGGGATTTTTTATATGATGTTGGCCAGTAGGGGTAAAGCCCAGAGCTGGCACTGGTGAGGCCTCATCTATTCCCACAGAAGTCCTGAGCAGTCAGGCAGCCTTGCAGAAAAAGAGTGTTGTCCCTGATCTGACAGAAGGGAGAGTGGGAGAATGGTGCCTGCCACAGGATGGGGTATTCCCCCACTCAGAACAGCAGAAGAGGTTCCAAGAACCCACGATAGCCCGTAAAGGAGCTCACCCAATTGACAGTGGAAAGCTTAGGGTGTGGTTTTGGATAATGGCGGCTGTCAGTAGCCTCTGCTGCATGCTGGCCTTCATGGCTGCACTGTACTCGGCATGGGAGGAAGACCCCATAGCCAAAAGCAAGTCAGGCCCTCTGGCTCTGTTGGTCATGGTGGGGTTGCTCAAGTGTTGGGCTACCTCTGTGGGTAACCTAGGTGTTGCTTTAGCAAACATTGGGATAGAGGAGGTAGGTACCTCACTACCCAAGGTAAAAGTAGAGGAAGAAAACAACACTGCTGTAGTAAAGTTCAAAGTTAAAATGGGTCCCATAACTGTTGAGATGGAGCAGCTTCCCAAAGGAAATGACCTGGACAGGAGGATGTGAGGCAGAGTAGGCACTGTAAACATGCAGCCAGGTTCCTGACTCCTCCTCACCTGACAAGCCAGGAATACTCTCCCAGGGGTTCGCTGAGTCTCCTGGGTGTGTTGGCTAGGAGGGGGTTGTCTAGTAAACTGGGATGATTGCAGATGCCCTCCTACTTTTTGCCCCATTTTGAACTGCTAGATGCTATGGTAATTGATCTGAGAGTGTGCTGAGTCCTGCTAACCAGGACCAGCACCAGTGTTCTTTCCCTTGAACTGTAAATGTGAATTGCTACACCCAAGTGCAAGTACTTTTAGACCCCTGTAAGGCCCTAGTTTATGATACCAGTTGTGTCCAGGGCATGATTATAAAAGGAGCATCAGGGATGGAGCACTTGTTGTGCTACCCTGAGTGAACCAAGTAAAACCGAAGTCTGCAGGTCTGCCATGTCAGCCCTTCACGAGCAGCTTGCCTGCTCAAGTTCAACCCTGCACACACCAAGTGTGACAAGGTCACCTCACTGTATTTAATATATGTTTTTCACCCCTAAGGCAGGCCTCCTGTAGCCCAAGAGGCAGGGTGCTTTATATGTAAGTCTCTCGATGTTCCATTTAAACTGATTTTTACACATAAATACAGACGGAAAATGTTTCCGTTTTGTCTGTATTTATATATAAACACGAGAAACTACTTACAAAACAAATGCTCCTGCTGCCTCTGTGCTCCTCTGTAAAATCCGAGTCAGAGGTGCACAGGGGCTGCCAAAAGAAACAGGAAACTGTAGCCCTCAAACTGCTCCAGAGACGGGGCAACAAGTGCAGCTGGGAGTGCCGTGTCTGCGGAGACCCTCCAGCACCCCTCACAGCGGTAGTCATGCAAGATAATTGTAGGAGCAGCGCAAGCAGCCAATGTCCATTAAGAGGTGTGAAAACACCCCAGGACATCGGCTGCAGCCCCAGCAACCATTTGTTTTTTTGTTGTATCGGAGGGTGAAAGAGGTTGATGTGGCAGGGCACGGGTGCAGACATGCCTCCAACAACTATTAGCATAAAGCCTGGCTGCATCTCTCAGTGACTGTGCACGCTGTGGGACAGTGAGGCTGAGTGAGAGGTGAGCAAATCAGTTAGCATGACTTCATTTTTCTTATCAATTACAGCAAGACTTTGGAAAAATAGTAGCACTTAAATAAAAATAAAAACAGGAATGACTGTTGTACTGCCTGTGCTCTACATTTTCTCCATAGCGTCCATATCAAAACACTATTTTGTACAGATGAAGATGCATAATTCTTTAGATATTTTGATGATTTACAATGCCTCATGAGGTAGGTCGTCTTCTAGTGCACACTAAGAATGAGCTGATACTCATTAAATGTGAGTAAAAGAGTGAGTAATCTGTCTGCATATCAATTTAAATAAATGTGGAAAAATACTAGCTTCAGTGTTTTTATTTTCTTGCAACAAAAATAAATGTGGATAAATACAGATAAAATGACCCAAACATTTTTTATGGAGAAATACAGATGGAAATGTTAAAAAAATAAATACCATAATACCGGGAGCCCTAATTATATTATATGTGTGGGAATATATGTGCAAGCATATATTGCCCTGTGACAGCATTCTAAACAGAATTCTACCACAAGTGACCAGTGGTCCATAGTATTACATGGGCTAGCATGTGGGCCTCTATGTCCAGCTCCATGATGGCCCAGCTGATTTCTTTCATGTTTGGTGTCAAACACTGTGGGCCCGATTCACAAAAGTAATCTGAGACAAAATTCTAACTTTACTACTCCTAAATGCCTTTTGTGAATACCAAAAGTTGTAAAGTTTGGATTTTGTCTCAGATTACTTTTGTGAATCGGGCCCTGTGCTTTCTAACCCCCGACACGATGGAGGTGTTAAGGTATAACTAGGTGGCTAGGTGGCACTTTAGTCAGTGTCCACCAAGTTAACCCAGTTCTCTCGTGCCTTGGTGTGCTTTTTGAAGATTTGCCGTCAAGACAGAAGTCTGACCTTATGCTGGGACATGTGTGCCTCTCCATAAGATGTGTAGTAGAACACACACAGCTTGTTTAAGAGTGTTCGTCAAATTGATGCGTTATATCATGCTTCAAGGGTATCACTCTCTGATATGTGAGTGTGGCCAATAGTGAATGCAGATAGCTTCCCCTGGATTAGGGGGTGTCCTCAAATACAGGGGACAGGATCTGCTTCTCCATAAGGCCAGAGACAAAGACCTGTGCGAGCAGGGGGTGACATATCCACCCACACAGGATGGCTAACGATTAGACAGGTGCGGTGGTGAGCCTCAAAGGCTTCATTGGCGCCACTGAACAATCTTCCAATCGAGGACAAAGCCTACCCCTGCACTAGCTGGTCACTTTTTTTTCTCGGGCAGGTGGGACATTAGCTATGCAGGAAGTATCCATTTCCATAAGGTTGACCACATCTCTAGGGTGTTGCAGCTGAGGTGCACAGTCGAGGATGGTTTTGGCAGTCTTGAATTTAAGCTACCAATCAAGTTCTGTGAGTTTGAATGCCACACACCCAATCAATCAATCAATCAGTACATTTGTAGAGCGCGCTACTCTCTCAATTTACCTCGCCGCTTATTTTAATAAAAATTGATTGTACTTCGTGATTTTAGCCACACTTACTAGCGCCGCATTGATCAGCTGGTTTACCCTCATTTCAGCCGATTTAGGAGCTGAATTGGGGTCGGGGGTTGGAGGTGGCCGGCTAGGCAGAGCGGCCATATTGGGAGGAGGCAGGTTGACGCTGCAGTCGTTGGGGCAGGAAGCGCCGATCCCGCGCTCAAGCCCTTAAAATTGGTAGGCCTTTTCTTCGCGCAGCGAACGCGACAGCGGACGCGCCTCATCGCGCCGAAGGAGCGCCCAAGGAAAGCCAGTGTGTGCCCATCCGTGCCAGGACGGGCCAGTTCGAGGCCAGGGGCACTAATTGGTGACACCTCCCCTTATGGATACCCTACGCTATAGTGGGAAGAAGCTGAGGGCAATTAGAGGCAGTGCTACCATCAGCTGTCCTGTCAGCTCCCCTTCAGAGGAGGTAGGGATTCCGTGTCCACACTGCAAACAGATAAGGCCTGCAGTTGTTAACGCGAAACATCACTTATTTGCATTACTAAATTGTCACTCCCTCCGGAGACATGCGGTGGAAATTCGCATGCTTTTGGAGGAACGAGATCTAGATGCCCTGTTTTTGACAGAGACGTGGCTTACTGAGGCATCAGATCCGGATGTCGTCAAGGCCCTACCGCCTAGCTACTCAATCATTAGGCAGGACCGTCAAATCGGTTGTGGAGGAGGAGTGGCCATAATTTTTAAAAACGCTGTTATATGTAGAACATCTGAGAGTCCACTTCTGGATTGCGAGAGCCTGGGCTTTTAAATTGCCTTCTCTCCCTCCTGTACTATGTCAGGCATCTTGGTCTACAGGCCGCCGGGCGACTACCGCAGCTTTTGTAACAATCTACTGGACAATATTTCAGTATCCATTAGTAGTTCACCCAATTTTTCAATCCTGGGCGACCTCAATATACATCTTGATGAGGTGGATGACGCTGCTTCTCAGTGTCTGTTGGACACTTTGGGAGTAGTGCACCTGGAGCAAATTGTGACCGGCAACACACATATAGCAGGGCACTTATTAAATCACTTTTTTACTAACCGTAGCAACATTAGGTATGACCATCCTAGTTTTGTCCCATGGTCAGATCATGCCCTGCTCCCTTTTGTCTGGGCTCCTAGAGACCAAAATCCTCCTATAGCTAGTCTATCAAATAAAGTCAGCCGAACTTGGTCGAGGCTTTCAGTGGAGGACTGGGAGGCTGCCTTGTTGAGGTCCCCCCCGGCCTCTCACGATAACCCTGTTGTCGCCAACGAGGCCTTCAATGAGTGGCTTACCTCTACATTAGATGCCACTCTCCCCAAAAAAGTGGTTCAACTCAGGACTGGCCCCAACAAACAGCCTTGGTACTCTAGGGAATTCAAGGAGCAAAAACAGCGCTGTAAAAGAGCAGAGAGGAAGTGGAGGAAAGATTTTGCAACTGCCTTCAAAAATGAATATAGGTTAGAGCTAAGGGCATATAAAAAACAACTGAAAATTGCTCAACCGGCGTATTTTCAGGTTAAAATTACGGAAGCAGCTAACAGGCCAAGAGAAGTCTCTAAAAGATTCCAAGCCCTGGTCACCCCCCCCTTGGCCACTATGGCCTCCCCCGATCCCCAGAAAAGATGTGACGATTTGGCCGCTTTCTTTGCTGCCAAGGTGTCTGACATCTATGCAGGCTTTGAGTCATCCGGACAGGCTTCTGACCCTAAGGAAAGCTGGGCTGGGATTCTAGAAGAGGTTCCTTTTGATGCCTCCGAAAGTCTCAACGCCTTTCCACCACTCGACCTGGCCACTGTGGAAAGACTCATCGATGGCCTCAAATCGGGTTCACCCCTGGATGCTGCGCCTCCTGCAGCTCTTAAACAGGTTTCAAGGACGGTGTGCCCTGCTATCATGCAGGTCATTAATTTGTCTCTGGAGTCAGGTGTGGTACCCCCTATTTGGAAGATGGCGAAAGTGCAAAAAAAAAAACTTGGACCCAGATGATCTAGCTAACTATAGACCTAACTCGCTGCTACCGGACCTGAGTAAGATTGCTGAAAAATACATCAATCAGATCCTCTCCTCATTTGCTGAGATCTCGGGCGCCCTCCATTCCTCTCAGACGGGATTTAGAGCCAAACAGGGTACGGAGACTGCCCTGGTGGCGGTGGTGGAGGCAACTAGGAGTATTGTGGATGCCGGGGGCTGCGCTTTGGTGGTCCTGTTGGACCTCAGCGCAGCCTTCGACACTGTTAATCATCCACTTTTGCTTCAGCGCCTCCATCGGGCAGGGATCTCAGGAATGGCCCTTAAATGGCTACAGTCCTTTCTGGCGGAGAGATTTTTCTCCGTCTTTGAGGAGGAGGTATCATCCGACCAACTGCAACTTTATCACAGCGTTCCCCAGGGCTCCTCTCTCAGTCCAACCTTGTTTACCATCTACATGAGTCCACTGGCTGAGGTGGTGCTTCCCTGGGGAATTCAGCCTATCACCTACGCCGATGATACGCAGTTGGTCGTCTCCCTGGCAAGGGATGACGCCGGAGATCAGGGGAGTAACAACTTGACCCCCTGTCTCACCAAGGTTCTGGAGTGGATGACGACGTCGTTTTTAAAGCTAAATGGGGCCAAAACTGACATCATGCTCCTGGGTTATAAAGCTCCCATCAACCTCGACCCATGGTGGCCGCACTGTCTGGGCCCCCTTCCCACCCCAAAGACCCAAATAAAGAGCCTGGAGGTCTGGCTAGACACCACCTTGGGGTTTCTGGTGCAGGCCAAGAAGGTGGCGGCGACCTGTTATGGACTGCTTAGGGTCCTCAGGAAAGTCCTGTCCCTCCTACCTTTTGAGGCCAGAGGCGTGCTGGTCCAGTCGCTGATTTTATCGCATCTGGATTATGCAAATGCTGTTTATCTGGGAGCTCCAGGTGGTTCTATCCAAATTCTTCAATCAGTACAAAACTGGGCAGCTCGGCTGCTTATGAATCTTCCCAGACGCTGTTCGGCGAAGGCGGCACTTCGGTCACTTCACTGGCTCCCGATCCAGGAAAGGATCTTGTTTAAAACTTTCTGTATGGCGCACAAGTCTATAAGTAATGTTGGTCCTACCATCCTCCAGCCCTTGTTTTGCCGGCATCATGCCGCTAGATCCTTGAGATCTAATCAGCGGAATTTGCTGGTGGTACCCAGGGTGAAGCGAGCCCGCATGGGTGGCCGCCAGCTTTCCTTCCATGTAGCCAAGGGCTGGAATAACCTCCCAGACAACATCAGCCTGGAAATGAATCATCTCGTATTCAGGAAGCGACTGAAGACATTTTTGTTCCACTGATTGTCTTCTTCTGTCTGTGGTCTTGCAGCGCTGGGATGCCTCAGGGTAGCCATGCGCTATACAAGAGCGTACTCATTCATTCATTCATTCAGGGGGGTGGGGGTGCTGCTACTGCTCGAAGAGCCAGAATATCATCACTACTATGGTCGATTAACTAGAGGATTAGATGCCCATTGGTTTCCAGTCCTCATACCCACTAACACCCCCTAAATCCAGGTTTTAATGGGCACCCCAGACACCGAAACCTTAGATTCAACATGAAAACAAGAATAAACACGTGTCTGCACAAATGGGAAGGTGTGAAGTACTGCATCTGTGTCAGCCACCCTGCACCCGCTGGACTAGGACTCGCCCAGGAACAGAAACCGTTTCTAAAAGGAAGGTGACCTTCTGTTTGCAACCTAAAGACATCACAAGAACTTCCTAGGACTAAAGGTATTAGTCCCCTGCAGTCAGCAGGACCAAACCACAGTTACACAACCACTGAAGGACATTCTGCTAGGCTCTGAAGTAAATTATTCCAAAGAAAAGTGGACAGTCATCTTCGAGGATCTGTGAATTTGACCCTCAATGTCTATGTTGCTCACCTGGTACTCTGTAAGGAGATTTTCCAACTTGCTGCATTTGTCAGTGCCAAGGCTTGTTGGTGGTCAGTCAGACTACTACCTGCTTCATTCAATAGTTCGAGAGGAGAGATCAAGCAGCCAGTATATCCAACCACTCAAGTGGCTCCATTGTAAAGTTCCAGTATTTGTTTTCACCCTCTCTTGGTACGCCTGCCAGTACCAGTTACCGCAGATCCAGTTCAACGCCACGGATGGCCAAGAGCACCTCTGCACCTGAGTCCCCCAGCCAGGTAGATAAGATCTGCTTGAAGATTCCAGGGCCAGCTCCTTGATTAAGTTCCAAAGGGTTTTGCTCATCTTACCCCACAAGTACTTTTTTGCTAAGGTAGCCTTTCCAATACCGCAAGCCTGATTGACAGCACAGTTTGACAGCTAAAGTGCACCTCTGCACCCAGCTCTCCTGAGTCAGGTAAAATTATGCTAGCTGTTGTGAACTGGTCTAGGGACTCACAACACCTTAACTTTAAGTGGGTTCATTGAACTCACCCTCTAAGTAACCGATTACATATATGTGTTTTTCCCATTGACAGCAATGGATTATGTTTTCACATTGCAAAGTAATGATTTACTTAATGCTTTATAATTGATAACTCCGTTATATTATATGTATTGATTTCATTTTGGTGTCTAAAGATATATAAAAATCAGAGCTATCTTCATAAATTGGTGTTGGATTTCTCTTGAGTTGTGTCAATTACTTTTCAACCATGTCGGTGATGTGAAATGCTTAACACATGTTCCTCTAAGTAGCCTGTCTGTTCTTTGCCACACTACCAGGACTGAGAGAAGGTGTACTGAGAGAGTACCTGGAGTCCTTCTTTGTGTATTATGCTAGTGTTACATGGTAAGGCACCCCTGCCATGTAACATAATACTTTAACCTTACAACAGATAGTGAATGCGAAAACACATCTTGTCAATATCGTTGGAGAGAGTATAATCCCTCTCCTGCAGGTGATGGAATCACCAGCTATCAAATGGATTTAAATAACCCATGTCTGGTAACACAGAAAAGGGGTTCCAGCGTACTGTGTTTTAGGAAATAATCTATCCATGTCTGAGTCCAATGCTCCATTGAGCCCCCAGTCCTCACAATCAGCTCACCTCTAACAAAGTCAGCTGGCAAACAAAAACATAGACAGAAAATTGTTCCTTGCCTTAGTCGGGTCCTTATCTGGAGGATAATGAAAATGTTTAGATTCGAAGCATGCTCTAGAGACGTTTTTTATGGCCATATCCAACACTTATTTCTTCCTTGCTCAAATAGGATTCTCGTTAAAAAAAAAAAATGCTTTCTCCCATCGTGTTTGCACCTGTGAAATGGAACTAAGAGGCCGATTAGGAGGGCGGACGGATCGCCACCGCCATGCAGGCGGTGGCGATCCGTCCGCCATCCGTGCCTGTCCGCCACCTATTCCCCCCCGCCATATTACAACGGCGGGCGGGACCGTGGCAGACGGGAAGATCATCCGCCGCGGTCGCCTTGCGACCACGGCGGAAAAGGTCTAATATGGTGGCGGTGTCTATCAGACACTGCCAGCCATATTAGGATGTGCTGTGGGCAAAGCCTTTCCGTGGCGGCAATGCCGCCACGAAAAGGCATACGGTCTTTGCTTTGGGGGCTCTTTGTGGGCCCCCAGGGTGAAGGGGGTGGGGGAGGTGGGGGGTGCAAATGGGGGGTACCTATGGTACCCCCCTGCGTTTCAAAACACAACATGGCAGGTACCGCGCGGTGCCTGTCATGTTGTCCTTTGAAGCGCACAACATGCATTTTTAGCATTGCAGCGCCCGCCCTAACACTGCCTTTAAGAGTGTTGTGAACGTGGCAAAGGCAGAGAAAAAATCAAGAAAATTAATACAGCTCTTTCAACCTCTGTTCAGTGGTTAAAGTACATTGTTCTTCAGATCTAGCAGAACCATGAGTTCTTCAGCACCTGAAGCCAGACTATGACAGGTTTGTTGAGTGATGGGCAGAAGCAGAGCATCTGCCAGAAACTGACGAACCTTCCATCCTCTCACCTTGGGGTTTACCCCATCCAGAGACTAGGGTACCACATGTTTTCTGTCAGCGGACCTTAGATGGCTCCATTTTGGGAAGCCCTTTCCCAGCTGTTCATCCATCACAGGACCTCCAGGTTTATATGAGTAGGAGGCCAGCGCACTTTTTTTCCTGTTTGTAATGCCATGACAGACAAGGTAGGCCTAAAGAGGCAAGATAAATAATGACGCACATGCACTGTGGAAAAACTCTCCGCATATCACTTCTATTGCTATTGTGATTTAGATAAACAAATACCTACTTTGGGTATTTCTTTCTGTAAAACCAAAAATATCCATATTGACATTTTATATTTGCCGAACGTGCTCTTGCCGGGTTGTTGCGAACTTTTCAGTGACATGTTGTCTATGATATTCTTGTGGAAAAATATTACTTTCATGATATTCTGGTGATCAATTGCAACCTTCTAACCAGCTGTGCTCTGATAACTGTTGCCCTGTTGGATCCATGCTCATTGTGTTCACAGAGTTACTGAACAGCACGTTTTACTTCACCTTCACCTTCACCTTTCCCGCTCCTCCACGTAGGTGTGTGGCATGCAAGGACTACTTGCGGGCCCTCCACCTTGATTTTAGTCTTATAGCCACCAGCTTGTTTTTGGGAGGGAGGGGCGAGGGGGAGGGGAGGCAGGCGACCACAAGCCAAAAACTGTGTGTAAAAGGCCGCTTTATTGAAACAGGTACACATAACATTGTAAATCCTTGGCAACAGCCTTACAAAACTAAACCTCACTAATCAAACCGTTTCCCTACCCCCAGACCCAACCCCTGCCCCAAAAATATTTTGAACCCGCCCCCACTCATACATTGCAACGTTACAAACAATGCAAAGCAATGCATCAACGTATAACTCCATAAATTCCACGAATCCGTTAAACAACCCCCCCTGCCTGCTTCTTTACCACTGTCAATCACCCTCACCTGTAACTGAAATAAAAATTGTTCTGCCTACCCCTACCTGTTGATAACCCAAACTGCTACCATGATAAACAAATCTCTGCCAACGCTGGCAAACTTCCATTAACCCCAGCACTGCACCTGTTCCAAGCGACAATACATAGCCAAACAACCCCTGCTCACCTATCCCAAAAAATCCACCTCAAAAACTAGAAAATTTGCAAACAGGAGACCCAAAACCCTAATAAATGGGAGGGAGGGAGGGAGGGAGGGAGGGAAAAAACTGCACTAAGCTAAAAGCTCCCAGCCACCTGGTCACCAAACCTAAAATGGTGGCTGGGAGAGGGAGCCCAAATTATGTATAATTGGGATCCTGTTGAGTTACAGCCCAAAAGGAGCCTAAAAAAATGCTCGCACTTTTGGTGAACTCTCCCCCCGTGCCCCTCCCAAACTGCCCAGGGGGAGACCTCCCTGCGGTCGTCTACCCTCCCAAGCCCCCCTTGGGAGGGAGGGGCGAGGGGGGCAGGAGACCACAAATCAAAAACTGTGTGTAAAAGGCTGCTTTATTGAAACAGGTGCACATAACATTGTAAATCCTTGGCAACAGCCTTACAAAACTAAACCTCACTAATCAAACCGTTTACCTATCCCCGGAAACCACCCCCACCCCTGAAATGTTCTTGAACCCGCCCCCACCCATACATTACAACGTTACAAACAATACAAAGCAATGCATCAACGTATAACTCCATAAATTCCACGAATCCGTTAAACAACCCCCTGCCTGCTTCTTTACCACTGTTAATCACCCCCACCTGTAACTGAAATAAAAATTGTTCTGCCTACCCCTACCTGTCAATAACCCAAACTGCAACCATGATAAACAAATCTCTGCCAACCCTGGCAAACTTCCACTAACCCCCGCCACCCAGAAAGCCGGGGGTGGAAACTACCCCCCTTTCTGCCCCCCCCCAACTAGGAAAATTCTTCACCAACTAAGCAGGATGCATTTGGACATTCAGGCTTCTTGACAACGCTTCCCTAATCTCCAGTAAGTAAAGGTCCATACCAAGCCTGGATAAATGTACTCCGTCATCCCTAAAGAATTCCACTACTTCAAAACTAATCTCTCTGTGCGCTACCCTTCCAAAACCTAAGCTGCGACAAAATCTAGAAATCTCAGTGTTCACCTTCCTGCATGCCTTGTCAATGGCCCTGGGCTTCACGCACCCCTCCAGACCCTATGCGGAACCAACTCCGTCTACAAAACGTGACACCCGGACCAACTTTCTTTCAGCGCAGCCAAGTCCCTCTTCATTGCCCTCAATAGAACCACTCCTTTCACCCCGCAAAGGTCATTCTCACCAAGTGAATCAGCAGAACTTCCGGGCACTGGCCCCTTACCAACCACTTATTTAGGTTAGGAATCAACGCCCTCCAAAGCATCCCACCTTTACCCTTCCAAATATTTCTGAAGAATTGCTCATTAAACCCCAACAATGCCCCAAAATAACTCTGACATGCTTGGACTTGAGCCCGTTTGATGAACGAATGCCCCACTATCAATATGGTCAACTCTTTTGCTTGGGGCCCAGCCACTGAACCTGCAATGAGAGAAAAAAGAATGAGACTCACACCAAGGAAAATGACGCTCGCGCCTCCTCCGCATTTCTCTTTACGTAGCATTGAAAACAGTCTGATTACCAGCGCCCCAGCCGCATTATATCCTCTGGGACCAACCCTTATTGTTTGCCTCTGTTGCTACCCTAATTCTGAAAGAATGCGTCCCATACCGTGCCCCAACCCAATGCTGTGCAACGCCTTCCGTAAAACCACCTCCCCCAACGCCGAGCCCAATGCACTGGGCACGTAGACACCGGGAAGGCTGCTTCCAACCAAACCCCCCTCCCTTGACCTCTCTGGTACCTTTTGGAATTGACAAACCAGATATGTATCCCTCTACCCTCAACGCGCACATCTCGCCAGCACACACCCTTTTTGGCCTTGTTGCCTAGAAGCTCTGAAACTCTAAATGCCCCAAAAAACATCCACACCATCAATGTGGAAAACAAACATGCCTCAAAATCAGCCCTGCAGACTACGGGTAACGACTCCAGCAACTGTGCCAGGGTCTGCCAGGAAAGGGGGTTGAGGGCCATACGCTCCCCTCCTCGCTCCCTAGTCCAGCCCTCAAGCATCCTTCTCCCCACTTCCCCCGCGGAAGGGGTGTAGTCCCACAGGAGCTTCCCCATAACGGCAATACCTGAAAACTTCCCGGCAATGGTCACTTTGGACAGGTCTCTCTCAATGAGGTCTAGATCACATCCTCTGATCTACGCCAAGCTTCCACCCGCCTACAGGCACCTGATGCTAGAAAATCCCTCCAAGCCAGCTCGTACGCCGCCCAAGTGGATGCTGACAAGGAACCTACCACCAACTGCAGCACCCTGCGTTGCCTACATACCAAAGATGCCCTGGCATTGGGGTCGGTGTACTGTCTGCCTCCTTGGCCAGCCCATGGAATCTCCCCCATTATGAACAAGACAATGCATCAGCTACTTCAAAATCTGCTTGTCCCTTGCGGACTGCCTATTGATGATCGCAACCACTGCCATGTTGTCCACTCAAAACAAGACCCTCTTATGTGCTAACTCTTTACCCCACAATGTCAGAGCCACGAGGAGTGGGAAAAGTTCCAGAAATGCAATGCTCCTCCCCCCATCTTTCCATTGTGGGGGCCATTTTTCCGCACACCACTTGCCCTGCCAATATAGGCCAAAACCATCACTGCCTGCCGCGTCCGAAAAAATGTGTACATCCCACTGGACATCCTCCTCCCTGGCCAAAGGCACGCCATTAAATGAGTGTAGAAAATCAGACCACATACCCAAGTCCTCCTTCACCCCAGCTGACAGTCAGACATGGTGGAGAGGCAAGTGTTGACCTGCCAGTGCCCGCCCCAGTCATCTACAAAAAGTCCTCCCTGACCTGACCACCCTGCAGGCAAAGTTGAGATGACCCAACAACACCTGAATGTCCTTCACAGTCACTTTCTGCTTGGACTACATTCTGTCCAACAAGTCCAACATTTTCACTTTTTTGTCATCTGGCAAGTGAGCCCGCATTGCCACAGAATCAATTTCAATTCCCAAGAAAGACAGAGCAGTTCAGGGTCCAATTGTCTTTTCAGATGCCAGCGGCACTCCCTGTTCCTCCATTTGCTCATGGAAAGTGTCCAGAGCTACCTGGCATTCCGTGGAGCCCGGGGAACCGACAAAAAGGAAATCGTCCAATTAGTGTGTAACCAACGTCTGCCCTGTGTGTTGCGTAAAGTACCACTGCAAGAAAGTGCTAAAACATTCAAATAAAGCACATGATATGGAGCAACCCATCGGTACTGCTTTGTCCATGTACCATTTACCTTAGAAATGGATACCCGCAAGATCCCAATCTTCTGGATGGACTGGAAGCAACTGAAATGCCGACTTTATGTCGCATTTTGCCATCTATGCTGTCGCGCCCGCGGTCACAACTAGTGACATGGCCACGTCAACTGAGGAATAGGACACTGAAGCAGCCTCCTCATCAATTAAATCATTTACTGATGACCCCTCGGGTCATGAAAAATGCTGAATCAGTCTGTATTGGCCCTGCTCCTTTTAGGGCACCACCCCAACCGACGAGATAATCAAATTCTCTGTCGGCCAGTCATCAAATGGGCCTGCCATTCTCCCTTCCCGCACCTCCTTGTCCAATTTGTCCTGTACCACCAACCTGTATTCTGCAGCTGATTTCAAGTTTTCCGCCCAGCGCTTCTGCCATGGCCCCTTGTAAACCCAAATGAAATCCCCACTGGAACCCCTCCAAAAGCACCCTTTTTGCCCCCCGGTCCCCATACCCCTGAAGGGCCTCACTCAGCTTCGCTAGCTTAACTGGTGTAGGAGCTTTTGGGCCCAGTACCCTGAGGACCCTTGACCCCTCTGCTTTCCTGAAACTGCTGGGCAGAGCTGGAAGTGCTGGTACCCGACTGTTGCCACTGCTGCCCTCCCTGTGGTTTGACACCCCAACAGTTAACAAGGGAATGGCACTTCCCACACTTTGAACACTCGTGCCGGAATCTGCAGTACTCCCTCGTGCATAGGCCTTTATTAAACTCCCAGAACGCTCCGGTCCCAGTTTATGACATTGCGCCTGCTCCCAGCCCTCCCTGGGTGGGCTTCCCCTGAAAGGGCTGATAGACTAAAGGCAAGCCGCTAGCTGTAAAAATAGTTTAACACCCCGCTGCTGCCCCCAACGTATGCTGCCATAAATCGGTGTCCAACTCCCCCCACTTCGCCTCTGGGTCCCAAGCCATACGGGCCCGGAACTCCTCGTCATATTGGGCCCATGTGTATCCCCCCTAGTGATCTGCTCCTTGCAAATTACATCCATGTATTTAAAGATGGCTATGTAGCGCCGGGGAAACTTTTTGCAGTAAATGCTGGCGTAAATCAAAAATGCTGCCATCCAATTCTCTATGGTTAACGGCACTTTAGGCCTCTTGGCCAACTCATACTCCTCTTCTTTCAAACCCTCCTTAGCCAGCACCTCCCTGTGATGTAGTTTCAGCATTTCAACGTATTCTCCTTTCCAAATACACTTCTTAGTTGCTAGCATCAGATGAGCAACCAGAGGCTTCGTCACGCCCATATAGGGTAGTTTCTTAATTTTTAACTCCTTACTCTCCAACGGCTCCTTGCCCCCTCCTGCTGCCTCTGTATTCGTCATGCACTCCACTTTAGCTCCCTGAGCAACCACCCAATCTCCCATTCCTATTCCCATATCCCTCAAATATTTACCTCTATGAAATGTCCCTTCAAGCACCACCCCCACACCCCTCACCCCTGTCCCCACAGACACTATTTTAGGTTTGGCCTGTGGTCTAATATTCTCACCTGGCTCTAAGGAGTGTGCCCGGGCGGGCGCCGACCGCCGTGCTGCTGGCTCTGCGTGATCTACCATCCGAGGAGCCCTCTGGATTCCACCGCCAAAGCATTTTTGTGCGGCGCAACCGCTGGATCCTGCAAAAGACTAGTAGACACATAAGAGGGTCCCCCCTCATTATCCCGCAATTCCCCTTCTTCGGGGCTATCCTCATCATAATCCAAAACAATCGGCTCCTCCACCTGAAGGGCCACAGTAGCGATATCCACACCACGGGTCTTACCGGACCCAACAAGCCCCACATTGCCCCTCATGGCCCCGGCATGCACACCTTGCGGGGGAGCCGACTGTACCCACCCATACTCCCCCATGCGTTGACCTTGCTGAAAATCTGTCCTCACAGGCGTGGCTGACCACCTTACTATGCTGGTCGTTGGGGTCAGCGAGGTCGCTCCGGACCTTCGTGTGCTGGCTGCACCGGGATCCCCCGCCAATACGGAATGTGCTGCGCAAGGCTCCGCCTTCCCTTCATCTCTGCGCCACTGGGCCGTTCGCCGCCCTTCCGAGTCAGCTGCACTGCGACACCCGGCGCCCTGCAAAGAAAAAGTTTGGACTGATGTGCTGGGTCCCTAAAGTCTATCCCTTGCCCCCTGCCAGCCTGGGGAGCCATTCCCGGCCCGCCTCCCTTCATCCTGCCCTACTTGCCAGGAACTAACCGACCTGCCTGGAGTGGGGGGGATGGAATCCCCCCTTCATCCTCCCCGCTCTATTCCAGCATTGCCTGAACAACCGCTGAAGCCGAGCCCCACACCCGGTCCCCGCTCCCCCCCGCCGGTACCCCAGAGCCCTGTCTGCCCAACTCCCGGGGCTACACTCTGACTGGTGCCCACCCGGCTTCTGAGCACCCCTGAACCTGAGACCAATGAAGGTTCTGCTGCTCCCCTTCACTGTGACCCCTGACCCCCTCAGCCCATGATGGAAAAATGTCCAAGTCTTCCCAAGCCTGGCTTCCCCCTGCCGGGTCCAATTACACATGCATATCAGCCTCTGATCCCCATTTCCCTCCCTCGGTCTGTGCCCTCCACAGCATAAACCCCACCGAAACATGCCCCCCCCAATTAGGTTATGGGGCTGACCGGCCAGTCCCCAAAACCTGGGGGTCAAACGCTTCTACCTGTGCCCACTCCCCCTCCCCAAGTGAGCTGCCCCCAACTGAGCCTAACTCCCCCCTCACAGAATATGGAGGTGAGAAAAGCAAAGGACTCGATATATCGCCCGACACACCCTCCTCCCCTAGAGCTCCACGCTCCGTACTGCTGATTGCCCCAAAGGAAAGAACTCCCTCAGTAGAGGAAACTCCACGGGCAAGCACAGAAGGCCCAGAACCGCCTTCCACCTCCTCCGGATATGAAAACACCCTGTTCCCGCCCGGGACCGAGAAGGGGAATAAAGGCACTCCCCCATGCCTCCCAGCTGAGCAGACCTCCCGCTGATCCCGAGCGCACACGACGCGGACTACCTACCCACCCGCCTGCCTCCACACAAGCTGATCCAGCACCATGGGAGAGCGAGGCCGCTTGCCGCCCCGCCCTCCCCCCGCTTCGCGCTCCCAACAGGAGCTGAGCCTGCCTTCTCTCCTACATTTAAAGCCGGAACCGGCTCACGGGCAGCTGCCATAAAGACACCTGGCCCCTCCGCCTCATTCCCGCCCGCACACACAGGGCCAGCCATCTCTCCTGACCCCTCACCCCCACTGAGATGTAATAACAGAGCTGGGGCTGCCTTTTTCACACACAGGCGGCCCCTCTCACTAACCGGAGATGTTCTCCGATGTTTGAGCGATTGACACGCAGCCACCGCTGCCGCTACGTCCGCCGAGGCCTGTCGCGCGGGACGCGCCGGCCCTCACACCTCGCCAATCACAAGGTCCATCCGGCCCCCTTCGCTCAGGAGCCGGAGGGTCTCGAGAACACGGTAATCTTCGCTCGCCATACCGCCAAAATCAATAAGGCCCTAATAAACTACTCTAACACCTCACAAAAAACTACACTAAGCTAAAAACTCCCAGCCACCAGGTCACCAAACTTAAAATGGTGGCTGGGAGAGGGAGCACAAATTATTTATAATTGGGCTCCTCTTGGGCTACAGCCCAAAAGGAGCCCAAAACAAAATGCCCGCACTTGTGGTGAAACCCCCCCCCAGTGCCCCTCCCAAACTGCCCGGGGGGGAAACCTCCCTGCGGTCGTCTATCCCCCCAAGAAATGGCTTTAAAACATTCTCTACCTGAAACAGAATTTATGAATATATCCACTGTAATATACCGACCTAAGCCAAGCATCAATTTACACTATTCAGAGCCACCACTTAACACCTCATGCATTCACACTTGCTTCCAACAACTCGAGTATACTTTGACCTGTACCAAAAACATGCAAGGCTGAGTGGGCAAAAGCCAGATAAGGGCCTTCGGTGTCCTATTCATATGCCAAGTACCAATAACTTCAGTTGGAAGTGTAATGGGAAGAGTTTTCATGTTTATTCCACAAACTACTTTACCACCACCAATATCTGAAATCCATTGAGAAAGAGTATAATTCTGCAGCAGAACATCATCCTTGCTTAATCCAAAGTACAACTTTTGTGCTTCATTGTTTTATGCTGGTGCAGCAGTGCTTGCTCCTTCTTTCTCTCTATATATGGGTAGACACACCCACATATAGTAGCCACTGTGTAGTTATACGTGAGAATGAGTGTTCATAGGATGTTTTGCTAATAACTTTAGCACTATTTAACATATCTTCACAAAACTTTCCAAACAAAAACTTCATCCACCTCAACTCCTCCTGGAAAGTTTGAGGGTTGTCCATTTGGGGGCCTAAGAGAAATTGAGGATCCCAAAACAATTTTTTCACCATGAAATTTTCATAGGAAAAAGAATTAGACAATGATACAGAAAAACAACGGAAGCGAAATAAACCCCATTTGGCAGAAAGCTAAATCATTACCCAGAACGTGTGCATTTTGTGATTTGGTGTAAATCTGTTCAGCAATTAATCAGATATTAAGCTTAAAAAAATTAGAGATATCTGGACGGTTGGTCCTGAGGGAGTACTGCGGGAGTCACATGAGCCCACAAATTTGAAAAATAGAGCTTTTTGATTGGTTGCAAGGGCTTTTTTTCCTATTGCCAAACTACTAACTGAGCATAACCTTCTACGAAAAATATACTGTAAAATGTATGTCTTGTCAGCCAACTTGTTTGCATGCTGTCAGGCTCCAGATAATCGTCTCCCTGTAAATAAACATGTGTCCTGGCTTTTTGCCAAAATTCTTAGTTAAGCTGTTCCAGTGACATGGATAGCTGTGCTAGAAAATACAGGTCTACAGCAGGACCACCCCTCTGAACTTGTGGGACACCCCCGCGCCGCACGGCCACCAGCTGCTGCGTGTGCTCCAGTGCCCGCCCTCTGCCTCGCTGCCTGCCTCGCTGCCGGCTGCCGGCTGACTCTGCTGTTGTTTGTTTTGATTTTTGTTTTGTTTTGACCTTCATTTGTGCCTGTATATTTTTATTTTCTGTGACCGTGTTAGCGTTTTTCCTTCCTGTTTGCCCGCCTATCTCGCCGCCCTCCGTCTTCCCTCCCCGCTCCCCGCTTCCCGCCACCACCGCTGACCCCGCCCCTTTTTTCCTTCTGTTCCCTCCCCGCTCCCGCCTCCCAGCTGCTCCGCCCACCCGCGCACTTCGCCTTATATGGCGACCGTGCGAACGCGCAGCGGTCACGCGCAGCGGGCGCGCCGATTGTGCGCCGAAGGCGCGCCAAAGGTAAGCCCGTCTACGCCCGTCCGCGCCTGGACCGCGCCCAGTGCCAGGACCCCTGGACCTCGAAGACCCCGGCCAACCGGCCGGACGTACTCCGCCGCCACCCTCATCGCACTCAACACCGGCCGACTCCCAGAATGCCACCAAGCCACACCACGACGCACCCACGGACCTTTCAGCTGCCACGCCTGCAAATTCACCTGCATCCGGACCTGCCGCGCACCAGCACCCGCCAAGTCGAACACCAGCAGCACCCACCTCAAGTGCATCCTGCTCAACACCGGCTCCGTCCACAGACACGCCATCGAACTCTGGAACCTCCTAGACGCCACAGCCCCTGACGTTGCCTTCCTCACAGAGACCTGGATGAACGCCTCTTCAGCCCCCGACATCGCCATCGCCATCCCAGAGGGCTACAAGATCGTCCGGAGGGACCGCAACGCCAACCAGATGGGAGGAGGCATCGCCATCATCCACAGGAACACCATCCGTCTCACGACCAGCACCGACAACACCCTGACCACCGCCGAACACCTGCATTTCCAGATCCACACCGACCCGAACACCACCCTCAGAGGCACCCTGATCTACCGACCCCCGGGACCACGCACACAATTCAGCGAGGACATTGCCAACTTCGTCAGCCCGCATGCCCTCCCCTCCGCCGACTACATCCTCCTGGGGGACCTCAACTTCCACCTGGAGAACAACAACGACCGCAACACCAGCACCCTGCTCGACAACCTCGCCAATCTTGGACTCAAGCAGCTGGTCTCCACCCCCACCCACCTCGCCGGACACACACTCGACGCAGTCTTCTCTTCCAGCACAGACATCGACTTCAGCCACGCCACAGAGCTTCCATGGACGGACCACAGCTGCGTCCACTTCACCTTCAAGAGAACGACGACCCACCACCACCAGCAACAGGCTGCCCGAAGAAGCTGGAACAAGATCACTGCCGACCAGCTCGCCACCTCCCTGAGCCAGCACCCTCCTGCCAGCTCAGCGAACCCCAGCCAGGCCGCCGACAACCTCACGAAGTGGATCAGCAACTGCGCGGACGAACTCGCCCCGCTGAGGACCCCGCCCAGCAGACCCGGCAGCAAGAAAGCCCCGTGGTTCACCGACGAACTCAAGAGCTCCAAGAAGAACTGCCGAGCCCTCGAGAAAGTCTGGAGAAGGGATCCTACACCGGACAACAGGACCACCCTCAAGCTGGCCACCCGGAAGCACCACCAGCTGATCCGCGCCGCCAAGAAAACTGCGTTCAAGGACCGGCTGGACAACAACGCACACAACTGCAAGGAACTCTTCAACATCGTGAAAGAGCTATCCAACCCCAGCGCAGGAAACAACGACATCACCCCATCGCAAGACCTCTGCAACTCCCTCGCTTCATACTTCCACAACAAGATCGCGGACATACACAACAGCTTCAACAACCAACCAACGCACACCAAGACCGAACAACCACCCCCCACCACCACCCTCCACGCCTGGACCCCGATCAGCACCGAAGACACCATCCGCACGATGAACTCCATCCACTCCGGATCACCGACCGACCCCTGCCCTCACCACGTCTTCAACAAGGCTGACACTGTCATCGCACCCCACCTGCGAGACATCATCAACACATCCTTCGACACCGCCACCTTCCCTGAGAGCTGGAAGCACGC
The DNA here is from genome assembly GCF_964263255.1 of Lissotriton vulgaris. Classification (NCBI taxonomy): domain Eukaryota; kingdom Metazoa; phylum Chordata; class Amphibia; order Caudata; family Salamandridae; genus Lissotriton; species Lissotriton vulgaris. The sequence continues at coordinate 1,451,021,533 of NC_141689.1, read as the reverse complement.
CGAACTCAGCGCTCTACTCAAGAAACCCACAGCGGACCCCACCGAACTCAAGAATTACCGCCCCATCTCGCTCCTCCCGTTTCCTGCCAAAGTCATCGAGAAGACCGTCAACAAGCAGCTGGCCGCCTTCCTCGAGACGAATGGATCCCTCGACCCCTCACAGTCCGGCTTCCGAGCCAATCACAGCACCGAGACCGCCCTCATCGCCGCCACCGATGACATCCGAGCCCTGATGGACAACGGAGAAACAGCAGCCCTCATCCTCCTAGACCTCTCCGCGGCATTCGACACTGTCTGCCACCGCACCCTAGTACAGCGCCTCAGCAACGTCGGAATCCAGGACAAGGCGCTGGAATGGATCATCTCCTTCCTCGACAGAAGAACACAGAGAGTACGTCTACCACCGTACAAGTCAGAGGCCACCGAAGTCATCTGCGGCGTCCCTCAAGGATCCTCTCTGAGCCCCACCCTCTTCAACGTCTACATGAGCCCCCTCGCGGCCATCGCACGCCAACACAACCTCAACATAATCTCCTACGCGGACGACACCCAGCTGATCCTCTCCCTGACCAACGACCCCGCCGCCGCCAGAGCCAACCTGCACGAAGGGATGAAAGAGGTAGCCGAGTGGATGACGACCAGCCGCCTGAAACTGAACTCGGACAAGACGGAGGTCCTCATCCTGGGCTCCTCACCCTCCGCCTGGGACGACTCCTGGTGGCCTCCCGCCCTGGGCACCGCACCCAAACCGACAGACCATGCACGCAACCTGGGCTTCATCCTGGACACTTCCCTCTCCATGACCAGGCAAGTCAACAACATCTCCTCGGCGTGCTTCAACATCCTACGCATGCTACGGAAGATCTTCTGGTGGATCCCCACCGAGACCAGGAAGACCGTCACCCAGGCCCTCGTCACTAGCCGACTGGACTACGGCAACGCCCTCTACGCCGGTACCACCGCCAAGCTCCAGAAGAGACTCCAGCGGATCCAGAACGCCTCAGCCAGACTCATCCTCGACATCCCACGAACCAGCCACATCTCCGGACATCTGAGAGACCTTCACTGGCTCCCCGTCAACAAAAGAATAACCTTCCGCCTCCTCACCCACGCACACAAAGCCCTACACGACCAAGGCCCGAGCTACCTCAACAGCCGAATCAACTTCTACGCTCCCAAACGCCACCTCCGATCAGCCAACCACGCCCTCGCCGCCGTCCCCCGCATCCGAAGAGCAACTACAGGAGGAAGGTCCTTCTCCTACCTGGCCGCCAAGACCTGGAACTCCCTCCCGACCGACCTGCGCCTGACCCAAGACCACCTCTCCTTCAGGAAGAAGCTGAAGACCTGGCTGTTCGAGCAGTAGCGGCACCCCCCCACCCCCAGCGCCTTGAGACCCTACGGGTATGTAGTGCGCTCTATAAATGTCATTGATTGATTGATTGATTGAACTTGAGACACTACTGTAAACAAAGGTAAGAGACCTTTTAAATCTCACTTTTGGGAATTGGAGGGAGACAGCCTTGCTATGTGCTCTCTGTCTGAGCTAACACCACTTGAGCAGTGAAGAGGTAGATTTGCCAGAGCGTACAGGGAAGGCATAGGACACTTAAATAATGTATGCTACACAGGGGGTTAAAATAGATTCTGTGTTTTGTGTGTTATATGCGTGAGGGGTACGAATCTTGGGTGTAACTAATATTGACTAAGCCTTAAACAGTGCCCAGCTGCACCAATACTCCCACAGATTGGGTTTTTGCACACAATCTATGTATAAATTGCCTTTAATTATTATGAATGAGTATTATATATTGATTTGTATAAAACTACTTGATTGTCGCCCTGATGAAGTTCTTGGTGAATGAAACATGTTGACTACAAAGCTACAAACAAGTATAAGAAAATGATCATGAAAACAATAAAGAATATTTCTTACTCATAAAGCTAGACTTCCATTGCCTATCTCAAGTGACATTTCAGTTGTGGGATCAGTATTTCTGACACCGAGGACGGTGGTGAGGATAATTGTACATATAAAATATTAGCACATTATTCCCCCAAAATACACACACTTCTCAAAACACTTACAGGCATAGCTCCAGTCTAAGGCACAAAAATGAATACTTAACGGATTATACTCAAATGCTCTAAATCTTTCTAAAGAGCACTAAAATCAACTAATAGATCATGTAATATAAAAGATACATAAAGAGTAACAAGTGTAATATGGGCCTATATTTGTATCTCAGGGTTCCTGTGACATTTATAAATCACATGCCTTCGGCCTCATGGTCTGTTAAATGTCACAGAACTCCTAAATTACTATATAGGCCCATGTTACAGTTACCCATTATGTAAGATATATATATATATAAATATTACTAAAATAATTTTTCGAAAATGAATTTTTTCTGTCCCCATTGAAATCCCTCCAGTTAAAACTACTTTCATACCCTTTGTGTGATCTGCGTATACGGGGAACATCCTTTACAACAGAACCGTTACAACGCAGGATTTACAACGAAAGTCGTTACAACGATTTTCGCTGGAGGGCGCTCTAGGATAGGGAATAGTTTAATTTACTATCCAACACCTTCCCTACTGTCCACGGGGACTGGAGTTGGAATAGTAAATTAAACTATTCACTATCCAGCGCCCCCCAACGCAAGTCGTTGTAACGACTTGCGTTGTAAAACCTGCGTCGTAACGGTATGCGTTGTAACGGTACGCGTTGTACCGTCATACATCCGCGTACACAGCCTATTTAACTGCTTCTCTGTACCTTCTTGATTTTTTGTCGCTCACAGCATCCACTCCCTTCCTTTTCCCTCCTTTTCATGCCTTGCTTTGTCTTACTTTCATCGTGCTGGGTACTAACAAAAACACTACCTGCCACTAAGACTTGTGAAAAACACTTTCCAAAACAAAAAGACTGAACCAGTAGACTCATTACACCATCCCCAGAAATTACACTAAGGTCACTTAAAGGCTACCTGAACAAAAGGGAGTCAATTGTGTAGGAGGAAAGCCTTCTCACCCTTTCCCTTAATTCCCTCTTTCCCCCACCCGCAACAAATACAAGAAGATAGGGGAAAGGTGACCCTATTGACTACTTAAATTTTCTTTTATCTTATGTCACTACAACAAATAGTCACACACTCATCAGATTTGTAAGATATCATCACAATTTCTTCCTTTCCCTACCAACCTTCTATGGAGCCACTGGTGAGACACTAATCTCAATAACCTTCATTGGACCCTACAATTAAAAGTAAATATAACTGCTATAACACCGACTGTAGGACACTATACCTTTCTCAGACACAGACCATATTGCAACCCTGCCCTCTCCAATATGCCCAACCCCCAAACATATTGATCAATCCACCCACACAAATGAATCCTTCTGGTTTTGGAGAACACCAGTGGGTGGTGTGGCTGCTACTGGGAATTATGTTGATTACACCTATTGACCTTGATGTTTATAATAGTCACTTATATTAAGGAAGACTCCATATTATTCATCCCACATTCTACAGTCCTAGCCCTGAGTCCTGAGTCTCTTCATGGGAACTGTCTATCTTTGTAATATTGTTATATAAACTTAATAACTAATTGTTGCAAAAAATAGCCCAGCTCTTAACAAAACAACAGCACAGGAGCTGTTAATCTTGATCATGCTTAGCTACAATCTATTGCCAGTAGGTTTGTCCCTTAAACATGCTTAAGGATTTTACTACCATATCACGAGTAAAGAGAGTAGTAGCAAATACTCATTCAACCAACAAGAGAGTGCAGAGCAATACTACCAACGTCTATTCTTCTTGAAATGTTTTGGTGCTTCGTGGGAAATAGAAATGCAAATAATACCATCTTACCTTTTTTGAGTTAAAAATGCTTTATTGAAGTTATATGGAGAAACAAATATAAGATAAAGACCAATATTCAAACAGTTCAATTCAAGCATGGTGAATAAAAGAAAATATATGCAAGCTTTACAAATCAATAGACCACAATTCAAATAGAAAAATATAAACTATTTACAAAACAATATGCATTTAAAAAACACATTGTATGGGAAGAGAAAGAGAGATAGAGAAAAAGAAAAAAGAGGAAGGAAAAGAGACAAGCACTGGCATTGCCAATAGGTCTCGCAGTAGGAAAGTTGGAGCTATTGGTTTTGTAAATGGCAAAGCCCTTTATGTTTTTAAAATGAAAATAAAAATAAAAGGCATTGTTATTTGCAATTGTAATAGCTCCCACTTTCCTACTGCGAGACCTATTGGCAACGCCAGTGCTTGTTCAAGGAGAGAGTATAAGCACTATAGCACTGGATAGCAGGGGTCAAGTGAACAGATTACTAAAGCGAACAAAAAAGATTTCATCAAAACAGGATGGGTGGAGGGAAAAAGTTTGGGGGTGACCCTCAAAAGAGAGCAAGATCCAACATATACCATTTATGTGTTCCTTATTCACAGCCCATCCTCTTACGCTCGTATGCACATTCTCCCCCCATCCCCCAGCGATCATTGCCAATCCTTATAACGAGAATGCCATTGCTAGGGATGTAACACTATTCTAATGAAACAGAAATCAATAATTTAGTTAGCCTGTCAATGCGGTATTTAGATATCCATTTAGGAGTTTGCTTTCTGCACAGAAAGCTTCCCGGGCGCTGACATTTGAAGGTGAAACCTTATTATTCGCAGTGAAGGAAAATCGCTATTCGTGTAGGAATGCACTGTTTAATCAAGCAGTTTTTGCACTAGTAGATACAAATGCTGTAAATTGTACATAACTTGGCATGTAGACATTTCTTTGAACTATCACGTATTTGTTCACACATACATGCCGGTACAGTAGCATGCATGCAGTTCTCCAATACATTATGTGATATTGAATATCATGTGTCTGTGACGGCAATATATTATTCTTATGGACGTAATGTGTATATACACGTGTTTACATTTTGTGTGTGTATATATACATGTATAAATATACACACACACACGCAATCACAAAACCCCGCAAACAATTATTTGATGTCAGCAGTCATTCGTGCAGTCTTGTCATGCGAGATCAAATCAGGCGCTATGCTGATGAAAACGCTTGCATATGGTGGGTGGATTAAGGGCCAAAGACTCCTTTTTGTCATGGAAATGTTTTTGTTTACTTCATCTCATAGCATTTCTCACACTTGGCTTGTTTTGTGTCGCCTCTCAATGGCTACACAATCAAATGAATGGATTTATTTTTGCCGAATGAGGGGGCAGCCCTCCCCTCAAAGGCGCGACACTGCGTCCCCGCGAGGAATGTTAACGCGGATTTTATTGTGGGGCCCTGAATGGGGGGCGCCTTTCACGGCATAACCACCCGAAATGCAACAATTTAAATAACTGCTTAGACCCCAGAAGGCCGCGGTCAACACGGGTCGCATTCCTGGTCCGTGAAAACACACTTAGCTGATAGAGTTATGTAAAACGTATCCCGAGACAGTAATTTAGTATGAAGACATAAGTTTTTTTTTGTAACACTTTTCTGTCGGGGCACGGAATGCAAGAAATTGCAGTGGTGCAAACTATGTAAAGCCGCAAATGAAACACTTGCACAGAGTTTGCAAATTGGAAGGGAGCTCATTTTCAGGCAGCCTTGAACAGTGTAAACATTGTGGTAGAAATTGGAGGGAGGGGGCGATAATTCCAGGCACTACAGTTGCGAAAGCAAAGGTTCAAAGTGGAGAAGAAAAAAGACAACTACGGGAAATGCAAGGGGGGGGGGATGGGTTGGGTTCACAAGGGAGAGAACAACACGAGTGGTGGGGGAAAACCACGAGGGAGACGCACGCACGGAGACAAAGTGAAAAAAAAACAACACGTACCTGATACTGATAATGCAGAGCGGCCAGGAAACTGAAAGTACGGCCGGCCTGCGGCCGGCCATGAATAATTAGGAGAGGAGAAGCCCTTTGGGAAACTGAAAGTACGGCCGCCCTGCGGCCGGCCATGAATAATTAGGGGAGGAGAAGCCCTTTGATGTGCTGTGCGGCCGTGAATGCGCGTGCTTGTTTGGTCACATGATTCACGTGAACTTAAACAAAACCGCACGAACGAAACCCTTGGCTTCACGAGCATTTTGAGGACATGAATTCTCGCTACGCTCAATGCGCTTGCGCACATTGATAGGTCGCGAGACCTAAAAAAGAAATTAATAAGCGATAACAACATCGCAGTAATAACAAGATTTTCTAACATTTATGGAGGAACATGACTAGTAACAGTAGATTTGGATAAAACAGCTTGTCTGGATAGGAACAATGTAAGTGGTAACCATAATAAATCTTTTTTAATCATAAAAGGAGTGGAAGTGGCATGTGAATGATCAAAAATGTGATGATGACGTAATAGATTCCACCAGCCGATAAAAGTAATGTTAGAGGTGTCTTTCCAATTCGTGGTGATAGTCTGCAGGACAATAGCTACAGTCAAATCAATAAACTTTCCTACATTTCCTTGAGAACACCACAGGGGGGAAGAGCTGCCTATATTAAAAAAATATGTGCAATATCAAAAGAGAAAGCCATGGAAAATATTTCATTCAGCTTCCTCCAAATGAGCAGCCAGAGCTTTTTGACCAAAGGGCACAGAAAAAACATGCGTAAAAAGTCACTATTATTATGAGAACAAAACCAGCATTTTGCATTGTTAGTCAATTGAAACTTATGAAGGTCCTCAAGGGTTAAGAAAAGCCTGTTATAAAAATAGTATAACGTTTGTGTTGTGCTTGCCGAAGGAAAGGAAGTGTGGATTTTAGCCCACATGGAGCTCCAGGTCTGGAAGGAAAACTCCTGATGAAGATCCCTTTCCCACAAGAGTTCCACCTTGGATTTTGTTCTCAAATCTGAAGGAAGGGACAACATTTTATATATACCAGTGTTTTTATTTGAGAGGGAAGCTGACTTTGTGGAATCAAGGAGGAATCCTGAGTGAGGAGAAGAAGGGAAGTTTTAAGATGTAAAAAATGTGTGGTGTGTTGAGAAGGTAAATGATATTTTTCTTGAATCTCTGAAAAGTCCATAAGAGAGCTGTCAGTAAGTATATGGCCGATGGTTATGATATCTTTGTCAATCCATTCTTTCCAAAAGGGAACTCTATTGTTTAGCTTTAAGTACTTATTATACCAAATAGGTGATTGTAAGATAATATCTATATGATAATTAGAGGAAGCACTCAAAGGTTTAGCAACTGCCACAGAATGGGCAAGTATAGGAGAGTAAAAGGCCCTGGGGGGTTGAGAAATATGAACCAACTCGTTTAAAGAAAAAGGAGTAATTTGGGCCTGCTCCAATTGATCCCACATGGTTAGCGTTGTGTGTGTGGGTTGGTCGATAGGGAAATCCAGATCTGTTTCTATATAAAGGCGGAATGATAACACAGACGGTTAGTAAAATTTACCCCACCAGAGTCTTTGGGTTGCTGGAGACAATATAATGAGATTCTAAGCTTGAGTTTATTCCACAAGAATTTGATCAAAGAACGGTTAATGGTTTTAAAGAAAGAGAGTGGGAGGGTAACCATTAGCATGGATAAGTAGAAATTGAGGATTGGTAACAGCATCATTTTAATCGTTGCTAATCTACACCACCAAGACAGAAATAATGGAGACCAGCCTTCCATCAACGCCATGATATTCTTGATGATCTCATTGAGGTTCATTCTAATGGTTTCTTTAATGTTATTTGTATATAAAAATCCTAAACACTTAATACATTTTGAATTCCATGTAAACCTTGTGCATTTAAACATATCTGGGAGGGAATATTTATTTAGGGGCTGGGCATCTGATTTATCTATATTAAGTTTGTACCCGGAGACTTTGGAGTATTCATTTAATAAAGAAAGAAACACCAGTACAGACGTGTTTGGATTAGATAGATATAGTAGGATGTCATCCGCATGTGTTGTAAATTTAATGTCGATATTCTTAAATTGAAAGCCAGTAAACTGTGGAGAATTACACATTTATTTCTGAGAAGGGTTCTAAGGCTAAATACATAAACATAGGAGGCAAAGGGCAACCTTGTCTGGTCCCTCTTTGGAGGGAAAACAATTAGATTGTTGACCATTAACCCACATAGAAGTGGAGGGAGCAGAGTATACTAACTGGATGTAATGAATAATGTGTGGGTTGAAGCTGTGTCATTTCAGTGCTCCGAAAAGGAATTCCCAGCCTACTCTGTTGAATCCTTTTCCACATTTAGAGTTATGGCAGTAACAGGTGAGTTCAACTTGAAAGCCAAATGAATTATATCAAGAAAAATTCTGGAGTTGTCTGCAATAGAACGTCCCTTCACAAACCCTGACTGATGTTTATCAACTAATTCGGGGATGAACTATTTGATATGAAGAGCCAATAATTTGGCAAAAATCTTACAATCGGTGTTACTTAGTAAAATAGGTCTGTAGTTACCACATTGACAAAGATCCTTGTCCTTCTTAGGGATGAGACAAAGCACAGCCTGAGTAAAGGAGCCTTGTGTCTTTCCCATATTAAAAAATGAGTAATAAGAAACAATAACTTAGGAACTAACAGGTGTTTGAAATGAAGAAAAAAAGAGTACAGAGAAACCATTAGGCCCAGGAATTTTGTCTTTTGGGAGGTGATGAATGGCGTTAGAAATTTCATGTTCCGTAATTGGACTATCGAGAGAGGACAAGTCAACAGAATTTTCTGGGAGTTTGGGAATGGATTGGAAATAAGCGCCAATCTGATCACTTGAAGTAGAGGACTCAGGGGTATACAACTTAGTGTAGTATTCTGTGAAGCACTCTAATATCTTGGAGTCACTAACATGCCTAACCCCATTACCATTCGTTATAGTAACAATCTTGGATTTTTGTTTTTGAATTTTAAGGTAGTTAGCCAGAGATTTACCAGCCTTATTCCGACCAACATACATTTTAGCATTAAACTTCAGCAAACTACCGCAGGTGCTCTCCCAGGACTGTGTATTGTTTTGCAGTTTAACTTTAATGAGCTTAGACAAGGTATCTGAGTGATTTGAAGATAAATATTTATGTTCTAGGGTCTTATTTTGTTTTAAGCGTAGCGTTTAATCTCTAAGTGCCTTCCTCTTTTTATTTGCAGCAAAATCGATTATGAACCACCTAGCCGAAGCTTTAAATGCATCCCAAATAAAATTCATCTGTGAGTCCGATGGAAGATAGTTCTAAAAAAATTCCTGTAAAAATAATGTGAAATGCTCTGTAAAGTGATTGCCAAGCAGAAGACAATTGTTAAATCTCCATCTGCGTGAAGGGGGTATATGAGTGGGATAGTCCAAATCTACTATGACAGGGGCATGATCAGAAATAAGTATTGAGCCTATCTCGGCATGTGTTAGGAATTGAAGAGTGGATTGTGTGAAAGATATGTAGTTTAATCTAGAGTGGGAGCTATGTACTGGAGAGAAAAAGGAGAACTCTAAATCATCCGGGTGTGAAATTCTCCAAACGTCTACCAGCCCCTTAGAAGATATAGCTTTATGAAAGGTATTGTGCATTTTGTTTGGAACAAACCTAGTTTGTGATTTATTATCTAAAAAAGGATCCATCAGTTGATTACAGTCGCCACCTACTATAAGATTTTCTGTTGCATGGAAAGAAAGAAGAGTGGAAAATTCATTCCAAAATACTAAATCTAAACCATTAGGACCATAGATCGAAAATTGGGTATCCTGTGTCTTAAAGTTTAACAAAAGCCATCTCCCATTATCATCCCTAACTTCAGTTAGTAAATGAGTACATAGCGATTTATGAAATAATATTATAACACCATTCTTATTATTCACAGCAGGGGAGGTGAAAACGCTCTCAACCCACTGTGTACGTAAGGAGGGTATAACTTGCTCTTAAAGGTGTATTTCCTGTAGTAAAGCCACTTGGCATTTCAACTTTGATAAAAAAATGAGACAAATCTCTTTGCTTCTTGACTGGGTTACGAAGGCCCTTAGCATTCTATGTGACAATACACAAACCATTCATTGAAGCGATATATAATAAGCTAATAAACAATCCATCGGAGACAGGTAAATCAGGTAAAATCAGAGAAAGGTAAATATCTCAACCCACCATAACAAGTATGAGCAAAAGTGGTAGAGATTTGAGTACACACCTGCCAATATACAAAAAAATAATATTGAAAAGGAGAATATGAAAAAATGTAAGTGAAAAGATAGAAGAAAAGTAGAAAAAGTAAACATATTCATCCAACCCAACGGGATTGGGTAGAAAATAGTAAAGAACCAAAAGAGCTTTTGTTCATTTAGAACAGTTTGCTGTAAAACAATGGAATAAAGAATAGAAAAAAGAGAAAGACGAGAAAAAGGGATGATGGAAGGACGAGAGGAGCAAGAGGAGAACACGGCCATCTCTGGTTTATATAGAGAAGAGGGATGACTGAAGGCTAAAGGGCTTTAGCCATGAAGTCAAGAACAAAAAGGACAATAATAATGAGAAGGGGGGGAACAAGAGGAAAGACTCCACTCTGAAAAAAAGACCTAGAGGAAATACATATGTAACAACAAAAATAGTGGAAGGACGATAATAGAGTGAAGAAAACCAACACTACTGCACCATGGAGACTTACCATACATTAAGGAGACAGCGCAGCTGAACAAAACATGGACATTTGGGTAAATAAACAATGTTGAACAGAGACAACTCCATCAGAACAACGGGAGGGGAGGGACCTGCATGAAGAAAAAGAGAAAAATGCTTGTTAAATATGAGAGGTGAAACATTTAAGATTTACTAAGTTCCATGTCTTCTCCTTTGTGCATGTGAATTCATTTCTTGAGCTCTGCAGGATCCTCAAAAGTTATTGTCCTGTCTTTATATGTTACTTTGAAGAAACAGGGATGTATAAGTGTCATGATTCCACTTACCCCTAGCGCAGACTTACCCCTAACACACATATCCTAAGACATGTGCTGATATCCCCCTTATAAAAACCCACCCCTGTCCCGTGCTCCACGCACGCTTCTAGTCAGTGTGATTGGGTGCTTACTTTTACATCTGCCTTATTACATGTTGGTCACCTTCTTAAGGTTTTGCTACTCTTGACTTTGCATGTGCCCTTTTTGCTTGTACACTGTAGTATTGCCTTGTATGCTTGTAGAAGTTTTGGAGCTCAATTAATATGCTTTGTAAGCTCCACTTGTGGCTCCGTGAAAGACAACGCCCTCGCGAAGGTCTTTCAGATCTCTCCCCGCATCCCTACACGCTGCCTTTTGGTGCGCGCTAGAACTGGGACTGCATGCAGCGTCCCCGCGCACGTTAACGGAGCGTGACTGGGAGCGGCTGGGTGCGGTCAGGTATTTAAACCGCACCCAGCCTTCTGGAAGGCGCTTTGCCTTCAGGTTTCCCTCGGAGAAGGTCGCGTCAGTAGGAGGAACTCACCTGAAGGAGAATTCTATCCTGGCAGGACTCCACGGCGGTGCTTCTTATTTCCTGGAGATTGAAGTCTTAAGAACTAACTCTGAAAGCTAAGTACTTTTGCTAGATTTAAGGCGCCCTTCGCAAGAAAGGTTAATTTTTGGAACAATTACTTTGTGAAAGCCTTCACGAAGAAAGAGACTTCGGACATTCAAGGCCTAACAGTATTTTGAAGACTATTTGCCAGTTCATTATGTTTGTTAAATTGTGAAGAGAATTACAAAGAACTTTATGTTTGTAAAATTGTGAAGAGATTTACAAGGAACTTTTAGATTTTGTTTAAGAAATGTGTGATATAAGAAAGATACCTAGGATTTGGTGTGTCTTTGTTTAATGCTTCATTTATAGCTCAATAAACAAAAAGGAACAGAAACCCCGAGACCAAGAAGCAAAGGTTAATACCAAGTAAGTTTAGGAATGAGACAGAAAGAATGCAAAGGGCTTCTTAAAATAGTAATTAATCCTTCCTTTCTTTTATGTACATTTCCAGACGAACAAGCTGACATCACACCTGACAACCAACTATCCTAGAGGACATCTGACAACTTTATCACCACAACCCTACATCCCTACAAAGACATACTGGGCGAAGGCCTACAACTTGCTGATTGCAGGTAGGGGGATCTCTGAACAGCTTAACTAGGTTATAGGAGCTCTGATTAGATAGAGATTGTGGCAAAGGGGGCTAGGGAGGTTAGGAAAGTTTACTCCTAAATCGGAATACTAAAATCTTGGTGCTTGTTGCTTCGCAGGTCGACAGCAAGAACCAAAGTCTTCTCTTCAACGCCCAGTACCGGCCCTCCTCCCTAATTTCTAGTTTAAAATCTTGCTATTAATATTTAATTCAGTAAGTTTTAGTTAGTGATTTGGGAAGTTGGTCCCTTGCGTCCCTGCGAAATCATCCACGTCTTCCAAGAGAACTTCAGTCAAGACAAGGTAAGGGACGATGTGGTTAGCTTTGACAGAAGGCAAAGCCCACGTAGATATTTCGCCCGGACGCAATGGATCAAGTAAATATGCAGGATTTGGCTGCAGTTTTAGAAGCTATTAGGCAGGATAATGCAGCCTTACGTAGAGATTTATCCTCTCTTCAGGACTCTATTCAGCAAAAACCAACCACTTTTCTGAGTCCCTCATCCAGTACAGATACCAAGACTCAGATCCAAGTGGTAACTCCATTCCCCACTCCTTTAGCCCCACCAGAAAGATTTTATGGGGATTGTAATAAGTTTTCTGTATTTTTACAGCAATGTCACCTACATTTTATAGCCAAGACTACAGCCTTCCCGGACGATTCTTCTAGAGTAGCTTTTATGTTATCCTATATGGGTGGAGATGCTGCTCTTTGGTCAGTTCCTTTAGTAGAAAAGGACGACCGAATTTTGTATAATTTTAAGGATTTCGAGAGGGCTTTAAAGAAGATGTTTGCAAAACATCTTTTCGTTCAGTCTGCAGACAATGAGCTTCTAAGTTTAAAACAGGGATCTTCGGATCTGATACATTACATATCCACCTTTAACCGTCTGGTTTTAGAGGCTGACTGGCCATACGACAAAAGAGTTTCTATCTTTTACAGAGGTCTAAGAGAGGAATTAAAGGACATGATTACTCAGATTCTTGAACCTCCAGAAGACATAAGCGAGTTCATTGAGTTAGTGGTAAAACTTAATCATCGTATATCCGAACGAAAGGGAGAAAGAGGGAAAACTGAGCATAAAGTAGTTTTCTTTAAGGAAAGGTCAACCCCGAATCGAGAATCAGGTCCAAAATCTGACTCCGTCGAACCCATGCAAATTGGTTCGATCCGTGGACCTTTAACTAAGGAGGAGAAAGATAAAAGGCGACGTTTAAACCAGTGTTTATATTGCGGAAAGACAGGACACTTCGTAAAAGAATGCCCTACTCGACCTAACAAGTTTAAAACCAAGACTTCCGATGTGGCCATCACACAGGAAAAGTTGGAAAACTAGTACACTCGGTAAAGGGAGAGGTCAGTTTATCGGGTGGTCTTTCTAGTTTGGCCTCAACTCTTCCCCCTGCAGGTTTCAGACACTTTTCAATCTTAGTAGAACTCCGAGATTTGCTTCCTAAATCTCACACAAGAAAGGTGGAAGCCATTATAGATTCTGGGGCTACAGGTAATTTTATTGATTCCAAATTTTTCTTACAGTTGGGCTTTCAGTCTGTATTTAAAGATCACCCAGAAACTGTCAGAGCAGTTGATGGCAAGGAATTGACTTCAGGGCTGGTAAACAGACAAACCGAACTTTTAGAGATGGATTGTTCTCCCATACATCGAGAAAGAATACAATTTGACATAATTGATGCCCCTCAATTCAAGATGATTTTAGGAATACCTTGGTTAATAAAACATAACCCAATCATAGATTGGGTAACCAGGTTAATTACCTTTCAATCAACCTTTTGTACTGAGCAGTGCTTCCTAACCAATAGGTCCAAGGACATAGTTCAAGGTTTTGATTTCGGAATTGAATCACCCAATGTCCTGCTTTTGGAAGGGGTTCCATCGGTTTATAGCGACTTATCTGATGTGTTTGACAAACGAAAAGCCAATACCCTACCTCCACATAGAGATTTCGACTGTAGAATAGATCTCATGCCTGGAGCAACGTTACCCTGCAGTCGCATTTATGCTCTTACGGAGGCAGAAAACATTCACCTGAGAGCATATCTTGATGAGTATCTTGCAAATGGTTTCATTAGGCACTCTAAATCTCCAGTATCTTCAGCTCTTTTTTTCATTCCAAAGAAGGGAGGGGAATTGCGCACGTGCATAGATTATAGGCAATTAAACAACGTCACCATTAAGAACAGGTACCCCTTACCCTTGATTCCAACACTTTTGGACCAAATTAAGAAAGCTAAGATTTATACAAAACTGGACTTGCGAGGAGCTTACCATTTAGTCAGGGTAAGAAAAGGAGACGAATGGAAAACGGCTTTCCGCACTAAGTTCGATCTCTTTGAATACCAAGTCATGCCTTTCGGACTGTGTAACGCTCCTGCCGCCTTCCAGTTTTTTATAAACAAAGTGTTGCATGAATTTATTGACATCTGTTGCGTAGTGTATATAGATGACATTCTCATCTACTCAGACACTGAGGAAGAACATGTGCAACAGGTCCGCGCCATTCTTCAAAAACTACTCTCCAATTCTCTTTATGTTAAATTGGAAAAAAGTCTGTTTCATGTCTCCAAGGTTGACTTTCTGGGTTATATAATTAGTCCCGAAGGTACTGAAATGGATCCTAAAAAAGTTGAAGCGGTAACAACCTGGCCCAGTCCAACTTCTGTGAAGCAGATCCAAAGCTTCCTAGGCTTTGCAAACTTTTACCGTAGATTCATCCAGAACTTTTCTCAAATAATTACACCCATAACCAAGTTACTGAGAAAAGGAGTGAAATTCTTGTGGAACTCTGATGCTGAAGAAGCCTTCCAAATTTTAAAGAAGAGATTTACCATGGCCCCAATCTTGTGTCATCCAGACCCCAATCAACCGTTTATTGTAGAAGCAGATGCATCTCAATATGCATTGGGAGGAATTCTTTCACAACGAAATTCCGATACAGGCCAAATGCACCCTATAGCTTACTTTTCCAGAAAGATGTCTGATGCTGAACAGAACTATGCCATTGCCGATAAGGAATTATTAGCAATAAAGGCGGTTTTTGAAGAATGGCGCCACTACCTGTTAGGGGCCCGTCATCCTGTAACAATTTATACTGATCACCGTAATCTTCAAGCTCTAAGATCTGTGAAAGCTCTGACTGCTAGACAGTTACGTTGGTCTATGTTCTTCAATGACTATACCTTTGTGATAACTTATCGCCCTGGGAAAGAGAACTTGAAAGCGGACGCTTTGTCTAGAATAGGTGATAAAGACACAGAAAAACCTGAAATTATCCATCCTGTAATCCCGACTTCTTGTTTTCAGGGAAGTTTAACCACTAGTAACATTATTAATGATATTAAGGAGGCCTTGAAATATACGGATGTTGAGATGTTGAAAAGAGATCATCCTTACCTCCTGGAGAAAGATGATTTGATGATGGTACATGGTTTGATTTACGTTCCTACTGAAAAGATTCAAAAATCCATAATTCAGCTTCACCACGATACAATGTTATCTGCCCATCCTAGCATTTTGAAGACCATGGAACTAATAAGACGAACCTTTTGGTGGCCTTTGATGTTCAAAGACATTCAGTTGTTTGTAGAAACTTGCAGTGTTTGCATTCAACATAAGACTTCTCATCAAGCTCCTAGTGGTTTGTTAATGCCTCTGCCTATCCCACCTCAACCCTGGCATACAATATCGCTAGACTTTATAGTTGAACTACCTGAAACCAAGAAGGGATTTAATACAATTTTAACTGTAGTGGATCAGTTCACAAGAATGGCCCATTTCGTTCCTTTAAAGAAACTTCCCACTGCCTTAGAGCTGGCTCATCTAATTATGTCAAATGTGATCAGATTACACGGAATCCCATCAGTGGTCATTTCGGACAGAGGCTCCCAGTTTGTTTCTAAGGTTTGGCAAAAGTTGGGTACATTGTTACAAATGGACGTTCGTTTGTCTTCAAGTTACCATCCGCAAACAGATGGTTTAACTGAGCGAACTAATCAGACAATCGAACAATATCTCTGATGTATGTTACCCAATGTTCCTGATGAATGGTCTGATCTTTTAAGCCCACTAGAGTTTGCTTATAATAACTCTGAACATTCATCTATCAAAATGTCTCCGTTCTTTTGCAATTTCGGATTCCATCCCAAAAGCATTCCTGAAAATTCTTTAAACTCTGATTCAGTACCTGCAATTTCTGACTATGTATCCAAAGTATTTTTTATCCAAGAAGAGGCCAAATTCAACTTGGCAAAGGCGAAAGAATCTCAGAAAGAGACCAAGGACAGACATCGATCTGAACAACCGCAATACCAAGTAGGTGAAAAAGTATGGTTGAGTACAAAAAATCTGAAACTTAGAGGAAATCGGAAATTCAATCCAAAGTTTATTGGTCCCTTTCCTATTGAGAAGATAATTAACCCGGTTTGTGTAAGGCTGAGTCTCCCTCATAAGTACTTGATACACCCGGTTTTCCATGTCTCCCTGGTTAAGCCATTCCATCCCCAGATCCGCATCTCCAAATCCCCATCCCCCATCATGATTGATGATCACCCGGAATTCGAGGTTAAAACTATCTTAGATTCCAAAAGAGTTCGAGGAAAACCGTTTTACCTCATAGATTGGAAAGGTTATGGCCCAGAGGAAAGGTCATGGGAACCTTTAGACCATCTAAAAAACTCCCCTAGATTGATCCGACTCTTCCATTTAAGGCATCCTGAGAAACCAAAACCCATTTCAACCGTTCTGGGGGGGATCTTGAGGAGGGAGTACTGTCATGATTCCACTTACCCCTAGCGCAGACTTACCCCTAACACACATATCCTAAGACATGTGCTGATATCCCCCTTATAAAAACCCACCCCTGTCCCGTGCTCCACGCACGCTTCTAGTCAGTGTGATTGGGTGCTTACTTTTACATCTGCCTTATTACATGTTGGTCACCTTCTTAAGGTTTTGCTACTCTTGACTTTGCATGTGCCCTTATTGCTTGTACACTGTAGTATTGCCTTGTATGCTTGTAGAAGTTTTGGAGCTCAATTAATATGCTTTGTAAGCTCCACTTGTGGCTCCGTGAAAGACAACGCCCTCGCGAAGGTCTTTCAGATCTCTCCCCGCATCCCTACACGCTGCCTTTTGGTGCGCGCTAGAACTGGGACTGCATGCAGCGTCCCCGCGCACGTTAACGGAGCGTGACTGGGAGCGGCTGGGTGCGGTCAGGTATTTAAACCGCACCCAGCCTTCTGGAAGGCGCTTTGCCTTCAGGTTTCCCTCGGAGAAGGTCGCGTCAGTAGGAGGAACTCACCTGAAGGAGAATTCTATCCTGGCAGGACTCCACGGCGGTGCTTCTTATTTCCTGGAGATTGAAGTCTTAAGAACTAACTCTGAAAGCTAAGTACTTTTGCTAGATTTAAGGCGCCCTTCGCAAGAAAGGTTAATTTTTGGAACAATTACTTTGTGAAAGCCTTCACGAAGAAAGAGACTTCGGACATTCAAGGCCTAACAGTATTTTGAAGACTATTTGCCAGTTCATTATGTTTGTTAAATTGTGAAGAGAATTACAAAGAACTTTATGTTTGTAAAATTGTGAAGAGATTTACAAGGAACTTTTAGATTTTGTTTAAGAAATGTGTGATATAAGAAAGATACCTAGGATTTGGTGTGTCTTTGTTTAATGCTTCATTTATAGCTCAATAAACAAAAAGGAACAGAAACCCCGAGACCAAGAAGCAAAGGTTAATACCAAGTAAGTTTAGGAATGAGACAGAAAGAATGCAAAGGGCTTCTTAAAATAGTAATTAATCCTTCCTTTCTTTTATGTACATTTTCAGACGAACAAGCTGACATCACACCTGACAACCAACTATCCTAGAGGACATCTGACAACTTTATCACCACAACCCTACATCCCTACAAAGACATACTGGGCGAAGGCCTACAACTTGCTGATTGCAGGTAGGGGGATCTCTGAACAGCTTAACTAGGTTATAGGAGCTCTGATTAGATAGAGATTGTGGCAAAGGGGGCTAGGGAGGTTAGGAAAGTTTACTCCTAAATCGGAATACTAAAATCTTGGTGCTTGTTGCTTCGCAGGTCGACAGCAAGAACCAAAGTCTTCTCTTCAACGCCCAGTACCGGCCCTCCTCCCTAATTTCTAGTTTAAAATCTTGCTGTTAATATTTAATTCAGTAAGTTTTAGTTAGTGATTTGGGAAGTTGGTCCCTTGCGTCCCTGCGAAATCATCCACGTCTTCCAAGAGAACTTCAGTCAAGACAAGGTAAGGGACGACGTGGTTAGCTTTGACAATAAGACCATAACGAGCATTCATGGATCAAAGCGTAGGTCTGAGATCTAAAATTTCCTTTCGACAATTAGCAGTAGATCTTGAGACATATTGACTGAAAAATATCTTCTGACCACACCATAATATTTGTTTTCGTTGTTTGGCTGCTCTAAGAATCAACATTAGATCTGAGTACTGAAGAAAGTAAGTGATAATCCCACGTGGTATGTTCGAGGTTGAATCATTGAGAGGACCAATCCTGTGTGCCCTTGGATATTGAGTTCCGTAGGTTTTAGAAAGCCTACTATTTTTGGTATATGCAACTTCAAAAAACTCATCAAATCTGGACCCTCCAACTCTCCGCTATACCATCAATTCCTAAGGTATTGTGCCTATTACAGTTCTCCAAATCGTCTGATAATTTCTTTAACTGAAGAACCTCTTTAAATAGAATTTCTACTCTGGCAAAGCATCCTGAGTGTCGCTAGTCCTTTGTTCAACCTCAGTAAGTCTTGAATCCAAACCCTACCACTTGTCCTCAATTCTTTGAAGCGTCGCAGTAGCATCTGCCATAAAAGGTTGTATATTTCTCAGCTTGTCCATAATGTCCTCTAGCATCAGAGGCAGAGGTGATTTGTTTGGAAAGAGTGGTCTTTCTTAACCCTTTTAATAATCCAATAAAAATATACTTATTTTGGGAAACATATGGTATATAGTCACCATATGCACAGTCTAATCAGTCGGAACCAATAGGAACCAGAACGCTATCATAAAATTTCCTTGAATGCTGCCCAAAAATATTAAAATCCATGAGGAGAGCAAGAAAGTAAAACTGTGTGTGTCTTAATTCAGATACTCTTATTTCCTTTTCTGAGGTGCCCTGGCTCCTGAGGAGACTTGAGCATCAGAGCCTCCAAAATGGCAGCCAATATAAGGAGTGTGCGGGGAGCGGCAAGACGAAAGAAGAAAAAAGATACCAATTAGACCTATTAGGGGTCTAATAATCTACCTCACCGCTCCCAGGAGCTTCCAACAGCTTGTCCCATGTTTTATGGCCGCATAGTGCCGATTTGACGTCCTTCAGCGAACAAAGGCTTCTCGGTGCCGCGGAGGGGTTCTAGCGAGCAGCCATCTTGTCTTGCTGTCGCTGGGCGCTTCCCTTCCTACCTTTTTTTTTTAAATACTAGCTTTCTTTCTTTGCTTTATTGTTAAAATATGTGAGGCATTTGCTATAGTTATTTTAATGTGTTCTGTACTAGTTTGGCATATAATGAAAGCCCCTATTATGACTAGGCCAGCTGTTTTGTGGCTACTGATTTATGCAATTCTGTGGCTATAGTGTTTCGACTTAAATATTGCTTTGGCGCACGTGGCACATAAGCCACTATCTGTTATCTAATTTGCACACCCCCCAAAAAAAAATATTTGGAACTCAAATGTATCAACATTTACTTATAAACATGTCACATGTGGTGTTGCATACTGGCCGCCCTTTGCCTAGATTAAGTGGCCAGCTTTGAATTGCTCTACTTGGGTATTAAACTGGTACTATTGAGGTCAAACCTTTATCTGTGCAGTATTAGGATGTTTTAAAATGGCAAAGAAGTGAAATAATATTCCTATAGAACATAGCTTTCCCAGCTTTTCATGTTGGCGACACACCTTTTCTTGAAAAAAAATTCAGGGACACGGTAATGCGAGGAAGCGTAGCGAGCGAGCCCAAACCACCTATGGTGGGTACGGGCCCCACACACACACCCCACACACAACCCCACACACACCACCCCACAGACACACCACCCCCCCCACACACACACCCCACACAACCCCCCACACACACAACCCCACACACACCACACACACACACCCACACACACCCACACACACCCACACATCTCTGGTCTCACTTCCTGTAAAGCTCATGAGTTGTGATGCCACTTCCTGTAATGCCACCTGTGATGTCACAAGCTGTGATGTTACTTCAAGCGAAGTCATGCACCATGATGTCACTTGCATACTGCCACACCCACACACACACCCACCCACACACAACCCCTCACCCCCCACATACACACACACCCACACACACACCCACCCCCACACACACAACGCCCCACACACACAACCCCCCACACACACAGCCCCTCACACACACAACCCCCACCCACACACACCCCACACACATACACACACAAACACCCCACGCACCCCCCCACACACAAACCCCCCCACACACACATACACCCCCCCCCCCACACACACACACACACCCACACACACCCCACACACACGGGAGCCTTTGTGCCCGGGTGCTTCCTGCAGTTTCTTCCAGACTGGAGTCAAGAAGAGCTGAGAAGCTGAGACGGAGGAGAGGCGGTGGAAACAATAAGTGGTTTTAGAAACAATATTTTTTAAATACCCCTGTCCTCCCTGCCACACCACCCCCGTTCCCTACCAGCCGCCACTGCTGGGAACATGATGGTTGTGCTTCCCAAATCATGGCTGTGCCTGAGCATTCAAAGCTGTGCCAGGGTATCTGACGTTATGCCTATGATGGCTGCACTTCTGTTATTTCTGTAAGCAAACCACTGATATAACAGTGGTCGGTGATGTCAACCGGGTCAAAGGTTACATGGCATCCCTTCCTGTGATGTCAACTGGGTAGACAAAGGACAAGGCTCCTATGCCTCATTTCTCTCACTCACTCACCCTCACTCACTCACTCTCTCTCTCTCTCTCTCTCTCTCTCTCTCTCATACTCCTGCTCTCTCTCCATGTATCTTGCTCTGCCTCTTATAACACCTATAGTGACATCTCGCTGTCCTTCCTCATAACTTTAATGCCTCTTACAGCTTTACTGCCTCTTCCTCACATCTCTACTGCCATCTTTTTGTCACTCCTTGTTCCTCTTATTGCCTCTGGTTTCCTTTTATGCCGACTTTATCTGCTTTTGTGCCATCTTCTTGTGGCTCTTTCCTCTCTTGCCATCTTTTGCCTCTTGTTACCTTATGTGCTGCCTTGCAAAGCTTAAGTGTGCCATCTTCTGTGCTTATTTTCACAGCACCTGCCCTTTCCCCCGCTCCTTTCCTGCCTCTTGCTCCTCTGCCCCCTGCTTTTTAACCTCTCCTCTCCACACCGTGTGCTTCACTCCCTCCCAGAACCTACCTAATGGAGGCTGCAGTGCAGACGCACTGCTGGCATGCCAAAAGCATGCCTAATACAAGCCTGTCCAGGCCTGGTTGGCTCACATCACCAGGGTGGGCGTGCTGAGATCCGAGAGGGGTCACTCAAAGCAGGGCTGTTGTCTTGTAATTGTAATTGTAAAATCACTTATATAGCGCATGGCTACCCTAGGCATCCCAGCACTCTTGGCAACGGTGACCCTGGGCTAGTCCGATCTACATTCCTACTGCAAGCTAATTTCTGGGGAATAGGAAGGTTTTGAGTTTCTTCCTAAACTGAAGGAAGGTCTGTTCCTGCCTCAAGTTACATGGGAGGGCATTCCATTCTCTTGCTGCTTGCAGAGAAAAGAGCCGGCCGCCCGAACGTGCTCCCTTTATCCTGGGAATGATTGCCAGGTTGTGGTCACTCGAGCGGAGATTAAGTTGGGGCTTGTAGGGACTTATCATATTTTCCAAAATGGAAGGGCCTTCTCCATGCATGATCTTGTATGTGATGCATAGGGATTTAAATTGCACCCGTTCCTTCACAGGGAGCCAATGGAGTGATCTTAGAGCTGGCTTCGCCGACATATATCGACTAGTTCCAGTCAAAATCCTGGCGGCATAGTTCTGAGCCACTTGTAAGGTTTTAAAAGTGGATGCCGGTGCCCCAAGGTATAAAGCATTCCCGTAGTCAATTCGTGATAAAACCAGGGATTGGACTACGGTCTTCTTTGCTTTTTCAGGGAGTTGGGGCAGGATTTTGCGCAGGGATTTGAGTATCCCATGACAAACTGCAGAGGTCTTTATGGCTTGTGTTTCGAAGGACAAAGCGTTGTCGAGCCAGAAGCCTAAACTTTTTATTTCTGGTTTGGGTGGTGGTATGGCACCCATACAAGTGGGCCAAGCTAGACAGTCGGGGATATCCTGCTTTCCTAAGAGCATCAGCTCGGTTTTTCCTCCGTTAAGTCTGAGCTGAGACAAATTCATCCAGTTTACTACCACCTCCAAACAATTAGCCAGATTCTTCGGGGGAGCATCTGTTTGTTGCAAGGAAAACACCAGCTGGGTGTCATCCGCGTAGCTTATTAACTGGATGCCAAACGGAGCAACTAGTTCCGCCAACGGGGCCATGTAGACATTAAACAGTGTGGGGCTAAGGGACGACCCCTGTGGTACCCCACACTGTAACGCTAACAGGCGAGAGCAGTTGTTACCCTCAAACACCTGAAAATATCTTTCCTCGAGAAAAGATCTCAACCATTCCATGGCTTTCCCGGTTACCCCGATGTTCCGGAGTCGAGACAGCAGCAGATGATGACTTACCGTGTCGAAGGCGGCGCTGAGGTCCAGAAGGATAATGGCCGCACTGCCACCTGCATCCAAAATCCTTCTGGCCTCTTCTACCACCCTCAACAGTGCTGTCTCGGTGCCTTGTCCCTTCCGGAACCCCGTCTGGGATGGATGGAGAAGATTGTACTTCTCCAGGAATGGAGAAGTACAATCTTCAAATTTACGACCACCTGGAAGCAGTCAGAGACCTTTGGTTGCAGAGGATCACACTAATTCACAGGGGCGCAGGGCGAAAGTGAGAGGCTGCTTAGCCTTTCGCAGCCCTAGGATGCGGTCCTGAAGATGCGAAGGGCAGGACGGCTGACAGAAGTTCGCCCTCCGCCCCCTGCTTCCCTCAGAGACGGCTCACGGAAATTACACTGGGCGAGCAAGAAACCTGAGCGGCTATGCGAGGGCATCCGGCACGGAGATCAGACAGTGCATGCTCAGCCCTCACCCCGCAGAAACCCGGCAAGGCCATGCCCCGGGACGGTCCTCACCAAAGAGCCAATGACCGCCGGTGAAAACCAGACATCCCATGATGCTGTTTAAATGAATGGCTTGGACGCCTGAGATGGTGGGGGTAGAGGTAGCTCCGATATCACAGTCGGCAGACGTCATCGCGTCGCATCAAGCGACACACCTACGTGTGGGTCGAGACACAGTACTGTGTCGCGCCACACAGTTTGGAAAGCTGTGCTATAGAATGTGCCATATTATGCTGTATAATTTAGCCTTTTCTTGCCACATAACGTAGAGAACTAGCCACATAATTTGTTCCACCACTACCGCATAATTCCAGTGGCCTTAAAAGCTTAGGGCTACATGCATCAATATAATAAATAGCGAATACCTAATTGCAAATTCCTGAGAATCACAATTAGGTAATCACAATTTACAATGCATGAAACTCAAAGAGTTTCAGATTGTGATTCATAGGGGTTCGCAAATCGCTCTACCTCATTAATGTCAATGAGGTAGATTGCAATTTGCGACCCCCTAGGAATTGCAAAATACACTGGTATGGTGGCCTCCTGAGGTCAGCAGACCCTCATGTCCGTGATTGCTTTTAAATAAACCAATCTTTTTTTTGTAAAACAGCCTGTATTCCTTAAAGGAAAACGAGATGTTTTTCATAAAGTAAAATGAAAAGTTTTCTTTTTATTTATTAAGACCAGGCTGTGGTCCGTGGGACACCTGCCTGCTCTTAAAAATGCTTTTACAACCATTCACAAAGGGGAAGGGGTCCATTGGGGACCCCTTCCCATTTGCGAATGGGTTACAACCTATTTGAAGTAGGTGGTAGTATGCAAATGTTTTGCGACTGCATTCACGGTCACAAAACATTCATGCATAGCGATTCAATTCGGTATCTGGAAGGGATGCCCTAAACACGCCCCTTCCAAATACCGAATCGCAAACCCATTTTGCGATTTGGTAAGTAAATGCAATTTTTGTTTGATGCATGTGAAAAGCCTTTTTTTGCGTTGCAAACGGGCCGCCCATTTGCGAACTCAACAAGGCTTCATGCATGTGGCCCGTAGTTACTTAAGATAATTGACAGAGAGAATACATTTCGGACCTTTTAGAAAATGTCAGACTCCACGAACGTTTGATGCAGCAACAAAAATAAATTCAAGTTCTGATGACGTTTCAGTTCGCTTCGACCTGGAGAAAGATGTTTGGCTCGGATACAGCATGGCTAAAAATATGTCATTGTTTCCATGGCTTGTTCGGCTTGTGTACTCACCGGTTTGTTCTGGCAGAATGCGGTCAGCGTTGTGTGGTGCACCTGTCACTGCATGGCAGCAAAAGGCTGACAAGTCTGGAATGGGAGGTCGAATCTCATGCTCTCAATTGTAAACACAAAGGACCGTGCTGTCGAGGCGCACTTACCGCTCAGATTTCCCATCAACAAACCAGTTAACTTCTCTTTCATTTGTGCCTGTCAATCAGTTCAGGCCTCGCCTCTAAGTACCTCAGTGCTCGGTATAATCATAACAGACTTCTGCTCTGACAAGGAAGCTGTTGCGCTGATTGTGTTTTTTGCCTCAGAGACGCTAAAGAGGGAGGATTCCTCCTTGGAAGCCGGGCAGCTGTGTCATGACGTGAATTATGTAAAGGTTGTCCCATCCACCCCACCCCATCAGTGGCAAGCAACAAAAACTACATATCTATGCACCTGCAGGTCAGCTGGGAATTTTACGAATGTAAGCATACGATGCACCCCAATAAGCCTCTTTCATTTCTATGGATGATTATTAAACTGCTTTGTGAAAGCGATTAATGAAATAAATGACAATTTGAACAGCCCTTCATAAGACATTTTAAAGGAACGTATTAATTACATAATTTTACGTAATAACACTTTATATTAATTTTTTAATGAACTCTATTCTTAACACTTCAACGATTGCCATGGCTTTAATCAACTGTCATCATCATCAAAATGTGTAAATCAGTTTATAAAAACAAACCATAGAAGATACAACCACACAGCATAAAATGTCATACAGACTGTAACTTTCCCTTACTTGCACAGCACCAGATAAAAAGTTAGCCACATAAACACAAGTCTTCGCATCAGATAATAGCATTAGATAAAATAGAGCAGGGCGAATCTGAGCAAAATGGTTATCAGCACATAGTGGGAAAATAAAAGATTTGCACAGTTCTTTAAAAAAAGCACAGAACATTACAAAGGGCCTCGTGTCCTGGGGTGAGATGCCATCACATTTATAGGGAATAAAAACAGACCCAAAGGCACTCTCACGAGGAATAATCACTCAATTGTGGCTAAGGTTAAGTCTGAAGCTAAGAACCGGTGGTGGTTCAAAATATCCCAAGAAAGATAGTACTCAATAAAAACAGTCGTTGGTCCAAAGAATATCACGTTTGGCGAATAAGTCTGGATTGCTAAAAATGTCAGGCCGCCCAAGTTTAGTGAAGGGCGATACACACCCCCATGTCGGCGCTTGGCGATGGTGCAGTTCCTTGGGATGCTCCTTGAGCTGCTCTTCCAAGCTCGGGTTCCTCTGTCCGTCCAGAGGACATGCAGACATTGAGCCTCCTTCCTTGCCAGGGCTTGCTCTTACTCCTTCGGTGCAGCTGTGCACTGCTGACTGGACTGCATATGGAGACACCGAACCAAAAAATATAAAAAAACACACATCCACTCACCGCAGGCCCAGCTGACTATAAAAGGGTAAGCACATGGCATGGGGACCAATGGGACATCGTGTGTGATGGGTTCCTATGGCGATCACTCCGACCTGCGTGTGACAAAAGGTTGGAGGCAATGAGGGAAAACAAGAGGAGGTGAAAATCCATCCTGCCAGATCATGCAAAGCTAGAAAAAAAAGTATTTGCAATGCAATAGGTCTGGCATTTAAATGCGAGACCTATGGCATTGGAAAGAAATAGCCGCCACAGTCCAGGCTGCTTGAAAAGAGAAAGTGTGCATGGAGTGCTGAATGTAAGCAAAGCACATCATGTCTGCAGTAAGAGAAACTCAATAAAGAAGTAGTGCTTACACGACTAAATAACATGTAGGTGTAACAACCGAAGTAAAATGGCCAGTCATCATGGGAGGTTACAAATGAAGACAAGGCAGTACTAAGGAGGGACTAACAAGCCTATTTACGAATCAGAAGCCAGCATTTACAAAGGACAATGATACAAGCAAATGACAAATATGTGCGGAGAGTGGGATAGGCTTGTATTCCGAACTCCACTATAACAACTCTCGCAGAGTAGCGCATGTGCGCTGACTCTAGGCTCGACCTAAAAATAGGTTGATTAATAATCTCCCAAAACAGAGAAACATCACACATCTTACTGGAAAGAAGCAGATCCTCTCATGGCTCAGTCTCCAGTGCTTGTTTGCTCTCCTTGAATACTTTCCCATACAAAGAACGACAGGAAGTGACCCTCAAACGATCCATAGGAACAGACTTCAAGGCATCCAACAATAAGCTATGCACTTCAGAACAATTTGCATCAACCCAAATAAATCGGTTACAAGCCCTAATGCTTGATTTAGTAGTCAGAAGTTTCATACTGTCACAAATTTTAGTAAATGAAATCAAAGTATCCAAATAAGAAGAATCACTACTCAGATACAACTCAGTCTCAGGATGGTAGCCTTTAAACAACATTAAAAGAAAAGTGTATGGGATCCTTTTCTTCCATATAAGATTCCGGCCTTGGAAACAAGAAACAATGTTAGCTAAATACGGCGGTTAGAGGAAGCATTACCCGAGGTCCAACAGAAGAAACGCTTTAAGGGGATTCTGATCACTCAAAGGGCATCAGGTTACTTTAAAGTTCAACAGAAATTGAGCAACAGGTGAAGAAATAAAAATATAATCAATGACACTAGCTGCCTCTCTTCCAGTAAAAGTAGGAATGACCGCATCAGGGGGCCGATTATGATTGCGGTGAATCTGCATCCTCTGGGCCGGCGGAAGCCACCGCCGGCCCGGAGGATGTGGATTCACCGCTGCGGTGATAGAAAAGACCCCCTGCCAGACTAGGATGGCAGGGGGGTCGGGAAGAACGTCCGCAGCTTTTCTGCTGTGGTCCCGCGCCGGAAAAGCTCTAATATGGTGGCGGTGTCTATCAGACACCGCCAGCCATATTCGGATGCATGGGGAAACATGCTTTTCCACGGCGGCTTTATTGCCGTGGAAAAGCATGTGGTCTTTTCAGTTTGGGGGCCCGTTGTGGGCCCCCAGGGTGTCAGGGGGTTGGGGGTGCACATGGGGGGTACCCATGGTACCCCCCCTGCATTTGCTTGCACATAGCAGCAGGCACCGCGCAGTGCCTGCCACTTTGTGCATGCAAATGCACTGCATGTATTTTTAGCATTCAAGCAGCACCCGCCGCACTGTTAAAAATACAGGATGTGACCGCCAGCGTGGCGGTCACATCCTAATTTGCATGGAGGGACCGCCGCTGCCCCTGCGGAAGGTCCCTCCACCTCTGGGGTGGCGGACGGACGCAGGTCCGTCCGCCATCATAATGGCCCCCTATGTTCGGTGTTGAAATAGAGAATAAGTTATACTCTGCCAATAATAAATTCATGAAATTCCCCTCAATCGAATGTTTCAAACGTACAACGTCAGGGGAGGGGTCACCAACCATAGCATGCTGCAATAAACATATTTGGGTACAGGGATGCAAATTAAAATCTCCAGCTAGAATAGTAAGGTTATTTCCTAAAAAAAGGATTTGAATAAACCTTCCAAATAACTTTTTAAAGCCTGTCCTTGACCTTGACTACCTATGAGCAGAGATCACTTATAAAAGTTATTTGACAAAATGCACGGATAGTTGGCAAATGTCAACAGAAGTGAGGCTATCTTAGGAGAAATGGTAGGTAACACTTTAATAGAACAACCTAGGGAAAAACACCAAGATAAGGAGGCACCATTTGGCCCTCACATGAGATGATGGAGTAGCTGGGACAGAATGTGAGATAAACCAGTCAAATGAAAATCGGTATCAGTCTCTCACATTTCCTGTAAGCAAATTATAAAACATTTATATAACAAAAAGAAGAACTCCTCATCGTTGCCACTTTTATTGGAAAGGCCTGCAACATTCCAACTCTAAAGGGGAATGACATTGGGGAGGCTCAACACCCAACAGTATCAATCTTGCAGGTGAGCAGGGGCTCAGAGGAACCGGAGCACTTTACAACACGTGCTTTTACCACGAGGTAGGTAACAACACGGTTGTTTCAACAACCACGTTGTTACCACGTGTGGCATTACATCGCAAGTCGTTTCAACGACTTTCATTGGTGGCGCGCTGGACTTAGGAATAGTATAAAATACTATTCCTACTCCAGTTAGCGCAACAGCAGAGAAGGTGTTGGATTTAAAGTCCAACACATTCCTTGGTGTTGCACACCACCTAGCGCAAGTCGTTGAAACTTCTTGCGATGTAATGCCACGCATGATAATAACGCAGTTGTTGTAGCAACCGCATTGTTAACTACCTGCGTGGTGTTGACAGCATTGTAAATGCTGTTTCCCGCTCAGAGGAGTGAGATAAATGTCAATCAATTTCAGTCAGGGTACTTAGAGGAGCACATGTATTTGATATGGGAAACTACTTTTCTGGGCAGGTGTCAGGTTCACATTTGAAGTGGCAAGAGAGGAAACGTGATCCACATTGGGCCCAGGATTAGGAGGGCAAGAAAATGGCAGTTTATTAAAAAAAAAAATAAGGAAAAAAGGCAAATATCCACAGGTGGCCTAGGTCTAGCTGCAAACTGTGACAACAAGGAGCCGGCTGTCTGAGGATTATCAAAGTTAACTACTACACAACCATCCAAATGAAGTTTAGGTTGTGAACCAATCCATGGGACTCTCCTTGCCATTACAATCGATGTAGACAAAATTCTATCATACTCCACGTTTGCTAAACCAGTGAACCAGTAAGGGAACATTGGGCATGATGATGACATAGGGACTAGTAGCAGGTAATAAACTTATACTATAGGGAACCAAATTAAAGTAAACAGATATTTATTGGAGGCCTCACTAATACAGTAGATAGTTATGGGGAAGGTAATGATAACGAACTAGGGCCCTCCTTTGATGATAATGAACATGACTGGCCTGTCGTAAACAAGCCTGCACAGAGCTAGTAGGAACAGACCCTGTCTCATACCAATAAGCGGATGGTTGCACTGACATGGCACAAGTCAGGGCAACACAAGTCTTCCCTCTGTGGTGAGGCCACTAAAGGCAAATCCCCCTCCCTACTATCAGTTAAATTCATGTTCTCGGATACAGAAACACTAACTGGTCAGAAACCTTTGGACTGATTCATTAACCAGTGGAGATCAACAAGTTTTCTCCAGCTAAACAATGGCATTCTAAATCTTTGAAAATCTAGGTTCAAAAGAAGGAAAAGTAGAGACAATCAGAGTTTCAAGTTTACCCAACTTTTGTCCATAAGTCCTTCCCTAAGTTTTTCAAAAAACACTTTAGAACAGTCCTCATTTAATAGTCCACCATAAGAGCTAGGGGGAGAGGGTTTGGAATGTTTTCTTTGGTAGGGGTGGAGAACCCTTGGCAGTCCTTTTTTCCTACCACCAGCCATAGAGGTTGTCTTAGGACAGCAAGAAGAAAGCCTCCGCCCAAACGTGCCAGAAGAATCAGAGGGATCTTAAATAGGTAAGTCCTGCAGGCCAGCAGGAGTAGGGGAATGCCTCAAAGAGCATACCATAGCAGTTCATGTTTCAGGACCCACTGCCTTAGTGTTAATACCAACCACTTCCTCCGAGTGTCTAATTGCCTGCATGCCAAGGACAAGTTCCGCCTTCGCTGCACTGATTTCTTCCATGATAGCCCCCACCGCTGAGGTCAAAAGCTACATAATGTTTTGGCCATTATGTGGCCGCTTGCCATCCCCCAGGTCCAAGTGTAATTTGCACTTTAGCAAGCTCAGGATGAAGAGGTGTAGGCAAGAAATACCAAATCAATGAGCCAAGAGAGAGGGCCCGGCCTGGCTAGCCAAGGATGTGTGCAAACAGGTGCGCGTACGTCCACCCCATATGAGCTAAGTGCCGCTTTTCAATTCTCTGGTCGGCTGATGGGGAAATCTGGCCTCTCCTTCTGTGAAGAATCGCGGTTCAGGGTGGATATGGTGTTCCCTGATGCTGGCAATGATGCTTTGTGACCCATGTCACAGGAGCTAAGCACCGCTTTTTTAGGGAATTAGCAGTCGGTGGCCATATCTGGCCCCTCCTCCTGTGGAGAAGCACAGTGCAGGGTGATGATGGCAATGCTACTCTGTGGCCTTCGCCCACACATTTTCCAGGGCCACTTCTTCAGCATTCCAATTCAATCCTACTTCATCTTGGTGCTGTCTCATTCCAGTTAAATTTCCCAATGATCGGTATGGAGTCATGGAACTTTTTTTATGTGAGCAGTTCTCTTTGAAGAAAGTTCACCTATTGCTCACAATTACCATATCCACAGCCCTCATTTTAACTAACAATAAAGTGTATTACTTATCTTAATTTCTACTTGCAGATCAAAGGACTTTCTTGAAGATGGTTAAGGACATTGGCTCCTTGTGCTCCAGTGATGACTCCGTTATCACTACTATTAGTTCAGAGCCATGGGTTTCCCATTTATTGTCTTATTCCACTCTGACTTGTCTCAAAAAGGTCCATTGGCAGCTGTGGATTTATCCTGACCTTTACCTTTGAAGAGATCTGGAATGCTATCATGAAGTCCCCATACAACAAAGCCCCAGGACCATATGGGTTCCCCATGGACATATGTAAATCAGTTCCAGAACTGTGGGCCCCATAATAATGCAACTCTCGCTATGCTTTTACTAGTGCTAGCCTCCCCGACTCATGGCATACTGCCATCATTGTGCCTATTTTTAAAAAGCGTGACTTGCAGTCTCCAAGTTGTTATTGCCTGATCTCCCTGCTGGATTCTAATGTAAAAATTTCAGGGAGGGTGGTATTGGAGCTCTTATTGTCCTGGGCCAGGGAGACGAATATGGTTTCCAGGAGGGGCTGGGTATGGTGGTGCAATGCTTAAACTTGCCCTTGCTTATTAGCATATATATCATCGCAAAGCAGGGCTCCATCTGCCTAGCCTTCATGGATCTGTCGAGTGCCTTCGACAGCCTGGTAAGTTTCAAATTGTGGGCCTTGCTAGAGGGTATGGGGTGGACATAGGGCTTGTCCAATTCTGGCAGGCTCCTAACGTCTATCTCTCGGCGTCCGTGAGATCGGGCCCTGCTGGCGAGCGCACCAGTAGCTTACCGCTGGTGAAGGGTGTGCGTCAAGGGTGTGTATTAGCCCCTACACAATTCTTATTGTGTATCAATGGTCTTGAGGATGCACTTTCTCCTTGAGCTTCAGATGTACCTTACGTGGTTAAGAAAAAAGCCCTGGTGCTATTCTACGCTGATGATGCTTTCTTATTGGGGAGAACACACAAGAGCCTTAATATCCCTTTTCAGGAATTTGATAACTTTATGGAATCCTTGGGCTAAGTCACAAATCGCTCTAAAACCTTCACTATTTTTGTGGTCCCACATCCATGAAGACAAAGAGCATATTTCTACAGGGTCACCCTGTTGCTCCTACCAAGGATGAACTTGTACGCAGGTTTTAACAGGAAGGTGATCTCTGGCTGTCTAGCCTGCGATAGAGGTCAGGCCATACCTTGGTTGACTTATGTAAAGCATGAATTTTCTATTCTGGGTAACAATGAGTAGCCGCTCCAGGGTCGTACTGGAGCTCAAAATAGGACCACTTACTGTTAGTGACAGTAAAAACAAGCTTTGCAAACCAGGACCATGGTTCTCACCTGGTAAAGTAGAGCCCTATTAGCTTTGTCGATGCTTGCTTCACTTCTGGAAGGACTTATGTATATCCGCCACGTAAGAAAAATGAGGGTCTGGTCAACTGAAGGTGAAATCTACAAATCTGCCAATTACAGTATTAACATGTGGGATATTTGGAGAATATTGGTGACTTTCACATGGATTGTGTATATATTATCTTTGTCTATAGTAAATTGTATTCAGAAATGCTGGTACTTAGTTAATTGTGCTCTATTATCCCTAAAATGTGGAAAGGTCTGTATGATTTCACATGTTCATCATCAAAAGTCTAAGAATAAATGATTTATTATAAGGTACCTTGTATTTAGCTCAACTACAATAAATCACAAAAGTAATGTTTGTAATGTCAGTTCTACTTCCAAATTACATTTTCAGAATTTCTCGCAATGAAGTAGACATCCTACAATATAAGTAGGAAAAGTATCCTGATTTGGCAGAAGCTTTCATCTACACTCTACTTAGATACACCTTCTTTTCTTGGTGTTTTGCCCTTTAAAGTCAAGGCTCAGGTGAGATTTGTTGCAGCATCACACATAAAAGCAATCAAGCAGAAGCAATCTCAATGAGAGTATACTCTCAATCTTATAGAACAACTGACACAAAAACAATTTTGTTCACGAAGCAAAGGGGGAATATGCTGTACTACTGATGGAGCTTGCCAGAGGAGCTCCTGGTGGACCCTTACCTGCTAAAGAATAGACCTGAGCAGCAACATGTACTTTAGTAAATATGACTGAAGACAGGAGGGTTTTGTTCTTTCATTGGCAGCTTTTTACCGACTACACTTATGGTTGATTCCTGTCCACATTCATGTACTGTGCTGTTTGCCCCCTCGTCAAGGATGAAGCAAATTGACCTTTTCTGCATGAGCACCCCTGATGTTTTGCCTTTTTGGGCATATTTGTGCTTGGGTTTCTTAACTGTGCAATTTACCCCTGCTAAGTGAGGAGTAAAGTGACTGTGCTCCCTCTTTAAAACTGGTTAAATTAGCTTACCCATGATTGACATAGTTAGTGTGCCTTTAAGTCTCCTAAAAAATGGAGCAGGAAATAGACACCGGGCCTGGAAGTTAAATACCATCTGTGTACTGCATCACCTTCGCTGCTATCCATAGTGCTGGCTTGCAAAATGCTGCTTCATGCTTGCCATACATAGCCTGACTGCAGCAGCCTACAAACTTGCAGTCTTACATGTCAAAATAACCTTTTTTGAAAGGTGGAAAACCTTGCTTTTAAATATTAATAAGTCATCGAAGTCTACGTTTTGGCCAACAAGGTAGTGTGCCTGATATGTAAAAGTGAAACTTGTGCAAAATTTGGCATGTTCCTCCAGTGACTAGCCCCCAAAAGCTATTTTCCTTGGGACGGCTGTAGCTGAATATTAAAAAGTAAGGACAAGAAACTTTATTCTGTAACTTTAAAAAAATATATATATATTTATTGTTGTAGCAAAAGTATTCAATTTTACACAGTACGAAATTGCAAAGTACAAGAAGGTAATCTGCATAAGTCCCATTACACATATATGACATTCGTAGTTCATATTTCATTTTTCATTTAGAAAAAGAAAGAAAAAAGTAAATAAATAAATAAAATTAAAATAAAACATCATCTAAGCAAAATATGCAATACACAAAAATATAGAGGATATAGGAACAATTTAATTCCAAAACCGCCAAGTTCTTTCAAGTTTAGCATAGGAGCCTACCCTTTTTGCGTACATGGAATCAGGATTAAAGACTCTCTGCATTTCCGTATTCTGTAACTTTTATCAGCGATCGGTTAAAATCAAAATTCAAATCTTATTTTACATATTTATTAGAAGTCTAATTCATAGGTGAAGTTTTATTTTTAATAAATATTGAGCAAAAGTAGCTTTTAGAATGTTACCTTTTCCATGCCTGAATCTCCTGGATGCTAATTTGCAGTAGATCTCCAGCAGCTGCCCAGTAAGTGCTTGACTTAAATGAGGCGTGAGAACTACTCCCAGTGCAGAAACAGTGGTCTGGGTGTGGATAGGTGTTTTCTTCCCCTTGCAAGAAGACCATATTAATGGACCCAGGAACATCATTGACTTGTAAAAGGTCCTGCCTTTTCAATAGTAAATGTAAGGTGAGACCAGAAGAACCCTTTGTCCCCCAGTCAGGCTAGCACAAAACCAAGTAAGAAGGGAACAATGCCCAGAACTGGGTTTGAATGACCACAGAGGAGGGGACTTCCCATTTACCTGTCCAAAGCTTTGAGAGGGCAAGCAGGCTCTGCACAAGGAAGGAAGTGTTTCTGCATCTTGGATTTTAGGAGTAAGGTGCAATGTGGGATGGTTTGGAGTAAGGCAAACAGGATGTGCTGCAAAAGGGGGGAGGGCTTCTCCTGGAAAGCTTTTCCCTATTGCTTAGAGAGTGTTTAGAAGCCACTCCCACTAACTAGCTAGTGCGTACTATACATATGGCATCCCGAGGCACCCTCCTCAGCACACCTTCAGGACCTGCAGAAAAACAGAAGAGCACTAGAGCGTGCTTGCTTTGACCTGAAAGGAGCCTTGAAGTACTGGACCTCCTCGGTTATGTATGATGGCAAAGAAGGGGACTCCATGGGTTAGAGGGCTAACCTCTTGTGTAGCTAAAAGGATGCAACAAGCTGCAAGAAGCCTTTTTTTCCTGTGGTGACCACAAGACCAGGAACACCTAGACCTGAATTGGGCCTTGCTGGTGGCCTCTGATGGAGTGAGACGTAGCTCCTAAGTGATGTTCCTGAGGTCCTGGGAGCCATAGAAGTAACCTAGATGAGCTGCTCCAGAAACTCAGGAAAGCTGTGACGTTTAACATCTTTGGAATTCCAAGACCTCCAGAGTCATCAGGGATACCTTTCATCATAGTCGACTGATTTCGATGCATCTTCCTCACCTACAACTCCAGAGGATTTTGAGCTCCATAAAAAAGACTAAGGGCCTGATTGCGACTTTGGTGGTCTTGTAGCGGGACGCAAAGCCAATGCCTCACTGCGAGACTGCCAAAGCCGCTCTCCAACCGCCCACCGGATTAGGAGTTTTCTCCTGGTCTGGCAGTCAATGCTTTGGTGGTCACACGGTGGTAGAATGCTAATTCTCATATGTGAGCCTTAGCGGGGCATCGCTGTGGGACTTGAAAGGCACGTTCCTATACAGCATGGACTGTTAAGTCTATGTTGGGCAGGCAGGAACTGAGGGTGCATGCAAACAGGGGGGCACTGCATATGCCCCCTGTGTGCATAACCTGGCCCTGGGCAACAGGGGTCCTGTAGGGCCCCTTTAGTTTCCTCACCCCCACACTTTTCACAGTGGGCTCACCGCCATGAAAACTGTGGCGGTGAAGAAACTAGTAATATGCTCCAACTCTTCATACAGCAGTCGGACCGCTGGTGCGGCTACAGCCGCATCACCACCTTGGGTTGGGCTGTCCAATGGATTGACAAACTTGTAATCGCCCTTAAGTCAGAGGGTAAAATATTTGCCTGGGACGAACAGGCTTGGGGTATCCGACCCACCTTCCTTCACAGTCGGCATGAAATTGTGCCTGTTTCCCAATCCACCACTTCCATGAACCATCATTGGCTCACAGTGCTTATGGCGCTATTCTTAAAACTTTTAAACATGCATATCTGGTTCCTCTTATTTGATTTTTGTCATTTTGGTGTCATTTTGCATATTACATGTTACTCTATATTTGTAATTCAGTTCGGAATTCTTATAGTTTGGTGCTTTAGCTTTCGAACTGTTTTGGATTAGCATCAATACTATATACAGTACCATAAATTAAGCCTGTCTGCTCTGTGCCAGGGAGGTGAGCTCAGGTCAATGTAGTGACTTTTGGGTTCACCTCCAGAAGTTGTAATTTTTCCGTGAGGTCTACGACCCCCCCTCCCCCATATAAAGTCCACGTTCTTACCAGGGGGTTTTCAGTGTCTATAATGTCCAATGCTTGACAATAGCTTCACAATCAATTGGATTGGTTTATGCGAGTTTGAACGCGATTGTAGAGGAAACAAGCAAGAACAAGAAGAGCGAGTAGCCTCCCTTCTGGAAAAGACATGGCAGGGATTAAGAGCATACATAGAGAACCATCTTGTGATAAAAAGAAGGATCTATCAAACCAAGGAAAATTCGAGTAAATTTACAGACATATTCCATAGTGGTAGAATACTTACAAACACTTGTAGAACTGTCAAATAAGAAATAAGAAACAGTGTACTTTGATTTAGATGTAAGGCAATAAAGCCAGTCCAAGACGGTCAGAATGAAAACAATTACATTGGTTAAAAACTGAGGTTACAACGCTTATCTTGAGTTTCTCTCCAGATTAAAAGTAAGTCTGAGCAAAATTTCAATTATGGCAGCATAACTTGAGTAATTTTGGCAGTGGCGGTCACCACTAACAAAGGGTGGTGAGGCAGGTGGGTGGAGCACGGGGGCGAGTGGGGGCGACACAGGAGGGATAAATAATTATTTAAAAAACATACCTGATGCCGCCGGCCACCTCCTTCATCGCATCACTTCTGCTGGCCTCTTCTTGGGTCCCATTACATGTAATGGGGTAACCCTGTAACCCTCAGAACCTGGGTGGGTAATAGACAAAATAATAATGGTTCTGTCGGACAGAAATACACACTGTTTTAGTATTTCAATGTTTCCTTTTGCAATTCTTGTTCCAAACCTGGATATCAAGACGGGTGTACTAATACGTTCACAAACAAACACACTGACCATAAAGAAAAATGAAAGCACATTTTTACTCAAATACTTTCACATGTGAAGACAAATTATTTCAATCACTGTCCCTAACGAATACTTAAAACATATATGGCACAACGACTTTGTGCTAAAGCATAATACACACTAAAAACAACAAGTAAAATGTGTTACTTCATATACTTTTTGGAATCAACAACTATATATATACAATAATCCTGTAGGTGTATCAATTCCGTCTTGGATCCTACAGGGTTTTGAATAGTTTGTTCACGCCAAAAGTGGGGATTGCGTCGACGTTTCGACCCTGAGGGGGCGATGCAGTGTTTTCACGCATCAAGGGCGGGTCTTCATCAGGACTGTATATATATGTGGGGCAGCCTCTTGCAGACCTAGCTCCGCATGGAGTCCTGGTCTCTTTCTGAATTGTACTGTCGGTCCGTCTTAATCAGGCCGCTAGATGTTCGATGAATCTCTGTAATGTTTTAGTTTAATATCTGATATTAACACGAACTGAATGTGAAGGACGTGATCCAGGAGAGTTAAAAATACTAAGGAGCAACTTTTGAGCCCCTGCAGCAATACCATTGGCCAAAGTGCAGATGTAGTTTGACCAATTGGCAAGCTCACTTAAAAAGACATCCCCAGGGATGCCATCCGACCCTGGAGCTTTACTCCTTACAATGGGTTTTATGCTAAGTGTGATTTCAGCTAAGGAAAACAGCCTTGAGGTCTGGTGGCTGCTATGGTAATTAATAGGAGCTTTGGTAGCCAAATACCCTGATCCAGTGTATACTGCGGTAAAATGGTCATACCAGGTGGATATAGAGATATTGTTGGAAGGTGGACTCGGTCTTGCTGCCTCCCCCCTTGCCACTAAAAGCCAAAACTGATGTGATCCTTTCCTCATGCAAGCATTACTAGTTTGGAGCCATTGATCTTCCTCCAAGGCCCTTTTTGCCTTGACTAATGCTACCTTGTAATTTCTCCTTGTATCTCTTAGTTTTGGCAAATCATTTGCTCTAATGGCAGTAGTCAGTTTAGATCTTGTAATCTTGCACTCCTGGTTGAACCAGGTGGTGCGTTGTCTGGCTGGTTTGGGCTTGTCCTGGGGCCGATGAGGCATGCTAAACTATGATGTCAGTTGTTTGAAAAAGGATGTATGACATTCCATGATCCTAGGGTGCCCGCCCTGCTGCTCAAGTAAACTTCCCAACTCACTGGAGCTATCTAATAGGTTAGTCTTTATGTTTTCGAGTTCCGACTAACCAATTACGATTTGATCCCATTTGACTTGCCTATTATTATTTGAGGGAAGATCTCCCTAGTTATAAGAGGAATACTTGGGACAGTGGGAGTTGAGGCCCATAATGAAGACATTGTGAGCTCAAGAGGATTATGATCACTGTCAGTGGTCGTTCCAACCACCATATCCTTTACCCCAGGCCACAATT
Source organism: Lissotriton vulgaris (assembly GCF_964263255.1). Classification (NCBI taxonomy): domain Eukaryota; kingdom Metazoa; phylum Chordata; class Amphibia; order Caudata; family Salamandridae; genus Lissotriton; species Lissotriton vulgaris. The sequence goes on along the minus strand of NC_141689.1, from coordinate 1,450,983,053 downwards.
TGACATCTAGTAGAATATAATCAATGCAACTCATGCTAACTGTTCTATTGTAAGTATTCACCCCCTTCCTGTCAGACCTAGAATGTCTGTTTGCTGCCCTAAGCCCATATTCAAGTGTTAATGCATGAAGCTGCAACCCTGTGCACGTCCATTTTTTAATGGGTGGCAATTCAAGCAGAGGAACATGCCATAGCTCATCAAGCTTATCGCTGTTGGTGATATCCTCTGTGTCTAGGGGTTCATAGGTGACGTTAAAGTCACCTGATATTATTAATGGAGCTAGAGACTCCCTCCCCTCCAGACAGTATTCTAGCATTTGTATGGTAGAGGACCTGCAGCCAGCTTTTGAGCCACAGGCATAAACAATAAAAAGATCTAGTCCTGCACCATTCCTACCCTGATATGAATGGCTAAAACGTCTGGGTCAGTAGTCTTGATCTCACATAAAGTACAATGGAGATCAATTTTGATCAAGATCAATAGGCCCCCAACAGGCCGGCCTTGCATTTTATTGAGTGCTGGGTGACAAAAGGTCACATACCCAGGAATAAAGACTGGAGTAGTAGACCAAGTTTCCTGCAAAATACATATATCATGTTGTTCTATATATTGAACCCAGTGTGAAAGTGCCACTTTGGGCCTCACTCCAGCTACATTCCATGATAATACTCTATGCTTTGGAGCCAGACCTCCTATTGTTGTGCATGAGGGATGGATCCTATCCATGTCACAACTTGACCATGGATCTGGGATTACCTTCCCTAATGGTTGAGACCCTTCTTTGAGGATGCCAGTATCAATCTGTTGATGGTCTTGGTGCCCTTCACTTGTGCATTTCAAGGGTGTTACCATGTGTTTGATAGGCGGCCTAGATTTTTCACGTGCCAGTCAATCAACAGTGGCAAGTGATGAGTCAGTCCCCAACAAGGTAGCACTATGGCTAGTAGTTTGTCACTGAGGTAAAGTAAGGGGGTCTATTTTAATTGAATACCAGTGGGTGTCGAAAACAAGATCTTGCTTCTAGAGCTACAAGGTCGTGGGCTATATTCCCATCCCTAAAGTGTAACTTAATACAGTCCATTTTGGAGAAGTGGTCAGAAGTCTTTTAGCCCATGAAATGTCCTCCCTGATAACTGATCTGCAGCCCCTCACTTTGCAGATCCAGTGTATGGTTTTGTTAATCAGGGAGTATTTATCTTCATGTTTTATATGTGAAGGGATTTTGGGCACCTTTATCATATATATACTCCTGCTCTGGCTTTCAACACAATGTTGTTGTAATACATTAGTTGGCCATTGGTAGTTTGAGATCTGTCATGGCTTCGGAAGGCGTTCTTGCTAAGGACGGAGAAATTGGGCCATGTAGGAATAGACATTAAGGGAGCTATGGGGTTCGGGGCAGTATCAGATCCTTGAAAGCAACCAGTTCCCGACTTAGAGTAAGATATTGTGGGGATTCTACTCTCTTGGAGAAGCTTAACTTGGTCAGTAAGGGCTACAATTAATGCATTAAGTGAGGTAACTTCGGCCCTTAGGTCTTGCACAATTAGAGCGATAGCCTGACCCCCCCCCCCCTACTGGTGTTCCATCTAGAGTGCCCTTAGCCCTTCGATCCCATGATCCTTTGTCTGTTGGAGCAAACCCTACAGGAGATGTGCTCCCAAGCTCTATCACTCCACCTTGTTTATCATAGGCCAAATTCTGTAAGGGGAGAAACCTATTAGTCAAGACAATGTTAGTATCAGTGGTGACATCAATGTTCTCTATAGTTTTGTCTGTAGCAATAGTAGCAATGGGGACAGTAGAGGACACCCCTCTTTCCAATGCATCAAGTGCTAATGTTTTCTCACTATTATTGAGATTACCTTGGGTGACTGGGGGAGGGTTTCTATTGCTGCGTGTTGTCTGCTTGTTGAAGATGGTGGGTACACATCTCGCAAGAATAGGATAGGGATTGGGGTCAGGAATAGGGTTAGCATTGGTGAAGGCACTAGTTGAATTCAATATCTCAACTCGGGGGTACAGAGTACCTAGTGTGTCTAGAAAGGCGGCGGGAACTAAGATCGCCTCACATTCCACTAGTAAATTATCAATAGAATCCAAAACACCATTGGTCGCTGCTGGTTTACGAACCAGTTTGAGTCTAGCAATGCCCTTCCGTCCCACCTCTCCCCTCACTCATTGCGAATTTTCTTTTGCCCATTGCTTTTAGAATTTTTTGATGGTATACGAATAAAAGACAAAAGGTAAGAAGATAAGATTACTAAACATACTACAATCAATATAGTTAGTGTGCTGGTAATGGCTACATAAGGCCAACAAGCATCTAGCTGCTCCCGGTTAAAAAGAAAAAAAGAACAGAGAATGGATTACACTATGTGTCTAGATAAAGGCCCAAAGTCTAACCTTTCTAACTGGGATACAGGAGATGAAGCTATCAGGAGGAAATGTTAAAAGACTCACAGACGGTTATGTCCTGGATCACTGAAACAAGGGGGTGGCCCTGCCCTGCCTCTTCCTGGCAATGACGGGCAAGGACCATGCCGCGGGGAGCAGAATGTGCTTTTGTAACGCGTCAGCATCGGTGGCCCTCCCTCCCTCCAGGGAGCAAGGGCTTCTTGGGCATGAATTCCAGAGGCGGCGGCAACGGCAGCTGTAAATGTGCCCCGCGCCGCAGGGAGCAGAAGGCGCTTTTGTAGTGCGTCGGTGGCCCTCCGTCCCCCCTGTTGGGGCCTGGAGTCCTGAGGCAGCGTTAACAGCAGCGGTAAGTGTGTCCCACGCCACGGGGAGAAGACAGCGTTTTTGTAACGCATCGGTGGCCCTCCCTCCCTCCAGGGAGCAAGGGCTTCTGGGGCCTGGAGTCCTAAGGCAGCAACAACAGCAGCGGTAAGTGTGTCCAGCGCCGTGGGGAGCAGAAGGTGCTTTTGTAGTGCGTTGGAAGCGGTGGCCCTCCCTCCCTGCAGTGAGCAAGGGCTTCTGGGGCCTGGAGTCCTGAGGCGGTGGCAATGGCAGCAGTAAGTGTTTCCCTTTTCATGTTTCCTGGCAAGGCCATCTTCCAGGCTTGACATTTGTCTGCCATGGTACTCTGCCCAGGAGGACAGTGTCCAGGTGGCTTGCTTACCACAGAAGTGCAAAGAGGTATGAGCAGGCTGCACACACTTATTTTCAGGTCCTCTTCAGAGAGATCAGGAATAGAGACAAGAACCTGTGCATCTTCAAAGGACTACTATCCCTAACAACAGATACTACATGCCTCACTCAGCACCACCACCATCTACTAACAGCAGTCTCAGTCAAAGTCATTTACAACCAAATGCATTAGGAAGGACCTTGGCACTTCTAAAGAAGGCCTGTTATCTTTTTCTTCTATATAATATCTGATGTTCCCCCTCCCAGCTAGGAGATGCCAGCAAACATATGCTGTTTAGGAAAAGCAAACTCTCCGCTATATTGTACTCGGGTCCAGGCTGTGGGCTACCAAAATGGAACCCGCAGGGCGTATCACTCGTTCACAGCACACTGTCAATCAATTGACATTCAAGGTTCTGGGTTCATAGAGAGCAGGGGAACTTTAGATGAACCGACTTGTAAGGGCACATTTATGTCTCACAGGTAAAAAGCCTGTCACTATAATTCACTAAGCATGGTACACTAACACCACCACCACTCTCTATCAATGGAACCCTCAACAACGACAATAGTCACTATGAGGTTCAGAACAAGGTCCAAAACTGATCATAGTCAAAGACCGGGCTCATGTTAGCACGTGCACATGGGATTAGTGAGTGGCATAATCAAAACTTGAAATACCAGGATCATAGGAATATTCAGTTCGGCATGCAGGGCAGGGGTCACCACTGTACACCGTGCATGGGACACGCATGTCCCAAAAATGTGTTATTTCGGAAGTAAATGTTATTAATTAGGCAAATATTCAAGAGGTTTCCTGTTGCTTTACTAGGCTCATCGACATATATCTGCTAAAAACTGTCGGATATAGATTTGATATTTTGTTTCAGCTACTATGGATCCAATTCACAAATGCACCACAATCAAGAGCACTCGTGCCTGTTGATTGTGATGGAAATGCATTCATACCATTAAAGCCTAATTAAAATATAATCGAATAATTTGCGAATTAATCTACAGTGTGGGGGATTTTCTGTCATCATAAGTTTGGTGCTAAGGAAGATGAAAACAGAGGAAAAAGACCAGATGACGTGTGAGCATGCACATTTTTGGGGAGCTCCCACAATGTTCATGCGTTTTAGAATTCACAGATTATCTGTAGGTAGTTTTCCATTTAACCAACATTAGTATATTTCGACCTGAAAACACGCTGGTGTCAGGAGAAGACTTCATTGTAATATCAGGAAGCAATTGCTCTTCATTGAAAGTTTTCCTGTAGCACACTGAGTACGACTCCACTGGTGAAAAATTAGCTAACTAGAGTAAGTGGTAAATAGACCTACAACTACAAAATTATAAAGATCATAACTTCAAGACCTATATTTTGCTTCTGTGAATACTCAATAAATTGCACAATCTAAGACAGAGAGAGACATTTTTCTACTGTCTTCTGGGAATAGGTTTAAAATGAAGCATCCAAATCATTTGATGATCCCGCCAAACTTAGGGCCTAATTAGGATGGCCCGACTAGCTTTCGGCAGTCCCGCACCCGGAATCACGATGTGACTGCCGTCAAGAAGGTCGCAATGTGTATCCTTTGTATTGCTGCGGGTGCTGCGGCCTGCAGCACACGCCACAATACAAAAAAAAACCCTTCAGACATATACCTGCACTATGTGGCTGGCACCACATGGTGCCTGCCACATGGTGCAGGGATATGTTGGGGGCATCATAGGTGCCCCCAGGGCTCATTTTGGAGGTCCAGGGGGAAGGGGGTATGCTACGGGCCTCCAAATTCACTTTCCTCCAGCCTTTTCATGGCGGGTTAACCACCATAAAAAGGCAGGCAGAAAGGTACATTGTAATCCCTACCACGTGCCTGGCAAACATCGCCACTATTTTAGGGAATACAAGTCCTGTCGGATCCATTGCGGTCGGTTTCTCCGACTGCCAGCCATCCGCCCGCCATCCTAATGTGGTGGGTTGGAATCAGCATTACAATCGTGGTGGGACACCCACGACGGGCTGTTGGTGGCGGTACCACTGTCATCGTAATCAGGCCCTTAGATATTAACTACATTATAATAATCCATCCATCAGTACATATCTCAACTGATGCCATGTTGCATGCTCAGTTTTTATGCAGTATTGCCTATTTATGCATAACCTTCTCTTCCTGCTTTTGTTACTATTTGTCAGGATCTGGAATCGTCCACACTCTTTCAGAGTTTGTCCATTTCAAAGGACAGCATCACTTGTTTAGATGTTGCAGAATGGGTAGATCTACACCAGTTTAGACAGGGAAGATGTTAAGTTAGCAGACCAGCCGGAAATCAAAGAGTATAGCACAGACAAAGAGCCAGGTTTATGAACAAACACATAACCCTAGATAATATATATCCGGTTTCTCCCAAAATTATAAACTTAAGTGTAAGAAAAAGAAAGAGCAACTATGGATAGAGCAAGAATGTTATTGTATACTGATTATTGTTCATTACAGCTGGAAGAAAAATCATTGCCAACAATTAAAAGATTCAATGTCATGCTGCAAGAGAATTTACAGGACATGCCCCTTCTACTCTGCTGAGATTGCATTACCTACCAAGAGCTGCAAAAATTGACTTTAAAATGTGTTGACCATTTTCAGATAAGCTTTATTCTAAGGGTGTGGAGAATTCTCTTTGTTATATTTCGCATAATTTGGTGAATTTTTGGGAAAATTATGTGAAATGCCAATCCACCTTTCAGTGGTATATTTTAGCCTGACGTGCATGCTCACATCAATTTATGATGCGAGAACACATTTTATGCAAAAAAATAGTGCGAACAACAGAACTTTCCTGAGCAACAGCAGCTCACGCTCTGGTTGTTCACGTTGTTCCTGTGTTCTAGCACTAATAGGTGCATTAGGATGGCGGACGGCCAAAGTCAGTCCTGTCGGGGGCCGGTACCGTCCGCCACAAGGGCGGAGGAACCGTGCCCCCAATTAGGATGCATCCACCACAGTGGCGGGTGCATACCACATAGTTCTTAAACTTTATTTGATTATTCATAAAAACAATCATAAAAGCATACAGATTAAAAGACATGTATGAATTGGTACAAAATAGGGGAATACAGTACAATAAAATAGCAGAACTCAAATAAGTACAATCATGGACTTAGCAGCGACAAGATTAGACTAACACAATATTAAAAAACCAAACTTTTTCTGACCGATACTGATTTTAGAATAAAGGTTGCGATAAAAAAACAAATATCTGGGGTGGCAAGTGCAAATAGAAATCTCATGGCATTGACAGTTGTGGACACAGAGGGCCCGATTCACAGAATGAACTTACTACTTTTGGCATTCACAGAATGCACTTACTACTTTTGGTATTCACAGAATGAATTTACTCATTTCGGTATTCACAGAAGTTAGGACTACTAACTTTAGGACTCCTAAATGCCTTCTGTGAATACCGAAAGTCTTAAAATTAGGATTTTTCTCAATTTAGTAGTAGTAAAGTTAGGACTCCTAACTTTAGGACTCCTAAATGCCTTCTGTGAATACCGAAAGTCCTAAAATTAGGATTTTTCTCAATTTAGTAGTAGTAAAGTTAGGACTACTAACTTTAGGACCCCTAAATGCCTTCTGTGAATACCGAAAGTCTTAAAATTAGGATTTTTCTCAATTTAGTAGAAGTAAAGTTAGGACTCCTAACTTTAGGACTCCTAAATGCCTTCTGTGAATACCGAAAGTCTTAAAATTAGGATTTTTCTCAATTTAGTAGTAGTAAAGTTAGGACTCCTAACTTTACTACTACTAAATTGAGAAAAATCGTAATTTTAGGACTTTCGGTATTCACAGAAGGCATTTAGGAGTCCTAAAGTTAGGAGTCCTACCTTTACTACTACTAAATTGAGAAAAATCCTAATTTTAAGACTTTCGGTATTCACAGAAGGCATTTAGGAGTCCTAAAGTTAGTAGTCCTAACTTCTGTGAATACCGAAAGGAGTAAGTTCATTCTGTGAATACCAAAAGTAGTAAGTGCATTCTGAGAATGCCAAAAGTAGTAAGTTCATTCTGTGAATCGGGCCCAGAGTATTTCTTAAACAATGGTTTGAGGTAGAGAATACGCAAATGTTTATACAGAGGGCATATTAGCATAAAGTGCAGCGTGCATTGTTTAGTGATTCCGTCACACGGACAGGGGGTGGGAGAATAAATTTTCATCCTCGGGAATGCCACCAGGTTATGTACAATACCTAATCTCAGCCTTGTGAGTACGTACTGATGAGACTGACTGGTAATAACTTTTAGGTACATAGGAGTGCCAATCCCTTCTTCCTTGTTAGAAAAATAGAAAGCATGGGTTGAATAATGGCTACACTGTTCTTTACGCCTATTATATTTATGCCCCAAAAAAACTCTTTTAACCTCCTGCTTCGGTAAGTCAATGGCACACGGAGGGTCGCCGTGGACATCCAGATCGAAAAGTTCCTTAAAAGATGAGACAACATATTTTAGCCACGGAATCTGGTAGGCATTATCCAAGCGTAAACAGTCTTGAATTATTCCCCTGGTAAAACCAGTTTAATCTTTAGACCAAATAGACCTCCAGGCCATGAGGGGTCTCAATCCGATTAAGTTGGTTATATAATCCAGCCCTAGTTCTTTATGGGTCAGTTCAGTAGATGCCGAAGATGGGAGGCAAAGGAGTCTCTTCAGAAATATATTTTCAACAATTTGTAGATCCCCGTGGGTCCTTTGTCCCCAAACCCCTGAGCCATAAAGGGCAATAGATGCACACCTGTGCCGATAAACATTCAGCATGTCAGGGATGCGGCGACTTCCAATTTAGCAGCAAAACGGAATACACTTGAGGAAGCCTTGCCCATCCTAGCTTTAACATTGAGTAGTTCTGGGGCCCAAGACCCACCGTTATTAAAAGTAATGCCCAGATAGCAGAAATTGTTCACAAACTCATTTCGGTTTTCTTTAAAATAAAATGATTTAAGTTGGTTCACCTTTTTCCCGCAAGCCATGATGAAGGTTTTAGAGTTATTAATTTTTAATTTCTTACCCTGTATAAAATCATAAAAATGGTTCATAAGTTTCTGGAGGCCTATGGGAGTTCTTGGGAGTAAGACAGTGTTGTCTGCATAAAGTAGCACCGGGATTGATTGTCCCTCGACTTGTGGAGCGTCGGCTTGCACATTTTTCAGTTCGAACTCCATGGAGTTTATAAAAAGGGAAAAAAGCAGCGGGGCCAAGACACAACCCTGTCTAATGACGGATTTAACCCTGATCTTCCTTGTGCATTCCCCCTCATGACCGTAGCGAATCTGGGCAGATAGATTGCTATAAAGTCTTGCCAGGAAATGGATTATCGCAGCCATTGCTCCCATTTCGAGTAGGGTTGACCACAACAAAGTATGGTCAACCAGATCGAAGGCACTAGAGAGGTCCGCAAAACAAAGGAACAAAGAACCCTGTTTAGCTTTAGTGTATTTTCCTATTAAAAGATCTAAATTGATACACTGCTCAATAGTGCCAAGGCCCTTCCTAAAACTGTATTGGGAGACCGCAAGGATGTTGTTAGCTCCAGCCCATTCCTCCAGATGTAGCAGTAAAACCCTGCTCATGATTTTTTACGAGGAATCCAGGAGGGAGATAGGGCGGTAGTTCTTAGCCTCTCCTTTATCTCCCTTCTTATAGATTGGCAGGATTACAGATTCACTCCAGGTAGAGGGGGTAGTATCGTTGGCAGCAGCATTAAACACCTGGGTCAGTAGGGGGCTCCACAGGGCCAGACCAGTTTTGTATAGGTCGCCCGGCACCCCATCTAGTCCTGGAGCTTTCCCCCCCTTTGCTGTTTCGGATTGCCATGTCAACTTCTTGGAGAGTAAACCACAGCGGTTGAATGAATCTGGTGGAGTTAACACAGGGACTATCCTGAACATCACAGGTTGGGTCAAAAATTCCTGTAAAGTATTGGACTCAACTGTCCTCACTAACCTGCACAGTTAAAACTGGGAATTCCTCCTTCTGGAGGAATGGGCTGTTGACAGTGCTCCAGAATAACTTACTGTCCCGCAGTGGTGCCGCCTTGGTCAGGTCCTCCCAGGCTTGTTCTCTTAATTCCTGTTTCCTACGCTTCAGCTCGTGTTTATATGTGGCCCTCAAAAGTATTACAGCATCCCTATCTCTAGGGTGGTTGGATAGTGCCCTCTTAAGATCTTGTAACGCAGACGTACAGGCTCTATCAAACCAACCTAGCGTGGCCTGCTTAGTTATGCCCTTAGTGATGGTGAGGGACTTTTTAATTATATTGCCAAGTTCCTCGAAATCGGCAATAATGCAGCTTGGGGCGGCGTCAGCTTCAAGACAACGGAATAACACTTCAGAGCCTGCTCCCACAATTTTCCGTAGTATTTATCGGAATTATCTCCACACCATTTAATCCGAATGCCATTTTGCCTGTAAGGTGTAATCTCATCACCAATCCTACCGTTAAAACGGGTCATAGGACCCCAGATGAGAATTGACATCGTAATGGCATTGTGGTCGCTCATTCCAAAATCCACAATAGTGGGGACTGTGCAAAAGGGGGCCGTATGTGCTGATATCAACAAATAGTCAATAACGGAAGCTGACTTCCTCCCTGTGAATGTCGGGACGATATTACCCTCATTATCCAAAGCAGGTTGGGGATGACCAGATCAATTTTAACAGGAGGGTATTAAGGGAGTCACCATGAGGGGTGTGGGTAAAATGAACCCGGTTCTCCCCGTTGTTCCCGTCGTACCCACATACGTTAGTATATGAGTAGGGACAAGATCGAATATTAAAATCCCCCCCCCCCCCAGATGGTGTCATATGGCTTATGGATGTCACTACAAATTTTGTTTCTAGCGGACTCAAGCTCATCTACAATAAGGGTACTCGTAGGATCGAATATATTGTTATACTGATTGATTAACAGAGTGTCCCGAATCCCTCTATGTTCTAACCTAAGTATTTGTGAGTGTGAACCTAAGGTGGAATGGGATCTCACACGTACTGGAAGAATGTCTGACATATTATCAAAAGACACAATATCGTGATGCACAAATATCGACACAAATATATTGAATACACTAATATCGACATCCTATGCGTAACTATAAACATACAAATATATCGGATACACAATATCGACATACAAATACACCAATATCAATAATACCGACTACATAGATATCGATGATAAGCAATATCGATCACAGTAAAATACATGCACAAGAACTAAAATATCGAAATCACTAATATCGTCAACAATAATATTGTGTAATCAAATATATCGACAATTTATATATATATATATACACAATTTATTTACAAAATATAATGTTATTGGCAATAAAATACACACTTCTTATTTAAATATACATTTTTTAAATTTTTTTTAAAATGTAAAACAAGTAATTATTATCTATTATATAACCAAAAGTTTTATATAAAATGATTTCCCTTTTTTTAAAATATAAGTAAATTGCATTTGCCTTATTTAACAACATGAAACTCACAACAGAAATTCAAAAATACAAACTAACCAATCAACACACAGAATTAGTAATATAACCAATAACAAAGTAATTACTAATTACAATCCTCTATATAAACAATTACCCACTAAACGCAAACCACTTGCTAAAACAAACGAAAGGAGATACATCTCTGGATGAATTGCAGCAGACCGACAAGAACATCAATATTAACAGGATACAATAATAGATTTCAAGTAAGTAACTCTAATAAACTAATTGTAAATAACTGCTACAATGTTAATTCCTTGCTAAATATCCACTTCTCCTTTTCCCTAACAACTACAGAACACTCTACTAATAACCTCTTAAGCGCTGCTGACGGCCAACGGTCGTCACGAGCGCTACCTCCCCAGTGCTGCGCACGACCATTGGACGTCCATTCAGCACTAGTTCCAATGGACAGCGCAGCACTGGGGAGGAATATTTGAGAAGCAGCTAAGGTGATAAATACCAGACAACTGATTTCTGAAAACACAGAAACTACTAAAAATGTAAATATAATCTCTATATTAAGTAAATGTTTAAAGCTTTCAAATAAAATACAAGTTATAATGAGTATATCCTAACCTTTTTAATTTCTCTCCTAACGCTACAGAAAACTCTACTAACTAAAACAAGACTACACAACTCTTAAACAAAGATAGAACTAACAAAGTAAGTATAGTTGTACACTAAATTAACTGGAACAATCCCAACAAATGAGCACATGTTGTAGTTAATTATACATACCTACTTTTTTTTCTCTACTACCACTACAGAAAAGTCTACAGACAAAAAACAGCGAACAAAATCCGAAAACTAAAGATACAACAAACTAAGTAAGTATATTCTAACACTAAAGTAACTTGTAAATTGTTCTAAACAAAAACACATGTTAACATTTGTAACCCATATCGACTTTATTTATCCAGATCCAACTACAGAAAACTACACTAAAAAAGAACAGAGAACAAAACTCCAATATCTAAAATAAAACTAACAAAGTAAGTATATCCAAACACTAAATTAACTGGTAAAAATGACAAAAAATAGCACTTGTTCTAATTAATAACAATTATCTACTTTTTTTCCTCAGCAAACACTACAGAAAACTATACTGACAAAATACAGATCTCCAAAATCCGAATACCAAAGATACAACTCACTAAGTAAGTATATTGAAGCACTAAAGTAACTGGTAAAATGTTCAAAACCTACAAACATGGTGACATTTCTAACACATATGTACTTATAATGTTCAGATAACACTACAGAATACTCTACTAAGAAAGAACAGACAACTCTACTCCAAAACCCTACCTAAAACTAAAAAAGTAAGTATCTTCACAATTTTTATAAAAATCCTACACTTATTAGTAGCCACTTTTATAGCAAAAATTGGCACTGAAACTCAAAATATACACGAATTCAAGTAATAACATTGTAATTTATTTTTTCCTAACAGATCAAACTACATCAGAAAACACAGTCCATAACTAAAGAATAAAGCATATCAAAATATTTCACAGATTTCAAAAACAAGTAAGTATATACAAGACAATTGTTCACTTACTTAGGATTAAAAACAAACATTTCCATTTAATTAACTATTAAATATATCTCTTGTAGATTTACAAACAACAAAATGACTGAAGGAGCAGAATTTTTAACCAGCCAGAAAGGAAAGCTATTACTCTGCTACATGGGTTACACTTATACCCAAGAAAAACAATATGGAATGAAAGTAAATTGGAAATGTTGCAAATATTATTCCAACAAGTGTTATGGAAGGGCAACAACGAGAGAAGCAACTGTACTTTATACTAGGAAACACAACCACCCACCAAACGTAACAGAAATTGAAGTTAGAACAGCATTAGAAAATATAAAAGAGGCAAGCACAGGTTCCCAAAAACAAACCAACGTCATATTAAAAGAAGAAATTCCAAAAATCCCTAAAACTGCCACAACGCAGATGCCAAATATTCTTGCACTAAAAAGAACTATAGCATGAACAAAAAGAGCTACTACTACTACCACACCACCTCCAAGAACATATAGTGATATCAGTTTAAATGTCAACCAAATTATAACGTTAAACAAACAACCATTTATCATTTACGACAATGAAAACAATGATAAAAGACTTATAATTTTTGGAACAAATATGAACCTAACTTCAGCAAAGCCAATATTGGATGATGGATGGGACTTTTAACATCTGTCTCAAACCTTTTTTCCAATTATACACTGTACATGGCCTATACCAAAACTGCAACATACCACTACTGTATGCACTACTACCAAATAAAAATAATTCCACATATATGGAATTATTAAATATAATTAAACAAAAAACAAATGACTATTCTCCTGAAAAAATAATGCTAGATTTTGAGCAAGCAATGCTTTCAACCATCCTAAAAATCCACCCCCATACCTGCATTCAAGGCCCTTGTGATGCGGGACCCGCGGAGCGGGTCCGGCGAACCGTGTCCGTGGGCTCAGGAGGCAAAGCAGAGCAGGTTGGTCGCAGTCCTGAGGTCCGCTTAATCCAGGGTGCAGGCAATGAAGAAACCCACCAGGGCAGGAAGGAAGGGCTGATTTACAGTCAGCCTGTGCGCTGTGGGCGTGGCTTACAGGGAGAGCGGGCCAGGTGTCAGCTATTGGCCACGCAGGGACTCCTGGTAGATAGAGTCCCTGCCATCACGTTCGCAGCCCTGTTTCGCTGCCACAGACCCCGCTGAGTGCCCTTGTGATGCGGGACCCGTGGAGCGGGTCCGGCGAACAGTGTCCTTGGGCTCAGGAGGCAAAGCAGAGCAGGTTGGTCTCAGTCCTGAGGTACGATAAATCCAGGGTGCAGGCAATGAAGAAACCCCGCAATACCACATCTTTTACATTGCGGCGGAAGGTGGTTGGAAGCACCGGCCGCCGCAATGCAAAAAATGTGCGTTGTACATTTCAATGCACAACATGACAGGCACCTCGTGATGCCTGTCATGGTGTAAATTGAAATGCTGGGGGGTACCATAGGTACCCCCCATGTGCACCCTCCACCCACCCCTTCACCCTGGGGGCCCGCAATGGGCCCCCAAAGCTAAGACCTTATGCCTTCAATGCCGCCACGGAAAGGCATTTCTCACCGGCTATACTAATATGGCTGGGGGTGGCTGATAGACACCGCCACCATATCAGGCCTTATCCGCCGTGGTCGCAAGCTGACCGCGATGGAAAAGCGGCGGAAGGTCTTCCCCTCCACCACGGTCCCCCCGCCATCGTAATATGGCGTAGGGGACGAAAGGTGGCGGACGGGCAGGGGTGGCGGACGGATCACCACCGCCTGCATGGCAGTGGCAATCCATCCGCCATCCTAATGGACCCCTAAATGTTTACCATGAACAATGGCATAGTTACACATAATTTTAGAATAATAAGTGTAATGTAAAATTTCCAAAAATACACGAATTATGGGAGCATTATTTTTATTTTACCACGTCCTACTTAATACCTTATATATGCAGCAATCAACTTGATACAGGAATTTTCAAATGTTATATAAAGACTACTGAATTGATTTGTATGAAATATGAATTTGATGGAAGTTAGATGGTGAATAGAATGAAAAGTCTATTAAGGCATTTAAATCAGGAATTCATATTTCTTGATTTAAACAAGAGAAGGTGCTAGCTAATTTGGAATTTTCAATTAACTTGCCCAAAAATAAATATATTCTTCCTATTCAGAAAGCCATCTATGGGTACAATTCACTCTTAAGCAAATGAATGGGTTAGGCAGACACAAATAAAAGGGTTGACAAGATGGTGGTTCAGCACTCAATTTCAGAAGTTGTTAGAAGTACATGGTGAGACATGTCTATTTGTGCATAATTTGTAACTTCAAATAATGTCCTCATTTAGTCTAAATAAACAGATGTGAAGATAATTTCTTCTTTCAGTAAATTTGTATTCATCTCGTTTTTTCTTAAAATCACATCAATTGAACAGTAGCCAACACGTTTCGTCTGCCAGGGACTTCTTCAGGGCTCAATTCATATATTGGTATCATTTGTCCTGCTTAATCCAATGAATATTACAAATGGTTAATCATATATCAAAGTTTAGAGTGCAATTGCTCCTGCAGTATACCAGCATTGTGTCTGCTTCAAGTGGAAGACGGAAGGGCTATTTTTTTTGTGTTGGCGAATAAATATGGTAAACTGTTTGCTGACTGTTTGAAATTGAAAAAACAAATTACCTGTGCTAAAAGATTAGACCGTTCTGTGACTTCACATGCATTATCAATTATGGATTGATGTAAAAGTAATGCTAGCGCTATTGTTTAATAATCCTGCTAATCATCGCAGCATTCGACACTGTCTGCCACTGCACCCTACTCCAACGCCTCAACAACACCGGCATCCAATAGAATGCACTGAAGTGGATCATCTCATTCCTAGCCGGACGAACACAGAGAGTCCGCCTCCCCCCGTTTCGATCCGAGGCCACCGAAGTCATCTGTGGCGTCCCGCAAGGATCATCACTCAGCCCCACCCTCTTCAACGTCTACATGACACCTCTAGCTGCCATCGCATGCCAACACAACCTCAACATCATCTCCTATGCCGACGACACCCAGCTGATCCTCTCCCTCACCAGAGACCCCGACACCACCAGAACCAGCCTACATGAAGGGATGAAAGACGTCGCTGAGTGGATGAAGAACAGCCGCCTGAAACTGAACTCAGACAAGACGGAAGTCCTCATCCTGGGACCATCACCCTCCGCCTGGGATGACTCCTGGTGGCCCCCAGCCCTGGGCACCGCCCCCAAGCCAACAGACCCGGCACGCAACCTGGGCTTCATCCTGGACTCCTCCCTCTCGATGACCAGACAAGTCAACGCCGTATCCTCATCATGCTTTCACACCCTCCGCATGCTTCGCAAGATCTTCCGATGGATCCCGACCGAAACCAGGAAGACGGTCACCCAGGCCCTCGTCACCAGCCGACTGGACTACGGAAACACCCTCTACGCCGGAACCACAGCCAAGCTACAGAAAAGACTCCAACGCATCCAGAACGCCTCCGCCCGACTCATTCTGGACATCCCCCAACGCAGCCACATCTCCGGCCACCTGAGGGACCTGCACTAGCTCCCCATCGACAAGAGGATCACGTTCAGGCTCCTCACCCACGCACACAAGTCTCTCCACGACCTGGGCCCCAAGTACCTCAACGACCGCCTGACCTTCTACACGCCCACCCGCCAGCTACGATCTACCAGCCTCGCCCTCGCAACCGTACCACGCATCCGAAAAGCCACCACCGGAGGCAGATCCTTCTCCTACCTGGCGGCCAAGACATGGAACTCCCTCCCCATCCACCTCCGGCTGACCCAGGACCACCTCGCCTTCAGGAGACAACTCAAGACCTAGCTGTTCGAGCAGTAGCGGACCCCTTCCCCCAAGCAGCTTGAGACCCTTCCAGGTGAGTAGCGCGCTATACAAATGCTGTAATTGATTGATTGATTGATTAATATCATCAAGAAAAGTTTCATTTTGGAATGGTGTGATGACCTCTCCTCATTCCTTGTCCAATCAAAATTGGGGATCCTTGCACTTGCAACATTAGGGGGTGGTACACTAACCTGGAAAATAGTATAACTAGGGTAGGCTTAGTTAGTTAATTTGTCACTGACCCAATGCACTCAATAGTAAATTGGGAGCAGAGGTACTGGCGGAGCACTCTGTCAGAAGGTTTGAAACCTATATCGGGGTTTAAAAGCTGAAGTGCTGGCAAATCACTTATTGGAGAAATCGATAATTCTTACCTGGTTCTGGTTGTTAGCTGCAGAGAGGGAGTAACGTAGGCATTGTAACTTTAACTGCAGGTGCCGGTCTTAGCCTGTGGTGGTCCTGTCCTATCCAATCTGGCTTTACCTGTCCTAATTCTGATCTACACCTGCCTGCCTTTATGGTGCCTGCACTTTCGGGGTTCTGTCCTTTAAACTGACCCGTGGCCTGGGTTAGTTCTTCACAGCATTCTAGGTAGATATACTATGTGGGTATGTCATTGTACTGATTCCTTCTCTCTTCCCACCCTAATGTTAATTGATAAAATTTTTACATATTGTCATATATCATTGTTCTGATTCCTTCTCTCCCCCCACCCTATTGCCAAATGCATAAAGACTGCATTTTAAGTACTCTGCACATTTTCATTCTAATCATTATTTTCCTAATTGAGAATTTTCTATTATTCAATGCTTGGATTATGACAATTTAAAGAATTTCAGATAAAGAGTTTAAACCTTTCCCGGGTTTGTGGTTATTATATGAGTGCAAATGTTATTTTTTTCCTATTATTCTAACACCTTGATCCCTTATGACTTTAGGTACCGGTGACGTGGATTGGTAAGTCAATGGTATAGGTTCTAAAGGAAAGTTATAAATCACTGATTAGAGGAAAGCGCACAGGTTACCTGGTTAGACTCACATCACAAGTTTATGTTTGTTTTATGGGCCCTGGTGAGTATAGTAAACCGAGTCGGGTGACCTGTGCGCTCTAACAGTATTTCTTTTGGTAGCAGCAGGATGGTTAGGGTTTAGTTAAGATAGGTAGGTAGTTATAGTTAGCTGGTTAATGAAAAATGTTTTTGCATATTTGAAATCGTATTATTGATTGTATTGATTTATGTATTAACCAAAATTGTTTGTACCTGTTATATGTTTTGTCTTGAATCCCCGGGGGCAGAATAGTGGGTGGTAAATGGAAGTCACACTGCAGTGCGGTCACTTACCTAGAGGAAATAAGTGCATGGTTAGGTAAAACCGGAAGCACTATTTAGGGATTTTCTGTGTAAATGTGTTAATAAACGATAGCAAAGTGTCCGCTAGCAAAACTTTTGGTGTGATATCACCTAGAAAGGGTCACACGGAAGGAGTAGCAGGTTTGTCTGAGCTTGATTGATCGCAAAGGGGTTCGCTGGTGAAACTTTGGCCTTAGTACATCCCAGAAGGGATAAGTCTGAAGGAGTAGTAG
This sequence comes from Lissotriton vulgaris, assembly GCF_964263255.1. Classification (NCBI taxonomy): domain Eukaryota; kingdom Metazoa; phylum Chordata; class Amphibia; order Caudata; family Salamandridae; genus Lissotriton; species Lissotriton vulgaris. The sequence goes on along the minus strand of NC_141689.1, from coordinate 1,450,965,330 downwards.
GTTCTCTAATGCTTGCGTGAAGGGTAGACGGAAGGGATCTATTCGTAGTATATGAAGAGCAAGCGGATGGGATTTACTCGTAGTGAGTGAAATATATCTTTCCTTTGAATTAGTCACTCAGGTACAGTGGCGAATGTTTTTACGTTGTTGAATATTAAAATTTGCATTAAAAGTGAAAGAAATCAAGTTTTCGTATTACCTTGCAAAGGAGGGAGTCAGTCGCGGAGCTGCGCTGACGTCACTCAGAGCCGCGCTGGGTTGGTTGAGACAGCGGGTTTGTAGCTGAGATAATAATTGTAAAGGAGGGGTGAGCACAGGAGCATGAGAACTAGTCTCACGAGAGAAGCTGCGCAACCATTGGTTGAAATCATTTGAATTCTAAATTTTGATTGGTCACTGGAAAATAAAAGATGCGCTGGTATTGGAAATAATTTTGTAAACAAATTGAGAATATCCAGAAGATTTGCGTTTGAAAAATATGTGGCATATAGGTCCGCTTGTAGGAAATAGACCTGTTAGGAGATATTTAGCGTTTGCCCAAGAACAGCATATAAGAGAAAGACCTTTTAACATGTACGGAAGAAAAAGAAAAATGTCATTTATTAAAAGAATTAAGAATCATTTCAAGAAAGATGAAGCAATTAAAACAAGAGAAGGGATTATTATTCCACCACCAAATACGCCAGCGTCATACATGATGGTAGAAAGGGGCTATCACACTTGTGTGTGGTTAGAAAACTGGATGGAGTACACAAAAGATGATGGTGTTTTAGCATTTCCAGAAAATTGTACATTTAATGGCAGAGTTTTGCACAATTTGAGAACTCGCATGAATGAATTAGATCCCAGACCTAGATTAACGCAGTATGAGGCATTGGAGGAATGGGAAACTGAGGCTTTTGAGCGAGACAGGCCCAGAAGTAATGGTAATTGGAGTAGGTTTTATCCCTGATTTCCAAAAGATACAAGAGATAAATTAATGAAACAATGGAGACAGTCTATGTTAGTGGAAGGATTGTATCCTGTATTAACTTTAAAAGAGCCCACTGGAAGTAAAAAGAATGAGAAAACGAAACATTTAATGACTAGTGGTGAGTCAGATGATGATTATTTGGAGGGTGTATTGATGAAAAATCCACCACCTTATAATGAGGCACCAAGCACAGTTAATCCAAATGCTCCGTTTCTGAAACCACCTTTGATTCTGCAAGTGGTACATGAGACTTCATTAGAAAAAGTACTACAGGACAGGGAAAGAGAAGCATTAACTAAATAGAGAAGTGAATTGATTCAGAAAATTTCCCAATTAAATACAAGTCCTGAAGCCCTAACAATTCCAGTAACTATTGACCCAGTTGTTCCTTTGTACGGAGATAGGCAGGCTAGTCCTAAAACTCCTGTTCTGACTACACCTGTAGTTCAGCCAAGAAAATAACCCTTAATAGTTGATGATCAGGCGAGTGAATGTGAGTCAGTGACTTCCCTGATGGATTTGCCAATAAGAGAACCAGTGAGTGACTTGGACAGGAAAACTACTCCTATAAATTCAAGAGAAGTACAAATAGAGACATACTCATGTACAAGAAATGCACAGTAGTAACACCAGAAGAAATAGAGAGATGGACACTAGGAATAGAGAAGCCAAAGTCACAGCCAAAAGTATTGGATATATTTAAATTAGTCGAATTAGAAGAAATTATGGCTGGAAATGTGGGAATGGACAGATTAAATACATTCAGTGAAGATGAGTTATTGTTCATATGTAAAAGCATTACTAGAAATATGAGAGTTTCATGAAAAGTTAATGGACATGGCAGCTAACATGGGAATTGACATTGGCAAATCTAAAGTATTGCAGAAACCATATCGAGCTGAATTTTCTGACAAAGACTTGGAAAATATGAATGTGCCAGGTAGAAAAGTACAAATCAAGGAGCTGATGTCATTATTGCAGAAATTGGGTGACCTAAAAAAATGGAAAACTAGATGGGCAAAGAAAAAGGAAGAGGCTCGATCAAAACAAACTGTTTCTGAATATGTATTAAAAGAGACAGAAAATGTGGAAAGGTTATGTCCCATGAGAGAGGTACCAGTTGGTCCCAACAGGATATTTTGTCATTTACAAATGATTTCCCAAAACTTTGAGAAAACCCTGTAGAATGGTACAGACAAGTTGAGAGATTTGTGAAGGTTTCGAAATGTCTTTTGAAAGATTTAGATGGATTATTTGACATTGTTGGTCCTGTAGATTTGTGGACAGAATGTAAAATTGCTATTGATTAGCCTAGTGATGAGTACCCTAGAGTTCCAAAGACAGGGGCACCTTCTGATGAAGTGATAAAAAAGTACAACCAGGTAATACTCTAAATCAAAGGGAAGGTGCCTGCAAAGGAGACTGATTGGACTAGAATAGATAGAACCACTCAGAATAAAGATGAATCTGTGCATGCATATTATGAACGCCTGTCACAAGTATTTAAACAGTATAGTGGTCTAGACAATATTGATATGAAAGACATGACGCATTTCATCTATCGGTTTGTGTCTGCATTAAAGCCAGAAATTTCGCAATGGATTAAGGACCATAACATTTTGCTGGCAGGCCAAGTCAATTGATGAAATCCTTAAATATGCAAAATATTGTGAAGATGAACTAGATAATAAACGAAAAGAGTTAAAGGAAAAAGTAATGTGGGCACAAGTGAAATTAGCAGAGCAACAAGAGCTTCAATTGAGTCAAGTAAAGAAGAATCAGAATCAAAAAGATGGTAATGAGGGTAAGCCAAGGGGAAAATTCAATAGAGAGGAAGCAAAAAAGAAGTTCCCTTGTCACGGGCGTGGCAAGTTGGGGCACTGGAAGAACGAGCGTAAGGCTGTGCAAAATGGTAACATGCCAAATAATGATTTAAATTCACAGACGCAGAATGAGGTGCCACGGAAGCAACAGCAGCAGGTAATACAAAACCAGTTACCCCTTGCACCTATGCCAAATTTTAGAAGCAAAGCACACCAAACTGTGGATACCACAAATTGGGAGGGAAGTGAAAGGAGAGATACAGCAACCTCACAATTTCTTTTGAGTGATACGTTTTTCAGTGAGGACACCTACTGACGGTGCCTGAGAGGGGAGGACGAGCAGTTCATACTTGGCGCCTCCTTGCCGGTAGATCAGTCAGGTCCATACATTGAAGGAAAGGTTGAAGGAAATGATGTCACCTTTCTATTGGACAAAGGTGCTACCCGTTCTACTGTGAGAACAGCAGACGTTCCAAACCTACCCCTCTCGGGAGAAGCGATCCAAGTAGTGGGCGTTTCTAATAAACCAATTAGTATCCCATTTACAGAACCAATGGAAGTTAGAATAGGCAATTTTAAAGAAATTCACAGATTTGTTGTGTGTGATTCAAGTCCAGTAAACCTGCTAGGTAGAGATTTAGCTATAGGGGAGACAGGTCGGCGATTCCCTCCTTGGACGTCACCTACCCAGTCGGTCTTAAGCCAGACTTCCTTTTGTCTCTCCTGTCATCTCTTCCCGCATCCTCCCTCTATTTCTGTCTCTCCTTCTCTCCTCTCTCAATGTATTGAAACTGAACTATTTTGTCAGGTGCCCCATGGAGCTACCTGGTTTAGCTCTAGGGGGGGGGGGGGCCGTGGACTCCCTCCTTGGTCGTCACCTACCCAGTAGGCCATTAGACAGACTTCATTTCGTCTCTCCTTGTTGTCTCTTCCCCTATCCTCCCTTTCTCACCTTCCCTGTCCCCTCCCCTCTACACTCCACTTACTTTGCCCTCCATGTTCTTTAAATGTTTTACCATTGAGACCTAGCTATTTGGCCAAAGCCCGGTGGAGCTACCTGATAGCTATAGAGGAGATGGGTTTTGGGACTTCCCCCTCGACCGTCACCTACCCAGCCGGACTTTGGGCAGACTTTCCTTCGTCTTTCTGCTGTATCTCCCTCCCACCCTTTTATCCTTACCCCCTTCCCCTCTACATTTCACTTATCTCATTTTCTATGCTCTTGTAATTGTTTGTCTAGAAACTGATGTAAATTGGAACTGATGTAATCTTGTAATTTTGTGGTACCTCATGTAAAGCGCTGTGATACCTCCGGGTCTAGCCAGCGCTATATAAAACTCTTAAAATTGAAATAAATAAATAAAATAAGTGGTGTTGAAATTCAAACCCCAGACGACGACGGAGTTTATAAACTAATGTTAGCAAAACAAGAAACAGGGCCCGATTCACAGAATAAACTTAAGACTCAATCCTAAACTTACTACTATTTCGGTATTCACAGAAGGCACTTACAGCCAGATTCATGAAGCCAAATTGCGATCGCAATTGTTGCGAAATAGAAATTGCGATCGCAAATGTAGTAAAAGCAATTCATGACAGTGAAATTTGCAAAATTGCGAAATCGCAAAAAAAATAGCGATTTCGCTAATGAAATCGCAGAATCCTGAAACCAGCCCATGTGCGAATTAGAAATAGCGAGAAACCATGGATTCTGCGAAAGCAATTGCGAAATCTCTAAATAATCGCAATAGCCATTCATGGAAAATCGCAGATAGCGAAATACACGAAAATTGCTATTTGCGAGGCGCTATTTAAGGAGAACCCAAACCAGGTGGTAACCAGCAAAGAAAAAAAAAAAAAGAAAAAGTTGATTAAAGTTAACTGCAAATAGGTGCAGGCCTGAACAAACACACTAAAAGACATGCAGGTGGAGACTGAGGACTCTCACAATGCCAGGACTCTACATGGTGGTCAGGCGGTGTAGGCTACAGCGAGCAGCACAGAACAGGCGTAGGGTCCAGGAGTGGATATTCCGTCAGCGGGTCACCCTTCTGGGCCAAACCAGGGAGCAAATCTATGCTAAGTACCGCCTAAATCGCCCAATGATCATTAAGCTGATCCAGGACCTAGACCCCCTGCTGCAGCATCCAACAAGGAGAACCAATGCCGTTCCCACCCATGTGCAGGTATTGTGCAGCCTGCACCTACTGGCCTCCGGAAGCTTCCAGGGGATAGTTGCCGTCGCAGGGGGGATATCCCAGCCCACCATGTCCCGCTGCCTAAGGAGTTTCCTGGATGCAATGCTGACCCGGCTACACCACTACATTTCATTCCCCACCACCCAACAGGACATAAATGACACCAAGATGAAATTCTACAATATTGCACATTTTCCGCATGTAAATGGATGCATTGACTGTACCCATATCCACATCTGCCCACCAGCACAAACGGAATACATGTACCGCAACCGCAAGTCCTACCACTCCCTCAATATCCAGATGGTGTGCAACGCAAAGAATTACATCACGGACATAGTGGCACAATATCCGGGCAGCACACATGACTCCTTCATCTTCCGGCACAGCGGCATTCACACACGACTGGCAAGGGAGACTTTGGCGAAGGACACCTACTAGGTAAGTACACATGTCCCCAAATACTACACTTTCAGCATGTATCTGCACAGAATAGACACTCACCCTGTGCTTATTACCCTCAGGTGACAGCGCCTACGGCCTACGTGAGTACCTCCTCACCCCATACCTCAACCCTGCCACACCACAGCAACGCCGTTACAATGCTGCACACATACAAACAAGAAATTGCATTGAGAGGACATTTGGGCTATTGAAGAGCCGTTTCCGCATTCTGCACAAGACTGGTGGGGCCATCAAATACACACCTGACGTCTGCTGCCGCATCGTGGCCGTGTGTGCAATACTCCACAACATTGCGACCAAGCGCAGGATACCAGTGGAGATATCTGGCAGTGAGTCTGAAGGTGACAACCGGCCGCCTCCACATGTACGTCATGCACGCGGAGAAAATCCTGCTGAAGGACACAGGCACCGCAAACACATCACTATTAACTGTTTCTAGTGCACCCATTCCCCTCTCAAAACACTGCACCCATGCATGACAAATGTAATAATGACATGAGTGTGATTCAAGTTTGACCATTAATCTTTATTGTTTATGCACAATAACTTGGCCTTAACTAGTTCTACTGTCTCATGAAGAGTGTATTGCTCCATACCTCCCCATGCTGGGGTAGTGGGTTTGCAGGGGTTTACTGCATGGCCTCCCTCTGAGTGTCTGAGTCCTCACTGTTGATTACGATGTGACGCCCCAAGTCGTCTCTCTGTATCCTGAGGGACGGTGTTGGCCCTAGTTGCTGCTGTTGGCCTGCTGCTGCGGCGGCATGCAAGCATCGGTGGCAAGGATGCACTGCTGTTGGTTGACGCCGCCTCACTTGCGTCGTCAGCCCCGTCTGCTTCTCCATGGCCAGTGGCCTGGCTGCCGAGCACTGCTGCGGTAAGTAGATCCAGTGACCTGGCCACATCCTGGCAACACTGCACCATCTGGCCCTGCATGGCGAGTGACCTGCATGCCAGCTGTGATTTTGCATTCCCAACTACATGATTGGATCTTGTGTAGGCCGATAGGCGGGCCAGTAGTTGGCAGTGGCGTCGGCGGGTCATGTCCTGCTGGGCTTCCAGCAGCTGGTTGTTCTCCCGGACTGCAGCGGTCATCTGGGCTATGTTTTGGCCTGTCGCCTGCATCTGGGTGAGCATTGCTGCCATGTGACGCGCCTGTGTGCGATGCACCACCAGCATGCGGCTTTCGATGGCCAGGCCTGGATTCGGTATTTGAAGTGCCCTGCCGGTGCCTGCTGGGCCCTGACGCTGCTGGCGCCTCAGTGCGCTGGTGTGTGATCTGGCACCAGCTGTGCGCCTCGTCTGCCTCCTAGGCACTGGTGGTGGAGCCTGTACCACTGGTGTGGCTGTTTGCTGGGGGGTTGGCTGCACGGCTGTGGCTGCAGGGGTGGCCCTGTCCGCACGGGTGGTGGTGGTGGGAGCACTGCTGGTGGCTGTGATGGGCCGGGTAGTTGGGTGGACTGGCCCTCACCCTCAGTGTCCTCCTGGCTCTCGGCGATGTGCAGGGCCTCGCTGTCTGTGCTGGCTTGCTCACCTGCACCTGTAATGTGAAAGGGTGCATGATTAATGTTATGTATCTTGCACAAGCAATGCTGATACATGCATGCAGCCTTGCTTTCCCTGACTGGCTTTTGGATTTACTTTGCATTACCTGCTCTGGCAGTGTTGGGCTAACTGGGGGTACATGATTGCACTACATCTACCACAATGCAATGGGGCTTTTTTGGTGTGCATGGGCTGCATTCTTGGGGATGTCATATTGCTAGCTCAGGAGTTAAGGGCATTGTTGGGGGACAGGGTCGCAGTCGCATGGCACTTACCTTCTGATTGATGGCTGGGTCGAGACGAGTCCAGCTGAATGACTCCCATGCAGGCTTCTGGCGCAATGGTGTCCTCTATCAGGTCCTCCAATGGGGTGTTCGGTGTGGCTACAGGTTCCCCTCCACCGGTGGCCAGTCGCTCCCCAAGCCTCTCCGCGATACGCTCCTTGGAACGACCTCTCATGTCGTACCAGCGCTTTTTAAGGTCATCAATTGACCGCTGGGTCACACCAACCGAATTGACCTTAGCGCGGATGCGCTGCCAGATCCTGCGCTTATCTGCCTCAGGCACCCTCCGGGAGTCTTTTCTGAAGAGCCAGGCATGATCCTTGCAGATCCCCTCAATTAAATGCTCCAGCTCAAGTTCAGAAAACTAAATTTTCCGCTTTCTCTCCTGCCCACTGCTCCCTGCTGCATCCTGGGACATCTTGGAAAAGTTTTTCGAAGCTGGGGTGCTGCACAGTGTAAGCTTTGCTGCTCCTCAGTATCCTGCTGCCACTTCCTGGCTCTGTGTACTGTTTGTGGGTGTGGTGAGCCTACTTCCTGGTTGTGATGTCATCAGTAGGCTCGAAATGCGACTTCCCGTTTTTGCGATCTCGCAGTTAGCGAGATCGCAATTAGCGATTTTGCTATTTGCGAGGCCGCAATTTCTACATTGAAAATTGCTGATTCTGCGATTGATATGCGATTGCGGCAAGATCGCAATCGGCAATTGCTATCGATTGCAAATTGCTTTTTTTCATCGCATTTCTACATGAATGCCATTCTGCGATTCTCAAACTGCAATTCGCAATTTTTTGCAATTTGCTAATCGCAGAATGGTACCTTCATGAATCTGGCTGTTACTCATTTCGGTATTCACAGAAGTTAGTAGTCCTAACTTTAGCACTCCTAAATGCCTTCTGTGAATACTGAAAGTCTTAAAATTAGGATTTTTCTCAATTTAGTAGTAGTAAAGTTAGGACTCCTAACTTTAGAAATTCTAAATGCCTTCTGTGAATACCGAAAGTCTTAAAATTAGGATTTTTCTCAATTTAGTAGTAGTAAAGTTAGGAGTCCTAACTTTACTACTACTAAACTGAGAAAAATCCTAATTTTAAGACTTTCTGTATTCACAGAAGGCATTTAGGAGTCCTAAAGTTAGGACTACTAACTTTTGTAAATACCGAAATGAGTAAGTGCCTTCTGTGAATACCGAAATGAGTAACTGCATTCTGTGAATACCAAAATAGTAGTAAGTTTAGGATTGAGTCTTAAGTTCATTCTGTGAATCTGGCCCACAGAGAATAAAAAGATAACTATAGAAGACTTACCAGAAGAATTACAACAGACTGTGAATATTAATGTGTGGGATTTTACTGGAAAAGATGTAGGATTAATGGCAAATGTTGATCCGATAAAAGTGACAGTGAAGGAGGTGCAGTTTACCCAAATACTCGACAGTACAAAATGAGCCCAGAAATAAAAGCTGGAGTTGCAGCAGAAATAAAGCGTTTGGTTGAAGCAGGCATTTTACAAGAAATAATGAGCAGTCCATGTAAGTCACCCATAATTGGAAGAAAGAAACCGAGTGGCAAGTATCGGGTCTTACAAGACCTTCGCAAGATTAATAAGATTGTCGTTCCTTGCTGTCCAGTTGTGCCAAATCCTGCAGTAATTTTGTATCAGATACCGTGGGTGGCTGGATGGTTTACAAGTGTCACCTGAGAAATTACAATTTTGTACCACTTCAGTGAAATATCTGGGGCTCCAGATAGAAAGAGGTGTCAGAATGGTTACCTCAGAAAGAATTAGAATAATCAAAAACATGAATTTGCCTCAAACTCAGAAGGAGATCAGAATGTTTCTTGGAGTTGTAGGATACTGCAGGCAATGGATTGTGGGATTTGCAGTTCTAGCAAAGCCATTGATACAAATGACAAAGAAAAGAGAAAAAGACCCAGTGGAATGGGATGATGAAAGCATGACTGCTTTCTTGAAACTACGAGAATGTTTGTGTACAGCTCCAGCATTAGGTATGCCTGACTATTCAAAAGATTTTGCACTATTCTGTGACACACGAGACAATTGTGCACTTTCAGTCTTGACCCAAACTCACGGTCTGATGAGACATCCTGTGGCATATTTTTCTTCCACACTGGACCCAGTGGCATCTGCATTGCCCGGATGTCTGAAAGCAGTAGCTGCAACCTGCATGAGCCTTGAGCAAAGTGAGTCCATTATTATGGGACATCATGTGACAGTGTATGTTCCAGTTATGAGTTTGTTAACCCGGACCAAGACCCAGTATCTCACTCCTAGTCGGCTGACTAAGTATGAGCGAATCCTCGTAGGTGCAGGGAATGTAACCATTGCTAGGTGTAATATTTAGAAAACAGCAACACTGCTACCTAATTCACACTTTGCAGAAGTGAAGGGAGAAGTTGAACATGATTGTTTCAACTTGACTGAATACAGTAGAAAACATCATCCAGACATAAGAGAAGAGCCAATAATTGATTCTGAATATGAGGTATTTGTAGTTGGCTCATGTATGAGACATGAGGAAGGAAGTTTCAGTGCTGCCTATGCAGTCTGCACGTTGGGGGATTCCAATTGAAGCATCCTACTTACCTGGAGTCAAGTCTGCACAAGTAGCCAAATTGATTGCATTAACAAAAGCCTGCAAATTTGGTAAAAATTGGAAAGTAACCATTTACACTGATAGCCAGTATGGTTAAGGGGTTGTGCCTGACAATGGCCAGCTCTGTATGCAAAGGGAGTTTCTGACTTCTTTAGGTACTCCAATTAAAAATGGTCATTATGTAAAAGATTTGCTTGAAGCGATTCAATTGCCAAAAGAAGTGGCTGTGGTCATCTATCTCTCACCAGGTTGGGGAAGACGCAGCCGCCAGACAAGCAACTCCAGCACATGACCTGAACCCAGGTGACTGGGTAATGCTAAAGAAACATACTCGAAAATCTTGCCTTGCACCGAGGTGGGGAAAACCCAGTCAAGTTATTTTGGTTACCACCAAAGCTGTAAAGTGCGAAGGAGTTCCACACTGGATCCATACCAGTCAAACAAAAAGAGTGACTGAACCTGATGAAACTGAAGCTGAAGGTTGTGCAGCTGAGGGGTCTCAAGATATTGATCCTGAAGTGGCTGAAGAGGAACAACCAAGCACCAGTCAAGATGATTGGATTTCAGTAGTTGAGATACCTGCAGAATACGTGAGAACCAGAAGTCAAACCTATCTAGACAGTCAGAGTGATAGTGAGGATGAGATAGGTGGTGGGTTCTGCCTGGCTTAGGTGCATACCCTAGCCAACCAGAAACCCCATTTCTAACAGTATGTTAAGTTACTTTTGGCATAATTATGTTTTTTGTCATTTACGCAGCTTCTGTGTGGAAATTTGATTCAGTGCATATTTATCTATATTTGCACCGCTGCAGCCCAAGTGGACATGATCAATCAACTATGTTGAGAATCACACCCCTCTCTGGTTTGGGCAGAACCAACTATGTTTGCTTAATGTAGCATTCATTTTCCTTCCTTATCTTCAAGAATATTCTGATTAATATCCCTATTGGCGATAATCATATTTATCTGCGACTATTGCTTTATTTACTCAGATACTATGGGGCCTATTTACGATCTGGTTTGTGTCGCTCTTGAGAACGATGTAAACCTTAAGTCAGATTTATGAAGCCATGCCAGACTGCTTTGCATGGCCCTGAGTGGCTCCATAATGCTTGAGTATTGCCTTACTCTGCCCTGGAAAGGCTTTCCATGGGCGTTGGGTTGATGTTCCCACGCAACTCTCATGATATTTTATGCATTCCCAGATTTACCAGAACTGGTAAACCTTGGAATGTGCTCAAAATATACGCCTTCCCAGGAGAGGCGTAACTAGGAAAGAATATCTCTGGTTCTCTTCGTTACTTCCTCTTTATATGTGTGCGGCATTCTGCAGCACACTTAGAAAGAAGAAAGTGCCTCTTAGGACTGTTTTTGTGCAGGAAGGTGTCCCTTCCTGCATAAAAACAATCCTGCATGCAACGCATGCACCCTTGCACCCTGGTGCAAGGGCCTCTGGGTTTGACACCAGGCTGCCAAAAGGGCCTGCAGGAATGTGCTGTATTGCATTACATATAGTTCATTCCTGCAATTCCCTGTCACGCAGCACAGCAAGGTAACCTGCTGCGCTGTACTGCGTGACTTTTTTTAGCTACCTAATTAATTCATGTTCTGCAGTGTTAATAAACATAAATAAAACATGTTTTAAAGCATTATGACAAACTGTTAACTAAAGTAAGCCTCCTGCAAACAAATAGAATGAACCTGCAGTTTAGATTTCTGTAAGGTGTGACTGCACCATTAGATTTCCTCGATACACATTGATATTCTGCCAACAAGCTAGGTAAACAGTGTGAGTAATACTTGGCTGCAATCTGTTATTTGTTGCTACTGTTGTGAACAAGCTATGAATATTAACACATTTTAACATGCACGCTTTAATAGCCTGAAACAATTGGAACAATTCTGGCCTATGCTTACACAGCTCACCAGCTTTATCGCGTTGAATCGAAATTTGCCGAGCTTAGTAACGGTAATTTTCAATTCTATTAAGGACGCGGAGGCGAGGATTATGCTTTTCCTTCCTTCGCTCTTTATTTTCACAAATTTCACAGCAGCCCAGAAAAACTCAATAAATGCTTATATGTACCAAAAACCAGGTAAAGAAAGCATTAAACAGCAAAAACAAACAGCTTTGTAGTGTCCAATAAACTACATCTCCCATCATTCCATATGAGCAGAGTCCAATAATAGTCCTTCAACAGTGTCTATAACATGTAGATAGGTCCTCCATCTTAAGTTCTCCTCCTCTTTATCCGCGCGAGTCACGCTTCCATCTTATTGATCTTGCTTCGGACCATCATTCCCTACCGGGAAAAAACAACAGCGTAAACGTCTGAAAAGTATATGCTGAAAGCACGTAATGCAGCATTACCTTCCTCTGAGGTCAACACAATAATAGATATCCAGTAATCAAGTTACTTACTGCAGTACGGGTGGGTGAAAATCTTCCGAAGAAAATTGGGTGGGATAATCCTTGCCTTTGCGTCCTTAATAGAATTGAAGCTTACCGTTACTAAGCTAGGCAAATTTCGATTATATGTCAGGACTGGAGGCTTCATATTATGTTATTTCAAAGCTTACTTACCACCAAATGTGCAATATCCACCACTGGTTTAAAGTAGAACCATTTAAAGGTGGAGTCCGAAGACCAATCTGCCGCACGCAGCAAGTCCTCCAGACGTGCTCCCAGAGCAAATGCTTTAGACGCCATTGCACCCCTAGCTGAGTGTGCTCCAAACAGGCTAGTGTCAATACCTGCTTCTTGCATGACCCATCTCACCCATCGAGCAATGGTGGGCAAAGAGACAGCCTTGTGTGGCTTTCTTAATGCAATAAGTAATTGTCGTTCGACCGGAGGATGAATTTCCAAGGTCATATCTTCATACGCCTTCAGGCACTGAACCACACACAGCTTGGGAGTATCTACAAACGCTGGGTAAGAAATTGACCTCGCTGCAGACTTTGTGCGACTTCCCACAATAAACGTGACCCCATCCAGGGAGAAGACTCTTGCCGTAATGTCCAGGGCCCGAACATCCGACACCCTGCAGCAAGACACCAAACACAAAAGCATGGCCAGTTTGGCTGACAACTCCTTCAAAGAGAGATACTTATTAGGCTGCCAAGACAGAAATAAATTCAAAACAACATTAACATCCCAAAGGACCGAGTAGCTTGGTCCCGGGGCAAGGAGAGACGTATACCCCGTAGGAGCCGACAGACAAAGGGGTGCTCACCAACTGGAGAACCCTCCACTGGGTAATAAGCAGCCGAAATCGCCGAGCGCACAGCATTAATGGTGCGATAAGCTAGCCATTCCGAGGTTAATTCGGCCAAGAAATTCAAGATGGGAACAACGCCCGCGACCTTGGGATCCAAATCCCTTCGAAGACACCAACTCACCCACCTATTCCAGGTGGAACGGTAGCGCTTTGCGATGCTTGCGGCCCAGGCTTGGACATAAAGTTCTCAGCCTGTCCCGAAAGGCCCGGGACCGACCAGCGTCGCCTGAAAGTCGCCAAGCCATATGTTGAAGAGACCCCTGAATTATGAGGGGATGTGACTCCTCTTCAGTATTCAGAAGAAGGCGATGATATCGGGGAAGTAGGATTGGAGAATCCCAAGAAAGTTCCAGAAGAACTGAAACCAGACTTGAGACCTCCAAACTGGCACGATTACTGCCACCTCCGCCTTCTGGCGGCGCAACTGGGCTGCCGTCTGTACCACCATTGAAAAAGGAGGAAACGCATACGCTGTTTCCTGACTCCAATCTTGCAGAAAAGCGTCCGTGGCCTCCGCTAGAGGGTCCAGCCTCCAGCTGAAGAACCGAGGAAGTTGGTGGTCCAGACGGGATGCACACAGGTCCACTGATAAAGGACCCCAGAGACTGTTCAATCACTCGAACACCCCGACATCCAGTTTCCACTGGCTGGAATCCCGCAGATGTCTGGAGTGTCAATCCGTTACTTGGTTGGCCCGGCCTGGTAGGTACTCTGCTGTCACGGAGACGTGATGAGCCAGGCAGTAGTCCCAAAACTCCTTCGCCAAATTCGCTAGCGCTCGGGACCGAGGACCGCCCAGGTGGTTGACGTATCGGACCGCCGAGATATTGTCCATTCGCAGGAGAACACTCAAGTGTCTTGAATCCCGGGTCCAGCAGCGCACAGTGAAAGACCCCGCCAATAGCTCCAGGCAATTGATATGCAAGGCTTGCTCCTCTGATGACCAACGCCGCCTGTGGAGAAGTTCCCGCAGCGGGCACCCCAACCGGACCTGCTGGCATCAAATTCTATTACTAGATCCGGGACGGACCCAAAAATCACACGTCCGTTCCAAGCTTCCATGTGAGTGAGCCACCAAGACATTTTGTCCTTCACTTCCGCGGATAGGGGAACCAACTGATCGTAAGACATACCCCTTCTGAGGTGATGCGCTTTGAGACGCTGGAGAGCTCGGTAATGGAGGAGCCCCGGAAAGATTGCCTGCACGGACAAGGAGAGAAGCCCTACCATCCTGGCAATCTGGCGAAGGGAGGAGTGGGATTTCACAATCGTCTGGCGTAATACATGTCTGATCATGACCATCTTCCGAGACGGAAGGCTCAAGGAGGCCTGCAATGAGTCAACCACAAAGCCCAGAAAGACTACCTTCTGAGATGGAGAGAGGACAGACTTGTCCTTGTTGATGAAGAAACCTAACCCCTGAAGCAGGGTAACCGTCTGATGTAGATGAAGTCTGTTACAAAGATGAAAGAGGCGTTGACCAGGTGAAGTAGGTAATAAGATCTGTACTTTATTCTTTAGATCTCTTCTTACTTACAGGTGACCAGATGTAGTTAGATCCATAGGAATGCCCCACCAGGAGCAGGCTCTCCACTGCTCAGCCTATCCACACCAACTGACATACTCATCCAAACCAACACAATCAACATTCCATCTGATGTCATCACTGGCTGAGCAGCAGGGAGAGAAGCTCTGTAGGGAGGGAGTATTAAGTAAAAGTACATTACAACACATCCCCCGCTTTATAATGATGGAAAACAAACAACACATGTGAAGATGACTAAACACACGTTACGACAAAAGAGGATGCAATAAAAAGAAAAATTATACAACATCCCCAAGCAAAAGTGATCACAACAACAAATGCATGAAGGTTGCCAAACATACAAATGAGGACAAACGAAAATGGATGAGAACTCAAATACTACACCCATCTCCCTTTCATAATGATCACAAACAAAAAAAACAAGTTAATTAAAACAAACATCAAAACCAGTGGAAGCTATCCACTAAACTCACGTCCCAAACTATGGGCAAAATTATGAGTAGCCAAAATGCACCACACTAAGGCACAAAACAGTGGCAGAAGAGGGATCTACAACCCCCAAATGCACAACCAAAGGACCAATATGGGTATCCATTAACCCAAAGCAACCATTATTATGGTCAGCTTAAACCCAAAACAAATGAATCACTAAACTCAAAATGCACAACCAAAAAGCACAGTCCAAACACCTACTAAAGGCATTAACCACATACAGGGTAATGGCAAAACCAAATAGGAGAAGAAACACAAAAGGTAAACTTCCCACGTGTGCACCCGTAACACACAGTCCGAAAATATACTCCGCGTGCGTAACAATGACGCACAGTCTAATACATAAACCAAACCAGGGTATCCCTTAACCCAAAATACAGTCAAAAATTACCATTGATAACAATAAGTCCAAAACAAACATATTAACCAACGTGCACAGCCAAAACGCATGGTACACACACCCCCATGAGGTATATCACATACAGGGTATCCTGAAAACAAATAGGAGAAGTTACACAAGAAAAAAAAAAACTTCTCACGTGTCTACCCGTAGAACACAGTAAATGTAAATGTAGGTGTACTTATATAGCGCAACCTGCCACCCAAAGGGCATCCTGGCGCTTGCTTAGGGAACCCGTCCTGGTTTTCCCCTGTGAGAGGCCCCGGCAGGGTGTCCACAGGGTGAAAGCCAGGCATCCCGCCGCAAGGGGCCATAGTGGAGATTAAGCAAGCTATTGCCCGGAGTTGCAGAGTGAGACCCCGTGAGTCGAGTAGGCACCGGAGCGAGAATTGTCGAGGCCGTGGAAGTTTGAGCCCGAGACCCGCAGAGGCAGGGAATCGAACCCTGGTCCACGGTCGATCCCAGCTCCGGGTCTGCCGCCTCTAACCACTGAGCCACACTTCTCCACTAGTCTCCACAGTCCACAGTCAACGTGCGTATCTATAGTGCACAGTCCATAACACACACTCCAAAGACACTTTCACAAACCAGCCTCATAACAAAAGAAAATTTCTCCAAATGAAACACACAGCCATAAAACACACACCAACCCCCAAAATTTTCCAAAAGAATAAATATGGAACACCTCACTTCTAACACCATACTTCCCTACCATAAAATAAAGTGACTGTCTGTTAGTCCACAAAACCACCCCACAAAACCTCCCCAGAAAGAGTGGTAAGACACTAACAAGAAAACGGGCTGAAAGTGATACTAGCTCCAAACAAAGGGTATATAGGGCACACAAACCAAGGCAATGTCATAAGCACAAACATTTTAAAAAAAATTGAGGTGAGCCTTCGGATTGTCCGAGATGTTTCCAGACAATAGAGAAGCTTGTGCAGTCCCTTCGGATTATCTGAGTTGTTACAAGTCAATAAAGATGCTAGAAAACCATGAGCGGTCTCTTCGCTTAAACCAGCAGTCAGTCCCGTTAGACCAAAGATCCAGTCATAACAAAAAAAAATAAACATAAAAGTAGTCACCGTTGTTCAACATTCTTCCACCTCGTGTAGTTCAGGATTGCGGTGTCTCGATATGTTGCATAGTAACTACTTTCCTTAAGAACATCCTTGTCCTGCCTTCCTGCACGCAGATCCACGATCTTCGGTAACCCGGTGCTATGGGGATGCCAAGGTGACGTCCGGCGTCTTTGCAAGTTGAACCACGTTACGTAGCAGCAGACGTCTCTCACTATGACGCACATCGTACAGGAAACGTCAGGGAAACTCAGCTTGTGATGCCCTACGCTCTGAGGAGAGCCTAACGTGGAGCCAAACGTCCATTACAGAATGCCGGTGAGTGTTTGAATCATAACACGGTGAGGCTGGCACGGAGATACAACTGCTCACCGTAGTCTCCACCCTAAGTCACAAGTGCACTCCGACAGTCACCGCTCACAAATACTCCATGTGAGCGTGAAGTTGCGCCAAACACTCCTCGGAGCTCGACCAATATCCCGACAGCGGAATACCACACACTGTACCAGCGGTAAATCTGCTTACATATTACACACGCTGGGAGGCATACTCTTCAAAAAATATCTGCGGTGTCACTCTTACCGCAAGAGCAACAAAATCCTTGTGTTGTCATTTCAAAAGCCAAATCCCAGAAGAGAATAATAATCCAAATCAGTTTCAACTGCACCTCAAGGGCTGCATGAGATGGCGAGGGTTCTTAACACTGAAGTCTCACATGACGCTAGTTCAGATAAACACATTTAAAACTTGCTATAAGTTTCATTTAAACAAATCAATTATATGCTGAAACTTTTCCAGGGTATAGGCAGGCAAATAGAAACTGGCACAATCTAATAAGGGCGACCGTTGGCAGGGTCACTGGTGGGGCAATTGGGTGCCTAGTTTCATCATATCCATAAGTCAAAGTTCACTTACTTCGGTCTTTTAAGTCTCATAAATTTCCAAACAGAAGGAAAATTTTCTTAAATTCCTTACTCCTTCAAAGCAGCTTCATTTCCATCAGTCTCAGAAGTCAAATCCAGTACAAGGTAGTTCCATGGGTTCTTTGAAACGTCGCCAGTGTTACAAAGATGAAAGAGGCGTTGACCAGGTGAAGTAGGTAATAAGATCTGAACTTTATTCTTTAGATCTCTTCTTAGTTACAGGTGACCAGATGTAGTTAGATCCATAGGAATGCCCCACCAGGAGCAGGCTCTCCACTGCTCAGCCCATCCACACCAACTGACATACTCATCCAAACCAACACAATCAACATTCCATCTGATGTCATCACTGGCTGAGCAGCAGGGAGAGAAGCTCTGTAGGGAGGGAGTATTAAGTAAAAGTACATTACAACAAAGTCCCAGCTGCTCTGGACATTAGGCCATCAAGAGGATGTCATCCAAGTAGACAATCATCTGAATACCCTGACTCCGCAGGAATTCCACTGCCGGATGGAGTATCTTGGTGAAGCACCAAGGGGCAGAGGAAAGTCCGAACGGAAGGGCCGTGAACTCGAAGACCTGACCCCTCCAGATAAACTGGAGGAAACGACGGTGAGGAGGGTGGATAGGCGCCACCAAGTACGTGTCCTTGAGATCTAGGCGCACCATCCAATCTTTCGGGAGAAGAACTTCCCGAAGGAGATGGATCCCTTCCATCTTGAAGTGCCGGTAGACCAACCATCCATTGAATTCTTTGAGGTTGATAACCGGCCTCTTGCCACCGTCCGTTTTTTCCACCAGGAAAAGATTGCTGAGGAAGCCTGCAGGATGTTGAACTGATCGACAGATGGCCCCTTTGCGCAGCAGCTCCGAGACCTCTCCGTCAATCAGTTACGCATCCTTTTCTGAAAACACGAGAGGACGTGGGGGCCTGGATTGATAGGGGCAATCGTAAAACTCTATGTGGAAGCCGTGGATCATTTGCAAGACCCACGCGTCCGCCGTAATGGCCGCCCAAGCGTCCGAAAAAGCCGCTAGCCAGCCGCCAATGCGCACCTGCTCTGCAGGGATAACACTTACCGCCGGAATTATTGTTGCCGGAATTATTCTTGAAGCTTCCCCGGCCTCGGAAACGTTGACCCCGGGTGGGGTAAAAGTTGTTATAGTTGGCTGAGGTGTTGTATTGCTCTCGCCCGGAGCCTTCACCCTTGGTAAAGTTCTGACTGCCACTGCTGGTCACGAGGCCCCTACCGCGACCGGCCCCACGAGAGAAATGTTGTGGGAAGACTCTCTTAATGCTGGACTGGGCCTTGTCCAGAGAGGTGAAGGTCAATACGAATTTGCCTAATTCTTAGATGAATGGGTCTCCGAAGAGACCCTCTTGGGCTACTGCTCCAGCCTCCGAGGAGGCCAAGTCCCCCAACTTCGGGTCCAATTTAATTAGGAGTGACCGCCGCCGCTCTGTCGAGAGGGCGCAGTTGGCGTTTCCCAGGAAGATGACCACCCTCTGTGCCCAATTTGACAGGACGTCCGGCGAGATTGTGGCCCCGGACACCTTCGCCTCCTCTGCCATGTCAAGTATTTTAGTAATGGGTCCTATAGCGTCCAGCAGTTTATCCTGACAGGAACGCCAGGAGCGGTCAATACCCTTGCGGGGATCCTTTACAAACTTCGCAAGAAATGTGTCCATCTTGGAATCTAGTTCGGGCGTCATAGCTACCTAGCCCTCCAAAGTAGGTCGGGGACTTACTGCATTCGGCGCAACTGGGTGACTGGCGCCAACTTAGCGCACTCCTCCACAATGCGGGCAGACAGGCGGCCCTTCATAAGGCCCACTATCTCCATGACGCATCTGTAAATGGAGCTGTCTACCGCATTGTAGAACTCCTCATCATTGAGGTACTGGTACTCTTCCTCCTCCTAATACCCCTCATGCTCCATGCTCGCAGGACCTGGCACAGGGGCGTAAGAAACACAAGTCCCACCAAGGGTGAGGATGGCCGTCTATAATGGCCCAGTCAGGTGGAGGCCGGAGGCCCTACAATTATAAGGTCCGTTTGGAAACCGGAATGAAGGCAGCAAGCCCTTCCTGGCACGCAGACCCTCCAAAGGACCGGGTCTTATCCGCCTCCCAGCGCGCCCTTTGGGCAAACAAGAACTTTCAAGGGTTTTTTGGCCACTGTGGCCTCACTTGGGCCCAATGCGGTAAAAAACCGTTATGTGCTGACAAATTCCGCCCGCAGGCGTTTAACGCGGTAGATCCGCGATACAGACCCCAAGCGGGGCGTAAGCAGAAAAAACGGGGCAAATACATACCCAGATAACTGGGTGTTCCGGTGAGGCGGTGGGGTCAAGGCTCCCACGCGACTCGCTCCTCGGCGCGGCCCCTCTATGTGAGGAAACCGCGTCGAGGAGCAGCGAGATGCCGCAGCACCCCCTACTGGCCGCGTAGGCCACACGCACTGGGAAAGATCGCGTGAGGAGCGACGGAGCGCTCCCACGATCAAGAAAGGGACTCTGTGTGAGCAAATACAATTAAAATACACAAGAAAACACCACACAGAGCCCCCCTGTCAGCGCAAATACTCGTTAGGAATCTAAAGTAACCTTGCCAAAACACCCCACAGAGATGAGGAAAAAGGCACTTAACTGGCTGCGAAGCAGCTAAGAAAGAGGAGGAGGACTTAAGATCGAGGACCTATCTGCATGTTATAGACACTGTTGAAGGACTATTATTGGACTCTGCTCACATGGAATGATGGGAGTTGTAGTTTGTTGGACACTACAAATCTGTTTGTTTTTGCTGTTTAATGCTTTCGTTACCTGTTTTTTAGTACATATAAGCATTTATTGAGTTTTTCTGGGCTGCTGTGAAATTTGTGAAAATAAAGAGCGAAGAAAGGAAAAGCATAATCTGAAGCCTCCGGTCCTGACACAAAATGTCCTAATATTCTGATAGCTGAGTTTGTATTTCACACTCATGGTGGCTTACCCTTTCCATTTGACCATACCATCAGCAAATATTGACAAATCTGGAGCTTTTCAGGTCATCCCGATTTATTCCACTCTGATGTTGGCAATCTAATAAGTCATTTTGCTTGCACTGAAAAAGCCATGTGATCAACATAAACACAAGGGCGTAGCTTCAGAGGGGAAGTGTTTGGGGTGTTACACCCCCTTAATTAATGTATTATTTAGTAATTGGTTGGGTACATGTGTTTTCAGTCGGGTATGGTAAGGTGCCTGTTGGAGGTCACCAGGGTTTTTAAATACTCACTCAAAGACACATGCACGCTCTTCTGTTTTGAAAGTCTTAAAACATGGGTATTTTACAAAACACTGTGTTTTAAGTACCACACACAATCTACACTCCTTTCCCTTTCCATTGGCTCTTAAGTCCTCTTCTTGCGTTGCTTCTCATAAAATAGTTAACTTGATATGCCAACGTGATTGTCAGAAAATCTGAAGGTCATCCCTCCCCAGTCTCACTGACAAAGCTACGCCCCTGCTTATGCACACCCAATGATTCTGGTTCCCACACACTGGATTAAAAATGGTAGTTTTAAGGTTTTTGAGATGTGTTTGTCCCAGTGAAGGAATGGGTTACATGCCCAGATTAAAAAGCTGCTGGGGTAGCAATCCATTCCCAATCCATAGAGTATCTGTGCTCACCGAGCAGGTTTTCAAGCACACAAGTGGCTCTTCAAAAATACTAACTCCACAACCATTCAGGGGATCAAAATGAAGCAACCTCTGACCCCAACTGGGAGCCTCTGTCGTTGCCGATGCTTGGAGTATACCGTAATACGGCCAATTTAGACAGGGAAACTTTGGGGCCTATTCACAAAGGTAAATCAAATCAACGGTTATCATGCTATATTATTAACTTTTTTATAAATTAAATTCATATTTATTTAAAAGAAGTTGAAATAAACTCATTTTAGTTAAATCCCTGCCTCCTTTATTATCAATGGGAGGGCATTGCAGTACCAGTGGTTGGTCATGTGTAGTGCTGGACTGCCTCCAGGTCTGAGCTAGAGGACATTTTGTACTGTTTGGGGTACGTTTTTGGCTGTAGTAACTTTAGAAGTGCAGTTTGTGAATAGGAAGGTGCTTACTCTATTGTGGGTAGGTGTATGTCCCTCTATAAACCCCTTGTTAGCCCGCCATACACCCCTCCTTCCTCCTGTCCAAACATTCCCATTTAGTAGTAAGTATTCCACATTTTCCAGCCCCCCCCTTTGCCCCACCCGTATTCACTGCTTAGGAGTAAACGTATATGTGTGAGGATATCCTCATGGAAAATGTAGAAGAGGTGGAGATGGATATTGCCACCCATAGGTTTGTAAACTGCATTTTGCTATAGGTAAGTAGTACTACGGTAGTATTACTTTACATACTATATAAAAAAATGTAATCAGGCCTTTTGTGTTTTTGTTATGTGCTTCTGTTAAAAGTAACACTGGAGTTTATTATTCTACTGAGCTAAGCATGATTAGGCGGAAGTTATTGACTAACATTTGGAGAGTTCATCCATCTGTTTTATCAAGGACTGGAATTCTAAATTGAGGTTATTTAGAATTATTATCCAAACCCAGTATATATTTACTCTTCATCAAGACTCTAACACCTCTTTTTGAACCACTTTTCTGAGGAACTGGGCAGTTGTTACACCAATGCAAGTTGACTTCTCAGGTCTGCCATTATCTAGAAAACCTAGTTAACCCTAAGACCCCCAAGGGCCCCAGTCAGCCTGCTGATCAGCAGGAGGCTTGTTACTTGAGCTGGAAGTTGCACTCAAGACAATGACAGGCAAGCAACATTTTAGCACCACACCAGATGTTTAAACCCCAGGTTTCTCAATGTGTCAACACGAGGGTGCCTGAAGCAAAGAGCAGCTAAAAACAAGGATGTCACCTGTTTGGGAGTGTTAGTGCATGACTCAAAAGTCACGGGTACCTAGACTCCTGCGCAAGTCCAGTTCACACAATCTCATAAACATCACACTTATCAGTATGTGTCCTAACAAATGACTTTGAAACTGGGAAGCCAAGTTTGAGTCCCAGTATTGGCTCTATATCCTGTAATTCTGGACAAATCACGTAGTCTCCCAGTGCCTAAAAAAAAGAAAACAAATCCAACATTTTGTATTGCCATATGATGCTCATGTAAGTTGCTTTAATGCACTAGGGCCAAATGTGTGCTATAAAAGACAGCAAAAAATAAAATTAAAATAAATCATGTCATGCAGCAAACAGAGGTATCTCACTTTGAACTTTGTGCTAATCATTTCTCACCCTGCAACTGTGCAAGCAGTAGTAATAGCTGATCACATCAGAACAAACAACAGTGCTGCCATGTTTCTCACAGAAATCTGGCTCATGCTAACCATCACATACATCATCGATGGCCTAATCCATCCAAGCTACTACACATTAACTGGCTGTAGTGCTTCATTTGTAAAAGAATAAGTTCCGGGAACCAAAGTTTTTCTCGTAGCCCCCTCCCCAGCGTTTCTTAATGTTCCGAATACCAATGCAATCTAGTCTTGATTCCACATCATGCCTCTTTAATCCACCTTCATACACTCCCTGCCCTTTAATCTCACTCAGTTATTTTTCATCCCATATTTTTCATGTTGATTCTGTTTGATTTTGGTCTTTCTCTGTTTTGCTCTGGATGAAAGTCGGATGATAAAAAATAAGACACAGAGCCCACAAATGAGTGCTGGTGGGCCACCACCTACAACCATTAGTTTAAATTAAGGAGAGACTGGCTGAACTAAACAGCAGTAATCCACCAATCATCAATCAATCTTGGTGATTAGGCTCCCAGGTGATAGATCCACCTACTGACCAATGGCATCATGAAGACTGTCATGCTACCTACACAAGCCATGGGGAACATACTTCACCTGGTATGCACTTCTGTGACTAGCCTCATCTACCACCCACCAAAATATAAAAAGTTTACTGACCATACTGCCACTGCATGTGATCTTCTGCACTCATACAACATCCACTGACGTCAGCAAACAATAAAAAAAATGGCGATATCCTTAGAGCACTTCCAAACAGATGTTCCCCATGAAATCTTGATGTCCCTGGAAGCTATATTTCATCCCTAACATGTACATCAAGGCCATAATACAAATCTTAACCCCTTCACTGCTTGGCCATTTCCCCCACTGTGCTAAGCCTTTTTTTGGCTATTTGGGGTAGTTCGACCTTTGACCACTTAAGGTATTCATGCCAAATTTGCATCCTTTTCTTCTAACATAATGGGGATTCATAGACATACCCCGGGTTTGTGGATTCCCCTGGAGGGTACCCAGAAATGAGCCAAAATACAGCAAAGTAAATTGGGAAAATATGGTGAAAAAAAAGTGCTGCAAATGAAAGTGTTTTTCCCTGCAAATGGTATCAACAAAGGGTTTAAGGTGCTGAAATCACCATCTTCCCATCTTTCAGGGACTGGCAGACTTTTGCCAGAAAACCAACATTTTTCACACAGTTTTGGCATTTTACTGGGACATAGCCTTTTTTCTATTTTTTGTGCTTTCAACCTTCTTCCTGTTAATGGTAGAAATGGGTATGAAAGCAATAATGGATCCTGGAAAGCTATACATTTTAGAAAAGTAGGCAAAAGTCTGAATTCAGCAAGGGGTCATTTGTGTAGATATTTCAAGGTTTCTTACTAGAAACTAACAGTTCAAAATAGGAAATATTGAAAATGAGTTGAAAAAGCAGACTATTGTGCCAATGTTTTCACCTGTAACGTCTTCTAAGGATGACAGATTATTTTAGGCAATATACCGTTACATCCGCTGGACCTTTCTGGTTGTGGGGATATATAGGACTTGTAGGTTCACCAAGAACCCGACGAATCCAGAGGCAATAACTGAGCAGCGTCTTGCAATGGTGTTTTAATCTGTACCGGGTATGTAGCAATTAATTTGTAAAAATATATACAGTGAAAAATTGGGGTGAAAGACACCTATGTATTTCTGAAATTGGAACAATATATAGAGTTTAGAAACAGTAGCTATTTACACATTTCCGTAATTGTGAGTACCCATACTAGCATGAGAATTATAGGACATTTTTCAAAGTGACTTATTTTTTACACATTGTCTTTCATTTGGAAGGCAGAAATGCTTTGCAAGTCAATAGGTGATAACAGTTGCTGTACAATTCTGTGTTACCCTAAGTCTCCTTATAAAAATGGTGCTTCACTTGTGTGGGTAGGCCTAGTGCCCGCTACAGGAAACGGCTCAAAATGCAACATGGACAAACCACATTTTTACAGTAAAAACTGACCCTTTTTTCAAAGTGCCTAGCTGTGGATTTTGAACCTTGGCTCTGCCGGCATCACCTAGCAAGCCTATACATTTTTGAAAACTAGACATCCAAGGGAATCCAGGATGGGGTGACTGGGCTGGCTCTCACCAGGTTCTGTTACCAAGAATCCCTTGCAAACCTTAAACATTTTTGTGATGGAAAGTTCTGGAATCTCAATGGATCCACAAAACTCTACCCCATGCCCCATTCCCCAAAGTCTTCCGATAAAAATTGTACCTCACTTGTGTGGGTAGACCTAGTGCCTGCAACAGGAAATGGCCCAAAATGCAACGTGGACACACCACCTTTTTTACAGTGAAAACTGACCCTTTTTTTGCAAAGTGCCTAGCTGTGGATTTTGAACCCTAGCTCTGCCGGCACCTGGGGAAATCTAGCAAGCCTATACATTTTTTTAAAGCTAGACACCCAGGGGAATCCAGGATGTGGTGACTTGTCTGGCTTTCACCAGGTTCTGTTAAGCAGAATCCCTTGTAAACCTCAAACTTTGTATAAAGAAAACACATTTTTCTCACATTTCTGTAATGGAAAGTTCTGGAATCTGTGTGGATCCACAAAATTCCACACACCCCACATTCCACAATGTCTTCCGATAAAAATGGTACTTCACTTGTGTGTGTAGGCCTAGTTCCCGTGACAGGAAATGGCCCAAAATGCAATGTGGACACACTACCTTTTTTACAGTGAAAATTGACCCTTTTTTTGCAAAGTACCTAGCTGTGGATTTTGAACCCTAGTTCCGCCGGCACCTAGGGAGATCTAGCATACCTATACTTTTTTTTAAAGCTTCACACCCAGGGGAATCCAGGATGGGGTGACTTGTCTGGCTCTCACCAGGTTCCGTTACCCAGAATCCCTTGCAAACTTTGTAAACAAAAACCCATGTTTCTCTCAATTCTGTGATGGAAAGTTCTGGAATCTGCGTGGATCCACTAAATTCCACCCACAATGCATTCCCCAAAGTCTTCCGATAAAAATTGGTACCTTACTTGTGTGGGTAAACCTTGCGCCCGCAACAGGAAACGGCCCAAAAGGCAACGTGGACACACCACATTTTTACAGTGAAAACTGAGCCTTTTTTTCAAAGTGCCTAGCTGTGGATTTTGAACCCTAGCTCTGCTGGCACCTAGGGAAACCAAGCAAACCTATACATTTTTTAAACCTAGGCACCAAGGGGGAATCCAGGATGGGGTGACTTGTCTGGCTCTCACTAGGCTCTGTTACCCAGAATCCCTTGCAAACCTCAAACTTTGTATAAAAAAACACATTTTCCTTACATTTCTGTGATGGAAAGTTCTGGAATCTGTGTGAATCCACAAATTTCCTACCACCCAGCATTCCTCCAGGCCTCCATATACAAATGGTACCACACTCGCGTGCATGGCTCAAGTATCCACTACAGGCAAGGACCCAAAACGTATTGAGGAGACATCAAAATTACCTATCACAAAACAACCTGGTTTTGCAAGGGGGGGTCACCAGGGTTTTTTGCCTCGGGATCGGCGGCCATCTTTGGAAACATACCAAACCCACACATTTCTGAAAACTAGACACAAGGGGTAGTCCAGCGAAATTTGGCTTGTGTGAACCCCCTTATGTTTTCCTACCCAGAATGCCCTGCAAATCTCAAATCTAGCTGAAAAAATCTATTTTTTCTCAAATTTCTGTGTGGGAAAGTTGTGGGATCATGAGGCCGACACAAATGTCCTACCACCCAGCATTCCCCCAGGTCTCCCAATAAAAATGGTATCACACTTGCCTGCATGGGTCAAGTATCCACGACAGGCAAGGGCCCAAAACGTATTAGAAGTTACACTAATGCAATTGTGTTACTTACCTCAATAAAAACAAATGGCTCATTTATGAGAGCCATGCGTCACTTTTGCACCACGTAAAGTGGTACATGCATGACGCAAGACTCTAACAAAGATTTATGAAGCCACGCAAAGCAACCCTGAGTGGCTTTGAGTGGCCTCATAAATCATGAGTAAGGCGACGCAGTGCAAATTGTGTGTCACTGTACTCTGCGCCCGGGAGGCGTTCGATGGGTATTCCAGTTGGTTTTCCCATGCAACACCCATGGGATTTGAAACTGCCCCAGATTTACAAAGTGATGTAAACCTGGGGAAGAGTCAAATCTGTAAACTTCCTGAGGTAAGGCGTAACAAGGAGAAATATGTTAAGTTCTCCTTGTGTTTTTTCCTCTTTCCATGTGCACTGCATTCTGCAGCACACATAGAAAGAGGAAAACGCCTCATAGGATTGTTTTTGCGAAGTAAGGCGTCACGCTCTGCACAAAAATAATCCTGCCTAAAATGGTACTTGTTGGGTTTAGAGTCTTTCTTACCAGTCTCAAGGCGTTGAGACAGTTCCTGGCTTCAGTTCTTGTAAGTCCTGCTTTGGCCGAGATAGGGGCGACCCCTTCCGGTAGCCACGGTGCTGCCGACAATGAAAGCCTAAGCAGCCAGTGCCCTCCAGAAGGAGTCCCGAGAGGAAAACCCCAGAGGAAAAAAACCTCTGATGTTGATGATGAAACAACAGGAATGAAGGAGAAGACGAGGACCAGAAAACACTAGAAGACCAGAAGACCAAAAAGGAACCAGGGGAAGACTGGAAGACAAGCTGGAGCAGAAGGCACAAGGGGAAAAATAAGTGCCAACGGAAGGAAGGAATCACAAAAAGAGGAGCCACAGAACCAACAGGAGTGAGGACACACCAGCAGGAACCAACAGGAGCGAGGACACACCAGCAGGAACAAGGAGTGTTGCAATGCAAAGAAGGAAAGGTTCTGATCCCTTAAATACAGAAACAACAGGAAGTGACATACAGGAAGTGACATACAGGAACAGGAAGTGATAAACAGGAACAGGAAGTGACAAAAAAGGAAGCAGAGCTGTCACCATGTTCAATAGGGAAAAGTGTGAAGTGCATTACAGAAAGATCGCCATGTTAGGAAGGTAAGTAACCCTCCTCTATTGCCTTCTGGGAGCAAGGTGAAGAGGAGAGCAACAATATGGCCCCCAAGGCAGGTGGATCACGAGGTAAGTGTAATGTCCTAAGGTGCCTCGGGAAGCAGATGGGCAGGCGTGCAAGTATGCGGTGTTCCTGAAAACCAACAGGCGGCGCAGGTGTTTTCTGAGACACTGTTGAAATGGCCACAGCGGGCTGCGATGCTGTACCATGACGCCCCGAAGAGGAGGGAGGAGCGCCACTGGCTGCACCAGGACCAGCAAAGAGGAAACGAGTAGTGCCGCGGGTCGCGAGTCAGTCCGTGGCGTAACAGTGCTTTGCTTCCATCCAGCAATTGTGTGTCTTTTGCTTCCTCGCCCTAAGTGCGCTGGGTATGCCCAGACGTGGGTCCCGGGCTCACTGTGCCACTGCATTCAAGCAATCCTGGCTGATGAGGTGTGAAACCCTGAAGCCCGTCCTAGTATGCTTGTTTCCGATCCACGGAGGACCTGGCTTGGCAGTTCGGGCTGGACTGTTCCCATGAGGCACAGGGTCAAGAATGATTTGCATATGCCAACCTGATGGAGACTTTTATCACACCATTTGGGCATGCGACAGGATACAAAATTACTGGATGCACGTCTTCACAGAACTTAGAGAGGTGTTGGAGGTACCGCTCCAACAGGAACCCAAGTTGGCACTTCTGGGTATGACTAATGAGGTGGACCTACCGCGTCCACTCCTCACCTTCCTAGTTCTCGCATTAGTAGTAGCGAAAAGAGATATAGCGAAGTACTGGGGGTCACCGGAGTCGCCAGGATTGGAGGAATGGAGGAGAGGGTTGAACCTTTACATGGCAGCCGAGAGAGTGACATATAAAGCAAGGGGGTGTCCGTAGAAATTTCAGAGGGTCTGGACCAAATGGCGGCACTACCATGGGTTGGATGGGGGGTTGTGAGGGGGGGGACTTGAAAATCGGGCTATTCGGTCACTAGAGCACTGACAAGAGGGCTCCGGGTGGGACACAACATGATGATTGTACTTTGTATATGTGGAAGTTGAACTGGGGTCTTACGCATTGTGACAGACATTCGTGGCTTTGAGGTAGGTGGGAGTGGGAGTAGAGGTCTATGTACTGCTGATTTCACGACTGTATTGTTCAGTTTTGATAAAATGCAAATAAAAATATATTTTTAAAAAAAGAATGATTTGCATATGGCGAGGTCTAAACTGGGGTGGCACGGTGAGCAAAAGAATGATGAATTTAACCCAGATCTCTCGACTGGGGGTGAAAGTTTTGATTTGTTCTGCATTCCATCCATCAATTGTGTCTCTCAGGCTTCCAAAAACGGCGCCAAAACAGTCAGAAAGGAAAGTAATACACCCTATTACTTAAATAGGGTGCATTCCTGCCCTTTCACTTTGGCTTAAATGAGCCCCAAGTGTCTTGCATCAGCTGCTATGTCCAAACTTTGCTCTGGGAACCTGGGCGGGTTTCCTGTCTCGCTGATAAGTTAAATGAGACGCTGGCACTGGGTGGCACATCAGATGTTAAAGCAGCTGCGCTGAGCAGATCCTTGCATTTAGCTGCTGTCTGGGCTTGTCAGATAGACTCAGGCGCGCGCGCTGTAGCACTGGGATCCGGACGAAATTGCACTATTTCCGGTGCTTTGCATGCACATAGCAGAGGCACGTGAACCTGTCATGGCAGGAGAGGCGGGAAGAGACAGACAACCTCCTTCGGCTTTTGGGCAAACGTAATTCATGAAATGTGTGGGTGATTCTGAAATACTTCACTGGAAAGTGATTCTGTCAGCGGAAGTTTGAGTCACTGCAGAGTGCTCCAGATGTGAGCATTATTTTTAAATAACAATATGGTGGCTTAAGTGCCTCAGCCACCGCTCTGCAGCCGGACAAACTGAAGTGTGGACTTGGCCATACTGTTCAGACAGAGAGCGTTTACAGAAGCTTATGCTGCGTCCCACGGCGAACAGCAAGGTACAGGCAGGTCTTGACAGCTTTGTAATACGTGCACAGTAGTGTTGACGGTCCATCTAAACATATGGGGTTCTCGGGCCTACAGATAAATAAGTACAGGTTTGAACGTTAACGTGTTTTTAAAAAAATCTATACAACTAGTACTTTCTTGGATAATGATCAAACCATGCCCCATATCCATTATTAGATGTCGACCCGCAAGCAGGCACCCTCTACGCACATTTTAAGTATTCTCAATCAAGAAACAAACATAATCGTGTCAGTGCAAGAAATAATTAGTATGCTTGAGCACAATTGTTTTATGGAGGGATTAGGATGGAGTCTATAAAAATACTTCATTGTTCCCAACCTCCTCACAAAAAATAGCGCCAACGAATCGATTGAAGTAAACTTGGGGGCATATTATCAAGACAGGTGATAAAATTATCGCAGTTTTAGCGGCAGAAAACTGTCGCTAAAACGGCGATAATAGGCTTGATAATATGCTCTATGCTCTATGGAATTCCAATTGAAGCCCATGTTAAATGTGAAGGACATCTAACATGCGCTTTGATTGGAATTCCATAGAGCATATTATCAAGCCCATTATCGCCGTTTTAGCAGCAGTTTTCTGCCGCTAAGACGGCGATAATTTTATCACCTGTCTTGATAATATGCCCCATGGTGCCCACGTGCCAGCAAGCAAATTGACGATATGCAATCTGCCACTAATTGCAAACACTTTGATAGAGGCTGTCTCTAATTGCACGTTTGAAGACTTTTATTGTCGAAATAAAGTGTACATTTATGCAAATTAATGTTGTTACAGTGACGTTCGGATTTAGCATATCTCACAATCACGTGTTGCAGCTACGATATAAAAATGTTGCACATAAGTGCACTGTCAATCTGGAAATATCACACAGAAGCAAGCTGCACCTTTGGTAGACCTGCAGCCCCGCCAGTGGCGTAGCTAGGCCTTCTGCCGCCCGTGGCAGTTCCAGCCTTTGCAAAACAAACAAGATGATGGACGGAATGTTGCACAATGGCAAAACATTCACCCCCAGTCACAGATCTGGGTTTAATCCATCGTTATTTTGCTCACCAAGCCACCCCAGTTCAGACATGGCCATATGCAAATCAGTCTTGGCACTGTGTCTCATGGGAACAGTCCAGCCCGAACTGCCAAGCCATGTCTTTCCTGGACCGGAATCAAGCATCCTTTGCCCTGCGGCCCCGATGCTTTGAACCTGAGTTTCTGCTATCATATTCAGGCATACACTCACACATACCTGGCTAGACACCTACTTCCTAATCCTACGCCTGCTAACCACAGGTGCATAAAAGTGCTGCATTTTTATTCGTTCAGTAGTAGCACCGTGGTAATATTTCCAAAGCTCTGGGGGAACGTGCCTTTCGGTATCTTGTTTCACAAGCAATAGTGCCAAATTGAACAGAACAAACACGTTTGTTAATTATTTGGACTTGGTCAGGCCAAAAAGTCATGCGCACTTTGCATGTTCCCTACCAGGCTGCATTACACAGCTTGGTGAGGAACATGCCCAGGACCCCAGTCCCCTTTTGAGGGCAAATCCACAGCACTCCGACCAATCACAACACTGCATTGCAGCGTAGTGATTGGCTATGGGGAGCTAATCACAACGCTGCATTGCAGCGTTGTGATTGGCTATGGGGAGCCTCAGTGCTTCCTGGCTCCGGGACTCGAGAAGCAGAGGAGAGACGCAGCTGGCGGAACAGGTAAGTGTTTTTTAAATGTATTTTTTATTTGTTGCCCCACCACCTCCATCCCCCTGCTTCGCCGCCCTCATTCCCTGTCAGCCGCTACTGTTTCTCTTTATCCACAAATAGAAGATGTGCAGTCATAGGGGTAAAGAAACTTGGCTACAGTACCTGAAATTTCTGAAGGCACCACACTGGAAAGCATTGATGGCAATAGTTTACCCTGAAATGGTCCAACAATAGGGATACTCACACAGAAGTGGAGAAGTGTGGCTCACTGGTTAGAGGAGGCAGACCTGGAAGCAGAGGTCAGCCCGGGACCAGGGTTCAATTCCCAGCTCGGCGGGGTCTTGAGTCCTTAAATGTCCATGGACTTGACAATTCTCGCTCCGGTGCCCACTCTGTGACTCTGGGCAATTGCTTGCTTAATCTCCACAACGGCCCCTCGTGGCGGGATGCCTGGCTTTCACCTTGCGGATACCCTGCCGGGGTTATCTCACAGGGGAATACCAGGACAGGTTCCCTAAGCAAGCTCTTAGAAACCGCTCGGTGATTTGCGCTATATAAATTCCTGTACATTTACAAGGCTAGATATAACAGATTTGCAGCACTCTAGGCACATAAGAATATTGTCTAGTGGATCACTCTCTGTACATTGAATCAGTGGAGTTTTTCTAGCCTTGTGCAGTAACTGGGTGCCACTCCTCGAGATGACACTAATGTCTTAGTTCACTGTGTGGTAGCACCGGCCCTGACTAAACTTCCTGACTTCGGTGTACACACTGATGAAACCATCTTTAAATTCTATTGCAAAAATGTGATTGCTGGAAGTGGAACATTGAGAAACGGTGCACTAACAAATAACCAAGGACAAATAATCTGATGTAGATGCTCGTTTATAGGCAAAACAATCAACCTCATTAAGAATTTGGTGGATGCAGTACAAACCTTTGGTCTGCAGTCCCCATTTAGAGACGGGCGGACTTTAAGTGTTCTGTTGAAAGAGTCCTTTTGGCTCTAATGACAGAATTCTTCCTTGGATGCCCCAACAGAAAAGGGGCTGCCGGAGGAAAGACATTATACTTCCTGCCCTGTTTAAGGTGAGCGGTGTAATTATTTTCCTGTCCATCACCACCAGGAAAACCCTGGCTGCAAGGGACAGGATAAAAACAATAATGGCCCACATCTCTGGGAGAAAACTCCTAGGGTGTGAGGTTCACTTGTTTTTCTGCTTTTTAAAAACAGAAATGATGGCTGCATTCCCCCAAACTTTTAGTTCATTGAAAGGAGTTGCCCTGACAGTGGTTCCTGTCAATGTACAGAGATGACCGCTAGGCAGGCGGTCATCTCTAAATTTGGTGGGTGAAGTTAGGTTGAGATGGTGAAAGTAATGTCCTCTTCACTGACAATGCCCAATAAAACTCAAAACAAGCCTGTGCTTTCTTGTGCTTCTCTTCAGAGGGTAGATGACGTAGCAGTTGGGGAGGGAGTGTCTATTTTGGAACAAGCCAAAACTAGTTTGCATTTAGATGATCACTGAACCAATGAGCTAGAAATGATGGAATGGATTGCAGAACACAGTATTACCAGTGACTGAGAATAAATAAAAAATTCCACTCATTGCATTTTTGAGTTATTTGTATAGTGCTTTCCATACCTCTTGCGAGGCTTCATCATTTTTGTGCTAATTAGAGTCAACACAAATGTCAAATAATAATTAAAGGTGGGTGGAACTTGCAGGGTTGCCTAAAAACTCCACAAGACTCTGCAGTGAGCGGCGGAGTTCTGTACATCAACATTCTTGTGCCTGTTCTTGGCGCCGGGAGCTTGTTTCGCACTGTAAAATCAGCGCTCATGGCACCAATTGGCACGCCGAGGGCACTGTTTCTTTCTGCCACTCAAGTAGATTTACTACTCCAGCAGCAGCTTTCTCAGCGTGAGCGGCAGCTTTCTCAACGCGAGAGGTAGCGACCTGCCGCACCCGCCGCATTGAGAAATCTCACTGGGAGGTGGCCTAGCACTCAATTTCCTCAATCGCGCACACTAACTTAACGTTAGCAAGTCAGGTGCAAGAAAAAACTCTGCTATGCAACAGTTGGCTGACTTTGTCCAAAACTCCGTGCTCCGCACAGAGTGGGCTAAACTTCGCAAACTCCGCCAGAGGACTAGAGTTTACCACCCAACCCTAACAATACTGGGAGGATGCACTTATAGTTCATTAGAGCTATGCTGAACCATACAGTGCACATCCACCAAATAAGTGCTCAGCAGTGCAAAATTAATACATTGAGTACACTTACCCTCCCCCACTAAAACAGAGTGTTTTATCTCTGGTATCAGAATTCTAGTACACACCAAACTTTTTGATATTCTTTACCCTAGGATATCATTCAGCATGTAGCTTTGCTCCTTTTTTGTAACTTTGTAAACCTGCTTGAGAGTACTGCGTGAGAGTCACCTCTCTTAAGCTACATATTAGCTGGTCCCTTTTGCCATATTTTGTGCAGCAGAAGCAATATATTGCTTATACTGGGTTGGACTAAATTGTGTTCATAACTTGTATGAATTAAGATACTGCCAGTTTGAACACATCTGCCTTCACACAACCTGGGGGTCAATCATCAGCCACGTGGGATTTGACAGTGCGCCTAAATGTGTCACAGCAAAAAGCTCAAATTTGGCCCCCAAAAATGTCAAAATGTCGATTTTAAACTAGTTATTCATTTCATCATGGCACTTGCATACAACAGAAAAAAAAATACTTATGAGACTTGTTAGCTATATGCTTTCTACAATGTTTAATAATAAAAAAAAAATACAGGGGCCTAAAGATGTTCGTAAGATCTTGCCGCCCTACTGCGGATTTCTGCGGCTGCTGAATAACAAAGCTGGCCTATCTTGATTCCAGATACACAATAAGGAGCACAGAGGGAAAAAGAGCCCAAGTCGCCCTCCACTCATATAGTCACCACTACAACAATGACTGGGTCCTATAAGCAATTCCACATATCTCATACGTGTACCACGTATTGCAATTTATTTACAATTATCTCCCCTCAGGGTGGAGAGTATCACGTTTATTTTGCCACTGTAAAATAACTTATATCACAACTAGACAGTCTGTATGCATGACATTAGTGTGAATCTAATGTGAAAAAAGTGTGAGAGGGCAAGATGACACCTCACAGGAAACCACCTACGGAATACCTGGTAGGTACTCACCAGATGCACCCTGTTCTCATCATCGGCAGTCATCAAGCCCAGAAATGAATGTGTCCAACAGAGGAGTAATAGAAAAAGAAGGTGCATTGAAAAAAAGGTGAGAAAATAGAAAAATCTCATAAAGTGTAGCTAAAATGCATAGGTGTGCACGGTTTTAACACTTGGGGCCCGATGTAGGTCGCCAATTTCCGGTCGGTAACGGCCGATTTCGGCAGTTACCGACCGTTATTTGGGATTTGACATGTAGGTAGGCTTAATTTACAGAATCGGAATATTTACCGAGTCGGTAAATTTACCGATTCTGTAAAATAACAAATCGGTAAATTTACCGAATCGGTAAATACAGATGTAGGTGGCACTGACAACAGTGCCACAGGCCATTACCGACTCGTTATTTACCATGTAATACTATTACATGGTAAATAACGAATTCCAGTGTACATGCACATCTGTGCATGTACACCTGTGCCATGTGGCACACAGACATGCCCTAAGGGCATGTATGTGTGTCACATGGCACACAAGGCAAAATCAGGGGTGCAACAGGGTGTCAAAGTGACACCCTGTCACCCTTGTAAAATCGGTAATTTTACCGAATCAGTATTCACCGATTCGGTAATTGACATTGATTCCTATGGGCCTGTAGGCCCATAGGAATCAATGGCAATTACCGAATCGGTAAATACCGATTCGGTAATTACTGAATCATACAGATTCGGTAAAAATTACCGAATTTTTACCTACATCTGATTTACCGAATCTAGAATACCGAATCGGTAAAATTCGGTATTCTAGAGTCGGTAAATCAGATTTACCTACATCTGGGCCTTTATTCTTTACTTCGTGCACCCTATCAATTTAAAAAGCAGGGCTGGCCGTTAAGCATACACACCAGTACCACACACCAACATGTTTCATTGCCTCATCAACCTTTCAGGCAATTTCTTCAGGGCTATACATTTTTTGCCACTGCATCAGAGATGGACACACCATTCATGGAGACTGTCAATAAAAACAAGAAAACAAGAAGTGCATTTTTAGTTGCTCCCATAACTATTTCTCAGAGTTAGCACGTTACTGCACAAAACACACTCGTTTTTTCTTTCTTCTTTCTTTTCATTTTCCATATTTACCCTTAATCAGCCAATGTGTCTCATACCGGGTGTAAGGTTTAGTGAAACAAAAAGGAAACACCCCTCCTGTGGGTTACCCTCTATTTGCAGCCGATATACGGATCTAAAATGAACAAACAAACATGTCAAAATGACAAAGGCAAAGCTAGCGTGCACCAAGCAGTCGAGGTAGCATCTCGTTATGCCTCAGAGTTTCTCAACCGGCTGGCACAACTCAGCCCACCCTCCTCTCCTTACCGATCTGCTGGGAAGGAAGTGCCTTGTTTCCACCTTAGTCTAGGCGTGTATGGCGTTTGTATTTTAAAACGCCCGACATCGCGCGTGTGGAACTGGCATTCTCGCGAGAGCCACACGCTCAAGCCACTTTCTCCTACCACCCTACACTTACTGTCTCTTTATTTAATTCTTGCAGGTTCTCTTTCACCCATTCTCCCTTTGTCACTTCCTTTTGTTACTGTTTTCCTATCTTCCTCTTTCTCCTTTCCCTCTTTTCTGCCTTTCTCTCTCCTGCTTTGAGTAAAACACTAATAATGAAAAAGAAGTTTCGGGACCCAAATATGAATGCTGGTGCCCACCACAGTCAAAGGCTTAGTACAAAAAACTGAAGACTGTGTAAGATATAAACAATTCCACCCAGGGCAGTTTCCTCTGGCAATGAGAGCCTTGGGATACATATCCTCATCTTTTATGTGTGCCTTGAATCGGAGATGAGGAGCTTTGATGTGGAGCTGCATGATGTCTGTGTATGGTGTAGATGGTGAAATTAAGCGTTTCTTTTCCACTGCCGTACATGCTTACTTCTTCGAAGTCATTATTTAGCAAACTAAGGCATAGATGCATCAAGCGAAATTGCGAACGCAATCGCTGCGAAACAGCGATTGCGATTGCAAATTCCACTTTCGCAATGTATCAAGTGGAAAAGCAACAATTTGCGAATTCGCAAAACAAAGAATCGCTAAACCCCAGTGCGATTCCTTAAAAGCGATTCTCCACATAATCTGCGAATTTAATTGCAAATTTGCAGTCAAATAGCGAATTAGCAAACAAATCGCTATCCACATGCATCAGCAATCGCAAATAGCAAAAACACCATAATTCTCAAAATACGAGTTGCAATTTAAGGAGAACCTAAAGCAGGTGGAAACCATGAAGTCAAATTGGCAGACAAAAAAATGTTGGAAATAACAAACAGGTGTTGGCTAAATCAAACACACTTAAGGAGACTTATTAGGAGCATGAGGAAAGTCACAATGGCAGGTCTATACATCGTGGCAAGGCGGCTGAGGCTCCAGGCTGCAGCCCAGAATAGACGCAGGATCCATGAACGCATCTTCCGGCTGTGGATTACACTACTGGGACAAACTGAAGATGAGATCTACTCCAAATACAGGCTCAATGGGGCAATGATTAACCGCATCGCTGCTGCGGTCATTTTTGTGCTGCGCGGCTTTTTTACAAAAGCCGCGTTACATGACGAGCTCAGCTCGTCATCCGCACACGCCCCCCGTGGCTGATGACGAGCTGAGCTCGTCATCAGCATCGAAGTGGTTAAGAAGCTCATCAGAGACCTTGTGCCCCTGATGCAGCACCCAACACAGAGGACCAATGCCGTACCCACCCATGTCCAGGTCCTGTTCTACCTGCACCTCCTGGCCTCCGGCAGCTTCCAGGGGATAGTCGCAGTTGCAGGGGGTGTATCCCAGAGTACTCTTTCATGCTGCCTACAGAGTTTCCTGGATGCCATGCGGAGCCGGATACATCACCACATCACCTTCCCAACAACCCAACAGGACTTAATGCAAACTAAAAAGGACTTCTATCAAACCGCCCATTTCCCCCATGTAATTGGCTGCATCGACTGCACCCACATACACATCTTTCGGCCCGCAGAGACCGAATACATGTACCGGAAACGCAAGTCATATCACTCCCTCAACATTCAGGTGGTCTGCAATGCGAAGACCATCATTACAGACATTGTGGCACAATACCCAGGGAGCACGCAGGATTCGTTTATCTTCCGGCACAGCGTCATACACACCCGTTTGGTCAGGGGTGAATTTGGTGAGGGACAACTCCTAGGTAAGTACACATGACCACATACAGTATGTTAAGACCATGTTGCCACGTATGACAGGCACTGACCCTCTGCTCCTACCTTCAGGTGACAGTGCCTACGCCCTCCGTGAATACCTCCTCACCCCATACCTCAACCCAGCAACACCACAGGAGCGGAGGTACAATGGTGCGCATATACACACCAGAAATGTGATTGAGCAAACATTTCGGCATGTTAAAGAGTAGATTCCGCATCCTCCACAAGACTGGCGGAGGGCACTCGAATACCAGCCTGAGATCTGCTGCCACATCATGGCCGTGTGCGCCATGCTGCACTATATTGCCACCAACCGGAGGATACCTGTTGAGGTCTCTGGTAGTGAGTGGGAGGGGGACAACCTGCCACCTGCACATTTGCATCATGCACACAGGGAGAATCCTGCTGAAGGTCACATGCGCCTTGCGCACATCACACAGAACTATTTCTAGTGTATCCATATCCCTCACACAACACTGCACTCATGCAAGCCACATCAAAAATTGACATGAGGATGATTTGTTGTCAAAATAAAGCTTGTGTTTATTTCACACAGTCTCAATGTGCTTCCATCAGCAACAAATAAGGGAACGGCTTTTAAACATCCAAGGTCATGTAACCTGAGCTGGTGTGCATGGTTGCTTCACCACGGCACAGCCTGAAATGTAATGAATCTAGCGCCTCCTGCCGCGCTCACCCTGTCACCTCTCACACTCCACGTTAGGCTGGTTCTGTCGGGATGCAGTGTTGGGCCGGGCACTGCACCTCCTGTCTGTTTGCACCGGCGCAGACAGGCTGATGAGGCTAGATGCCTCTTCGCTGGCATCATCCTCTCCGCCCCTTGCATTGCTATGGTCTGCCACCTGTTGGTGCTCCACAGCATTGATGACCTGCTCCAGGGCCCTTGCTACATCAGCACAGCATTGGACAGACCCTCCAGGATTTCACGATTTCGCGATTTGCCGCAAAATCGGCACTTTTGTAAAAATGCAGCGATTTTTAGAAAAGTGGCTGCGAAATCGACACTTTTGTAGAAATTGCGGCATTTTTACAAAAGCCGTTATATCCTGGGGGGTCTGATAATGGAGCACCTGACAGCGGATGTATATGTAGTTGTGTTGTGTAGTGTGGTGAGAGTGACTGGCGACTGCCACGCACCAATGTGATTGCAAACAACCTTGAAGAACTTCTAAAGGAGCGGACACTTCATATTAACACGGTACATGCGATAACGTACTGTTGGTGTCTTGGGAGCAGGGAGGAGAAACAGGAGGGGCGCTTAGTAAACAGACTGGTGGAATGAACGAAACTGTGGTGAGATAGAGTAACCTTGTGACTGGTACCCAGCAGCGGGTAACCATCTTTTAGCCTGGGTTGAACGGGAAGAGAAGAGTGAAAAATGATCTGAAAAATTATTCGAGGTAGGACACAGATTAGACACAGAAATGGGCCTGAGTAGAGGTAGTGAGGTGAGACCGCTGTACTGTGACGTATCTATGGATAACAGAGAAGGTGCTTATGATAGATGCAGCGGAAGCATGCTAAGTAGAGAAGCTGAAGAAGAGGGTGAAGCAGTGAACGGAGTAGAGGGGGAGAAATGGTACAGGGAGAGAGGTGCGATGCATGACAAGGGTCTAAGTTAGGTAGTTGATGGTGATGTGCCAATGCAATATTGACATTCCTTCCAAAGAGACGACTGGAACCTTACATGTGTTGGAGCATCCTGTCTGACATTTTGCATTTGACCTTTTGGCACCAGCACCCTTAAGAACACGTTTTGCAAAAGAGTGCAAATACGTAAAAGCAAACATTGCAGTGATGCCCGAATATGTTTCCCGAATTGCCGCCTTATAAAGAGATCATTTCCCTGACTAACTAAAACCTGCCATTGTTTTTACCTGTACTGAAAAAAACGAGCTGTTATGCCTCCAATCTAAACAACTCTAATCACTAGTATATGCAGTAGACTATTGTACTCTCTACCATTCCTATGTGACTCTTAGAGTATATCCATTCTTATCCCTTCCCTATGTATATAGAGATAACTATAATCACCAGTCTCTTCTTTGTGTGACTTTACATCTTGTACATTTGCATTTTTTTCTGTGTGTATCTTTTATGTAACACATGTAATCCTAAATCCTTATGTTTTGCAACTGGTTCTTATGTAAAGCGCTCTGACACCTTCGGGTAAAGTTCGCGCTATAAAATCGCATTAAATAAAATAAACTACCGACCCATATCACGCTCCCTTTCCTAGCACAGATCACTGAAGCAGGGATAGCCATCTAACAAACTACAGAGAATAACACGGTATGCTTGACAACACACAATCTGGATTCTGCCGCTATGAGGTACAGAAACCAAAGTAATGGACTTAAGACAAAAATCGTTAACTTTAGATCAAAATCACTCTGTGTCTCTCATCCTGTTGGACCTCTCATCTGCATTGAACACACCCGATCACAGAACATTTCTAAATTACGTGAAACTTTGGGTCAGCATTACCAGAAAAGTATTGGAATGGTTTAAGTCTATCCTACATGAAAGAAAGTGGCAAATAAAACTAGATCTATGTATTTTGGCACTCGCCACTGTGGTATG
Source organism: Lissotriton vulgaris (assembly GCF_964263255.1). Lineage (NCBI taxonomy): Eukaryota > Metazoa > Chordata > Amphibia > Caudata > Salamandridae > Lissotriton > Lissotriton vulgaris. The sequence continues at coordinate 1,450,924,631 of NC_141689.1, read as the reverse complement.
TAGTGTCCACAATGAGTATAACTAATCCCACTCGTTTTCAACTTATTCATGTACCCTCTAGCCCACCTGATAAAAAGGAAACGCTGTCAATGCCAGTTATATGCCATAAAGATGGCACTAAATGCTATTTCTCAGTCACACGCTGGATGATATTCTATAACTAGACCTTTACCTGAACAGTGATCAGGCCAAATTCTTAATACTAAATAATGACAAATCAACGCTTCCAAATTCCACTCGGCCAACACCCTCCCGAAGTAGACCCTGAAGTCTTATTTGAGGCACAACTATCTTTCAAGTTCAAATTCAAGTGACTATGACATTAACAAAATACCATTTTGTATTATATCTAAAATCAGCCCTCCCTTATCCATCCAATACATGGTGAGTGCTACAACAATCGGACTTGGAAAACCGCTGTCGTCATATTGGAATAGATTGTTTAGAGGCATTGGGCGCTCACCAACTCATGTGTTGGTAGACTGGGAGCTGCCATGTTAAAATCACGTAGTGCACCAGACGTAGTGGCTGCAGTACTAGCTGGAAAAAACTCCTGTACAGTGAGGAGGTGTTGTTGTAACAACAGGGGAAGGATGGGATGGGGAGCAAGATACAATAAAATATGGACAGGAAGGAAATATTTGCTGTGAAACTGCAGCAGCCCATAAATTTGAAGCACACGCTCGAGGGAAACAAAGTGTCTACATTGTAAAGAAACCAAATATACATAGCTTCATGTTGTTAAATAACTAAAAAAACGAAGATATCTGTGTTTGTTGTAGGAAAAATGGCCACATAAAATGCCGCAAAATTGCCGCTAAATTTCCATATTTGTGCCGCTAAATTTCAATTTTTGTGCCGCTAAATTTGCGAATCCATGCCGCTATATCCTGGGGGTTCTGATTGGACCATCTGGATTTGCATGGCCAATGATGTTCCCGAGAGATGGGATGTGGCATTCCCGATCAGGTGATTGGAATGGGTTTAGGCTGACAGCCGTGTGAGCAGCTGCCTGAGGCATCTGCTAGTGAAGTCCTGCTGCGCTACCATCAGCTGGTTGCTCTCCTTCACCTCCGTGGTCAGTTCCTGCACACTGTCTGTGAGGAGACTGATGTTGCGTGCTGTTTTGTATAGCTGCAGCTGCATTGCTGCCATGTGCTGCGCCTGTTTGCGGTGCACTCGCAGCATCTGAGCCTCAATGCCCAGGCCCACGTTGTGTGCGTGTTGCTCCATGGCTGCTGTGGTGGGACCGGAGTGCTGCTGCCCTGACCTGGCGTGGACCACACACTTGCTGTGATTCCTGTCTGCCTCCTGGGTGGGGGTGGGTTCTGCTCCACTTCCTTATGTGCCGAGATGTGATGTTGTGCTCCACCTGTAGCTGCAGGGGTAGCCCTGGGTGTCGGTGCAGGTGCAGGCTGCCTCTTCTCCTCCGTCTCTTCAGGTGTCTCCGTGATGTGGAAGATGTCACTGTCGGACATGTCAGTATCTACAGCACCTGTGATGTGGATGAGTGCATGATTACTGGCATGATTAAGGCACCTGGGATGTTGCAACATGCATGCAGGCTCGCGGTTAATGTCTGAATTCCCTGTCTGGCTTTAGGGGTCTGTGTATCTTGACTATTCTGGCTGTGTGTGGCTATCAAGGTACATTTACACACTATAGGTTCCACAATGCATTTGGGCGTTTGGGAGGAGCAGGGACTGGAATACTGTGGTCACAAATGTTATGTTATTATGTTATTATGAACTTCTAGCGCGCATTATCACCCAGGGGTATCTAAGCGCTATCCACGGACACACACCACCAGTGAGAAACACAAAACTACCAGCTAAGAGGGGCCCCCAAGCCTCTAAGAAAAGCACAGTCTTCAAATTCTTCCTAAAAGGGAGGAGATTAGTTTCCTTCCGGAGTTTCACTGGAAGGCGGTTCCAGGCTTGAGGGATGGTACTAGAAAAGGCGCTGCCGCCCATAGACGCAAGGTTGAACCGGGGACAGACCAAATTGCATGCCTCAGCCGACCGAAGGGCCCTCCTTGGCACATAGTTAATCAGTCGGTCCTTGATATAACTAGGAGCTGAGCCATAGATGGCCTTATGTGCTATGCAGAGGCTTCTAAAATTAGTTCTCTGGGTAATTGGAAGCCAGTGTAAATCCTGAAATAAGGGCGTGGCCTGAGTACGCCTGGGCTTTTTGTAGATTAATCTGGCAGCGTCGTTCATTACAACCTGAAGCCTAGCCAGAAGATTTTTGGGTAGGCCATAATATAGAGAGTTGCCGTAGTCAAGACGTGCCAGAATCAGGGCAGACACCACCAGTCTAAGAGTAGAGAAAGACAGCAGTGAGGATATTTTCCTGAGCTGGCACAGCAGGCTAAAAAATGTACCCACCACAGCCGACACCTGCTGTGTCATAGATAGCAGGGCATCAATTCTGATACCCAAACTTTTTACTTCCACTGCAGATTCCGGAAAAGGCCCCAGCTCTGCCGGCCAGAACAAATCACTCCATGGATTTGAAGCTGTGGTGACTGCTAGGACTTCGGTTTTATCGGGTTTATTTTTAGTGAGTTAGCCGACATCCAGTTAATAGTAAACTTGAGAATGTCTTGCATTCTCAAGTAAGCCAAGGATGACTGGTCAATCTGGATCAGAATTTGTGTGTCGTCTGCGTAATTATAGTCCCTGGTTCAAAGCTGCAATCAGAGGCTGCAAATAGATGTTGAATAGCAGACGTGATAGCGCCGAGCCCTGAGGTACTCCTTGAGTCAGCCCGGCTGATTCGGAAACTAGAGCTGCGAGTTGAACTCGTTGAGAATGATCTGTAAGAAAAGAAGTCAGCCAGGCCAAACCCGTGCCCTGTATCCCTTGGTCCTTAATCTGCGATAGTAAACGGCCATGACTAACGGTGTCAAACGCCGCAGATAAGTCCAAGAGGACTAGGGCACATGGAGTTTTCTTGTCAGCTCTAAGTCTCAGGTCATCCGGCGCTGAAAGCATGACCAATTCAGTGCTGTGATGAGCTCTGAAACCCGCCTGATTAGACGCAAGGCGGTGATTACACTCTAGAAAATTGGTCAAATAATGTAAGACATGCTGCTCTAAATTTTTAGCCAGAAAGGGCAGCTGAGAAATAAGCCTAAAGTTCTTTACATTTTTTGGATCTTCACCTGGTTTCTTTAACAGAGGGACCACCCGTGCTTCCTTAAAATTAGAAGGGACCAGATCCGTCTCCAAGGAATGGTTTAGAAGAGCGAGTGCTTTATCCTCCATCCCTGACCATCCCAACTTGAAATTTTTTGGGGGGCATGGGTCTGATGGAGATCCTGATTTCATCCGGCCCACTATGGTGGCAAGAGACTCCTTAGTGAGGGTGGGCAGCCTGGTCAGGACATTTGTTATCGGCCTAGGAGGAATGGGAGTAGGATCATTTTAACAAGGAAAATATGGGGTACGACTGATTTCCATCATCAGATCCTTTATCTTATCCCCAAAGAAGGTTTGAAAGTCTTGGCAGCCCTTTTGATTAAAAGTCGGGTTAGGCACCCTAACCGTCCGCAGATCGTTTAAGACCCTGAATACTTCTTTCTGCGGATTGGCAGCCTCAGAAATTGTTGCCTCATAGAATTCGGCCTTCCTCAAGCGGATGGCTTTCTTATATGTAGCGAACTTCTGTTTATATGCTGCCAAATCGCTGGGCTTATGAGACTTACGCCATGCTCTCTCGCATTGGTGGAGGGCTTGTTTTTGTTCCCTAAGAGCATTTTTGAACCATGGTGTCCCCTTGCCCTTATCTATCAGTCTGATTTTATGGGCCGGTGCTACTACTTCAATGGCGTCCTTAAGTATAGGCAACAGGGCAGCACTTTCAGTCTCCACATCGTCCTTCATGGACGAAGGGTAATCAGAGTGTGATAGAATGGCTGTTAGGGCAATCGCTCTGACCTGTTTCCAACTGCGAACAGATTTCCATTCTGGTTTAGCTTTAGCTCTTCTGATCAATAGCGGATAGTGGTCTTCAATCCGATAGTGGTCTAACCAAGAACATGGGGAGACCACTAATGGAGCTGGTAGAGGGCGAGATGACCACACCAAATCCAGAGTGTGGCCCCTTTCATGCGTGGGCCCGCCAACCATCTGACTAAGCCCCAAAGATGTTAGCGCCTCTTCTACTTTTTTTGTCTGCCCGTCCTTCGGGGTTATCTCCCAGTGAAAGTTAAAATCCCCGAGCACCACCAGTCCTTCATAGCGAGTGCGGAAATCATGGACCAATTTCAGAAAAGGTTCCATGAACCTAGATGTAGTATTAGGTGGACGGTACACTAATAGAAATACCACGCAGTCTGTATATATATATATATATATATATATATATATATATATATATATATATATATATATATATATAAATATGGATTGCACTGGGGGCATGGGCATTGTTAGGGTACGGGGTCGCAGAAGCATGCCTCTTACCTTGAGTTTGGTATGTGGTGCGGGAGGTGTCCAGTTGGGTAACACCCATGCAGGCTTCAGGGTGTATGGTGCCCTCCACTAGGTCCTCCATGGGGGTGTTTTCAGGGACTGTGGAGTGTCCCCCTCTCGTAGCCCTTGTCTTCCCCAGTCTCTTAGCTATTCGCTCCTTGGCACGGCCTCTGAGGTCGTGCCACCGTTTTTAAGTCATCGATGGTCCGGTGGGTGACTCCCACCGCGTTCACCTTTGCCTTGATGCGCACCCAGATGCGCCTCTTGGTTGCCTCGGGCACCTTCCGGGACAGCTTCCCAAACAGTTGATCGTGGTTCCTGCTCACTCCTTCAATCAGGTACTCAAGTTCTTTTTCACTAAACTTGATTTTGCGCTTGCGGGCTTTTTCACTTGGTCTTGCAGCTTCCTGGGACATTGTGGTTTGATTTCCACTCCTGTATGGGCACTGCAGGGTGTGGCTCCTGGAGGTCAGTGCTCTGCCTCCTCTTGTATCCAGCTCTGTGCTCTGAATGAAACATGGAGCAGGCTACTTCCTGGTAGTGATGCCATCATTGGGCTCCAAATGCAACTTCACGTTTTTGCGATCTCGCAATGTGCAAAATCGGTATTTGCAAAATCGGTATTTGCGAATACGCAATTAGGGGGTTGGAAACAGCTGAATCTGCGATTTTGGAGGGATTTCTGTGGAGTCGCATTTGGAGATTGCGGCCGGGTTCGGATCGCAAATATTTTGCGATTTTGATGTTGCATCCCATTCTGCGTTTTCTTAATAGCGATTCGTTATTTTTCGCTATTTAGGATTCGCTGAATGGATGCTTGATGCATCTATAGGTAAGGGCTATATGTAGGTGGGGCAATACCAGTCGGTAACAATGAAATTCAGTAAATTTCATCGTTACCGACCGGTATTTAGGGATTTGAGATGTAGGAGGCTGCAAAGAAGGAATCAGTAATTTACTGATTCGTTATTTTTAAGGAATCGGTAAAATACCGATTCCTTAAAGCCTATGTAGGTAGCACTCAAGTGAGTGCATTTTAGCCTTAAGGATTCGTTATTTACCACCAACTACAAGTTGGTGGTAAATACCGAATACCTTAAATAAAGCAATTTTCTGCTTTTTTCTCAGTGCCATGTGGCAGACATATATGACCTTAGGGCATGTATGTGTGCCACATGTGCACACATGCACGATTCAGGTGTGCAACAGGGTGTCAATGTGACACCCTGCCACCCTTGAATATGCTCCCCCTCCAGGCACATAGGAATGAATGGGAATGTATTTCTTATTACCGAATCAGTATTTACCGAATCGGTAATAAGAAATGTTACTGAATCAGTAGATTTTACAGATTCATTACCTACATCCCATTTACCGATTCCTAAATACCGAATCGGTTAAATTTGGTATTTAGGAATCGGTAAAATGTGATTACCTACATTTGGCCCTAAGTCTAGTGCGTACGAGACTGACAACATCAGGTTGTGAATAAAATGATGTGCAGTTGCTACAAGATAGAAAAGGATAGAGCAAAATCTATTTATGACTCAGTCAGTCAGTCAGTCAAAATCTTTATTCGATTTTCAATATTCGAGGAAAACCATAAAAGTACAAACTTAACATTTTTACAATATAAACACTCTTTTTTTTAAAAAAAAGAAGATCCATGATTTGACTAAGAGATAAAACAATGATTAATTCATTAAGATTTGGACGGTGGTTTACACAAAATTTTAAAAAGCAGACAATGAATTTAGCGTACAGTTCATTTTCTAACATCTGTAGTGCTAGGAAAGCTGGGCGGCAAGTTCGGAGACCCATTTGCCTCAGTATCGGGACGATCCATCGTCTGCGTGGAGCCTCATAGAACTTGCAGAACGGAGAAACATGGATTGAGGATTGCCAGGAATTACAGTCACATGGACATGGTGGTAAGTTGTTAGTCCAGTCATTCTGCTTTGGAAACAAGATCAGCCTATGAAAGGTATTTAGTCTAAATCGAATAAGCAAAAAGTTTTCGAATTGACTTAGGCCAAGCTTCACATATGGCTGGATCGGAAAAGGTGGTTTGAATAGTCAGCAGATGTTGCACTGAACTTTTTCCTATTTCTTGACTTAATCGAAGGTCGCCCAGATGAAGGAGAGAGATCCTTTTTAGCTCTTTTCTGGGTATTTCAGAGATAGTATATGGGTGAGTAAAATATCTCTGAAGGCCTATATCGTTAAAAAAGGACTTTACATAAGCTAGATATCTGATCTTTTGCATGTTATCAAGTAGCATGCATTCCTCTATAAGGGAGCGGGTTAGTTCACACTATTTATGACTCACCGTGGCCTTTCTCTGAAGTAGGATAATCAAAGTGCTCATCTTGTCTTGTCAGACAGGAAGTTGTGGTTTCACAAGCTGACTGTAACATAACCACAGGAATTACTCATCAAAAATTCAGGGTGAGGTTAATGTACAGTGTGGTAGAATGTGCATCTCTTTGTATTTCTCTTCACATAGAACTTAAGAGAAGGGTAAAAACATACTGTAAAAAAATTGTGTCTTGAGCAGATAACACCTCGGCCTTGCTCCCTCAGAGACCTACTTCTGTAAACCTCTTAAAACTTGGTTCTTCTGTTCGGACTTAATGGCAGCTCTTGTCTTTGCTCTTTAGTGCTTAAATGCCTGGTTTGTACAGCTGTTTGCACTCTACAAACTTTTAATTCATTCAATCATTCACAGGGGTATGTGACAGGTCAGCAGTCCTGTTGTTTGCCCGGCGTGAAGCTGGAAGTGTCACACCAGTCCCACCTGCACCCTCGGGCCAGGCTAGGTCCGCACCTGCTGCAGACAGAATCGCCCTGCTACACTGGTGACGAGGGTGTTAATGAGCCCACTCACCGGAACACCTACAGTGATGTCTCCAGTCCGGTAACAGCCGAGAGACCACCCGTGTGGGACGAAGAGCAGCGTTTGCCTCCCTTGACCGAGGCATGGCAACAGTACGTGAGGACGTGCTCACGCCAGCTGAAAAGGAAGGTAGGAGCGACCCGACTGCAGCCCCTGCACCGCCCACCAGGAGTCCTTCCCTGCATGCGCGAAACATGCACAAAGCTGCTGCCCAGCAGCCCTGCCCCAAGCAAGTTGCAGCGGCCAGGAAGAAAGCTGCACTGCTCACATGACCAGGCCAAAGCCAAGACACCTGGCAGAGGTGCCTCTGACCAGTGGGATATCCACCCAGCCCCATCAGAAGAAGGAGGTAGGGACAGCCCACACCACAAAAGACACAGAGAGGGAGACAGGCACAGTGGGGCAAAACAAGAAGAGAGCCTGCAAGAGAAAAAAAAAAGAAACCCAGCAAAACATAACTGCCATACACAGGCAAAATGGGAGAAGATGCAAACACAGTCCAGCAAAAAACACATACCATCATGCAAAATGCCCCCACATGTGTCCTGCCCCCATTCAGTGTGCTGGCTGATTAACCCGCCACAGCATCCCCAAGATGGAAGAAGTGTCTAGGACGCCTAGAAAACGACTTTGTGGCGACAAGTGAGATGGATGCACAGTAAAAAGATCTCTACTCCTCCAATATAGCGGCGAGGAGGTCTATCTTCTGTTCAAGTGATGGAGCAAGTATTCGCATGTGACGCGACTTGCTTGTATCAAGAACCTTGAATAACATTAATAAGCTAATTCAACATGTTAGTCTTACTAATATTGCACTTTTGCACTGCACGGGGGTGTCCCAGAGAAGCTTGCCTATGTGTTTACTAAAAGGTAATAACGCCTGCTTCTAATATGGTCGCTGCTTTGCGGGAATCTAGTCTGCGCATGCGTCGGTCATACCCACGTGATGTGACGTACTCGCAGTTCTGGAGGGAACTTGTTGCTCATGCGCAGTATTGCAAAAATGGTCGCTTTGTTTTTCACATGCTCCGTGCTTGCACTGCTGCTTTTGCAAAGCCGTTTGTTCTGCTTAACTCCTAATGCTATAGTTATTATAAAGTAAGGGATGTAGTATAGCCATTCACGGTATACAGTGTATTCATTTTTTCCTGTGCTTCTAAATTGCTTTCGCTTACTTTTCATGTACCATCTTCGAGGGGCCTGGGAGGCGCTGCTACTCCATCTTGAAGTCCGTATAGAACCAGTCATGTGATAAGGGAAAAGAAAGTCATGCAGCAGTGGAACCTAGCCAGCTGGCAGCCAAAGCCAAGATGCTCCTGGGAACCTGAACTCCAACCTAGCTGAAGAAGCTGACTTGTACCTGCATTTGCTACATTTGTATAATTTTACAGTATACCCCATTGTCTGCTAAAACTTCTCTTGCCATGGGAACTGGAATGTAAGGGGTGGGTTCAAAAATGAATATTAAGTCTGAGAAAGTCTAAATTTTAGGAGGTACCATGACCTAACCTCCTCCCTTACCCAATCAGAAATTAGGGAGCCTTTCACTTGCAACATTTGTGGGTGGTACATTGTCCCGAAAACAGTATAATTTGTCTAGGTTTAGCTAGAGAAATTGTCCGACTTGTCCGAATAGCTGACCTGTCACTGACCCAATGAACTCTATAGGTGATTGATACAGAGAGCTGCGGAGCACTCTGTCCATAATTTTCCCAGACTGGGTTGGAGTTTGAGAAACCTTAAGTGCTGGCGAAGCACTTTCCTGGGAGATTCGAGAACCCGATCGGGGTTATTGGCAGATTCCTTGCAGAGAGGGGGTAGCGCAGGCGTTGCATCCGAAGCTGCAGGTGTTGGTCGTACCCTTTGGTGAGCCCAGTCCTGATCCAAATCCTGAGGTTATCCTGTCCTGACTGTCCATGAGCTGTACCTGCTCGCCTCCTGGCAGCCTAAGTCCTTGAGGGTCCATTCCCGCCTTTTCCAACCGACCCGTGGCCAGGGTTGGTCTTCATTCTGTCCTAGGTAAATATAAAAGCTACGTGGGTGATTGTCTTTCCTAAACTTCTTTCCCTTTTCCCGAATAAAGAAAAATTGCCTATTGTCCTTTACCCTGTTTTTCTCTACAATTAAGATTTTCGTGCAAACTGGTGTATTAGCATGTTCCATTCTCTCCCTACACTTAGTCAAATACAGAATCATATGCATATATAGTTTGTTCCATTCTTACCCTCCCTTTAGTGAATAAGAACATCTGGACGAATCAAATTAAAGTTTTGTTTCTTATAGACCGTTAGTGATAATCGAAAGTCTGCTTTGACTAATATGTTCCCTTTTCTTACCCGCCTTTAGTGAAGTTGAGAAAGTCTGCTGATCTAAATTTAGCGTGTTCCTTATTTTTCCCCTTCCTTTATTTACCGATTTCCAAATGTTTCTTACTTTAATTCATAGTTACACTGTCTTCTTACTCTTAGTAATAGACAGTTTGATCTATGTAAACTTGTGGCTCATGGCAATTGAAGACGACGAGAACTAGATAAAGGTTTTGAAAACTTCTTGTGTTTGTGGTTATTATAAAATACAACCGTTATTTCACATGTTGCATGGTATTTTTGCGTTGTTTACCTACTTCTGAACTAGCTCCTGATCCATTGTAAGTTTAGGTACCTGTTACAAGGACTGGTAAGTCTGGTACATGGAAATAGAAAGGAGGAAACCGAATTTCTGATAACAGCGTGTAGGTTACCTGATTAAAATAAAGTATATATGAAAAGGTATTTTATGGGCCCGAGTGTGCATTATGTTTGGTCGGGTGACCTGTGTGCTCTATCAGTAATTTTCTGGTAGCGAGAAGATGGTTAGGACTATTTGAGATAGGTGGATAGGTTATTTGTTGATAAACCGTGAAAAATTAAATGTGCTGCTAAAAATATTTTCTTTGCAAAATCGATCGATCAAATGTAAAAATATTGTTTTGAAATGCTATGAATTTTTTTTTTAGGTTGTGATGAAATGCTGCTATATGATTTTTAAATGTATTAACCACTTGTTAGTGATTGTTATATGTTGTCTGGAATCCCCGGGGGCAGAATAGCGGGTGGTGAGGAGAATCCACTTTGCAGTGAGGTCAGTGACTCGAGGAAAATTATTGCATGGTTAGGCAGAACTGGAAGCGCTAATTTGGGTTTTCTGCATGAATAGTTGAATAAATTATAGCAACGAGTTCGCTATTGAAACTTCAGTTGTGATATTACCTACTAAAGGTCACACGAGGAAGGAGTAGTAGGTTCGTCGGAGCTTGGGTGATAGCAAAGGAGTTCGCTAGTGAAACTTTGGACTTAGTATATATCCCGGAAAGAGTGGATGAGTCAAAGAAGTAGCAGGTTCTCTAACGCTTGTGTGAAGGGTAGGCAGGAGGGTCTATCCGTAGTGTATGAAAAGTAGACAGAAGAATTTTACTTGCAGTGAAACAAATCTTTTTCTAGACACTCGAGTACAGTGGCGAATGTTATATGTTGTACACTAAATAGAGCACTTGCACTTTAAGAAAGAAATCAAGTGTCCGTTATCTTGTGAAGGAGGGAGTCAGTCGCGGAGCTGCACTGATGTCACTCTGTGCCGCGCTGGTATTGGTCAAAACAGCTGGTGTGTAACAGAGCTGGAATTGTAAAGGAGGGGTGAGTGCCGGAGCGTGAGACCGCGTCTCACGAAAAGGCCGCGCACCCATTGGTTGAAGTTGTTTGCAATCACAGTGTTGATTGGTTGTTGAAATGTACAAGATGCCCTAGCATTGGAAGAAAATAGTAAACATAAGTACGTATTTTACCAAATTTAAAATTTTCACAAATATATGTGGTATTCGCTTAATCCCGAGACTCGACCTGATCCTAGGTACTTAGGGTTTGCGAAAGATCAGTGGAAAGGTCGTAGAATAGACGGAATGTACGGAAGCAAGAGAAAAATGACTTTCGCAGACAGAGTCAAAAAATACTTCAAGAAAGATATGCCCATAAAAACTAGAGAAGGTGTAATCATTCCACCACCTAATACTCCCGCATCGTTTATGATGTTTGACAAAGGGTATCATACCTGTGTATGGTTGGAAAATTGGGTGGAATATACTAAAGATGACGGAGTTTTAGCTTTTTCTTTAGATGGTACCTTTAATGGTAGAATTTTGTTTAATTTAAGGACCCGAATGAATGATTTACACCCCAGACCAAGACTGACGCTATACGAGACCCTAGAGGAATGGGAGATTGAGGCCTTTGAGCGAGACAGACCCAGAATGGATAAAGGGTTAGCGAAATTTTATCCAAAGAATCAGAGGGAGACCCGAGAGAAAAAATTGAAACAGTGGAGACAGAATATGAAGGTAGAAGGACTATTTCCTGTACGTGCTGTAGACGAACCCATAGGAGGGAAAAGGACAGAGAAAACACAACACTTAATGACTGCGGGGGATTCGGAAGATGAATATTTGGAGGATTTATTAATGAAAAATCCACCCCCATATGATGAGGAATCTACGTCTTTGAGTTCGAAAAATCCATTCTTTAGACTTTCCAGTAATCTGATACAGCAGGTCCAGGTTATAGGCCTAGTGGTAATGAGGGATTTAGCATGCCCGATACAACTGTTCCATGTTATAGACCGTCCTGTGGTGAGGGACCAAATACGACCATTCCAACTGCCCCAAATCTTTATCCACCTTTAAATCCACAAGTAGTACATGAAACCTCCATGGAAAAGGTTTTACAGGATCGAGAAAAAGAAGCCTTAGCTAAACAGAGAAATAAACTCATCCAGAAAATATCCCAGTTAAATTCAAGTCCTGAAGCCCTGACAATTCCAGTAACTATTGGCCCAGTTGTTCCTCTTTATGGGGATAGACAGGTTAGTCCAAAGACTCCAGTTATTACTCCAGCTGTAGTGCAACCAAGAAAAGAGCCCTTAATAGTCAATGACCAGACAAGTGAATGCGAATCTGTAATTTCCCTGATGGATTTACCCATAAGGGAACCGGAAGGCAGTGCACCAAGAAAGAACACTCAGACTAGTGCAAGAGAAGTACTGATAGAGTCATCTATTTGCAGGTACTCGAAGTGCCACGGTAGTGACTCCGGAAGAAATAGATCGATGGACCAGAGAATTAGAAAAAATAAATCCTCAGCCTAAACCATTAGATATTTACAAATTAAGAATAGAATTGGAAGAACTGATGGCTGGGAATGTAGGACTAGACAGGCTGAACACCCTTAGTGAAGAAGAGCTACTGTTCATCTGTAAAAGTATTACCAGAAATAGCAGAGTGTTCCATGAGAAACTGATGGACACCGCAGCTAATATGGGAATAGATGTCAGCAAATCCAAGGTATTGCAGAAACCATACAGAACAGAATTTTCCGACAAAGACTTTGAAAATATGAACCTGTCAGGGAAAAAGGTGCAGATAAGAGAATTGCTGAACCTGTTACAGAAATGGGGAGACCTAGAAAAATTGAAAACGAGGTGGGCGAAGAAAAAGGAAGACAGTAGGTCCAGACACGTGTCCTCTGAATATTTCCTAAAAGAAGCTGACAAGGCTGAAACATTGTATCCCTTGAGAGAAGTGCCAGGTGGAAAATATGTACATGTTCCATGGTCCCGACAGGATATTGTGTCATTCACAAATGATTTCCCAAAATTACGAGAAAAACCTGTAGAATGGTACAGGCAGGTTGAGAGGTTTATTAAGGTTCAAAAATGTCTCCTGAAAGATCTAGATGAGTTCTTTGACATTGTAGTTCCCGTAGATTTATGGACAGAATTCAAAATAGCTGTTGATTGGCCCAGTGAGGAGTATGCCAGAGACCCAAGGACAGGAGCCCCCTCAGCAGAGGTAATGAGAAAGTATGACCAGGTAATACTGTATTTGAAAGGCAAGGTGCCTGCTAAAGAAACTGATTGGACCTGCATAGATAGAACTACCCAAAATCGTGATGAAACTGTACATTCATACTATGAACGACTGTTACAGGTGTTTAAAACATACAATGGACTAGATAACATTGAGATGAAGGACATGACCCATTTCATTTATCGATTCGTGTTAGGGTTAAGACCTGAAATTTCACAGTGGATTAAAGACAATAAAATCTGTTGGCAAGCCAAACCTATAGATGAGGTCCTGAAATACGCCAAGTATTGTGAAGATGAACTGGAAAATAAACAGAAAGAATTAAAAGAAAAGGTTATGTGGGCACAAGTAAAATTAGCAGAGCAACAAGAAAAGCAGTTAAGTAAAATGAATAATAATACCCAGAATCAAGGCCCTGGGGGTGGAGGGAAGCCCAGAGTCAAAATGAGCCGGGACGAAGCGAAAAAGAGGTTCCCCTGTCACGGGTGCGGACAGATAGGGCACTGGAGAGACGAGTGTCCAGCGGTACAGAAAGGTAACGTGCCCAATAATGATTTGAAACACAGGTGCAGAAAGAGGGGCCACGAAAGACACAGCAACAGGTAAAGCAGCAACAGTTGCCTCGTGCAACTAGGCCAAACCATAGGAATAGAGCACAACAGAGTGAGGAAGTAGAGGTTTGGGAAGGAAGGGAGGATAGAAATGCAGCAACTTCGCAATTCCTGTTGAATGATACATTCCTCTGTGATGAACCTTACTGACGGTGCCTGAGGGGGGAGGACAAGGAGTGTGTGCTTGGCTCCTCCTTGCCGGTAGACCAGTCAGGGCCATACATTGAAGGAAAGGTTGAAGGAAATGATTTCACCTTTCTGTTGGACACTGGTGCTACCCGTTCTACTGTGAGAACAGCAGATGTTCCAAACCTACCCCTCTCGGGAGAAGCAATCCAAGTAGTGGGTGTTTCTAATCAATTAGTACCCCAGTAACCGAGCCCATGGAGATCACAATAGGGAACTTCAAAGAGATGCACAGATTTGTAGTCTGTGACTCCAGTCCTGTGAATCTACTAGGACGTGATTTGTTGTGCAAAATGAATTGTACCATCTTCTGCACACCAAAAGGCGTTGAAATTCAGACCCCAGATGAAGATGGAATTTACAAATTAATGTTAATAAGGCCTGATTCAGAAATTAAAAGACTGACAATACAAGACTTACCTGAAGAACTCCAACCAACAGACAGTGAAACCCGGGGTGTGGGATTTTACTGGAAAAGATGTAGGATTAATGGCAAATGTTGAGCCAATTAAAATAGCCATAAGAGAAGATGCAGTCTACCCAAATACCAAACAGTACAAAATGAGTGCAGAAGTAAAGGAAGGGGTTGCCATCGAAATAAAAAGATTATTGGAAACAAACATCATACAAGAGGTAATGAGCAGTCCTTGTAATTCGCCCATAATTGGAATCAAGAAACCGAGTGGTAAGTACAGAGTAGTGCAGGGCCTGTGCAAGGTAAACAAAATCGTCGTTCCTTGCTGTCCTATTGTGCCAAATCCTGCGGTGATGTTGTACCAAATTCCATGGAATGCTGAATGGTTCACCGTCATTGACCTATGTCACGCATTCTTTTCAATCCCATTGCATCCAGTCAGCAAATTCCTTTTCTCATTTGAATTCGACAGTCATGTCTACGTCTGGAATCGTGTCCCTCAAGGGGTACACAGAGAGTCCTCAATCTTTAATCAGATTCTGAAAAAATGTCTCGAATCTTTGGTCTTACCTGGAGAATCAGTCCTGGTGCAATACATAGACGACCTCTTGGTGGCGTCTAAAAGTCGGAAAGACTGTGTTGTTGACACCATTGCCTTACTGAACCATTTAGGAGAAGGAGGGCATAAAGTATCACCAGAAAAATTACAGTTCTGTACCTCCTCAGTGAAATATCTGGGGCACCAGATAGAGAAAGGTATCAGGAAAGTAACCACAGAAAGAATCAGGATAATTAAAAACATGCATCTACCCAATACTCAGAAAGAGATCAGAATGTTCCTTGGGGTTGTAGGATACTGTAGACAGTGGATTGTGGGATTTGCAGTTCTGGCAAAACCATTGATAAAAATGACAAAGAAAGGAGCAAAAGACCCAGTGGAGTGGGACAAAGAAAGCATGTCAGCTTTTACCAAATTACGAGACTGTCTGTGTACAGCTCCTGCATTGGGAATGCCTTATTACTCGAAAGAGTTTGCACTGTTTTGTGACACACGCAACAATTGTGCATTGTCAGTTCTGACCCAAGCGCATGGTTTGACTAGACGTCCTGTGGCATACGTTTCTGCTACTTTAGATCCAGTGGCTGCTGGATTACCTGGATGTCTGAAAGCAGTAGCTGCAACTTGCATGAGTCTTGAGCAGAGTGAATCCATCATTATGGGACATCCGGTAACTGTGTATGTTCCACATGCAGTTGTAATCTTACTGACCTGAACTAAAACCCAGTATCTCACTCCTGGTCGGCTGACTAAGTATGAAAGGATTCTGGTGGGTGCAGCAAATGTAACCATTACTAGATGTAACATACTGAATCCAGCTACCCTATTACCAGATTCCCTCTTTGCAGAAGTAGAGGGAGAGGTCGAGCATGATTGCATAGTCCTGACCGAGTTCAGTACAAAACCACGCCCAGACATTAAAGAAATGCCTTTGCCTATTGAAGACTTCAAACTGTTTGTAGATGGCTCATGTCTAAGACATGAGGACGGAGGTCTAAGTGCTGCTTATGCAGTGTGCACATTAGAACGTGCAGTAGAAGCATCCTATTTGTTTGGAGTTAAGTCTGCATAAATAGCTGAATTAATTGCATTGACAAGAGCCTGTAAAGTTGGGAAAAATAAGAGGACAACCATATATACGGATAGCCAGTACGGCTATGGGGTTGTGCATGACTTCGGCCAATTGTGGCTGCAAAGAGAGTTCCTGACTTCTTCAGGTACTCCTATCAGAAATGGAAAGGTTGTACAGGAGCTACTGGAGGCAATCCAATTACCAAAAGAACTGGCAGTGGTCAAGTGTGCTGCTCACAAATCTGGCAATGACGATGTGACAGCAGGTAATCGATATGCTGACCAACTAGCCCAATATTGTGCAAAATATCAAATGTCAGTCAACATCAAGTTGGGGGGAAATGGAAACAGCTGCCAGCTTATGGTGTTTGAGGATGTACAATCATGGGAAGAACTGAAAGAATTGCAGAATGCAGCAGGACCAAAGGAAAAGAAAAGGTGGAGAAAGTCTGGTTGTCAGAAAAGGAGTGAGGATGGTGTCATGGTTCACACTGATTGTATGCCTGTATTGCCTGACAGCTTGCTTGCTCCTATGGCCCAGCTAATACATGGAGATGCACATATAGGCAGGGACGCTATGGTTCGTGTCTTTAAACAGACATGGTTCAATTCGAAATTCAGGAACATTGCAGAGGCACTCTGCCAGAGGTGCTTAACTTGTCAGCAATTTAATCCGGGAAAGAAAACTGTAGTTTTGCCAGGTACAATCGGAAAGGCAGAAGGTCCCTTTGTCAGATTACAGATTGACTTTATACAGTTACCCCTTTGTAAAGGAATGAAGTACGTCCTTGTCATTGTCTGCCTATTTTCAAAATGGGTAGAAGCTTATCCTGAAAAGAAAAATGATGGCATTACTGTTGCCAAGTTGTTACTAAGGGAATTGATACCAAGGTTCGGTTTTCCAGTTACAATTGAATCAGACAGAGGTGGGCATTTTCACAATGAGGTAATAGTCCAACTCTGTGAAGCCTTCAAAATTACCCAAAAATTGCACTGCGCATATCGCCCAGAGGCTTCTGGAGTGGTAGAACAACTGAATGGCACTATCAAATCAAGATTAGGAAAAATGTGTGAGTCTACTGGAATGAATTGGATAGACGCCTAGCCCCTTATCCTGATGGGAATCAGAAGTATTCCAGATCGCAAGATAGGCCTGAGCCCTCATGAGATACTGATGGGAAGAGTAATGCGACAAGCATGGGTACCAGGACACAAACTGCTAAGCATTTCTGATGATTTTGTGCTAGAGTACTGCAAGCAACTGGGTGACCAAGTGCGTTCTATCTCTCACCATATTGGGGAAGACGCCGTTGCCAGGTCAGCAAATCCAGCCCATAATCTGAACCCAGGGGATTGGGTTGTGCTAAAGAAACACACCCGGTCGAGTTGCCTTGCACCGAAGTGGGGAAAACCGAGACAAGTGATTCTTGTTACCACAACAGCTGTGAAGTGTGCAGGTGTGCCGAAGTGGATACATGCCAGCCATACAAAAAGGGTGACAGAAAGCGAGGAAGCTGAGGCTGAAGGTTGTGCAGCTGAGGGGTCTCCTGACGTTGGTCCTGAAGTAGCTGATGACGAACAACCGAGCACCTGTCAAGATGAATGGGTCCCAGTAATCGACCTGACATTTGATCCCATAAGAACCAGAAGATAAACCTACTTAGATAGAGAGTGGGATAGTGAGGATGAGACAGGATTAGAAAGAGATAATTAGATCATCGAAATCCATGTCAAATCTGATAATGAGGAGGGTCAGATAGGGACAGAACAGGTTATCGACACACCTCCAAGAACTCCTGAGATTGAGAAGGGACAAATAGAAAATAGGGCAAAGGATCAAGCAGAAGAAAATCAAGGGTTCGAATTGCTTGAACAGGATCAGATAGAAATAGATAAATGTGTTAAGGAAGAAGAAACTGAAATAAAACAAAGCCAAATCCAACATACACCTGAACAAGGTGCTTAGTGACCAGGCAGAAGAAACAAACCCAAGACCGGGAACTAGTCAGACAGATAGGGAACAAGAAACCATCGAAGCAGATGTGCCACAACTGAACGAAAATAAAAGATCACTAGAAGAAAGCCCAGTAACAGTGCCAGTTAAAAGATTCAAGAAAAAGAAAAGGGATCCAAGATTCATTAAAAGACTGAGACTAAGACTAAACACTGTAGAAGAAAAGCTTGAGGAAAGGAAACAGGCTTCTAGAGAAAAGGAGAAATCTGGAACCAAGCCTAAGGGAAAAAGAGCCGTTTTTTGCTGACCTGGAGTGCTGCTGACGGCCGGGCTTGGCTCCGCTGTGTTTCCCTGACCGGGCTTGGCTCCGCTGTGTTTCCCTGGCCGGGCTTGGCTCCGCTGATCCCCTGTTCTTCGTGTGGTGCTTATGGGCCGGGCTTAGCTCCGCTCGTGGTCTGGCCGGGCTTGGCTCCGCCGGGCCTCTCTGCACTACATTCCCCAGCAGCCTCATCGCGGCAAGGACGCCGCTGACGCGACCTGGAAGCGCCTGGAAGCGCATAAAGGCTCCCTTGGTATTGAGTCTGGGGGGGAGCCGTTTTTTGCTGACCTGGAGTGCTGCTGACGGCCGGGCTTGGCTCCGCTATGTTTCCCTGGCCGGGCTTGGCTCCGCCGATCCCCTGTTCTTCGGTGTGGTGCTTGTGGGCCGGGCTTAGCTCTGCTCGTGGTTTGGCCGGGCTTGGCTCCGCCGGGCCTCTCTGCACTACATTCCCCAGCAGCCTCATCTCGGCAAGGACGCCACTGACGCGACCTGGAAGCGCCTGGAGGCGCATAAAGGCTCCCTTGGTTCCTCGTCCCGCGGGACGCGCGCGGGCGCCCCGGGAGAAGCCCGGGACAAGGGCAGGGCCGTCTGCGGCCGTCAGAGGCCAGAAGAGGCTGGGCTGGGCCACGGACTTTGGCCCCTTTCTCCCGGATCCAACAAAAACTGTTAGATAATATAACTCGTAATTTATTTTATTGTTTTTGGTCCTTATCATCGATATTGAACTTCATGAACTTCCTGGGTGAGACATTATCTTTTAACAGTACATGTGTCTGTTAGTTGAAGTTCCTTTAAAATGTCGAAACTTAGATCAGCTAAACCATCGACAATGAATGAGTCCAGGACAATGGATAATTATCTAGTGAAGGTGGTTAGTAAGATTAACAAAGAAAGGCGACTCTCATTAAATAGGGTAAGCCCATTAGCCTCACCTACAAGGCCGAGTTCGCCCCCAGCTCCCACAGTTCAGACGGATAGCTGTACTGAAGATCTTATTGTTATTGACACTAATGATGTATCCCTAGCCGTGTCACCGGAAGAGCGGGAAGTCCTAACCGATCCTACCCTGTGTTTGACCCCGATACCCTCTCCTAGGTCTTCACCAGCACAATCGCCTGTTCGAAGAGTTGTGAGGGCATGTAGGAAGGCACCTGTAAAGCGGGTGGTGGGCCGGAAGTCAAAAAAGACACGGACTACATCAACTAGTTCTGGAAACGTATCAGAATCCACAAATAACGCTGAGTTGAATAATTTGCTCCCTGCCCATATTGAGCTCTTAGCAAGTATCATTGAGTCTAAATTAGAACCCATGATTAGACCTCTCGTCGTAAAGTTAGACCAGGTTACCCAAGAAGTTTCTAGATTAGGGGGCCTCCTAGACTCACACATAACCCGGATTAACACGCATAAGAGTCCCACTGCTGGCAATAATGTAATAGGGGTTGCAGGTACTGCTAGCTTAGGGGGAAATGGGCCCATGGTTACCGTACAAAACCCACCAGCTACTCTACCACAGAAGGCACCATCCCACAACTTACCATCATTGCCAGCACCAGTAATACATCCATCTCCACCAAATACTGGTAACCAGAATAATAATAATAATACAGCCAGGGGGGACAAGGGTGGGAGAAGTATGCCTAAGAGAAGAAATACAATTAACCTCCCACCAGAGTGTGTCCCATACACAGTTGTATTAACGAATGTCCCGGAGGTTGATTCTTGCCGTACTGATTCTAGTCTAGAAACTCATGCTGCTTTAAAAAACAAAACACTAGCATGGTTAAACAGGAACTGTGGTTTTCCATTTGCTTTTTCAAATGACACAATTTCTACCCGAAGAGTCAGCTGGATTGTTAATGCTAGAAAGAACACCAGAGGGGACTGCATCATTGTAAATTTTAAGCACCCCCAACATGTTGCCACAGTCCTCCTTAGAGCAGCCTCCTTACCCATAGTGGATAATACTGTATGTGCTAGGCCTCTTGGGTTTTTCTACAACCATCTTGATAATACCCAAAGTCCACAACCACATCAGCATAAGTATCCAGTTAACGGATATAGAAGGGGAGTTGCCTGTTCTGTGCCAAACGTTCATCAACACCAAAACACTGGAGATCCTTATTGTTACCAGCTGGCTAGTATGTATAACCAATTTGATCAAGCCCTACCACTATTTAATCGCTATACCCCTTTATCCTCATTGGAGGAAAATGATTGCCTCCCAATTGAACCTAGGATTACAGCTCAGCCCCCCCCCCCCCCACACCCACCTTCAAAATTGTAACCTGGAATATTGCTGGTATTAAGGCCAAAGTTGGAAATGTTGAGTGGCTTAATACATGAAAAACTTTTGACATTATTGCTTTACAAGAGACATGGGATCAAGCTAACAGCTTCTCTTTGGATGGTTATAGTCACTTCTGCATTCCTGCAACTAGTAGTGCTGCAGGCAGAACCAAGGGCGGCTTACTTACTTTATTTAAACTTGATGTAAAAGGAAGAATAACACAGTGTAACTCAGGTTGTGATAATTGTCTAATTGTTGAACTTTCTACTCAGGATAAGGCCAAGACTCTATTCATACATTTTTATAATTCAAATGCCAACAAGTGTACCGGTCACAATTTGGATGTACTGGACAAATTCTTGTCAGCCTACAGTGTAAATGTAAATACTTTCGAAATAATACTTCTTGGGGATTTTAACATCCACCCCTGCACCCTACCATGTATTAGCCGTGAGGAAGAAGGTCCGCCCCTCTCCTCGTTTATCCATCTGGAACACACTAGACTGGGGGAGTACTTAGAAAACTTCCTTGCCAGATGGAACCTATATGAGTCAGGTTGCGGGGATGGTAAAATTAGGTCCCCCACATTCAAGGGTAAAGATGATGGCACTATTATTGATTATATCTTTATGTCTTCTTTTCTGCTGTGTAAGGTTTTAAACTACAATACAGAGGTTTCGGTTTTTAGTGATCATAATCCGGTTTTGTTGGAATTAAAGCATACAGACATACTCCCACTGAAAACGGTGACTCATAGAGGGGGACTAAATGTGTGCGTTAAAGATCAAGGACAACGGTTAAAATGGACAAACATAGTCCCTGAAACATTCTTGCAAGAGGTACTGAATAAGGTAGAGGATGAAGTGGCAATATGCCTAGCAAATCGGACACAAAATAAAGATGTTATTTCTGTTTTTTTTTTTTGGTTTTTTTTTTTGGAAAACCTTTATTTTCAAATCAGTGCACACAGCTATTTAGCCTTACATCCCGGAGGCTAGGCAGCATATTATCAGTCAATCGGCTGGTGTACAAGGAGCATATTACCAAATTGTACAAAGTTTTTTTTTTACTTTTTTGAAAAACAACTAAGATGATAAAAGGGGGGAAAGCACCAAACTAGTGCTAAGGAACAAGGCAATTAATCATTTGTGTAACTGAGCCCGATCATAAGAAAGGCTAGGCCCAATAGCATAAAAACAATGAGATCAGCACCAATTGCAAAACCATGGAGGGGGGGAGGGAACAGGAGATATCAGCTAATAGGACGTATGTTGGAGCCATGGGCTACGGGGACATTCGTTCCTCCATGGGGCGGTGTTAGGCGGCAGGCAAATATCGCCCCTATACTCGTTCCAGGCCCCCCATATCTTCTGCCACTTTTTGGGTTTACCCCTGGCCATGTACACCGTCTTTTCTCAGAACATGCACCAATCCATGTTGGCCTTCCACTGTACCACCTTTGGGGCTGTAGCTGCACCCCACATTTGAGCAATGTCTCGTTTCGCGACCATGTTCCCCAAGGTGACCCATTGTGTTTGTGCACTATTATAATCAGTAGGACCCCACACATTCAGGAGACAGCGCCGGGCCTCTGCCATCACGTCAACCCCAGTCACCTCACTCATGATCATATGTACGCGCCTCCAGTAGGTGGCAACCAAGTGACACTCCCAGATAATATGCATGAAGGTGGCCAATGCACCGCATCCTCGCCTGCAGAGGCCGTCCACTGAATGACCCATGTGTATCAACCTGGGACCCGTCACATACACTCTATGGAGGATTTTTAATTGAACCAGCCGCAACCTGGCCGGGATCACCACCTCCTTGGGGGAGGACACTGCATATTGCCAGTCCTCATCGTCCAGCTCAATCCCATCCCGCACCCACTGGTCTCTCACCCCAAGGAGGAGGTCAGTACGGACATTGATGAGTTTTTTGTATATTAAAGAAATGGCACTGTCCGGCATGTGGCCGTCCAGCACCCTGTCCTCCAACGGTGAAGGCTCAGGGATCTTCTCGCCCGCCGGCATCACTGCCAGAATGGCATGACGCAATTGGGCGTACCGGAAATATTCTGTATCACTCAACTGGAACTCTGACTGTAGAAGAGTAAAGGACTTTATCTCCCCTTTCACAATCATGTCTTCCACCTTGGATATGCCTATCATGTCCCATCTGTCGAATCCCTTCGTGTGCCATAATTTGCCCAGTATTTCAGATTCAAAAAGAGGAGTTGCCATCGTGAGCCTACACTTCCACCCTTGTGATTTTGTGATTGCCCGCCATAAGTGTACAGCCGTCTTCGTCAGCCCTGACATCCTACTATCCAGAGATCTCGAGTATAACGCTCTATGATACTTTCCGTCGTCGAGGAGCCACCGATCCATGGCATAACCTGGGCTTACTGCTGGACCATAGAGGCCGTGATTAAGGGCAGCCAGCTGAGAAGCCCAGTAGTATCTCCGGATGTCAGGCAGCGCTATGCCTCCGTCATACCATGGGAGCGTAAGCTTCGTAATAGCGATGCGTGGCCTGCCATCCCAGAGAAGGGCCCGCTGTAAACCCTCAACCTCCCTAAAGTAACTGGATGGAACCGGATCCTGGGTATTTTGGAGAGCATACAGGAATCTGGGCAGGGACATCATTTTAAACAGCGCCGCCCGCCTGGGTAAGGGAAAGCGGGAGCATCCGCCATCCCTCTACATCACGTCGGAGACGTGCGAGAGGGGGGAGCAAGTTGTTCATGTAGCGTACTTTGGGATCCGTTGAAATATAGATCCCCAAGTATTTGAACCCCTGCCGCGCGACCTGTATGTTGCATTCCCTCGGAAGCCGAGGCGTCCCACCTCTCAGCACGTATAGGTGTGACTTTGACCAATTAATAACCAGGCCAGAGTGCCGACCAAAAAGGCGTAGCACATCACACACCACGATGAGTGACTTACAAGGAGAGGTGAGATATAGCAGGATGTCGTCTGCATACAGCGACACACGGTCCTCGAATCCAGGGGACCAACGTATTCCGTTTATATCCGGGTGGAGTCGCAGCACCGCCGCCAACGGTTCAAGCGCCAATGCAAACAACAGGGGCGACAGGGGGCAACCCTGCCTAGTACCTCTGCGGAGAGCAAAGGACGCAGATACACGACCATTAACCGTTACGTTAGCAAGCGGGGTAGCGTAAAGGAGCTTGACCCACCCTATGAATTCCGGACCAAATCCGAACTTCGCCAACACTGCCCACAGATAGTTCCACTCAAGGGAGTCAAACACCATCGTAGCATCCAAGGACGCCAAAACGGCAGGTTCCCTGAGCGTGTGAACCCTCGCGAGGGCCCCATGTAGTCTCCAGAGGTTAAGGGCAGTGTTGAGGTGTGGAATGAAGCCCGACTGGTCCGGATGAACCAAGTCGCTAATCGCACCCACCAAACGGTTGGCAAGCAATTTAGCCAAAATCTTGGGTTCAGCATTCAAGAGAGAGATGGGACAATACGATCGACACAGATCTCTGGGTTTCCCTTCCTTATGAATGACCACAATGGTGGCCAGTCTCTGGTCCAAGGGAAGCATGTCCGTCTCTCGCGCCTCCAAGAACATGTTCCGCAGGTGCGGTGAGATGGCATCAGGCTTAATCTTATAAAGCTCAACTGGTATTCCGTTGGGGCCGGGTGCTTTGCCGGACCTCAGGGAACGTATTGCGATGGCAATCTCATCGGCGGTAATATCTCTATCCATATCCACTGGCTCCGCTTCCGACAGGCACGGGAGCTCCGCTTCTGGCAGGAGCTCCCCAGAGTCAGCCTCGGACATGTCGGAGACCGAGGTGTAAACGGTCTCGAAATAGTCTGCAAATGCCATGACTATGGCACTCGGGTCGGTGACTGTCACGCCATCCTCCCCAAGCACCTCCGGGACCACACGGCTTGCTCTCTCTTTCTTATCCAGCCAAGCGATGAGTTTGCCCGCCTTGTCCCCAACATCATAGATCCTACCCTGTTGCTCTCTTCCCATGACCTTAGCAGCATCGGTAACAGTAGCTCGGTATTCTGACTGTTTGAGTGAGAGAACATGGAGTAGGTCCGGTGTCGGGTCGATTTCCAATTGGGAGTCCAGGTCTTCAATTTCAGATTCAATCCGCACCACGTCCGCATCTCTACGTCTCCGAGCCTCAGCTATAAGGGAGAACGCCTCACCCCTCAAGACCGTCTTGAAGGCCTCCCATAGGGAGATAGCCGATGTAACTGACCCCGAGTTTTCAGAGAAGTAAAGCTCAATAGCCTTAGCCATGAGTCCACGAGTCTTGGGGTTGCGGAAGTACCACGGATTAACCGATACCACCCTCTCGGTCACCACGATGTCGAAGTCAAAGGACACCCAGACCGGAGAGTGGTCTGAGATGCCCCTCGCCAGTAGTCGGGCCTCAGAGACTGCCGACGCGTGGGCCGTTAGAGCCAGAACATAATCAATTCTGGAGAGGCTTCCGTGTGCCCCTGAGTGGAATGAGTATTGACGCTGGGTAGGGTGCCTGAGCCGCCAGCAGTCAATAAGTCCCATGGTGTCCAGGAAGTCGGGAAGCCAGGATTGCGAACCTCGGAGATCTCTGGAAGGATGTCTGTCTAGGATCCCCGAACAAACTGCGTTGAAATCCCCGCCTATAATAAGCAGACCCTCAGGGAGACCTAAGATGGTGCCCCCAATGTCCCGAAACGTGTTGTTTTGCAACCCAGGGGGAACATAAACCAAAACCAGAACCAGGGACCGTCCCTCCCATCTCCCAGAGACGGCGACGTACCGCCCCCTCTCATCGGCAACACTGGAGTCAATCTCAAATGGGAGAGACGCGCGCACCATAATCCCCACCCCCCTGGATCCCGAAGAGAACCCCGAGTATGCCACCATCTTAAAACCTTTCCTGTTAAGAGCTTAGCACGTGTTCCCCACCAAGTGTGTCTCTTGTAGCAAAATAACGTCGGGCAAACATCTTTTAAACAGTTTCAAAACCACATCTCTCTTTATGCGATACCCCAGCCCATTGGCATTCCAACACAATACTTTTAGGTTCCTACCCCCCATCGTCGAATTGTGGGCCTTCGCCAGTCCCGTCTGGCATCATAGTTACAGAACCAGAAGAATTACAGTTTTTACATTGCCTTGGTGAAGAAAAAGGGGAAAAGAGAAAAAACATACAACCAACAACCAAACCACCCCCCACCCTGCACCCCTGCATCAGACTAAGTAGCCCCCCCAACTAGCAGTGTGCCTGTCGCCCCAGAAAACTACACTACAGAAAGACCCTAGAGGAGAATGGAGATCCCGCAGACCCCCCCGCCACCCTCCGAAACCAAGTAAAGGATATTCATTATAAAGTGCAAAGAAGTGATACCGGTTGTCACCAGCAGTCCCATTGTCCGACAATGTTCCAAAGCTAAAGTCTACTCCTGTTGCTCAGGGCCTCCCGAGGCACCCTCCGAATGTTCCTCTCGTTCCTCATGTCTCTGTGGCAACGTGTCCAACCACTCGCTCACCACTTCAGGCAAATCGAAGAATATGGCACGGCCATCATGTTCAATTTGCAGTTTAGCGGGGAACATCATCGAGTACTTCATCCCCAGTTCTCTAAGTCGCCTCTTCACCCCCGAGAAGCTTTGCTGCCGTCGCTGTACCGCCCGGGTGAAGTCCGGGCAGAAGTTTATGTCCGCATTTTGGAACTTGAGCGGCCCGTTCCTTCTTGAAGCCTGCAGGATAGCATCCCGATCCCTGAAATTAAACAGCCATGCTATAATGGGCCTCGGCAGGGCACCCAGCTTCGGGTGTCCCCCCGGCAGTCTATGAGCTCGTTCCACTGAGAAGAAACGGCTGAGGCCCGCAGGGGCCAGATGAGTTTGTATCAGGTCTTCCACGAAAAGATCGGTGGCTGAGTCCTCTGCCCCTTCTGGCACGCCGATGATTCGGACGTTCTGTCGCCTGGCACGTCCTTCAAAATCATCCAGCCGTCTCGCAAAGAAATTGTTGGCCGATCTCAAGTCTCGGACCTCTGTTTGTAGGTCCGATACATCGGTTGTGAGGCTCGCGGTTTTAATGTCCAACGATTTGACCCTATTGTTGGTCTTGCCCAGATCGGCTCTAATCAAGTTGATCTCAATCGCCAGGGTGTCGACTTTATGTGTTAGGACCTCATGTTGTTTATGCATCTCCGTTTTGATGCCCGCGATGGCGCCCATGACGTCCCGGAGTGTTGGGTCCGAAGTGTCTGGCGACCCGTCCCGATTTGAGTCTTTAGGCCGGGTGGCTGAACCTGGCGAGCTCTTCTGCTGGGCATAGCGATCCATATTGTTCGATTGGGAATACGTAGTCTTCCTACTCCCACGAACCCTCGTCTTGTCCGGCTCACCTCTGGCTGCCATGATGGTTTTGGGGACAACACAATGGATTACACCCCGGGGCACTCCGGCTCTTTGATGTGACTATCGGGCTCCGCGAACACTACTTGCTGATCAGCGCCGTCTCACTTCGTTGGGCCAGCGGAGTAGATACTCTCACACCACACCGTTTCCATGCGGCGATATCGTCATCGTCACCCACATCACGGGCAGCAGCACGTCCCTGGCACGGATCTTCTACACGGTGTAGCTCCACCTAGGAGTGTCGGATTTTGAATCGGACAAAGAGTCTTGCCTCAGCAACCGTTCACCCACAATATTCCACTATCGTGGATCAGGATTCTCGTCAGGATTTATGTGGAGGGTCGGAGGGTCTCCGGAGCTCCGAGCTTACGCGGCCATCTTGCTTGCCCGCGAAGCTCCTCCCCGTTATTCCTGCTTTTGATAACATTTGTATTGAAATTAATCATAGTCTACAGGCTGGTCCAAGTCAGAAGCCGCTTCAAGGTAAAAGGTGGTTTGACAGAAAATGCTCCAAAGCACATGGAGACTTACTTAAAGCCTCTGAAGGCTATGCCAAAAAACCGTGCACATATAGCTAGTTTAAGGAGCATATATAAAAAAGCCATCCTAGATAGAAAAAAGGAGCTGAAAGACGAAGCCTGGGCCCAACTACTTGACCCAGATACCCTAAAAAATAGTGGTTTATTTTGGAAAATTATAAATCAACCATTATTTTCGGGTGAGGAGAATTCCCCTCTTGAGGCAAACATTCCAGACGAGGGTTGGATTCAACATTTTAGTAAAATTTATTCGGAAACTAGCAATGACTCGCAAATTGAGGTCACCAGTTATAACGTTGAGGGCTCTACTGTAACCTTTGAGGCTGCAGAAGTGGAAAGGGCAATAGATCTGACCCTGAAAAACAAGGCTTCAGGCCCTGATGGGGTCCCGGCGGATGTTTTTAAATATGCCCCAAAATTCTGGTCAAAAATCTTATGTAATGTTTTCAATGCTCTTACCCATGACAATATTCCGGCCTCGTGGAAAAAAACAATTATCATTCCGGTCTATAAAAAGGTTAACAGGCAAGACCCCTCCTGTTATAGACCCATCTCTTTAATTGACTCTTCCGTGAAAATACTGGGTCGGGTTATTTTATCTAAATTGAATGAATGGGTGAACGAGAAAGGGGTCATATCAAATGTCCAGTATGGATTTAGACCAAAGAGGAGCACGTTAGACCAAGGTCTCAATTTGCACCTACTAGTGGATAAATATACCAGGGCCAAGGAGGGGTCCATGTACCTGGGGTTCATGGACCTCTCATCAGCCTTTGACCTTGTTAATCGATCAAAGTTATGGCAAATCCTACTTAATATGGGTCTGGACAGGGCCTTAGTTAATCTCCTGGCGGATTTACATTCTGGGCTTTTAACCTCCATCAGGGTCATTCGGGTGGCCGCTGCACTAGTCACTTTAATTCCGAAAGGGGTGTCAGGCAGGGGTGCATCCTGGCACCCCTCCTATTTACCATCTACATAAATGCCCTGGAACCTGCGTTAAAAGAGGCATCCCTCGACATTCCGCGTGTAGGAGAACTTGGAATCCCAGTTCTCCTATACGCGGATGATGCCGTCTTGCTTTCGCGGACTGGAGTTGGTCTACAACGCCTTCTGGATGTATTTGAGAACTTTATGGGTTCCCTGGACCTTAAGATAAACGTCAAGAAGTCACAAATTATGATAATGGGTAGGAGCATAAAGAATAAGAACCTAAAAACCTTTACCTGTGGCAAAGAAGAACTTTGTAGAGTAGTCACTTTCCCATATCTGGGGATCACTTTTGATGAGAGAGGGAACTGGGGACCACAGTTAAACAATAGAAACATCTCCGTTGCAAGAACCTCTTCCGTTCTACAGGGCTTCTCGAAAAAACTGGGGGCAAGGCCAATAGCAACATTAATGAAAATCTATAAAGCAAAATGCCTTGCGGTGGCCACATATGGTAGTTCAATTTGGGGATATTGTTCCCCAGATAGTATACAGACTACAGAGAATAAATTTTTAAGAGCTGTTCTCTCTGTGCCACAGTCTACCCCGTCATATACAATCCATACTGAACTTGGAGTAGGTTTTATTTCAGACATGATAAAAATGGCCCCTCTACTAGCATGGATGAAGATCTGGTTGAATCAGGAAATCCCCCATAATCATATCATTCTGAAAGACTGCTTACAGCTAGATAGATCTAACAAAATTTTGTGGCTAGCATACATTAAAGACAGTTTTGACCCGAGCTTTTTTCCTCCCCAGAGTCTATAACAACAAAGGACATTGCTCTGATCAAGGGTACAATGGGAGAAATGCTAAGTCTGGAGAGGGAACAAAGGGAATTAAAAAAAACTACTGTGAGGGCTAACATCATTATGAGTACCCAAGAGGGCCCTGAATTGTATTTAACCATTGTGAATCGACAATATCACCGGTTCCTTTTAACTCAATTTCGTTTTAACTTGATCCACCCGAACCTTGGACATTTTCCAACATGGAGAACCCCTGAAAACGCAATGCCGTGTTCTTGTGACAACTTCTCTACCCAGAATGCAATGCACTTTCGAATGTTCTGTGGTCACTACACAGCTATAAGGGCGAAATATCTGATCCCTATTCTAAAGGAGGCTGGGTTTATTCAAGTAAAGCCAGCACTTCTGTTTCTACAATTACTGCAGACCCCTAGGATCATGTTTCATGTTGCCAGTTTCTTAGTGGGAGCTGCTAGGATTAAGAATAGGAAGAAGACCAATAACTCCTATAATGTTGTTTCATAGTTGATGAAATCGAGTACTATGTTTAAATTACGGGAATGTTTACTGATTGAGAATGAAATGTGGGAATCTATAATGTATGTTACTTTATGTTACTTTTTAACTTGACCTCTTTTTAATGTATTTTTAATGCACTTCTAAATGGTAATTTTTAAAAAAAAACTTTTGTACATATTTCTTACTGTGTATATTAATTGTGATTTTACCTTGTATAAAATATGTATTTTAGTATATGTAAATTTTGTATAGTGCTATTGTCTTTTTATGATATTGATTTATCGAAATAAAGTATTTTGACTGACTGACAGACTGACTGACTGAGACTAAGACTAAACACTGTAGAAGAAAAGCTTGAGGAAAGGAAACAGGCTTCTAGAGAAAAGGAGAAATCTGGAACCAAGCCTAAGAGAAAAAGTGCCCGAATAAAGAGACAAAACAGTAAATATCGGGATCCTGAATGGACTTTTCTGGTATTGGAAGAATTTGAGGATCTTGATATAAGTGACGAAAGTGACGAAGAGGTGATTGCTAATTAGAGCACCGAAGAAGAAGAGCCAACCTGAAGTTGCTCGGTGTAAGAAAACCTGTATAAAGTTACAAAGAGGGGTTGAAAAACTTCTTTTGAGCCAAAATGTCTGATTCCAGTGTAAATGGAAGACCTAGGCGTAATGGTTGTAAAACATGTTGTCAAATATGTGTATGTAGTATAGCACTAATTCTAATACTCTGGATAGGACTGACTATAACAATTCCTTCTACGATGAGCGAAAACCCAAGTCTGTACCCCAATAATAACTTACCAGACGACACTGTAGAATCACATACTAGAAATACACCACAAAGCATAGACGCACTAGGCAGACCACTTAGCCTGAAACAGACAAAACTGGATTTAGAAGCATCAGATGAGGAAGACTTACACTTTAACAAAATCCGGAACAAAACTCATTTAAATGTTTTTGCAAACCTATTAGTACATTATGTAGAGACAATGCAGATAGATGACTGTTATGTCTGCATGAAGCTACCCACTTCAGTAGCTGAAGGTGTGACTTACGACCACTTACCCTTGACCTATGGAATTTCCTGTAGTATACTGACTAGCTTATTTTACAGAGGAGGACCGTTACAGTAATATTACTCAAACCTTGACGTGACATTTTCTGAACTTCCTGTTTGAAGAAACCTGAATCCTGTACATACGACTAGAGATGTAGCTAAATATGTGGGTGAATATTTTCTAACTATAGGAAAAATTAACGTAGATGACGCACACAAGAATAACCTGACTTGTTCTCTAGATGAAAAGGCGAAAGAATTTCTAGATATGGCAGAGAAGAGAAGAGAAAGCTTCCAAAAGAAGGCCAAAGATAAAACTCAGAAAGTTCCTAAATGGGCAGAAAATATAGAGAGTACCTCAAATGGTAGAGCAAATGCTGCCTTGTTGCTGGATTTGGAAAAGAAGGGGAAGCTTTGTCTTCACAGAGAAATGACTAGTTACTATAATAACATATTCATTGGTTCCAGTGAGTGCGAACATAATTATAAGTTAATTGGGGGTTGGGGATTCAAAGATGGGTCAGAGCCAGTGTTTCCTGGAATTTATTTTATATGCGGAAACAAGGCTTATTTCAAATTACCGGACCATTGGTACGGAAGCTGTTACTTTGGTATTGTCTTTCCAAAGATATACCATGTGGGGAAAAGCACTGGAAGCATTGAAAAGACTAACAAATTAGCACGCACAAAAAGAGAAAGTG
Source organism: Lissotriton vulgaris (assembly GCF_964263255.1). Taxonomy (NCBI): domain Eukaryota; kingdom Metazoa; phylum Chordata; class Amphibia; order Caudata; family Salamandridae; genus Lissotriton; species Lissotriton vulgaris. The sequence goes on along the minus strand of NC_141689.1, from coordinate 1,450,892,986 downwards.
CCGGAGAAAAAGTAGGAGATATTTTTAGTGCATTGATACCTGCAGTGGGAGTGACTCTGAATGCACACAGAATTTGCAAATTGTCAACAGTAGTGGATCGGTTATCTACTGACACTGCTGGAGGTTTCCTGATGGTCAATACCGAGATGGTTGCGATCAGATCTATGGTTTTACAAAACAGGCTTGCTCTTGACACCTTATTAGCGAAAGAGGGCGGAGTCTGTAGAATGTTGAAAGTGCAACATTGTTGCACTTGCATTCCTGACAAAAGTGTGGAGATCAAAAGGTATGTGAGGAATATTACAAATTTGGAAAAAGAGCTCAAACCACTGGAAGTTGACAGTGCCTGGAAGAAACTAACTGATGGTCTCTCCTCTGTAGGTCACTGGTTCTCTAACCTAGGGAAAAGTCTTTTGAGTAAAATACTATTGCCAATCATGGGTATAAGTATAGTAGTGTTTTTCATATTCATTTGTTGTAAATGTCGCAAACATCAGAAAAAGTATACTGTGAATAAGAGAGGAGTGAAGAGAAATGTGGATGAATTGGAACTGGAGGAACTGAATAATCAAATTTATAAAAGGATGACAAATGCTCACCCTAATAAAGAAACGAAAGAAAAAATGAATCGAATGATTGAGGAGATTGAACTGGGAAAATTGTGACAAGTTGGCATCTGGTTCCATTTATAGTGATGATAGTAAATATCATCAAAGAGGGGAATGATGGAGCAAGTATTCGCATGTGACCCGACTTGCTTGTATCAAGAACCTCGAATAACATTAATAAGCTAATTCAACATGTTTGTCTTACTAATATTGCACTTTTGCACTACACGGGGGTGTCCCAGAGAAGCTTGCCTATGTGTTTACTAAAAGGTAATAACCCTTGCTTCTAATATGGTCGCTGCTTTGCGGGAATCTAGTCTGCGCATGCGTCGGTCATACCCACGTGATGTGACGCACTCGCAGTTCGGGAGGGAACTTGTCGCTCATGCACAGTATTGCAAAAATGGCCGCTTTGTTTTTCACATGCTCCGTGCTTGTACTGCTGGTTTTGCAAAGCCGTTTGTTCTGCTTAACTCTTAATGCTATAGTTATTATAAAGTAAGGGATGTAGTATAGCCATTCACGGTATACAGTGTATTCATTTTTTCCTGTGTTTCTAAATTGTTTTCGCTTACTTTTCATGTACCATCTTCGGGGGGGCCTGGGAGGCGCTGCTACTCCATCTTGAAGTCCGTATAGAACCAGTCATGTGATGAGGGAAAAGAAAGTCATGCAGCAGTGGAACCCAGCCAGCTGGCAGCCGAAGCCAAGATGCTCCTGGGAACCTGAACTCAAACCTAGCTGAAGAAGCTGACTTGTACCTGCATTTGCTACATTTGTATAATTTTACAGTATACCCCATTGTCTGCTAAAACTTCTCTTGCCATGGGAACTGGAATTTAAGGGGTGGTTTCGAAAATGAATATTAAGTCTGAGAAAGTCTAAATTTTAGGAGGTACCATGACCTAACCTCCTCCCTTACCCAATCAGAAATTAGGGAACCTTTCACTTGTAACATTTGTGGGTGGTACATTGTCCCGAAAACAGTATAATTTGCCTAGGTTTAGCTAGAGAAATTGTCCGACTTGTCCGAATAGCTGACCTGTCACTGACCCAACAAACTCTATAGGTGATTGATACAGAGAGCTGCGGAGCACTCTGTCCGTAATTTCCCCAGACTCAGTTGGAGTTTGAGAAACCTTAAGTTCTAGCGAAGCACTTTGCTGGGAGATTCGAGAACCCAATCGGGGTTATTGGCAGATTCCTTGCAGAGAGGGGGTAGCGCAGGCGTTGCATCCGAAGCTGCAGGTGTTGGTCGTACCCTTTGGTGAGCCCAGTCCTGATCCAAATCCTGAGGTTATCCTGTCCTGACTGTCCATGAGCTGTACCTGCTCGCCTACTGGCAGCCTAAGTCCTTGAGGGTCCATTTCCGCCTTTTCCAACCGACCCGTGGCCAGGGTTGGTCGTCATTCTGTCCTAGGTAAATATAAAAACTATGTGGGTGATTGTCTTTCCTAAACTTCTTTCCCTTTTCCCGAATAAAGCAAAATTGCCTATTGTCCTTTACCCTGTTTTTCTCTACAATTAATTTCGTGCAAACTGGTGTATTAGCATGTTCCATTCTCTCCCTACCCTTAGTCAAATACAGAATCGTTCAGTTTGTTCCATTCTTACCCTCCCTTTAGTGAATAAGAACATCTGGACGAATCAAATTAAAGTTTTGTTTCTTATAGACCGTTAGTGATAATCGAAAGTCTGCTTTGACTAGTATGTTCCCTTTTCTTAAGCGCCTTTAGTGAAGTTGAGAAAGTCTGCTGATCTAAATTTAGCGTGTTCCTTATTTTTCCCCTTCCTTTATTTACCGATTTCCAAATGTTTCTTACTTTAATTCATAGTTACACTATCTTCTTGCTCTTAGTAATAGACAGTTTGATCTGTGTAAACTTGTGGCTCATGGCAATTGAAGACGACGAGAACTAGATAAAGGTTTTGAAAACTTCTTGCGTTTGTGGGTATTATAAAGTACAACCGTTATTTCACATGTTGCATGGTATTTTTGCGTTGTTTACCTACTTCTGAACTAGCTCCTGATCCATTGTAAGTTTAGGTACCTGTTACAAGGATTGGTAAGTCTGGTACATGGAAATAGAAAGGAGGAAACTGAATTGCTGATAACAGCGTGTAGGTTACCTGATTAAAATAAAGTATATATGAAAAGGTATTTTATGGGCCCGAGTGTGCATTGTGTTTGGTCGGGTGACCTGCGCGCTCTATCACAAGCACCTACCAAAAACAGGGACAGCCACTGATTATGATACCGTCGTGACAGCGCTTAACGCACAATTCGACCCGCAGCTAAACCCAGACTCTGAAAGGTTTAAGCTGCGCCAAACCCCACAGCGAGAGGGAGAGTCCATTGCTGAATTTTATGCGAGGTTGTGAGAACTCACAAGCACCTGCACAGCCGAAGACCAGGCCCAAGAGATTTGCTCTCAGCTCATCCAAGGTGGCCGCAGCAAGACTCTACGTGGGCTGATCCTGAGGCAACGGAACATAGCCCTGGAAGACATATTGATCCCAGCCAGAATGTACTACCGCTCCATGGCAAGGATGGACGAAATGGACCTAGCATTGGCACGGGCGCCAGAGACGAGCATGGTCGTCAAGACCGAATGAGCCGTAGTAGTGAGATCACAGGAGAAAGGGAGGAGGGGGGTGAAGCCGTCCACCCCAACACCCAAAGGGCAAGTGCGGATACTGTGGGAGGGAGGAGCACCCTATCCAATCGTGCCCCGCACGCAGCCAGACATGCTCCGACTGCGGGATCCCAAACCATTTTGCAGCGGTATGATGAAAGAAAACCCATAGAATAGACAACAAGGCTGACAAGCCAGTGAGACGAATGGTACGCCAACTGTCTAACGCCTCCATCACGCCAGCAAGCAGTGCAAAAGGTGCAACGCAATCAACTTACCAGGTAGAAGACTCCTCAACGGAAGACAACGATGAAGTAGAGATGTTCTTCCTCTTCTTCACACAAGAGTTGAAGAAGCGAAGGAGGCCACAGCCCATGTGCATCTTGAAGATTGCCCGGTCAGAGGTAAAGGCGGTCATCAACACGGGGGCGTCGGTGAACGTCATGGGGATCCAATAGTACAACCGTTTACAGCCCTGGCACATGCTGGTGCCCTCTAAGACAAAGATATTTGCCTACAGCAGTGACTCGCCCATGCCCCTACGGTGCCGAATGACTGTGCCCATCCAGGGAGAAGGAAACAAAATCACAGCGATCATTCATGTCATCAACCAGGAGGCAGACACGCTACTCACGCTACTCAGCAGCCATACAGCAGAGGACCTAGGCCTGGTAACATTCGGGAGGAGTGTCAGGTCAAAACAAACCAACGAGCTGCTGGAACAGTTTGCGAGCCTCTTTGAGGGTTCAGGATGTATCAAGCGGGCCCCTGTAAAGTTGAAGATCGACCCATCGGTGGCACCAATGGCACTCCTGCACCAGCGGATCCCCTTCCATCTCCGGCCGCTGGTGAAGCGGGAACTGCTGAAGTTAGAAGTTTAGGGAGTAATCGAGAAGGTTTAGAAAGACATATGTACCCCGGCACTCAAGAGTATTACTTCAACATTACTTCTTTTAAATTTGAAACACACAATCTATGTATTTTATTGATTGCTCAAATCACAGGATACAATAATATTTAGATTTGTACTGGGGTTGTCAGTGTAGCATTTATGCAATACATACTGTACAAATATTCTCACAAGAAAAAGATTTTTTCAAAAACATTTCTTGTTTTATACAGTTCTTTTTTCAAGGTCCAATTCTTGTTGCTGGAAGGACAGAATGGCATGGTGAAATAGAACATGACAGCCGACATGTGTTTCGTTACATTAGTAACTTCTTCAAGGCTGCAATATTAGTAATAGCATTCATGAATAAGTGATTTATAAGACATTTAATGAAAACATATGAATCAGCCCAGTACTGTTTTATACAAAGAAGGTGAAGGCGAAGGCCAGATTGAAAAAGATCTCGGGGTGATGTGAGAGAGTACAGAAAGCCATAGCATTAGTGAGACGTATGCATATCAGTGGATAGACCATTATGTCATTCTCAATAGAGAACGTAAGACAGGTGAAAAAATGTACTTAAGTCTGATAAAATCTAGTAAAGAAAGGATATGCCAAGACATGTGTTCCTTGCTCACTTTGCCACTGGATTCAAGCTAGCCTGGCTGATGAGGGCTGTTACCCTGAAACTGGTCCCATGATGCTTGTTTACCTGGTCCAGGGATGACCTGGCTAGGTAGTTCGGGCTGGACTGTTCCCATGAGGAACGGGGTCAAGACTGATTTGCATATGGCTGTGTCTGAACTTGGGTGGGGAAGTGAGCTAAAGAAGGATGATGGATTCAACCCAGATCTGTGACTGGGGGTTAGTATCTGAAATGTTTCAGTGCTCTGTCCATCATCTCCTTGTGTTTGCCCTAAGTTGGCAGGGTATGCCCAGACGTAGGTCCCTTTTTCCCTTTGCCACTGGAATCAATCTAACCTGGCTGATGAGGGGTGTTCAATTGAGAGATAAACAAGGACCCCCTGGGTATCAAAAATACACAGATTCCTAGGGCAGGGTAAAAACCAATGTGAGTTCAAAATCCTAGGTCATCCACAAAATAAGTGACCATACAAGCTGGGACTAATGGAGAAAAAGAATTGTCGGGAGATAATGTGTATATTAAAAAATATATATATTTAATTAAACATAGATAAAAATCATATAGAGACTCAAATGATAAGTCAAACTATATGATACAATAAAACAGTGACATATTCAATTCTAGAGCACAATATATCAAATACATTCATTAAAAAGCAAATACATCATAGTGTAGATCCTGGCTAGTTTTAACAATTATATACAAAAAGAGGTGTTTACTGAAACAACGATTGCACTTATTAGAGAATTATTAAATGGACTCGACGCGCGTTTCGGCAGTAGAAGAACTGCCTTCTTCAGGAGTCGTTGATGGAACTCTGTAAAGAATATTATAGGAAACAATGTTATTAATAACAGTGCATATGTCCTTTTACATATTTATTACACCTATTTACACACATACCTATTAACTTATTACAAAATGTAGAATTCGTAACAATTCTTTATCTAACCGAGAGGTCCAGACATATTAATTGGTCACTTAGCGTCATATAATAGACTGATATATGTACAAAATTAGTGCAGTACTCAGCTCAACATAAAGAACCATCAAGAGAATAGGGTTCATTATTGATATAGGTACAGTTGATTATCATAAACAACATTCATAGATAATTTCCCAATTAGAGACTCATACTTTAGACTGATCATACATGATGTATTGAGATCTCAATTCTGGATACATATATATCAAATCACTTACATGACAAAAGAATCGATGATAACTTCTTTGTTATTCTAGAGGGGAATGCCAAAACAGTACACAGGGCCACTTGATAGAGCTGATACCTGATTTTAAACAGAAATTGTAATGAGATAAACTACATGATGGAAAGGGGCAGAGAACACCTTGAACACAATGGGTCAGCTACAAAAACGGTTGCCTAGTGCAACAATGTAGTCTCTGATGGGAGGAGGCGACAGATTCATAAACTTAATACACCTGTAGTTATCTGAAAAAGTATAGATCTGTTGATTTGGTCTTTGCTCGTTCCATTCTTAATTTAACCTAAATATGGCTAATCCTGTATCTGAAAATATTGATACGGATGGAGCAATACACTGTAGACAGGTGATATTGATGGGATTGAAGTTCAAAAATAGCTGATAGCTGTGTTCATGGTGACATATATATAACAGGAAACATAAAATTCTTGGAAAGGATATTCAGCCCCTACAGACATCGATATAGAACCCGTTGTTAGTTGGGTAATATCTTTGGTGAATAAATAGATGGATTTCTATAAGAAGAAGAGAAGAGAAGGTTACCTATTATTATCACTGCGAGGATATGGAGGCTCACTGTGGCGAGTTAATTCCCTTCATGATGATGTTCAAATGTTGGTAAGTGGCAATCACTATAAGCAAGTATGTAGAAAAAATATAAACCAAAGATAGATCATTCCCATGTTTATCAGTTGTTCAGGGGATAACCATTATAATGAAACTATAAAGGCTTAAAGTGCTCAAATAGTTGCAAACTAGAGGGTCAAGAAAATTACCTCTAAGTTTGTAGTTGCTGATATTCCAATCGTGGTTGTCGTAACGAATTAAAAATGCCCAGGGCATTGGAAAGGCTGAAAAATATAAATAAATAAAGGGGCAGCGAGCGTTAGTTGCTGCCTTAAAAAACGCTGGGTCAGTGGATAACAAGCACGGAATTGTAATGGAAACCATCGTGTAATTCGAAACGCTAAGCGTTGAAGAGATGGAGCTATGGCTAACGAATAATTACCTTTAAAGAGGTATCTAGTTGCCGGCAGCAAGATGGTGCTGTTCTGCTTTGTAAAACGAGTCGGAATATTCGCTGGTTGTAACGCGGCTGAGTGCCGTAAGTTGTTAAGTTTCTGCAGATAAACATCAGATAGGCTGAGATTAAGTAGAGAGCCACATATAGAAAATTGTGAGAAGCATGTGCTGGTGCTTGTTGGCTACTTATCTAAATAGGCAGAGGTGATTTTCATGAATGAGATAAAATGGCAAATGTGATGAGAGTTTGTAAGGAAATCTACAGGAGGGAAGAAGGTCTTGAAGAGATATGTCTACTGATAACGGCCAATAGTTTGTTTCAGAACAGTTCAAAAAGTGCTTATGTCAGTGTGGATTCAAACATCAAAAGTCAACATTGTACAACCCTTATGAAGACAAGTTAGTTGAACGTTTTAATATAGTGTTGGGAGAGTGTGTTTAGTTGGCTGTACAGAGTGGGTAAACATGAGGTAAGAGGTAAAAACATTAGTATTCACAAACATTTTCGCAAGTGCCAGAAATGTAATATTGTGGTGTGACAGAGGGCCACATTGATGCCAACCGGGCTAGGGAAACAGGGTGCAAGGGTGGGCCATCAGGGCAGCAAAGCAAGTTAATTGAATGCATTGAGAGTTGTGGAGGTATTTTGAGGGTTTCATTCCATACTGCCCTCTATATTAAGCCATTAGTCTCTAGAAGAGTCAAAGATTTGACAAGACTGTGTTTTGCTGTATCTGAGCCACAATCCCTCAACTTCACCAAGGGGGAAGCTTTTTCTGCTTGCTATTACTACCTTTGGCAAGTCGTTTGCACAAAGGAAGCACCTTGATTAATTAATTGGAATGAGATCAAATCTTATGCCTCCTAACCTCTCTGTGCTTTTAGTTTATTATCTGTAAATAATAGAGTACTTACAGACATGCTCTTTTAAAGTAGTAAGTGCTGTACAAACCTATGAAAAAGACCCACCAATAAGGTGTGCAATTCAATGAGGTGGGCAGACACAAACATCTAAATCCACCACTAGACATGTGACAGTGGCCCTTTCAGCCATGTCACAAAGAGACTTCACATTTAATACCATTCCTAAAGATTAGTGGTGCTGGGCCCCTTTTCTTCTTCTCCCTTTACTACATTTAATGTGAAGATAAATACTTGCCCATTTAATGCCTTGATAAATGTCAGTGCTAAGTCAAATACACATTAGCCCAGGGGCTGCATGTAAAGGCAGAAATGCCACAAGAAGCCCTGGGGCGTACTTTGAGTATCCCTGGTTTAAAACAGTGTTAATGAGCTATAGAACCACAACTCAACAAATCACATAGAAGTCTCCATTACTCTTGTTAGAGGGGAGAAAGTCATCTACTGAGGTTTTTTCCTGGATGGATGGATGAATGAAGCGGGTGTGTGCAACTTAGACAAAGCACTGTTGTTTTTAATGGTGCAGAGGAAACACATTGAGTAAGACGTTTAAGGTAAAACAGGAGAGCTAAAGAGAGAGAGAGATACATATGGTGGCTGAAATTCAAAATGTGAAATCAGATAATCTGGAATCTATACCAGCTTCCTTGCTTGTCTAAATTGTGTGATCCTATGCAAACATTTAGTTTCACAGAGCCTCCTTTTTCTTTATTAACACACATGAATGCACTTTTAAAAGCTTGAGTTCATGATGTATGCTGCACAGTCACCTCTTACGGATGATTTAACACACTATAATGTTCCTCCAGCTATAATTAGAATCCAGGCCACGCTTAGAGTCTACATGACTACTGACGTGCTTCTAAGTTCACTAATGACATTGTCGTCGGGGGGCAGGCCATGAATGTTCCTTAGTTCATGTCGAAAAACTATCCCTTTAAATAACTGTCCGTCTACACAGTGATATAATCTGATCAACTAAGGTGAAAGGTTTTCACAACATTGTATCATATTTTTACATTATGTTTGCTGCACAGTTTACATGGCAAATGTTTTCATGGCTTGGTTTCTGCATGGACTCTTAAAGCCAAGTCAGATCCTTGGCTCGGCTCTGGCTCAGCTTGCCCTATTATTTTGCTGGCGCGCCAACCTCTATTTGCAAGTTGGGCTTAGTACTTAGGGCCACCAGTCACTTGATAAATGATTTGCAAAAGGCGTGGACTGGAAACATGGAGCCCTGCATAGATTTGCTGATTTGACAACTCTACTATTAAGGTTTCTCGTAGCATAGACTAAGAGGAGTAATTGCAGCAACAATAAGAGATCACAGAGCTGAGACTCCAGGCTGCTGTGTTGTACGTGACCATAGGCATGAGGTCCCTGGGAAAGCTACGAGGCCCAGGTGAGACAGGGACCCCTCAAATGCATTCTTGGCTTAGTAGTTGCTTCCGGGTGGCCTGAGTCAGGTTTGCTATGTCTGCGTCAGTTTTTCTAATAGTTTTCATTTCACCGAGAGCTTTCAACTTTTGCATTTTTTGGAGCAGAAACTTAGATATACATAGTGACGTGCTTACCAAAGAAATACAACATTTACACCCATAGAAATACTCCTTGAATGGGTTCAAATTTGCTACTTCTTGTAATTCACAAGCATTGGCAGCAGTAGGCTTGGAACACCGGGCCAGTTTCAGATTTCCCATCAATACTGGTAATCAAAGGCCCAAACGCTGATGGGATGAATGCTTGCAAACAGTCTAACCAGAGGCAATCCAACAGATCGGCTTTGACCACTATGCCACTGTAGACATAGGCCCACCTTATGCAAATCAGTACTGAACCTGTTCCTCATGGAAACAGTCCATCCCGGACCTTGGTCGCCTCACCCCTCCGGCCTGCAGCTCTTTGCTTTTTCAGTCGAGAAAGGTGAGAGTCTATCTCCTCCCCCCCCCACCTCCTCCCAATCTCACTAAGCTACGCCCCTGAACTGAGGAAGTGGAACAAGAATGAGTGTCCAGGGGAGAATTCTAAAGGCACATTTATTCGACTAAGTGGACTCATTGTGAAGAAAACGAAAACATTTAAGGAATCTATTTCAGTGTGGTGTGTGATTGTTCTGAATTCATCCATGTATTATTGTTTGTTAAGGCTTCTCGTTTTATTGTTTTGAATTCTCTACCTGAAATATTTATTTCTTTTTTATATTGTGGGAAAACGACCTGAAGGTATTAAAGCGCTTTACATGAGTATCAGTAATGTTACACAAGGATGCATTAATTTTTTGGAAGGCACAGGGGAATTAAGCTATGTCCCCAGACTCACAGGGTCTTGAGACGACGCCGGCACTCGAAATTGGTTAACAGGTCCAAAATCTGCAGTTCTGACCCTTACCTTGTTCCGTATTTTATTGTTTTATGTTTGTATGTACTTTATAAATTGTAAAATGAATGTTTTGAATGCAAGTGGCATATGTTATGTTCTTGGATCATGTATTGTACAGAGCATCACTTTTCAGGAACACTGCTACCTTTCTAATAAGGCAGCAATTCTGACCTGGGCCCTTCAAGATCTGGATGCCGCCCGGGTTGATAGCGTCCTGTATTTTGGGGAAACAACCATCACAACGCAACTTTTACATCGCACTACCATCACAAAGGAACTTTTACAACGCAAGATCGAATACAACGGATGCTATTACAACGCATGCCATTACAACGCAGATGCTATTACAACGCATGTCATTACAACGTAAGTGTGGGTAAGCATTTAATTAATATAATATTAATTTATTTTTTAATTAATTTTCATTAAAAAATTATAATTTAATTTATTATAATAAATTTGAATATTTTTTAATGTATTTAATTTAATGTTATTTAAATTAAATAATTAAAAATACATTTATTTTAATTAAAACCCCTGGAGTTAGAATACTAATTTTTACCCCTACACTATCCAGCACTTACCCTACTATTACACCCCCCTGGAGTTGGAATAATAATTTATACCCCTACACTATCCAACACTTACCCTACTATTACACCCCCCTGGAGTTAGAATAGCAATTTTTACCCCTACACTATCCAGCACTTACCCTACTATTACACCCCCCTGGAGTTAGAATAGTAATTTTTTACCCCTACACTATTCATCACTTACCCTACTATTACACTCCCCTGGAGTTAGAATAGTAATGTTTACCCCTACACTATCCAGCACTTACCCTACTATTAAACCCCCCTGGATTAGAATAGTAATTTTTACCCCTACACTATCCAACACTTACCCTACTATTACACCCCCCTGGAGTTTGAATAGTAATTTGTACCCCTACACTATCCAGCACTTACCCTACTATTACACCCCCCTGGAGTTAGAATAGTCATTTTTACCCCTACACTATCCAACACTTACCCTACTATTACACCCCATGGAGTTAGAATAGCAATTTTTACCCCTACACTATCCAGCACTTACCCTACTATTACACCCCCTGGAGTTAGAATAGTAATTTATACCCCTACACTATCCATCACTTACCCTACTATTACACCCCCCTGGAGTTAGAATAGTAATTTATACCCCTACACTATCCAGCACTTACCCTACTATTACACCCCCCTGGGTTAGAATAGTAATTTTTACCCCTACACTATCCAACACTTACCCTACTATTACACCCCCCTGGAGTTAGAATAGTAATTTGTACCCCTACACTATCCAGCACTTACCCCACTATTACACCCTCCTGGAGTTAGAATAGTCATTTTTACCCCTACACTATCCAACACTTACCCTACTATTACACCCCATGGAGTTAGAATAGCAATGTTTACCCCTCCACTATCCAGCACTTACCCTACTATTACACCCCCCTGGATTTAGAATAGTAATTTTTACTCCTACACTATACAACAATTACCCTACTATTACACCCCCATGGAGTTAGAATAGTAATTTTTACCCCTACACTATCCAGCACTTACCCTACTATTAAACCCCCTGGAGTTAGAATAGTAATTTTTACCCCTACACTTTCCAACACTTACCCTAATATTACACCCCCTGGAGTTAGAATAGTTATTTTTACCCCTACACTATCCAACACTTACCCTACTATTACACCCCCCTGGAGTTAGAATAGTAATTTGTACCCCTACACTATCCAGCACTTACCCTACTATTACACCCCCCTGGAGTTAGAATAGTCATTTTTACCCCTACACTATCCAACACTTACCCTACTATTACACCCCATGGAGTTAGAATAGCAATTTTTACCCCTACAATATCCAGCACTTACCCTAATATTACACCCCCCTGGAGTTAGAATAGTAATTTTTACCCCTACACTATCCATCACTTACCCTACTATTACACCCCCCCCCTGGAGTTAGAATAGTAATGTATACCCCTACACTATCCAGCACTTACCATACTATTACACCCCCCTGGATTAGAATAGTAATTTTTACCCCTACACTATCCAACACTTACCCTACTATTACACCCCCCTGGAGTTAGAATAGTAATTTGTACCCCTACACTATCCAGCACTTACCCTACTATTACACCCTCCTGGAGTTAGAATAGTCATTTTTACCCCTACACTATCCAACACTTACCCTACTATTACACCCCATGGAGTTAGAATAGCAATTTTTACCCCTCCACTATCCAGCACTTACCCTACTATTACACCCCCTGGATTTAGAATAGAAATTTTTACTCCTACACTATCCAACACTTACCCTACTATTACACCCCCATGGAGTTAGAATAGTAATTTTTACCCCTACACTATCCAGCACTTACCCTACTATTACACCCCCTGGAGTTAGAATAGTAATTTTTACCCCTACACTTTCCAACACTTACCCTAATATTACACCCCCTGGAGTTAGAATAGTTATTTTTACCCCTACACTATCCAACACTTACCCTACTATTACTCCCCCCTGGAGTTAGAATAGTAACATTTACCCCTACACTATCCAGACCCTCCAGGATATCGCGATTTCGCGATTTCGCGATTTGCCGCGAAATCAGCACTTTTTTAAAAATGCCGCGATTTTTACTAAAGTGCCGCGAAATCGGCACTTTTGTAGAAATCGCGGCATTTTAAAAAAGCCGCTATAGCCTGGGGCGTCTGCCTAACCTGAGGCCTGCAGGGAATGGCAGAGTAGTGGAATGGCCATTTAGGCCCTAGAGGTGCTCACACGGTTGATACAGCAAAAGCACCAGACAAATGCTCAGAGGAGACTGATGCGTGGACGCCATGTCTCCGACTCCAAAGATAGGTGCATTCAGGAGATTGGTATAGAGATAAAAAGTGTGTCACTTCAAGGGCTAAAACACGTAGGAGTAGTTAATTAGAATCTGACGTGCATTTGGCAACAACCACAATCACTGAAGACACTAATTGGCATCTTTGTGCGGCTACACATTGACACAGTGACCGGAAAATCGGCCATGGATTAAATGCACATTGAAACTGGCTGCCGAGGTCGAGGTGACCCCTGGTGAGTAATGCTCAATGACTTAGTGGCATGCACTGCATTGTCCGCCTATAACTCTTACTTTTCCTCGAATGGTCACTAAGAAACCGAGGGCTCATGGGGTGCAAATCAACATAGCAGGGAGGAAGCGGGCATTACCCCTGCTGCTCTGTTCATCTATGTCATCTGAGCCGATGCCGAAAGTAGGGCTTCCTCCAATGTGAGCCGTAGGAGTGCTTGCATTCCTGCCGCCACATGCTGTGTGACTGGTACAAACAAGCTTTCAAATCTGCTGCCCCTGTTTTGTGCCCGAGAAACATCTGCACCACTGCTGATGAAACTGAGACTGAGAGAGGCTTGCACTGCTGCCTTCTATACTCCTTGTGTGAGGGAAGGTTTCACTTCTGTTGCCCATGCATGCTTTTTCTCAGGGGGAACTACACACTGCTTCTGCCCTCTGTGTGCCTGGGTGAAGCTTGCACTACTACTGCTGGCTCCACGACTCAGAGTGAAGCTTGGTCTACCACTGCTTAGCAGATAAGTGTCCTGCCTTCCTTTACCTTCACTATATACGTCCTTCTTTAGAAATAATGCCAGATTAACCTGTTATCTGTATGTATTTAACTATTTATCTGACGCAGTTGTACAAAAACACAGACCTCTGGTTTCAAAGGGGATTGAGAAAAATAAATGAATCTAGTCAGTGACATAATTGCACTATATGTGACCAGGAAACGTAGGTTAACATCCCAAATTCCCAGCATAACTAAATTGTGTAATCTAAGTCAAATACATTTACTTCATGTGTCTAATTTACTTGACATTATCATTTGAGAGCACTTTCAAGTAAATTAGTACAAGATGGATCCTGTACAAAAAACCTCACCTGTATTTATATGCTTTAATAGCCTGTAATGAATGATTATGAGTAAAATAAAGTGCCGCAAAATGCCGCTAAATTTCCATATTTGTGCCGCTAAATTTCCATATTTGTGCCGCTAAATTTGCTAATCCATGCCGCTATATCCTGGGGGGTCTGACTATCCAGCACTTACCCTACTATTACACCCCCCTGGAGTTAGAATAGTATTTTTTACCCCTACACTATCCAGCACTTACCCTACTATTACACCTCCCTGGAGTTAGAATAGTAATTTATACCCCTACACTATCCAGCACTTACCCTACTATTACACCCCCCTGGAGTTAGAATAGTAATTTTTACCCCTACACTATCCAACACTTACCCTACTATTACACCCCCATGGAGTTAGAATAGCAATTTTTACCCCTACACTATCCAGCACTTACCCTACTATTACACCCCCCTGGAGTTAGAATAGTAATTTTTACTCCTACACTATCGACCACTTACCCTACTATTACACCCCATGGAGTTAGAATAGTAATGTTTACCCCTACACTATCCAGCACTTACCCTACTATTACACTCCCCTGGAGTTAGAATAGTAATTTTTACCCCTACACTATCCAACACTTACCCTAATATTACACCTCCCTGGAGTTAGAATAGTAATTTTTACCCCTACACTATCCAACACTTACCCTACTATTACACCCCCCTGGAGTTAGAATAGTAAATTACATTTTATTTAGAAAAAATAAAAGTTAATTTAAATTATTTTTTTAAATAAATTTTAATTAAATTAAAAATAAATTAATATTAATTAAATTATATACTTACCTATACTTAAGTTGTAATGGCATGCATTGTAATAGCATCTGCGTTGTAATGGCATCCGTTGTAATGGCACGCGTTGTAATGGATCCTGCGTTGTGAATGTATGTATGTATGTTTTTTTCCCTACTGGTAATAGCATTTGGCTGTTTAAATCAACCCCATCCTCGCAAATGCTAATTTTTGTCTTTTTATATCCTGCATTTTTAGAGAGGTATTGCCTTTTGATATTGTTATTGATGTGAGTCAATTATGGTGTTTCGGAAAGCTTTTTAAGGGGGTGAAGTTTCTAATAGCTGATTTATTTAACCTGTCAGCCATTTTGAGTGACTTGTATGCTCCTAGCGGTTAGCTCAGCTGTCCTATGTTTTCTAATCATGTAGCTATGGTATTTGTTACATTGTAATAACATGCACACTAATCTTTGCATGGATGTAGTATGTTTATGAGTTTAGGTTGTTTCAGTACTATGAATACAATTAACCCACTGTATTTTAACCCCTTCGATGCTGATGACGGAGCGGTTCCGTCATCAGCATCGGTTGGGCTGTGCTGATGACGGAACCGCTCCGTCATCAGTACAGCCCTGGGGGAGAGCGCTGGCGCTCCCCCCCCTGTGCAGCGATCTTGGGGTTTTTTGCTGGGGTGGCATCGGAAGACTTTCCGCTGCCACCCCCTGGCCCCCCCACGCTTCCTGGTGACGTCAGCGCGCACAGCGCGCGCCGACGTCATCAGGAAGCGCTGGACGCGCTGGAAGCCATTTGTTTCCAGCGCGTCCAGGAACAAGGTCGGTGTTTGGTGCTCCGGTGGGGCGGGGGGGCCATTTCTCGGTGCCTTGAGGCATCAGGGGGGAGGAAACACTGTTTCCTCTCCCCTGATGTCCCGATGCTGGGCATTACTGGTTCAGGATCGCGCACAGCGTCGCGATCCTGCACCAGTAATGCCCCCACTAGACACCAGGGATGTTTTTTGTTGGAAAGGAAGCGACCCCTTGGGCAAGGGTCGCTTCCAGGGGGAATTATGTTATAATTCAGACTTTTCTGCCCCCCCTGGGTCGACATCGCTCGTTTTAGCGAGCGATCTCGACCCAGGGGGGGCAGAAAAGCCCACTAGACACCAGGGATTGTTTACGTTACGTTTACGTATGAAAAGGAAGCGACCCCTTGGGCAAGGGTCGCTTCCAGGGGCAAATATTTTGAAATTCAGACTTTTCTGCCCCCCCTGGGTCGACATCGCTCGTTTTAGCGAGCGATCTCGACCCAGGGGGGGCAGAAAAGCCCACTAGACACCAGGGATTTATGTATAATTGTAAAGGAAGCGACCCCTTGGGGAAGGGTCGCTTCCAGGGGCAATATTTTTATAATTCAGACTTTTCTGCCCCCCCTGGGTCGACATCGCTCGTTTTAGCGAGCGATCTCGACCCAGGGGGGGCAGAAAAGCCCACTAGACACCAGGGATTTATGTATAATTGTAAAGGAAGCGACCCCTTGGGGAAGGGTCGCTTCCAGGGGCAATATTTTTATATATCAGACTTTTCTGCCCCCCCTGGGTCGACATCGCTCGTTTTAGCGAGCGATCTCGACCCAGGGGGGGGCAGAAAAGCCCACTAGACACCAGGGATTTATGTATAATTGTAAAGGAAGCGACCCCTTGGGCAAGGGTCGCTTCCAGGGGCAGTTATTTTGTCATTCAGACTTTTCTGCCCCCCCTGGGTCGACATCGCTCGTTTTAGCGAGCGATCTCGACCCAGGGGGGGCAGAAAAGCCCACTAGACACCATGGATTTATGTATAGTTGTAAAGGAAGCGACCCCTTGGGGAAGGGTCGCTTCCTAGGGCCATCATTTTTCAATGCAGACTTTTCTGCCCCCCCCTGGGTGCAGATCGCCCATGTTAGTGCGTTATCTGGACCCAGGGGGGGCAGAAAAGCCCACTAGACACCAGGGATTTATTTCTAATTGTAAAGGAAGCGACCCCCTTGGGGAAGGGTCGCTTCCTAGTGGCCCATAATTTTTTGTAGACTTGTCTGCCCCCCCCTGGGGGCAGATCACCCATTTTTTGGGCCACATCTGGACCCAGGGGGGGTAGAAAAGCCCACTAGACACCAGGGATTTTAGTATATTTATAACGGAAGCGACCCCTTGGGCAAGGGTCGCTTCCAGGGGTTTATAATGATTTATAATCTTCCCCCCTTGGGGACAGACACCCCATTTGTGACATACCCTGTGACATAGCCTGTTGTAATGTGTGTTGTTTTTTTTTCTCTTTAGAGTGTTGCAGTGTGCGGTTCCGTTACTGGTTGTTCTGCTGTTTCTGTAGTTGTATGTGTTTGGTAAGAGACCTCTTTTTTGTTCAATTGTACTGTGATTGTATTTTTTTGAAAAGTGTGTAGTAAAATACGAGTATGTTTGGTTTCTGATTGTAAAACATGTTTTGCATTTGTTTTTGATGTGTCCTTCTGTAGATGTAAGTGTGTTTTTTTCTTCTTTCTAGTGGGATATCGTTGCCCCTTTGCTGTGTCTTTGCAGAGTAGGTGCTGGTGAGTGTAGTTGTGTCTTGTAAGTGAATTGTATATATTTTCTAAATTAGTTTTTTTTTTGGAAAAGGCTTACATTTTTCATCTTACTTTGCGCAGTGTTGGGGTTGTTGTTGTTTGTGCAGACTCCTTTATTTGTAAGGATAATGGCTAGCCGCCGGATTACTGCTCAGCAAGTTGTTGGATTGCTTTTTGATTCTTCCTCTGACCATGGTCCAGAGTCTGACTCTGATTCTGAACCAGAGGTGGGAGGTGAAGATTCAGGTAGTGAGTTTTCTCTACACATGGCTTCATCTGATGATGAAGACACTCTGAGTGCTGATGAAGCTACTTTTGGTGTGGATGATGTGCCTGTGGTTGCGGAGGACATTGCTGCGCCTGTGGTTGCAGAGGACATTGTTGTGTCTGTGGTTGCGGAGGACATTCCTGTGCCAATAGTGCGGCAAGAGACATCTGGGCTGCAGCCTGGGGTTGCTAGTATTCCTGTTGGTGCAGTAAGACGAGAGGCAGCTGGGCGGCAGCCTGCGGCTGCAAGACTTGATGTTGAAAGTTCTGACCTCTGGGTTGCACCAGGCATGGTGCAGCCGGCATTGCCTGAATTTACTGGTGTTCCAGGGTGTAGGGTGAACACAGAAAACTTTTTGCCTATTGATTTTTTCAAGTTGTTTATGGATGATGTGTTTGTGGCAGAGATTGTAGAGCAGACTAATTTGTATGCTGAAAATTTTTTGAGGGTGAACAGTGCCAGCCTTAAGCCCCACGCTAGAGCTACCCGGTGGACTCCCACAAATTTGGAGGAGATGAAAAAGTTTTTGGGTTTAACTTTTTTGATGGGCTTGCTTAGGAAACCATCAATGGCTTCATATTGGTCTACTAGTCCCTTGATGGCTACAGCTATATTTCCGGCAGTCATGAGTCGTGATCGGTATTTGCTTCTGCTTCGGATGATGCATTTTGTTGACAATAGTCTTGCTTTGCCACGAGATCACCCTGATTGTGACCGTCTTTTCAAGATTCGGCCTGTCATTGATCATTTCGTTGATCGATTTTCTGAGATCTTTTATCCTGGGAAAGAAATTGCAGTGGACGAGTCTTTGCTGTTGTTCAAAGGTCGCTTGGTATTTCGGCAATACATTCCTAGTAAGAGGGCACGCTATGGAATCAAACTGTATATGCTGTGTGACAGTGAGACTGGATATGTCTCTAATTTCAGGGTGTACACTGGTAAGGAATCCAGGATTAACCCCCCTGGTTGTCCGTCGACTTTTGGAGTGACTGAGAAAATTGTGTGGGAACTTGGTCGTGGATTGTTTAACAAAGGCCATCATTTGTATGTCGATAACTTCTACACTGGTGTGCGGTTGTTCAGGGAATTGGGCAAAGTGGACACTGTTGCTTGTGGCACAATCCGCTCAAACCGTAAAGGTTTCCCAAAAGAACTTGTGTGTCAGAAGCTTGCTCGGGGACAGTGTAGTGCATTGCGTTGTGAGGAGCTTCTAGCTGTGAAGTTTTCAGACAGGAGAGATGTCTACATGTTGACTACAATACATGATGAAAGCACTGAACCGGTGACTGTTTGGGGTCAGGTTGCAGAAGTGCGCAAACCTGTGTGCATAATGCACTACAATAAGTACATGGGTGGTGTTGACAGAGTAGACCAGAGGTTGGAACCGTATGCTGCTCTTCGTAAGGCTTACATTTGGTACAAGAAGTTGGCTATCCATCTTTTCCACTTGGCAACCTTTAATGCTTTTGTTGTGTTCCAGAAATCATGTCCCCAGTCAAAGATTACTTTTGAAAAGTTTCAGGAGTCTGTAATAGGCAGCCTTGTTTTAGTTGAACAGGCAAGTGTTCCTAGAGTTGGAGTGGTGGAGGATATTGCCAGATTGAAAGATCGCCATTTTCCTGGTCAAATTCCTCCTACAACCTCAAAAGACTTTCCCAGTCGGAGATGTAGAGTCTGTTGGCGAAGAGGTTTGCGGAAGGAGGTTCGTATGTACTGCCCTGACTGCCCTTCAAACCCCGGGCTGTGTGTACCTGCTTGTTATAGATTGTACCACACGCAAAAGAATTTTTGGGAGTATCAATGAGTGGTAAAGTGAACTGGTTGGTCTTATTGTTCAGTTTCAAAGTTTGCATTTGTGTAGTCTTTTTAGTGTAGTTGTTGAGTTAGTAGATTTGTATCAATTTGCAATTTGTTTTTGTTTTTCTTTCATTTTCAAAAAAAACTAAAGTATGATGTTGGTTTGCGTGTAGTGTCCTTGTCTGACGGTGTGCATGGTTTGGCGCTTGGCTGCCGGTGTCTGTGGACTGGTGCTTGTCTGGCGGTGTGCGTGGTCTGGTGTTTTGTTGGCCGTGTGCGTGCTCTTGCGCTTGCCTGGTGTTGTGTTTGGATTTGTCCTTGGCTGGTGGTGTGCGTGGAGTGGCGCTTGGCTGGTAGTGTGCGTGGAGTGGCGCTTGGCTGGTGGTGTGCGTGGAGTGATACTTGGCTGTCTGTGCACGAAGTGGTGCTTGGCTGGCGGTGTGTGTGGAGTGGTGCTTGGCTGGTGGTGTGTGTGGAGTGGCGCTTGGCTGGTGGTGTGCATGGAGTGCTACTTGGCTGGCGGTGTGCATGGTCCGGTGCTTGGATGGTGGTGCGCGTGGAGTGGCGCTTGGCTGGCGGTGTGTGTGGAGTGGTACTTGGCTGTCTGTGCACGGAGGGGTGCTTGGCTGGCGTTGTGTGTGGAGTGCCGCTTGGCTTGCAGTGTGCGTGGTGTGTTGCTTGGCTGGTGGTGTGTGTGGAGTGGTACTTGGCTGTCGGTGTGCGCTGAGTGGTGTTTGGCTAGTGGTGTGCATGGTCTGGTGCTTGGGTGGTGGTGTCGGTGGACTGGCGCTCGGCTGGCGGTGTGTGAGTAGTTACTTTGGTCACTACACACACTGCTAGGTGAGTGACACTCCACGCAGTCCATCATTTTGTGTTGTTGAAATGTCAGAAATGTGGGCGTGTGAAAGTGATGGGCCCTTGAATGGCGCTGTCTGCTTGTGTGAGTGTTGAAATGTGATGGGTCCGCGGCTGGCGGTGTGAATGTTTTGTATGTGTCACACGTACGAAAGGTGTATGAATGGCCTGTAAAGAGGTTGGTGCCTTGACGTGGCTTTACAGCTCACGAGCTGTGAGTCAGTGGTTCAGTTTATCATACTTTCAATTATACGCAGTGTATTTCATTTTTTTGAAATTACTTGCAAATACAATTGTATGTACAGAATCATCACTCACCCTCGTGCCAAATCCAACCAGAATGTGTGTGTGCTTGCGGATTTGATGGCTGTGCAGTAATGTTTGTCTTTTATCTCTTTCTGAAGTAGGGTGTACCTTGTCCCTTATTGTGATTGTTGTAATGTGTTGCTGTTCTTTCCGGATGGTGTCAATGGTCTGGTTTGTATCAGGTATGAAAGGCGCGTGAATGGCCTGTAAAACGGTTGGTGCCTTGTCGTGGCTTTACAGCTCACGAGTCGCGAGTCACTGGTTCGGTTTTTATGCATTTATTTATTGACAGAGCATTTCATTTTTTGAAATATCTTGTTAATTAAATTTTATGTACTGAACCATCACTCGCCCTCGTGCCAAATCCAACCTGTATGTGTGTGTCTTTGAGGAATAGTTAGCCGTGCCTTGAATGTTTGACTTTTGAGTAACTCTGTTACGGTGTACATTATAGCCATAAATAACTTACTAAAATTAGTTATTATTGTTAAACCATGGAAGTATATGGTCATGTCTTTCTGGTGAATTCTATTGTTGATTTTTATCCAGAATCTCCTGCAAACTTGAAATTGTCTGTCACAATTTCCTTGAATCACACGCTCTCACATTGAAAACTTAATTCTCCACCGTACAATTTGAACCGTTTCCTGTTGCAGCCACTATGCCTACCCACGCAAGTGAGGTACCATTTTTATCGGGAGACCTGGGGGAACGCTGGGTGGGAGGAAATTTGTGTGAGCCCAGTGATGCCACGCTTTCCCATGCAAAAAAGTTTGACAAAAAAGGATTTTTTTAAGCTAAAATTGAGGTTTGCAAGGGATTCTGGGTAAAGGAACGTTGGAGGATCCACGCAAGCCATACCTCCTTGGAAGCCCCCGGGTGTCTACTTTTCAGAAATGTGTGGGTTTGGTAGGTTTCCCTAAATGGCCGTCTCGCACGGGGCCAAAAACCCAGGTAACCCCTCTTGCAAAAGCTGGTGGGATTGACATTCAATACCACCAGCTTTTGAAAGAGGGGTTACCTGGGTTTTTGGCCCCTTGCGAGACGGCCATGTAGGAAAACCTACCAAACCCACACATTTATGAAAAGTAGACACCCGGGGGCTTCCAAGGAGGTATGGTTTGCGTGGATCCTCCAACGTTCCTTTACCCAGAATCCCTTGCAAACCTCAATTTTTGCAGAAAAAGTCAGTTTTTTCACACTTTTTTTGTGTGGGAAAGCGTGGCGTCACTGGGCTCACACAAATTTCCTCCCACCCAACGTTCCCCCAGGTCTCCCGATAAAAATGGTACCTCACTTGCGTGGGTAGGCATAGTGGCTGCGAAAGGAAATGGTTCAAATTGTACGGTGGTGAATTTACAATACCAAATTGCAAAACAACCTTGATTTTGGGGGGGGGGCACCTGAGTTTTTGGCCCGGGGCTCGGTGGTATTCTTTGGAAAGTACAAAACCCAAACAGTTCTGAAAAGTAGACCCCCGGGGGAGTCCAGGGAGGTATGGCATGCGTGGGTCCCCGAACGTTTTCCTACCCAGAACACCTTGCAAACCTTAAAATTAGGTAAAATATTCACTTTTTCAAACTTTTTTGCGTGGAATCACCGTGCCGGCAAAAATGTCCTACCACCCAGCGCTCCCCTTGTTCTCCCGAGTAAAAGGATACCTCACTTGTGTGGGTGCCCCAAAGCAGAACAGGCCAAAAACGAATGTTGAAAAAAGTAGTATTTCAGTGTAACAAATTAAGCCCCCCTGCCTTAGTCACAGGCCTTTGGCCCACCCACACAAGTGAGGTATCATTTTACTCGGGAGAACAAGGGGAACGCAGGGTGGTAGGACATTTGTGCCGACACGGCGATCCCACGCAAAAATGTATGGAAAACTGTTTTTTTAACCTAAATTTGTGGTTTGCAGGGATTTCTGGGTAGGAAAACATTGGGGGACCCACGCATGCCATACCTCCCTGGACTCCCCCGGGTGTCTAGTTTTCAGAACTGTTTGGGTTTGGTAGTTTCCAAAGATGCCCGCCGAGCCCCGGTCCAAAAACTCAGTCCCCCCCCCAAAAAAAAGAAGGTAATCTTGCTATTGGTTATTGTAATGTCTCCACCGTACGATTTGGACCGTTTCCTGTTGCAGCCACTATGCCTACCCACGCAAGTGAGGTACCATTTTTATCGGGAGACCTGGGGGAACGCTGGGTGGGAGGAAATTTGTGTGAGCCCAGTGACGCCACGCTTTCCCACACAAAAAAAGTGTGTAAAAACTGATTTTTCCATCAAACATTGAGGTTTGCAAGGGATTCTGGGTAAAGGAACGTTGGAGGATCCACGCAAGCCATACCTCCTTGGAAGCCCCCGGGTGTCTACTTTTCAGAAACGTGTGGGTTTGGTAGGTTTCCCTAGATGGCCGTCTCGCACGGGGCCAAAAACCCAGGTACCCCCTCTTTCAAAAGCTGGTGGGATTGAATGTCAATCCCACCAGCTTTTGAAAGAGGGGTTACCTGGGTTTTTGGCCCCGTGCGAGACGGCCATGTAGGAAAACCTACCAAACCCAAACATTTCTGAAAAGTAGACACCCGGGGGCTTCCAAGGAGGTATGGCTTGCGTGGATCCTCCAACGTTCCTTTACCCAGAATCCCTTGCAAACCTCAATGTTTGATGGAAAAATCAGTTTTTACACACTTTTTTTGTGTGGGAAAGCGTGGCGTCACTGGGCTCACACAAATTTCCTCCCACCCAGCGTTCCCCCAGGTCTCCCGATAAAAATGGTACCTCACTTGCGTGGGTAGGCATAGTGGCTGCAACAGGAAACGGTCCAAATCGTACGGTGGAGACATTACAATAACCAATAGCAAGATTACCTTCTTTTTTTTGGGGGGGGACTGAGTTTTTGGACCGGGGCTCGGCGGCCATCTTTGGAAACTACCAAACCCAAACAGTTCTGAAAACTAGACACCCGGGGGAGTCCAGGGAGGTATGGCATGCGTGGGTCCCCCAATGTTTTCCTACCCAGAAATCCCTGCAAACCACAAATTTAGGTTAAAAAAACAGTTTTCCATACATTTTTGCGTGGGATCGCCGTGTCGGCACAAATGTCCTACCACCCTGCGTTTCCCTTGTTCTCCCGAGTAAAATGATACCTCACTTGTGTGGGTGGGCCAAAGGCCTGTGACTAAGGCAGGGGGGCTTAATTTGTTACACTGAAATACTACTTTTTTCAACATTCGTTTTTGGCCTGTTCTGCTTTGGGGCACCCACACAAGTGAGGTATCCTTTTACTCGGGAGAACAAGGGGAGCGCTGGGTGGTAGGACATTTTTGCCGGCACGGTGATTCCACGCAAAAAAGTTTGAAAAAGTGAATATTTTACCTAATTTTAAGGTTTGCAAGGTGTTCTGGGTAGGAAAACGTTCGGGGACCCACGCATGCCATACCTCCCTGGACTCCCCCGGGGGTCTACTTTTCAGAACTGTTTGGGTTTTGTACTTTCCAAAGAATACCACCGAGCCCCGGGCCAAAAACTCAGGTGCCCCCCCCCCAAAATCAAGGTTGTTTTGCAATTTGGTATTGTAAATTCACCACCGTACAATTTGAACCATTTCCTTTCGCAGCCACTATGCCTACCCAGGCAAGTGAGGTACCATTTTTCTCGGGAGACCTGGGGGAACGCTGGGTGGGAGGAAATTTGTGTGAGCCCAGTGACGCCACGCTTTCCCACGCATAAAAAGTGTGAAAAAACTGACTTTTTCTGCAAAAATTGAGGTTTGCAAGGGATTCTGGGTAAAGGAACGTTGGAGGATCCACGCAAGCCATACCTCCTTGGAAGCCCCCGGGTGTCTACTTTTCAGAAATGTGTGGGTTTGGTAGGTTTTCCTACATGGCCGTCTCGCACGGGGCCAAAAACCCAGGTAACCCCTCTTTCAAAAGCTGGTGGGATTGACATTCAATCCCACCAGCTTTTGAAAGAGGGGGTACCTGGGTTTTTGGCCCCGTGCGAGACGGCCATCTAGGGAAACCTACCAAACCCACACGTTTCTGAAAAGTAGACACCCGGGGGCTTCCAAGGAGGTATGGCTTGCGTGGATCCTCCAACGTTCCTTTACCCAGAATCCCTTGCAAACCTCAATGTTTGATGGAAAAATCAGTTTTTACACATTTTTTTGTGTGGGAAAGCGTGGCGTCACTGGGCTCACACAAATTTCCTCCCACCCAGCGTTCCCCCAGGTCTCCCGATAAAAATGGTACCTCACTTGCGTGGGTAGGCATAGTGGCTGCAACAGGAAACGGTCCAAATCGTACGGTGGAGACATTACAATAACCAATAGCAAGATTACCTTCTTTTTTTGGGGGGGGGGACTGAGTTTTTGGACCGGGGCTCGGCGGGCATCTTTGGAAACTACCAAACCCAAACAGTTCTGAAAACTAGACACCCGGGGGAGTCCAGGGAGGTATGGCATGCGTGGGTCCCCCAATGTTTTCCTACCCAGAAATCCCTGCAAACCACAAATTTAGGTTAAAAAAACAGTTTTCCATACATTTTTGCGTGGGATCGCCGTGTCGGCACAAATGTCCTACCACCCTGCGTTCCCCTTGTTCTCCCGAGTAAAATGATACCTCACTTGTGTGGGTGGGCCAAAGGCCTGTGACTAAGGCAGGGGGGCTTAATTTGTTACACTGAAATACTACTTTTTTCAACATTCGTTTTTGGCCTGTTCTGCTTTGGGGCACCCACACAAGTGAGGTATCCTTTTACTCGGGAGAACAAGGGGAGCGCTGGGTGGTAGGACATTTTTGCCGGCACGGTGATTCCACGCAAAAAAGTTTGAAAAAGTGAATATTTTACCTAATTTTAAGGTTTGCAAGGTGTTCTGGGTAGGAAAACGTTCGGGGACCCACGCATGCCATACCTCCCTGGACTCCCCCGGGGGTCTACTTTTCAGAACTGTTTGGGTTTTGTACTTTCCAAAGAATACCACCGAGCCCCGGGCCAAAAACTCAGGTGCCCCCCCCCCAAAATCAAGGTTGTTTTGCAATTTGGTATTGTAAATTCACCACCGTACAATTTGAACCATTTCCTTTCGCAGCCACTATGCCTACCCAGGCAAGTGAGGTACCATTTTTCTCGGGAGACCTGGGGGAACGCTGGGTGGGTGGAAATTTGTTGACCCACGCAGATTCCGGAACTTTCCACCACAGAAATGTGAGGAAAATGCATTTTTTTTTCTAATTTCTTAGCTTTGCAAGGGATTCTGGGTAAGAGAACCTGGGGGTAGGCAGACGAGTGACCCCATCCTGAATTCCCCTGGGTGTCTACTTTTCAAAAATGTATAGGTTTGCTAGGTTTCCCTAGGTGCCGGCAGAGCTAGGGTTCAAAAACAAAAGGTAGTCTCTTTCCCCAAAACGTGCACAATTTCACTGAAAAATTGAGTTGTGACCACGTTGCTTTTTGCACTGTTTCCTGTCGCAGCCACTATGCCTACCCAGGCAAGTGAGGTACCATTTTTCTCGGGAGACCTGGGGGAACGCTGGGTGGGTGGAAATTTGTTGATCCACGCAGATTCCGGAACTTTCCACCACAGAAATGTGAGGAAAATGCGTTTTTTTTTCCAATTTCTTAGCTTTGCAAGGGATTCTGGGTAAGAGAACCTGGGGGTAGGCAGTCGAGTGACCCCATCCTGAATTCCCCTGGGTGTCTACTTTTCAAAAATGTATAGGTTTGCTAGGTTTCCCTAGGTGCCGGCAGAGCTAGGGTTCAAAAACAAAAGGTAGTCTCTTTGCCCAAAACGTGCACAATTTCACTGAAAAATTGAGTTGTGACCACGTTGCGTTTTGCACTGTTTCCTGTCGCAGCCACTATGCCTACCCAGGCAAGTGAGGTACCATTTTTCTCGGGAGACCTGGGGGAACGCTGGGTGGGTGGAAATTTGTTGATCCACGCAGATTCCGGAACTTTCCACCACAGAAATGTGAGGAAAATGCGGTTTTTTTTCCAATTTCTTAGCTTTGCAAGGGATTCTGGGTAAGAGAACCTGGGGGTAGGCAGACGAGTGACCCCATCCTGAATTCCCCTGGGTGTCTACTTTTCAAAAATGTATAGGTTTGCTAGGTTTCCCTAGGTGCCGGCAGAGCTAGGGTTCAAAAACAAAAGGTAGTCTCTTTCCCCAAAACGTGCACAATTTCACTGAAAAATTGAGTTGTGACCACGTTGCGTTTTGCACTGTTTCCTGTCGCAGCCACTATGCCTACCCAGGCAAGTGAGGTACCATTTTTCTCGGGAGACCTGGGGGAACGCTGGGTGGGTGGAAATTTGTTGATCCACGCAGATTCCGGAACTTTCCACCACAGAAATGTGAGGAAAATGCGTTTTTTTTTCCAATTTCCTAGCTTTGCAAGGGATTCTGGGTAAGAGAACCTGGGGGTAGGCAGACAAGTGACCCCATCCTGAATTCCCCTGGGTGTCTACTTTTCAAAAATGTATAGGTTTGCTAGGTTTCCCTAGGTGCCGGCAGAGCTAGGGTTCAAAAACAAAAGGTAGTCTCTTTCCCCAAAACGTGCACAATTTCACTGAAAAATTGAGTTGTGACCACGTTGCTTTTTGCACTGTTTCCTGTCGCAGCCACTATGCCTACCCAGGCAAGTGAGGTACCATTTTTCTCGGGAGACCTGGGGGAACGCTGGGTGGGTGGAAATTTGTTGATCCACGCAGATTCCGGAACTTTCCACCACAGAAATGTGAGGAAAATGCGTTTTTTTTTCCAATTTCTTAGCTTTGCAAGGGATTCTGGGTAAGAGAACCTGGGGGTAGGCAGTCGAGTGACCCCATCCTGAATTCCCCTGGGTGTCTACTTTTCAAAAATGTATAGGTTTGCTAGGTTTCCCTAGGTGCCGGCAGAGCTAGGGTTCAAAAACAAAAGGTAGTCTCTTTGCCCAAAACGTGCACAATTTCACTGAAAAATTGAGTTGTGACCACGTTGCGTTTTGCACTGTTTCCTGTCGCAGCCACTATGCCTACCCAGGCAAGTGAGGTACCATTTTTCTCGGGAGACCTGGGGGAACGCTGGGTGGGTGGAAATTTGTTGATCCACGCAGATTCCGGAACTTTCCACCACAGAAATGTGAGGAACATGCGTTTTTTTTTCCAATTTCTTAGCTTTGCAAGGGATTCTGGGTAAGAGAACCTGGGGGTAGGCAGACGAGTGACCCCATCCTGAATTCCCCTGGGTGTCTACTTTTCAAAAATGTATAGGTTTGCTAGGTTTCCCTAGGTGCCGGCAGAGCTAGGGTTCAAAAACAAAAGGTAGTCTCTTTCCCCAAAACGTGCACAATTTCACTGAAAAATTGAGTTGTGACCACGTTGCGTTTTGCACTGTTTCCTGTCGCAGCCACTATGCCTACCCAGGCAAGTGAGGTACCATTTTTCTCGGGAGACCTGGGGGAACGCTGGGTGGGTGGAAATTTGTTGATCCACGCAGATTCCGGAACTTTCCACCACAGAAATGTGAGGAAAATGCGTTTTTTTTTCCAATTTCTTAGCTTTGCAAGGGATTCTGGGTAAGAGAACCTGGGGGTAGGCAGTCGAGTGACCCCATCCTGAATTCCCCTGGGTGTCTACTTTTCAAAAATGTATAGATTTGCTAGGTTTCCCTAGGTGCCGGCAGAGCTAGGGTTCAAAAACAAAAGGTAGTCTCTTTCCCCAAAACGTGCACAATTTCACTGAAAAATTGAGTTGTGACCACGTTGCTTTTTGCACTGTTTCCTGTCGCAGCCACTATGCCTACCCAGGCAAGTGAGGTACCATTTTTCTCGGGAGACCTGGGGGAACGCTGGGTGGGTGGAAATTTGTTGATCCACGCAGATTCCGGAACTTTCCACCACAGAAATGTGAGGAAAATGCGTTTTTTTTTCCAATTTCTTAGCTTTGCAAGGGATTCTGGGTAAGAGAACCTGGGGGTAGGCAGTCGAGTGACCCCATCCTGAATTCCCCTGGGTGTCTACTTTTCAAAAATGTATAGGTTTGCTAGGTTTCCCTAGGTGCCGGCAGAGCTAGGGTTCAAAAACAAAAGGTAGTCTCTTTGCCCAAAACGTGCACAATTTCACTGAAAAATTGAGTTGTGACCACGTTGCGTTTTGCACTGTTTCCTGTCGCAGCCACTATGCCTACCCAGGCAAGTGAGGTACCATTTTTCTCGGGAGACCTGGGGGAACGCTGGGTGGGTGGAAATTTGTTGATCCACGCAGATTCCGGAACTTTCCACCACAGAAATGTGAGGAAAATGCGTTTTTTTTTCCAATTTCTTAGCTTTGCAAGGGATTCTGGGTAAGAGAACCTGGGGGTAGGCAGACGAGTGACCCCATCCTGAATTTCCCTGGGTGTCTACTTTTCAAAAATGTATAGGTTTGCTAGGTTTCCCTAGGTGCCGGCAGAGCTAGGGTTCAAAAACAAAAGGTAGTCTCTTTCCCCAAAACGTGCACAATTTCACTGAAAAATTGAGTTGTGACCACGTTGCGTTTTGCACTGTTTCCTGTCGCAGCCACTATGCCTACCCAGGCAAGTGAGGTACCATTTTTCTCGGGAGACCTGGGGGAACGCTGGGTGGGTGGAAATTTGTTGATCCACGCAGATTCCGGAACTTTCCACCACAGAAATGTGAGGAAAATGCGTTTTTTTTTCCAATTTCTTAGCTTTGCAAGGGATTCTGGGTAAGAGAACCTGGGGGTAGGCAGTCGAGTGACCCCATCCTGAATTCCCCTGGGTGTCTACTTTTCAAAAATGTATAGATTTGCTAGGTTTCCCTAGGTGCCGGCAGAGCTAGGGTTCAAAAACAAAAGGTAGTCTCTTTGCCCAAAACGTGCACAATTTCACTGAAAAATTGAGTTGTGACCACGTTGCGTTTTGCACTGTTTCCTGTCGCAGCCACTATGCCTACCCAGGCAAGTGAGGTACCATTTTTCTCGGGAGACCTGGGGGAATGCTGGGTGGGTGGAAATTTGTTGATCCACGCAGATTCCGGAACTTTCCACCACAGAAATGTGAGGAAAATGCGTTTTTTTTCCCAATTTCTTAGCTTTGCAAGGGATTCTGGGTAAGAGAACCTGGGGGTAGGTAGTCGAGTGACCCCATCCTGAATTCCCCTGGGTGTCTACTTTTCAAAAATGTATAGGTTTGCTAGGTTTCCCTAGGTCCTGGCAGAGCTAGGGCTCAAAAACAAAAGGTAGTCTCTTTGTCCAAAGAGCGCAAGATTTCACTGGGAAATTGAGGTGCGACCACGTTGCGTTTTGCGCTGTTTCGTGTCGCAGCCACTATGCCTACCCACGCAAGTGAGGTACCATTGTTTTCGGGAGACCTGGGGGAACACTGGGTGGGTGGAAATTTGTTGATCCAAGCAGATTCCAGAACTTTCCTCCACAGAAATGTGAGGAAAATGTGTTTTTTTTGTCAAATTCGTAGGTTTGCAAGGGATTCTGGGTAACAAGACCTGGTGGTAGGCAGTCAAGTCACCCCATCCTGAATTCCCCTGGGTGTCTACTTTTCAAAAATGTATAGGTTTGCTAGGTTTCCCTAGGTGCCGGCAGAGCTAGGGTGCAAAAACTACAGGTAGGCACTTTGCTAAAAAAGGGTCAATATGTAACTGCAAAATTTAGGTGTCACCACTTTGCATTTTGCGCCGTTTCCTGTCGCAGGCACAAGGGCGACCCACACAAGTGAGGTACCGTTTTTATCGGGAGACTTGGGGTAATTCAGATTTGTAAATCAACTGTTATTACCAATTGAGCTTTTGCGCATTTCTCCCTTTCAATGAAAGACATTGTGTAACAAAAAAATAATTTTGAAAAATGACCAATAATTCTCATGCTAGTATGAGTATTCCCAATTTTGAAAATTAGCAATAATATACTGTTTCTGAACTCTATATTTTGTACCCAATTCAGAAATACATAGGTGTCTTTCATACAGATTTTTCCATGTATACATTTTCCAAGACAAAGTGCTCGATACCCAGTAAATGAAAAAATACCATTGCAAGTTGCTGCTCAGTTTTTGGATCTGGGTTCGTCGGGTTCTTGGTGAAACTACAAGTCCTATATATCCCCACAACCAGGAAGGTCTAACGGATGTAACGGTATATTGCTTTCTAAGAGCTGTCAAAACTAGAAAAAGTTATAGGTGAAAACGTTGAGACAAAAGGCTGTTTTTTTCAACAAATTTTCAATTATTCCAATATTTAACTGTTAGTTTCTATAAAGAAACCTTCATGGATTTAGACAAATGACCCCTTTCTGAATTCAGAATTTTGTCTACTTTTTGAAAATGTACAGCTTTCTAGGATCCATTATTGCTTTCAAACTCATTTCTACCATTAACTGGAAGGAGGTGGAAAGCTCTAAAAATAGCAAAAATAGGCTATGTCCCAGAAAAATGCCAAAACTGTGTGAAAAATGTCGGTTCTCTGACAAAAGACTGTCATTTCCTAAAAGCTGAGAAAATGGAGATTTCAGCCCCACAAACCCTTTTTTGATAACATTTTCAGGGAAAAACCCAGAGGCTTTCATTTGCAGCCCATTTTTCCCATTTTTCTGAAAAAAACAAAAAAATCACTATATTTTGGTTAATTTCTGGGACCCCTCCAAGGTAATCCACAAACCCTGGGCACCTTTAGAATCCACATGATGTTGGAAGAAAAGGACGCAAATTTGGCGTGGATACCTTATGTGGTCAAAAAGTTACAAGGGCCTAAGCGCGCACTACCCCAAATCGCCAAAAAAGGGCTTAGCACAGGAGGGGAAAAGGCCTAGCAGCGAAGGGGTTAATATAGCTGTTTTAACCAGTGTGGCAGGGCTAGGCCACAGTAACCCAGACCGTACGTCACGCAGTCTACATGTCAACTCATATCACCACAAGTGGTTTGCAGTGGCGAGAACATGAACTTGATCTGCCCTCACTTGAACATACCCAAGACTTGTAAGCCTGCCTGTGGCGGTATGTCGATGCCTATAATTAGAAATGCGGTTTCCTGCTGTGCGAGCTGTCAGCATGACTTGTGTGGGCAAACTGGAGTGTGAACGAGTTCATGGTGGAAATATCATCCGGTTTGCCGAGGTCTCTCCCTCTCTTTCTCTCCCCTCTGCCCTCTCGCAGAACATAATCTTGTAAATTGCTGGAATGTTTATGAGCATGATCACCTGGGAGACCGGGCTGGAAGCCAGATGCCACACTTGAAACGTCGCCAACCAGCGTGGCAGGAACATACCGGACAGGGCTTTGAACATTATCACAAATGTCTGCTGCATATAGACTGTGGTAAAAATATACACGTTTAATCCGTGTCAGAGTCTTTTCCCTGCGTCATTAATGCAAGGCTCAATGCAAGGCTCAATGTAGAGACCTCGAACAGACTTTACAGACCAAACGAAAGTGTACAGGAGACACTTCATTGTCGATAGATAACGTACAAGCCTTTATGGCTTGGCCAAGTTTTAGCTCCTATGTATCTCAATCAGGTAAGTATCATGTAGCGTTTTTTGCACTCAGACATATCTTGTCATGTTTTTTCGCTCTGTTTATTTTCGAGCGCTTTACATCAGGGCCAGACTGGGAATTCAAAGCAGCCCTGGCAATTTTGTCAGAGGGGCCCTCACCCACGGTGGGGGTGGGGCAAGCATAAAGCACTGCTGCTTAACAAAACCGCTGCTGCTTTTGTTACTGGGGCTGATATTGCACCATCGCTGCAAAACCGACCCCCAGTAAAAAAATCGGCCCCACGGCTCCAAAACCGGCCCCTGCCATTCCAGCCACCCGGCAAATGCCAAATACCCACTACGGCCAGTTCGAACCTGCTTTACACAAGAAGCAGATTTCATTAAACATTTTTTATTGTAGGCCGAAGAAGAGTAAGGGGCAGATTTACAAGCCCCTTGCGCCTCTTTTGCATCGCCGTTGCGTCACTTTTTTGACGCAGCGGCGGCGCAAAAGATGCGCCATGGTGCGGGGTATTAACAACGTGACGCATCTGGGAGATGCGTCACGTTGTACAGCCCAGCGCCATAAGGAGGCGTTCCTGCGCAGGGGGGGCGTTCCTGCGCAGGAACGCCTCCTAAAAGTGGCCGAGTGCAATCTACAAGATTTCACTCAGTCACTTTTAGGCCAATGCTGCGTCAAAACCCTGCGCCTGCTTGAAGCAGGCGTAAGGCTTGAGGCAGCATTGAAAGAATAGGTCCCTCCAGAGCATTGCTGGAGCTCCAGCAATGCGCCACTTTTAAAGCACAGATGCGTCACGCATCTGTGCCGTTTTGGCCCCATGGTGTGCTGCATTGTAAATGCGGTGCATCATGGGTGGTGGAGCTGCGGCACACAATTACTGGCGCATCCCTGCTAATTTGCAGGGATGCGCCAGTAATTGTAAATCTGCCCCTTAGTGATTTGACCTGAGTCACAAAATGTTGAGTCGAGGAGATGATATGAACCTCAAGGTTGGCAAATCTATCCGCTAGGCCACCTAATGTTTAGACAGTCTATTATTTGATAACTGACTCTCACAATTTCTGCTGAAGCCCTGGGGCTTGCAACAAAATCTGTTTGTCAAGTCATTAAAGATTTCTCCCCATTGGTCGTATGGGCCTTTGTTAGCTGAGGAGAAGCATTGAAAGGGAGAAAACATCAACAATACATTTCTTTTTAATTTCAACTTGTTTTGTTTATTTTTTATATAAGAACGCATTGGCTAACTTGTGAAATGAAATGAAATACCAGCATTTGTAAAGCACACAGCTACCTCCGGAGCGGTGTCTCGGCACTGTGGGCCATCGGGTAGATTAAGCTAGCCATTGCCCAGAGTCACGTGGTGCTCGGCTAACCTGCCGCCGGCAATCGAACTGTGAACCCCGTGGTTTGGAGTCAGCCACCCTGGCCGCTGCGCCACATCTCTTCCAATGTAGCCAATGTAACTCCCTAATAAGAACCAGGAATCGCTGAATATAGTTAAGAGTTTTTGGGGATTTACAATCAATCCAGTAAATATGCAGGCCAAGGGTAAGTTCAATAAGTACATCAGGACAATAGGCAAAGTGTAATATCACAGTTGATTGAGACGCAACAGAATAAGGTACAGAATTGAGATAGCCCCAATAAAACAGAAACAAATAAAAGCAAACAGGTGTTTCATAAAGAAACTTTCCTTCTCTCTCTTAAACATTAATCAAATATAGGGTCATCTATCAAGAGTCTCTAATTCAGGAGCATAGAAGATGGTGTTAGCATGATCAGACTTCACTAGAAGTCCAAAGGAAAAGGAAATAAGTCCAAGAATAAGGACAGCAGAGAAGCGTGTACCACTCTAAGTCTAATGGGGATCTGCTGTGACTCTAACTATTAGAACATCAACTTAAAAGTAAGAGGAGATGCAGTAACATCCTTATGTACTTTCACACTACCCGGGATCAATCAAACCAGTACAACTGCAATGTTGCTCTTTATTCCCAACTCATCGAACTGAGACTGCGGTTTTCAGCCCTGAACCATTCTGATACATGATGAACAGCAAGTTTCTTTTGACTAGTGTTTTCCACGTTCACTGCTAAGTTCCATCCAAACCTAACTATAAATAGTCTAGTACAGATAATAAAGCTTTCTTTAACTAGCAAATAATGAACCTGGATAAAAATAGAAAACATGCAGTAGTGGCCGGTGTTGGAGACAAGTGGTGGGGTGGGCGGGGAGGGGGCAGAGGATTCGCGGAGGGCTGAGAGGGGAAAAAAAAAAGAAGAAGATAACGTACCTGCAGCCGGCTACGTCGCCCTCGTCTGCTTCTCTTCTTCTCCCAGAATGCCCTACGGCCAAACATGAAGCTGTTCTCACGCATGACAGCGTTTCAGGATTGTCCGAGGCACCCTTGATTTGCGCTCCAGGACAGACTGTGAGTCTGTGCCTGCTCTCTCTAACCCAACTGTGTTGGAGAGAGTTTTCACTGCGCATGATGGTTTGGCAGGCCTGAGAAGCCCAGCCAAATCATCATGCGCAGTGAGGGGAGTGAGGGGAGTGCACATACCACTCCACTCAGTGTCTGTCACTCCCAGGCCCCGGCCACAAGACTCAGCAGGAAAAAGGAAAAATAAAACAAGTGTTTAATATCCTTTTTAATTTTCCTCTTCTGCTGTTTTTGGAGGGGCAACGCTCCTTTGCCATAGCAGAGGAGCTGCCACTGAAAACATGCTGGCATGTAAAATGCATTTCAACTGAGTCATGTAGTCATGCTTACTTTAAGCAAGAATTTAATGTGCAATTCGAATGCATGATTATACATGCACACGTGTAACTTGAAAAATGAATGCAAAACCTTTATAAAATAATACATGTTTACATACTCAAATAAAATTTGAAGTGTAAAAACATGAATACAGAATACATTCTTCATGTTGAAACTGAACATTAGTGCACACATATATAAATCTCTAATCTCTACAGTGAATGCATTCCATTAGTACGCTTGAATGCTTCCCACATGTTAATGAAGTTAAGGCCCACAGTGATAATAATGTCAAATGCATGTATATAACTGCATTTCTGTGACATGTATGGGTGGAGTCTGAATTGCGCTGCTCTAGGTCGATGTCATTTTCTCCTGTATCGTATTTAAGTAACTTCCCACCACCAATGAGAGATAGTGTAAAGTTCATAAGATCAGTCCACCCATTACTTTAAGAGGGAAAATAATGAATGTAGCCCATGAAGGCCATTTTTGGTAGGAGTCTAAACAAAGTGAGGGTAAGAGAGACTTAGTGGTTTCCTAAGGTGGCCAACCAAGTTTATTGATCTGATAAAAATAAAATGTGTACAGTGTGCTGCTATTGATAAAGTGACAATGTCACCCATATCTTCTGCTGCCTTCCCTTGAGACCCTGCTCCGTTCTGGGTTTAAACATGGCAGGAGTGTTCAGTGTCGTACTTCAGCCTGAAAGCTTTATTTTAAACTTGTTAGACTATAGCTCCATGTGGATGAGTGCACATTGTGTAGCTATACATGCACACATACACGCTAACATCATATATTATGATAATCTATGAGGAGCTGAACAGTATCAATCTGTAAACTCTTTTAAAAATAAACACAACACTAGTGGCAGCTTAATATTGAGATGCAAATGTTTCCACGGAGAGAGGGTATTTAGTACAATTATCACGCCTGATTCTTGTAACAGGGTAAGTTATTGCATCAAGATAAGTGTAATGTAGTTTGGAAATGTAATTGGGTTACAACTAAATACTTCTTTTCTGATATAATTTGTCTTCAAAGGACTACAGACCATCAACACACAAAAATTTCCTGTAAAATACATGATGGGATGTTTTAGTATAGATTGTGTATGAATAACTGTTTCGATTGTCCCAAAATATTCATTAGCAATCGAATTTGTTAATGTAAATTTCTGTGTCTGAAATATTTTGAACTGTCAATTGAATTATATTTCCATTGATTCTGGAAAAGACAGTACATTTTTATAGAGAATACATAGCGGTGAAGGGTACTCCTGAAGTAGGAATTTATTTTACAAGAAGCATTAAGGGGGTCATTACGCCGCCATCGTATCGTATTTTGAACCGTCCGCCTACAAGGCGGCGGCCCCATAGGCCTAATTATGATGCAACCGCCATTGTGGAGGTTGCATTGCCCACCTTTGACATTGCGGCGGGTGTTGCTGGCTGCAGCACCCGTCGCAATGTCAAACAGGGATGTTTTACATATCTCCGTACTATGTGACAGGCACCATGCGGTGCCTGTCACTTGGTTCAGGGATATGTAGGGGGCACCATAGGTGCCCTCCAACACCCAAAGAAATGTAAATGTAAATGTAATGGGCATTTATAGAGCGCTGCTACCACTCCAAGGAGTATCTTGGCGTTTACACAACCCAGGTGGAAGAGTTGGATAGGGAAAGAAGTCCAGGTTTCTTAAACACAGCCACTACACTAGGGTTCTACACAGAGTGTCAGACATGGAGAAAATCCAAGTTTTCAATGCCTTCCTAAAAGGGGCTTCTTGGGAGAAAGACCGCAAGGAAAGGGGGAGTTTGTTCCAGGCCTTGGTTCCTAGTACAAAGATGGATTTGCCACCCTTTGTAGCCAGTTTAAAGCGGGGAATGGTAAGTAAGTTCTGGCTAGCGGATCTTAAGCAGCGTGCTGGGTAGTATCTTTTGAACCCCCTTCGTAAATAGGTCGGGCCACGTTGATGGAAGGCCCTAAAAGTGATCAAGAGAAGTTTAAACAGAATTCTCTTTCCTATTGGCAGCCATTGTAAGATATTTAGAGCTGCAGAGGCAGATGATCTACGGGGCAGACGCAGTACGAGGCGGGCAGCCGCGTTTTGGATCATCTGCAATTTGTGGAGCACGATTTTGTTTGCTCCAGCATAAAGTCCATTGCAGTAATCCAGCCTAGAATTTATTAAGGCCACTGCGACTGTTTTCCTCGCCGAAAGAGGAAGGAGGTCAAAAAATTTCCTAAGTGCTTTAATAATTTGGAAGCACATACCTGCCACTGCTACAGCCTGAGGTTTGAAGGATAGGCAGTTGTCAAATTTTATGCCTAGGTTACGGGCGGATGCAATTGTGTTAGGTGGAGCTTCTGCATCCGATGGCCAGCATACTGTGGGGGAAAAAGGATTATGTTCCTGGAGGGGAGGGGGGGCCGGTTATGGGTCCCCAATGTCCATCCCCGCCAGCCTTTTTATGGCGAATGAACCGCTATGGAAAGGCTGTCAGGGAGGGACATCCTAATCCCTATGGTGGTGCCTTGTAGGCACCGCCACCACCAATGCAGGGATTGGGAGGCCCTCCACTGCACCAGCAGGCTCAAGGAGCCCGTCAAATGCGTGGCGGTCGGAATGGAACCGCCAGCCATCGTAATGTGGCAAGTGGGAAATGGCCTTCCGATGGCAGTGAGACCGCCACCGACAACCTGTCTGGGGTGGGCTCGCTGTCATCGTAATGACCCCCTGAGTTACTGTTAATGAAGTAAAGGAATGCTAAATTACCCAAGATTTGAATGTTCTCTATTAAATATGTATTGAGTTCTGAATTAGATGAATTGAATTGTTCAACAATATATTTATAATGCTTTATGTTAAAAAACTATTTATATTACAACCACTGAATATTTAAATTAATATATTTATGAGTCGATAGAATTATTAGAAGCATTACCTGAGTATTCTTGGAAATTTTATCTTATCACAATTATTTGACTGCTTGTACAGCCAGTTCATGTATTGAGCTTCTTACACTGTTTATTGGCTTCTCAAAACATACACAAGGAGGATGTTGCTATGTGACATTGCTGTTGTATCTAAAAGGGTTTGCTACTCACTGTCTTCCATTATTGCTGGGGTGGCTGTCCCAAAGACGGACATATGACCTGAGCTTACATTGCAGAGAGAAGGATTTGTCTAAGTTTTCCAAGGGAGTTTGTGGAGGGTCTCTATCCTGGTGTGTAGATCACTGTTGGTTAGTGTGACTCAAATGGAGATTCATAAACTCTGGAGTGGGCAATCTCCTCTATTGTCAGCTCCTCTATTGTCAATAAACTTGGCACCAGCAGCCTGTATACAGCACCATGAACAGAACGTATAAAAAGAAACCCAGAACAGCACTATAAACTGAAAAATCATATTTATTTTCCGTGTGTGAGTATATCTTGTTGGACAACAAAAATCAATGGTTGCACAGTGGTTACTGGTTAAAAGTAAATCAGCTTGGGCTCAACCCAGGACCTACTTGCAGCAGAGGCGGCCAGCCTAGGGGCAATAGTAAGGGAAGGCAGGCAACCATATGTGTCTCTGTTAGAAGATCAATGGCTTCGCTCTCTGAAGCAACATGAAGCAAGAGCAGAAAATTGAGCATAGATTACGGCAATGTAGATTTTGCTATCTCTCAATTTACTTTGTTTTTTAAGAACAGGACAACATAATCTTGTGTTACTTTTAGAATGGAGAGCCATCTCCAAGAAATCACTTGCATGAATGAGAATATTGAACATTGCCCTTTTTGCAGGGTGTTCACCAGAATTTTGCCTTCTCTTACTGAGCCCATTTTTATTGGTGTTAGAACTGTGCACACTTTTTCCCTGCTAACCAGTGGTAAAGTGCTTGTGCTCTCTCCCTAAATCATGGTACAGTTGGCATATATCTTATTGGTACATTTAATTTACTTGTAAATCACTAGTAAATAGTAATAGTGGGCAGCAGCATCCAATGTTCCACCTACTAAAAAAGCTATGTAAAACTTGTCTAAGGCCTGCCAATGTAGCCTGTATTGCACTTTTACACTGCCATTTTAACTCTGCAAAATAACGCATTTGCCAAGTCTAATCCTTCCTTTTAAATATTTATAAGGCACCCATAAGGTAGGCATTAATGGCTCCTAGGGCAGGGAGCATTTTATTTAAAACGTTGTACTTGTATGTTTAAGTTTTACATTTCCAGGCAGTGAAGAACTCCCAAAGTAGTTTTTGACTGTTGTAAGGTCTATTTCTTCCTTTGCCTAAACTTTTAGAAAGTTGCAATTTTCTTATCCAAACAATTGTGCCTTCTGCCAGTGTCCAGGGTCAAATGACTGTGAATAAATATGCTGTTAGGGTTTGTGTATTTCTTCCAGATAGTGCACAAAGGGACAATATGGACCATCCTAGCAGGATGACTGGGGAGGGAATGTACCCAGCCCCACTTACACTTCAAAGGGCTTGACTAATCTGACACCAGGCATGTCCTGCCTTCCTTTACCCACAGACAGTTTGGAGCCTTGACAGGGGAAGTAAAAGAACTTTCCAGAGCCAGATTTGAGAATAGGATAGGATTTCCCCCACACAAAGACTGGCACCAGGTATACGTATTGTACCTCCAGAGCCTCTCTTCAGAACATTCATGGACTTGGGGAAGTTATAGAAGGCCTGCCCTATTGCCAGAAGACTACACTGCTGCTTGAAATTTGGACCTGCTTTCCTTTCTGCAAGGCTAACCAGAGTGACCCCAAGGGTCAGTTGACTGACCTCCCATGTGACCTACAAGGTCACATCATTTTTCAAATGCCTCCCTACGCCTACCCAGCTGACCAGCTGTAACTGAACTTGCCAGAGCTCTACTGGCCTCTGCTGAAGTGAGTCCCTGATCCCCAATAGGTGCCTTCCCAGCTTCTGGACCCTTGGCTGACATCAGGGTGTACTCCTACTCAAGCAAAGTTAAGAATCCTTCTTGTTGGGCCAAAGTAGGGGGATAATGACCTGTATGATACCGGAAGCACAGTGGGCCACTCATCTGACGGAGTTATACAGGGGACCCGTAGGCTGAGATGGCCCTCAGCACATCTATGGGCAAACCCTCCCAGCCAACTGGTTCTCAGTGAAGGAAGTTAAGGCAGTTATTGAGAGAATAAAACTCTCTCATGTCACCGGTCCTGACAATGTCCCGGCGGTAATAATTAAAACAAATGGTGTTTGGTGGGCTAAAATGTATCTACTCTGTTCAGTTGGGTTGCAGGGTTCCTTTACCTGGAAGAGGTCTATTGTGAAACCGATTTTTTTAAAAAGGAGCGGTACAGACCCAATGCATTACAGGCTTATAAGCCTTTTGGACATTTCATTAAAGATATTCTCTTTGCAGGCAATGGTAGATTTGGGGGCCTATCCCATATCCCATTATTAAAGGCCTATGAAGGGAAGATTCCACCAATAGGCATGTATGGAGGAGAGATATTCTCTCTTGATCCAACTTATGGATGGGATAGACTGGAAGGGGAAGTACTTAAAAGACTTCTATCACTCCCACAAGGTACCATGGTCCAGGCTATAAGGAGAGAGTTCAGTCTGGTATCTTGGAACATGGCGGCCGCCACCCGGGCTCTAAGATACTTCAACATTCTGTTGGAGAATGATGAGGTGGCTAAAGTATCCACATTGTGCTGGGAAGAGGGCCAAAGCAGCGAAAGGTTGTGGGCAAAGGCTGTTAGAACCAGAATGACTGCAATGAAGAATTGCCATGTAAATAGTGGTACAGTTACATCTTGGCTCACCTTTCCTGGGAAACGAAAATTTAGAGAATCTGCTGCT
Organism: Lissotriton vulgaris; assembly: GCF_964263255.1. Classification (NCBI taxonomy): domain Eukaryota; kingdom Metazoa; phylum Chordata; class Amphibia; order Caudata; family Salamandridae; genus Lissotriton; species Lissotriton vulgaris. The sequence continues at coordinate 1,450,851,983 of NC_141689.1, read as the reverse complement.
ATGGCGTCACAAAAATGTGATTTATTACATCTAAAGAAGAAATCATCTATTAGCTTCTCGTTAGCTTCACTTGGCCAGGATGGTGTTTTCCCTTACTTATTGTGGTTTTGTAAATTCTCAAACCTGACTCCATTTTAGTCTTGCCCTCACGTAGGCCCGTGAAGTAGGCCCAACGAACAAGTGGCCTGGCCTTCTGAGTTTGTGCATATATTAACTTGGGTTTTTCTGACTCTGAATGAACTGCAGAGAGAGTGACCCTTTTCACCTGAAACTGACCTTTTGCAAAACCAGTTTCACTAGCTGATCGTTGTCTGAGTTTCTCAATCACTGTTCAGGACCTCGTTAACCTTTAGTTTCCTTGCACATATCTTATCCTAATCAATATCTAAATTGTTTCTTTCCTTACGACTTTCTTTTCTAAACATGGGTTTTTGCCATGCGTCGTGACTGCCATCTGGTGATGCCTTTTACCTAGGCCTCAGAAGTTAGTCTGCGAGCAAAGCAGTCTGACCTTTTATGGGTCATGTATATATTAACTAAGGTTTTCTTTGTGCGCTGGAGTTAATTTCAGAAGCTGGCCTTTCACCTGGAATTGACCCTGCCCAGCCAATTTCCCTGCAAGATCCTTATCCACTTTCCCAATCACCATTCAAGACATTTGTTAACTTTTAAGTTTCTTTACGTTTCTGTTATCTTGCACATTATCTGAAACTACTTTTCTTTACTGTTTCTTCATTTCATGGGTTACGCTTTCAATTAAGGGCTTGTCCGGGCCTTCCAGATTATTATTTAGATATGCCTAAATATTAACTTGTGGGTTGGGACACTGTAAAATGAGCTTTACTGTATGATGCTGTGTGATGTCATGTATTTTCTATTGGTTGAATTTTGGTGCAGGGGCGTGCATTTTAAATGTACCTTTTTGTGTATAAATAGGGATGTCTCGCCTTATTAAAATTGAGCAGTTTCTTGAGTTGTACACCGTGTTGTATTGCTGGGATTTCTGCTACTAGCTGCAGCTAATAAATTTGATCTCTGACGCCACCTAGAAGTATTCCGTGTCTCTGTGTACCAAGGCAAGGGAACCCAGAGGACTTTGGGCGTGTCCCTGGCGCCGCTGGGTATTTGACATCCCAGTTCTTCAGTTGACGCGGCCAACGTGGGGCGGCTTCAGTGGTACCGGTCCAAGCCCGAAGATGGCGAGGAGCCACGTGAGGAAATTCTGGAGGAGGGCCCCCACTTCATCGACCCCTGCATGTCGACGTGGACCAAAGGTCTTTTCTGCGAGGCTTCCCGCTTTCCAACGGCTACGAAGGACTGCTGCCCTGACTGTCGCCTTGTCTTGGACCCTCCGATTGATGTTTGTAAAGCGAGACGATAGACGGCCTTCTGGTGACGTGACAGATATTTGGTTAAGTATAAGTGGGTCGCTCCCACGACTTTGTTTGGTTCCTTGGTTTTGATTTGGTTGCTGCAGTACCCAAAGCCGAAGGGCTTGTATATTTACGAGTGTATCATTTTTTGATTCCCTTTGAAGTTTGAAGCCAGACTAGTGAGCAAGATGCCTGGTCTTGGTAAATTTGGTAATTGGTTTGTTTGTGGTAGTAACAGGGATTCCCGATTGGAGGATTCATGTCCGATACCTCCGGTTGGAACTCCGACCTATGAGCTCTATTCTAAACACGGAGTGGGTCCCATTACTTATAATGAAGTATGGGTCCGCTACACGAAAGAAGATGGTGTTTTGCAATGGCCCCCACATGGTAGTTTTGAAACAGAGATTTTAGACAATCTAGAAGTTAGGCTATTTAGGAAGAAAGCCCGGCCGGCAATGTTTGACTCTTTTCGCCTTTAGCGTAAGGAAGCCAAACAGCGAGAAATTAAGCAAGCAAAGAGAGATAGGAGAGATAAGAATATGTCAGTACTACAAGCTGCTAGACAGTTTAAGGAAGATGGAGAAGAGCGTGCGAGTGAAGTCTTAGATAGACAGCGTTGCATGGCCATAGATAAATGTTATCCGACCTTGCCATCTTCTCCTCCGAAAGTGATGGAAGACCTTGAAAAAGATCCTTTGATCTCTCATTTACTGAGATTGCCTCCTCCCTATGTGCAGGGTGCTACTGCGCCTCTATTACCCCGGGTTGTTCCACCCTTTGTTGTTCAACCTCCTGCTGTTGTTCAGCCACCCGGTGCTCCACAGATGGTTTTGCCTCCTCCTGTGCAACCCATTCTAGGGTCGCCAGCCTTGCTACCAGCTTTGCCTCAAACTCCTTTGCCTTCTGCTTCTGCATCTTAGACTTCTACTGTTCATGTCCCTACACCTTCCTTGCCTCAGAATACTTATTCTCCTGTTCTTATGTCTACTTCTTCCCCTTCTGCTCAAAAACGAATGACCAAGACTGTTGTTAATCTGTTGTCACCATTGTTTGGGTCACTGAATATGACACCTGTTTCGGAACGTAAACAGAGTCGTAGTCAGCTTCCTAGTTCTGAAGAACGGACAGTGTTGGATTTGTTGGCTCGTAGGTGGATTTTAAATGCTCCGAGGTATGATTTGCCAGCAGTTATGGATGTTTTCTTTCAGTGGGAACCGCCTAAGCAAAGGTATGTTTTTGATGTAACGTGTACTTTTCTGCATCAGGAATGGGAAGATAACGAGTTGGGTCCGATTCCGCAGGATGTGCTCGATGTTCAGTCAGATTTTGCTAAAGGGATGATAGTGGAATCTGATGTTACAGATGCCGTAGAGACAATACTTGCTTTCAGATCTAGACTTTCGCCTCAGACATTGTATGAACCTGATTCCTCTGTTAGGAGGAAAGTGAAACAGTACCCTATGAGAGAAGTTCCTCCTGTATGGAAAGAAGCAGTTCCGGCTAATGTAAATTTGGGTATTCAGGCCGCTCCGGCTCATTTTCAGCGAGTATGGGAACATGTCCCTTGGAAGAGAGCAGAGGTCTTGGCTCTTAAGCAGACCTTACCTGACCCTCGTAAGAATCCTGCTGTTTATTATAAGGAGTTGTCCCAGACAGTTGAAGCGTGTATTATGAATTTAGCTGACATTGATATGTTGATGGGTAATGTAGTCCCTCAACCCTTGTGGGCGAAGATTCGTCATTAAAATCATGCTGCTGAATTAGGTGATACCTGGGCGAATATTGTTGCTGCAGATGGTAGACAGGAGGGAGGTGCTAAACCTGAACCTTTAGTTTCAGAATTACCAGGTAGAATTATTAATCTGATGAAAACAATGATGCCCGCTTTACGAGTGAATTGGGATAAGTTAGCAGCATGTAAGCAGAAGAAAGACGAAAGTGTATCTGACTTCTTCACTAGGTTTGAAGAGACGTTTATTGATCATAGTGGTCAGGATATGAGTACGGAGGGTGGTCAAAGGTTGTTTGTGGATAAATTTGTTTTTAATTTGCTTCCCGAACTTTCTAATAAGTTAAAAGACTCTGAGAGTTCATGGGCTGTCTCTTCGTCGGCCCAGATATTGGCTACTGCACAATATTACGAGAATAGGGATAAAGATGAGAAGGATAAAGTGGAGAAGAAAACTAAAGAGTTAAAGACGAAAGTTCTTTTGCAGCAAGCTTATCTGCCTCGTCAGAATCAGCCTCAGTTTCAGCAACCTCCACAATTTCAGAGATTGTTACAGAAGCCTTATGTTCAGCGATTCTTCCCTGGCCCTAATCAGTAGCTTATTGCAGAGAGGAAGGTCATTACAAGAATAGTTGCCCGGCTTTGTTACAGTGTGCGAATGGTGTATCTGGTCAGAGAGGACGTGGTAGTTTTCAGCAAGCTCCTAGGGGTAGGGGACGTGGTGTGATCCCTCAGAATAAGCAATCCTCTTCCCTACAGAATTCTGTGAATTATTTTGACAGACAGAATGTTCCGAGTGGTCAGTCTGCCCAGTACTATGTTGAGGATTACTATGTCGAAGGTGAGAGTTCTGGTTATAATGATAACTAGGACAGCCAAGGACAAAGTGAGGGAGTAGTGTCAGTTCCAGTAGATCAGAGTGGACCTTATGTTGAAGCGATTACATCAGGTGTGGCAGAACCTTAGGATACTGGTGCGATGAAGAGTTCTATTATGCACTCTAAACTTCCTGGCGCACCTTTGTCTGGCTTGACCAATGTTTCAGTAGGATTTTCAGGCGCCCCAGTTCGTAATCCGGTTTCTAGTCCTTTGTCCCTTTCCATTGGCCCTTGTGAATTGGAAGCTCCACTTATTCTAACGACTGGTTGTGGTGAGAATCTGTTGGGTTTGGACCTGCTGAAAAGATTGTATGCGACATTACATTGTTCTCCTTCAGGAGTACAACTTACCCCCGGTAAGAAAGTGATTTCCCCAATGTATTTGTCTAAGGATTGTTTGCCACTGGAATTGCGTTCGCTTCCTGATACACTTTGGGCTACAGGTCCAAATGATGTTGGTCTTTTGCAGATTCCACCTTATGTTGTCACCCTTAAGTCAAATGCTAGGCTACCTCGTATTCCCCAATACAAGATCTCGAGTGATGGTGAGAGAGCTCTTTTAGCGATTGTTTATGATCTGGTTGAGAAGGGTGTAGTTGAGGAAACGAGAGGTAATGTTTGTAACAGTCCTGTGTTGCCTGTCCTTAAATGTACTGATGCTTCTCAGCCACCTGTGTACCGGTTTGTGATCGACCTTCGAGAGGTAAACAAGATTGTCGTGCCACAGTTTCCTGTGGTGCCTGATATTATTGCTTTGTTGACTTTGATTCCTGCTTCGGCAGCTTGGTTTTCTGTCATCGATTTGAAGAATGCTTTCTTCAGTATTCCTATTGCTGAGGAGAGCAGGGATATTTGTGGCTTCTCATTAGGAGGCCGAAGCTTCCGGTTTAAGAGAGCTCCCCAAGGTTATTGTGAAAGTCCCTCCATCTATAGTCAGGCGTTGAAAACTCAGCTTGACAGTTTTGTGTTACCTGTTGGTGCTACTCTTATTCAGTACGTCGATGATTTGTTGATTACTGCTGATGATGAAAAGATTTGTAAAGAGGCTACTCTTTCTTTGTTGCAGTATTTGTCTGACCTTCATCATAAAGTGTCACCTTCAAAGTTGCAATATTGTCACCAAGAAGTGACCTACTTAGGTCATCTCTTGTCGAAGGAGGGAAGGAGATTGACCCCAGAACGAATTCAAGCGATTGCGCAAATGAGTGTGCCATCCACACAGAGAGAAGTGCGTGCCTTTTTAGGTATTACATCGTATTGTAGACAGTGGATCCCCAATTTTTCACTGTTGGCGAAACCTCTGTTAGCATTGACTCTGAAAGATACTCCGCATCCTCTTCCTTGGTCTGACGAATGTCAGAAAAGTTTTTCTGAACTACGCAATGCATTGTGTTCGGCTCCTGTGTTGGGTACTCCAGACTATAGTAAGCCTTTCACGTTGTACGTGCACAAGAGAGAATGTTGTGCGTTGTCAGTATTGACACAACCATTTGGGGACAAGCAGCGTCCATGTGCGTATTTTTCAGCAACGTTAGACCCAGTTGCTAAGGCGTTGACGAGTTGTCTGAGAGCTACAGCTGCAGCGGCTGTTTCTATCCGACAGTCTGCTGGTTTGGTATTGGATAATACGTTGATTGTGATGGTCCCACATGCAGTGGATACCTTATTAAACAGGACTAAGACACAGCACCTTACTAGTGCACATCTGTCAGGTTACGAGTTGACATTGTTGGCTAGTCATGTTCACATTAAAAGATGTAATGTGTTGAATCCAGCTACATTGTTACCGATCTCTACAGAGACGGATCCTCAGGAACAGCATGATTGTTTTCTTCGTACAGAGGAAGAAACGAAGGGTAGAGTTGACCTGAGGGATACTCCCCTTACGGATGTTGATGGTACCCTATGGGTAGATGGTTCGTGTTTTAAGCTTCAGAATGGTGAAACAACTGCAGCATATGCAATTACAACTTTACATACAATTGTTGAGACAGCACGCATACCACAGAATTCTGCGCAAGCAGCAGAGTTGATTGCACTGACTAGAGCGTGTGTGTTGTCAGAAGGAAAGCGAGTGAATGTTTACACTGACAGCCAGTATGCGTTTGGTGTTGCCCATAGTTTTGGGCGTTTATGGAGAGAGCGTGGGTTCCTTACTTCGCACGGAACCAAAATACAGCATGGACAGTTGGTGAATGAACTTTTGGAATCTCTCACTCTCCCAAAGCAGATTGCAATTATGAAGTGTAGTGCGCATAAGAAAGTTGTGGACGATGTTGGTCGAGGGAATGTGTTTGCAGATGAAGTTGCGAAGGAAACGGCGAAAGACATGATGAGCCGTATTTATGTTGCAGGCCCAGCTAATTGGGTTATGGCTGGTGGAATGTGCGAAGACACAATAGAAAGTGTGAAAATGATTCAGGCTGAAGCGACTGAGAAAGAAGTGAGTGTTTGGAGAGAGACTACGGGTATGTTGGATTCGACAGGTTGTTGGGTTGAGTTGTCAGAACACCAGCGATGGCTGATCTCAGATGCGTATGTGCTCCCAGTGGTTACAATGGCTCATGGATTGGCTCACATAAGTTCGAAGGGAATATGCAAGTTGTTGGCTCCAGTTTGGCAGAATGCTGGAATTCCAAAATGTGCAGAGAACGTGGTGAAACATTGTATGATTTGTCTGAAGTATAATCCTGGTAAGGGAACTCCAACTCCAGCTGGTCATTTTGCTCCTCCGATGTATCCGTTTGAGGTGATACAGCTAGATTATATACATATGGAGAGATGCAATAACTTGAAGTATGTCCTTGTGGTTGTTTGTGCCTTTTCCAGGTGGATAGAGGCCTACCCCCTAAAAGATAATACTGCCTTGTCTACAGCCAAGGTTTTGCTGAGAGAGTACTTCCCTAGGTATGGCTTGCCGAGAATTGTATGGTCGGACAATGGGAGTGAATTTGTGGGTCAAATCATGAAGAAAGTATGTGCTGGTTTGGGAATAAATCAGAAGTTCCATGCAGCGAATCACCCCCAGTCTGCTGGACTTGTTGAATGTTACAATGGTACCTTGAAGCTGAAATTAGCTAAGGTACAAGCGAGCACTGGTCTTACATGGCCGGATGCCTTGCCGTTGGCTCTTTTGTCAACAAGGACGACTGTGCATTCTCGAGTGGGACTTAGTCCGTATGAAATTGTGTTTGGTCGTCCTGCGAATGTTTGGGGTGTGCCTCATCCTGAAGAATACAGCAGTATTGAGTACCCTATGTTGGTAGATTACTTACATGACTTGACTGCTAAATTACGTGTTCTCCACCAACAGGTCTATGACAGTTTGCCGACAGCTACTACAGATCCAGGGCACACGATCCAACCTGGTGATTTTATCTTGACGAAGAATTTCAGCGATTCAAGAATTTGGAACCGAGATGGACTGGTCCCTATTTGGTATTGCTGGTCACTAGAACTGCTGTTAGAGTAGCTGGTAAAAAGAACTGGGTGCATGCCACCCATACGAAAAAAGTTCCTTTGCCTTTACCGTATGATCAGTGGGTGAGGGATGGTATAGCTGACACAGATTGCGAGAGAGTCCCCAAATTCGTTCCATTTAGTGATGCTCATTTGACATGGACACGGTCAGAACGCGAGGATGATGATGTTCTGCAAGCTGCTGTGCCTCCTCATCTAAAGATTGACACCACCAATCCGGAACTTTTATTTAAGGATCCACCTGTACCTGATAAAGAACGCTACAATTTGAGGCCAAGAAAGCCTATTGCCCTGGACAAATAAAACCGAATTTTTTATACAGTGAATTACACCTTGTCAGATCAGGAGACTTTTTTGCTTTTTCCTTTTTCGAGTCACCATCCGGACTCAGCTGCAGGGTCACGGTAGGAAGTTCTTAAGGGGTGAGCCGCGTATTGACACAAGGTCTGTGGTTCAGGGTCGTTAGTGCGATCTTGGCGCACACTTAAGTGAAGAAGGAAAATTGCCATGAGCAGCACGTTAGAGGATGGAGTTTCTTGAGTCTGATAAATGTGTTAGGAAAGTGGATTCTAAAGTCCGAATATGTATATTGATTCGTAGCAAATGTTTTTTAATAATGTGTTTTCTTATCCTTGTGAATATTACGTTAGCTTGTGTGGGTTGGATTTTCTATGCCACACAATTGCCACTTACATCTACCTCCCAACCTACTCTTTCTTTTTCTACTGTTTCTCCACATGAGTTTCATACGTTACCTGAACATGAACAGACACGAAGATCAGAATTTGTGAACAATTCGTTTATACAGATGTTGCATCAGCATCAGCTAGTCATAAATACCACGAATTGTTGGGTGTGTGGTCTTATGCCACATACGACAAATAAGGGAATGCCATAATTGGTTTTGCCTTTTTCGCCTAACGGGTCAGTTTGGGCACTCCAATCAATGTTTATCTATGCGAATGAAGCCTCTCCTGTACGTTCCGTCAAAGACAATGCAAGTAATAATGCCTTGATACGGGGAATAGTTGATATGATTAGAGATATCGATGCGTATAACGCTATCCCTAGAGATGAGGTACGGGCATATGTCGGTTGGAATAAGACGACATATAGTGTTAGTTTGACGGAGAAAGAAAGGCAGCGAAGGTCTCCTCCTAATTGGATTATACCCCACCGAGGTCATCTCTGTTTGCAAGGTAATGGTCAGAATCCGAGAGCTCAGCTTGGTAAGAGTGTGTGTGTTCACACATACGTTTATACGTCCCAGAAATCTCCTCCGTTCGTGCCAGCTAAAGGCACGTATTTTGTTTGTCACGATAGAGCATACACATGGTTGCCATCTGATTTTTCCGGCACATGTTACGTGGCATTTTTTCTTCCCCCTACATACACTGCTGTTTTCGATTACCATAAGACAAGATATGGTAGAGGTATAATCGATGCGAAAGATACTGTCGCACAAGAAGCTGGAGACTTCTTCAAGGGTTTCCTACCCTTTTGGGGTCCTATGGCTAATAGTAGGAATATTCGTCAGCTTACGAGAGTGGTTGAGGCCACTATAAATGAGACTGCAGGTGCCCTTAGCAAAATTACAGCTGAGCTTCAAGCGGATCGCCTTATGACATTACAGAACCGTTTTGTTTTAGATATTATACTTGCAGATAGAGGTGGGGTATGCAAATTGATTAGATCTAGTTGCTGCGTTTTCATACCAGATAATGCCCCGACAGTGTACCAAGCCATCTCTAGACTACATAAGATCTCTGAGTCTATTCATCTGGACGAAGGTAACTGGTCGTTGATGGGATGGTTATGGGAATCACTGTACAAATGGGGATGGAAGATTCTGATGTTCCTTGGTATGGCGTTAGCTATCCTTTTCTCGTGTTGTTTATGCAACCAGTGTGGTCCCGCCATTTGTAGTCTTTGTGCTACGATCTGTGTGAGAAGACCAGTCCCGAGAGAAGTGAAGAATAATAAGATGATGTTACAGCAACATCTTGATGACCTGATGAGAATAGATATAGACCTAGATCAGATTGACATGAGGTTATTGCCTACGTAATGGCAAAAAGAGGGTCTGTGGTTCTGTAAATTCTCAAACCTGACTCCATTTTAGTCTTGCCCTCACGTAGGCCTGTGAAGTAGGCCCAACGAACAAGTGGCCTGGCCTTCTGAGTTCGTGCATATATTAACTTGGGTTTTTCTGACTCTGAATGAACTGCAGAGAGAGTGACCCTTTTCACCTGAAACTGACCTTTTGCAAAACCAGTTTCACTAGCTGATCGTTGTCTGAGTTTCTCAATCACTGTTCAGGACCTCGTTAACCTTTAGTTTCCTTGCACATATCTTATCCTAATCAATATCTAAATTGTTTCATTCCTTACAACTTTCTTTTCTAAACATGGGTTTTTGCCATGCGTTGTGACTGCCATCTGGTGTTGCCTTTTACGTAGGCCTCAGAAGTTAGTCTGCGAGCAAAGCAGTCTGACCTTTTATGGGTCATGTATATATTAACTAAGGTTTTCTTCGTGCGCTGGAGTTAATTTCAGAAGCTGGCCTTTCACCTGGAATTGACCCTGCCAAGCCAATTTCCCTGCAAGATCCTTATCCACTTTCCCAATCACCATTCAAGACATTTGTTAACTTTTAAGTTTCTTTACGTTTCTGTTATCTTGCACATTATCTGAAACTACTTTTCTTTACTGTTTCTTCATTTCATGGGTTACGCTTTCAATTAAGGGTTTGTCCGGGCCTTCCAGATTATTATTTAGATATGCCTAAATATTAACTTGTGGGTTGGGACACTGTAAAACGAGCTTTACTGTATGATCCTGTGTGATGTCATGTATTTTCTATTGGTTGAATTTTGGTGCAGGGGCGTGCATTTTAACTGTACCTTTTTGTGTATAAATAGGGATGTCTCGTCTTAGTAAAATTGAGCAGTTTCTTGAGTTGTACACCGTGTTGTATTGCTGGGATTTCTGCTACTAGCTGCAGCTAATAAATTTGATCTCTGACGCCACCTAGAAGTATTCCGTGTCTCTGTGTACCAAGGCAAGGGAACCCAGAGGACTTTGGGCGTGTCCCTGGCGCCGCTGGGTATTTGACATCCCAGTTCTTCAGTTGGCGCGGCCAACGTGGGGCGGCTTCAGTGGTACCGGTCCAAGCCCGAAGATTGCGAGGAGCCACGTGAGGAAATTCTGGAGGAGGGCCCCCACTTCATCGACCCCTGCATGTTGACGTGGACCAAAGGTCTTTTCTGCGAGGCTTCCCGCTTTCCAACGGCTACGAAGGACTGCTGCCCTGACTGTCGCCTTGTCTTGGATCCTCCGATTGATGTTTGTAAAGCGAGACGATAGACGGCCTTCTGGTGACGTGACAGATATTTGGTTAAGTATAAGTGTGTCGCTCCCACGACTTTGTTTGGTTCCTTGGTTTTGATTTGGTTGCTGCAGTACCTAAAGCCGAAGGGCTTGTATATTTACGAGTGTATCATTTTTTGATTCCCTTTGAAGTTTGAAGCCAGACTAGTGAGCAAGATGCCTGGTCTTGGTAAATTTGGTAATTGGTTTGTTTGTGGCAGTAACAGGGATTCCCGATTGGAGGATTCATGTCCGATACCTCCGGTTGGAACTCCGACTTATGAGCTCTATTCTAAACACGGAGTGGGTCCCATTACTTACAATGAAGTATGGGTCCGCTACACGAAAGAAGATATCCCAGTTCTTCATTATCACAGTTACCAGATCCAAGTTTGAGAAAAGAAATCCTAAGGGTTCAGGTGGGATGTAATCCAATTTATTCATCCCACCCGTATAAGACAGGGGTGCAAAATAATAGTGGTCTTTGTCCCTGCCCTCTGAAAGCCAAATGCACTATTACGCATATTCTTATGGACTGCGCTTTTTATCTTGCAAATCGGATTAGGTTTTTAAGACCTCTGTTTTTTAAATATGATACTCTTCATAGGAACAATGCGGCGGAGTTACTGTCTGAGATGCGATATTTAGATGAGGCAGTTGGGATTGCTCGGTTCCTACGATCTGCTAAACATGATTTTAAAAAATGAAATGTAATGGGGATGGGGTGGTGAAGAGGGGGGTTCATTTAAAGGTTTTAATTAATATGCATTTTTTTTGCAAGTTTTATGGACAATTGTCTAAATAAACTTGTTTTTGAACTTTTGCCTTTGCCTTCTTGTTTGGCTTCTTGTGACCTCGAACAGGCCCTGATCTGTGACATAACTTGGCAATTTATGCACCATCAGGGTAGAATACTGAAAAGCAGAAGTATTCCTGTGGGCTATTGGAAAACAATATGCTTTTCACAATCAAAAAGGTTAAGCCTACATGATTTGTCAAGGTGTTCACAATGTAAAATGAAAGGGCTACTATCTTTGTCACCGCATTTATTAAACAATAAAGCAAGCCATGTGACTTTACCTTGAAAATAAATAAACACGATAATGTGGTCTCTGACTAGAAAGATCTAACAAACAGTAAAGAAAGACTCAAAGTATACATTGACCTGAACCTTATCCCGTAATCTCCCACTGAAGATATGTATCTAGCATTTTCCAGACCAAGAAAAGGTATATATATTTAAACCCTTCTATTACATTTGTCAGAGAGTTAACAATGTAAATCCTCCTCCTGTAATATTTGTCAGACAGTTAAACAAGTAAAGACCCTTCCTACAATGTTTTTCCTTGAGTTCACAATATAAAACCACTCCCTACTGTATTTGCCAGAGAGTTCACCCGGTAGAACCCCTTCCTATTGTATTTGAGGAGTCCAGTTCAGGTGGTCCTGGGGCATTCAGAACTTACTAGCCCCAATTGTGTCCATGGACTTCTTTCACCTCTGGTGTCCTGGAGATTCAATACCCCAAACTTCCAAACTTGGGACCAAGAGTCTCTTTTAACACTGATATCTTCAGGTAACTAGTCAGAGCATTCTAAAGCTGACTCAGAGACATGATGTGGGCTACAAATTCATAACACAGCAATGCCCAACATTACCAATAAATCAAGATGTGGGCTACACATTCATAAAACAGCAATGCACAACATTACCAATAAATCAAGATCCAGACAGTACTTTTTCTTTAAAACATAAAAGTTAGTTAATGAACCATGAGATAAACGCAATAGTAAAAATGAGAAATATTTGCAAGATTTCATGGGAAATTATAAATTGATATCTCCACCCACAGAGGCCTGCAAATTAGCCAGGATGCAAATCATGTATACTAAATAAATATTACAGGAGGGCAACTAACCCTGTAATTGTAGTCTCCTCCCATTATCTGTGAGGTACCATAAGTTAATTTGTACGCTTGCAAGCTCTAATAGTAACATGCATTGGCAAAGCCAAAATGTCCCACCTTTATAGACCTATTAGCTTTGCAAATGCAGTTTTTGGGAGTGTGGTGGTGGTTTCGTGGGGGAAAGCACATGTGGAAGAGATCCATATGGAGCATAGGGGAGGGAGTACTTTCTGCGGAGGCAGCACACGATGGGGAGCGCAACTCAGATTAGAGGTGGGTCAGGGTGATGAGACAGGAAACACATAAGGGAGAGAGCAACATGGGATCGAGGAAGCACATGATGTAGAAAGCAACACGTAGATTAGGTGGGTGCAGGTGTTTTCAGGGGTTGGAGTATCACACAAGGAAAAGAACAACATGGGTGAGGGGGAGTTTGCAGGGAGCAACACAGGAGGGAGAGAGAAACACATTGTGTGGGTGGGTGTTTTCTGTGGTAGAGGAGAAATATACAAGGGAAAGAGCAACACTTAGCATGGGGAATTGGTTTTGGGTGGGGAGGGGGAGAAGCACACACGGGAGAGAGCAATATATAGCGCGAGGGTGGGAAAGCACTCAAGAGAAAGGGTGACATAGAGACCTGGTGTTTGGGGCTGCAGGGGAGCAAGCACAGGAGGGAGAGAGCCACACAGAGGGCAGGAGTGGGACGTGTTTTGCAGGGGGTGAAGCACATGAGGGTGAAAGCAACATAAAAAGCAGGGGGGAGCAAAGCAAACAAGGAGGAAAGCAACATGGAGCACTGTAGTGGGATTTGTTTGGGAGGGAGAAACATATAATGGAGAGAGCTACACTGAGTGTAGGGGGAAACGCATACCTGGAAGAAAGCAACACAGAGTATGGGAAAAGCACACAAGTCAGAAAGGAACTCAAGGCAGAGTGTGGTGTGGGAAAAGAATATATGATGAAATCCCGCAAACAAAAATCCTGCATACCATGACTCCGCATTTATTACAACGCAGAGCCATTACTCCGCAATACTATCACTCCTCAAACTTTTACCCCGCATATAACTTTACCACGCATGCCTTTACAACGCAAAGGCATGTGTGGTGAAGTTATATGCGGGGTAAACTTAGTAAATGTACTTACCACATATATATTTATTTCACATAATGGTTATCACATCTAACCCAGGACTAGGATAGGGTTTTTTTTTTTTACAAAAAATTACTCTATTTTTGCACTAGCAGCTTGTTAGCTGAATGTACTTTCTTAGATAAACAAATGGGGCCACTCTTCAGAGTATAACATTGTGGCTTTACAATATAATTCAGGAAATGTTTCTAGTCCATAAACACATAGGCACACTGATTTGTCATGTATTATGTTAGACGGTTAACTTTGTTGATACTGTCTCTAATTGGTATATTGCCACGTATATTTATGTTTACCAATTTTTGAATTATTTGTAGAAGGTCATCATTACTACTCTGATGGATCCTAGAAAGTTATGTAATTTCATTATTCCTTAACATTGTTGCACGTTTGCATTATAGTATGTTTTCTATGTCCTTTAACAAACCTTATGCACTGTCACTTTAAAAACCTGGCTGCTTGACTCGCAATTTGTCATGTGATCAAGCCTTCTCCAAGGCGAAACGCGGCATGGCGGCAGCGCTGGCTTTTATCGAATAAACTTGTTGCACCAGCACTTTCTGGGTCGACTCCTCGTCATTTGGGATCCTGCAGATAATCTCTGTTGATTTGGTGACGACTAATGCAATTTGTGAGTACCACAGCTTCTACGGTACGAGTCGAATCCCTTTCCGACTTTGGGCGATACGGCAGGAAGCGGCTGTTCCAGGAAATCTTTCTCGGGACCAGCTTTTCAATCTTCAGCGAGAAGAAAGCCGCAACGCCCCTGCTTTACCCGCAGCGTACCTCCTTGGGTTATCAACCGGAGTCCGTAGTCTTCTACCCCACGGAACGGACTTCTGAGTTCTTCGAGCCCGCGGAGGTCTTTTGGGACACAGCAGAGGGAAGTGTGCGCGATCCCGGTAGGACATTTATTCCAAGTACCGGTGGGTCGTTTTTCCATGCAACAATATCATTGCCTGTTTACTCACGCGCAACTTACAATGGCCGCGGACAGATTGCGTAGTCGAGCAGAAGCAGCTGACTCCATGTTTTTGGATGCTCCGGCTGGAGCATCGGTGAGCACCACATCCACAACGTTGGAAACGGGGACAAACACCACAAGAGATTTATTCAAGAAATTAGAGCGCGCTATGCGCGCGGAACAATCAAAGTGGTGGGAACACCGGTCCCTTTCTCGTTATCTTGAAGTGGGTCGTGTCCCGAGAGGCTTGAGAATTACCATTGCCCCGAGCTATGAGAACCCGGATCCAGCAATGCTGGCGGAATGGGCAGAAGCCAACTTAAATTCTTCAAGCAAACTTTTGCACATTTTGGTTAAATATGCAGAGAGCGATCGAAATAAACTGCAAATGGAAATAGATACTTTGGAGGAAGAAATATCCAAAATTGAAACAACTGAACATATCACCAAAATGAGGTCTGACATGTTACAACGCCTATCAAAAGAGGAGGAAGTTATCAAAAAACGCAAAGCATTTAAATTTGAGAGGGACCGGATTGATTATCTTAACGGTCAAGTCTTCACGTTTGCAAGATGCTATGAGGCAGTTAAAGCTAAGGCACGAACCAACAGAGGCCAACTGCAAACAAAAGAAAACACATTACTGCCTGCTACCTCAGTTTCCAGCTTGAGTTCAGCAATTGAAAGCGAACCAGAATTGGACCTTAACCGCGATGCTAACTTGGGGTTTACCAAACTTACCCTGGCCCAGGAAGTAGATTGTTTCTGCCAGGACCGTCGCGAAACCTTAAGGTCCCACAAAACGTATGCACAAAAAAATAACGTGCCAACTACAAGCGCTGGCAGCGCAGAAAATGCCACGCCCGGAGCCTCAAGCGACAATGCCACAACGAAACAAGGCCGCTGGAAAAGGTATCAGAAAAAGACAAAGAAAAAAGGTCCAAATCAGTAATAAACCTCTCAAATTTCAAATTATCAACAGCTGAGACTTCGGTGTTAAATCTGGGATTATCCTATTGTCCACCATGCAACATGAACTATGCAGACACTCGCATGGACATTTACAGATTTACCCGTAAACTTAAACTCAAAAAGTTTTTTGAACTTCATCCAAAAAAAGATGCTTCCTCCGAATTGACCACGAGTTTGACTTTACCAGGAACTGACAGCCAGATCACTTTGGACAACATTTGGTAGTTGCAAAATGAGGCCACTTCGGACAATGGATTGGATATTCCGCTTGCCTCAAATAGACAACTGACCACCCCATTTAAAGCTAAATCAACCTTCCAGCCCAAAATGGTGCATGACAACTTGGATACTTTCCAAGAAATAGTAGTCAAAGATATCAAAGAACTATACACCACTACCAACAAAAAAAGATTCTACATATCCAAACAGAACTGGTGCTACAAACAACTAATTTTAAAACTTCAGAAGGACCATAATATAAATATTAAGCAGGCCGATAAAGGCGGCAACGTGGTCCTGTGGCCCAAGGATATGTACATCAAAGAGGCGGAATCTCAGCTTAATGATATTGCATGTTACAGGATTAGCAACATGCAAACTGTGAAATCTACATGGGTGGATCAATTGACGAAATTGCAAGCATGGAGGAGTGCTGGACTCCTTTCTCATGAGGAGTTCAGATATCTCAAAAAAGATTACCCTGTCATTCCATCGTTTTATTTACTTCCGAAGATCCATAAGGACCCTGTGCAACCCCCAGGCCGTCCTATTATCTCGGCTATTGACAGTTCTTTGGAACACGTGTCTAAGTACATTGACTTTTTTCTTCAAGGTCACGTGAAAACTCTCAACTCATATGTGAAAGACTCTTTTGACTTCCTGAGCAAAATTGAGCGTTTTGTCTGGGAGGAGGGTATGCTTTTAATGACTTTGGATGTCTCGTCCCTCTATACCTCAATACGTCACCAGGATGGACTAAAAGCCCTGGAGTATTACTTGCACAAATGCCCCCCCCATTCAGAGGCACACAATAAGATGCTGGTGGACATGACCAGAACGTGCCTGGAACAGAACTATTTTATCTTCAATGGAACTATGTACCATCAAGTAAGAAGCGTGGCGATGGGGGCCTGTTTCTCACCAAGCTACGCGTGCTTGCACGTCAGGCTTTGGGAGGAACAGGTCCTTGTTGGCCAGCACAACAACATTTTTTTCAACAACATTGTACTTTATTTACGTTACATTGATGATATTTTTTTGATTTGGAGGGGGGACATTGATAATGCCAGGGCCTTTGTTGAGCTAATCAATACCAACTCGGTTAATCTCAACTTTACTTCAAGCATCAGTCCTGTTTCCATTTGCTTCCTGGATGTCGAAGTCTTTGTATCTAACAACACCTTAGGTACTAGATTGTATAGGAAACCTAGTGCTGGTAATACAATCTTACATTCCAACAGCCAGCACCCTGCACACCTGATTCGGAGTATTCCCTTCGGGGAAATGCTCCGCATCAGAAGAATCTGTAGTACAGACGCGGAATGTGCGGCTGCACAGGAAGCTTGCAGACTACGTTTCCTCGACAGAGGGTATTCTAACACCAGCTTAGTCAGAGCTATTCAACGATCTAACTTTGTCAGCAGACAGGAGGCCCTTGTCCCTAGGGTTAGAAATACCACTGTAAATAGCCAGGCCGAAGGGAAATCCATGAATACTTGCCCACGAGTGATTTTAACCTTTAATCGTCAACACGGGGCATTGCGAAAAATCCTTTATAAAAACTGGAATCTGGTCCAAAGTGATCCAGTAATTGGACACAACCTCCTTAACAAACCAGAAATCACTTTTCGCAGATCTCCTTCAATGGCAAGGGCTCTAGTGAGTAATACCCTGGAACCTGTTGTCTCCACCACTTGGGGGGCATTGAGAAAGGGCTTTAAGACCTGTCCCCAATGTAAAGCTTGCCGATTTGGCAGCAATAGGACCCATTTTCAAAGCCCCTTCTGTGAATGCCCAACACCCATCACCAAGTGGTTAACCTGCAAATCTGAGTTTGTCATCTATGTGTTGGAGTGTCCGTGTGGTCTCCAGTATGTAGGTAGTACTAAACTGCCTGCCCACAAACGGATACTCCAACACATACGTGCAATCTCTGGCCACGACCAGAACTATCCAGTGGCTCGACATTTCCAGGACAAACATCAGGGCTTACCCGAACAACTCCGGTATTTTCTTATCGACGCAGTTGAGGTTTCAAGGAGGGGAGGAGACCGCGAGGCCAAACTCCGTCTGCTTGAGACCAGATATATACTGGAGCTAAATACTAAGAATCCCAATGGATTAAATGATCGGGAGGATCTTTATACATGCATTTGAATAATTTTCTGATTATGCCCTTATTTATGTATGTCTTGCCACTATGAAATTCTGATTAGAGTTGAATGAATTTTCCTTATCCTTGTGATTTTGTGGTGCTTTTCTTGATAGAAAAAATTGTTTTTAAATTATGAAATGAATAACTACTTAGTTTTAAACACGAAACTTCTGCACTTTTGAGCTGCTTTCACTTGCACTTTATAAAAAAAAAGAGAAAAAAATTGTTTTTCACTTTGCACTTTATTAGATTCGACAGGTTTTTGTGGCAGGCCCACTGGGGCTTTATTTCACATAATGGTTATCACATCTAACCCAGGACTAGGATAGGGTTTGTTTTTTACAAAAAATTACTCTATTTTTGCACTAGCAGCTTGTTAGCTGAATGTACTTTCTTAGATAAACAAATGGGGCCACTCTTCAGAGTATAACATTGTGGCTTTACAATATCATTCAGGAAATGTTTCTAGTCCATAAACACATAGACACACTGATTTGTCATGTATTATGTTAGACGGTTAACTTTGTTGATATTGTCTCTAATTGGTATATTGCCACGTATATTTATGTTTACCAATTTTTGAATTATTTGTAGAAGGTCATCATTACTACTCTGATGGATCCTAGAAAGTTATGTAATTTCATTATTCCTTAACATTGTTGCACGTTTGCATTATAGTATGTTTTCTATGTCCTTTAACAAACCTTATGCACTGTCACTTTAAAAACCTGGCTGCTTGACTCGCAATTTGTCATGTGATCAAGCCTTCTCCAAGGCGAAACGCGTCATGGCGGCAGCGCTGGCTTTTATCGAATAAACTTGTTGCACCAGCACTTTCTGGGTCGCCTCCTCGTCATTTGGGATCCTGCAGATAATCTCTGTTGATTTGGTGACGACTAATGCAATATATATATATATATATATCCATACTAATATAATAAAGAGAGAGCTCAAACCTTTGAGGCGGGTAATCTCAGGAACCACAGCACCAATCACAACACCCAATACAGCGTTGGAAAGGGCAGTTGCAGCAGAAGGACATAGGCTATGCAGACGCCCACCATATACATTTAAAAGGTAAAAGAACCGTGCCAGCAAAGTAGTCCCTTGTGGGCGTGTCTGCGTTGTGCTGTGGGCGTGTGCTGGGGGCATGACAAACGCTGGGGGAGTGTGGTACGTTCCGCCCTTCATGCCATGTCTCATATTTTGTGCTAATCCCACCCTGCTCCCTTTAAATACCCCTGCACCCCATAATCATAACCCACCCTTACTCCTTAAAATACCCCAACACCCTTAAACACTAACCCATCTTAACCCTATAAATATACCCTGTACCCCAAAACCCAAACCTATCCCTAAACCCTAAAAATACCCCTGTACCACGAAACCCAAACCTATCCCTAAACACTAAAAATACCCCTGTACCTCAAAACCCAAACCTAGCCCTGAACCCTATAAATACCCCTGTACCTCAAAGCCCAAACCTACCCCTGAACCCTAAAAATTCCCCTGTACCCTAAAACCCAAACCTAGCCCTGAACCCTCAAAATACCCCTGTACCCCAAAACCCAAACCTAGCCCTGAACCCTTAAAATACCCCTGCACCCCAAAACCCAAACCTACCCCTGAACCCTAAAAATACCCCTGTACCCCAAAACCCAAACCTAGCCCTGAACCCTAAAAATAACCCTGTACCCCAAAACCCAAACCTAGCCCTGAACCCTAAAAATACCCCTGTACCCCAAAATACAAACCTAGCCCTGAACCCTTAAAATACCCCTGTACCCCAAAACCCAAACCTAGCCCTGAACCCTTAAAATACCCCTATACCCCAAAACCCAAACCTAGCCCTGAACCCTAAAAATACCCCTATACCTCAAAACCCATAACTATCCCTAAACCCTAAAACTACCCCTGTACCCCATAACCCAAAACTATATCTGAACCCTTAAAATACCCAAACACCCCAAAACATATACCTCAGTACCCAAAACATATACCCCTATACCCATACTTACCTTATCCAAACATTAAAAAAAACATGCTTTTACCATTCATGCATTTACAACAAATTTCGTTGTAAATGTATGCGTGGTAAAAGCATATAAAATGTAATGCCATACGTTATAATGGCATTGCAGAGTCATGGTACTTCCGTAATGAAAGTATGCGGAGTGATGGTATGCGGAAAGAAAGTTGCGGAATAATGGGTGTTTACCCTCCCCCGGTAAGTACATTGGTGGCACGGCGGCCCACATCTCCAGCAACATACTCATATTTTTTCACCACCCATTTGTAAAATGCACAGGTCTCTCTCATTGATGGCCAGCACCGATATACACTTTTAGACACACCTCCCGCCACAAGTTCTAGAATTGCGAACTTTAGAGCTGGGGAGCTACGTTTGAATCTCGGCATCAGCTCAACATCCTGTGATTCCAGGCAAATCGCTTTGTCTCCCCGTGCCTACCACAAATGAATGTGTTCTTCTGTAATGTAAATTGTGCTCTTGCCATGTTGTCGAGTTCGCGCTATATAACATTGCAAGGAAAAATAAAGTAGGGAAACTCAAGTTCACACACTACTGAACGCGCACTCTTAAGTGCATCAGTAGTGCACTGTGAATCGGAGCGTTTCACAGGCCTGTCACAGATAAGAAATGCTATCAAAACGAAATCCAACAAAACAATATACTACTGACCGGCAGCAATTCATACCTGGACAACGTCGGGACGGGCTGCTAGTATATATATAGATATATATATATATATATATATATATATATATATATATATATTCAATGAAAAAACCATAGGTTATAGACCATATATAGTTAGGGATTTGCATTTACAAAACCTTATTTTACTCGCATAAAACCATTGAAATTCCATATATAGTTAGTTGCGCTAACTATATATCGCGCACCCGCAATCCACTGCTGATGATGTCACATATTACATCATTCATGACATGGTCAGTGACATCACTGATGACATCACTGATGACATCTCAAATGACATCACTGATGACAACATCCAGTGACTGTATGTTTCTGTAAAGTGTAAATATGTCTTACATATTGAAGAATGAGTGGATGTATAAGTGTTTGGATGAAGGATTTAGTAGGTGCATGACTGACTGTATGAGTGAGTGATTAAATATGTCTCACTGAGTGCATGGGTTAGTGACTAAACTGTCTTAATTTGTGCATTATTATGTCTGTTGTTCTGTAAACTGCTGCATGTGTTGATAAGTAGCTATATGAGTAACTATATGGGTTATTGATTGGTAGCCCAGGTATTTGTATGGGAGACTGAGTGTGTGTGTGGGTGGCTGGGAGGTGTATGACTCTGTGCATAGATGTGTGAGCAGTTGATTCACTAGATGTATGGTTTCAAAAGTGCATGTGGAAACAGCTGTATGGGCGGTTGACTGTGTGCATGAGTGTATTGGTGAGTGAATGGATATCTCAGTGCTACATGTGAAAGTAAGTACATATGTAAAACACAGTGCATGTGAGAGTTGACATATATAAATAACTGTGCATAAGAGCCAGTGAATGTGTGAGTGGCTGTATGGATCATTGTGAACTTCAATCAAGGATTTTATAAAAGAGTAAATATGTGTTAGTATATGTTTGAATAAGTAAGGTGTGTATAACTGTATAGTTGAGGAAATGGAGGTGTGATTGATTCTTTGCATGACTGACTAGGTGTGTGAGTAACTCCATGGATGAGTGACAGTCTGTGAGTGTCTGTTTACACTGAGTGCACCTAAAGTTATATTAGAGTCTGAAGAGGTTCATCGTATTATCACATGAATGATGTCATCAGTGATGTTGTCAGTGATGCCATTTGAGTTGTCAACAGTGATGTCATTTGAGATGTCATCAGTGATGTCATCAGTGATGTCACTGACCATGTCATGAATGATGTAATATGTGACATCATCAGCAGTGGATTGCGGGTGCGCGATATATAGTTAGCGCAACTAACTATATATGGAATTTCAATGGTTTTATGCGAGTAAAATAAGGTTTTGTAAATGCAAATCCCTAACTATATATGGTCTATAACCTATGGTTTTTTCATTGAATTTCAATGGTTTTTTAAATGCAAATTTCTAACTATATATGGTCTATAACCTATGGTTTTTTCTGTGAATTTCATTGGTTTTTTAAAAGCTAACATCTGTAGCTGTAAAATGTATTCTTCTTTAAATCCCAAAATATATTTAGATGTTTATTGATAATTTTTTTTAAAATTTTTTTTTTCTTCGCTTCTAGTTCGCGAACCGGGAAGCTTTCCGTTAGCTCATCTCGATGCCGCGATCTAGTCCGCGAACCGGTCAACGTTACGTTAGCGGAACTGTGACGCGTCGCGGAAGCGCGACGTATCACGTTATCGCGTAATGCGTCTAATGACGCGCCGCGTTAGCGCTCCCGGAAGTGCTCGGGACCGCGAACCGGAAGCGATCTGGGACGCGGCGCGCGCCGCGTAACGTAAGCGGAACAGGTCATGTGACTTGTTTATCAAACTTTTCATTGGTTCATTTCACTTTTGGTTTCCAAATGATGTATGACTAGGTCATGTGACCTAAAAATAACACTTTTCATTGGTTCAGAACTTTTGCTTTCCCCAAATCATGTAAACCCCTCCTTATTTCCTCACTCTGACTTTCATCTTGGTGAGAGAAAGACCATTTAGCTAGAATTGAACAATGGCTTCTGTACTTGCTGCAGCTGGTGGAACCCCACCACCACCTCCACCTCCTCATAAGAAGAGAGGACCACCTAGTCAATTTATCACTAACAGAGAGGAGGAAGAGGAGGAAGAAGAAGATGAGGACAGAGAGGAACAACAATTTGTCGAAGAGTTGCCCCGGGTTTCAAAGCGAAAAACAAGTTTCATCTGGCAGTTTTTCTCCATCCCTCCTGGATCAAAGAAGGTGAATGCTAAATATGCCACCTGCCTCATCTGTGATTACAGATTGTCGAGAGGCACAGATAAGAAATACAGTATGGGCAACTATACGATGCATCGACACATGAGCAGGTGGCATCCCTTAAACTACAGCCGGGCTGAGTTAAGGGATCTTCAAGACAATCCCACGACAACTCCTGTGGCCAGATCGACCTCCACAATGTCTTTGACGGGAAGAGAGGCACAAGAAACTGTGCCAAACATTCAACCCAACTTCCAGCATATGAAGTTAAGTTGTATATACTGTGGTGCTATGCTGTCATATGGCAACATGAGCGTCAACCTGATGAACATGGCGTACGAAAATCATAAATGCCCTAATGCACCCAAGAAATAATTTTTTTTTTTGCTCCAGTTGAGCCGTTTTCAATGCCTGTTTTTTGTTGTCTCCCCTCCATAAAAAACACAAAAAAAACATAAAACAGTTCTAAAAATACAAAAAAATCAAAAAATGTTCAAAAAAATAAATAAATAAATAAAACAACAAAAACAAAAAAAAACAGTTCTTTTCAGAACTACCTCCCCTTTCAATCAAAATTGCTAGAATGTTTATCACTCTGGCAAGCTCTATTTCTTTTGGTTCGCTTCAAGTTCGCTGACCGGTTCGCGAACTTTAACCGAACTAAAAAAATATTTTAAAAAAAAAAAGAATAGTTAGTATAAGGGAAGTAAACAGAGAATAATGTAAAAAGAAAGACAGCTATAGAGAGTAAATGAGAGATACTGTCAATGACATCATCAGCAGTGCATTGCGGGTAAAAAGAGTAGAAAACATTTACCTTATAATTCTTGTTACCTTTTTTTAAATATTTTTTCATACTTTCAATCTGTAAAAAAAAGAACAAACATTTCCAAAAATATTAAAACATGTATTTAAAAATTAGAAAAGACAAGGGAAAAGGTTCAAAAACAAACAGTTTTTCAACAACTTTGACATTTACAGAAGTCTCTGCTTCTCTACGTCCCCTACACAATCCTAAAGATATATATTCTAAAGAAACTGTATCTTGATGTTGATGAACTGAGCCCTATTTTGGAACATGATGTTTTTCTTGCACTGCTAATGTCTCACAATAGTGATGCAATAGCAGCGCAAAAAAGATGTAAAGCCATCATAAAATTGTGTCTAACATTGTAAATGCTTGATTTAGGATGCAAATAAGATGTGTGCTTTCAAGAGCTTTCTTTGAGGTGAGGCCTCTTTTCTTTTTTTAAAAAAAACACTACCCAGAAGTACAGCACTGAAAGCATTAAAATTGATATTTACAGAACTCAGCTTACCCATATGTACCTCACATTTCTAAATGTATATCATAAGGACAAAAAGCATAACATTAATTATACATGTTAAATGGTTTCTTTTTGCTGTTCTCAGAATGTATCAAATTTCACTTAAATCAGTGACTTGAAGGTATTCATCATGTAACAGCGGGGAAAAAAAAACACAATCAAAATGACTGTGTTTAAAAAACCCATACAACCTTCAAAATCTGATTTCAAAACTCCTTAAAATTAACTTACTTTCAATGACGTCGAACGATCTCCTATGAACAGCATCCACTCTGTTGTGCTACAAATATTTTCAGCCCGCCACTTTCTGAAAGAAAACCTCCATCGATACGTAAAATATGTTACATAGAAAAAAAGACTTCTCTCATTATATCACATGTTTCCACTAGGCCAAATCATGTTGCCGCGATTCGCAAGTCTTGTTATTCTTCCAATCAAATCCCGACATTTTCTATTTTCGCAACTTTCAAAAATAAAATATTTGAGATTATTTTCACAATCCTGGACTACTAATAACTTACTCTTCTTTGTCACTCATGTTCTCCTTTTCCTATGACACTGATACTGCTTACTATGAAGCAGACTTACTTGCATTAAGTTTATATAGTTGGATTTTTAATCTAGACAGCATTGCAGACTTACATTCCCTCTACTTAACATTTTGGTTTTAAAAACACCAGGTAAGAATTTTTAAGGTCAAACGGCAATTTTTTTTTGAACGTTACAACGGAATCATTACAGAATGACCAGCCGTTTCCAGACTTTAAGTAAGCTGTATAATGTCCTGATGTTGTTGATGGACCATCGTGATAGATAATTGCTACAGTAACAAAAGTCCTCCCTGATATTGACAGCTGAGAAGCCACAAAATTTTTTATTAAAGTTGACAATTTTGATCCATCAGGCCTACAACGTTGGATCATTAAAATGACATACTGGCCATATCTACGTATAAATAATGTTGACATCATATCACATTTACATTGGCTACACTCCATGTTGTGATCCGCTGCATTTACTAGCTTATTAAAGGAGACTGATTTACTGTCTGGCAAAGTTAAATATATAAATCTTTCTGAGTCTACACTAGTAGTACTTGATACCATACAGTTCTCGCAGTCATGCTGCCATTGATAAGAAAGCCCAAACAGGTGATCTACATCTACACCCTCAACTTGCAATATATCAAGCATATACATTAAAAACTCCTGACAATCTTGCTGATTATTTTCAGAGAAGTCTGTTTGACCTGAACATTCATCTAACAGATAACGAACTTCAGACACACTTTCTACTTTTGTTCGATCAGTGCTACATTTCTCGAAAACAGAATTCAACAAACAGCATAAAATTTGTTCAGAATTCAACAGAATCTGTTCTTTTAAACTCTCTAGTGAAAAGAGAACATTAACCACTACATTTGCATAGCAGTTGACACCAGAACTGTTTTCAAATTGAAAACCGACAACATCTTCAACAGAATCCACTTTCTTTCTGCTAACAATTTTCGGTTCATTGACTTTTAGTCTTTTTGCAACAACCTCCCTACTATTACTGCTATTTCTACGTTTGCGGCCTACCACACGTTTCTCAAACAAAGGATATTGAGGCAAATGTGGCGCATACTCTCTTCTTAACCTATTGTATTCCTTAACACAATCTAGATCCGCACAAATGTTTGTGACATCACAGTCAATCAAGTACAATCCCGATAAAGTTCTAACTCGTGACAATGCCACATATGCCATACCCTCCTTGAACACAGAACTGCCAATATTCACCAATGCACAGTCTACACTTAAACCTTGCGATTTATGGATTGTCACCGCATATGCCAAGCAAACAGGAAACTGTTTACGGCGAACATATAAATCTTTAACAAGCAAAAACCTAGCAGAACAACGACCAATTTGCTGTACTTCCTCAATGCCATCAAATTTAATTCTTAAAAATTCTATTCCATCTCTATTTCTGTATTTCTCAAAATCAACAACATTACCCATTGATCCATTTACCAGACCTCTTTCTACATGTAAATTCCTTCTCAAAATAATTCGGCAATTTAAACACACATTCAAAGTCTTTTCAAAACCCGCTGTTTTAGATATAGTCTTCTCTAATGAATCCAATTTTGATTTCAAATTGTCTGACAAAATAATTGTTGATCCCATATGCTCTAATTTGTCGATAGCTTCAAGTTTCACAATCTCTTGCTTTTCTAAATTCAACATTTTGTTGTTGAAGATGGCACATTCTGCAAGAGTTGGCATGAGACATATCCCGGATTTCTTCTCAGTAATTTTCTGAAAAATATTCTCAGGCACAATCTCTTGTTTGGGATATAAATTTGACAGTAATCGTGCATTTAAAGCTTCTTTCCCATGCTCGGTCACTTTTCCAATTCTAATATCTTGTAGAATATTCTTGTAATCTTCATCCTTTGCCTGACGCATATTTTGATGCAGTTCTGCATAATTGAAGTTTAACCATATATTGACGTTGCCAATGCTCCCTAGGCACTTCCTGGTATCTTCATGCGTGAGTATTTTGAACACAGGTTGACCTTTTACTGGTGTCAGCTGCAGAAGATCTCCGAAAACAATGATGTGTTTCCCACCAAATAACACATCATATTCAGTTTTAAGTACTTCTTGCATTCTCAAATGCACAAAGGCAAGCATGACATTGGAAACCATGCTTACTTCGTCAATGATAAGTAGTTTCATTTTCCTCAAGACTCTTGAAACTTCACAGCAAGCATCTCCAGATAACTTGTTGTATTGTAATTTGTTGTCATGCTCCACCGGCAGCATCAGTAGACGATGCAAAGTAATACCTTTAATGTTATGTGCTGCCAGTCCAGTAGGAGCGGTGACAACACAAGACAGCGATGACTCAGTCCTTTCCTGCAAATAACAAGAGATTGCTTTAATGAGGAAACTTTTTCCAGTTCCCGCTTCTCCACTCACGTACAGTCGGACAGGCTTCAACGATGTACATGAGCACTTGTTCTTCTCATGACTTAATCCGTGCTCAATTTCCGTGGTAACTTCATCATATATTTTCCTCTGCTCAACGTTGAGTTGTTTTTCCAAGTCTTCTAAGTTAACTGAATCCTCCTGAGCATGTGCCATGGCTCTTTCCACTTCATTCATAGCAGTGGCAGCTTCATTTTCGATAATAGGTCCTCCAAGTGGATCTTGACTCAATGAAACAGAACTCTGACTGTCCTGAGAACTGTCTCTGGCAATCTCGGCTGCAATCGTTGCTTCCTGCTCAATTTCCAAAGTTAGCATTTCTTGATATTTAGAAAAAGCAGGACATTCTATGGACTCCTTGGCTGCATTGAAAGAGTCTTCGTAACAGAGGAAATCTCCAAGCAGTTCCTCTTCTGCACGCCAAGGCTTGAAAAGTTGCAAAAGTGCTAAATAAAAAAACTCCTTTTTTTCTGGAGATTCACCACTCAATTTTCGATGGTTTACTAATTGGCATTTTCTTTGCTTGACCAGGCATCCCTCACTTCCAATTACAGCATACACTCCTTTCTCAATATCTTCTTTGATGTTCCTCTTGAATATATAATTTTGGAGAACCTCATGTAGACAAACATTCTCAAGGTGACTGCTTCGATTTGGATAATATGTATCCAACATGTTGGTCTTCAAAATGTCGGTACTGTTTGGTTCCTTTTCTGCCAAATACTCAATTTCCCGGACAGGTTTTAGAACTCGATTTCGCGTTGCAGCAAGACCAAGACTCGCCCAAACGAGACTCCTGGATTTGGCATAGAGACTTGCTGAAGACAACCGGTCAGAACATTCGTAAGCTCCGATTTCTCGATGCGACAACATCTTCAGACTGAAACTGTACAACTTCTTGCTGAGGCTCTTTTCATGAGAAATGTCCTCCCACATATCCTTCAGTTCGGTCTTTTCTTTTTTGGTGATGTAAGATGTCACATACCGAGCCACAGCCATACAGTTGTCAGCCACAAACTGTATATCCATGTTAGCATTCCACATGGACAAAATCACTGGGTTGTAGTCATTGATGTACTTGGACTCTTCGTTCCTTTTCAAATTGTATGTATTCTTGGGTGATTTCCTCGTCACATTATGTCGCAGCGAAGACATCAAACTGTTCACTCTTCCTTTAGAAATCACCGGTCGTGGAAAGTTGAAACGACATTTGGTGTAGAACTTGTCCTTGTTTCTGAATTTACGACGACAGTACTTTCCACAACGATGGCTTTGGAAACGTAGAACTTGTTCTCTTAGACTTTTCTTCTCCGTTGCGTTTGGAACAGCACACGTAGAATACTGTTCGATGAAATTCATCACTAAGTCATCCGGATCTGTTCCAAATTTAGGTGCATCCTTGATCCACAACAACATATGTATATGAGGGGCACCTCTTGCTTGGTACTCCTTTCTCCAGAAGAAATCCAACACCTCTCCAAGAGGTGGATTCTTTTTATTTGTGATGAAAGACATCATAGCTTCAAATCTATGATTGAAGTACCTGCATACATTCACTGGATCCAAAGAACACAGTTCTCCAGGTGTCTTGAATTCAATGTTTTCAATATTTCCATTTGCCTCTCGTAGAAATTCAAGTAAGTCTTCCCAGCCATACTCGGCACAGCTCAGAGTGAGGAACCATGTTGGAGTTCCTAAGTTCCTCAGCATACATTTTAAATCACCATGACGACGGTACCAGTACTCATTAGTACCACGCTGACACGCCATGAGATTAATTAAGTGAGAATCCAAAATACTGTCTTGGACATTGACTTTATGCATAAAGTCACTTGCCGAGATGTTTCGCATCTGTATACCACTTTTTAAGATGTGGTTCACTGCATATGACAGTCCAGACAGATCGCTTTCAAACAGGAGATGAAACAAATAGGGAATGCATTGCCGAAACCTAGGATCTGCTGCATACAATCGTAAAGTCCGGTATTCAGACGCAGGAATTTGATGAGGTCGCTCATCATATCTTCCTCCTTGACCTGTGGGAAATAGCTGTGGGAAACACCGAGCTTCCAAACTTTCCTCCCAAACACTAATGGGACTCCCTTTGGCTTGTTTCATTTGAAACAACTCAATAGCATTCCCCATGACTTCCTTGGAATGCAAAGGATGAACACTATAATGTTCATATATTTCTTCACTTTTAGAGGCCTCTACTTTCTCAATTTGGCCAGCACACAAATCGCTATCCTCTTCATCACTTACTTCCTCTTCTGCAACATATACATTCTTATAGTACTTATTATTTTTCTTCAAATACACTGTTGCCTTTTTGACTTTCCTAACATCCACTAAATCTTGCCATATTTTCTTATTCTTTGTCGGAACCCCATTAACCAAGATAACCAGAGGTTCCTCTTCCACTTTTTCTATTCCAATTGTGTTAATGTTTTTCTTCAAATCTAGAGGCAAATAAACAACTCTTCCCTTTAATCCTCTCTGTAAATCTGCTGGAGGCAACTTCCCTGTCTTTGGCTCCATTCTTACAATAGCCTGAAAGGGATGGATACTTTGAATCAAAATAGATTCATAAGTATTTAAATCCTTCAATTCAGAAGGAATCTCAACCAATTCCAGATTATTATGAACTGCCCTAGCAGGCATCTGGTTTTGGTTTAATTTATTACAACAATAAGTACACACACGTTGATCCGATCCCAAATCAAAATAATTTTCTACCATCAAGTATGTGGCAAAATCCTTCCATTCACTATTATTTTCCCTTTCACTTTTTGCATATAAATCCACTACCTTAGTCTGATTCTTATAATAAGTGCGTCGACAACATACACAAGTGAAATTAGGCCTCTCACTTGATTTCATCTGAAACGTGGCAATTTCCTTCTGAAAATTATCTGTACTGGAAACCTGTACATTATCTTCCACATTACCCTCTACTTCAGGGTCAATTTGAACATTCTCATCTTTACTACCAAAGTAACAAAACTCAATTTCTTCACAAATATTCTTCACATCTATTTCAGAACCATGCAAAAGAGCAGCACATAATTGTTTAAGCATAATTGCTGGACTCTTAGCATAATACAACATTCTCACTAATTTTCTCACTTTATTATGATGCACTGCTAGCATCCTGAAATGATGAAAAACACTCTGGCATACTCTCCTGGAAAGACAAGCCAGTGAATGACCACGCAAACCTGTCATTTGTCTCACTCTGCAAGGATCTAAATCTTGCAACAACTTCATTTTCTGCTTCAAACTTTTCTTATTAAATGTCCGTATAAAATCACAAAGCAAATTGATGGAAACCTGTCGCACACTGCAAATAGAACTACACTTCCAAATGTACACAGGACCCTTAGGACGTCTTCCTAAAACCTCATCACTTAGCGCCTCTTCTGTCTCTGTTGTCACAAGTTGTTCTTTTTCAACTGGACAACCATCCTTCACTTCATAAGCTCGACCACTGATGTCAACTGCATGCACCAAATCATTATCCTGAAAATAAGTCTCCTCATTAAAAAATGCCTCAGAACTTGAACTATGCATCCATTCTCCGGAAAAAACTTCACAAAAGTTAGTACGATTTACTACTCTCTTCCATCTACTTTTTGTTTTGAAATCAGGAATTACCTTGCTTAGTTTCCTAATTCTATTGATTACCAAAATAAACAACTTTCGCTTAATTTCAAAAGCATGATCAATAATTTTCTCTACATTTTTCTTCTTCTTATAAAATGCCGCTTTCTGTTGGCCTTTCTTTTTAATACTTTTCAATAAATTAACTAATATCCTATTACGGAACATTCGATTTCGAATGTCCCTAAACTGTTGTTTCCTTCTACTATCATGCACAGAGTTATCTCTTCCTCTACCAGTAACATTTGTGATGGGTCTCTCCTTTCCATTTAAATTACTTTTCTTTTTGTGAACTGAAACATTTTTTTGAGCAAAACTTTTTTTACTACAAATATTTCTTAAGAATGATTTCGTGCTCTTACCCGGACCTTTCTTGGTGTTTTGACAAGTATTTGGGGAAGAGGACTGCTGCAATACAACATCATCCTGCTGTCTTTGACGTTTTCTAGCCTTTCGTATTCGACTTTTGGAAGGCATTTTCCAAACTATGAAAGAATCTGCAGTTGAATCTGTGGAAAAATATAATATAAAATGTTATTAACCACTATTACCAAACAGTAAATAAATAACAGTCATCTAAAACTTAATGCCGTACTAATTATTTAACATAGCAAATGTTTTCCACCAGCACTGCATCACAAAAATGACACTCAATGGTACAAAAAAGGCATACAACACTCATAAATCACTCCCTAATATTTTAAATCATTAATTCAGGATGACGATAAGATGTAGCCTATCTAAAGATTTGTTTAGGCCCTGATCTTTAGACTGGGGTAAATGTGTGTCATTGATCCACATTCAGTCCATCACCTGTTTTGTTTATTTGAGGTGAGGCCAACACATGGTTGCAGATAAGATTTTCACTGAAAAATATCAAAATAAAAAAACATGTGAAGGCCTACCAATGAAGTAAATCATTAAATGAAAACCAATACATTTCTGGAAATATGCACTACTAGTGCTTCATAAGATGTTTTGGGTCATATTTATAAGGCATTTGAGTATCTAGTATGCTATTTTACGTTCTTCCTGGTGCAAATTTATTGTAAATATGCTCCCACCTGCGGTTGGCAAATTTAGATTTTGATTATGGGAGTTAGATAGGCATGTTACTAATTTCCCAAAAATGGTGTATAACCCCAAACAACCTTTGAAGCAAATGCTCTTAGCCATGTTATCCACCTCCCATTGGATAACATGGCTAAGAAGTGCTTGCAAATGTGAAAAAAAACGGCCGCAATGCATGAATATCGCAGAAAAGTCAGCGATATTCATGCATTTTCCAGCACATGCTCTTAGCCATGTAATCCACTTCCTATTAAATAACATGGCTAAGAACTGCTCAGGGCCCCATGAGGAACGCTTTCCATTTAAAAAGGGAAAAATAACATCAAAGACACTAAAATGCCTTCTAAATATGACCCCAAACAACCTATGAAGCTCTAACAGTACATATCCTGAAATGTAATTGATTTCAAAATTCGTTTTTAAACACAGCATATAAATCAATTGTATACCTGCATTCATGGACAAATGACTAAAAATGTCCTTGAGACACATGAAAGTGTTTTCTGGAATGCCCTAGCACCATTTTTGGGACACTATTAACATGGCTACGTAACTCCCATAATCAAAATCTAAATTTGCCAAGCGCAAGTGGGAGCGTATTTACAAGACACTTGCCCCAAGAGGAACACTTTCCATTTAAAAAGGGAAAAATAACATCGCAGAAAAGTCAGCAATATTCATGCACTTTCCAGCAAATGCTCTTAGCCATGTTATCCACTTCCTATTAAATAACATGGCTAAGAACTGCTCAGGGCCCCATGAGGAACGCTTTCCATTTAAAAAGGGAAAAATAACATCAAAGACACTAAAATGCCTTCTAAATATGACCCCAAACAACCTATGAAGCTCTAACAGAACATATCCTGAAATGTAATTGATTTCAAAATTCGTTTTTAAACACAGCATATAAATCAATTGTATACCTGCATTCATGAAGAAATGACTAAAAATGTCCTTGAGACACATGAAAGTGTTTTCTGCAATTCACTAGCACCATTTTTGGGACACTATTAACATGGCTAGGTAACTCCCATAATCAAAATCTAAATTTGCCAAGCACAAGTGGGAGCGTATTTACAAGACACTTGCCCCATGAGGAACACTTTACATTTTAAAAGGAAAACATAACATCTTAGACACTCAAATACCTTATAAATATGGCTCAAAACAACCTATGAAGCTCTAGCAGTACATATCCAGAAATGAAATTGATTTCTTAAATCGTTTTTAAAAGCAACATCTCTGTTTCAGCTTACATAACAGACCATAAAATGGGCTCCATGTACCACAATAACTTGTGTTACTGCATGCCAGAATGTTACACCAAATATGCAATTACAATTTCTCTATGAAACTAATTCTATTAGTATATCACTAGAGACAAAACCACATTTTAAAAACACAGCTTTCTTCATCATTTTCTCCTTAAATCATACTATTCTCTATCTAAATTAAATAAATCTTTTCTCACCTTAGCAAATATTTTTTGAGTTTTGAAAACAGTCTGAGAAATACACCAAATTGTCTTCAGCAGAAGAAAAAGGATGCACTCCAAAGGCTGCAGCTATTGAAAGCACAGAAATACAGATATTCTTTTCACATATCTCTCATATTAGCCAATCATACCTCTTCCCTCACTTTTTTCAAATCAAAACCCTTCCCCCCTCTGCCCTGTCTGCCTTGTTTCCATAGCAACCACCTCCTGGAAGACCTCTCATGTTTGCAAATTCACACAACAATGTTTCAATTGAACTCTGAACTCTCAGTGCACCTGCGTATCCAGTGCAATCTTTCATTAAATGTTTCTTCCTTGACCATTCAAATTACATCTTTCAAAGAACACATCCATGCACCCTAACTTTCTGTTTTCAGAAATGGAAATGCACCAATCACTGCTAATGAATCATTAGCATTGTAAATCCACAGTTTTTTTTCTTTAGAAACTCCTACTGTTTCAACTGCCCTTTCATTACCACACTTCATCTGACTGCAGAACAACCTTCTCCCACCATGTTTAAGGTCTGGATTGTTGGACATAGTTACATCCACTGGGCTCAAAGGTATGCTGAGAGCAGAAATTTACCTAACCTCAATTTACAAGATGTGGAAATTAAGTGGTTGGGCCAAAGAGGATTAAAATGTCACCAATTGATACCATTGGTGAAAACCTTTATGCATTTGCCAAAACCTGACCTGTTAATAGTGCACTGTGGAGGTAATGATTTGGGCACTTTGACAGGGGTAGGTCTGGAAATGCTTTTAAAGGACACCTTTGAGCAATTAATGGCACTTTTTCCTCAAACTGCCTTGGTATATTCCAATATATGCCAAAGACAGAAATGGAGGTGGTCCAACCAATTTTGTCCACAAATTGAGAAAGCGAGGAAGCATGTAAACAAATCTGTTTCAGCTTACATGAGAGACCATGGAATGGGCTCTCTGTACAACAATAACTTGCGTTACTACATGCAAGATATCTACAGAGGAGATGGAGTTCACTTCTCAGATGAGGGCAACAGAATTTTCATTCTGAATTTAAGACTGTGCATTGGTACCTACTTATAAGTACCTAAATGTACCATAAACCCAAAAGCTCTTCTCAGAGCTACCCTACATCTGATCACTCACAATTATTATTTTTCTCTAACTTTTTTCACTAATTTTCCACAAAATTCGCTCCCCGGAGCGCTACCCGGTTCGCTAACCGAAAGCTAACCTCGCGGAATTTTTTAAAAAAAAGTTTTTTTTTCCGCACATATAAGCCTCCTCAGCCACGCTCAGAAAACCTAGGGGGTCAAGATAAGTCTACCATGACCCCTTCTACCCATTCTAAACATTATTTGCCCTCCATCTTGTATCTTAATGCGACCGAAACACAAAATGGTGGACTCCCGTGACGCTTAAGGTTCGCTAACCGGGCCGCTTCCCGGAAAGCGGTCCTAAAAAAAGGCGGGAAAGTAATTTACAGAAAAACGACTAGAGACACTCTCACCAAATATAGATTAGCTCATACTACATAACAATCCCTTCCATTCTCACAAATTTCATTGAAATTCCATTTAGCCATTTAGCCTGTAGACCTCTCCAAATACCGTGAGGTAAATTACTTCACAAAACACATCTGAATTGTTGGAATTGACAACCAATGAAAATGTTACTTTCCTTTTCTACTTTTATTACCTGACATTTGATTGGTTATATACCTGTATATATATAAAGGGAGAGAAGGAAACACAGCCATTTTGACTACTACTTGTTGTTGTATATATCATTTAGAATATCACTAATAACATCAACTTGTTTCTAAAGGTAAGTTGTTATTTTTAAAACTGAAGTATATTGTGCACTATAAGTAAATATGGTAAACTTTTTCAGATAGTTATATACTATCCCTCTGTAAGAGTTAGACATTGAGAAAGGCTTCTTTATTATAATTATGGACTGATTTAGGTTTCTGTGGTATAATTATGAATTTACTTAGGCTTCTTCACAGGCACTTTTTAATAGTACTACTTCACGCCTGAAACCATACAGTGCCCATAGATTACTTCTCTGTTATAAACTCACAAGTGCCTGTCTGAACTTAAACCCAACAGTGCCCTATCTCTACTGATATATTTATTTTTTATGCAAATTACAGCAATAAAATGGAAGGTGAGCAGAATGTTTCCTTCGAAATTGTTCTGGAGACCAACACAGAAAAAGTTATTGCGGACAATGATGACTCAGATTTCATGGATGAATCACGGGACCATGAATTAGTTCAATGTGTAGAATCAGTGGATCATTTACTTCATTATGATGACGGTCAAATGTTTGAACTTATGTTCACTGAACAAGAACACATATCAGACAGTGAAATGC
This sequence comes from Lissotriton vulgaris, assembly GCF_964263255.1. Classification (NCBI taxonomy): domain Eukaryota; kingdom Metazoa; phylum Chordata; class Amphibia; order Caudata; family Salamandridae; genus Lissotriton; species Lissotriton vulgaris. The sequence continues at coordinate 1,450,815,939 of NC_141689.1, read as the reverse complement.
TAGACGTTGTATTAAATTTCGAAAAACAATCCGAAAAATAAAATTGTATGTAATATTAAAAAATTGTTTGAGTCTTTAATCATTTTTATATGTAATTCATAAACTAGTTAAATGTTAGAAATGTTATTAAATTTTGAAACACAATCACAACAATAAAAAATTGCTTAAAAAATAAAAAAATTAAAAAATAATCAACAAAACCAACAAATAATTAACATACAGTATTAGAAAAGTCTTTCATTCTTTTATCCATAAAGTTCGCTGCCCAGAACGCTTTCCGGTTCGCGAACTTGGCGCTTACCACGCAAAAAAAAAATGTTTTTTTTTTTTTTTTGGACCCTCCTAGGCCCTTTTAAAACCTCCACATAAAACCTAGGGGGTCAACGAGGATCTACTATGCCCCCTTATGGTAATTTCCCCCTTTGTTTTGGCCTCCTCTTGTCTCTCGATCCTACCGAGAGACAAGATGGCGGCCGCTCCGGACTGTTTAGAATGTTGACAGACACCGGAGGGCCAATCAGCTTCGCATCGCAAAGTTCCGATACGCGAAAGGTTCGCTAACCGGATCGCTGCCCGTAGCGCTGTTACAGATATATATCTTGATTTAAACGTTAATTTCTCAAAATCCACTGAAGCACATATATTGAGACCTAGCAAAGGCACATCGGGCTAACAGTCCCTACAATTTTGCCAAGTTTCGTGAAAATCCATTCAGCCGTTCGGGCTAAAAGTGAGTCCAACCGCCCTATGGAAAACTCAATGCAAAAAACGCGTTTTGGGACCCCCCTTTTTTCTCAGCCCCCCCTTGACGAAACCCCACCAAATTTTCAGGGGCTGCTCAGAAACAAAATGTGCCATTTTCCTGAAAATTTCAGCCAATTCCGTCCACAAACGCAAAAGTTATTAGGCATAGAATTTTCAGAAATCCCATAGGGAAAAAATCCTAACTATATATACCTACTGGCGACCGCCAGTAGGTAATATATATATATATATATATATATATATATATATATATTACCTACTGGCGACCGCCAGTAGGTAATATATATATATATATATATATATATATATATATATATATTACCTACTGGCGGTCGCCAGTAGGTATATATAGTTAGGATTTTTTCCCTATGGGATTTCTGAAAATTCTATGCCTAATAACTTTTGCGTTTGTGGACGGAATTGGCTGAAATTTTCAGGAAAATGGCACATTTTGTTTCTGAGCAGCCCCTGAAAATTTGGTGGGGTTTCGTCAAGGGGGGGCTGAGAAAAAAGGGGGGTCCCAAAACGCGTTTTTTGCATTGAGTTTTCCATAGGGCGGTTGGACTCACTTTTAGCCCGAACGGCTGAATGGATTTTCACGAAACTTGGCAAAATTGTAGGGACTGTTAGCCCGATGTGCCTTTGCTAGGTCTCAATATATGTGCTTCAGTGGATTTTGAGAAATTAACGTTTAAATCAAGATATATATCTGTAACAGCGCTACGGGCAGCGATCCGGTTAGCGAACCTTTCGCGTATCGGAACTTTGCGATGCGAAGCTGATTGGCCCTCCGGTGTCTGTCAACATTCTAAACAGTCCGGAGCGGCCGCCATCTTGTCTCTCGGTAGGATCGAGAGACAAGAGGAGGCCAAAACAAAGGGGGAAATTACCATAAGGGGGCATAGTAGATCCTCGTTGACCCCCTAGGTTTTATGTGGAGGTTTTAAAAGGGCCTAGGAGGGTCCAAAAAAAAAAAAAAAACATTTTTTTTTTGCGTGGTAAGCGCCAAGTTCGCGAACCGGAAAGCGTTCTGGGCAGCGAACTTTATGGATAAAAGAATGAAAGACTTTTCTAATACTGTATGTTAATTATTTGTTGGTTTTGTTGATTATTTTTTAATTTTTTTATTTTTTAAGCAATTTTTTATTGTTGTGATTGTGTTTCAAAATTTAATAACATTTCTAACATTTAACTAGTTTATGAATTACATATAAAAATGATTAAAGACTCAAACAATTTTTTAATATTACATACAATTTTATTTTTCGGATTGTTTTTCGAAATTTAATACAACGTCTAGCATTTCACTGTCTGATATGTGTTCTTGTTCAGTGAACATAAGTTCAAACATTTGACCGTCATCATAATGAAGTAAATGATCCACTGATTCTACACATTGAACTAATTCATGGTCCCGTGATTCATCCATGAAATCTGAGTCATCATTGTCCGCAATAACTTTTTCTGTGTTGGTCTCCAGAACAATTTCGAAGGAAACATTCTGCTCACCTTCCATTTTATTGCTGTAATTTGCATAAAAAATAAATATATCAGTAGAGATAGGGCACTGTTGGGTTTAAGTTCAGACAGGCACTTGTGAGTTTATAACAGAGAAGTAATCTATGGGCACTGTATGGTTTCAGGCGTGAAGTAGTACTATTAAAAAGTGCCTGTGAAGAAGCCTAAGTAAATTCATAATTATACCACAGAAACCTAAATCAGTCCATAATTATAATAAAGAAGCCTTTCTCAATGTCTAACTCTTACAGAGGGATAGTATATAACTATCTGAAAAAGTTTACCATATTTACTTATAGTGCACAATATACTTCAGTTTTAAAAATAACAACTTACCTTTAGAAACAAGTTGATGTTATTAGTGATATTCTAAATGATATATACAACAACAAGTAGTAGTCAAAATGGCTGTGTTTCCTTCTCTCCCTTTATATATATACAGGTATATAACCAATCAAATGTCAGGTAATAAAAGTAGAAAAGGAAAGTAACATTTTCATTGGTTGTCAATTCCAACAATTCAGATGTGTTTTGTGAAGTAATTTACCTCACGGTATTTGGAGAGGTCTACAGGCTAAATGGCTAAATGGAATTTCAATGAAATTTGTGAGAATGGAAGGGATTGTTATGTAGTATGAGCTAATCTATATTTGGTGAGAGTGTCTCTAGTCGTTTTTCTGTAAATTACTTTCCCGCCTTTTTTTAGGACCGCTTTCCGGGAAGCGGCCCGGTTAGCGAACCTTAAGCGTCACGGGAGTCCACCATTTTGTGTTTCGGTCGCATTAAGATACAAGATGGAGGGCAAATAATGTTTAGAATGGGTAGAAGGGGTCATGGTAGACTTATCTTGACCCCCTAGGTTTTCTGAGCGTGGCTGAGGAGGCTTATATGTGCGGAAAAAAAAACTTTTTTTTTAAAAATTCCGCGAGGTTAGCTTTCGGTTAGCGAACCGGGTAGCGCTCCGGGGAGCGAATTTTGTGGAAAATTAGTGAAAAAAGTTAGAGAAAAATAATAATTGTGAGTGATCAGATGTAGGGTAGCTCTGAGAAGAGCTTTTGGGTTTATGGTACATTTAGGTACTTATAAGTAGGTACCAATGCACAGTCTTAAATTCAGAATGAAAATTCTGTTGCCCTCATCTGAGAAGTGAACTCCATCTCCTCTGTAGATATCTTGCATGTAGTAACGCAAGTTATTGTTGTACAGAGAGCCCATTCCATGGTCTCTCATGTAAGCTGAAACAGATTTGTTTACATGCTTCCTCGCTTTCTCAATTTGTGGACAAAATTGGTTGGACCACCTCCATTTCTGTCTTTGGCATATATTGGAATATACCAAGGCAGTTTGAGGAAAAAGTGCCATTAATTGCTCAAAGGTGTCCTTTAAAAGCATTTCCAGACCTACCCCTGTCAAAGTGCCCAAATCATTACCTCCACAGTGCACTATTAACAGGTCAGGTTTTGGCAAATGCATAAAGGTTTTCACCAATGGTATCAATTGGTGACATTTTAATCCTCTTTGGCCCAACCACTTAATTTCCACATCTTGTAAATTGAGGTTAGGTAAATTTCTGCTCTCAGCATACCTTTGAGCCCAGTGGATGTAACTATGTCCAACAATCCAGACCTTAAACATGGTGGGAGAAGGTTGTTCTGCAGTCAGATGAAGTGTGGTAATGAAAGGGCAGTTGAAACAGTAGGAGTTTCTAAAGAAAAAAAACTGTGGATTTACAATGCTAATGATTCATTAGCAGTGATTGGTGCATTTCCATTTCTGAAAACAGAAAGTTAGGGTGCATGGATGTGTTCTTTGAAAGATGTAATTTGAATGGTCAAGGAAGAAACATTTAATGAAAGATTGCACTGGATACGCAGGTGCACTGAGAGTTCAGAGTTCAATTGAAACATTGTTGTGTGAATTTGCAAACATGAGAGGTCTTCCAGGAGGTGGTTGCTATGGAAACAAGGCAGACAGGGCAGAGGGGGGAAGGGTTTTGATTTGAAAAAAGTGAGGGAAGAGGTATGATTGGCTAATATGAGAGATATGTGAAAAGAATATCTGTATTTCTGTGCTTTCAATAGCTGCAGCCTTTGGAGTGCATCCTTTTTCTTCTGCTGAAGACAATTTGGTGTATTTCTCAGACTGTTTTCAAAACTCAAAAAATATTTGCTAAGGTGAGAAAAGATTTATTTAATTTAGATAGAGAATAGTATGATTTAAGGAGAAAATGATGAAGAAAGCTGTGTTTTTAAAATGTGGTTTTGTCTCTAGTGATATACTAATAGAATTAGTTTCATAGAGAAATTGTAATTGCATATTTGGTGTAACATTCTGGCATGCAGTAACACAAGTTATTGTGGTACATGGAGCCCATTTTATGGTCTGTTATGTAAGCTGAAACAGAGATGTTGCTTTTAAAAACGATTTAAGAAATCAATTTCATTTCTGGATATGTACTGCTAGAGCTTCATAGGTTGTTTTGAGCCATATTTATAAGGTATTTGAGTGTCTAAGATGTTATGTTTTCCTTTTAAAATGTAAAGTGTTCCTCATGGGGCAAGTGTCTTGTAAATACGCTCCCACTTGTGCTTGGCAAATTTAGATTTTGATTATGGGAGTTACCTAGCCATGTTAATAGTGTCCCAAAAATGGTGCTAGTGAATTGCAGAAAACACTTTCATGTGTCTCAAGGACATTTTTAGTCATTTCTTCATGAATGCAGGTATACAATTGATTTATATGCTGTGTTTAAAAACGAATTTTGAAATCAATTACATTTCAGGATATGTTCTGTTAGAGCTTCATAGGTTGTTTGGGGTCATATTTAGAAGGCATTTTAGTGTCTTTGATGTTATTTTTCCCTTTTTAAATGGAAAGCGTTCCTCATGGGGCCCTGAGCAGTTCTTAGCCATGTTATTTAATAGGAAGTGGATAACATGGCTAAGAGCATTTGCTGGAAAGTGCATGAATATTGCTGACTTTTCTGCGATGTTATTTTTCCCTTTTTAAATGGAAAGTGTTCCTCTTGGGGCAAGTGTCTTGTAAATACGCTCCCACTTGCGCTTGGCAAATTTAGATTTTGATTATGGGAGTTACGTAGCCATGTTAATAGTGTCCCAAAAATGGTGCTAGGGCATTCCAGAAAACACTTTCATGTGTCTCAAGGACATTTTTAGTCATTTGTCCATGAATGCAGGTATACAATTGATTTATATGCTGTGTTTAAAAACGAATTTTGAAATCAATTACATTTCAGGATATGTACTGTTAGAGCTTCATAGGTTGTTTGGGGTCATATTTAGAAGGCATTTTAGTGTCTTTGATGTTATTTTTCCCTTTTTAAATGGAAAGCGTTCCTCATGGGGCCCTGAGCAGTTCTTAGCCATGTTATTTAATAGGAAGTGGATTACATGGCTAAGAGCATGTGCTGGAAAATGCATGAATATCGCTGACTTTTCTGCGATATTCATGCATTGCGGCCGTTTTTTTTCACATTTGCAAGCACTTCTTAGCCATGTTATCCAATGGGAGGTGGATAACATGGCTAAGAGCATTTGCTTCAAAGGTTGTTTGGGGTTATACACCATTTTTGGGAAATTAGTAACATGCCTATCTAACTCCCATAATCAAAATCTAAATTTGCCAACCGCAGGTGGGAGCATATTTACAATAAATTTGCACCAGGAAGAACGTAAAATAGCATACTAGATACTCAAATGCCTTATAAATATGACCCAAAACATCTTATGAAGCACTAGTAGTGCATATTTCCAGAAATGTATTGGTTTTCATTTAATGATTTACTTCATTGGTAGGCCTTCACATGTTTTTTTATTTTGATATTTTTCAGTGAAAATCTTATCTGCAACCATGTGTTGGCCTCACCTCAAATAAACAAAACAGGTGATGGACTGAATGTGGATCAATGACACACATTTACCCCAGTCTAAAGATCAGGGCCTAAACAAATCTTTAGATAGGCTACATCTTATCGTCATCCTGAATTAATGATTTAAAATATTAGGGAGTGATTTATGAGTGTTGTATGCCTTTTTTGTACCATTGAGTGTCATTTTTGTGATGCAGTGCTGGTGGAAAACATTTGCTATGTTAAATAATTAGTACGGCATTAAGTTTTAGATGACTGTTATTTATTTACTGTTTGGTAATAGTGGTTAATAACATTTTATATTATATTTTTCCACAGATTCAACTGCAGATTCTTTCATAGTTTGGAAAATGCCTTCCAAAAGTCGAATACGAAAGGCTAGAAAACGTCAAAGACAGCAGGATGATGTTGTATTGCAGCAGTCCTCTTCCCCAAATACTTGTCAAAACACCAAGAAAGGTCCGGGTAAGAGCACGAAATCATTCTTAAGAAATATTTGTAGTAAAAAAAGTTTTGCTCAAAAAAATGTTTCAGTTCACAAAAAGAAAAGTAATTTAAATGGAAAGGAGAGACCCATCACAAATGTTACTGGTAGAGGAAGAGATAACTCTGTGCATGATAGTAGAAGGAAACAACAGTTTAGGGACATTCGAAATCGAATGTTCCGTAATAGGATATTAGTTAATTTATTGAAAAGTATTAAAAAGAAAGGCCAACAGAAAGCGGCATTTTATAAGAAGAAGAAAAATGTAGAGAAAATTATTGATCATGCTTTTGAAATTAAGCGAAAGTTGTTTATTTTGGTAATCAATAGAATTAGGAAACTAAGCAAGGTAATTCCTGATTTCAAAACAAAAAGTAGATGGAAGAGAGTAGTAAATCGTACTAACTTTTGTGAAGTTTTTTCCGGAGAATGGATGCATAGTTCAAGTTCTGAGGCATTTTTTAATGAGGAGACTTATTTTCAGGATAATGATTTGGTGCATGCAGTTGACATCAGTGGTCGAGCTTATGAAGTGAAGGATGGTTGTCCAGTTGAAAAAGAACAACTTGTGACAACAGAGACAGAAGAGGCGCTAAGTGATGAGGTTTTAGGAAGACGTCCTAAGGGTCCTGTGTACATTTGGAAGTGTAGTTCTATTTGCAGTGTGCGACAGGTTTCCATCAATTTGCTTTGTGATTTTATACGGACATTTAATAAGAAAAGTTTGAAGCAGAAAATGAAGTTGTTGCAAGATTTAGATCCTTGCAGAGTGAGACAAATGACAGGTTTGCGTGGTCATTCACTGGCTTGTCTTTCCAGGAGAGTATGCCAGAGTGTTTTTCATCATTTCAGGATGCTAGCAGTGCATCATAATAAAGTGAGAAAATTAGTGAGAATGTTGTATTATGCTAAGAGTCCAGCAATTATGCTTAAACAATTATGTGCTGCTCTTTTGCATGGTTCTGAAATAGATGTGAAGAATATTTGTGAAGAAATTGAGTTTTGTTACTTTGGTAGTAAAGATGAGAATGTTCAAATTGACCCTGAAGTAGAGGGTAATGTGGAAGATAATGTACAGGTTTCCAGTACAGATAATTTTCAGAAGGAAATTGCCACGTTTCAGATGAAATCAAGTGAGAGGCCTAATTTCACTTGTGTATGTTGTCGACGCACTTATTATAAGAATCAGACTAAGGTAGTGGATTTATATGCAAAAAGTGAAAGGGAAAATAATAGTGAATGGAAGGATTTTGCCACATACTTGATGGTAGAAAATTATTTTGATTTGGGATCGGATCAACGTGTGTGTACTTATTGTTGTAATAAATTAAACCAAAACCAGATGCCTGCTAGGGCAGTTCATAATAATCTGGAATTGGTTGAGATTCCTTCTGAATTGAAGGATTTAAATACTTATGAATCTATTTTGATTCAAAGTATCCATCCCTTTCAGGCTATTGTAAGAATGGAGCCAAAGACAGGGAAGTTGCCTCCAGCAGATTTACAGAGAGGATTAAAGGGAAGAGTTGTTTATTTGCCTCTAGATTTGAAGAAAAACATTAACACAATTGGAATAGAAAAAGTGGAAGAGGAACCTCTGGTTATCTTGGTTAATGGGGTTCCGACAAAGAATAAGAAAATATGGCAAGATTTAGTGGATGTTAGGAAAGTCAAAAAGGCAACAGTGTATTTGAAGAAAAATAATAAGTACTATAAGAATGTATATGTTGCAGAAGAGGAAGTAAGTGATGAAGAGGATAGCGATTTGTGTGCTGGCCAAATTGAGAAAGTAGAGGCCTCTAAAAGTGAAGAAATATATGAACATTATAGTGTTCATCCTTTGCATTCCAAGGAAGTCATGGGGAATGCTATTGAGTTGTTTCAAATGAAACAAGCCAAAGGGAGTCCCATTAGTGTTTGGGAGGAAAGTTTGGAAGCTCGGTGTTTCCCACAGCTATTTCCCACAGGTCAAGGAGGAAGATATGATGAGCGACCTCATCAAATTCCTGCGTCTGAATACCGGACTTTACGATTGTATGCAGCAGATCCTAGGTTTCGGCAATGCATTCCCTATTTGTTTCATCTCCTGTTTGAAAGCGATCTGTCTGGACTGTCATATGCAGTGAACCACATCTTAAAAAGTGGTATACAGATGCGAAACATCTCGGCAAGTGACTTTATGCATAAAGTCAATGTCCAAGACAGTATTTTGGATTCTCACTTAATTAATCTCATGGCGTGTCAGCGTGGTACTAATGAGTACTGGTACCGTCGTCATGGTGATTTAAAATGTATGCTGAGGAACTTAGGAACTCCAACATGGTTCCTCACTCTGAGCTGTGCCGAGTATGGCTGGGAAGACTTACTTGAATTTCTACGAGAGGCAAATGGAAATATTGAAAACATTGAATTCAAGACACCTGGAGAACTGTGTTCTTTGGATCCAGTGAATGTATGCAGGTACTTCAATCATAGATTTGAAGCTATGATGTCTTTCATCACAAATAAAAAGAATCCACCTCTTGGAGAGGTGTTGGATTTCTTCTGGAGAAAGGAGTACCAAGCAAGAGGTGCCCCTCATATACATATGTTGTTGTGGATCAAGGATGCACCTAAATTTGGAACAGATCCGGATGACTTAGTGATGAATTTCATCGAACAGTATTCTACGTGTGCTGTTCCAAACGCAACGGAGAAGAAAAGTCTAAGAGAACAAGTTCTACGTTTCCAAAGCCATCGTTGTGGAAAGTACTGTCGTCGTAAATTCAGAAACAAGGACAAGTTCTACACCAAATGTCGTTTCAACTTTCCACGACCGGTGATTTCTAAAGGAAGAGTGAACAGTTTGATGTCTTCGCTGCGACATAATGTGACGAGGAAATCACCCAAGAATACATACAATTTGAAAAGGAACGAAGAGTCCAAGTACATCAATGACTACAACCCAGTGATTTTGTCCATGTGGAATGCTAACATGGATATACAGTTTGTGGCTGACAACTGTATGGCTGTGGCTCGGTATGTGACATCTTACATCACCAAAAAAGAAAAGACCGAACTGAAGGATATGTGGGAGGACATTTCTCATGAAAAGAGCCTCAGCAAGAAGTTGTACAGTTTCAGTCTGAAGATGTTGTCGCATCGAGAAATCGGAGCTTACGAATGTTCTGACCGGTTGTCTTCAGCAAGTCTCTATGCCAAATCCAGGAGTCTCGTTTGGGCGAGTCTTGGTCTTGCTGCAACGCGAAATCGAGTTCTAAAACCTGTCCGGGAAATTGAGTATTTGGCAGAAAAGGAACCAAACAGTACCGACATTTTGAAGACCAACATGTTGGATACATATTATCCAAATCGAAGCAGTCACCTTGAGAATGTTTGTCTACATGAGGTTCTCCAAAATTATATATTCAAGAGGAACATCAAAGAAGATATTGAGAAAGGAGTGTATGCTGTAATTGGAAGTGAGGGATGCCTGGTCAAGCAAAGAAAATGCCAATTAGTAAACCATCGAAAATTGAGTGGTGAATCTCCAGAAAAAAAGGAGTTTTTTTATTTAGCACTTTTGCAACTTTTCAAGCCTTGGCGTGCAGAAGAGGAACTGCTTGGAGATTTCCTCTGTTACGAAGACTCTTTCAATGCAGCCAAGGAGTCCATAGAATGTCCTGCTTTTTCTAAATATCAAGAAATGCTAACTTTGGAAATTGAGCAGGAAGCAACGATTGCAGCCGAGATTGCCAGAGACAGTTCTCAGGACAGTCAGAGTTCTGTTTCATTGAGTCAAGATCCACTTGGAGGACCTATTATCGAAAATGAAGCTGCCACTGCTATGAATGAAGTGGAAAGAGCCATGGCACATGCTCAGGAGGATTCAGTTAACTTAGAAGACTTGGAAAAACAACTCAACGTTGAGCAGAGGAAAATATATGATGAAGTTACCACGGAAATTGAGCACGGATTAAGTCATGAGAAGAACAAGTGCTCATGTACATCGTTGAAGCCTGTCCGACTGTACGTGAGTGGAGAAGCGGGAACTGGAAAAAGTTTCCTCATTAAAGCAATCTCTTGTTATTTGCAGGAAAGGACTGAGTCATCGCTGTCTTGTGTTGTCACCGCTCCTACTGGACTGGCAGCACATAACATTAAAGGTATTACTTTGCATCGTCTACTGATGCTGCCGGTGGAGCATGACAACAAATTACAATACAACAAGTTATCTGGAGATGCTTGCTGTGAAGTTTCAAGAGTCTTGAGGAAAATGAAACTACTTATCATTGACGAAGTAAGCATGGTTTCCAATGTCATGCTTGCCTTTGTGCATTTGAGAATGCAAGAAGTACTTAAAACTGAATATGATGTGTTATTTGGTGGGAAACACATCATTGTTTTCGGAGATCTTCTGCAGCTGACACCAGTAAAAGGTCAACCTGTGTTCAAAATACTCACGCATGAAGATACCAGGAAGTGCCTAGGGAGCATTGGCAACGTCAATATATGGTTAAACTTCAATTATGCAGAACTGCATCAAAATATGCGTCAGGCAAAGGATGAAGATTACAAGAATATTCTACAAGATATTAGAATTGGAAAAGTGACCGAGCATGGGAAAGAAGCTTTAAATGCACGATTACTGTCAAATTTATATCCCAAACAAGAGATTGTGCCTGAGAATATTTTTCAGAAAATTACTGAGAAGAAATCCGGGATATGTCTCATGCCAACTCTTGCAGAATGTGCCATCTTCAACAACAAAATGTTGAATTTAGAAAAGCAAGAGATTGTGAAACTTGAAGCTATCGACAAATTAGAGCATATGGGATCAACAATTATTTTGTCAGACAATTTGAAATCAAAATTGGATTCATTAGAGAAGACTATATCTAAAACAGCGGGTTTTGAAAAGACTTTGAATGTGTGTTTAAATTGCCGAATTATTTTGAGAAGGAATTTACATGTAGAAAGAGGTCTGGTAAATGGATCAATGGGTAATGTTGTTGATTTTGAGAAATACAGAAATAGAGATGGAATAGAATTTTTAAGAATTAAATTTGATGGCATTGAGGAAGTACAGCAAATTGGTCGTTGTTCTGCTAGGTTTTTGCTTGTTAAAGATTTATATGTTCGCCGTAAACAGTTTCCTGTTTGCTTGGCATATGCGGTGACAATCCATAAATCGCAAGGTTTAAGTGTAGACTGTGCATTGGTGAATATTGGCAGTTCTGTGTTCAAGGAGGGTATGGCATATGTGGCATTGTCACGAGTTAGAACTTTATCGGGATTGTACTTGATTGACTGTGATGTCACAAACATTTGTGCGGATCTAGATTGTGTTAAGGAATACAATAGGTTAAGAAGAGAGTATGCGCCACATTTGCCTCAATATCCTTTGTTTGAGAAACGTGTGGTAGGCCGCAAACGTAGAAATAGCAGTAATAGTAGGGAGGTTGTTGCAAAAAGACTAAAAGTCAATGAACCGAAAATTGTTAGCAGAAAGAAAGTGGATTCTGTTGAAGATGTTGTCGGTTTTCAATTTGAAAACAGTTCTGGTGTCAACTGCTATGCAAATGTAGTGGTTAATGTTCTCTTTTCACTAGAGAGTTTAAAAGAACAGATTCTGTTGAATTCTGAACAAATTTTATGCTGTTTGTTGAATTCTGTTTTCGAGAAATGTAGCACTGATCGAACAAAAGTAGAAAGTGTGTCTGAAGTTCGTTATCTGTTAGATGAATGTTCAGGTCAAACAGACTTCTCTGAAAATAATCAGCAAGATTGTCAGGAGTTTTTAATGTATATGCTTGATATATTGCAAGTTGAGGGTGTAGATGTAGATCACCTGTTTGGGCTTTCTTATCAATGGCAGCATGACTGCGAGAACTGTATGGTATCAAGTACTACTAGTGTAGACTCAGAAAGATTTATATATTTAACTTTGCCAGACAGTAAATCAGTCTCCTTTAATAAGCTAGTAAATGCAGCGGATCACAACATGGAGTGTAGCCAATGTAAATGTGATATGATGTCAACATTATTTATACGTAGATATGGCCAGTATGTCATTTTAATGATCCAACGTTGTAGGCCTGATGGATCAAAATTGTCAACTTTAATAAAAAATTTTGTGGCTTCTCAGCTGTCAATATCAGGGAGGACTTTTGTTACTGTAGCAATTATCTATCACGATGGTCCATCAACAACATCAGGACATTATACAGCTTACTTAAAGTCTGGAAACGGCTGGTCATTCTGTAATGATTCCGTTGTAACGTTCAAAAAAAAATTGCCGTTTGACCTTAAAAATTCTTACCTGGTGTTTTTAAAACCAAAATGTTAAGTAGAGGGAATGTAAGTCTGCAATGCTGTCTAGATTAAAAATCCAACTATATAAACTTAATGCAAGTAAGTCTGCTTCATAGTAAGCAGTATCAGTGTCATAGGAAAAGGAGAACATGAGTGACAAAGAAGAGTAAGTTATTAGTAGTCCAGGATTGTGAAAATAATCTCAAATATTTTATTTTTGAAAGTTGCGAAAATAGAAAATGTCGGGATTTGATTGGAAGAATAACAAGACTTGCGAATCGCGGCAACATGATTTGGCCTAGTGGAAACATGTGATATAATGAGAGAAGTCTTTTTTTCTATGTAACATATTTTACGTATCGATGGAGGTTTTCTTTCAGAAAGTGGCGGGCTGAAAATATTTGTAGCACAACAGAGTGGATGCTGTTCATAGGAGATCGTTCGACGTCATTGAAAGTAAGTTAATTTTAAGGAGTTTTGAAATCAGATTTTGAAGGTTGTATGGGTTTTTTAAACACAGTCATTTTGATTGTGTTTTTTTTTCCCCGCTGTTACATGATGAATACCTTCAAGTCACTGATTTAAGTGAAATTTGATACATTCTGAGAACAGCAAAAAGAAACCATTTAACATGTATAATTAATGTTATGCTTTTTGTCCTTATGATATACATTTAGAAATGTGAGGTACATATGGGTAAGCTGAGTTCTGTAAATATCAATTTTAATGCTTTCAGTGCTGTACTTCTGGGTAGTGTTTTTTTTAAAAAAAGAAAAGAGGCCTCACCTCAAAGAAAGCTCTTGAAAGCACACATCTTATTTGCATCCTAAATCAAGCATTTACAATGTTAGACACAATTTTATGATGGCTTTACATCTTTTTTGCGCTGCTATTGCATCACTATTGTGAGACATTAGCAGTGCAAGAAAAACATCATGTTCCAAAATAGGGCTCAGTTCATCAACATCAAGATACAGTTTCTTTAGAATATATATCTTTAGGATTGTGTAGGGGACGTAGAGAAGCAGAGACTTCTGTAAATGTCAAAGTTGTTGAAAAACTGTTTGTTTTTGAACCTTTTCCCTTGTCTTTTCTAATTTTTAAATACATGTTTTAATATTTTTGGAAATGTTTGTTCTTTTTTTTACAGATTGAAAGTATGAAAAAATATTTAAAAAAAGGTAACAAGAATTATAAGGTAAATGTTTTCTACTCTTTTTACCCGCAATGCACTGCTGATGATGTCATTGACAGTATCTCTCATTTACTCTCTATAGCTGTCTTTCTTTTTACATTATTCTCTGTTTACTTCCCTTATACTAACTATTCTTTTTTTTTTTAAAATATTTTTTTAGTTCGGTTAAAGTTCGCGAACCGGTCAGCGAACTTGAAGCGAACCAAAAGAAATAGAGCTTGCCAGAGTGATAAACATTCTAGCAATTTTGATTGAAAGGGGAGGTAGTTCTGAAAAGAACTGTTTTTTTTGTTTTTGTTGTTTTATTTATTTATTTATTTTTTTGAACATTTTTTGATTTTTTTGTATTTTTAGAACTGTTTTATGTTTTTTTTGTGTTTTTTATGGAGGGGAGACAACAAAAAACAGGCATTGAAAACGGCTCAACTGGAGCAAAAAAAAAAATTATTTCTTGGGTGCATTAGGGCATTTATGATTTTCGTACGCCATGTTCATCAGGTTGACGCTCATGTTGCCATATGACAGCATAGCACCACAGTATATACAACTTAACTTCATATGCTGGAAGTTGGGTTGAATGTTTGGCACAGTTTCTTGTGCCTCTCTTCCCGTCAAAGACATTGTGGAGGTCGATCTGGCCACAGGAGTTGTCGTGGGATTGTCTTGAAGATCCCTTAACTCAGCCCGGCTGTAGTTTAAGGGATGCCACCTGCTCATGTGTCGATGCATCGTATAGTTGCCCATACTGTATTTCTTATCTGTGCCTCTCGACAATCTGTAATCACAGATGAGGCAGGTGGCATATTTAGCATTCACCTTCTTTGATCCAGGAGGGATGGAGAAAAACTGCCAGATGAAACTTGTTTTTCGCTTTGAAACCCGGGGCAACTCTTCGACAAATTGTTGTTCCTCTCTGTCCTCATCTTCTTCTTCCTCCTCTTCCTCCTCTCTGTTAGTGATAAATTGACTAGGTGGTCCTCTCTTCTTATGAGGAGGTGGAGGTGGTGGTGGGGTTCCACCAGCTGCAGCAAGTACAGAAGCCATTGTTCAATTCTAGCTAAATGGTCTTTCTCTCACCAAGATGAAAGTCAGAGTGAGGAAATAAGGAGGGGTTTACATGATTTGGGGAAAGCAAAAGTTCTGAACCAATGAAAAGTGTTATTTTTAGGTCACATGACCTAGTCATACATCATTTGGAAACCAAAAGTGAAATGAACCAATGAAAAGTTTGATAAACAAGTCACATGACCTGTTCCGCTTACGTTACGCGGCGCGCGCCGCGTCCCAGATCGCTTCCGGTTCGCGGTCCCGAGCACTTCCGGGAGCGCTAACGCGGCGCGTCATTAGACGCATTACGCGATAACGTGATACGTCGCGCTTCCGCGACGCGTCACAGTTCCGCTAACGTAACGTTGACCGGTTCGCGGACTAGATCGCGGCATCGAGATGAGCTAACGGAAAGCTTCCCGGTTCGCGAACTAGAAGCGAAGAAAAAAAAAATTTTAAAAAAAATTATCAATAAACATCTAAATATATTTTGGGATTTAAAGAAGAATACATTTTACAGCTACAGATGTTAGCTTTTAAAAAACCAATGAAATTCACAGAAAAAACCATAGGTTATAGACCATATATAGTTAGAAATTTGCATTTAAAAAACCATTGAAATTCAATGAAAAAACCATAGGTTATAGACCATATATAGTTAGGGATTTGCATTTACAAAACCTTATTTTACTCGCATAAAACCATTGAAATTCCATATATAGTTAGTTGCGCTAACTATATATCGCGCACCCGCAATCCACTGCTGATGATGTCACATATTACATCATTCATGACATGGTCAGTGACATCACTGATGACATCACTGATGACATCTCAAATGACATCACTGTTGACAACTCAAATGGCATCACTGACAACATCACTGATGACATCATTCATGTGATAATACGATGAACCTCTTCAGACTCTAATATAACTTTAGGTGCACTCAGTGTAAACAGACACTCACAGACTGTCACTCATCCATGGAGTTACTCACACACCTAGTCAGTCATGCAAAGAATCAATCACACCTCCATTTCCTCAACTATACAGTTATACACACCTTACTTATTCAAACATATACTAACACATATTTACTCTTTTATAAAATCCTTGATTGAAGTTCACAATGATCCATACAGCCACTCACACATTCACTGGCTCTTATGCACAGTTATTTATATATGTCAACTCTCACATGCACTGTGTTTTACATATGTACTTACTTTCACATGTAGCACTGAGATATCCATTCACTCACCAATACACTCATGCACACAGTCAACCGCCCATACAGCTGTTTCCACATGCACTTTTGAAACCATACATCTAGTGAATCAACTGCTCACACATCTATGCACAGAGTCATACACCTCCCAGCCACCCACACACACACTCAGTCTCCCATACAAATACCTGGGCTACCAATCAATAACCCATATAGTTACTCATATAGCTACTTATCAACACATGCAGCAGTTTACAGAACAACAGACATAATAATGCACAAATTAAGACAGTTTAGTCACTAACCCATGCACTCAGTGAGACATATTTAATCACTCACTCATACAGTCAGTCATGCACCTACTAAATCCTTCATCCAAACACTTATACATCCACTCATTCTTCAATATGTAAGACATATTTACACTTTACAGAAACATACAGTCACTGGATGTTGTCATCAGTGATGTCATTTGAGATGTCATCAGTGATGTCATCAGTGATGTCACTGACCATGTCATGAATGATGTAATATGTGACATCATCAGCAGTGGATTGCGGGTGCGCGATATATAGTTAGCGCAACTAACTATATATGGAATTTCAATGGTTTTATGCGAGTAAAATAAGGTTTTGTAAATGCAAATCCCTAACTATATATGGTCTATAACCTATGGTTTTTTCATTGAATATATATATATATATATATATATAATATTTTTAAAATTACTATTTTCACCCTAAAAATTAATTCCACCCTGCTCCCTTAAAATACCCCAGCACCCCATAATCCTAACCCACCCTTACTCCTTAAAATACCCCAGCACCCTTAAACACTAACCCATCCTGGCCCTAGAAATACCCCTGTACCCCAAAATCCTAGCCCTGAACCCTGAAATACCCCTGTACCCCAAAACCCAAACCTACCCCTGAACCCTAAAAATACCCCTGTACCCCAAAACCCAAACCTACCCATAAACCCTAAATTACCCCTGTACCCCAAAACCCAAACCTAGCCCTGAACCCTAAAAATGCCCCCATACCCCGAAACCCAAACCTAGCCCTGAACCCTAAAAATACCCATGTACCCCAAAACCCAAACCTACTCATAAACCCTAAATTACCCCTGTACCCCAAAACCCAAAACCTAGCCCTGAACCCTAAAATACCCCTGTACCCCAAAACCCAAACCTATCCCTAAACCCTAAAAATACCCCTGAATCCCATAACCCAAAACCCACCCTGAACCCTAATAAACCCCTACACCCCAAAACTTAAACGTACCCCCTTAACCCTAAAAATACCAAGCACCCCCAAAACCAACCCTATAATCTAAAAATAACATACACTAAAAATACACTGTGCACCCCATAAACCAAGCCAACCCTAAAATACCCCTGAGCCCCTAAAACATATACCCCAACACCCCCAAACTAAAACCATATACTTACCTTAAACTTAAATAGTAAAAACATATACTTTTACCATTCATGCTTTTACAACAAATTTTGTTGTAAAAGCATGCGTGGTAAAAGCATATAAAATGTAATGGTATACGCTTTAAAAGTATTGCGGAGTATTGGTACTTGCGTTGTAATGGCATGAGGAGTGAATGTATGCGGAGTGAAAAATGCGGAGTGAAGGTGTTTTACCGTGGGAAAATGAAAAGCATATGAGGGAAAATACTGTAAAACATCACATGCACTCTCATGGAGTGCATAACCAAAAAGAAAAAAAGGAGTTCCCTGTAAGTGAGAAGTGGAAGGATACAAGCCAGCCAAGCAAAACAATCGTAAGAGGTTATGCTCGAAGGTAGGAACAACCACAAGATGTACAAGATGGAAAAAGGGAATCCGATGAATAAGAAGAAACCAAATAAGAGTGACTATTTAGCCAACCAATGGTAAGCAGTGGGAGGGCTTTATATAATAGGTCTTTAAAGCAATGGACCTTAAGGGTCCCACTGGAAAACTTTTCCCAATCAAAAAGATTAACTCTCCAGACTTTGTCAAGTCGTTCACAATGTAAAAAAAGGGGCCTACTCCCTTTGTCACCAAATTAAAAAATCAATAAAATAAGTATATTAATTTTAAAATGAACATAAACATGGCTTGGTGGTCTTTGCCTAGTACAACACATTAAACATTTTAGGCAGACCCAAAGTATATATGACACTATGGGGCCAATTTATAGTTAGTCAGAGAGGAAACTCCATTGCAACTGTGATGGAGTTCCCTCCCCGCCAACAGGGTGGTCCACCCGTCCAATTCAAATGCCGGTGGACCATAGGTTTAGCGACAATGGTGACTACTCTGCCAGCGCCGTAGCCAAACTTCTACAATGCCCTGACGAAGTAAGGATCATCTGGGAATTGGGTATATGTCCGTCTGCCCAATTAGGACGAATGAACATACAGCCATTCGGGAGTCGCTCACTAGGCTCTCTACCTTAGAATTGGTTGTAGGCATTGTCACCATCAGACAAACACCAGAGCGGAGCTGAGGGCGGGGAACGGAGGTAAAGGCAGCTCGCAGCGCGGGAGTCGCTCACTAGGCTCTCTACCTTAGAATTGGTTGTAGGCATTGTCACCATCAGACAAACACTGCCGGTGATGGACAGTAAAAAACACAAAATGCTCCCCTCGGCGAGGGAGATGACTCCCGTGGTATGGAGGCATTATCTTTTTTTATTTTGAAAAAAAAGAAAATCTCGTTTTGGATTTTTTTTTTTAATTATATAAAGAAAACAGTTTGGTGCAAGACTCCATCATGTTAACTTAGCCCTGCACCAAACCACGAAAAACATTGACAGGAACTGCAGTGACGTTGGTTCCGGGTAGTGCTTCATAATTGCTACCAATTTTTTTAATTCGGTGGTGGCATCTCCATCAGGGCCACAGAATAATTTACTCCGTCGCCCTGGCAAAGAAAGGGGCCTCCAGCCGAGAAATGATTGGGCGCCTTAGTCTTCTTCTGGAGATAACAAACATTTACTTAGTGTGGGAAACAGGCCTCTTTGGTAGGTTTTCCTCACTTTCTGCCCCATTTGGATTATTAGCAGCTGGTGTTTTGACTCTGAGAGTACACTAAGGCCTGCTAACCAGACCCCAGTGCCAGTGGTCTGGCCCATTGCAATAATTATGTTGAATTGGCTGTCCCCAATCGGCAAGCACTGACTTACTTATAAGTCCATAGTATATGATATCCAGAATACCAAAGGCATGTAAGGCAGAGTGTTCACCCAGGGCTGCAGCACTGTTTGTGCCACCCTGAGTGTGACAAATGACAAAATAGCTACCAGCCTGCCACTGCAGACTGGAAGAGCATGGTGCCCACTGCTAGTTCGAGGTTGCCTTTACCATTAATGGCAAAGCCACCCCTTCCCTTAATAAAAACTGTAAGTCTTCCCTAAGGAAGGCCTATTGAGCCCTATGGCAGGAAGCTGTATACTGTTAAGCAAGACACATAGGTTGATATATGTATTAGCAGTGAGACACTTAAAGTTGTTGTTTTGCTGGGGAAAGTTAGTAGCCCCATTGGCTACAAAGGGTTACCGGCCGGCTTCCCAGCCTGGCTAACTTCTGAATGGGACTACCTATCTGGGTACTTGCAAGGTATTAAAATAATTGTGGGATTAAATCCAACATGAAGCCCAAGTTTTTATTTATGTCAATTTTAAAGTAAAGCTTTTTTTAGAAAGTTGCAACTCTGTGCCCCAGCTAGTACAATGGCCTCACAAGGGCCCTGGCACACAGACAGCTTCCTGCCCATCTGGGGAGATATGTGAATGACTCCCAGGCTCGGGAACAAAGACAGTTGACGCAGAGTTAGGTGTGACCGTCTCTCACAGGAACTCTGTTCAGAATGTTAACTCCAAAGGCGATGTACGATGGGGAAGTCACCTTTGAAGGGCCGCCTGTGGCAGCACTCCAGATCAGGATGCCTTTTGTTCCTTTAGACAAGTTGGAGACAGGGCCAGAAAGGGAAAACTCACCCCCAAACTGGTTTTCCCATGGGTGTGTAGCCCTCAGGTTGCTATACTTCTGGGGTGGGCTACCAAGCTACTCCCGGTTTTGGGAAAGTTCAGAAATCTTGAGAGTGGCAAGAATATTGCACTCTGAGATAGCCAAATGCCACACATCATAGAAATGTTGTCACCAAAGAGGATGGAACCTACTAGGCCATTGGCTAGTGATGGCGTTGACTCCTCATGGCACTTGCCTGGGATATAATGGGCACCGCTGGAACCCTGAGCTTCAGTACACATTGGATTTGGAGAGAGAACCAAGAGAAGACTGTCCTGCTGCCTTGGAAACTGCACAAAGAGAGGTTGTACAGTTGTAAGGATGGCACCTGCTGCACTTTGGGCTAGTGAGTTTGGACTGTGCCTGTGGCTCCTGGTTTGAGGAAAAGTTGATCCCCCAGCCCCATATTGAAGCAGTGACTCCTAGTGTCAGTCAGCTGCCATCTTTGATCAGCACCAAAGACATTAAAGCTGAGGAAGCAAAAACCTGCAAAACATTAGCCACCTCAGAGGAATCCCTGCTGACCACCGTTAGGGGCTCTGAGAGACAAATCTAAGCTAACCAAAAGTTGCACCCGTGTCTGCCGGACCCAGGATTGCTATCAGAGACCAGATTCATTGCTCAAAAGGGGCACTAGCCCCCACCAAGGATGTTCGCTGTGACCGCTGTGTCGCGAAATCAGTAGCCTAGCTGCAGCTGGTCTTCCACTGTCACAAAGAAGACATTGTGCGACCCTAGGTGGCGTGGTCATAGTTACCTCACCCCACCCGTGGACCTAGGGATCAATTGCACTTCACCACCGTTGACCGCACTGCAACAGGAGCATCATTGGGCATCTTATATGCCTGCATCCACAGCATCAGGACAACTCCATTGTCGTCTATGGCTGCCATTTCCTAAAGGCTAGAACATGAATGGAAATGGCGCCGGAGGCCAGGTAACTGTCAAAAAATAACCCTACTGGAATTCCATTTATTTCTTCAAAAATCTGTATCTCTGGAACCCTCTGGTGGATTTTGATAATCTTCCAAAACTCCATAAAAATATGCTATATTTTTATAAATTGCTGTTCTGTTTCTTTCTTGTTGTGTGACTTTCTTATTCAGCTGTTTGGTGCTGTTAAATGCTGTACACTAAGTTCCTTTGTTTAGCCTTGCTGCTCGAAGCCACAGCTACCCAGGGATGCGCTTAAGGTTTACAAAGGAGCCTGACTGGACTCAAGTCAGGTTTTCCAAGTGTATTCCACCATACGGCCCAACAGCCATATCGTATAATGCACCCAAATCCTCATAGTGAGGGGCCGATTTATGAAATAAACACGCAGTGCAGCGTGTGACAGGGAAAAGACAGGAATGCGCCATATTTAAGGCAATACAGCACATTCCTGCCTTTTCCTCTGTACTGGCAGTCTTTTGGCAGTCCACCACCAATGAGCAAGAAGGGGCACCTTGCTGCACAAAAACAATCCTGAGAGGCTTATTCCACTATGTGTGCTGCATAATGCAGCACACATAGAAAGAGGAAGTAACAAAGAGAAATAAAGATATTTGTCCTCGTTACACCTCTCCTGGGAAGTTGTATCTTTTTGGCGCAAATCTGGGAATGAATCAAAAACTATGGGATTTGCCTGTGAACGCCAGGCATGGGAACACCACGCAAAACCCATGGAATGCCTTACCAAAGTAAGGTAAAGCAGCGATTTGCGCTGGGTTGCCTTGCTCGATTTATGGGGCCAAGCAAAGTGGCCTTGCGTGGCGTCATAAATCTGGCTTAAGGTTTGCGTCACTCTTGCACCGTATTGGGTGATGCAACAACGATGCAAACCATTTCGTAAACAGGCTCCTGAGTCTAGCCCTAAAAGGGTATCTCTGTATTACACGGTGTTCTGTTGTATTTGTGAGAGTTCACAATGTAAAATCTTTTCCTATTGTAATTGACAAATACTTCAAAATGTAAAGCCCCTTTCTATGGTGTCAGCTTTTAGGTTGCTAACAAATGACAAGCACAACAAATGACTGTTCAACTGTTCTTTTCCCAGTGTATTTATTGAAATGATATAGATTTCTCTTTCTCTCTTCCTTCCAAGTTATGCATCCGGAGTCCTCCCCGCCGATCACCCAGGTGCAAGAGAGAACAAGGCAGGTAAGTTACCTTTTGGTAATAAGTTAGGGAATCCTTCACCACTTAATAACAGCTGGTATAGTTAGTATTTGAGGAATTAGTGCTCACATTCCATATGTTGGGTGCTTTCAAATTGAGGGTGGAAATACCGTCCGCTTCTTGCTTTTGAATAAGTGCCATGGGGCAGTAAAACTACAAGGTATGCATTTATAAAAACAAAACCCTTCTCCCAAGCAGTCACTGGTGACCTGTGTACTTTTCCTCCCTCCTACCTCAACGCTGTACAGTGCATGCACCTAGGGTGACCAACTGGCACGGGTGCAAATTCAGGACAGTGAGTGTAAAAATTCAGGAAAAAGGGTCCAAATTCAGAACAAAATATTCAGGACAGTAGGTCAGAATTCAGGACAAAAATTTGGGACAAAAGGTACATGTTACAGACACATCAGAGGAGGTTGCGCAATATTACATAAGTAAATAGACAACCTACATAAGTACAAGTCAAAATAAGTTTATATTAGATTGAAAGAGCCTTGCATTGCATCTGTTGTATGCCGGAATGAAACTTATACACCAGTGTTTGAATATTGGATGCACCTGGGTAACACGAGCCAACATTGAACCTCCATCCCCCCAGAGCTTGGCCCCTGGTGAGGTGACAGGAGGCTATAAACTAAAACAGTTTGCCATGCCCTGGGCTCTGGCAGGAGCAGTGGCGGCTGGTGTGGCGTAAAAGTTTGTGATGAGTGCCCAGTGGCGAGCACAGCGAGCAAGCCTGAACGTCATTAGGGGGCTTTTTCTCTCCCCAGAAAAGTTTGAAAACAGAGTAATCAAATGGTGGCTTTTCAAGAATATTTGAGAAATCAAGAAGGTTAATAAAGAAATTGTGAAAATATAGTTACTGCATCAATAAAGAGATTTCATATGATAATGACATAGGGAGCTGCTTATTCAGTATAACCACATAGCTGTTAGTCCCTCTGACATGGCTGCCCGTCTCTCTCTCTGCTCTGGCTCCTCTTGAGCCCCAGCCTCTATCTTCCCTCCTGCCAGGTCCTACTGTTTTTGAGCTCTCCCTTATCTCCACCTAGTTCCCAGACAGTCAACCCCTTGTTCTGCATGTGTTCCCTCGGGACCAGCACATTGTTGGTGTGCTAGAAGTCTCCTGTGTGTATCGTTTGACACCTTTGCATTGCTTGTATGCTCTCTCGACTCCTGATGCTCTCTCTCTCTCTGGACCATAAATCTCATGTGGTATCCTTCGACTCCAGTGATTTAGTCCTGCAATCCCACCTCCCTCTGCTCTTTCCTTCAATGCACCCCCAGCCTCCTGCAATCTCAAATCTCAGATCCAGAACATTACGGTAAGTGAATCCTCCAGATCATTCTAAAATACTCTGTTCACAACAAACGCACACTAACTCTTGTACATGAACTATCCAGAGAACTGTCCGACAAACCTGCAGAACCATTCCTACAGTGACATAATTTATTCACATAATCCCAAAAATTCTCTGTTCACAACTCCCTTACTCCACACAGGCATTCAATTTTGTGAATCGCAAAAATGCCTTGTACTTGAGGCCTTTACAAACCTTTTGCTATTGGGACACGCTAGATGCACTGTGGGATAGACTACCTTACATCATTCCTTATGTTAGCTTGTTTTCTTTATGTAGCCACACAAAAGAAGGCAACAGAATGGTAGGCAACAACAACATCAAAATATAAAGAAGAGTAAAATAAGTAAAAGCAACATAGGAAACAAGGCAGTGAGTACTCTAGCTTCCCATTAGGCATACCAACATAAACATTCTAAAGTGTTACTTCTATTCAGTAAGATAGCTGAGCACATGCTGCAGTGATTAACATAATAACCTGCAAGTAATACTTCAGACACTTTACTGGTGCCTTTGAGCGTTTCACCCTTTCATGGATCATAAAATGACTATCAGTGGGGTAATAGAAGCTATATTGCTCATGGCTCATGACACAATTCCATATGTGGTGCAAGCTATATAACACCATATCATTAATCCGGTTTACAAAAGCAAATTTTGTTGAACCGGTTAGTTTAAATCTACCACTTTCAAATGTCACCAGCCGCCACTGCCTTTGTCTTTGCTATTAGTGATGTCCCAGACTAAGATGATGGTACTATGCATTGTAAGGGAAGCACTGAAAGGTCTGACGCCTAATTACCTTTCTAAGTATTTTACTACAACAATACCACAGAGATGGTTACATCTGCAGAAGATTCAAAACTTGCTATCCATAAGTGGCACTTATATAAGATGGTAGTGAGATGGCAAGCCTTGCGGGTAGCTGGGGTCATGTTATTGATCTAGTTGCCAGTATCACTTTGTTCTGTCTCAAGTTTTCTTGGTTTTCAGCATGAGCTTTAAAGATTATTACCTGAGCCAGGAATATTTTTTCTATCTTTTTCGAGTTTATTTATTCTTTTTCGCAACGTGTCACTCCATGGATTCTCATAAAGTGCACTTACTTCAGAGACTGACCTCATGATATCTTGACCAGCGATAATAAACAGATACAGTGTATTAAAAGAATTAAGTAAGGTGACATGCTTGCTCAAAGAGCTGGCTTTTGCGCCTACCTTTCAACAGTCAGAACTTCAAGGTCCCTAATAGGCAGCAGAAAGGCATTCCAATCCAGGCCCCATAAAATGAACATTTATGTCCACTCTACCTAGTTGATCTGAATCTTCACACACAGTTCAACATGTTTTTTTGCGGTCTGCCATGCTTTCTGAGGTTTATACATTTTAAAAGAAGGCAAAACGGAAACAATTGACCCAGATGGCAATGTGTATGGTTCAGAGTGATTTCATTTTGTGTGTTCCTTTAATAATAGCTGTTGCTTATTGGAAGAAATGATGTGAGCGGCTGCATTTTGGAGTTGTTGCAACTTATCAA
Source organism: Lissotriton vulgaris (assembly GCF_964263255.1). Taxonomy (NCBI): domain Eukaryota; kingdom Metazoa; phylum Chordata; class Amphibia; order Caudata; family Salamandridae; genus Lissotriton; species Lissotriton vulgaris. The sequence goes on along the minus strand of NC_141689.1, from coordinate 1,450,790,436 downwards.
GCACATAGCTGCACACATCAGTTAAGACTTAACAGGAGAGTGCATAGGAGATAACTAACACTGTTTGTTTCTGCTGAAAAATGAGAACGGTGAAGATCTTACTTAACAAATGATTAGATGATAAAATCACTTGCAAATGATAAAGATCCGTTCACATAGAGTAGCTGACAGGGCTAATTCTGCCATCACAAGCACCTGATAGTTATCGTTGTCTTTTATATATTGTTAACACAATAGTACCTTTATTTGTGTACTGCATGCTCACCCTCGAGGCTGTCTCTTGGTGTTCTTGACAAATAACAGTTGCTTATTGTTATTACCCAAATCCACTTATAAGGACTGTGCTCCCACCTAGTATCAAATCTGTGCAAAAGTCAATGTGTGTGGCCTCAGGAGTCCTGTTTCTGCAGCCCAGAGCTGTTCCCTAAGCAGTAGTGCCCATCAACACAGCAGATTTAAAATCAGGACGTTTAATACATAAACAGGAAAGCCCTGCATCAGACTGAGAGAGTTCCTTTTTTATATGGACTTGAATACTTATCACCGTAGATCAGAGCCTGTTTTCCATGGTATAGTGTGCCAATCTGAGATCTATCAGCATTACGACCGCACTGTCGTCTGAAAACGCTTTTGTGGCAAAACCCACGGTAACGCTTTCAGTTTTCATTCATACCTCTGCCCTCGTCTGCTGAGCAGTAGTTCCACTACACCCCTCAAGGACTAACTAAAACGGGCCTGTAGGAGGTACAGCATAAACAGGAGTATATAAATCTTCACTGGCTTCTGATTAACAGAAGCTATTAATGGACCCCCTTAAAATGAAAGTGGTGACACCCACTGAGCAATGCTACTGCACACTTGATCAATCCATGCAAAGAGCGGTGAGAGTAGGAGGGGGCCCAGCAAATGCTGTCACTGGCCCATTTTCATTCTGTATGTGATAATTAGGCTGACATACAGAATGTTAATGGGCCGCTAGCAGGGAGGGGCTGCTACAGTCCACTTATCACAGCAGGAGTGCGAGCTGGACCCTGCAGTGAGAGTTACATAACTCTCAGGCTGCTTGCAGGGATGCAGCTCCCTAGAATGTCTGGAATTACGGACAAAAGGTGTCCGTGGAAGAAACCCTCATGCTCAAAGGACAAGCGGCCCAAATTACGGGCAGTTTGTGAAATTTACGGACGGTTGGTCACCCTACATGCACCTGCGATAGCCACACGCATCCGGGAGCGTGGCTGGGACAGTCAACATTTCAGTGCGGTACTCCTCCTCCCATCTCCTCGCTGGGCTTCTCCTGCTGTGGGTATGCAGCACCCCGGCATTGCAAAGAGCAGGCAGCGTCCTTCGGTGGTCCTGGTATGGTGAGCGATTTGGTGTCCATAAAGAACATCCTTCTTTAGGCGTCTCCCCATGTACATCCGTTCGTGGCATCAGCACGCCTTTCTGTTTGACAGTCCTCATCATATACAGGTCCCTCCTCCGCAGCCATGGACTTGGTCTACCCTTTCAGCATTCTTAGAGGGAGAATTAAAGGCACAGAACCCGTCCTGTGAAGGTACAAAAGGAGCGTTGGTGGTAGCAGGTTCAAAGGAGGAGAGCCAGGGGATGTCATCATGTGGATCCACTTCCACGTCACATATGGTTTATTTTTAATCAAAACATAATGGAACAAAAGCATATGTTGGACTAGCTATATAACCTCATAAGTGTAGTACCTTGCCAGCCTCTACCTATATTTAACATAAATAGACAAACAAGAGGCTTCAAACATTTTAAGTATGATTAAATCGATAAAATACTTTTTATTTTCATTTTAAGTTGGAATCTCATAGAAAATAATATTAAAAGACAAGACCAAAGCCAACATGTGTTTCGTGACCAAAACAACAATTAGGTCACTTCCTTAAGTCTTTTAATATTTAAGACATGTGAACACAAGGCCGCTTCCTATGGTGTTTGCATGGTTTGCAATGTTAGAATCCCATGCTGTTGTATTTGATAGAGGATTCGCATTGTAAAACCCCTAGCTTTTGCACTAGACAGAATTTACAATGTAAAACCTCTTCCCTTTTCATTTATTCGTTGATTCACAATGAAAAAGCCCTCCCTATTGTGCTTGGCTAAGAGTTCACAATGTAAAACTTGTATTACTGTGTTTGATAAATGCGGTTCTGGAGGACTCAAGGCAGCCCGAAGTTACTAACCTGAGTTGTGGTAATGGGCTGTGCTCTAACTTCTTTTGTGTTCAAACTCAATACTCCATACCCTCCAGTCGAGGATCAAATGCTTCTTTTAGCTCTTGCTTACTTGTTTCAAAGAATAACTAGACAGAGCATTGCAGCACAGAGAGGTGGTGTGGGCTAATGTCTTAGAGGGCAACAAAACACAACTTAACACGGAATACATCAGTGCCCATCCAGTGCATTTTCATTTAAAATGGAAAGTGCTTTTATGTGCACACAATGAAATACTATCATCAAAACAACAAATATTTGCAAGATTTCTGTGGTTCTGAAAATTCTGAACCTGTGTTTTAAATATCATGATTCTGTTATGAATTTGGTAACAGCAGACCGTAAACAGTGAGTTCAGCAAAGTGCGAGTGTTTTCATCATGTTACATCAATGGATTCACTGTGTATTTGAAGGTCTTGTTTTGAACCCTTGGGTTCCATCTTGTGAATAGCAGCCATTTTGTGCATTGCCCTTACAGTAGGCTCTCACCATGGGAGAACAAGTATTTAAGGACATAACCTTAGCATGGGTTTGTGCTGACTTCTGCATGACCTGACAAAAACTGACCCTGTTGCTTGAGGCTAACCTTGCCAAGCCAGTTCCTGCCCTTTAGCTGATCAAGATTATAGATCAAAGCACAGGACATTGTAAAGATTTACTACACACAAACGTGCCTATCTTACTTCCATCTGTTCCTGTTCCTGCCTCCACAAGCTATTTATGACATGGGCTGTGATCTTAATGTTTTGGGTTTATCCGGCCTTGTCAGCTAGAGAATGTACGCATTATGTGGACATTGTTTATGGCCTGGACTTATCTTGAAAGTGGGTTTGTCATCATACAGTGCTTTGTGTGCACGTCCTGGGAGTGACCAACAATAATGTACTTCAAAGAGAAAATGTGTGCCTAGGGCATAATAAATTGTATAAAAGGTCTGTGCGGAGACCATTCAGGGAGGCTGCCTCATTCAGTAGCTTTAGGTGTGACTGGGCGACGTAGCCTCACAATTAATTGTAATAAAGATGTCTTTTTCATATTTCAGATTCTCTGTTGATTTCTTTGCTGCTTTTGAATGGACTACTTATTGGTAAGACCCCTGAGAAGGAGTTTGAGGATTTTTAGGTACATCAGATAGCGCGACCAATGGTGGGCCTCATCAAGAAGTGACTATCTGGAGGAGTAATCTTGTCAGAGGACAGACATCTACTGGGGAAGGCAAGACAGAAATCTACTAAAAGAGGTACTCTGTGCACGGAGGTTCTGGGGGATTCTCTGTCTTTAAAGCTCAGTATATTTTTGATTTTTCTGACTTAAACTCTCCAAAAGATGTCACTCCTGACTGAGCAACCTTTTTTTTTTGGCGTAAGTTTTTTTTTTAAGAAAGAGACTGTTAGTGCAGTTAGAACTTGGCAGTTAGAATTTGGACAAGGTTTGTATAGGTTTGTATATGTGAATTGCAATTTGTGTAGGCAGGTAAGGAAGGGATTTTTTCTCCATCTGCTTTAATTAAAGTATAAGTGGGTCGCTCCCAGTTCTTTGTTCTCTGGTTCTTTGCTTGGTTTGTTTAGTCCTTAGTATTATTTGAAGATTGCGATTTTCAATAACCGAGGGTCTTGTATATTTACAAGTGTATCGATAGAGATAGCCCCTTGAAGTTTGAAGCTAGATTAGTGAGCTATAAGATGCCTGATCTGAGCAAATTTGAAGATTTGTGTTGGCCAACTTTGTATAAGTTTGGATTAGCCGGTTTACAAACATATTTTTTCCTTGGTGATTTTGTATCCCCAGGGAATTCAAATATGACATAATACATAACAAGGATCCTTTGCTCTGTGCAATTTTATGTATGGAGATATGCAGAATGATTTTTGGTGTTCTGTCAGCTACAGCTAGTGAATTGAGTGTATTTTTGGTTTCCTGCACATTCGGTGGTCTGTTGGGCTGTTTCTGCAGTATTTTGGAACACTATTGAGAAGTGTTTCTTGTAAATATGACTTAAAGCTACGTACAGTCTGGACTGTCCTGTTTTTGTCCTGAGTGTTGATTTGTGGGTTTAAATGTGTGTTTAAATGTTTATGTGGTTTTTCTCATTAGTGTAACTTCGGTATGTACATAGCGTTCGCGCAATTTATGAAAGCACTGTATTGTGTGTCCTGAATGTTTCAACACTTTCTGTTTATGTCTGAAATGAGCTCAATGTGTGTGTGTGAGTCACATTTAATGGATATAAATAAGGCCCCAAACAAAAACGAAATTACCTATTTTTGCAAAAAGAAATACATTTACAGGATTTTTCCTTAGATGCACTGTATTAGATGTTCACAGGCAAACCTTTCAGCTGCAGTATATTTGATCGGAATGTTCATTCAGCCAGCACTTTTTCAGTTAAACACGGGTGGAATTTTGTATAACAGTCCTTTTAAATAAATGTGGCGCAAAAATGTGACGCAGGATTGTGACGCGTTTTAAGTTAGGCATATGCGCTTAGGCTTGTGAGTTACTGCATCTAAATGATAGGCCAGGGATGCAGTGGGCTCTTATATGTGGAACAATCACAAAAAAGGGAAAATTGGGTTTTTGTGGAAGACAAAAATGATTAATTATCAAAAATAATTATTAAAAATTAGTGCTACAAAAATCGTTTTTTAATATTTATAAAGCTTAAGACTCATATTATGACCTCCTAGCATTAAAATTTGATTTAAGTTATGTTACATCACTAAAATGACAAGTATTCGTGTGTATAATTTCCCCTTGGTATAGGCGCAAGCAAGCTCATTTTTATAAAGTATAAGTTATTATTTTCAAATGCCTGACTCATGGGTTATGTAATAGACATTCTAGTAATGCATATTATGCAAGAAAATTGTAGGATATTCATTTTTTTATGCCCAAAATATGAAAGTCGATTTTGAGTAAAAGCACTGTTTAAACTGCATTTTACTTTCATTCAGAGTACTTTTTAAAGTGTCTCAGGCTTATGCAAATGCATACATTTAGGTTTTGATATATATTTGCAGGTTGTGCCTTCTTATGATTCAGTGGGTTAATGTGCCAGTACAAAGGCTTGTTTTAATATCAGGGTTGAAAGTTCTAGCTTCAGCTAGGCCTACGGAAAGTTTGTTTATTTAATACTGATGAAGTGTGTACCATAGGATTGCAACAAGCATTTACACTAAAAAACTGGTCTGTGTGTCTTTAGGTTTTGAGAAACATTGACAGTAAATGTAGTTTAATGATCTGGGAATAGAGATAATTTTGGCGCCTAAAAAAAGAGAAATTATTTTTCAAAATGGAGTACATTATTGCAGGTTAGATAGAGCCTTTTGGCTTTGACAGCTTCAATGTTGCAGAGGCCGGGGGCCGAGAGAATTTGCAGAGGCTGGAGTGCCCTGCTGAGATGTTATCTTTTAGTTTCCTGTAAACAATGGAGAAGGTTGTCATGTTGACATCTGTGACCCTTTAATTAGGACTTTGCCTCTGAGGAATGCAGAATGACCTCTCTGAACGGGCCTCTAGAGGTGAGGTTTCTGGTTTCTCCGTGAGAACATCAATAAAATGAAAGAACTTCATTTAAAAGGGAAAATAAATAGGGGTTTCTCTGAAGGTCCCAAACATATGTTAAATAATCTGCAGAACTGATACATTTGTGTCTCCATGCTAAGGAAAATAATGTTTGCTAGCTGTGTTTATTTTACAGAAAATGAAGTGTTGCATTAAGTCTTAGATAGAAAATAAGATGCAGCCCTTTTCCAAAATTTTGAAGGCTGCAGGCTACAGGCCTAAGTAAAAAAAGATTTGCTTATAATAATAAATAATTAGGTATTAATTTTTCTGTGCACATTATAGGTGCTAAATTAATATGGATTGTCAGTATAACCATTTATTTTAGAACGGTAAAAATAAGGTGGCTTGATGTTGCGAAGTGCACTGACAAGAGAGTAACAGTTAAGTAATGAAAATTTATTTTTGTGTATGTTACAATTTTTTTTGTGTTGTGTATTTTTCTGCTTCTGCCAACAGATTATTCATGGATTGTTCTAAGGCAGACAAGACACGTGAGTTTGGTTAATTGAAAAGAGATGTGTTTTTGCGTAATTTCTTTGACAAAAAATGTTCATGTTTTCGTTTGTGTATTTCGCCCTATCGTGAAATATTTTAGTTGGACTTGTATGTTAGGAGAGAGACAGTAAAGTTATGTTTGACAGTAGACTCCAACTGCGTTGTGCTCACTGTCAAAAGGAGGGTATGGAGTTTAGACCTGACAAAATGTAGACAGGCCCAAATATTGCATTTTGGGCTGCAGGTTTACAGTGCATAAAGTACATATGCCATGGTGCTGTGTGTCATCGCTTATCCATATGCTTGTTTTGTCTGTGCTGCTTTTTTGTGCTTGATATACAGCGAGTATATCTGATGGCTTGACATGTGCATTTTTTATTTTTTGTATGTTTTGTTTTATGTTGTTACTATTACAAGTTCTCCTGTGTTGTGAAGGGATCCGTATGACGATACGTATCGTTACACAAGAGTTGGATGGATTTAGTATAATGATAAATTTCACAGATATGTTTTTCATACTGTGAGGAAGACAGGCAGCACTTTTACCAGTGCATGCCTAAATCTGGCTATAATGATATTGAAGAAAACTAAAAAGATATACAGGTCCAACGTGTATCACCTGATGTTAGTCACTTACTGCACATTCCCTTAAAGGAATAGGCAGCCCTAAATTGTTATGTATCCTTGATTGGACCTAAGGATGGAATTATAGATCTGTGACTCAAGGTGACCTAATTTCTATATTGCATTACTTAATCATGTTTTGTTTCCCAAATAGCATATGGCTTTGTCCCTTGAAAGGAAACCAGGTTCCATTTTTCTCTCCCTGAAGAGAGAGCAGGAACATTAGTTAGGATTACCGTATATGGTGTAGTTGCCAGCGGTAGAGTTAGAATTTGTGTAACTTTGGTCTTTTGTGTTTCCCCCGTACTCTTGGTGCTGTGTCACATGCCTGAGGCACCCAAGCAAACTCTTGTTCTTCCTATATATTTTTCTTTTGTTGCTTCTCCCATGACCCATGTCGCATTATGCTTAGTTATTGGGGATTTTAGTTGTGTCCTAGTCCCATTTCACCTTCTCCATATTCCTTTCATCAGTCAGCCCATTTATTATGGGTGTATTGTTTATGTGCACACTTCTAGACAGCAGTGATGTATCAGGGACCCCCCATGTTATGTAAAATGTTTTTTCAGACTAACTGTCAGGGTAGTGATAGAATGGTTAACTGACCCAATATTATAGTAAGACAAGTTTTCCATCTCAAAAGGAGATATCTTAAGTTTACCTTTTTAAACATGACGAATTTTCAATGTCTATTTTAATTTTTCAAGTTCTCTTTTGTTCCTGCTGCTTTAATTTTGGGTGGGATCAGATGTGTTCTAATCATGCAAATACCAGGACTTTCTAGTGCTTGTCCTTGTCTGCACATTTGATCATTAGCCTTTGTATTGCATAGTGCACCTGATGCACATTTTTTTAAAGGGACTTTTCTTCATGTCCTTGATAATCTGTATTATGTTGTTTCTCTATTTGAGATGTTCTAAGATAAGGAATTTAGGAACACCTAGGCTTAATAATTGAGGGAAATATGTATTTACCCCATTAGACAATGCCACTGTGTGAGGACATCCATTTACATTCCTATGGCGTATTGCCACTCCCTTGTGGATTGCAGGCCACCTGCTTGCAGTCCCCTTGTTAAAACCCATGAACTGTTTTTGTGCTTGATTTGAGGGAAACTAACAATTGTGTTACATTTCCTATATCACTAGGTTCTGCTGGATCTTCCAGAGTCAAAGGAAGAGTGATTCCCTGCAGACCTGTGATCAAGACTAAGCCCACTCCCCATCAGTGACCGCTAGAGATGAATGACAGATTTCTTAGCTCTACAATTTCTGCAACAAGGAAGCCGCGAGGCTGGACAGCAATCATCAGCGTGACTTCAATGGTACCTCCCCAGCAAGGCATTTGCTTCATTGGAAGGCGTTGCAGAGAAAAAAAGGAGCTGATTCTTTGTTTGCCACAGAATGAGAGCTTCTGTGTGTTTGAGCTTTGTACCTGTTATGTGCTGGAAACCTCTGTCAGTGTACAGTCCCTTGAGCTCTTGGCCCGAGTTTTGGCCATACACACACCTCTTTTGCTTTGCTCCAGCGGAAAGGCAGTGCACCCAAGGATCCACGTTTGGAAAAGGCACTACATTCTGGCATCCATGGGAGAGCAGCTTGAGCGTCCTCTGACACTAAATAATGAGTGTTGGAGTCTGAAAGTGCTGCTGATCTTGAAAGGTTGTTTCTCAGTAGTGCTTGGTTCTGCACAAGATGCTTTGTGCCCTTGATCAATGAAGAGCACATCATTTGTAGTGTCTGCCACAAAGAAGAGACACTGGTGCATTTGTTTTGAGACATTGAGACTTTCGAGTGAGCTGTGGGTGTTTTGCCAGGAGGGCACACCAACTAAACAGTATTTTTTTCTCATGAAAAAGCCTGAATTTAAGAGGCTCAACGCGGAAGAAAACAATGGAAGCGGATTTGTAGGCCAAGAACTATGACTATGGACTAATAAAAAGTTTTTTCTTTTTGATTGTGCAGCTCTCTCATCCAAGAAACTTGCTCATTTTTGATTTTCGAACCGCCATCCGGTTCTGCTGCTAGGGTCGCGGTTGCCACAGTCTTTGGAGTGCAGCTGGAGACGGTTAGGTCGACAGTTCTGGTTGGTCTAAGGGAGTTGCCCTAAACTGACAGAAGCACTCCTTAGCAGAATCAATCTCCCACCGCGGGCAGCAACTTAGAGGATGGAGTTTCCCAGGATGGAGAGACCTGCCAGATCAACGAACTTTGAAACCAGAATATGCACTGTGATGGCGGAAAAAAACGATTTTTAATAATATGCATTTTTTATGTTGTGTAGTGTGATGATGTTTTTAATAGGTTATGTTTGCTTCACTTTTCAAGAGACATCTGTACCCACTACACAGCCCATACCTCCTCCTACTGTTTCCTCGCATTCTTTTCACCCTCTGCCTGAACACTAGTCTGCTAGAAGATTGGAGTTTGTCAATAATTCATTCGTTCAGCTTTTACACCAACACCAGTTAGTGATGAATATAGACCTGGACTCAGATTAGCATGAGTATAGGTTATTGCCTATGTAAGGGCAAAAGGATGGTCTGTGGTTCTGAAAATTCTGAACGTGTGTTTTAAATATCATCATTCTGTTATGAATTTGGTAACAGTAGACCGTAAACAGTGAGTTCAGCAAAGTGCGAGTGTTTTCGTCATGTTACATCAATGGATTCACTGTGTATTTGAAGGTCTTGTTTTGAACCCTTGGGTTCCATCTTGTGAATAGCAGCCATTTTGTGCATTGCCCTTACAGTAGGCTCTCACCATGGGAGAACAAGTATTTAAGGACATAACCTTAGCATGGGTTTGTGATGACTTTTGCATGACCTGACGAAAGCTGACCCTGTTGCTTGAGGCTAACCTTGCCAAGCCAGTTCCTGCCCTTTAGCTGATCAAGATTATAGATCAGAGCACAGGACATTGTAAAGATTTACTACACACAAACGTGCCTATCTTACTTCCATCTGTTCCTGTTCCTGCCTCCACGAGCTATTTATGACATGGGGTGTGATCTTAATGTTTTGGGTTTATCCGGCCTTGTCAGCTAGAGAATGTACGCATTATGTGGACATTGTTATGGCCTGGACTTATCTTGAAAGTGGGTTTGTCATCATACAGTGCTTTGTGTGCACGTCCTGGGAGTAGCCAACAATAATGTACTTCAAAGAGAAAATGTGTGCCTAGGGCATAATAATTGTATAAAAGGTCTGTGCGGAGACCATTCAGGGAGGCTGCCTCATTCAGTTGCTTTAGGTGTGACTGGGCGACGTAGCCTCACAATTAATTGTAATAAAGATGTCTTTTTCATATTTCAGATTCTCTGTTGATTTCTTTGCTGCTTTTGAATGGACTACTTATTGGTAAGACCCCTGAGAAGGAGTTTGAGGATTTTTAGGTACATCATTTCCATTAGAATTACTAATGGGCATTGCTGATTAACCAGAGTGCAAATCATGCAAATCATGTATTCTAAAAGAAATTAAATAAACATCACAGGAGTTAATCACCCTGTACATGTAGTTTTTGCTCACCATGCCACACCAGTTTAGGACCCAGCCATATGCTTGAATCCAGTGACATGGTGAGCCCAGGATCGACGTCTGGGCATACCCGGCGCACTTAGAGTGAGAAAGCAACAGACACACAGATGTTATACAGAATGCAGAGCAAATCAAACATTCACCCCTAGTCAAGTCATCCAAGTTGTCAGCCTGGTTTGAGATGGAGTGAGCGCACAGAGTGCTGACACCCAAACCTCCTCTGAGGGACCCCCACAGACCTATGATTTCTCGTATCCTGAATTTCAGTGACAGGGAGGCAATCCTTCATGAAGTTTGGGAGGTCAAAGATCTGCGCTTTCAAAACTCTAAGATAATGGTGTTTCTCGACTACACCAGAGTGGTCCAAACTAAGCAGAGGTCATACAGGGAGGTCAAACAACAACTAAAAGTCATAAGCCTGCAGTATATTGTTTTTTTCCTGCACATCTGAAGGTGATCTTTGGTGGTAAAACATTATTCTCGGACATACTGAAGGCTGCATGGGATTGGCTGACTGAAGATAGACGCATCCACCTGCCCACTTACTCCAATCAGGCCTCCAGGGATAAATCCTCTGGTGGATGGCCGGCATGTGGCCCTACAAGTCAGAGGGACCAGACTCGTTCCCGTAGGGGGAGCGGATGGAACGTGGCCCTCTCGCCTTCACCTGGGTCTGACACCGCTGCTTTGCAACTACAGAATCGACAACACCCAGCACTGGAGGCTTGGGTATCATCTGATCTTGCGACACTCATGAAAGCCTTGGGAGATCCAATCCCTCCGCATTCCCAAGAGACATGAACTGGTGATTTGAAATCAGTCTGCAGCTCTGATTGCTGGGCTACTCATCTAAGTGGGAGCTGATGGCCGGGTGAACTTGAACTTGTTTTGATGGCTACTCAGAGTTCCGTTCAGGAGAGGGTCCACCACTCTAAATCTAGTCTGTAATCTATCAATCAATCAGTACATTTGTAGAGCGCGCTACTCACCCGTGAGGGTCTCAAGGCGCTGAGGAGAAGGGGAGGGTGCTGCTACTGCTCGAATAGCCAGGTCTTGAGGTGTTTCCTGAAGGTGAGATGGTCCTGGGTCAGTCGTAGGTGTGCGGGTAGGGAGTTCAATGTCTTCGCTGCAAGGTAGGAGAATGATCTTCCTCCCGTGGTGGTTCTGTGAATCCATGGGACGGTGGCGAGGTCAAAGCTGGAGGAGCGGAGTTGGCGGGTGGGGGTGTGGAACGAGATGCGGTTGTTGAGGTATTCAGGCCCATGTTGTGGAGCGCTTTGTGTGCGTGGGTGAGCAGCCTGAACGTGATCCTCTTGCTGACTGGCTGGCAGGTTTCTCAGGTGGGCGGATATGTGGCTGTGGTGGGGGATGTCGAGGATGAGTCGTGCAGAGGCATTTGGTATGCGCTGAAGGCGTTTCTGAAGTTTGGCTGTGGTTCCTGCGTATAGGGCGTTCCCGTAGTCCTGTCGGCTGGTGACGAGGGCCTGGGTGACCGTCTTTCTGGTTTCGGTGGGGATCCCCCAGAAGATCTTTCGGAGCATGCGCAGGGTGTTGAAACACGAGGACGAGACTGCGTTGACTTGCTTGGTCATTGTGAGAGAGGAGTCAAGGATGAATCCTAGGTTGCGTGCATGGTCAGTGGGTGTCGGTGGGGTGCCGAGCGACGTGGGCCACTAGGAGTCGTCCCAGGCGGAAGGGGATTGTCCGAAGATGAGGACCTCCATCTTGTCTGAGTTGAGCTTCAGGTGGCTGTGCCTCATCCATTCTGCAACCTCTTTCATTCCGTCCTGGAAGTTGGCTTTGGCGGATGGAGGGTCTTTGATGAGGGAGAGTATGAGTTGGGTGTCGTCGGCGTAGGAGATGATGTTGATGTTGTGTTTGCGGGCGATGGTGGCGAGGGGGCTCATGTAGATATTGAAGAGAGTTGGGCTGAGTGAGGAGCCCTGGGGTACGCCGCAGATGATCTTGGTGGCCTCGGAGCGGAAGGGAGGGAGGCGGACTCTCTGGGTTCTGTCGGAGAGGAACAATGTGATCCAGTCCAGGGCCTTTTCTTGGATCCCAGTGTTGTAGAGGCAGGTTATTAGGGTACGGTGGCAGACGGTGTCGAAGGCCGCCGAGAGGTCCAGGAGGATAAGTGCGGCTGTCTCTCCGTTGTCCATCAGGGTCCTAATGTCATCGGTGGCTGTGATGAGGGCAGTCTTGGTGCTGTGGTTGGCTCAAAATCCGGACTGGGATGGGTCGAGCGAGCTGTTTTCTTCGAGGAATGCAGTCAGCTGTTTATTGACGGTCTTCTCGATGACTTTCGACGGGAAGGGCAGAATAGAGATGGGGCGGAAGTTCTTGAGGTCTTTGGGGTTCGCTGTTGGTTTTTTCAGAAGAGCGTTGATTTCTGCATGTTTCCAGCTTCCCGGGAAGGTGGCTGATGTGAAGGAGCTGTTAATAATGTTCTGGAGGTGGGTTGCGATGATGGTGTCGGCTTTGTTGAAGATATGATGAGGGCATGGGTCGGAGGGGAAGCCAGAGTGGATGGTGTTCATGACGCGGGTGGTGTCTTTAGTGCTGACGGGGGTCCATTGGCTGAGGCTGGTGGTGGGGGTCGTTAGTTTGGTGGTTTGAGGTGGAGTCTGGGGTCCGAACCTGTCGTGTATATCTGCGATCTTGCGGTGGAAGAATGTGGCGAGGGAGTTGCAAAGGTCTTGCGACGGTGTGATGTTGTTGTTGCTGGCGTTGGGGGTTGGAGAGCTCTTTGACGATGCTGAAGAGTTCCTTGCTGTTGTGGGCGTTGTTGTCCAGCCGCTCTTTGAATGATGTCCTTTTGGTGGTGCGGATCATCTGGTGGTATTCGCGGGTGGGGTTCTTGAGGACTGTCATGTTTTCTGATGTCCGTTTGTGGCGCCAAGCTTTTTCGAGGGTTCGGAATGATTTCTTTGCGATTTTGAGGGCGTCTGTGAACCAGGAGGTTTTTCTGTTGCTCGTCTTGTCTGGGGTTTTTTTCAGAGGAGCAAGGTCGTCGGCGCAGTTGGTGATCCACTGTGCGAGATTGTGTGCTGCGTTGTTGGAGTCGGGGTGTTGACAGGTGGGTTCTGGCTCAGCGATGTGGTCAGCTGGTCTGTGGTGACTTTGCTCCAGCATCTGCGGGGGATCTGTAGCGTCTGGTGGTGGGAGGTGGTCTTCTTGAAGGTGAAGTGGATGCAGCTGTGGTCTGTCCAGTGTGGTCTGGTGGAGTGGCTGAAGGAGACGTGGTTGCTGGCGGAGAAGATGGGGTCGAGCGTGTGGCCGGCGAGGTGGGTGGGCGTGTCTACTAGTTGCTAGAGTCCGAGGTTGGCAAGGTTGTTTAGCAGGGTGGCGGTGTTGTTGTCGTTGTTTTTCTCCAGGTGGAAGTTCAGGTCCCCTAGGAGGATGTACTCTGGTGAGGCATGGGCGTGCAGGCTGGTGAAGTCGGCGATGGTTTCGCTGAATTGTGTCCTTGGGCCCGGGGGTCTGTAGATGAGTGTTCCTCTGAGGGTGGTTTGGGGGTCAGTGTGGATCTGGAAGTGTAGGTGTTTGGCAGTGGTGAGTGTGTCTTCGGTGTTGGTCGTGACGCTGATGGTGTTCCTGTAGATGATGGCGATTCCTCCTCCAGGATTGTTGACGCGGTCCTTCCGGGTGATTTTGTAGCTGTCCGGGATGGCTATGGCGATGTTGGGGCCGAGGAGTGTGCCAAGAGATACCATCACCTTCCTAATGTTTTTATGTCTGCTGTGAACGAATTCCATGTTCTGTCCTGGTATGTTATTTGGCTGTTAGTCTGCATTAAGCGGTGAGCAGTCTTGCGGTCTACATGGCACTTCTATCCTGCTGCCCTAATGTTTCAGGAAACACACTTGTTGGGCACCCACTTTACCTTCCTGCTGAGAAACGGGTATGACAGGGTTTTCCATTCAAGTTTTACAAGGGGTTCCCAGTGGGTGACAATCCTTCTCTATCGCACCTTCCCTGTGGTGGTCTTCCGAGTTCTTACTGATGCCAATATGTAGCCCTGGAGGGTAGGGTTGAGGGGCTGGTCCTTAATTTGCTCTGTGTCTACATTCCTCCCCAGGCCAGTGAGTCTCTTCTCTTTACCAAGTCCTGATGAACCTTGTACTAGAATTCCAGCACAGCACCACGATTGTGGGTGGGGACTTCAACGCTGTCCCAGATACCAACATGGACTCCACAATGCCCCATCAAGACTTAGATGCATCTGGGCCTGTCAACTATCCAAATGGATAGACACTCTCTGTCTGTGCAACGTGTGGAGACTGTGGCATTGGCGTCAAAGGCAGTACATGCACACATCTGCGGCCCACTGTTACCATGCCCTCATAGACCTTCTACCTCTGCCCACTACTGACTTGCTATGTTTCTCTGATGTGCAGATCCAGCCCAGACTACTCCCCCAGACTATTTCACCTCAATTTCAAGGCTACCCGACAGCAGCCAACCTGCCGCTTCAATGCCTGCTACCATAAAGATAAAGCTTGCTTCCATGCACTAGCTGAGGAACTAACGGTATACTTTCAGATCAACCTGGGCACGGTCAAGTCGGCAGGTACTTTGTGGGTGGCAGGAAGGGCAACTATTAGAGGGTACGCCAAAAGCTGTATCACAAAGAAAGCGAAGAAAAATCTTCAACGCCTGACCCTACTGAAGGCTCAAATACTACGCCTGTTGGTGCACCTTCGGGTCGACCCCCAGGGAGAGGCTTGCCATTGCCTGTGCAGAGTTACAGCAAATAACGATGGAGGAGGCATGCCAGGTCTGGTGGGCCCCCACAATGAGGGTTTATGAACAGGGTGACAAAAACGGTAAGCTACTCTGCTGGCTGCCAAAAAGACATATGGTGTCTCAAGTAATTCCAGAAATCTTACACCACTTGGACACACCACTTAATGACATAGACATAATACAGGCATTTTCCACTTCTACCGACGGCTTTATGCTGCTGTCCCATGGCCAGTGCCGAGAGGGCCTGCCCATTGCTGGATAGTGTCTCCCTGCCCACCGTTTCATGGACTTTTTGGCAGGAGATCGGCCTGCTGATTACTGTTGAAAAATCGCAGAGGCTATCTCCGATCTTCCTCCTGGGAATAACACCTAGCCTCGATGGCTACCCCGCTGAATTTTACAGTACATACAGAGACATCTTCCCCCCACACCTATTAGAGCTTTATGAAGAAGCAGTCAAGGTGGGTCGCTTTCCGGCAGAGCTAGATTTGGCTACCATTGTGTTATCCCCAAGCTGGGTCCGACGCCCAACGGTTGTGCAGCCTATTGGCCGATCTCTTTGATTAACTCGAAAATCAAGTTGTTTGCCAAGATCTTGGCCAATCTGTTAAAACACACTTTGAATACCCTCATCCACCTGGATCAGTGCAGCTTTATGCCATCCAGAGATACACTGTAAAAAAGAGAGAGGAACCCACACTTCATTTCATTTCTCACCGTTTTGATTTGGAATGAAAACAGATAAACAAAGCTTAATATGTTTACCTTGGCGATTAGTTGCGCCGTTTTATTTATCAATTTTATCAAAAGTAGATATCACTTCAGTCAAGAGAAGTGTCAATGTCTTGAACGTACTCACCATGAGCGTACAACAAGAAAAATCAAAAGTGCATAATTACACAACAATTTGACGCAAACATACAGAAGTGATTGAAAAAAACATACGACTAATAAATAATATACAGAACACATATGCTATTATTTCACAAGACAGGGGGAATTGTCAACATATTTCTCCGTAACATTATTGTGAAATTATTGAATTTGACCAACAAGGAGCCTATCAATGGGTCTCCAATAAACAAAACAAAACGACCTTTCGGTAGAAATGTTTAAGCAGGCTTATAGTTCCTAGCAATTTTAACTATTTATCAGAACTGAGGACTTGATCCTGTCCGCCTACGCGTTTCGAGTTTGCGAGGTTTCTTCTCAAACTCTCTTCAGGGCCAACTGAATTCTTTTTCCCCGTTTGTTAAACCTCTGGGGGTTAGAGGTGATTCTGTTCATCCAAAAAACTTGTGTGGAATTTTCTGTGCGTTTTTCTGGATTTGTGGTACAAGGTGAACCAATATTTTGCTGCAATTTTCAATTTAAAAGGTGTTCGATTTTCACATGGTTCGTGTGTTTTGTTCTACTCGCCGAATTTCAAAGTAGCCTTAATTCTCAAAAAAAGGGGACCGGGTATGTGCCGGCGGCCTTTCTGGAGCGCCCTCCGGTGCTGTATTTCTTTCAGCTTTGCAGTGTTCACCACTTCCTCATTCCTTCACACGAAGTGAATGGGATTCTGTTCCCTCGGTATATATTGAGCCATGCAGAGAGCCTTACATTTTATCAAATTGGCAGCCAGTGGAGTTCTCGCAATTCTGCTCTAACCGACTGATATTTTGGAATATCCAAAACCAGTCTTGCAGCTGCATTTTCCACTGCCTGTAGCTTCCTGAGGAGGGTGGATTGCACCTTAATGTACAAACCATTACAATAGTCAAGTTTAGACAAGACAAAGGAAGTTTCTAGTAACTTTCTACAAGATTTAGGAATAAAAGGCAGAATTTTTCTAACAGTCTTTATCATAAAAAACGAAGACAACACTACCTTAGAGACTTGAGTTTTAAAACTCAGCTTTCCATCTACAATAAGCCCGAGATTTTTTGCTTTATCTACCGGTGTAGGGGGAGGGCCAAGATTGTATGCCACCAAGCTGGGGACCAGGGGGGGGAGTGATTTCTGAACATGATCACCTCTGTTTTACTCGAGTTTAGCTTTAAGCACTGACTGCTCATCCGGTGACTTAAGGACAGCATACAGTTATGCAGATTTAATGAATTATTGATGTCCTACCCACTGGCGAGCTCACCAGCTGGGTGTAGTCAGCATAAGACATCAGAATCAGATTAAAGCTTCTTATCCGTGGTGCCAGCTCCGCCACGTAGATATTAAAAAGTGTAGGGCTCAATGATGAGCCCTGCGGAACACCACATGGGAGAGAAAAAGGGGCCTCCTTAAATTTCCCCAAGTGAACTGATTGAGTCCTCTCCGATAAAAACGATGTCAGCAGGGCAAGGGCTTTACCTCCTATTCCAATTCCTTTTAAATGATGAACCAGTAGAGAATGATCCACCGTATCAAATGCAGCTGATAGGTCCAGCAGCACCAAGGCTGCTGACCCACTGCTGCCCAGCGAAGCGCAAATTTATTCTGTAGTCTTAGTCAACGCTGACTCAGTACTATGATTCGCTCTAAAGCCAAACTGGCTGTGATCTAGAATTTGATTAGTTGCAATGAAAGTCGCCAGTTCCACATTCATAATCTTCTCAATTATCTTGGCCGGGAGTGGGAGTCTCGAAATAGGTTGGTAATTGGCTTTCTCCATTGCATCTAGATTACTTTTTTTAGGAGGCAATATACAAGCCTGCTTCCATGTAGCGGGAAAAGATCCATATTCTGTCATCTGATTAAATATTTTGGAAAGATGGGGGCCAGTGAGATTACTAATATTTTTTACAATTTTGGGAGGGCAGGGATCCTCTGGAGAGTCTGACTTAATCATGGAGATTAATTTGGTAATTTGCGTCGGAGAGCTCAGGGGGAAGTGAAACAAAGAGGTATGATCACTAGCATTTTGTACAGCTGTTTTGCAATCTGAAATCGAATGAGTGAACGGATCATAGATTTGATCTACCTTAGATCTAAAAAAGAGAGCCAAGGCATCACAGAATTCTTCATTATAAGTGGTAGAATCATCTTTTTTTTGGTTAAGTTTTTCACAGTACGAACTAGTTCTTTACTTGACCCACTGTTTTTTTCTATCTTTGTTATATAATAGAGGGTTTTCTCTTCAATCAACTTTTTCTTTTTATCTGACATCATAGATTTGTATCTGTTTTGTTCTACAAGTTCATAATTTTTTCGCCAGATCCTTTCTTGCCACCTGCATGCCTGTTTGTCTATCCTTAAGGCCTCAGAGAACCAAGGGGCAGAGGGTTGATTTCATATTTTTATGAATCCGTATACTAGGAGCTAGTTTTGCAAAATTGGTTTCAAGCCAGAGGGTGCATTTTTTGGCTGCAATTTTTACGTCATTCTCTACCTCCTGTTCGCTTTTTACAAGCTCATTGACCAGAGTAGTATGGTCGATTTTCTGCCAGGCCCTGCCTATAATCTTTGGGTTCTCATTGTTTAGGTTATTGGTACGTAAAAACAATCAAGTTAACTGGAGAGTAGTTACCTTAGAGATGGCTGGGTTATTAGTAAACAAGCCATCAAGAGTACGACCTGCTGTATGTGTAGCTGACTAAGGCCATATTCTGAATTTCAATCTAGCATTTCCTCCGTGTCTCTGTCCTCCACAGTTTCCAGGTGGAAATTCATATTTCCCAAAATTGTAAAGGACTTTGAATGGAGACTAAGCTCTAGCAAGAAGTGGGCGTTAACTAAAAAATCAGCTCTGGGGCCTGGAGGACGATATATCAGGAGACCTTTAAAAGAATCCTGACCAGAGAAAGTGATTTTAAAAAGCAGGGCTTCACATACTGGTGTGTCTATTTCTGAGCAAAAAAAGCTTAGGGTCTCATTAGGATGGCGGACGCCACCCCAGAGTAGGAGGGACCGTCCGCAGGGACAGCGGCGGTCCCTCCGTGCAGATTAGGATGTGACCACCCCCCTGGCGGTCACATCCTGTATATTTAACATTGCGGCGGGTGCTGCTTGAAGCAGCGCACGCCGCAATGTTAAATAATCCATGTTTTTCTTTGCGTGCCCGAAGCTGCAGGCACCGCGTGGTACCTGCCGCTTTGTGCATGCAAAGGCAGGGGAGTACCATAGGTACCCCCCATGTGCAGCCCCCACCCTCCCTTCACCCCTGGGGGCCCACAATGGGCCCACAAAGAAAAGTCCGTATGCCTTTCCACGGCGGAAATGCCGCCGTGGAAAGGCATTGGACCGACGCCATCCTAATATGGCTGGCGGTGTCTGATAGACACCACCAGCCATGTTAGAGCTTTTCTGCCACGGTCGGAAAGCGACTGCGGCGGAAAAGCGGCGGACGGAAAAAAGATCCCCCAGCCATCCTAATCTGGTGGGGGGTCTTTTTTCTGTACGCAGCGGTTAATCCGCATCCTCCAGGCCAGCGGTGGCTTCTGCCGGGCTGGAGGATGCGGATTAACCGCAATCCTAATGAGGCTCTTAATTCGGTTTTATGTATCAAGGCTAGTCCGCTGCCTCTTTCTGACTGCCTGTTCTAATCTAAAATTGCTATAGCCTTCTGGTGTTGCTATATTAAAATCAACATTTGACGAATCATCGCCCCAGGTCTCTGTCACAAATAGAACATCAATTTTGTGATCTATAATAAAATCAGCAATTTCATATTTATGTCTCACTAGTGATCTGGCATTGATAAGCACTAGTTGCAGATCATTGTTTATTTGGTCTTGAGTCAGTAGACTTTTCCGGAGGTTAAGTGGCAACTCCAGAAATTCTGGTAGTTTACTGTCACAACCTAAGCATAAGGAATGCGCCGGTTTTATTAAGTGTTTACAGTCAAACTGATAGCATTTCCTAGCAGGGGTGGACGTAAAAGCAAGAGGCTCTTACCTGAGTAAGTAATCAAAGCTTTGTCTAATGCATGAAAATCAGGGTTTCTGCCCCTGGGCCCGGTCCAGGCACGGACAGGCGCAGATGGGCTTGCCTTTGACGCGTCGCTGGCGCACCTGCAACGCGCCTGCTGCGCGGCCGTTCCAGCGTGGCCTTAAGTAGGGAAATGATCAAAAACTAGAGCGCTAACCGCCAGAAGGGGGTGCGCAAGTAGGAAGACTCACAATGAATCTAAAGAGGTCCATCCCTCCGCACAAACGGTACAGACCGCGACGGACCGGGGAAGCCTCCCAGCTAATATTCAGGTGTTTACCACCAAGGCAGTAATAACACACTTAATTTAAAATAAGACAGTTCATCAAAATCAAAGGTTAAAAAGCAGAATTAAAGGCTAAAATAGTTCGGATATGTGCAAACAAGCAAATAGCAGCTTTCATAACATCAAAGTGATATACGGTGTAGTCCTATATATATATATATATATATATATATATATATATATATGTATATATATATATATATATATATATATAAGTAATCGGACCCCTCACAGGATGGAAAGGAGAAGAGGCCACAACAAGGAACTTCACAGGAGCCGTTTAATAGAAGACAGCGTGGCAATATGCATTTCGGCGAATAGCCTTCTTCAGTTGCAGTTGCTGTCACGTGGTGACCCCGCCTGCACCTTTGAAATGTCCAGTACCACCCTCATTGGAAGGTGAGTATGCTCCCGCCCCCAAGTCACATATATATATATATATATATATATATATATACTTTCAAGAAATAAATCTTCAATATTTTGATATATACCATTAATATAATGTAACTAAAATAAATCTCACTAATATTTAATACTATATATAAATATATACTTATATAAGTATACATATATATGTGTGTATGTTTATATATATATATAGTAACACAATTATTAAAAGTATATATTTTACATTATATTCATTTTTTGTTTAATTCTCGAAAGATACTACTAATAAATATATATATATATAAAACAATTAAACAATTATGTTACAAAATGTTTTATAACATATTAAGTACCAAACAAATAATATTTAAAAGCCAAAGCAGCACATTTACACAAATAATAAAAAGAAACAAACACTATGAAAAGAAAAGTATAAACAAATATTTACAAAAATATATATTTAACTAATATTATGAATACAGCACCTGTAAGGAAAAGATTGGAATTCCTGCGGGTTAAATTTATTATTCCCACTCCAGTCTGTGCAACATTAGGAAAAACATTGGACTTCCGAGGGGTTAAATTTACTATTCCCACTCCAGTCTGCGCAACAGTAGGGAAGGCGTGGGACTTTGGAGAGAAGATTTACTATTCCAACTCCAGTCTGTGCAACAGTAGGGAAAGCGTTAGACTTTGGAGGGTTACATTTACTATTCCCACTCCAGCCTATGTAACAGTAGGGAAAGCGTTGAACTTCAGAGGGGTAAAAATCACTATTACCACTACAGTCCGTGCAGCAGTAGGGAAAGCGTTGGACTTCGGAGAGGTTACATTTCCTATTCCCACACCACCAGTCTGTGCAACAGTAAGCAAACCATTGGACCTCGTAGGGGATACATTTAGTATTCCCCCTTCAAGAAGTGCAACAGTAAGGAAAGCATTGGACTTCAGGGGGTAAGATTTACTATTCCAACTCCAGTCTCTGCAAAAATAGGGAAAGCGTTGGACTTTGGAGGGGTAAGATTCTCTATGCCCACTCTAGTATGTGCAACAGTAGGGAAAACAATAGACTTCAAAAGGGTAACATTTACTATTCCCACTCCAGTCTGTGTAACAGTAGGGAAAGTGTTGGACTTCAGATAGGTTAAATTTACTAGTGCCACTTCAGACTGTGCAACAGTAGAGAGGGGTTACATTTACTATTCCAACACCAGTCTGTGCAACAGTAGGGAAAGCGTTGGACTTAGGAGGGGTTCCATTTAATATTCCCACGCTAGTCTGTGCTACGGTAGAGCAAGCATTGGACTTCGGAGTGGTCAAATTTACTATTCTCACTCCAGTCTGTGCAACAGTAGAGAAAGCGTTGGACTTCGGAGGAGTAAGATTTATTATTCCCACCGCAGTCTAAACAACAGTAGGTAGACTGCTTAACTGCAAACACATTCCATACTAATAAGCCTATTAATTTAGAGAAAATATAAAACTCTAAATATAAACGTTATTACTGATTTTAAAATAATTAAACAGCAGTTATCCCATTTGCAAAATTCATTAGCAATGTAATAATTCATTTTCAATTAAAACATAATGCTTATTTAATTATTACTTAATTAACTTTCTACCCTATGCCCCTACAAACCTTGCAACCGGCACCTAAAATATCATGAAAATAAATAAGTATAACACAATTTACATAATGGATAAGCAATTACACACAATTAATGGTTAATTGGTAAATATTACTTAATTAACTTCCCACATACAACCCTACAAACCCAGCAGCCCACACCTAAAATATAACTAAAATATATAACTATTACTTAGTTTACAAAATTATTAATCAATTACATATTTAATTATACATTAATAAATATTATTGTTGTTCAATTATTATTTAATTTACTTCCCACCATATACTCCCACAAACCTAGCAATCTGCAACTAAAATATAACTAAAATAAATCAATATTACATAATGAACATATATAATAATCAATTTAATATTTAATAATAAATGTCTTAAAGTTAGGATTTTTCTCAATATACTACTAAATTGAGAAAAATCCGAACTTTAAGACTTTCGGTATTCACAGAAAGCATTTAGGAGTCCTAAAGTTAGGAGTCCTAACTTTACTACTCCTAAACTGAGAAAAATCCTAACTTTAAGACTTTCGGTATTCACAGAAGGCATTTAGGAGTCCTAAAGTTAGGACTCCTAACTTCTGTGAATACCGAAATGAGTAAGTGCCTTCTGTGAATACCAAAATGGTAGTAAGTTTAGGATTTTGTCTTACGTTAGTTCTGTGAATCGGGCCCTCAGAATGTTAGAGGTTGTAGAAGACAATTGTTTCTGATGGGATGGAAATGTCTATGTCTAGTGTTTACAAGGAAGGGCATACCTTAAAACTACACTGAATCTATACATGTGCCACTGTACTCCTATACCGCACATTTTACTGTACCACTGATCCCTGTAGCCAGGGGTATTTGAAAAACAATATAACGGAAGTAGACAGTGTTAAGGCCACATATCTGAACGAGTATGTGCGCTTATATGAACATCACTTAAGTCGCCTGTCACTCAGTGAATGCAATATACGTCATCCTGACAAGCCCCAAATAAGGTGTAAGAACATCAGTGATTGTTGAACATATTCGAGTGAACTCTGCGTTTGTCTAAGGCAGTTATGTGCTAAGGGCACTGAGTTTAGATTTTGGTAATGTTTTGAAATTCTTCCTGGAATCAATTAAGCTAAAATGCAGGAGTCTTACGCATAATTCTGCATCCCACAACTTCTGCTTATGCCTTAGTTTGCAGTAAAGTAAGCAAGGGAAATGTTGCAACGTGTAGTAGTTACTGAGGGGTGTATTGTTTCTACAACTTTGCAGGAGAAAGGACACAAGCACACAGGTTGGGCACAAACACGTGAAAATAAAACAAGTTAAACATTTCACACTGAAGTACAACAAATAATCACCATAAATTGAACATGGTAAAAGTAATAGCAGTTTGACATGGAGAGGTGCCACCTCCATTTCCCAATATTGCGATGTCGACAAGAAATGGCAAGGAAATGAAAAGTTGCACAATTACTTTTGCGGTTTTAGGCGCGAGTCGCAGGCCACTAAGTGAAAATAATAGCAAGGTTGTACAATATCGCTTAATTCCATACGCATAGATATATATGTAAAGAAATGATAGGTGCAAACATGGAAACACACCTCAGCGCAGCTGTCCAACAGCAGCTGTTCTACCGGCCTTTACCATACAATATACTAACAATGGGCCTTTATTCTGATTATTTATAAAGCGCAACGTTTGCCCAGAGGCGTCTTGGCGCTGCTCATGACAGGTAACTGGGAATAAAGAATTATACAAACAAAACCTGCCTAAAAATCCAGGTTTTTAAGGCTTTCCTGAACCCAAGTAGGGCGGTGGCCGTTTTTAGCTCCAGGGGCAGATGGGCCATACAAGGAAAAGGCTCCTGCCGACCCAGGTAGCCAATCGGTGAGTGGCAATTATCAAATCTTTTGCAAGGCTGGAACGAAGGGTCCTACCCAGGTGGTACCATCTGAACCTGTCAGCCTTTCAGGCATTGGCATTTTCATCAACCTCTTCAAGCCACTAGTTTGCATTCAGGGCCGGACTGGCCATAAAGGGCACTGTGCGTTTCCTCAATGGGCCACCAGAGTGGGGTGCGATTTTGGGCCCCTGAGGGGCCGTTTTAGTTACCAGGAGCCAGCAATAACGGCCCCTTTAACAAAATCGACCGAAACCGGCCCTGGCAAACAGCTCAGCCGCAACCCCATGGCCCCCTGCCCCAGGGTCGGCCAGCAGTTTGCCGGCCGGTTTCGGTTCTCAACTCGGCCCTGTGTTCATTGAAATGCATGGGGGATGCTTTACAGCTATAGAACTCTCTGGCAGTCCTCCTGGCCTCTTCCATGGGCCTTTCTCTGTTTCTCTTCGTACTCTTCCCTTCTTACCCCAAGGGATACTTGTTTCCCTGTCCTCCATTTTCTTGCATCTCTACCCGGTGAGCCCTCCTTCTCCTGTGTGCTTTTTGTTCCCCCCTGTGCCGCCCGCCCCCACTCACATAACACCCTTCCCTCCCCGCGGCTTTTCACAAGCACAGCCAGGACCAGGTGTTTTTGTCATTTCAATGACAGGTGGGGTATGAAACGAATTGGAAGGCGGGCTGTCTTGAAGGGTCCTTGCCTTCAATACAGTCCTCCTTTTGTGTCTATGTCTAAAGAGGCAAAGGAGCCATCATAATAGTCCCTCCTTGTTTTACAAATCATAGAAGTTATTGAATGGGTATAATGAAGGCTTCATAGTCATTTATACCATACCTATGTATTGGCTTTGTTACCACTTCTTAGTTATAGTTACCAGATTGCTAAATCAAGAATCCTGTTTTGCACCCATAATAACTGTTCCCCTGGACAGTTTGCACCTTTCCAGGCAGCTTCAGCGTTTGGTGCGAGCTATGGGCGTGGCTCACGTGCTGCCTCAGAATGAGTGCACATTCCGGGCCTCGTTTATTTTCTTTCTACAAATACATGTCGTTGCAGGAGAGCAGGACCCTAAAAAGTGCAGGGTGCAGATCAAAGAGTTCCGGATGCCTCTGAGGGACATGGTCTGTGATTGAGTGGGGGAAGACTAAAGCAGCAAGGCTAGTGCCAGACGAGAATGTTAATTTCTTCAGGTACCTCACAGCCCAATTTTTACCAAATTTGGGGGAAACATCGCTTCGAATTCAAGCCTTGAGCATGTCAAGTTTGGTGCAGTTTGGTGAAACTGTTTAAAAGTTATAAGGGGTTCCCAAACTCGACATTTTCCCATTTAATTTGACATTTCCCAAAGCCAGTTGTAAATAACTATAAATCTGCTTTAAAAAAGTTGGCCTAAAATTATTGGCACAACAGCCTTTCTAGATTTCTATTCTTTTCTTGATTTGATGACTTTATGCCCAGCAGTTTTCGAGAGGAAAGGTGCCTATAGAGTCTCAGGAAGAGTATTTTATTGCTGGTAGATGAGGACTGAGCCCTGCCTTTTAAAAGTCAACAGCAACATTACTATTTTTCATTAAATAGGATAATATTACACCTAAGTTCCAAAAAACCATACCAAGTAGTACCTCTACCCTAATTTCTAAGCACTATAATAAAAGATCTCGAATATCTGACTCCAGAACACTCAGAATGCTCTTCTATACCGGTCTATATAATGGCCAGGAGACAAATATCAAAGTATCCACTCAGTTCTGACAATGTGCTTCCTCACCAGTGGTTTTCAAGGGGATCTCTATCCCAGTTTGCATTATGCATCGCACCAGAACTAAAATCATGCATTATACCATAATAAAGACATTTATGACATATCTTTATTGAGTTTTAAAGTTTTGCAGTAATAATTTGGGAATATGTTCCAGTAACAACTCACACAACACTTATATCTTAATACAAGGTTCAGTAAAAGTCGCTTGTCTAAATTTAACATGGTTAAATAACCCACCAATGCAGAATAGTACAAAAAGAAAACAAATATGGGATCAGTCATACTAAACAATCAGTCCTCTAATGTTACATGGCATGAGGCGATGAGCTCGTATCAAAGTCCAAGTGTGGCTAGGGAAATTAATTCAAAGTAGCCGAGTGGACGAGCATGTGCCAGTTCGCGAACCATGGACACAGGAATAGAAGGGATCAGTAATGAAGATGAAATGTGCCTCAGGGTGAGGTGGAATAGTGCTTCCGGGGGAAAAAAGAAAGGGAAGAGAGATCACCCAGTAGGAATTGGTACTCTTAGTCAGATCTTATGATCATAGTGCCAGAATTTCCTTTCGTGCACGATTAGAGCTTGTCCCAACTATCAATTAGGGTACATCAAGGTGGACTTTCGTAGTCCTTGGTCAAATTCAGAAGAAATGTGTTGAATTCATAATTTGAAGTTGAGCTTCATTTTGCCTTTGCTGATTAGTAATTGCTCGGACCACCGCCCCCATTTCTGGAGTTCTTTATTCCAGTGGTCCCATGTAGATGGACTCTTGGCTTTCCAGTTCCGCACTATTAACTTTTTTGCTGAAATGAGCGCTATAAACCTATTTTCAAACTTATGTTTGTTCCTACGAGGTAACAGACCTAATAAGAAGGTTTTTGTGGAATCAT
Source organism: Lissotriton vulgaris (assembly GCF_964263255.1). NCBI lineage: Eukaryota > Metazoa > Chordata > Amphibia > Caudata > Salamandridae > Lissotriton > Lissotriton vulgaris. The sequence continues at coordinate 1,450,763,483 of NC_141689.1, read as the reverse complement.
CTAAGGGTATACCTGTTATTGTATGTATTGTTTGTGTAACCAGGTCCCAGAAGGTGTTTAATCTTGTACATGTCAAGAACGTGTAAATCACATTAGCTTTGTTAAAGTTGCAATCTGGACACCTGTCAGGAATGGCGGGGAATATTTTACGTAAACGTAAAGAAGTTAGATGTATGCGGTGGGTTGCTGAATAGGCTTTGAGATTAGTTTTGGGAAGGCTAGGATCTGCGCCCATTCCTTATCAGATATGTTATTGCTTAATTCTGTAGCCCATGTCTCCCTTAAGAATTGAAAGGTAGATTTAGGCAGGTCAGTTAACTCCATATATAGTCTTGTAATTGCCTTCCAGATAGTAACCATTTCCAGTAGCATCTCCAAGACCAAGTGAGTTGGGGGAAAACAGACTGCTGCTGCCATTGCTTCTTTATGGCAAGTTGTATCGCCATAAAGTAAAAAAACTGTCCAGTTCTGACCAAGAATTGGTTGTAGTGTTTGGAATGTATGGAGCTCAGTATCTGCATATAAGTCTTTCACATTAATAGTGCCTGCCTGAGTCCAGCAATGTATGTTGATGCGCGACATTATTTTCTGTAAATCACGTAAGCAGCCTAATCGTAATGCTTGTACAAATGCAACTTGGGTGTTGGTCTTTCAAAGTACTCCAGCTTGGGGCGTGGCCGACCGGGCAGGGAAATGGCCGCTTGTTAAGCGAGCTCCGCCGGCTGTGGTATTAATCTTCTAAAAATCCTGTCTTATTTGCGAGGCATACTGATCCAAACTGCACCGGAGGGTGACGGAGGTCCGACTACACCGCTACTCTGCTTTTCCGAGCTCAGAAGTACCAGAAACGGAAGATTCCCATCTCGAAGACCTTACCGAAGCGTGGCTGAGTTGCGATCCGCCTACTGTGCAGCCCTGTTCGGATGCCTGAGGCCACTCCAGCCCGGTGCTACGGAGGCCCGCCTGATCGGCATTCGCGCCGGAAACCAAGAAATCACTGTCTGGGACAAAGAGGTTGGTGAACTGTATGAAATATCGCCGGGACACTTGAAACTGCAGCGACTTACCACACGCTGGAGTGCCTGTTTTGAAAAACCCTTCTTTGCCGAATGCTCGTGGAAAGGGGCGAGCCGCCATCTTGGATTGGGGAAAATTTGCGTAACCGTTGGAGCTGTGCGCGGTGGGGCCCGGCTTCCCCGACTTGCAGTGCCTACTTTCCAGATTAGGACACACACAGCCAGTTTGTGCTGCGTGAACCACAGGTATTATATTACAAAATATTTTATTTTCATTTTTAATTGAGTTTCATAAATTCATCCATATGTTGTTGATTCGACTGTTGTGACAGGATTTTCCTTTGAAGACATATGGATGAATTTATGAAACTCAATTAAAAATGAAAATAAAATATTTTGTAATATAATACCTGTGGTTCACGCAGCACAAACTGGCTGTGTGTGTCCTAATTAATCAGAAAACAAACCTGACTAGCCATCTTGTTCTGTTTAGCAATTGTTGAGGTCCAGGCTGGTCAGTTGTAGGATCCAAAACCTTCTTTTGTTCATACTTTCCAGATTAGGCGGGACGATTTACACTGAGAGCATATACCTCAGGACTGACGGTGCTACGGACTCTGGCGCTGCGCTCTGGAGAGCTTGGGGTACCTTCTCGAGGCCCACTCCTCATAAGATGAACCCCACTGCCGCCGCGCTTTAGGATGACCAAATTCCTGGGTATGCGCTGCGCCGCGACCTCACTGATTCCCCCACTGTCCTGCCACACAGACTGCGACTGCAGAAAGTACGTGTCAAACACTTGCCCCCTACTGACACCCATAATTGTACTTACACGGCATTCGGACTCCGACTGACCCTCTGAACAGACCACAGGTGTGTGCGTGAGAGGCACCCCACCTGTACACACAAGATGGGTAAGGGTGACACTCGCCAACCCAAAATCACATTTGAGCAACGACGCCAGGCCAAACAGAATCACCGGGACCCAGAGGCTGCAGAGAAGAACTTACAAGGGGCCGACCAAGACATCGACGTCAAGGCGCTGCTGCTGGAAGTGCGCTCAAGCCTTAAAAGCATTGACACTAAGCTTGACACCATGACGTCCCAGCTAGAAACTGTGAAGGCCCAAGTTGACACCCATGAGACGCGGCTGGACTGCCTGGAGAATCGGAACACAGAATGCTGCGAATTTCAACAGGAAACCAAAATGCACTTCACTAACATAGAGAAGGAGATTGAGATGCTACGCGCAAAGGCAGACGACCTGGAAGTGCGCTCTCGGAGATGCAACATCCGCATAATCGATATTCCGGAGACCACCGCCATTGGGAAAATGGAGGTGTTCATCGCTGATTTGCTGCATGAACTCTTTGACCCAAACTTGTTGCAGGTATTCACTGTTGAGAGAGCACATAGGGCGTTACGTAAGAAACCGCCAGTGGGATCGACGCCATGACCTATCCTTATAAAATTACTAAATTTCCAGGACAGAGATTTGATACTACGCCTTGCACATGAAAAGGGGAAGATAACACACAAAGGTAATGCTATCTCATTTTACCCAGACTTCACTCCCTTAGTACAGGCAGCACGCAAGGAGTTCCTACCGGCTAAACATCTTTTGTTTCAAGCGGAGATCCCTTACTCTCTATTATACCCTGCGAAACTCCGGGTGGTACACGAGGGCGCCGCACAGTACTTCACTGACGCTCAGTCTGCTTTGAAATTTGCGAAACATATATGTGGTGCAAGGGCAAAGAGAAAATCGGCGCAGCTGGGAGATGCAGAAAATCGCTTGCGTGACAATGACTGACCCTAGCATATTCATATCTGTTGAGACACCTATGTATTGATTACACTGCACTGCCTATCTGGCGTGCTCCCCCTTGCCATGCTCTGTACTGTTCCGTTAGGCTTTAACACTGATCAGACACGGCAACAAGTTTAATAGAGCTCCCATAGACATATATGTTGTTATTGTCGGTCTACCTCGTAGGTGCACTTACAGGTTCTCATTGCATCTATGTCTACGATGCCAGCAAACTAAGACTGAGATAGCACAGCCACCCTGTGTAAACAGGGGTGTATGCTCGAGATACCACGCCTCTAAGGGGTGTCTCCCATTGTTTGTAACTGTTAGTTGTTCTTACGATATGCATAATTTGGGGGGGAATTTATTACAACCTAATTGGGGGGTTGGTGTGGACGGGGGGTGGTTGGGGATGTTGGGATGCTTGGCACTTGATCAGTACTATAGTACATGGCTTAATGTTTATGCTATTATTACACTTGGACTCACTGTGGGTCGTCTAGCTTCCCATTGTGCAATGCTGCCTGCAAATAAATGGGGTTGACAAAGATACTAACTTGGAACATCCAAGGTTTAAGTGATAGAAGGAAGGCGAGACTGATGCATAGTTATCTAATGCGACACAACATCGATATCTGTTTCCTACAGGAGACACATATTAACTCTGCGCCGTCCCCGAGACTTAGACACTCCAGATGGGGATCCGTCTATTCCGCCATATACTCCAACTATGCCCGGGGAGTGGCTATACTGATGTATAAAGGTTTGAACTGGAGAGAACACACAATATATAGGGATCCAGACGGCAGATATGTTGTGGTGCACGGGACCCTAATGGGAAAACAACTGGTACTGGTGGCGGTTTATGGCCCAAATGTTGATGATCCAGACTTCTTCAGATCAGTATGGGCTCAGATAGTGCTGACGAACTGCTCCACGATCATATGGGGGGCGACTTTAACACTTTGCTGAATGATTCCTTAGATCGCAGGGGCGCGCCCAGACCGCTACACCCAAACGCAAGACAAGCACTGGCAGATATTATTAAAGAGGGCTCCCTACTGGGCATATGGAGGGCACGACACCCACATGTTAGGGAAGGCACATGCATATCGAGTCACCATGCGGCCTGGTCACGGCTAGACTTCTGGCTGGTGTCACAGGATGTTGCTACATGGACAGTAAATCTGTGTAATCAGGCCAGATCCCTATCAGACCACGCCCAATGCCTTCTGGAGATCCAGATCCCAGGGGTACCCAATCGCGCCTTCACCTGGCGCCTGCCACCACATGCGCTGCTTGATGCGGCCTTTACCGAAGAAATCCGAACTGATATCATACACTATTTTGAGAACAATGCGGGTTCTGTGTCTACAGAAGCGATCTTATGGGATGCATTCAAAGTTGTCATAAGAGGGCAATGTATAGCACGGCAGGCGGGTGTCCTTAAAGTAGTCAGGAACACCTTGAATGGGTTAGAAAGAGAACTGAAAGAGTTGGGGACGCGCTTTTGTGAATGCCCCGCTCCCGAACTTGCTACACAAATAAAGGCTAAGCTTCTAGATTTCATAGAGGAGGCGCAGAGGGAATTAAAGTTCCTAGGCAAAACAGCTGAAGCTCGTAGATATGGGGAGGGTGATAGACCTAGCAGAACTCTGTCCCGTCTCATTTCATCTACGGCACCAACCACATACATCCACTCTATTGTTAATCCTGAAGGTGACGTAATTGTGGGCCAAGAAGAGGTCATAAAAACACTTGCCTCCTTTTATTCTGATTTGTATAAGTCCAAACACATGACAACACTGGACTCCCTTAACACATATTTAGACTCTATAGCCTTGGTGTGATTCAATAATAACCATCGTCAGTACATGGACCTTCCAATCACTATCCAAGACATAGCTAAGGTCATTAAGGGACTTCCCTTGAATAAAGCCCGGGGCCGGATGGACTCACCACGGCATTTTACAAAACCTACGTGGACGAACTTGCTCCGTGCCTACATGCCGTTTTCACTAAAACAATGGAGGCGGGAATTCTGCCGGAGTCAATGCGAGAGGCCCTGATCATCACGCTTTTGAAGCCAGATAAAGATAGCCAGTCGCTAGATTCCTATAGGCCTTTATCTCTCATTAATGTAGACGTGAAAATCTATGCAAAGATAATAGCTGATAGATTGCAACCCTTACTCCCAATGATAGCCCTCCCAGACCAATCCGGTTTCATACCAGGACGTGCGACTTCGCACAATCTACGGACTATATTTACGGTACTACACTACCTCCACCATGATGTACAGGCTGCTGTGGTGTTTTTGGACGCCACAAAGGCCTTCGACTCACTTGAATGGCCTTACCTCTTTCGGATATTAGAACAAATGGGATTCAGCCCCCTATGTATAAATCTGATACGACCATTATACACCATGCCCAAGGCGAGAGTGAGAGTAAATGGCTTGCTCTCTGAGCCCTTTAACATATCACGTGGCACGAGACAGGGCTGCCCCCTGTCTCCTCTATTATTTGCCATAGCAATGGAACCCCTTGCAGCGAGAATTAGACAACACCACATCGCACGGGGCATAGGATTCAGCACCCGCAACCTACTGGTCTCCTTATATGCTGATGACAACACCATACCGCACGGGGCATAGGATTCAGCACCCGCAGCCTACTGGTCTCCTTATATGCTGATGATGTCACCCTATCTGTCCTGAACCCAACCGACAATTTTAATCCCTTACTCCGTGAATTTGTGAAAATCGGAGGACTGCCTGGTGTGTCCATCAACTGGACCAAATCGGTTATATTCCCTTTGACAGACAATACTCCAGAGGTGAGCTCTGAATAGCCCTTACGCTAGGAAGCAGACGCAGTTAAATACCTTGGCATCTGGATTAGTCGTAATATTCAGTATGTATGGTCCTTAAACTTTGGGAAGGCGGTGAGCTGGCTCGAGAGCAAGGTGGCTATTTAGACGAAACTCCCTCTGTCTCTAGCAGGGAGTATTGCATTGGCAAAAATGGTGGTACTGCCAAAGTTCCTTTATCTTTTTGTAAACATTCCAATTACCCTAACTAAATGCTTCTTCACCTGTCTAAGATCTCACTTGCTGTCACTGGTCTGGGCTGGAGGTCAGGCCAGACTCTCTTGGGCACTGCTGACGTTGCCGTTGCGGCAGGGAGGGCTGGGCGCGCCTGACATGCAGCTCTATGCGTTATGTGCACAGGCCCAATTTGTACACATCTGGACCTATCCAACGCCCTACCAGCCACATGTGGCGGTAGAATTGGATTTGGTGGCTCCGCTACCTCTGAGTGTTGCTCTCTATCAAAAAGCTCCGCGACCCTCGCTGGATATTGAGACAGCAAACATGCTCTGATGGGTGTGGCGTGAACTGCAAAAAAGAGCTAAGCTCCCTCTCCTCTATGCACCAGCGATACCCCTGAGACGTAACCCTATGCTGCCTTGTTTGGCGGAGAGTGGTGGTGAGATCTCCCTGCATGGAGTGCACATGCGAACCTTTGCTGACCTGTATCAGAATGGCACATTTCACGAACCATGGGCGTCTTTCAATGACCTATTCATTTACCACAAGCTGAAATCATCCTGCAAAGCGTTCTGGGACCAGTTCCCAGAAGAACCACCACAACTACATGCCCTACAAAACGTATTAGCTAGAGCATCTCCCAAGAAATTGGTGTCTCGCCTGTATAACACTATGCAGGAACAAGCCCACATTGTAATACCAACCTCCATGCGAGCATGGAATGCGGAACTGAGCGAGCCCCTGACGGAAAACCAGTGGTCATTCTGCTGTAGGCAGTTGTTGGAGCTTTCCCCCAATTACAAACTCAGGTTAATACATTTCAAGTTCTTACACAGGTTCTATTGCACACCAGTTGCTTTACACCGCATGGGTATAAAAGACGATGCTGGATGCTGGAAATATGGTGCGGAGGACGCCTCCTTTTTACATGTGACTTGGAGCTGCCCCTCCCTCGCTAACTACTGGTCTGACATTTTCAATGCGATAAATCAAATTCTTATGAGAACAGATGACCCTTCCCCACTACTTGGGCTACTTGGTGGTGTCATGTGCACAGAACCAAAAAACGGCAGACTACATGCCTTATTGCTCTTATATGCAAAACGACAGGGCCATACGGTGGGGAGGCAAGACCTTGCCTACATTTGCTGCATGGTTAGCGGATGTGATGTATGGACACACGCAACTTGGTCTTTACTGGGAGCTCATGCCCACTGCCTCTCGTCCGAAAGATATCTGGGAGCCGTTCCTAAGGTGGAGGCGTGATAGAGAGCATACCCCTGATATTGGGCAGAATACTCCTGAGCCACGAGTGGGAGATATTGGTTAGGACGGGGATATCCTGGGGCCTCTGGCTGAATTGTGAAGCAATAATTGATGTATACAATATTGTTTTACGCACCTGGAATTAGACTGTTGTTTGATTCTATTCGGATCCAAAGCCTGCTGCTGTAAAATTTCCGATTATATCTATACCTGAGAATGTATATTTATGCAATGTCCCCCCAATACTGCATTGACCTCACTACCTTGTCTAAGTGTATATGTCAACCGATATTATTACAAATGCATGTTTGTAACTGATGATATGCTTCTGGACTGTACTGACTGTTGCCTATTTTGTTGTTTGTTTTACTGTTTCCATGAAAAATCGTATCCTTACCATATACAGTGCAGTGGACATTTCCGATTCTATAATTTTTTAAGATAATCTATGATTACCTTTGTGTCTGCTATGTGATTATCCTGCAACTCTAATAAACACATTTCAGTCTCAAGATTTAAAAAGTACAAAGTGGGGCCAACTAACTAATCAATTCCTTGAAAATAAGCCACTAAGGAAGTTGGAGCCCTTTTTGAACTATATCCAAATCCCGAGAGATAGATCACTCTTCCAGAAGATGAGGTACGGCATACTCTCCCTCAAAAAGTTCACTGAGGGGTGGAAAGGAGTGAGGGATCACGACCTTACTTGCCCAGGGTGCCCCTGCAAGAGGGAAACTCTGCCCCATTTCTTGTTTGCTTGTAAATCTTATAAACACCCGAGAGCAAGATGGTTAAAACCTGTGTGTAGGGAGATGAGAGTGAGAGATTTCAGGATTGCCTTGCGAATTTTCCTATCGGACACTACATCGTTGTTTATTGTTTGCGGGATTGCAAAGTTTTTGGCTAGTGCCTGGTTCATTCGGACCAGGCTGAAAAGCAATATTAATAACCAGATCCCCGTACCCACATAGATGTATCTTAGATTAACTGTACTTTGTCTATAACCATTATCTTTTTATTGTATATAGATTTTAGCCTTTTTAAATGATAACTGATGTAATACTTGTACATTGGTTTTATGTATATAAATGTTTGTACTTTTATGATATGTAATATATCGAATAAAGTATTACAAATTCAGATAAACACATTTAAAAAAAAAAATTACTCCAGCTCAACTTAGGTTGGCCACCTCCAGGAGTGAGCTGGAGATGAATGTTCAGGACTGAGGTCCCACCTAAGGGAGAAGTCTTCTTCACTATGTCTTGTATGAACTTAGCCTCTGGAGAGAGAGCGTCAGCACCCAAATGGGCCACCCATTGAAACTAATCTCACAAATAATAATTCTGTAAATTGGGTACTTCTACCCCTCTATCTAGAATAGAGAAATGGATCTGTACCAGAGCAAATTTATGTCTTCCTCCTCCCATATCAGAGTTCATAGAACTGTGTCAAAATCATTACCAAATATGGTCAGAAGGTGCACTGTAATGGTGCTTATAATTATAGTATGCAGTAACAGAATCATTTTGGCAAAGGTGACCTGGTCCATTGTTGAGAGGAGCAACATATTTCAAAAGGCCACAGAGAAATCATTTTTGTGAGGGTATGTGTTACATTAACATCTGTTCAAGCCTGCTTCTGATGGAAGATCCTAACCTCTAGATATTTAAAAGATTGGTACTCCCAATTCAATGGGAGATGGGGGAGCTGCTCGATGCCAAGCTCAGGTAGCGGCTTCATTGGAAAAATACGGTACTTTGCTTTGTTTATGTGTAGTCTAGAGATGGCACCCACTCACTCCACTAAAATGAAATAAATACCAGCATTTGTAAGGCACATAGCTACCTCCAGAGAGGTGTCCCAGCGCTAGGGGCCGTCGGAAAAATTAAGCAAGCCATTGCCCAGAGTCACAAGGCGCTGGGCTAACCAGCTCCTGGGTATCAAACCGCGGGCTCCTGTTTTCCGGAGTCAGCCACCATGGCCGCTGCACCACACCTCTCCCTGTAAGCTACCTGGTTCACTTCATCCCATAATTATAACGTAGTGATTTGTCGGCATACAGGGCAATGGTGTTAACCGCACTCCTTATAGATACACCATTCTTGGGGTTTGTAAATCGAAATTTTATTGCCAGTGGTTCCGAGTATTGGGGAGAGCAGGAATCCCTGGTGTGTGCTTTCCTTCATGTGAATTGTTTCAGATATCACCCTCCCTGTTCTAACACCTGCTGTGGGTTGTATATAATAATTTGATCCAGTCCATTACCCCATGACCAAATTCTGTTTGCGGCGGAATCATGAATAAGTAACCGAAATCCAGGTAATCGAAGGCCTTCTCGATATTGATTACTGCTGCAGCTGGATTCCATATTCTGTGGAGCAGCATTGCATCACATGGAAGAACCTTCGAATATTTATTGGGAAGCATCTCACACTGGTCAGAGTGCACCAGTCTATTGGGCAAGGACATTATCCTGTTTGCTAGGATTTTACCCAGTACTTTACCATCCATGTTGAGAATGGAAAGTGAGTTTTATAATGTCACGTCTGATGTTATTAACTGTTGCTTCAATAGCAGGGCCGCTGAGGCTTCTCTAGTTATATGTTCTAGTTGCTTCTTTCATTTTGACTTCTAAGAACATTGATATTATTTTCAGTGTTAACAATTCTGAATGCTCCCAGGGGTCTTTCTGGGTGCCAGTTGCCAAATTGCTATTTCCATCTTCTCAATACTAAGATGTTCCGCAAGGGCTTCATATTGTGATCCTGTTACCATTCTGTTGAAATGTACTTGAGAATTTTCAGTGACCTAGAGTGGTGATGCGGTATTATGTGCTGCATAGAGGGTGCTGTAATATCCATCATCACATTGTAAATTCGCTCTTGGGAGTTAACAATCACACCATTTGAGTGTTTAACTCTATTATTGGTTGGTGCTGGATTTATTTTGATTATCCATGCTAGCAGTCTTCCCATTTCAGTGTGTTGCGTGGCTTCTAATTCCCTTTAATCATGCTGAGACAAGCAATCTACTGCATTAAGTTTTCCCAGCTTTTATCAGATAGGGCCATAGTTGGTCTCAGCTAATTATTGTCATCTCTAGTTGTCTTACTTTGGCCACAAGTCTAACAACATCTCTGTTGAGGGTTGATGTCACACCATAAGACATCTTCAACACATGCCACTAAGATAAGATTTGTATTCATCCCACTCAACTCTAAAGTTTTTCGCAGTACGTTCATTATCTTTGAAATATTGGTCAATATATGCTCTGACCATTTCATGGAATGACGCATCCTGTAGACATTTAGATTGGAGTCTCCAAGTAGGAGTGTTAGCTCCATGTGTGACCCATTGTAAATGTGCTACAACTGTATTATGGTTTGCAATGTTCTGGCAAAGATGCTCAACATACAATACGCTTCCATGCAGATATTCATTGCGGATTGCCATTTCCTACCTGAAGTTCGGTTCATACATGTGTGAATAATGTGTGAATTCATTTCCACTGGGGTTCAATGCTCTCCATACGTCAACAAATTTCCATTCTCGAAACCAGGTCCTGAAGCCTTCAGCTATCTTACAGTCAAGTGTTCCTGGGAGTGGCAGGTAGGGTATTTCGTGAAGTCGGTTTCCTATCCAGTTTTAGGGCCTCAATCCGTTCTTGGAGGGCAGAGTTACTCCATCCGAAACGTGAAAGATATCCCATCCACTGTATTAAAATTTCATTATATCCTATGGAACTTGTAATACGGCGGATGGGATATCCGTCACATTTGTGACAGTGTATTTCATCCGCCAAGATGATAATCAGTCCCTTGGTCACCTCCCCAAATAGCAGGTGTATTCATGAGATCTATCAAGTGAAGGGGTTAATTAGTCAGGGTAGGACACCCTGTCAAATTATCCCCCTCTCTTATTATGCTCTATTGGGGGCATACATACTCGCAAATCACAACTGTGTACCTACCCTCTATGTCTGCATTACTTTTATGTGCTACAAATGTGATGCCCAGTGTAATCCCTATCAGAGTACTCCAAGCATAAGAGGAATATGTTGTGTGAAATGTAAGGCCCCTCCATCTCTTTTGGAGTTCAGTGCTTTCAGTTTTGGTTAAATGTGTTTCCTGAAGGCCCGCAATATCCACCTCTCTTCTCCATATAGGAGTGTATTTTGTGGATCTTCATTGTTTTCCCCATTCGCCTATTGTTTTAAGTGATGATTTTGAAATGTGGTTAATTATATCATGATTGCTAGGGTTTAGCATTGGTAAGTTTGCCACTACCCATTCACTCTGATCCAGACCCTGGACCTGTATTTAGTGATGTTTACTTTGAGTGACTGATATGGTACAATGTGTGTATTGTGTCTCAGTCTCCAGATTTAAGAATAACATTATCGCCCAACCGTGGGCTAGGTTCCGAACTGCCCAAGCCCTACTCAACATGAGTGAGAAAATACCAACATGATAGCGAATCTTGGTGCTCACACGGGGATGGGGAGAGAGGTTGGTTGGGGCAGAAGAAGATGTGAGTTTACTGTGACACCATCTGCCCTATTTTCCTGCTTCTACAAACAAACTAATAACAATCACCTATGCTTGGATCTAAGGCTAATTGGCTGTGTCAATGTTTTGCCCGCTTAGGCTTGAAGATGACCCAGCCAATCCCAGTAAACCACACACAAAATTACATAGAGATCTGACAACTAATCTGCAACATATGCATCAGTTTGAACTGGTACATGAAGCAGTTCCAGATCCTTCTTCGATGGATACAGTGAGCTAAAGTAATAAATTTACCAACACTGGTGTGAACTAGGAGCCGATCCTGATCATCATCGTCACTGATACTTCCAAAAGATGATTTCTACGCAAAGCTCTCTGAGTCCATTGTCTCAGAGTCAACTTGGTGTGTTTTTTGTTTTTATGTTGAGATCCATTCCAGGGTTTCCTTAAGTTCCAAAGAGGCTTGTTCTAGCATTAGTTTGTTTGTTGAACTCCTTCACTTGGTGTGTGTCTATTAGGGAGGACTATGGACATATGGTTTTTGCTGGCCCACCCGTTCACTAGTTTCGGCAGGATCTAGAATGAATTGGGATTTCTTGACATCAATTACATTCTGTCATACAGGAAACAATAACATGAATTTAAGGTTCAAATATCGCAGCACCTACTTTATTTCCCAAAATGTGTTACATTGTTGTTGCACTGCTGCTGTTTTATCGGTAACTAGAAGACCTTGGCATCCTGAAGCCTATGTGAACTGTTTTAAAAAAGCAAGCTACAACAGGTTATCCCAATCCTTGTAGTTAAGAAGTAGGGCCACAACGACTCTCGGAGGAGCCCCAATCAGTGGGCGTTGGGAGGGCACCACGACTTTCTGTTCCAGCGGGAAGAACTTAGATAGGGCAGTCGGAGCACCCTGGTTCATTAACCAGTGTTCGAGCAATAGCTCCATACTGGACTCCTCTATTTTTTGGGAATGCCAGTGATGCAGCTTTTGGAGTCCTCTGTCATATATTCGAATTAACACACAGATTTCACCACATCAGTAAATTGTGTATGAAGATCATGCACTGCTGGTTGGACTTCTCATAGGACAGTCTCTTTATCTTTAATCATGTCAGACAGTTTTTGTTGGTCAGTGTGCAAACTTGTGAAATCCATGGCTGCTGTATCAATTTTATTTTCAAGAGCTTACTTGGAGATATTCATGGTTTGACGATCACATCTAGTTTATCTTTTGTGGAGATCCCATTGCTTATTCTTTTGCTTTCATGTCCATTTCTTCATAGTTAGTTCACCGTTTGAATGCTTTGTCAATGGAGCAGGTGCATTGAAATGTGTTGCTTTCAGCCTGCCCATCGCACAGTAGGGAATGTATTCCACTGTGTAGGTGCTTTCTATGTGGTGTGTGTAAAATCTGCTTTTTGGAGTAATGAGAGAAATTCACTGCCTTTGTATGCCTTCATCGGCATCAGGGTGTCTATCTCCAAGACATGATAGTGAGACTGTCTAGGAAAAAAGCATCAGGTTCAAGTTCAGTATGGGGAGTCTGAAAGGTTGAGATCTACTGTATGCACCTTTGAGGCAGGTGAATAGAATCAGGTGTCCTGTCTGAGGGGGAAGAACATTACACACTAGGCGGAGTGACCGCTGTCAAATTCTTCTCAGTTATGATATCGAGTTGGCTGAACCATATAAGACAGTGCTGATCTACAATTCAATAAGAGTGTGCTGGCTTCTTACACGGAGGCCCACCCTCCAACTATTCCCAGTAGGGGAGGGACAGGAGGATTCAATAGTTGCCAGTCCCCAAGAAAAGGAGAAAAGCAATCAGAGGCATGAAAGGTAAGGGCAGGATACAGAGGTAATTATTATAAGCTTCGAAATGTCTCACTCCCCCGTATCCCCCATCGCCTAGCTCAATCTAATGGGGCCCTGCCCAAGTCAGATCAAGCCATGCCCCCATTTCCTCAAGACAAGTCACCTCAGTAGGTCATGAAGTCTGTCCCTAAACAAGGGCAGACTGGCCACAGCGCTGGTGAAAGGGAACAAGAAGGGCATAACCCACACCTGCCGAAGGATGCTGTCGGGTTGCAACTCCCGAGCGATGAAATGCCCCTAGTCGGACAGACTATCATATTTCCTACACATTGCTTACACTGACTGACTCTGCCATTGGAAAGCTTTTTCTGACAAGCCAATGGAGTCAAGCCTGTCAGATTAAGGAAATCACGCCACCCTCCATATTTAAAGCGGACGGTTAGATGTCTTTTTTTCCGTCAGTCAGGAAAAACCGGAGGTACAGCATAAAAAAACAAAAATCACCCCTCACACTGGGGAAACCGTTCCCAGGAATCGGGGTTATTATTTTTGTTTTTTCAATAACAAACTCTAGCTTTTGGGAAAAAAAGTTTGGTGCATAGCAGCCATTTTTCAGGTGGCCACGCACAAAAGATTTTTGTTTTTTTAAAACAAACTCCCATCATGGTGGTTTCTCTGAAGGCACAGTCATCACTGCTGGGCAGATGGTGATATCAAAATATGGTGGACATGGGGGCCATCGGCCTAATTCCAAATCTGCCCCTTATTGTGTTCAAAAGGGTATAGGAGCTAGGCCCCCAGTTTCAGTAACCATTGGAAACAAATGTATGGGTATTGAAGCAAGCACGAACACATGGGTAAAACAAAAAGAAAGAAGCATTAACAATGACGTCTAGCGAAAAAAAAAACCTTGTCTTCTGATTGTCCTTGGTAGGGGTGTAACGCAGGTCCCTGCAGACCCTGCAGCAAAGTGTGGGGCCCCAACCTTTCAGGGGACCCCCACTGAGTCCAAGACCAAAGCATATCTGTACGATCTGGGAGACCCCGAGGCCCCTCGTCACATTCTGTAAGGGGCCGCATCATTTTGCAATGCGTGACTGGGAGTAACTAGTAAGCTCTGCTGTTAGGATGTACAGCTATGGTCCATTTGTGCTGTGTTGATAATGATGACCACCGAGCTCTCACTTTGAAATTGTCAAGCCCGAGCAATGACAGAGTACGGGTTCTTTTACTTCGAGTCCTATTCATTGTACGTTTGCATTTACCATTGTAACTGCTGCACTGCAAGAGTGGGCATTTTTAAAAAAAGATGATTGGATGAATTTCTTCACATGGCTTAAAACAACTTTGGAGCTAGGCCTGACAGAAGCTTCTGTAGAACCAAGGACAAAAAGTTATACTAGGCCTGCTTCAGCTTTTCACACAAGGAGCACCTAGCTTTATGACAATGAACTGCACTGGGATTCAGAGAGGAAATAAAGGGAGACTGGGGATTAAGTGGAGTCACATTCCACAATCAGACCACACAAATGCGGCAACGGGAGTGAGCCGGATGCTAATTTGTGGACAAGAAGACATTAAGGCAGTTTTGAGACTGGTCTGGTCGGTGTAAGGAATTATAGACACACATGCAAAGAGGGCTTATAGGAAGGTGCACTGCCTCCTGAGCCGTGGGGAGCAAACAAGCATGGGCTCGCACGGTAGAAAGAGGTTAAGGGTGCACAGAGTGGCCTAAACACAGTAAAAGACTGAGGCACCAGTGCTAAAATGGAAGACAGAACTAAAGAGATGCCTCTGCTGATAAGAGGTGCTACACAATAAGGGGCAAAGAATAGGACTGCATTCCTAGTCAGAACTGAACCAAAATCAATCAATATACTGAGGGACTATGAACAGAGGAAAGATTCAAAGGAAGGGACCAAAGGCCCAAGGAAATGATAGATTAGATCCTGCCTCATTATACTAGCAATTAAAAACTCCAGGAGAGTGCTGCAAACAAACAAATTGACAGTCTCTACAGAAGTAAACTTAGCGAGGGCAGATTAAGGAAGATGTCGGAAAGAGTGCAAGCCACCGAAGAGACAATAGGTCACCTACAAGACAAACTGAAACAGCTATGGCACAAGGTCCAATATCCTTGATGGCCCAAGCCTACAGAATGAAGGAGCACGCTGACAATGCAGGAGGTCACTCTCCAAGACAATAAAGCATGGGACCCTAGAATTCTGGAACGAGTGGAGAGGCATTTTTGCAGAGCTGATTTTCAATAAATAAATAAAACCACTTACCTTGTGCAAACCGCTTTGTCGAGTTGGCGATGCAGCGAGTGCAAGGTAAGTGGTTTTATTATATTTTATTTTCACTATTCCATCATTTGTTACTTCCCCCAGCCCCGCCCCACCTCCCTACTGTGCTTACCTGTGGAGTGGTGTGGCTCACTGTTTAGAGGCGGCAGACCCGGAAGCAGAGAACGGCTTGGGTCCAGGGTTCAATTCCCGACGCGGCAGGGTCGGGGACCAGGGTCAGCGGACTCGATAATTCTCGCCTCAGTGCCTACTCTAACCAGGGATCACACTCGGCAACTCTGGGCATTAGCTTGCCTCATCCCCACATTCGCCGGGGATGCCTGGTTTCACCTTGGAGATACCCAGTAGGGACCATCTCACAGGGATAGCCAGGACGGGTTTCCCAGCGGTCTACAGCGCCACGATGCCTCAGGGCAGCAGTGCGCTTTACAAGACACATACATTTACAGGCCACCACTGCTCCGTCCATCACCACCCCCTTTTGTACCGCTTTTGGCCGCCATAAGCGTGGCAGGGTATGCTCAGACGTGAGTCCCTTGCTCACTTTGCCACTGGATTCAAGCTAGCCTGGCTGAGGAGGTGTGTTACCCAGAAACTGGTCCCAGGATGCTTGTTTCTTGTCCTGGGAAGTCGTGGCTTGGCAGTTCGGGCTGGACTGTAATCACAAGGAACAGGGTCAGGACTGATTTGTATATGGCCAAGTCTGAACTGGGGTGGCGAAGTGAGCTAAAGAACGATGATAGATTCAACCCAGATCTGTGACTGGGCGTGAGTGTCTGAAAAGTTTCAGCGCGCTGTCTATCATCTCCTTGTGTCTGCATTATTGTAAATGTAGGTATACTTATATAGCGCGACCTGTCACCACAAAGGGCATCCTGGCGCTTGCCTAGGGAACCCGTCCTGGTATTCCCCTGTGAGAGGCCCCGGCAGGGTATCCACAAGGTGAAAGCCAGGCATCCCGCCGCGAGGGGCCGTTGTGGAGATTAAGCAAGCTATTGCCCAGAGTCGCAGAGTGTGAACCCGTGAGTCGAGAAGGCACCGGAGCGAGAATTATCGAGACCGTGGAATTTTTAGCCCAATTGAACCCTGGTCCAGGGCCGATCTCAGCTTCCGGGTCTGCCGCCTCTAACCCCTGAGCCACACTTCTCCACTATTACTATTACTCCATTATTATTACATATACACATGTATCTAGGATTGCAATTCCTTTTAGGAAAATACAAAGCTGTTCTCTTAAATAGGACAACACAACCTCCATAATTCTTGTGCATTAAGTTAATATTCACTCAATCTTAGCACTGCCCATTATAAAGTGCATATAATATGTTTCCTTGGCCAACATTTCATACTTTATCATACACATAATCACAATTTAATCACAATTTACTCTACAAACTCCACTAAATTCTTAAAACTGTGAGAAATGCATCCAGTAATCTTCATGCAGACTAGGGGTCGATTCTGATCTCGGTCAAAAGGGCTCTGAATCGGATTCAACTTTACCTAAACCT